>NC_091769.1:12955000-14205000 GCF_029378745.1 Bos indicus
TTATTTTTTGTGGCAAAATTGTCTTACATCCAATTAGTTGTATGCTGAAACTGCTTGCAGCAAAGATTCTTACAGCAAAAATATTTAAAACCAGAAGGACACATGGCAAGGAACTGTGGGCGGCCTCTAGACATTCAGTTCAGTTGCTCAGTCGTGTCCAACTCTTTGCGACCCCATGAATCACGGCATGCCAGGCCTCCCTGTCCATCACCAACTCCCAGAGTTCACTCAGACTCACGTCCATCGAGTCAGTGATGCCATCCAGCCATCTCCTCCTCTGTCGGCCCCTTCTCCTCCTGCCCCCAATCCCTCCCAGCATCAGAGTCTTTTCCAATGAGTCAACTCTTCGCATCTAGACATTAGCAGCTCCTAACTGACAGCAGGTGAATGGGCCTCAGTCTGATGACTAAAAGAGCTGGATTCTGTAAGAGCTGGAGGGAGCTGGGAAGCAGGTCTTCCCCAGTTGAGCCTCTGATGAAACTGCAGCCCATCGCAACTTTGGTTGTAGCCTCATGAGACCTTGAGTAGAGGACCCATCGAAGCCATGTTTGAATTCCTGACCTAAAGAAATTATATTTATGCCATTAAATTTGTGGTAACTAGTTACAAAGCAATAGGAAACAAAATAGGCTGAGTGTGAGCTATGCGGATATTGGGGGAGGAAGTTCCAGGCTGAAGGCATAGATAGCACAAAGGCCCTGAGGCAGGACAGCAATCGCACAGAAGTCAGAATGGCAGCTGTACAAGGGAACAACTGTAGAAGACGAGATTGACATGACAGAGTGACACGGAGGCTTTGTGTTTTTGGTGTGATAGACATTTTTGTCAAAATACCTCTTTGAATAATGAAAAAGCATATTTCAGAGGTGAATTTTAAAATTACAATCTATAAAAACAACTAGGACAGATATGTATTCAGAGAAATTAAATGTCCCCTGAACCATAGCTAGGTTGGTAAAAAGGTATATATTTACTACTGTCAAAATTTCACGTTTATTCAAATACTAACAAGTTATATAATTTCAAACTAATGGTTTTGTACCTAGATAAATTGATACTTATATTTGGAAACACTCTAAGACTCCTGGAGTTTTAAATGTTTGGAGATTTAAATATAATTTCCAAGTGGCTCCTAGAGTTTTGGTTTTTTTTTTTTTTTAGTATTTATTTGGCTGTGCTGGATCTTAGTTGCTGTGTGTGAACTCTCAGCTGTGGCATGTGAGATCAAGTTCCCTGATCAGGGACTGAAGCTGGGCCCACTGCATTGGGAGCACAGAATCTTAGCTAATGGGAGTCCTCCTAGAGGTTTTGAGCAGAAGTGGGACCTTGTCTCATCCATGTTTTAGCGTGCATGCTGGCTGCTGGTGGAAAAGAGGCTGTAGGGGGAAAGTGAATGGACACGGGGCCCAGGTGGGGGTGGCTGCACTTGTCATGGGGGACATGGTGGTCTTTTCCCACCAACAGGCCCTGGATGGTGGGCCCATGGGATGTCTGCAAAGGCTGGGAAAATGACAAAGCCTGGTCCTGTCCTTAGGCAGAAGCTACAGGTCACAGCCCCAGCCCCAAGCCAGGCTGCAACCCCATGTATTGCATAAGCACCTACTGTGTGCAAGGCCTGTGCCCTGGGCCACAGTTCCTCATTCTGATATTTCTGCTTGGGTTAGGAAGATCCCAGAATGGACTTGGGGAGATGCTGAGCTTTGTTTGGGGAGCCTGTCTTGATTGGCCCCCAAATTTACAGTATTCCTTATCCTGAAAGCTCTCCACACTTGAAAGTTCCCCATTAAATTTGCATTAGTCAGATTAAAGTCCACAGAGGAAAGACATAAAGAGAATAAAACAAATATGTCTTATGAACCTACTACTTAGACACTGTGCTGGGAGCATTTATTTCTTAAATGAAGCATGTGATTGGTGTGACTGTCTTCATTTTTTTTTTCCTAATGCGGAAACAAGCTCAGAAAAGTCAAGTAACAGACCCAAGGTTGCACAGAAGCAACTCCACATTTGGGATCTGAACCCAGTCCATCTGATTCCAAAGGCCCTGTTCAAACCTACCAGCATACCAGGCACCTAGTGCTTTGATGGAATACTATTGCAAGAAAATAGAACACTGTATAAAAAACAACGCCACACCCCACCAATAACCCACTTTCCCCAAGCAATACACAGTGTAACAGCATTCCAGGACAATGGCTGAATTGGGACAATGTCTCAGGAGGGTATGGGTTTGTAAAATGACATATTGAATAATTATTTTAAGTGCTATTGTTTCATTGTCTCCCCCATCAGACTGGGGGGGCTTTGTGATTCAGTCTGAGCCTCCCACACCAACCTGGAAGATTTTGAAGAGGCCTGGCAGGCTACAGTCCATGGGGTCGCAAAGACACTACCAAACGACTAGGCACTTCTCCTTCTAAGACCCCTTCCTGCCCCACCCCCACACACTCCAGCCCCTCCTACCATGCTCGTCCACAAGGCCTCATTGGCTGGGCTGCATGTCCATAATGATCCCACGGGTTTTGAAAGCGCCAACACAGCAGACAGAGGCAAACAAAGGGAATGTGGCCGTGATGTGTCCACCATCAGAGCACGCCCTGACACCCCGCCATGGCACCTAGTACTTTGGAGCAGTAGTCAGAAATAGAATATAAAAATGAAGCTTTGATGGACATTTGGGTTGCTTCCATGTCCTGGCTATTGTAAATAGTGCTGCAGTAAACACTGGCATTTAGGATTGACATATGTATACCACCTTGTGTGAAATAGCTAGTGGGAAGCCGCTCCATAGCACAAGGAACTGAGTGCTCTGTGATTACCTAGAGGGGCGTGATAGGGGAAGACTGGAAGGAGGTCAACGAGGGAGGAAATATATATGCACATATAGCTGATTCACTTCCTTGTACAGCAAAAACCAGTGCAACATTGTAAAGCAATTATACTCCAATAAAAGAAATGGAAAATTTGCTGTATGCCAAATAAGCTAGGAAATTACAGACTGTAAACTACCAGTCTATTCTGTTCTGAGATGGTTAAAAAAAAGAGTCGAGTTTATCTCCGAGATTGAAACGAAAAGCAAAGGAGAGAATGGCATGTGCCCTCTCTTGACTCAATCTTTCACCCCTAGTCAACCTGGATGCCCCTGCCACCCCAGCCGGGGCATTTTGGTTGCCCTTGACTCTGCACATCTGGATATGATGGCCTGTTACTGGGGTCTACAGAGGGGTCAAAGGATTGATTAGCTTACTTCTAAGTGGCATCCCCCCTCCACCCCCTCACACCAGCTCCCCAAGAGGCAGTGAGCTGGGGCGGGTTGGGGTGGGTGCTGAGGCGCCCTTGAAGTTTGCTTCTCAGCAAACATCACCCTGGCGGGAGGACACTGCCAAGTATGGCTTAATGGCCTCCTGCTGCTCTTTGCATTATTGATTGCAATCCCTGCTTAGAAGCTTGAAAATGAGATTTTTTTTTTCCCCTCTATCGATTTTCCCATCTTTTCCACTTGGCAAACACCAAGATTTCCCCCTGACTTTTCACTGCTGGGGGTACTTGAGGAGGGCACAATGAAGTGGGGGGCTCTTGGGCTTCCCCTCATCTTCTAAGGGACAAGGGAAACTTCCACCCAGATGTCCTGCTGCAGAGGGGCTGGGGCCCAGGGCTCAGGAACATACCTTGGAGCTGGGGTGACCAGTTGGCCCCTGCATTTTATGAAGAGACACCCCAAGCTAATTGGATTTGGGACTGGAAAAAGCCACTTTGCCCATCTCTCATTTCAGACAGTTCTGAACAGGGATTCAAGAGGCCAGAAAATTTGAAGAGAAGGGCTCTATGAGATTTGACCTCTGCCTGCTGCTGCTGCTAAGTCGCTTCAGTCGTGTCTGACTCTGTGCGACCCCATAGAGGGCAGCCCACCAAGCTCCCGCGTCCCTGGGATTCTCCAGGCAAGAACACTGGAGTGGGTTGCCATTTCCTTCTCCAATGCATGAAAGTGAAAAAATAAAGTGAAGTCGCTCAGTCGTGTCCAACTCCTAGCGACCCCAAGGACTGCAGCCACCAGGCCCCTCCGTCCATGGGGATTTTCCAGGCAAGAGTACTGGAGTGGGTTGCCATTGACCTCTGCCTGAGAGCTTCCCAAATCCTAGGAAGAGACTGTCTAACAAAGGAAGGCTGCAAAGTAGGGTTTCTGACAGCTCAGTTACAAGGTCATGAAAGGTGTATCGAAGACAGTTCCTTGAGAGCAGGGGACTCAGGGTCAGGAGAACATGGTTCTTAGGGTCCCCGCACTGACACCAGAGCCCGCAGAACCATCTCCCTAGACACTGACCCTCCTTCCCCTCTCCAGGCTTCCTCATCACACACATAGATAGTTGTTGTTGTTCAGCTGCTCAGTCGTGTCCGACTCTTTGCGACCCCATGGACTGCAGCACGCCAGGCCTCCCTGTCCTTCACCATCTCCTGGAGCTTGCTCAAACTCATGTCCATTGAGTCGGCGATGCCATCCAACCATCTCGTCCTCTGCCGTCCCCTTCTCCTCCTGCCTTCAATCTTTCCCACATAGATACTGGGACTCATCCAACATAATGTTTGCATAGTATTGTTGGAGGCCCAGAAGGAATCTACAGCAATTTAAAATTTTATGCGTCTACTTCAATAATAATTTAAAAAAAACAAACATCAGCAAAACCTGGATTGTTGTGCAAAACCCAGCTGACTGCATTGTAACTGAGCATTGCAATGCCCTCCCTGGCCTCAGCCCTGCATTTCTTTGGGGAGGGGCCCCACTCCACCATGCTTCCAGCCTACTCCCAAGTGGAGACCCCCATCCCCCATGGGTCCCAGTCTGAGACAAGCCTTTTGTACTGTCCTCACACCAAACTCCAATTATAGAAACTGCTCAGACCTCTAGGCTCCCAGGAGGTGAGGTCCTTCCATCTCCCTGCCAGGCTCCTGATGAGGTAGGGATGTCTCCTGAAGGCATCACTCCCAGTCAGCCCATCCCACTTTAAGTTGAGGCTCAGAGTCATCCCAGTTCCTAAGAAAAGTAAAACCCCATTAATCCAAGCCATCTTGCCGCCATTTCCCTGCAGGGGAGCTGAAGTCATGAGATGCCCCATGACCCAGCAATCAGGAGACAGTGGAGGTTCCCAGGAAGGAGATGAGATGTATGTATCCATCTGCTACCCTGCAGTTGGCTCCAGTTCTCACCCATGGATGAGAGTGGAGCAGGGCTCCCAGGTGGAGCCAGCCTGCTCACCACTGGCTAAGCAACCTTGGTACCTGTCTGTGATTCAGCATCTTCATCTGTAAAATGGGAAGAGTATCCCCATTTTTTCCCTCTATTGATTTTCCCATCTTTTCCACTTGGCAAACACCAAGACTCCCCCCTCACTTTTCACTGCTGACTCGCAGGTTCGATGTAAGGATTAAATGGGTTAATACAAAGTGCTTAGAGCAGTGTTTGCCACAAACTAAGTGTGTGAAGAATGAAAGCTATTACTTCCTCAGTGGGGAAGCTGAACCAGATGGATCTATAAAGCTTCACCCAGGTCTAAGGTTTGATTAAATCTCAGAGACACATCCCTGTGTAGCGTTCCCACAGCTGCTGTTACTCCTACAAACACCACCAGCGACAGTGATACTTAACACCTCTGTAAAGTACATTCACATCCGGTGCCACATCTGTTGCGTCCGTAGAGCCTCAGAACAGCCCTGTGAGATAAACATCAATGTTTCCATTTTATAGATGGAGAAACTGAGGCCCAGAGCAACTACAGGACTTACAGGCCTTGCAGCTGTTTGAGAGTCATTAAAAGGACCAGAATCCAGCTCTCCTGGGGTAACCTCACAGTTTTTCCTGTCATCTCCACAGCGTCCTGTCTGTGGCAGATGGAAGGATTTGCCTCTGGCCAACAGGGCCTGTAACACCTGAGCCCCAAGAGGCCCTTTTCCCAATGACTGAGGTTCCCACTGTAGGGAAGGCTGCTGTCAAATAGCCTTTTATGGTTCCCATAACCGCTCTAACAAATGTCTTTCTAGCAGCAGTGGCTGGAAGCAGATTAATGTCTCTGTGGTCCTAACACTACTCCAGCCCCTCTGCCTGTCAGGTCATTACTGGCTTGTTTATAGTCATGAGGCCCTTTTCCAGTTTGCTAAATGGTTTGCATGATAAAGAGACCACAGGGCCTCAGCATTCAAGCTGCCTTTCTTCCAGTGGCAGATGGGGACCTGTCCTCCTTTTCACTGTTCTGGGGCAGTTGAAGGTCTGTGCGGTTAGGAGCATGCACTCCGGAATAAAAACTGCTGATATCACTGCTTATGAGCTGTGTGACCTTAGGCAAGCTGCTTTACTTTGTTGAGCCTCAGTTTCTCCATCTGTAAAATGGGCATAATAATAGTTTTTGTGGCTCAAAGATGTCAATTTATGTAAAGAACTTGGTATGTACTTAGCACTTAACCAATATGAACTCTTATTACCAATTTCCTTATAAATTGTGAGCCCCCAGAGAGCAGGGACTCTGAACTGTTTACTGCTTCATACACAAAAGGCACCTATCTGATAAACACATTTTTGATGAACAAATGAAGGATGGAATTTTAGAGCTGAATGGACCTTTGTAGATGGCAGGATTTCTCGAGAGTAAAGCTATCACCACTGGGGCCATGTTAATGTTGTTGGTGGGGGCTGCCCTGTACACTGCAGGGAGTCTAAGCAGCATCCTGGCTTCTATCCACCAGATATCAGTAGCACCCTCCCCACCAAGTGTTCCAGCCAGAAATGTCTCCAGACGTAAAATGTCCCAAGAGGCAACTTACCTTCCCTGTTAAGAACCACTGATCAAATTATAAAGTCTTCATCTGATAAATGAGGACGCTGATGCCCAGAGAGGGAAAATGACTTCCAGAAGTCACAGGAAGTGGCAGGGCTGGGATTCAAATCAAGGCATCATTATCCTAAGCCCAGTGCTCCTTCCACTCCCCCTTTGTGTTCAAAGTCTCACTGTCAGAGCCCCTCGCATCAGGCAGTGGTCATGGGCTCCAAATCAGAGGAGACCAGATGCTGCTGGGCTGTTCTTCAGTCCTTCTGTAAGGGGATGCTGGTCAGGAGTGGGACTGGGTAATCAGTTGTACCAAGCCCCCTGCCCTGGTGACACTCCCTGGAGTAGAGGAATTCATCCACCAAGCACGGGCATCTGCAATGAGCCAGGGACTCAGTTGGCCAGGAGTCACCAGGGAGTGGCAGGTGCTTACTGGGTACTCCAGGGTCAGACAGCCTGGATCCAGTCCTGCTTTTCATGCCCCCTTACCCTGTCTTGACATCAGTTTCTGCATCTGTAAAACGGGAATGATAATAACCCCAAGTTAAAGATCCCAAGTACAAGTGTCCTTCACTATCCAAGTCTAATTGAGTTCAGAGAGGAAGCTGCCAGCCCGAGTGTTTATTTATGTTTTGTTATTAAAGATTTTTTTAATGTAGACCATTTTTAAAGTCTTTATCGAATTTGTTACAATATTTTTATGTTTTGACTTTTTGGCTGCAAGGCATGTAGGATCTTAACTCCTGACCAGGGATTGAACCCATACTCTCTGCTTTGGAAGATGAAGTCTTAATCACTGGACCAGGGAAGTCCCCAGACTGAGTATTTAATTCAGAAATTTATATGACTCTTTTTTGCTTCTGAGTTTGCATAGGCAGGTTTGGATAGCAGGGTACTGTACCTGGCAACAATAGGAGGTTTGCCATGAGGGTGACATGAGCATTTAAACGACCAGCATTTACGGAACAATCACTTTGCCAACAAAGGCCCGGCTAGTCAAAGCTATGGTTTTTCCAGTAGTCATGTATGGATGTGAGAGTTGGACTATAAAGAAAGCTGAGTGCCGAAGAATTGATGCTTTTGAACTGTGGTGTTGGAGAAGACTCTTGAGAGTCCCTTGGACAGCAAGGAGATCAAAGCAGACAATCATAAAGGAAATCAGTCCTGAATATTCATTGGAAGGACTGATGCTGAAGCTGAAACTCCAATACTTTGGTCATCTGATGCAAAGAGCTGACTCACTGGAAAAGACCCTGATGCTGGGAAAGATTGAAGGCAGGAGGGGAAGGGGATGACAGAGGATGAGATGATTGGATGGCATCACTGACTCAATGGACATGAGTCTGAGTAAACTCTGGGAGTTGGTGATGGACAGGGAGGCCTGGCATGCTGTGGTTCATGGGGTTGCAAAGAGTAAGACACGACTGAGTGATTTGTTGAGGCTCAGCTGGAAAAGAATCCGCCTGCAATGCGGGAGACCTGGGTTCAATCCCTGGGTTGGGAAGATCCCCTGGAGAAGGGAACGGCTACCCACTCCAGTCTTCTGGCCTGGAGAATTCCATGGACTGTATGGGGTCGAAGAGAGTCGAACACGACTGAGCGACTTTCACTTTCACTTTGTTGAGGCACGTGTAACAACTTATTTACATATAATACCTTAGTCACCTCACACAACAACTCCCCAGAGTAGCCATCATTTTACAAAAGAGAAAAACAAGGCACAGAAGCATCATATAGGTCCCACAAGGTCCCACAAGTGGGACAATGGTGAATTTAGTATATGAGCCAACCTGCTTCCAGAACCTGTGCTCTTAAATTCAACAGGGTCAGCATTTAGCCCAGCCTTACTGTTGCTACTATTATTATTGTTATTACCATAGTCTCCGAGGTGGTGAAAAGGTTTGATCAGCCTGTCTTTAAGGCATTTATTACTTTGGGGCAAAAACACTGGGGCCAAAAATTCTAATGTTCTAACGTAAGAGTCAGCAAAGATTTTCTATAAAGGGTCAGATTGTAAATATTTTTTGCCTTGTGGGCAAGACAATCCCTGTTACAGCTACTCAACTCTGCTATTATAATGAGAAAGCAGTCACACATACCGAGAAGCAGATGGGCGTGGCTGTGTTCTAATTAAAATTTATTTATAAGAGCAGGCCATGGAACAGACTTGGCCTGTGGGCTGTAACTTCCTATTTAAAAAGAAAAAAAAAATTTTAACAGTCAATGTTGCTGTATTTTGCCCACATATTACCAATGTCTTCGTCTACCATTTCTTTTTCAAGAGGGTCCTTCCTTTAATATTCCTTTAGTGAGCTCTTTGGTGGTAAACTCTCCCAGTTTTTATTTGTCTGAAAATTATTTTCTTAAAGGTAGTAGACTGCCAATTGTTTTATCTTGGCCTGTTGAAGACATTCTACCACCTCTGGCTTCTTTCATTGCTGTCGAGGAGTCAGTTGTCAGCCTAATCGCTATTCCATCGTGGGTGATGCACCTAATTAGGAAGAGTACTGCTGCTGCTGCTGCTAAGTCGCTTCAGTCGTGTCCGACTCTGTGCGACCCCATGGACTGCAGCCCACCAGGCTCCTCCATCCATGGGATTTTCCAGGCAAGAGTACTGGAGTGGGGTGCCATTGCCTTCTCCAAGGAAGAGTACTAGACCCCTCTTTTTTCTCAAGCCCTGGGGAAATGTCCCTGGTGATCTGGGGACGACATTCAGGGAAAGACCGGGGTAAAAGTCCTTCATCTGATCTCTGGGGCAGTGGACAGCACACCAGAGGATCAACCCCAAGGCTACCCCCACAGACGGTCAGGGCCTGGGAAGCCCAGCTTTGGCTAAGGAACTTAGAGACTTGGGTTTAGAAACAAGCGTGGGAGCTGCAGGAACTCAGTCAGGCCTGGCTATCCCTTCAATCAGAGCTTGTGGTGAGCAGTCGGAGAGCTGGGCTCCAAAAACTTCCAAGGCACATTTGCTGTAGATGTTACCGGCTACACTGCAACTCATCTGCAAGCAAACCTCAGCTGCCCACACTTGCCCTGGGTGGGAGGCGGGGAACTGCACCCAAGGTCCACCTTATGGAGTTGCCCCCCACCTCATTACCCACCCCGTGCCCTGCACGCCAGCATAAGAAAGCACCCATAACACTGTTACACGCTGATTCACCTGCTTGTCTCCTAGACTCTATATTCCTTAAGGACAAGGGCTTCCTCTTTCCACCTGGTCTCCCCAGGGTCTAGCCTAGAGTCTGCACTCCATGAGTTCCCACAGCAAGATACAATTCTGGCCTTTGAAGTATCAGCCCATCAGCTTCCAAGCTGCATGGCAAGTCACTGCATTTCTTGGTTGTCCTCCTGACCCTCTGACTGTGACCACATTGGGAGACATTTATTTATTTTTATTTATTTTTTTGGAGGCTAATTACTTTACAATACTGTACTGGTTTTGCCATACATTGACATGAATCCGCCACGGGTGTACATGAGACATTTAGAGCTGAAAGCAAAAACAGAGAAGTCTGTCCTGCTAATCTTTATTTGCTAAGCAAATGATATTGACTCATAAAAGAGAGTTGCTCATTTCAACAGCAGACCGGCCTCGGTGGGTTATGCTCTCCTTAGAGAAGCCCCAAAGCTACATCAGAGACCCGTCATCTCCTGCGATCTGGACCATCCAGGGTTCCTGCTTCCCAGTCAGGGCTGTGACCTGGAGCTGAGAGATACGCATGGCAGAAACGAGGGGAAACCTCGGTGATTTCCTTGGCGCAGCAACAGCAAGGCAAAAAACAATCCACGCTGCTCATCCTGCTGCCAGTTATTCACAGAAAGCTGGTTCCAACTCCAAATTCCTCCCTGCCCGTAATTCTTTTGCTGATGAGGTAATATGTGTCATCTGCATGCCTGACGCTCCAAGAATCAACTTGGTTTATTGGGTAATTAGGAGGACACATGCACCCACCCAGGAACCAGCACCCAAGGGAATCAATGAGCACATCAAGGCCTAGCACCATTCTCACACCTGAGTCCTGCCAGACGATGCCTTGCATTCGCTCTGGCCTCTGGAAGCCCTTCCCTGCTCTTCCCAGCTGGAAGGGACCTGCACCTTCTCCGAGATTTCAGCCCAGTGCTGTGGTCCCAAGCACCCTGCCCTGGAGTTCCTTGGGTGCTTGGGCCATCATGCCTACTAGAATACAGGTGAAGGCATCTGTATGGGCAGGGACTTGCTATCCATCTGTAAATCAACAGAGCCTGGCTTAGCAACTGTCCTCCACCCATAAGGATTTCCCTGGTGGCTCAGATGGTAAAGCATCTGTCTGCAGTGCAGGAGACCCGGGTACAATTCCTGGTTTTGGAAGATCCCTGGGAGAAAGAAACAGCAACCCACTCCAGTATTCTTGCCTGGGAAATCCCATGAACGTAGGAGCCCAGCAGGCTACAGTCCACGGGGTTACAAAGAGTCAGACACGACTAACTCTTTCTTTCTCCTCCCATAAAGCAAATTCTGCTCTTCTGAGTCAGAAAGAGGCCATGTGTCAAGGCTTACCCACGTGTAAACTTTCTGGGCTTTGCTTTTTCTTATTGTTCAGGACTTTGGCTCAAAGGTCCCCTCCTCAGGGAGGCCTCCCTGACCACTCTGCCTCCCTCACTCTAACTCGTTGCTCTGTTGTATTTCCTTCATACCAACATCTTGAATTACCACATTTACTGCTGTACTTATTCATTATCTCCCTCTCTAGAAAGTAAGCTCTGTGATTACTGCCGTCTCCCCAGCGCCTCGTATCAGGCATCCAGTACAAATGTATTATGACAGTGAAATGTATGAGTGAGTGAGTGAATGAAGGGTGAATGCCCACAGTGCTGTAGGTCTGCTTTCCCTAAGCTATCTCCCTGCTGGCTCTCATGAGAACTGTAGGAAGCTGTTTCACCTCTGAGCGGCTCCCGGGGAAGTCTTTTCAAGTCATGCAGGGCTTAGGCAACTTGTCCTTAGACAGCATGGCCTAGACAACATGTCCGAGGCATGCTGCAGAGCCAGGGTCCGGGAAAAGTTTCCCGCTTGCCCCAGCAGTAGGACCAGGACCTCATCTTCCTGACCTGCCCTCTCCCCACTGGCTCCAGGTCCCCTGTCCCACCCTTGTCCTATGCACTCTTTGATTTAAGGTGGCGACTCTTCCAAGGGAACAGCAGAACCTTAATAGGAAACCAGCCAGGGCTGATAGATGACACAAAGTTGGCACCAGCCTCAAGGTCGGAGGAGGGGAGCAAGTCAGAGGAGGATTTAGGGGCTTGCTTCCTGGCAAGACATGTGGACATGTCCCCGAGCCATCAAAGACATACATCCTGTGTAGTCCACCCAGAGATGGATGGTGAGGCCTCTGGCATGAGCAATTTATTGAGAGCTGGTCAAATAAATTTAAGGGTCTGGAATTTCAGCAGAGTTTCAACCCCCCTCTTCCCTGCAGGGGCCCTCATGGGAGGATGGGAGATGCAGTGGGCTGGCCCTGAGAGGCAGCGCCTCTCTGCAGCAGGCAAGCTGTCTCTCATCTCCTGCAGCCTCCAGGACTCTAGCCGTCCTCGGCATTTGTGATAAATTAGATTCACCTCCCCGCTCCACGTGTCTATTTCCTGCCGTCAGGAGTGCACGTCCCCGCACAAGTTGTAGCACCCCGGTTCAGAGGCTGGAGCTGCTCTGTCACCGGCCCTTTCCCACGCAGACCCAGAGCTTCCTGGAACTCGAGGTTCCTTTCCTGAGTGTCTTGTCAGTCAATCCCTCTCTATCCTTCAAGGCCCATTTCAGTCTTTATCTCCTCCAGGAAGACCTCCATGATTCCCCAGGAGGACACAGGCTATAATCCTTGGGCCCTATTTTGTGACATGTGTGTTAACTTGCTCTTTTTTTCCCTAAAGATGATTTCATTTTCTTTCTTTTTTTCTGGCCAATAGCATATGGTGATCTTAGTTCCTCACCAGGGATCCAACCTGTGCTCCTTGCACTGGAAGCACAGAGTCTTAACAATCGGACCACTAGGGAAGTCCCTTAATTTGTTCTTTATGGCCAGAATGGGAGAGCAGTCTGTATCCTTGCTGAGCTCCAAACTGTTGCTTGTAATATCTTCCCCACTTTCCTGCTTATTCCACACACCTCACACCTGGCATTGTCAGACCCATAGAAGGTGTTCCATAAACATCTGGTAAGCCAAATTGAAAGAAATGAGCAAGTCAGTTTAACACAAACACATTTTTTTCTTCATATGAGCTTGGGTACTGGACAGGTGGAGAAGTCTTTTTTGTTTTGCATGGGGAATATTTCAAGCATATTTCAAAATGCAGAGAAAATTAAACCAGTGTATTCATCAAACAAATCTTAATTTCCCCTATTTTTCTACAGATATTTTTATTTCAGAATAAAACATTACACAGCTGAAATGCCTCGTGTATCACTCCCGAATCCCTTCCTCCTCCCTCCCTGAGTATAGTCTGACTTTGGTGTTTATCATCACCATGTCTGTTTCAATGCTTTTACTACATCTGAATGTACCCATAAATAACATAGTCATTATTTTGCATGTTTTAAAACTTTATATAAATGATATCATATGGTATGCATGTAGCCCTCTGCAACTTGCCTTTCTCACTCAATATTATATATTTGAGATTCATCTGAGTAGACAGGTATAGGGCTATTTCATTCCTTTTAACTGCTGTGGAGATCCCATTGTATGAATATATTAGAATGTATTCATTTCCTCCCTGAGGGACCTGGAGGTTATTTGTGGCTTTTTACCTTTACAAAAAATGATGTGGGGGTCCACATGTTGGAGAGGTTCTCTGGAGCAGTTTTTCAGACTTCAGGGAGTAACCCAGAAGACAGTCATGAAATCAATATAAAGGGTTATGACTACCATTTAAATAAATTAAATAGAAGAGATTTTAAAATATCAGTGTGTGGGTGTCTATGTTCTAGGGCACAATATGAAATGTGTTTCCTAATATAGGTTGTGATAGAAAAAATATTTGAGAAACATGTTCTGATGGGGTTAGCATTACTTTCATTGTCATTGTTTAGTCACTAAGTTGTGTCTGACTCTGTGACCCCAGGGACTGTAGCCCCGCAGGCTTCTCTGTTGTATTTCCCAGCAAGAATACTGGAGTGGGTTCCCATTTCCTTCTCCAGGGGATCTTCCTGACCCAGGGATTGAAGCTGCATCTCCTGCACTGCAGGCACATTCTTTACCACTGAGCCACCTGGGAAGTCCCTGTATAATTTTCAGTTTTGTTTAAAATTATCAAATTTCTCTCTGAAATGGTACTGCCAGTTCACACACACACTAGCAGCATATAAGTGTCTATATTTGCCTGTATCCTTACTAACACTTGGTATTATCAGAAATAGATTTTCCCCAATTAGTTGGGTGTGACAAGGCAGCATCTCTTAGTTTCAATTTGTATTTCCTTGATTATCAGTGAGGTGAACATCTTTCTATACGCTTACTGCCCATCAAAATATCTTTTTCCTATGAAGTGCATGTTTCTTTGCCAGTGTTTGAATGGTTGATCTGACTGATTTGTAGAACTCAAAAAATATTCTGGATACTAATCCTTTGTGGATTACATATATTGTGAATGCCTTCTCACTTTGTCAGTTCTGATATCCTGATTCACAGCAAGGTAAAAGGGAACCCAAATCAGAGAGGCCAGCGCTAGGACAGGGTGGAAGCTTGGGCCTTTCTGCATCTCCAGAGCCCTGAATAAAGAAGGCACCTAATAAATGTTTGATGATTATAACTGAGTAGATACTTCTATCAGATTCGTCTTGCACAATGATGGGCTTACAACAAGGGCTCTATGGAGACTTAAAGAATTGAGTCATGGTGCAGGATAAGAAAAGTCTCTTGGGACTTCCCTGGTGGTCCAATGGTTGAGAATCTGCCTTCCAGTGCAGAGGATGTGGGTTTGATCCCTGGTTGGGGAACTAAGATCCCACACGTCACGGGGCAACTAAGCCTGTACACTGCAACTAGAGAGGCCTGTGTGCCACAAATACCGAACCCATATGCTCTAGAACCCATGCTCCACAATAAGGGAAGACCACGTGCCACAACTGAGAACCTGCACGCTGTAACACAGATCCAGTGCAGCCAACAAAAGAGAGAAAATTCTCAGTGTCTCACCAGAGAATCAGGAAGAAGGCATCTTCACTGCAGAAAGAGCACTGGCTTTGTGGAAAGATTTCCAGCAAGATGGCTATATAGTATAAGTTGATTTATCTCAGAATTCAACTTATGGCCAATGTTCCAGGAAGCAAACCCGGGTCTCCAATGGGTGCCCCTAAGCATCTTGACTCCTGTCATCCCTGTGAGCTCACAATAGCACAGTGATTCTTCATATTTTACAGATGGACCCATAAAAAGTAAATGTCACAACCAGGTCAGTGAATGCAGGGGCCAGGGCAGAGCTGGAGCCTGTACCCCCTGACCTCCACCTGATAAAAGGTTGGGACCCAGAGCAGTGGGTATTCATAATTTGAAGCCACAAGATCCTTACACTCTCAAACATAGGGGAATAAGCTGAACCATCTTGGGAAAGAACCTATTAACTAACTCAAGCCACTTGTAACTCCAAATCTCTATATATAGAAAGAAATGTGTTTTGAAATGAAATGTTATATAATGTGTTTTAAATGTGTTTTTAAATGAAATATATATATATATATATAGAGAGAGAGAGAGAGAGAGAGAGAGAGAGAGAGAGAATGTATGTATCTCAGGAATATATATATATTCCTGAAATACATAAGAGATGAAGGACAAAAATCATTTAGCAGGACCCCTGAAGAGAAACAACTTACATCATTCAAAGGTTCACCTGCCTAGGCTGGGAGTTCCTTGAGGCAGAGGCAAGGTCTTACTCATCCCTACATGCCCAGGGCCTAGAACAGTGTCTGGCACATGGAAGGGGCTCAAGAAGTATCTGCTAAATGAATGGGTAGATGGATGAATGAATAAATGGATGCATGTGTAGATAGACAGATGGATGGAGGAATGAGTGAAGGGATGAATAGACAAATAGATGGTACAATGGATAGACGAATGGACAAACTGAAACATGGTCAGAGAGATGCTTGGGCTTCAGAGAGTCACAGAGGTGGCTGGGCGTCCCTGGTGGTTCAGAGGGTAAAGAATCCACCTGCAATGCAAGAGACCAAGGTTCAATCCCTGAGTCGGGAAGATCCCCTTGAGAAGGAAATGGCAATCCACTCCAGTATTCTTACCCAGAGAATTCCATGGGCAGAGGAGCCTCTACAGTTCATGGGGTCGCAGAGAGTCAGACATGACTGAGCGACTAACACTTTCACAGAGAGATGCATAAATGGATGGATGGAAAGATGAACATTCTCGGGCTTCTCATCTGAAAGAAGCCCAAGCGGAGGATTCGGTCTCAACAGAACCCATCAAGTAGGCAGCCAAAGCTACGAATCCTATCCTGTTGCTGAGAGAGCTGTTCACAAGGAAAAACGAGTGGCATTAACTGCAAGAAATAATTGCTTCTAATTGGGCTGAATTATTCTGGCCGTATAGTAGACATATTTTTATAACTTTATTAATTATTCAATTTGAGGCCTATTACCCAGGCTGCCAGAATGGACTTTCCTTATTAGATGGTGACAGATTCCTCAGCTCTGCCACGGCCTTTGCTGCTGCAGCTCTTTTGGGTGATTGCCACCTGCCTTGGGGCCCCACTGGTGTCTGAGGCCTGGAGGTGGGGAGCCAAGCTGTCCCTGAGAGGTCGGCTGGAAGTCAGAGGTCCTGGGAGCCAGTTAGGCTCTTCTAGATGTTTCTCCTGGCCATCACATCTGCCTCCCCTGCTCTGGCCGGAGAGGCAGACGGGTATCAACACATCCAACCTGGCCTCTGTGGGTCAGCTCCTGCCCAGATCCAGTCTCTAACTCTGAATCACGGCAGTCTCTCCTCCCCCAAGCCCTCCAATCTGCTTCCCATACCATGCCTAGATAGCTTGCTTCAGTTGCCAGAAGTCAGGGACAGGGGAAGGAGAGTGTGGCCCAGCTGGCCTGGAGGGACTAGCCAGGACTGGAGGGGCAGGTCATACGGGCTCTGTTCCCTTACCAGACCTTGAGTCCAGGTTAGTTAGGAGAAGAAGGAGTTTAAAAGTTGCTCCCAGTCCACAGTGCAGACTCAGCTGATGCAAAGGGAGCCAAGGAGCCCATGTCCATGCACTCAGGCCCAAGCTCCCTGGACTGCCGTGTGAGAGCACCACAGCACCTGGCTCAGCCTCTGGGTGCTCCCACTCTCCACACCAGGCACTCTCTGCTTTAGCCACACGGACCTGCTCGCCATTTGGTACTCTTGCGTCTGTGGGTCTGTGCCTGGAATGGCCTCTCTTTCCATACCAGACTATCAAAACTTCAAATCTCATCCTTCTTTGAGCTCTGGTTCCACTGCCTTCTTGGCATCTTTCCCACTTTTCAGCTGGCTGTGACCTCTCTTCCTTTAATGGACCAGTCTGACTCCTGGCCTCCCATCTCAATCCTTGGACAACGTGGATACGTGAGAAGCTTTGGAAGATCAAGGGACGTGGAACTGAATACTCCTGAACATCCATCCCAGAACCGCACACTCCTCCCTTGTCCAAATACCACCACTAGAGCATCATCTGGAAGAATGAAAACATGATAAAAAGGGACAGCAAATCCTCTGGACCCCAATCAGCCCCGGGCTGAGTGTGCACGGTGCCTGCAGCATGCAGGCCCTGGGGTCACAGTGACAAGGAAGAGCTGGGCCCTGCCATGGGAAGGTCTCCAGGCCTGGGGGCTGGAAGGAGAGCAAGCACATAATCAAACAACGAGTGTTCGGGGTGGCGCGGGCCGCACTGGTTATGTACACACAGTCAAGGTCTGTGCCGGTCACGGCCTGAACTGGGCTTCGAAGGCAGAAGCTCGGTGGGTCAGTGGATAAAGGGAAGCTAGAAGAGAGGAGGGGGTGGTGGTGGGGGTCATGGGAAGGAATTAAGGCTGAAAGCCTGGCAGGCATCAGACTCAAAGGGGCCTTGAAGGCCTGGGCAAGGAATTGGGCACTTCCAGGCAGGCAGAAGGGAGCAGGGAAGTGACTGGACCCAGGTTTGCATTGTAGCTATCTCACCACCTCCTAGCATGGGAGGGGTTGGAGAGGGAAGGCAGAGGACCCTGGAAAGAAGGGTTAACCAGAGCTGCGAATGTGGTTGCCAGAGACTGATGGCCTGGGTTTGAACCTTGGCTCTGCGACTGACTCTCTGTGTGCCCTGGGTCCAGCTACTTAACCTCTACGAATCTCAATTCCCTCAGCTGAAAGATAGAAATAGTAATAACAAACGATAATGAATAGGACAGTATGTTTAGTCAGTGCTGGATAGGAGTTAGGCGAGAATCTAAGTATGAGGCCAGCCCAGATCTCTCTTCCAGTCAGTCTCAAAGGCCACCTACTCCGCAGTTCCGCACACACTCAGGAGCAGCTGGCTGACCTTGCTGTTGTTGCTCAGTCGCTCAGTCATGTCCAGCTGTTTTCGACCCCATGGACTGTAGCTCGCCAGGCTCCTCTGTCCATGGGATTTCCCAGGCAAGAATACTGGAGTGGGTTGCCATTTCCTTCTCCAGGGGATCTTCCTGACCCAGGGATCAAACCCCAGTCTTCTGCATTGGCAGGCGGATTCTTTACCAGTGAGCCAACAGGGAAGTCCTGAGTGACCTTAGAGCATGGCTAAACCTCTCTGGACCTCTGCTTCCTCCATTGCAACACAGGAGTCATAATCCCCAGCTCACGGGGCAGGAGGAGATAAAATGAGGTCATCATGTCCACGTCCGGCATGGTGCTTGGTGCACAGCAGGCCTGGGCGACTGGGCCGAAACTCAAAGTCCTTGGGGGCGGGGGCAGGTCTCAGAGAGTGGGAGCTGCATCAGCTGGCCCCTGACTCCAGAGGGAATGCACTCCTGTCTTCCCTGTCAGGCTTCCAGGCCAGTCCTCTGGGCTGGTGGGCACGGGTGGGAGCAGTTCATGATTCCCTTTCCCCAGGAACTGTGTTTCCCATGGAGACCCAGCCCCCGCACCCATCCTGGAAGCACAGACCATGTGCGTGTGTGTATGTGTGTGTGTGTGTGTATGTGTGTGTGTGTATGTAGGGGGCGCACAGCATCCTCTCCATGCCTGAGCTGTGTTCTGGAGGGGCTGTGGCACTGCCTGCCAGTCCCAATCAACGATGCCAGCTTGGCTGTGGTCCCTCTGTTCTGCTTTTGTCACATTCAGGATGGGTTTTCCCACCCTCCTTCTTCTCCTAGTCCTTGAGACTCACTGCATGTCACTTATTTATTTCGTTCTCAGGGAGCCAGATGGCCAGAGCTGGGGTGGGCAGAATGTGCCTCCCTCCCCCTGGCTGTGACAGCCCCTTGAACAGGCAGCTCACACACAGACCCTAGGCCACCCGGTTTCCAGCTGCTTCAGGACCAAAACCTGACATTCCTATAGGCCACATGTGCCGAGCCTTTGCTGACCCCTGGCCCTGCTCAGAGGGCACTGACTGGTCCTGCACGTCCCCTGGTCTGACAGTCAGAGGGAGAAGGGCCAAAGCCCTGAGATGCCGCCTTCTCCCAACGAGCAGGAGAGCAGTGGTCCCACGCCTCCTCTGCCCCATGACCTGCCTCCCTTGGACCCGGGAAGGGGGCTGTCTCAGCAGGTCTCCCCTCCTTTCCTTGTGGGCATTGTCACAAGAGAGCAACCCAGTCCAAGGGTGGAAGGAGGGTGGGGGGACCAGCTGTCCTCAGTCCTGGGGTTGAGGGTCTCCACAGGCTGCCCCTTCCCAGCCTCATCCTCACCCCAAACTTGTCTGGACCCCCGTGAGAGCAGAGCACCCCCAGCATCTACTCCCCATCATTTCCCATTCTTCCTGGCAGGCACTTTTGGAAGAAACGAGCTCTGGAGGGGAGGAAATCATCCTCTTCACTGGCTTCCAGAGCACAGCCACGGCCAGGGTGTCTCAAAAAGAGGGAGGCAGGGGGAGGGGAGGTGACATTTGAGGACCGAGAGATGGAGAGGCCAGCAGGTCTGTCTTCCTGCTGCCCTCCCCTGCAGCCCATGGCACCCCCAGGACTCGGGGTGGGACTGGGTTGATCTCTCTTAAATGTATTTGCTTATCTATCTGCACTGGGTCTTAGTTGAGGTACACAGGATCCTTAGTTGAGCCATGCAAACTCATTATTGCACCTTGTGGGATCCAGTTCCCTGACCAGGGATAGAATCCAGGCCCCCTGTCGTGGGAGCTCATCTTAGCCACTGAACTGCCAGGAAAGTCCCTCTTAACCCTGCTCAAGTCTCTTTCACCTCTATCACAGACTCCTCACAACTGAGTTATTCACTTTCCTCACCTTGTGGTATTCCCTGGTGGCTCAGAGGGTAAAGCGTCTGCCTGCAATGCAGGAGACCTGGGGTCGATCCCAGGGTCAGGAAGATTCCCCTGGAGAAGGAAATGGCAACCCACTCCAGTACTCCTGCCTGGAAAATCCCATGGACAGAGAAGCCTGGTAGACTACAGACCGTGGGATCGCAAAGAGTCGGACACGACTGAGCGACTTCACTTTCACTTTCTTCCTCACCTTCTCAGCCCCAACGCCCACCCCCAGTGGCCTGGGGAAAATCTGACAGACCCATATCGGATGCTCACCAGCTGTGGGGCCTTGGGGTATCATTTAACCTCTCTGTGCCTCAGTTTCTTCCTTCAAAATGGGACACAGCATATACCTGGTTCCTTCCTCCCAATATGGCTTTCCTGAACCCTTCGGTCCCCTCATCTCCCATGGAAGCCAGAACTTTCTCTCTCCCAACTCTTCCTCCTCCCTCCTCTCAGTACGGATGGGTCTGGCTTCTGTTCACAGCTCCTTGAGGATGGGGGCCATGCCCTCCTCATTCCTAATACCCACTCCAGCCCCAGACCCCCGTGGTGTGGGCCTCTGAGTAGTACTCAATACATGCGTATTAAATGGAACTCAAGGGACAGAGAACACAGAGCCAGCGGAGCACTAGTCCGGCTACTGAATACCTTTTTGTTTAAAATTAGAATTCTGTGGTGAAGAGCAGCCCCTCTCATGCACAGACCTTGAAAAAGCATTTGCTGCCACGTCCGCAGCTCCCTTCTGTCCCCGTCACGGTGACTGCGCCCCAGCGTGCGCTGACACGGAGCCCACCGGCCCGGGGAGGCCCACGGGCGCACCAGATGCCAGCAGAAGGCGGCCCAGGCGGTTCTGCCAGGGGCCGCAGGCTGGGCAGAGCAGCGCACGGGAACAGCGAGTGTAATTGCTTTTTTGGTGATTCATCTGAAGTTGCTTTAACCTTGACAGCAGGCTTCGTGTAGGGAGAAAAACACTGAGTGAGCGGCAGCCTCCGGGTTGGCAGGATGCCCCTCTGCACCCCTCCCTGAGGAGGCAGCCAAGGCTCCCCAGGTGCCCCCACCTGGGGGAGGCAAGGCTATGAGTCACTGTCCCCATTCAGGGCTGCCCACCACCCCCACCCTCAGTCCTTTCCAGGTCCTGGAATCCCAGGAGGGCTATGCATGGCGGAGAGGGGTGTTGGGAAGAGCAGACAATTTCTAGAGGTCAGCAGCTGGAAGGGCATAAGGGCCCTTGATCAGGCGAGATGATGCTGGATTTTCACTTTCCAGAAACATGGCATCCTAGGATTTTTAGACCTGAAATATACATGCTGACCTTCCCATTTTATAGATGGGAAAATAGGCTCAGAGTAATCACTACTCAGGTAACTAATATGCCATTACATGGTGAAAATTTTAACTCTGTAGCTTCAAGCGTGCATGCTAAGGTGCTTCCGTCGTGTCCGACTCTGCAATACTATGGACTGTAGCCTGCCAGGCTCCCCTGTCCATAGGATTCTCCAGGCAAGGATACTGGAGTAGGTTGCCATGCCCCTCTCCAGGGGATCTTCCTGACCCAGGGATCAAACCCGAGTCTCTTATGTTTCCTGCATGGGCAGGCAGGTTCTTTATTACTAGCACCACCAAAGTCATTCCAATAAATGATGCTGGGAAAACGTGATATCTACATGCAGAAAAACTGAAGTTGGACTACTTTATACTATAAGCAAAAATTAACTCAAAATGGATCAAAGACCTACTTGCATGAGCTAAAACTATTATAAGATTTTTAGACAAAAACATAGGAGGAAAGCTTCATGACACTGGATTTGACAATACTTTCTTGGATATGACATCAAAAGTACTGGCAACAAAAAATATAAATTGGAGTTCATCAAAATTTAAAAGTTTTGTGCATCAAAGTGTACAACAATAAAAAGGCAAGCCATGGTATGGGAGAAAATATTTTAAAATCACATATAATGCATTAACATCCAGGATATATAAAGAACACCTATAATTTAGTACCAACAAGGCAACCCAGTTGGAAAAAAATGAACATTTCTCCAGAAAAGATATATAAATGGGCACTAAAGTATATGAAAGGAGACTCAACATCACTAATGATTAAGGAAAAGCAAACCAAAACCACAATGAGATACTCCTTTACACCCATTAGGATGACCATTATATTGGGTTGGCTAAAAAGTTCATTTGGATTTTTCCATAAGATGCTATAGAAAAACCTACATGAACTTTCTGGCCAAACCAATAAAAAATAAAAATAGAAACTAATAAATATTGACAAGGCTATATAGAAATTAGAACCTTGTACTTGGCTGATGGGAATGTAAAATGGTATAGACCCTGTGGAAAATAGTATGGTGGTTCCTCAAAAAATTAAACATAGAATTACTACATGCTCCAGCAAACCGCTTCTGGCTACCTATGCAAAAGAAGTGAAAGCAGGAATGTGAAGAGATATTTGTACACCCATAGCGGCGTGGTTCACAATAGCCAAAAGGTACAAGCAACCCAAGTGTCCGCTGATGGGTGAAGGGGCAAACAAAAGATAGTATATACATACAATGGAATATTATTCAGCCTTAAAAAGCAAGGAAGCTCTAATGCATGTCACAATATGGGCGCAACTTTTAGACGTTATGCGAAGTGAAATAAGCCAGTCACAAAAGGACAGATGTTATATAATCCTTTTTATACGTGGTACCTAGAGTCAGCAAATTTTGAGAGAAAATAGAATGGTGATTGATTGTAGCTAGGGGGTGTGGGGAATAGGAAGTTAGTGTTCAATGGGTAGAAATTTTCAGTTGGGGAAGATGAAAAAGCACTGGAGATGGATGATAATGATGGTTGCACAGTAACGTGAATGTCCTTAATGCTACAGAACTGCACAATTTAAAATGGTTAAAATGGTAAACTTTATGTTAAGTATATTTTCATACACACAAATCCCTAGCACACAGATATCGTGGTTTGAAAAGGACTGACCTAGAGAGTCCCTGGCTAGTTGAGGAGTATGAGTGTATTTCTGAGTTGGTAAATGTTATATTTTCATCTGCAAGGATAGTTGAAAGCCAAGTCAGCCAGGGGTCCCCCACACCATTCAAGATAAGAACACATTTGACTTGGCAGAGGCTGCTCTTGGTGGTGGCCCAGAGTGGTTCCCGCTGCCTTCATTACTCAGGCCTGCTCTGCAGTCCTGTCTCATGCTGAGCATCAGGCCTGGAGGGTGGGCGGGGTGGGGGGAGTCAGTTTCCACAAATAGTGAGAGACTGTGCAATGAGTTTTTACTCTCCTGCACTCTATGCACATAGATAAAACCAGTTCAGTAGAATCTAAAAATATGGGAAACTACGGAGAAAGCGGGGGGCAGGTGGGGCTTCTCTCCATGTCTACCCCCGCTATCCTCCCTTCTGGGGTGGCCTGAAACCAAAACCAAAATGCCACTCTATAACCCAGAATCCAAACTGCAAAGCACCTTGGGAAGGGAGCCAGAGAAGCAGGACCCAAGAAATACAATAATTAAATAATACAATGAAGGCTGAAATTTCCAAGTTGATTCTTGGGTATCATTTATAAAAGTTAACAGGGCATATTTAATTTAGGAATTGGCTCACGTCCTTCTCCTTACAGCTGAAACCTCATAAATGAAATATACTGGACCATTGCCCAGTGCGGAAATAAAAGTTATGAATAATGTTTCTATCTCAATCATTGTCAGTGCTTTAATATTCCTAATTACTTTAAAAAGCTAGATATTCAATATGGCAAAACTTTTTTTCTTTTTATCTCCACTTGTGAGATTAGTGCAATTTAATAAGAGTCACTCTGTCGTCTTTATTCAGTGTAAACTGACATTTCATCCTTTTACTCTTCATTATTATATAGGATGGAAGTTTATGACCAAGCATACAGCCACTCCATTTGCCCATATTGGTTCATCTAACATCTTGGAATTATCCATGATAGCCGACGTGTCTACCTACCAGAAAAATCAGCATCACCTTATTTCCTTTATGGAGCAGAAAGAAATTCATCCAGGCTTTCAAGAAATTAGGCTATGAGGTTATAAGTCTGTAAAAGAATGAAAAGTACCCCCCATCCTACTACTGGATTCGTCTCTTTCATGTCTATCAAAGTCATAAATCCCTTGGCAACCACAGAGGGCAGGAGCAGGCAGATGATGGATCTTTATAATCCTCCCTGCCACTTCCAGGAACTTATCCTAAAAAGAAATTGGAACATGTGGACAAAGATACACGTGCAGGAAGAATCCTTGCAGCATTTTTACACAGGACCACAGCCCCTTATCCATAGGTCCACAACCCCCAAATCTGTAAAGAATCCAAAGGAATTTTTTTTTAATTTTCCAAAATTCATTTAGAGGCAGAATCTTTGTGGAAGCCATTTGTGGTTATACATCATCTGTATGTCACTAGAAGTCATCGGTTATATGTCACTTCAGAAATGTTACTATGTTTCATCCCAAGGTGTTGCCCAAACTCCACTGGAGGCATATGCCATATATGATCTAGTCACCATAAACTTTCCTGAACTCTGAAAAAAATCTAAATTTTGAAAGCAACAGGGAACAAAGATCTTGGATAAAAGATAATGAGCCTAACATACTGAAAAATCATAAACAGCCTAAATGTCCATCACCAAGAGACTGGTTACTTTCAGTAATCCATCGGATGAAATTCTATAAAGCCATTAAAAAATTTTAAGGTAGTTTCATGTTTATTGATAAGGAAATGAGTATATGATATAAGTTGAATTTAAAAAGTGAGTTACAGAATAGCACATTTGATCTAATAACATTGTGTCCTCATCTAGCTCTAAGAGCAAATATGCAGACAAAGAACAGGGAAGGCAACCACTCAGAGGCCAGAAGAGGTTATCGCTGGGTGTATGGGTTTAACTTTTTGTCTGTACTTCCAGTGACATTTGAATTTCCTTTTAAACATGAACAGGTATCAGGTAGCGCTAGTGGTAAAGAACCCACCTGCCAATGCAAAGACATAAGAGATGTAGGCTTGATCCCTAGGTTGGGAAGACCCCCCTGGAGGAGGGTATGGCAACCCATTCCAGTATTCTTGCCTGGAGAATCCCATAGATAGAGGAGCCTAGTGGGCTACAGTCCATAGGGTTGCAAAGAGCCAGACACAACTGAAGCGAACTCAGCACACAGCATGCAGGGGTGTTTTTAGAATCAGAAAAAAACACCAAGAATGATGCCTTTGACTAAATAAAAAATCCAAGCTTCCCTGCAAGTATGTCACATGTATAGACATGCAAATGAGAGACTCCATTCAGAAATCTCCAGATACTGCGTTGACAGAGACACCCATCCCCATTGACACGGGCCCCATGAAGTCCCTAAAGTGCCTCAGAGCACACACTGGCAGACAGGTGTCCAAAGGCACAATAGCAAGGAGGGTCAGCTTGCTCGGAGTAAACAAATTCACAATCTGTGTCCCACGGCTGATTCATCTACTTCCACAACAATATCTCAGGGCCACATCTTTCAAGCAGATCCTTCCTTCCCCTGTGAGCAACTAGGTTTTCTCATCAAAGACCTGTTTCAACCTCAGGCTGTATTAACAGAGGCTGAGCATCCAGAAGGAAAGAAAGCATAATTACATGTCCAGGCTTAGGTTTTTACTTGATCAGTAGTCCCAGTTTCATCATTTACTGGCTGTGTGCCCTTTGAAAGTTCTTTAACCTCTCTGTGTTTCAACTTTCTCGTCTGTAAAATGGGGCTAATAATAATTTTCATATCATAGGGTTGTTGCAAAGAGTAAATGAGAAGATGAATAAAGTACCTAGTGCATAGTAAAATTCAATAAAGGGCACCTATATCTATTATTATTTTTCCATACGAGCTTGCATCTGTAGTCAGATCTAGGAACAACAGCCAAGAGGAATAAAGGCCACAGCCAATGGAGAGAAACTAAATAGAGAAGGAAGTTTAGACAATGTCATATAAGAAACAAAGAAGCTTTGAAAATAAAAACTGGGGGAAAGGAGGTGATCACTGTCTTCTAATACCTGAAGGCCTCACCTGTGGAAGGAGACTCTGATATCATCTGTACGGTTTCAATGACTACCATCAATTGCTCTAAGATGACTATCTGCCCACACACAATTTGCTGTCCACTGAGCTCCTTGGGAGAAAGTACAGATAAGGCAAGGATGGTCATGGAGATCCAGCACCCAGCCCTGGCCTTTATCATGGGTGAGAACCAACTCGTAGAAGCTAGAGACAGATTTCAACTTAAAAGAGGGGAAAACTTTTCAATAGTCAGAATGTGCTTCTATAGGAAAGCAGTGAGCTCCTTGTTAAGAGAGGGATTCAAGCAGTGGTTGGAAATCTCTTGGCAGGGCATCTAAATGGTCAGTGCTCTGAATGATTTTGAGAATGGGAATCTATGAATTCTCTTCATTCAATCCTCCCATCTCTCAAAGGAGGGTTGGATTCATCTTTTAAGACTTTCTGTGAGTTTAGGAGTACATGCCTTGAGTAGATGCAAAGGTGGTGGCTCTTGAACCCACGAGGGTGGATTTACTGAGGAAACAGGTTGCGAGTTGCTCAGCACCAAGTCTGATGACTGAATTGGGAGTGGCAATTGGGCAGCTTGGGTTCACACTGTGAAGTAACAGGGCTACATGCTTGGTAAACACACTCCAGGCACAAGATTTACTCTAAACTGCCTAGTCCCGTTGATCAAAGGCCGCTGCCCTTCCATTTCTTTCACTGCACTGGAAGGAAACCCGAAGTGACTGACTGAAAACACCTCCAGGTCCCACAGCCACCACAGTCCAGAAACAGCGAGCGTCAAACAGACTCGTGCTGGATGGTGATTTGTGCGCACTCAGGACCCGGAGACTCAGGCTGTATTTCAACCTCCAGCAGACCGCTCTTGACGTTATAATTTGGCAACAGCAAGCAAACCTGTCCCAGAAGGGTTAACCGAACCTGAGTTAGATAGTTCCTCATCAAAGATTCATTGTAGGCAAAGTTACACAAAGCAGAACAAAGCTAAGAGGGGAAAAAAGCTCTCAAACGTTTCAGCCGACATGTTTCTGGTGCTCACACAAAGGCTGCTTGAACACATTTCTTTATCTTCCGTGTCCCCCAGGTGTACCTTTCATTGCCTGGGGGAGTCCCTGCCCTGTTTCTCAGCACAACTTACCTCAAAGCAGGGAAAAGGGTGGAAGGAAGAAGATACTACAGTCAATGGAGGTCCCAGCACATTAGAGAGAGTCTCTGGAGCACCCCAAACTGACCCTGGGCTCCCTAAGCCTAGAGAACCACCCAAACAAAGCCCAAACAAAACCACATCCAATAGTTTGCTTCGCCTGGTAAGTTCCCATAGACTGGACGGACAGGGAGACTCCAGTTAAGGCCTTTGGAAAAAAGGACCATAACAAGATGTCACCCCAGCAGAGTGGAAAACAGCAGGGTACCACCCTGGGCCAGTGTGGACCCAACATTCCTTCTTGAAGTTGTCATGATCGTTGCAGAACAGGGAGGTGGCTCCCCAAGACGGGTCACTGGTACGGGTTAGACCCCGCCTGGACCAGCTTAGCTATGTTACCTCCCCGAGTCACACACAGAAAGACACCCTATCCCAGCTCAAAGCAGGAAGGAAACTGGGCTTCCACACTAATCAAGGGCTCTTTGGAATCAAGTAAGACCATGACATTAGCCAACCATTGATCCCAAACAGTGCCACTGGAAAGAAGGCTATCTGTGAGGATATAGGGGAAATGAGCCAAAGGGGAAGCATTCGCCTTCAGCTGGACTCTCAGCAGAGAATTCCCTGAGCCCTCAGCCGCCAGTCCCACAGTAGAGATGTGCCTGTGCTGCTGTGGGTCACTCGGTCAGTCCAAGCACATCCGCCTCACTCGTGCTCACTAGAGAGCCTCCCCCAGGAAGTGTGAACAGCCGCCCAGAGAGATGTAAGAACACAGTAACCGCCCCCTACAAGCATGCCATTCTTCTACCTTTGGGGAACACAGACGCACCCCAGGGCCCACCAGTCTCATAAATCAGTCCCTGGAGTTGCTGTGAGCACCCACTGAGACTTTGGATCAGCCACACTGAGGACCAAACCTCGACTACTGTGACATCCTGGGTCAACACCCACGGGTGGCTTCTCAATTTCACTTTAAGCCTCAAAGACCTTACTCAGAGGTGTTTCATCCATCAAAAGTCAGAGTCTCTGTGAGTACCCACTGAGCCTTTGGATCAGCCAAAGATGATCCATAGATGACCACACAGTTCCCCCCACACACAACATGCAATGCCCCTCCAGACCTCCACCATGCCCCTAGAGCCCTCCACCCCAAGTACCATCATGTAGGCATGCTTCCTCCCCGATGCCCACATTTGCCTAGGCACCCCAAGCCCAGAACAAAGAATTCAGCATCCAACCACGGCACAGCCCCTCCCCAGCCAGAGCTGTGGCCCTGCCCAAACCCCAAAGACCCGAGACTCACCGCTGGAGCAGTCAGGCCCTCCCCAGCCGGGCTCACAGTGGCAGGTGTCCGGGGAAACGCAGCGGCCGTGCACACACTCCTCTGTACACAAGGCTGCGGGAGGTCAGAAGAGAGGGAGGAAGAATAGGACCAGTGTGAAAACCAAGCCATCTGGTCAAGGAGCACAACCCACTTTGTAAAGATGCTCAGAACACATCTCTGGCTGCAGGGAAAACAAGCTACTCCTGACCTGAGTTATTTAATTAACTCTGAAAAGGATTCAACAGGGTTAATTTTGCTTCCTAAAATGAAACCCAAGCCTCAGAAATGGCAGCTTGGTGACTTTTCAAGAGTTATTTCCTCCCCAAAAAAGGAAACACTAATTTTTGGCTATCAAACTAGAAGATGGCTTTAAAAACAAACAAAAAAACAGCTGATGGGGAGGGCAACAGAATGAGTTTTAAAAAAAGAGTATTTCCTGCAAGGTTTAACACTAGGAGACCCTCCACAAAGCCCAATCCCTACATCCCCACCCCTGTTCTCTTTCCCCATCAGGTGAGAAAATGACCCATCTTTTGGTTTCCCCAATTTCCTTATTGCAAAGGCCCCCACATTTATCAGGTTGCCTGAAAAGAATCTGTTCCCCTCACGTTTTCCCCACCTTTCTGCCCTCCTCCCCAAATGGCCCTATTTTGGGGCTCTCAAATGTCAGCAAATCTGCAAAGTACACAAATGCTGAGGAAAAAGCAACAGCTAATTATAAGAAAGTAATTAAGAGAGACAGCCACGATGATGATAATTGTAATTAGAAAGTGCCTGGCAATTTCTTATCACTCAGTCAAATGCTACAGCCTCCTGAGTTGGGAGGCAATAGCAGAATAGTTTCCATCAACTACCCCAGTGCTGAGAAGGCTTATTGGCAGCAGTTTGAGGAAGGGAGATTATTTCTCTCTCCCTTTGACATCCACATTTTCTCAAGGTCATCCATTGCTCCTGAGAGATCTGCCCCACCATCTAATCCATCAGTGAGGGATTACAGAAACCTCCTTGGCCACCCCATCCCCCCAATTTTGTGAGCCTGGGAAATCAGCAGCTACCATCAACACTGTTTTTCAGAAGGGATCTAGATGAAGCTTTTTTTCTGACAAGCGACTAGCCATCTTCTCGCTGCTTGGAACTGGCCTGGGCCAGGGAAGCAGGTGGCCCCCAGTGGTGAGCTTAGAGAAGCTGCCACTGACTTCCAAACACCCACCCTGCTTCCACGCCCACTGCTTGGCCGAATGCGAGCGAGAGGTTGCTGTCATGTTAGACAACAAAGTTCATTTTATGGTGGGTGGGGGGTCCTCTGCATGTGTGCATGCTCAGTTGTGTCTGACTCTGTGACCCCATGGACTGTAACCTGCCAGGCTCCTCTGTCCATGGGGATTCTCCAGGCAAGAATACTGGAGTGGGTTGCCATGCCCTTCTCCAGGGGATCTTCCCAACCCAGGGATCAAAGCCACATCTCCTGTGCCTGATGCATTGACAGTGGATTCTTTACCTACTGGGCCACTGGGGAAGCCCGTTGGGTCCTCTGGCCCCTCCCGAATACAAACCTTGGCTCTGAAGCTGTTGCCTTAGCTTTACCTAGGCCTACTGGCAAGGAAGACCCCAAAGAACCATTTCAGATGCCCCATTGGCTCGTAGTTAACTGACAGCCCATCCTTTGCCAGTCTGGGAAGTGGTGACTGTGGGGAGCCCTGGCCCTTGAGTCCTTCTCATTGGTACAGATGGCTTTCAGGCCGAGTTCTGGTTGTGCTCAAGACTTCAAGAGCCCCTCACTTCACAGATCCTGGGCAGTGGCTGGGACCTACCAGCTAACCCACTTCTTAGCTGAACCCTGACCCCAGTGACCAATTCCACTTAAAGCCACAGTGAGCTGCTCACTCAGTAGCTAACAAGACCCCAGTCAGTCATCCCTGCTGCCTGGCTTCCCCCGCTCCCACCGCACTTGCTAAACAAACTCAGATTCGATGTCCCCAGCATACACCAGACTCAAGGCATAGTCCCCTGGTTCCCCATCCCAGCCCTGTCCTCAGCAGCTCCCTCTTCCCTCCATCCCACCCCCTTAGGCTGAGGCCCCACTTTTTTCCATTCCTGGGCCCCTCACCTTCCAGCAGACCCTCCCGTCAGCTTGTCAGGTGAGCCCAGATACCTCCAGGCACCTTCTGCCTGCAGACAGCAGCGCCTTGATCCCTGCTCAGGGGTTCTGCTGCAGAAGGCGAGGGCAGGCAGCGGACCAGGGAACCTGTCCCATGTTAGGTCTGAAAGGCACCTCACAGAAAATCCATCCATCTGCTTCATTTTATCCATAGAAGAACTGAGGCCTGGGGGTCTGGGATGCCATGAACTGTGTGATCTCTGGTCAGGAAGGAAGGAGCTGGAGGAGGAGGCTCCCAGAGACAGAGGCCTCTGAAGGCTGAGGGAGGCAAGAGGCGACCACGATCATGTGGCCTTCATGCCACATCCAGGCTGGACAACCTCTCCCACCCAGAATGTTCAAGCCAGAGAAGCTGTGTCACTGTGCCAAGTCCCCTGCAGGCTGAGCAGGGGCTTGGAGCAGCTCAAGGGAGAAAGGGCAGAGACTAGCCAGTGCCCCGCCAACCCTCATCTCTCTGGTCCTCTGACCCTAGAGACCTAAGCCCTGGCCTTTGTCCTGCCCCACCTCCTACCTGCAAGGGAGGCACCTCCGGGGGCTCTGAGCAAGCTCTTCCCATTCTCCCTTCCCGTGGCCTCTCCCAGGGATCCCTAGGACCGTGTGCTGAGGACCTCCCCCAGCTCAGCCCTAGATCCAGCACCCAGGCTCCCGGTGACTCTACAAGCAGAGTCCCTGGGCCTGAGTCCAGGGATGTGGTTGCTGTCCCCGCAGTCCATCCGGACCTCACTGTCCCCCTCTCCTCCTCATCACCCTGGTATTCCGTCTTGGCTATCTGCTTGTCAAAAACCTCAGTTCATTCATAGTTCGTTGGCATTGTTTAGACAGTGTTGTCTGAAGCATGAAATATCGAGAGCAGATTTCTGAGGTTCAGATAGCCATATCTGGCAACTAGACCACTACGTGTTCGTTATCTGGTGGGGAGGGGACAGGACAGCGGTGCCGCAAGGCGAGTCTCCTGAGGGGGAGCAGAGGCAAGACCCGTGTTGCCACCTGGAGCAGGGGCAGCCAGCTCCTACCCAATTCTACGGGAACCCCAGGCAGGCTGTCCCTCTACACAGGGCCGGGGTTTACACAGCAGCCACCCCAAGAGTATACAGGTCCCCTGAGTTCTCTCTGACCCGAGTCCTTCACGCCAGCTGACCCCCCAGGAGAGGCTGAGTCATGGTTCCATCACCCCCACCTCCTCCTTCTCAGGCTCTTGTAACTTGAAATGGGGGCATTCTGTCAAACCCCCCTTCTCTCTGCTGCACACCCGGGTGCTGTCATGGGCATCCTGAGGCTGGCTCTGCCGAGGGCTCTGCGGGGACATCTGAACCTCTGCCCTCTCAGCTTCCCCCCACCCTGACCGCCACCCCATCATCCCGCCTCAGTCCTGCCTCTACCCTCCCAGGTGTTAGAGGTGCATTTAGTGATGAGCAGCATGGCACAGTGGCTAAGAGCACAGATGGCACCCAGGGAGCCGGGGCTGGGCCCGGCGGCGCCACTCATCAGCTCCGGACTTCAGGCGGGTTACCGCCCCCTCTGTGTCAGTCCCCATCTGTTCAGTGGGGGAGAGTGACAGGCTGGGCTTCAGGCTGTATGCAAGGATTCAGTGAGCTGACAAAGTACCCAGAGCAGACCCCTGGGGTCCAGTCAGTGCTGAGTGAGTCCTGTATTGTTACTAGTAGGGTGTCCTCAGCCCCACGGCAGGGTCTTGGCCATGTTTGAGCTTCCTTAATCCTCCACCCCCAGACTGTCTATCTTGTTCTCATCCTTCACTGAGGTCATAAACACGGGGGGTGAGCTCTATGGGACATAGGGGTGGAGTATTGGAGGGTGGCCCCTTCCCCACCTCCTTGTGGAGAGGCCAGGATGGAAGAGAAAGTGACGACCCATATTTAAACTCCCTATCTGCTATTTACAGTTACAATTACAGAACGATAAGCAAATAGCTTAACCTTCCGTGTCTCAGTTTCTTCATCTGTAAAATGGGGACAATTATAGTATCAATGTCATGGGCTATTACAAAGATTTAATGCAGTAATACATAATGAGTGTTTAGACCCAGCCTGGCCCCCAGTGAGTACCCAATAAACAGGACCTGCTGTTACTAATTCTCTGTCTCTCACACATACCGTGGGGTCTGGATCCCATGTCTAAGATAGCTGATGGTGCTCACCACTTAGTGCCAATTCCTGTGTGCTACCGGTTTCTGAGCACCCTCTATGTGCCAGGCTTCCCCACATGCTACCTCAACATCTATCACAGGCCATCCACACAGACCTTGAGAGAGTTAGCTCTGTCAGTACCTGTCTCTCCTTTGCAGATCTCCAGCCCCTGGGGGACAGAGGCCGCTTTCAGTTGGGCTTTTTAAAGCTCTCATGATGCCTGGTACACAGTAGGTGCTCAGTGTTTGTGGGTCCCAAGGAGAGAGCACCAAAGCAAGCATGGAGAGGGCATGGTTGTCTTTGGTTTCAGAGGTCAATCACAGGGAAGTCGCCACATCTCTAGACCCTGCCTCTTGGCTCAGGCTACTTCTGGACCTGTGGGAACAGGGTGCTGGGTGGTCTTAGGGATGGTGGGGGCTGTAGAACAAGCCCAGCTGTAGATGTGAGGAGACCCGGGTTTGTGTCTACCAGCATCCATCTCAGTGATATCAAGCAACTCACTTTCCTCCCCAGGGCTGTAACTTCCCCTGAAATTCAGATTAGACCAGAGGAGGTCTGAAGTCCCATTCAGCTGAGAGTCGCCAGAAGTCGTCATCTGCCCATGTCCTCCAGAAAAGGCCTGGACTACTGCCAGTGCTCTAGTCCCACTCCCTGATCCCCAAGCCCCATCCTCTCCCTATGGTCTTGATGTTTTAATCATCAAGATGATTATGCCCGACTCTTTAGTGGCCTCATGGACTATAGCCCAGAAAGTTCCTCTGTCCATGGGATTTCCCAGGCAAGGATGCTGGAGTGGGTTGCTATTTCTTTCTCCAGTGGATCTTTCTGACCCAGGGATCGAACCCGAGTCTCCTGCATCAGCAGGCAGGTTCTTTACCACTGAGCCACCAGGGAAGCCCTTCTTACGGTCTAGTAAACCTCTACTTTTGATCTCACGGGGACCCCTGGTATCTGTCCTCCATTCCTTTGAAAAAGGCACTGGATGAAGAGCCAGGAGACCCAAATATGAGTCCAGCATGAGCCTAGGCAGGTGGCTTCCCCTTCTCTCATCTATAAAATAAGAGCATTAAAGCACATCACCCTTAAAGGCTCCTTTGACTGCTGACACTCCCTGGATGCTGTGACATCACCATGTCACAGGACCTGAAAGCTTGAAAGGCTTCCCCTCGGCTCCCCAGTCCCAGTCACCTGGGTCAGCAAGGCCAGGCACAGCCTCCATCACTCAGCTCCACCAAGAAGCTGAGAGGGCTACAGCCAGCCCAGTCTGCACAGCTATGGAAGGTGAAATATTTTCCCACCAGAACCTCCCTACCCACACAAGGTTCCTCCTGCCTGGCCCTGCCACTTCCCCAATTAGCTTGGGTTGATCTGGCCTCCCCAAAAGTGTGTGAGCTCTTTGAGGTTAAATCCAAACTCATAAACATCCCTGGAACTTACCATGTCTCACAGTTACTCCATGAGTGGCTGTGACCCTGTGCTTTGCAAGGGAAATTTATAAGACTGGGGAGAAGGACCAGGATGCAGTGTATGGAACCATGACCTGTGAGGATCATGTGAAGGTTGGGGCTTGTTGATGGTGGGCAAGTGTAGCCTGCAGAAGCAAGTAATGAGTGGGAGGCAGGTCGAAGTCAGCTGACAGGCTGTCAAAGAGAAGTGGGAGTCACTCGGTCCCAGACAAAACAGGAACTCAGGGGCACACGTGACAAAGGGGCAGATTTCAGCCAAACTCAAGGCAAGATTTTCTATTACTTGGATGGTTCAGCAGTTCAGAGGCCTCTGTCTATAGGTAGGTAGCAGCCCATCCCTGGGAACATTTCAGTAGAGTATAGAGGACCTACAGAAGCTGGAGGGCAGGGGTCGGATTTTCAGGCCACATGCTGCTGCCATCTATTTCTATAAGTGATGTTCTGTTGGAGCACAGCTGTGCCCATTCACTGACATATTGACCAAGGCTGCTTTTGAACTAGAGGGACAGAGCGGAGTCCTCGCCACAGAGACCGATGGTGAGCAAAGCCTAAACTATTTGCTATCTGATTCCTTAGATTTCCCAATTTGGTAGGAAATTGGATGTTGGGACTTTTAAGGTCCCTTTCCCCCTTCTATGCTTCTATCATTCACTCATTCCCTAGTGTAACCAGATGGTAAAACAAAGCCCAAAGTGTGCTTAGGAAAACACCCAGTGATGCCCAGTCTCCTTTCTCAAGTGGTCCTCTGGGTCCACCTGAAGGTGCAAGAGGCTGGGAAGCATAACCTTCAGGGCCACAAAGGCTCACTTGACCCTTTATTTCTGTCCTCTCTTTTCCTCCTAGAGGGACAAGGAATGCGGACAACATAACAACCACGCATGCTGCAATTGCTTAGGTGGATACTAGTGGCTGCGGTAAGTGAAAGAGGCCAAATGTAAGTCCTCCTTCTTTGCTGGACACTGACTACCTGTTGTTCCACTTCATCCTTGAGGCAGGTATTGGGTTGGCCAAAAAGTTTGGGACCCAAATGAACTTGTTGGCCAACCCAACAGTTTCCATTATCCCTTCTCAAGCCTTTATAGTTTTATTAAATCCTCCTCCGTTAACATACCGTCTGTTTCTCACCAGGACCTAGCTGATCCACTTGCCAAGACAAGGTTTAAACTCACATCCATGTGATGCTAAAAGGTCTGCCCTTAACCTCATGCTCCACCGCCACCTGGATCACAGGCTGAGATAAGTTAGTACCAGCGCCAAATCTGTCACCAACTTAGCAAGTCCCCTCCCTCCTTCTAGATCTCAGTTCCTCATCTATGAAATGAAGGAGCTGAATGACATGATTTGAATGTTCCTTCCAGCTCTGGGAGTCTAGGGTTTGAATTTTTGGCTCACTGATTCAAGCCAAGCTTGAGAAGAATCCATTCCACAAATGTAGATGCAGAGCTCGGCATGGGAACAAGTGTGCTCCGAAATACACAGGCAAGGCCAGAGCATCAGTCCTGGGCCAGGTTGATATAAAGCAGCCAGCACGGGGATCTTGGCATTGAGCCAAAGGATCTAGGTCAGACTTGGGGTCTCCTCTGCAAATGAACCCCTGAGTCAACACTAGCCCTTCCCTGGCCAAGGCTGTCTCTCACTCGTGATGAGCCCTCTGAATCAATCCCCCAATCCTATTAGCATTCCATGCAAGTCCCTGAGGTGTTCATAGTAATATATTTTGCCTGGTGGTTTGCAAAGGGTCTTCTAGTTAATGGAACTATAAAAATTACTTACATGAAAAGGTCAAGATAAATAAAGAAAACTTTCATGCTCCCTGGCCAGCTAGCCTGATACCCAGCTAGGACAAAAGAAGGCTTGGGAGCCGAGGAAAGGAGGTGGTAGCCTCCCAGAATTCTATAGCACACAGCTTCCAGGGTTTTCCACTAACCCCGTTTTCCCCAGTGTTTCAAGGCACATTGATCAGCCCTCCATCAGCATTCTTGGCTGGAGCCTCAGATCAGGCTGTCATTTGATTCGGCTTGGAGGTAAAATGACCTACATCCAAACAGGCCTAGGTGCCAGTTCCAAAGCGACACACTTAGCATGCGTGATCCCGCCATGGCCAAGGTCATAGAGCATGTGAAGGTGCTGGGGGTGGGTACTTGTGCGTCTGTGTCAGGGAATCACCAAAGAAGTTCTAAAACAATTCACCAGATGTGTATCATTCATTCCTCTCCAATTACCAGCCTGGCACCCTGTCCATGGCCAGAAAGAGCCAAAACAGCTGGTCAACACATCTAGAGTTGGCTTTTAATTGCTGCGGTCACATGTGGCTCTGAGACGTGAATACTCAATCTTTTTAAAAAAGAAGCATTTCAGCTGCAGAACTGATAGGATGGAAGGACATGAAGGGCCAAACGCTCTCCTGTCTGCGGCCTCCAGGTCCCCTTTCTTCCCAATGACGGCGGTAGGGGATGGGGGTTGGTCCTAGGGAGGCTTACACAGGACCCTGGGGTGGGTAACCAGGGGCTTGTCACCCCCACTCAACCAGACACATTGGCCCAGAGCCACTCATTTTAATTCAGTGGTGCCCTAGCTGAGTTTTATCCTTTGGCATCTGCTGCTGCTAAGCCGCATCAGTTGTGTCCGACTCTGTGCAACCCCATAGATGGCAGCCCACCACGCTCCCCCGTCCCTGGGATTCTCCAGGCAAGAACACTGGAGTGGGTTGCCATTTCCTTCTCCAATGTAGGAAAGTGAAAGGGAAGTCGCTCAGTCGTGTCCAACTCTTAGCGACTCCATGGACTGCAGCCTACCAGGCTCCTCCATCCATGGGATTTTCCAGGCAAGAGTACTGGAGTGGGGTGCCATTGCCTTCTCCACCTTTGGCATCTAGCATCATCTAAAAGCCCAGGTTCCTGTCCTGTCATGTATTAGCTGTGTGCCCTTGAGCCACTTATCTTGTCCTCAGTTTCTTCATCTATAAAATGGTTGTGAACTCAGAGGTAATTCATGCAAAGTGCCTAGAACTGGAGGTTGGTTATAATTGCTGTTGGTTGTTTTTGTTTTTAATGCTATTGTTAAGATTCCTCTTCCCAGGTCTGGCCAGGGCAGCTGCGATGCGTGGCCCCAGAGTATCCTGAGGCTCATTTATGGCTCAAAAGACGATAGAGTGGCCTGGTTTCTCACTTACCCAGGCAGGGAGGGGAGCAGCTGAGCACTGGGAATACTGCAGAGACAGAGGGTAGGAAGGGAGGAGACACAGTCCAGGTTCAACTCACTGGTGAATTATAATTTATCCAGGGGAGCACCATCCACACCCCTTTCCTCTTGCATTTCTCAGAAAAGAGGATCATGGAACATAAGGAGGCCCCAGGCTGCCAGGCTCTTTCTCTCAAGGCAGACTAGTGGTTGTACTTTTGGGGGGAAATGTGAACTTGGGGGCGGCACCTGCAGCCTGGGGATCCTACCTGCTTCGCAGCACCCTTTGCTTATTCATGCAAGTACCCACCCTCACCTGCCTTCCCCTGCTGTATCCTGGGCTCCCCGGGCAGGGCTTATGCAGAGGAGTCCAAAATGAGGAACTGACCAGGTCTTCCCTGCCCTTGGGACTCCCAGGCAGTCAACACTCCTCCAGATTGCTCTTGATCCCTCCCCACAAAGAGTCCTCTGGCCCCTAAAAGGCTGGAGCACCCCCTCAGAGAGCTGTACACAGGGGAACAAGGGCTCAGCTCCGATTCCCACAGGCCAGGAGCATGAGGCAATGGGAGAATGGACTCAGGAGCTAGGCTGTCTGCTACTTCCTAGTTGTGTGACCCCTAAGCAATTCCTTCACTTCTTTGGGCCTCAGTTTTCTCATCTTCAAAATGGGAACAATGGGAACTTCCTGGGTGATCCAGTGGTTAAGATTCTGTGCTTCAACTTCAGGGGGCACAGTTTCAATTCCTGGTCAGGAAACTAAGATCCCACATGCTGCAAGGCCAATAAATAAATGAATAAATAAATAAAACCTGCTCAATCACTGCCCCATGGTTGTTAGGAACATTAAAAAAGGGGAAAAACACTCTCAAAAAATTTAAAATAAAAAATAAAATTGGGACAATGATCCTCTCCCATAGAAGTTGGTTGCAAAGTTAAATCATCAGTATATATAAACTGCTTAGAACGGTGCCTGTCACATAAGAACCACGCTATTGTTTCTTTCGAGATCATCTATTACATTCCCCTGCCTCTGAGCACTCACTCAACCAGAAAGCATTTATTAAGCACCTACTACATGCCAGACACTCTGCTACGTGCTAGAAATACCAGAAGCAAGCAGCTGCAGTCCCTGTTTTCTCAGTGTGACAGTGGGAGAGGGAGACAGTGAGTGAGTGAGTGAGCAAGGGCACTAAGATGTCCCTGGAACCACAGCGGTTCGGGGTGGGCCTCTGCAGTTCATCCTATGTGCCAGCACGCAGCCCGGTACCCAGCAAGTATCCCATAAATATACACGGAAATGACTGAGAATCTGAATCTGTAAAACATCTCTCCCCTCTCCCAGCGCTCTGCCGTCTCTAATGTGGGCCAGGCTGGTTAGGGTTGAAGATGTAACTCAGCTAAGAGGCCAGCACAACGCCAGGTCCCAGGTCTTCCCATGGTGGGACAATGAAACGCCCTTTAGGACAACTCCAGGGACTCTCCAGCTTAGAGTCAAGGATTGTTCCAGCAAAGTTCAACAAGGATTTCAGTCAGGTTTGGGCCCTCACATTCCAGCCAGGAGCCCTGGGGGCCACTTATCATCAAACACCAGGATCAGATCACAAACTCCCCTGGGGTCCTGTCTTTTATCTACACTAGTCACCCCAAGATATTAGCCTGCCTCTTAGGGCTTGTCTCAACATAGCTTAACCGTTAATAATTGTTTATCAATTAAAATTGCTGGGTGGCTCAGATGGTAAAGAATCTGCCTGCAATGCAGGAGACCCCGGTTTGATCCCTGGGCTGAAAAGATCCCCTGGAGGAGGGCATGGCAACCCACTCCTGTATTCTTGCCTGGAGAATCCCCATAGACAGAGGAGCTTGGTGGGCTACAGTCCATGGGATTACAAAGAGTCGGACACGACTGAGCAACTAACACTAAACTGCCAACTTGTCAGAACGTTCCTAGCAGGTTTGCAGGTAAAGCAACACATGTGGCCACTGGGCCTGACAGAAACACCAGCGTTGCAGTCAGTTCCCACGACCAGCCCTGCAGGCCCCAGGTCTGCACGTGGACACTCCTGGGACCTTCAGCCTTCCTCACTTGGTAAGGGATTTTCCCAGCTGAGCTGTTCAAACCACCAATCCGGCATTCCTTCGAGGAGGAACAGCTTTTCAACTTGTTAATGATGTTGGAACATACGGCTTGAGTCAGCAACCCCCAGCACACGACCCAGGAAGATCTTTTTCTGTTATTTTTTTTTCCCCCCACCGTTTGACAGATGCCAGGCTTTCTCCAGAAAGACACATTCCAACTGATTTATTTTTTTTTCTTTGGGAAATTGATCCTCAATGCCTACAAGGAAAGCAAAACATGAGGCTTGTTGAGCACGTTTTTAATGCTCTGATTTAAAAACTGGTCCCCTGATTCTGCCTTGTGGCTTGCCCTCCCTGAAGGAGCTAGCTGCTTCTCCCAGCCACATGTGACAGAGTCCCACAGGAGGTGCTGGGGGGTGAGAACATGTTCATTAGAGAGGCCCCGGGCAGAGGGACATGGTTAAGCATGTGGGCTTCAGGTTGGACAGACCCGGGTTCACGTTCTGGTTCTTCCACTTGGCTAGCCGTGTGGCCTTGAGCAAACTAGAATACCCTAACACCACCTTGGGTTCTCCAACTGTAAGACTGCTGCAATAGCATCTCCTAAATAAAGGGTTGTTATGAGGGGCTAAGGAGAAGGCAATGGCACCCCACTCCAGTACTCTTGCCTGGAAAATCCCATGGATGGAGGAGCCTGATGGGCTGCAGTCCATGGGGTCACTAAGAGTCGGACACGACTGAGCAACTTCATTTTCAATTTTCACTTTCATGCACTGGAGAAGGAAATGGAAATCCACTCCAGTGTTCTTGCCTGGAGAACCCCAGGGATGGCAGAGCCTGGTGGGCTGCCATCTAGGGTCGCACAGAGTCGGACATGACTGAAGTGACTTAGCAGCAGCAGCAGCAGGAGGAGGGGCTAAATAAAACAATGCCTGGAAGGTGGTTGGCAGAGTGGGAGGCAGCCTACACATGACTCTCATACACTCAGAGAAGTCAGCAGGCACTCAGAAGCACAGCAGTTCAGAGCAGAAGGGGCCAAGTAATCAGAGCCCCCACTTCCACCACCTCAGCCAGTGCTTGGAGCCCCTCTCCTGTAACCCATGCCAAACCCCTACTGAGAGACTCCTAGAAGCAGGAAATGCAGTCACTCTGCTCCAATGTCACTCAATGACATCCACATCCTCAAGAGAGAAAGGCTCTCTCCTACCTCTGGGCCTTTGCACATGCTGTCCCCTCCTCCCGGAGACACTCTTCCCCTCTTCTTTGTTGTCCACCTCAAACATGGCCAACTTCAGGAAGCCGTCCCTGGACATTTCAAAAGGCTAGGTGCTCCTGGTACACGCTCTCCTAGCACTTGCCCTTCCTCATCAAAGTACAGGTCAAATGTTACTGTTCTGCTTGTTTCACTGTCTTCAACTCTGGACCAGGAGCCTCTGAAAGGAAGATGCTCACTCCCTTTCTCTCTTGAAACCTTAGGGCCCAGAACAGACCTGGCACAGAGCGGAAGCTTCATAAGCATCTGTTAAAATGTATGAATGAATCAGTCAATGAAGCCCCTTCTGTCTTTGAACCACTCTAATTACTAGAAAGCTTTTTTGCTTCACTGAACTGAAATCTGCCTCCTCAGAACTTGCCTGTGTAGCTGCTGAGTCTGCCCCTTCCTGCTCCCCAGCCCATGTTTCATCCTGATTCCACACGACAAGCCTTCAGGGAGCTTTTCTCTATTGAGACTGAAGCTGATCAGATACAGTGACAGGAAGCCACAGCTTCTAAGGAGGGTGTGGCCAGGACCAAAGGTGTGCATGTGTGGAGAAGCGTCCTCCTGCCTCCGAAGTTAACGTTTTGTGCTGGATTCTGGGGCCAGGCTGTTGCTAGCAGCTGGTGTGAGGAAACCCACGCCAGGGTTTACAAGCACCATCACTGCCCCAGTAGTTGAGCAGCCTGTAGTCCTGCTGGTTTTAAATCTCACTCCTAATGAGGAGCTAAATCAGGAGCTACTTAGCATCACTGATTTAGGGCTTTAATAAAAATAATGCAAAGTGGAAAGGAAAGGCAGCTGTGAAGGTCACTGTCACCTGCTCCTCCGTTCTCACCACCACCATCCTTGTGAGGTGCCTCCTCAGAGGCACCTACCCAGACGAGGGCCCCTAAATTCCCTGGAAGCCCACACACAGGAGCTGGTGCTTTTATGAACTGCGTGCCTGCTCAGTCACTTCAGTCGTGTCCAACTCTTTGGGAACCTATGGACTGTAGTCCGCCATGCTCCTCTGTCCATGGGATTCTCCAGGCAAGAATACTGAAGTGGAAAGCCATGCCATCCTCCAGAGGATCTATCTTCTTGACCAGGGATTGAACCCTCATCTCCCTTGGCTCCTGCACTGCAGGCAGATTCTTTACCACTGAGCAACCAGGGAAGCCCTTTTATGAATTAGTCCTTATCAAATCACATTCCTTTGTAGCCTGGGCTGTATTTGTTTCCTGCTGAGTTATATTTAGGAATATCCTAACTTCTTGGGAACTTAACACTTCTCCTCTTTGAAAAGACACTTTAACATCCCCAGTCCAAAGATTTGTCACCTGGACCACTCACACCCTCCACCTGAACAACTCAGGATGGGGCAGGGGACAAGACAGACTCTTGGAGCCTTTACAGCCTGACATTCTATGATTGGGGAATCTGCAGTTCTTCCCTCAATAGAGTTTAGAGAAGTGCATTTCCAACCTGATGAAACCCAACGATCCTTGGACCCAGGGTCAAGGCTGTTTCCTTCCATTTCAAATAACTCTATTTGAACATTGAGTACTTTAGTTCTTAAATAACCTTTTCATGTTAAAAAACAAAAACAAAAACCACCACCGCCTGTCTCATAGTTTCTAAGTGGCAAAGCCAAAATTCAAGCCCAGGGCTTTGCAAGCCCCAGGCTGACGGTCCTCCCCACTCCCCAGTATGGCCTGTTGAGCGGACCTAAATCTTCAGGGTGGCCAGTAAATGAGCTATGTGGGCACACAGGCTCGGTGAGCAGGGAAGGCTTCCCAGAGAGCGGTCCCAGTGCGTTGGGAGGGGCAGAGTGCAGGAAGCACCTCTCTTGAACAGACAGAGGTTTCAGAGACAATCCTGACCAGTTCTCGCCTCTGATTCCAATGGTCAGGGTAGAGTCACTTGCCTCTCACTGTCTGGGGCAAAGAACAAGCCCAGCCCTGGTGACTTGGGGTGAGGAGCAGACATCCCACTCTGACCGTCCCTGCCTTGCTCTGCAGGATGGCCCTGGCTCCCTCCTACCCCTCCCTCAGTTCAGTTCAGTCACTCAGTCGTGTCAGACTCTTTGCGACCCCATGAACTGCAGCACGCCAGGCCTCCCTGTCCATCATCAACTCCCAGAGTCTATCCAAACTCATGTCCATCGAGTCGGTGATGCCATCCAACCATCTCATCCTCTGTCGTCCCCTTCTCCTCCCACCCTCAATCTTTTCCAGCATCAGGGTCTTTTCAAATGAGTCAGCTCTTCACATCAGATGGCCAAAGTTTCAGCTTCAACATCAGTCCTTCCAATGAACACTCAGGACTGATCTCCTTTAGGATGAGCAGCCCTAAGCCACGAACAGCAACAACTGAGGTGAAAATGGGCAGGGATTCTGTTCTCTCCTAAATATCTCATCCAAGGGCCTGTCCCCATATCTTTGGGGAAAAGCACCATTTCAATATAATCGCTCTTGAGAAAATGGCAAATGCCCCAGATCATTCACTGCAGCACTGTCTATGACAGCCAAACGTCCATCCACAAGGGGAAGGGTAAACATTCGTAGTAAAGCTATTCTGTGGAATACTACACAGTCATAAAAAGAAATCAGAAAGCTCTCCGTGGACTGATAACATACACAAAGCTAGAGGTGAAGTGAAAACCATAAATGCAGAGCACTGGGTTTGGAATATGCTGCCATTGGTGTAAAAATGAAAAAGCACAGGGGAAGAATGCATATACAAATTTCCTTATATGTCGATAAACTACCTCTGAAAAGATGCCCCCAAACTAATACTGCCTCCTTCAGGAAGGGCGAACTGGGAGAAAGGCTTCCTATCACACCCACTTTTGTAAACTGTTAAATATTCAACCAGGTGAATGTATTATCTGTGCAGAAAATAAATACCATTAAAGCTGTAAAAATAAGGCACTGTCTCCAAAAGCCTCTGTTAACATACACGAGACTCCTCTGGGAGAGAGAACACATTAGTGTCAACCTTATTAGTCCTGAGTGAGAGTAACTGTCATCACAGCGGGGCCCTGAGGGGACAGGACTCCAGGCTGAAAAGCTCAGAGGAATGTTTGTTCTCATCAGGTGGCTAAACCTTGGCCCCTGCCTGAAGGCCAGTTCTCCTGCTGAGTGAGGGCCTGAGAAGTTGCCTCCCTTACAATAGCCTAGTCTTTGTCACCTTGGCCCAGCCCAGGAAGACAGCAGGGTCCCTGGGGGCTTTGCAGCAGCGGGCAGAGAGGAGAGGCTGGCAGGGATGCACTGTACCAACTTCCCAGCAGCTGCCGACCTCAGCACAATGTGACCCAATAAAACATCCTTGCCCGAATTCCCTGAGATGATGTTTACTCTTGTATGACGCTGAGGAGTGTTGATGTTTCCAAATAAGGCCCTTGTTCTCCCTTGTCCCAACTTTCACCAACCTAATCCTGTAAGATGCTTTCCTTGCTCCATCCCCTTCTGTCCACCTCCCTCCTCCTTTTTTGGGTTTTTCCCTCTCTCCCACTCCTCTTATGTTTGGCCCCATTTCCTTTCCCCCCTTCTCTTTTCACTAATCAATTCACTGCTGCCGCTGCTGCTCAGTCACGTCCAGCTCTTTTTCGACCCCATGGACTGTAGCCCTCCCGACTTCTCTGTCCATGGGATTTCCTAGGCAAGAATACTGGAGATGTTTCCATGTCTTTATCCAGGGGATCTTCCCCATCCAGGGATTGACCTGGCGTCTTCCACTTGGTAAGTGGATTCTTTACCTCTGAGACAACTAATTCACAGCCCTGCTCTAAGCATCTCCCCAGTACCAGAAGTGACAAAGCTCCCTGTTCCTTCCATTTTAGTGATGGTCTTCTGGTCATCCAGATCCAGCCCCTCTGGCCCTTTGGGAAGATGGGTTGGGGCAAAAGGAGGGAGGAGGAGAGAGAGGAAGAGACTGCAGCATGTATTGAGCTGGCTGTGTCATTTCCGGTCAGAGCCCCAGGGAAGGATGCTGATGGGACCCCCAGATCGCTCAGCATGGGCTCTTGAGAGGGCACTGTGTTCCAGCTGAGAGCATGCTGACACGTGAGCATCCTCTTTGGGTTGCTGTACCCTTTCCTTTCTGTATCCGACAGTGGAGCCTACTGGAAAATGTCAGAGGATCCTTACCCTCTCTCTTGCTGCCTGTCCACCTTCCCACCTTTCCTTCAAGGTTCTGCCCATGCCTCGCTGCTCAGAGCATCCCGCCAGAAACCCCAGCTGGCCAGGAGGGGGCTACTTCCTATCTCAGTTCTGGTGACTCCTGGCTCCCATCTCCAACTCCTTAAAAGATGGTCCAGATGTTCTTTATCTGCACCCTGCTCTCCTCCCACCAAGTCCTGTCCTGTTACCTAGCACAATATTTACAACAGGAAATAATTTGGTGGGTATCTGCAGATGGACAGTAGGATGGAAAGAAGGAAGGAAAGAAGATAGGGAAGGAGAGATTAAAGAAAGATAAAACATTTGTGTCTCTGAATATTCAGAGCATGCTGCTACTGCTGCTAAGTCACTTCAGTCATGTCCAACTCTGTGTGACCCCATAGACGGCAGCCACCAGGCTCCCCCATCCCTGGGATTCTCCAGGCAAGAACACTGGAGTGGGTTGCCATTTCCTTCTCCAATGCATGAAAGTGAAAAGTGAAAGTGAAGTCGCTCAGTCGTGTCCGACTCTTCACGATCCCATGGACTGCAGCCTACCAGGCTCCTCCATCCATGGGATTTTCCAGGCAAGAGTACTGGAGTGGGGTGCCATTGCCTTCTCCGATTCAGAGCATACCATATTACTATTCATCCAGCACTTTGTAATTTCTAAAGCTCATTTATGTTTGTCATTCATTTGCTTTCCCAACTCCCATAAAAAGTCAGCAAGACAGGGCTGTTACTATACCCATTTTACAGACTGGAACACTGAGGCTCAAAGACTTGAAGGCACTTGCCCAAGGTCACCCACACCTGAGCTAGCCAAGAACTGGGTCTTCCAGCTCCTGAGCCCTGGCCCTTGGTACAGCCTCCCTGGCTACCTGTATTATTCCTCCAGCTTGCCTCCTTGAGCAACTGGCTCATGATTAATTATGCCTTGAATGTAGGGGGCTCATCTCACAGGCTGGGCTACCAGCTGCTGGAGAGCAGAGACCCGTCTGATGGTCTTTCCAGTACACAGATGCAGCCCAGAGCCCACAGCGCACAGCAGCCAGGTGGACGCTTGCTGGGATGGGAGCCCGAGTCTCACACTGCAGGGAGTGAGCCCACAGCAGAGCTGGCTCCCCAGGGCCCAAGGACACAGGCTTCCAGAAATCAGAAAGCCCAAAAAGGCAAGACACTTATTTCCCCCTGGGTAGAAAACTACAGGAAAAGTGACAGGTGATTCAGCTCTTTGAGCCCCTAACGTCATTTCTTTCATTCCTTATCCCAGAGCGCCCACAGGGGACACAAATGGCAGGCACTGAACAAAACATTTTAACAAAACAAAACACAAGATCAGGCCCCGAGTGGGTTGCCATGGAGTCCGAGAAGCCCTCGGAAGGCAACAGTGAGGACTGCAACCCACATGCTTCCATGGCTCCCAACACACCCATGTGCAAACACACAGCCCCCAGGCCTGGGCTCCGCCTCCTCCAGGCCTAGAACAAGGCCTTCTGGAAGGCAAGATCAAACCATTCAGTCAGGAGACTGGGCTGTGTGACCTTGGGTGGATGCTTCTTAGAGTTCCAATTTCTTATCTGAAGAATGAGGCTGGCAATGACTTCCTTGTTACAAGGTACACAGACAAAATCGCAAGTGCTGTGGGGGAAATACAAGGTGTGGTAGGACAGCCTCGTGGTTAGACCATGGCCTCCAGAGCTGGGGTCCCTGTGTTCAAATTCCAACTCCACCACTTCCCAGCTAGGCATTCATTAGGGTACTCACTTTACTGCTGGCTGCCTTGTCTCCCACATGCCTGCATTATAGGTAAAGGCAGCCCCTGACCTTGGCAAAGGGAGGAGAAGGGGAGGGGATGGAAGGGAAAGTGAGGGCAGGTCTCAGTTACCAGGGCAACCTTCTATCTGCCCAGCAATTTACAGTTTGGAAAACCCTTCTTTCCCAGGATCTCTGTTGTTGCTGTTCTGCTCCCCTCCCCATGTGTGGTTCATAGTGAGGGTTATTTGTTCAGTGTAAATAGATGAGAACCCCAAGCAGCTCAGAGGAGGCAGGTGACTTGGCCAAGGCCACACAGCAAGTTAACAGCAGAGTCACAGCCAGAATCCAATCCACCAAAGCCTGCTCATTCTGGGCACCTGTTCCCACAAAGGCAAGAGGTGAGACCTGCGAGAGTTCACAGGGCAGCAGCTGCCACTCCCCGGTCCACATGGTCTGGCAGTCTCGGGGCAGGGCGCCCCTGTCTACAGCTGCAGTGATGCCTCCATGCCCCCCAAGCTCTGCTCCAGACTCCCGTCTGCGTGCCCCACCTCAGTGACGATGCCAAGGCCAGGGGTTCTACTCCCATAGGAGCCCCTCCACCTTCTAGTTTCTTAGATACATAAAGCTCAGTCCCACCTCAGGGTCTTCACTCACGAAGTTCCCCTGGCTGCAGCTCCTCACCATCCCCAGGTTTCATGATTCACCCTTCAGCTCTCAGCCCCATACTCTTTTCCCCGACTTCTCAACCTTCTCATCTGAAGTTCTCCCCAGTCTTGGCTCTCATCACCCCATGTTCTTTTCCTTCACGGCACCCATTGAAGGTGTCATTCTCGATTTACTTGGGGAGGGGGCAGTTGTTGAAAGGCTGTCTCTCATTAGGTATCAGCTTCATGGTGGGGAGAGACCCCCATCTCTTTTTCATCCCTGAACATCCACCCATGGCATCAGCACTGTGCACAATAGGCATTCAATACATGCTGTCTGAATAAGAAGTAAATGAATACATTGTTCAGCCATTTGAGTAGGCACGCAATAACTGTTTGTTAAATGGATGACCCTATTTCTGAAAAGGTGCAGTAATTACTGTCATAAGGACACTAACAAAATAAACATTTTTCTTTTCCTGACTTCCCCCATGCCTCTGCGGGACTGGATATAAATAACACCTTGCATTTGTATGTAACAGAGTAAAAATCCAATTCACGTCAGATCCCACATATTCATCTTGTGAGGTAGGTAGGCAAATGTTGCTGTCAGATGGTGCCCAAGGAGAATAAGCAATTTCCCCAGCTTCACATAGAGATTCATGGAAGTATGGAGAGCAAAGCAGGGCTATGGCGCTGCCCTGATCAAGCCAGACCTGCAGCCCTTCCTACAATGCCAAAGGAGGGTAGAGAAGTCTGGGAATGATGCCTTGCTGAACAGTGAGCTCCCTGAATGAAGGATCGTGTCCATTTTCTCCATCACCTGGCCCAGAGCCTGGCACACAGAGATGCTTGAAAATCAGCTGCTAAATCAACAAATAATATTTTGCATGGAAAAGAAAATGGAGGGCAGAGAGAGAAAAGAGTTTTCATAAACATCTAGAAAGCTATTATACGGAAGAGAGAAACTTGTTCTGGGACCAAAATATATACCACTCTCTCACCAAGAGTAGTCCAAATCCACTTGGGCTTCCTTAGAAGAGAGTGAGTTCCCTGTCAACCAACGTAATCAAATTGAGTCTGAATAATCATCTCTGGCTGTGACAACACAAGGCCTCCAGGCTACACAGCTTCCTGGGCTTCCATTTACAAGTGAAGAATGTGTGAATGATGGTCAACACGCCCAGACAGAGATTTGTATCCAGAGAGCTGTGTCCAGGGTCTGTGGACTGCAGGGTCCCACCCAACCCTGAGAGTCTGTGGTTCTGCGGTCTGGGTATAGAGAAGGGTCAGGATCCACACCCTGATCTCCTAATTCAAAGACTTCAGCCCCAAGGACATGAGGCCTGGGGTTCAGGTCCAGAGGATCTCACAGCTCGTCTCTGAGCTTCAGCTACTTCATTTTACTTTTGGCCCTTGCTCTTCCAATATAACCATGCTGGGGTTAGAAAACTGAACCTCCACCCTTAAGTGTGAGTTCCCTGGTACCCACTATCCCCTTGGTGCCTCTTCCTCTCCCTCCATCATCTGGGTACACAGACTCAGCCACACACAACCCCCAGAAATCTAGCCAGGGTGCTGGATGGCTATTGCCCTGAGAGCCAACTCCTGGGTGCCACCACCTCTGCCAGCACGTGGCAGCCCCTGAGCCGGGGAGAAAAGGGTGCAGCCGGAAGGAAACCCAGCTGGACCTGAGACAGAAGAGAATAGGGAGGCAGCCATGGTGGGGCTGAGTGCCAGCTCCCGCCACCTCTGAAGGTCATCTGATGCAGCTGTCACCTCTGACCCTTCCCTCTCAGTGGGCACTACAAGAGAAGAACTTTCAAATAGCCTCCACCAAGCAAAAGGGAAATTCATGAAGGGGAAGGAAGTGGGGATGGCCCACCAAGCAACAGGGAAATTCATGAAGGGGATGGCAGATGGGGGAAGCCAAGCAGAAAGATGTTTTCATTTCCAGCCTCAGCTTTACTGATCAGAGGCCACAGTTACACCTGCACCAGCACAAAAGACCCAGTGGGCTTGAATCCACTGGCTAAATCCCAGGGCTAGGCTTCACTGTCTCTGGGGTGAAGAGAAGGAATGGACCCAAGAAGTTACACTGTAAAGGCCAACATCATCCCTTCTGCTACTGGGGATTAGGGGCTATTTTGACTTACCCCAAAGTTCCCTCCTGGCAGACACTGAAATTGCCAAACACTACAAGCTGTCTATCGGAGAAGGCGATGGCACCCCACTCCAGTACTCTTGCCTGGAAAATCCCATGGACCGCGGAGCCTAGTAGGCTGCAGTCCATGGGGTCGCTAGGAGTTGGACACGACTGAGCGACTTTACTTTCACTTTTCACTTTCATGCATTGGAGAAGGAAATGGCAACCCACTCCAGTGTTCTTGCCTGGAGAATCCCAGGGACAGGGAAGCCTGGTGGACTACCGTCTATGGGGTCACACAGAGTCGGACACGACTGAAGTGACTTAGCACAAGCTGCCTATTAGCCCCACAGAGACATGGAGACGTTCATCCCCAAGCCCTGCCTTGTGGGCCTTCAGGGCAACCTCTGCCAGGAGGACACAGGGGAAGAACAGGAAGATATAAAGTGACACAGAGGCAGAAGGTTAAACAGCAGGTCACCCAGACCCTGCCCTGGATTTCTGGGGAGGGCATATTCCTCTGGCTGGGGACACAGGAGCCTAAAGGCTGTGTCTCATCCCCACAAGCCAGGGAGTGAGGGATGTGGAGGGGACCACCGGCCACATTCCCCCCTGATAGGATGCCTTGGCCATGGACTTGGGCAATTGATTAACCTAAAGCCAACCCACTTACATGGGTTGGGAATGCCTCGATTATGGAGACTTAAGTTGGAGACTCCTCCTAACAGGAGGATAAGGGGACACAGCCGGCTTCAGATCAAGTTTTAAAGGAGAGAAGGTACCAGTATCCTCTGACTAGGTCTCCCCTTCCCACTCCCCTGTACCATCTTCTCTCCGTCCCAGCAAGCACGCAGATTAACACATTACCACCTCAGGTAACAGCTACATTTTAGCAGGAATCTTCCGGAGACCAAGCAATCACCCAGGAGAAGCTCTCTAACATGAAAATTCCTGGCTAGTCCGTGGGAGGGGTACCGAGAGGCCCTGAGACATAGCAAATTGAGTGATGCCTTTTCCCTAAGAAGGACACCCTCAGCTAACACCATGCTGATAGATCCACTGCTATTTGGGTCTGGCACAGTCTCTAAGAAAGAGCCCTGGCTTTGCAGTTCTACCTAAGCTTGAATTCTATCTTCTGGTTCTTGGTTGAAGGACCTCTGGCTAGTGACGTGAACTCTCCATGCTTCTGCTTCCTCGTCTGTGATCTGGGAAACACACAACCCCCTGCCAAGCACTGCCAGAAGATCACCACCCATCATGATGCTGGCACGCTGCGGGTCCCACCACCCCCTGTCCTCTGCCCCCTGGGTATGCAGCATGTTTAAAGGAAAAGAGCTAACCTCTAGAATGGAAGACACACTGGAATATGTTCCTCATTCCCACCAGCTGGGAAGCTGGGGTGGGTGAGGGCCTCTTTGAGGGAAGGATATTAGCAGTTCCAGCCAACCAGAAGTCCCTGGAAGGATATTAGCAGTTCCAGCCAACCAGAAGTCCCTCATCACCTTTAATTCTCCCAGAGGGAGCCTGTCCAGGTTGAGTTATCTTCTGTCGGCAAGAAAAGCAGCTCTGGCCCTTTTAACCCAACACGGATCATAGAGCAGAGAAAATATAACAGCCCCAAACCACTAAGCACTCTTCAACTAGATTTTCCCAGCCCTGCCAAAGAGGCAAGCGGCGGCCACAGTTAAAGGAATGATATGTATATTTTCTGGAGGAAGTGGGAGATTGACATGGTAGGGAACTCAGGGGAACTAGCAGGGCATCAGCCCACGTGACCTTAGACATAAGCCCCGGCCAGGGCAGCCCGGCCAGGAGGTGGCTGCCGAGTCAGGGTTTCTGGAGATGGATGGCTATGCTGCGGGCCAGGGCACAGGGCACATCTCTCTCCATCATCCGTCCCCTTGACTGCTCTGTTGGTGGGTCGCCTTAACGTATGCATGAAAATTGCAAGCCTCATCATTCACCCAGATGGTGGAAGCTCCCAAATTGTTCCTTCTCCAGAGACAGCTGTTCCACCGCTGGGCCATATGGCTCCCCTTGCTCTGCATCCTGCTCTGGGAAATGGACCATTTTCCCCAGGCAGCTTCCCAGATCAAGATCCTCTCTCGTTCTTAGCAGGCAATTAAGACCTCCAGCCGAGGCATCTACACTGCTCCACGCGTCGTTTGTACACATGTCAGACTGGCATTTCAAAGCTCAATCAAGGCAAATACAGGGGCCAAGGCATGGTGGCTTTGCCTCCTACTCAAAGGGAAAGTCTACCACCATAGACTCAGAGGGAGGCTGCCCAGGAGTCAGCTCACCTCTTCTCTGCTCATACTCTCTGAATTGCAGGCTGGAAATGACCTTCAGGGCTCATACTGTCTGCCTTTGATACAGGCTCCTTTCAAAACAGAAACAGACAACCGTCCACCTTCCACCATTTGAATTGTGAAGGTATTAGCAAAGACTTTTAAGACAAGCTTGTGATTTAGGAATTCATGGACCTTCTCAATGGAGGATTAAAAGCATCAGTGGGCAGAGAAGTTTCCTGTCACTGGCAGCCCAGATTCTCCGACCCCTCTCTGGGACAGCTGTAGGCTGAACTCCTAGGCAGATGTAGTATTTTTTCTTTTTTTAAATTGAGGTATAGTTGAGTTACAGTGTTGTGTTAATTCCTCCTGTATAGCAAAATGATTCAGTTATACATATATTATATACACATTCTTTTTTATATGCTTCTCCATTATGGTTTATCATAGGATATTGAATATAGTATCCTGTGCCATTTGGTAGGACATTGTTTTTTTTAATCCATTCTCTGTATAATAGTTTACAGCTGCTAACCCCAAATTCCATTCCTCTCTTCCCCTATTTGCCTCAACAACCACAATCTGTTCTTTATATCTGTGAACCTTTCACAGATAAGCTAATTTGTGTCATACTTTAGATTCTATATATATAACTCATACCATATGGTGTTTGTCTTTTTCTGACTTACTTCACTTGGTATGATAATCTCTAGTTGTGTCCAAGTTGCAGGAAATGCATGATTTCATTCATTTTTTATGACTGAGTAGTATTCCATTGTATATGACTATGCAGATGTAGACGTTCTATCTTTGCTTTCTAGGTGGAAATACTGTAGTCCATGGAGCCAGCAGAGCCATGACTGGGACCTCATCACTTACAAAGCTCATCTCCTGTACACTTGATATCTCTACCCATTTTGTGGCATGTACTGGGGTACTCAACAGTATGTATCTGCTATTCTTTCTGACAGTTTCAGACATTTTCTTTAAGAAGCCAGGGAAGGGGGCTTGTGTACCTCCCAACCCTTGACTTCTTCCCATATCTGAACATTGTGATTCCTTTGCCCTTGGCCTGACAAAGAAGTTCTCTAAGCATTATCCTGCCATAGTGGCAAACAAGAGTTGAAGTTATTACTGTGTGCCAGGTACCATTCCAAGCATTTTATATGAGTTTACTCACCTAATTCTCACAAGCGTAAATGGAAGGTACTATTATTATTCCCATTACACAGATGAGGAAACTGAGGCTCTGAAAGTAAATATATAGGTTCCCCAGATCAGGCTTCACCCCATCAGGCAGTAACAACTAGAGTAGCAACTGAGCAGGACAGGTGGTCTGGCTAGGGAGTGGGTGACCTGCCAGGGTCACACAGGTGGCTGCAGCCAACAGCATATCAATTAAATCCTACCAACCCTCAAGCTCCAAAGATGTCAGCTAAGGCCAAATGCGGCCTTGTAGCTAAGCCTGCAGGCCATTGGTTGTTACAGAATGGTTATGAGCATGAAACTGACACCAGATGCCAGGATTGACTTCCAGCTGTATCACTTCATTGCTGTGTGACCTTGGACAAGTTCTCTAAGCATTGACCTTGGACAAGTTCTCTAAGCATTCTGTGCCTTCGTTTTCTCATCTACGAAATGAGAATGTTAACCCTACCTACTCCATAGGGTTGTCGTGAGGATTAAGTGAGTCAATATGGGAACGAGCTGGGAGAGTGGCATTGCCATATGTACACCACCGTGTGTAAAATAGGTAGCTGAGGGAAGCTGCTGTGTGGCTTGGGGAGTGCAGCTCGCTGCCCTGTGATGACCTAGAGAGGTGGGATGGGGTGTCGGAGGCTTAAGAGGGAAGGGCTATATGCATACACAAAGCTGATTCACTTTGTTGTACAGCAGAAACACAGCATTGTAAAACAATTACACTCCAATAAAAATAATAAATTGGAGAAGGAAATGGCACCCCACTCCAGTACTCTTGCCTGGAAAATCCCATGGACGGAGGAGCATACTAGGCTACAGTCCATGGGGTCGCAAGGAGCCGGACACGTATATAATGAAAAGAAATGAGATGCAGCATGCAGTCTGTCCTAGATGAGTTAGCTGTGATGGTAACATGGGGAGAAAGGGAAGAGTGTTATTTCTACCACCCGGTGGGCCACACTGGGGTCAGCCAGGGCTGGTGATTGCACAGCCGCATCACACTGTCTTACAGGACAGGGCAGAAGCCCTACATTGTAGACAAAGCAAACCTCTGAGGGGAAGGATGTCACTCATGAGTCAAAGGGCAAAGCTGGGCTGCAAAGCAGGCCCCTGACCTGAGCAGAGCCTGAACACTAAGACAGGGAGCCTCTGGCAACAGGCAGGGAGCAACCTTTTACAGGTAACATTCCTGGGGACTTCCCAGGCCTGGCTTCCTCCACATCAGTGCACTGGGAACCTGGCTCCACCTCTTCCTAGCTGTACCCTTGGGCAAAGTCTTCAACTCCTCTGAGTTTCAGTTTTACACCTGAAAAACAGAGGAATTGGGGATTTCCCTGGTGATCCAGTGGCTAAGACTCCACACTTCCAACGCAGTGTTAGTCATTCAGTCGTGTCCAACTCTTTGTGACCCCATGGACTATAACCCACCAGGATCCTCTGTCCAGGGAATTCTCCAGGCAAGAATACTGGAGTAAGTTGCCATTTCCTCCTCCAGGGGCTCTTCCCAACCCAAGGATTGAACCCTTCCAATGCAGGGGATGTGGGTTTGATCCCTGGGCCAGGAACTAAAGTCCCACATGTTGAGTGGTGTGGCCAGAAAACAAAACAAAAAATAACACACAAAGAGGAATCGTTCCTGGAAAGTCACCTCAAGGAGAAAATGAGGTCATACATACCAAGGGACGCCAAAAGTGTGCTTCCGTCCATCAGTCCCTCTTGTGAGGGTGAATGTCCCCCAAAGGAAGTTACTAGGACATGTCCCAAAAAGCCCCAAGGAAGTTTCTCCAGCTTGCTTGGTGCCCGCCTCCCCACCTCACCAAATAATGAAGTCTTTAGGAGAAACTACACTGGCCCTTTGGTCCTGGCCCCAGGAAACTCATGAACCTCTCACCCACACAGAACTTGTCAAGAGTGTCCCGGGAATATGGATGCCCCCACCTGGTAACAAAGCAAATGGCATTTCCAAGGGCTGTGACTGGTCCGTGATTCTTTGCCAGTCACGCTGCCTCTATTTGGTTCTTCCTACAATACACTTGCTCCTTGGAAGGAAAGCTCTGACGAACCTAGACAGTGTATTAAAAGCAGAGACATCACTTTACCAACAAAGGCCCATCTAGTCAAAGCTATGATTTTTCCAGTAGTCACGTATGGATGTGAGAGTTGGACCATAAAGAAGGCTGAGTGCCAAAGAATTGGTGTTTTCAAATTGTGATGCTGGAGAAGACTCTTGAGAGTCCCTTGAACTGCAAGGAGATCAAACCAGTCAATCCTAAAGGAAATCAACCCTGAATATTCATTGGAAGGACTGGTGCTGAAGCTGCAATACTTTAGCCACCTGATGCAAAGAGTTGATTCATTGGCTGCTGCTGCTGCTAAGTCGCTTCAGTCGGGTCCGACTCTGTGCGACCCCATCCCTCCCCCGTCCCTGGGATTCTCCAGGCAAGAGTACTGGAGTGGGTTGCCATTTCCTTCTCCAATGCATGAAAGTGAAAAGTGAAAGTGAAGTCGCTCAGTCATGTCCGACTCTTCACGACCCCATGGACTGCAGCCCACCAGGCTCCTCCGTCCATGGAATTTTCCAGGCAAGAGTACTGGAGTGGGGTGCCATTTCCTTGATTCACTGGAAAAGACCCTGATTCTGGGAAAGATTGAAAACAAGAGAAGGGGGCAGCAGAGGATGAGATGGTTTAGATAGAATCACCAACTCAATGAACACAAATCTTAGCTAATTCCAGGAGATAGTGGAGAACAGAGGAGCCTGATGTGCTGCAGTCCACGGGGTCACAATTTAGCGACTAAACAACAAACAATAACAATTCATTTCACTAAGAACTGCAGGTGAATGCTTCTGTTTTCCATACTCCCTCAGCCTTAACTTTGCCCATTGACTTCAAAACAAGAAAAGCCTCTGCCTCACAGTCACCATAACTGGTGCTCCCATTTCACCGATGTTCAGAGCAGATAGATCTCTGACATGACGGATGGATGAGGTGAAGCCCAGAGAGGTGGGTGCCTGCACGCGATTGCACAGCAAGATCACAGCTGGTGGGTGACTAGAACACGTCTGAAAGCTGGGTCAGGGCTCACATCACCAGCACCGTGGTGGCCTCAAACCCCAAGGAGGTGGCCCCCCGTTTGAGACAAAGTCCCACTCCTCTGAACCGGGGATCAGTGACCCCCTCTGCTCGGAGCCAGAAGCCAGTGTGGAAGAGAACTCTCTGACAACAAATGCTTAGTACCCTGGACTGTTGGAGGCCCTTCAACTCAAACCATCCCATCAGACACCAGATGGCATTTGACTTTAGGGCTGAAGACCTCAGCGAGATTCAAATGCGGCAACCGGCAGAGAATGGAGTCCCAAACTTCAATCTTGCCAATGGGGTTTCCATGCAGAGAGGCAATTAAAAAGGAGGAGGATGTGCTCTGATTAGAAAAACACAAAGGCAGCCACGGAATTTTCTCCTGGGCTCAAGCCTGCCCCTCGGGATGGAAGAAGGAGCCCCGAAGAGAAAAAGGGATTGCAAGATGAGGAGGAAGAGAGACACCCAGGAGACCCTGCGTGGCCTCCTGCCAGGCCCGGCCCTGCCCCATCCGCCTCCCCAGAATCAAATCGGTGGCAGTGCTCTCTGTAAGACTATTGTACAAAAACAAGATTAAAAGGGACAAGCAGAACAAAGCATCAGTCTCCCTAACAAAGGCCCTCCACTTAGTAAATTAGCCCGCTCTTTCCACCTGACACACTTTTAAAGGGAGATCTTCAATTACCAGGCGCTGGCGGGGCAGAGTCACACAAGGTCTGTACAGTGACTTCATTCTGCGAGCCCTGAGCAGGCTCTGCAATGGCTTTATGTAATAGAGATACTCATCTAGTCCATATAATTTGGAGAATCCTTTATGGAGGACTGAAGGGCATTGGAGCCCTGCGGTTGTTTCAAAGAGGTTTTCTGCAGTTCATGCATTTACCTTGCCAAAAGCTGAGCTGAGCTGAGCAAACAGAGTCCTCTAAATCAGGCCTGCAGCTGATTTACTATCAAGCCTCTGCAGTTTGTTTGGTGGATGGAAACTTGCGGATAAACACAGGCTAAGGCCTTGGTCCCTCCGCCTGGCCACACCAGAGGGAGAGGGGCCGGCTTCCAGTTGCCCCCTGAGACACCACCCCCCAGCTTCCAGATTTGGAGCATCCTCTTTCCTTCTCTTTGGGCAGGCTCAGCCCAGGGTAGCTAGAGGGCCATTTTTTTGTCTGACCAGGGACGGGAGGACGCCTCCCTGGCTTTTGCCCTTGGTTCCAGGTCTGTCTCCATCCAGAGGAATGAGACTGGTAGTGTCAGTCAGCTCGCTCTTCCCACCCCATCAGGAGCAAATATGCGGATCTGGCTCCCCAGGTGACAATTCTCCACCACTGCTGCTTGCAAAGGAGAAGGAGAAGGCGAAGTGGGAAAGGATGATGGGAAAGGTGACTCTCAGGAGAGCAGAGGAGACGTGCGTGCAGACTCTCAACACACACAAGCAGGCGGATCTGCACTTGACACGGGGGATGGGGGCCCCATCCACGGGTGACACACACACACAGAGACAGCAAGTGTATACACAAAGAACAGGCATGTGCACACAACACACAAGAGGGGAACTCTTCCCACACAGCGAAACCTAATACTCATGAATATGCATGTGCACATGGGATAAAGGCGAGCTCTTCCACAGCACCTGCCATGGGCTTGGTCAGCACAGATTCACTTATTTAATCCTCCCAACAACCCCATGAGGAAGGCAGTCTTGCTACACCATGGAGTCATCAGAGGCCTGGAGAAGCTAAGTGATTGGCCCACGGTCACACAGGCAGGAGGCAGCAGTCCAGTCCAGGGTCTGTGCTCATGACCCTCACAGTGTCAGGCACTACATGCCACACAGACACTCCTCGCGTGGGCTGGGAGCAGCGTCCCCCCCAGCCAGAGGCTCCAGCTGAGATGCCCCTTCCTCACGGGTCCAGATGGATCACGTCTCCAGGTCAAGTGAGACCCAGATGCTCTGGTTCGGGGGAGAAGGGGATCAAATATTACAGCAGTGAAATGCTTCTGCTCTGGTTGGTAGGTGTTGCCACCACTGCCCTGCTGCCAGCCTACCCCCACCCATCTACCCAGGATCCAGCACCTACAGGATTAACCACGGCCCCACAACAGACCTCCAAGACTACTCCATTCTAACCTATTAGTGGAAGTGCCATATCTGTCGTTAAGTATTTTCATGCTCACCCCCAGGGTTAGACAAGGTAGGGACAAGGGGCCTACAACAAGGCGAGGGGACCTGACACTCAGGCCTGGCTTGAGAGTTGGCTGATGCCTGGCCCGCGTGGTAGCAGAGGCTGGCCATCTCCCTCAGCCCGCTCCCACCCCACCCACTTGACAGGGAGCTGATCAAAGCCCTTCAAAGTCAAGTGTACCGATGTGGCCATGGCGGGGAGGCACCAAGTCACGATTTCCACTGTCAATGAAGCCACTCAGCTGTCTTTAATCAGAGTCAGCATTCAAGGAGACGCGGGACTGCAGGTCCATCACCACAAACCCCAGAATGGCCATTTTCTGAAACCTCTCTGCTCTGAAGGCAAGGAGCCAGGAGGGGAGGAGGAACTCTATAAACCCAAACCAGAAAGCACTGCAGGAAGAAACTTGCTGCCTCCCCATGACCAGAAGGTCAGTCCAACCCAGAGTTGTTGGTCTCCCAGGCTCTGGAACCACAGACTCAATCCCCACAGAGCCCCAGAGCAGGGTCCCCAGACTCTTCACACACACACAACACTAGGCTCTGGAGTCCTAAGGGGATGGAGTGAGTGGAAATGAGGACCCTCACTGGGGCAGGCCACCCTTCACTCTGGGGTCTCAGGCCCTGCCCAGAGACCACTCCTTTGGGAGTCCTTGGAGGGCCCCCAGGAAAAGCCAGCCTACGTGTCCTCCTTCTAATAATCGAAGGCTGCACAAAACATGTTCCCTGCTAGGCCCTAGGCTGGGTGCTAGGGATACAGAGGGGTCCTGAGCCTCCGCTCTCAACAAGCTCACCATTCAGGCAGAAGATAAATAAGTTGCCAATTGTAAGGGCAGTTGTGGGGGAAAGGGGCTAAGATCAGGACCTAGAGGGAAAAGGAAGAGGGAGGTATCCATGGGGCTTCCCAGGGATCAGCAGCTCTGCACTCAGTCTCCAAAAGCCTCCAGGAAGGAACTGGGGACACAGGACCAGCAGTTCCAGGAAACAGGGGCAGCCTGTACACAGTCCCTGAGAGTGAGTGCGTGGAGAATTCAGGTGCCAGGGTGATGCGTAGAGGATCAGCAGACCCGACAGGACCCTGGGGAAGTGAAATACAGAATGACAAGGAGTCTAGGATACAGCATTTGGAGAAAGCAGCAACATTGTTAAGGGAGCGGGAGAGCTGGGGGCCAGTCCATCCACGTTGCTGCATATTCTCTTTAAAGAGACAGAAAATAAAAAATATATTGATAGATCCTATGTCTCTATGTCAGGTAGTGACAATGCTAATTAAAGGATAAAACTAATGAGAAAAGATACATGCACCCCAGTGCTCATAGCAGCACTATTTTCAATAGCCAAGATGCGGAAGCAACCTAAATGTCCATCTACAGAGAGATGGAAAAGATGTGGTATCTGTGTAAATTAAATATTATTCAGCTGTTAAAAAAAAATGAAAGAACACCATTTGCAGCCACATGGATGGACCTAGAAATTGTAAGACTAAGTGTACCCAGACAGAGAAAGGCAAATATCATGATATTGTTTATTTGAGGAATCTGAAAAGAATGATACAAATGAATTTATACACAAAACAGAAACAGACCCACAGACATAGAAAACAAACTTATGGTTACCAAAAGCAAAAGGGGCAAGGAGACACAAACTAGGAGTTTGGGATTAAGAGATATACACTGCTAGATATAAAATACGTATACTGACTCTTTGAGACCCCACAGACTATTGAGTCCATGGAATTCTCCAGGCCAGCATACTGGAGTGGGTAGCCTTTCCCTTCTCCAGGGGATCTTCCCAACCCAGGGATTGAGCCCAGGTCTTCCGCATTGCAGGCGGATTCTTTACCAGCTGAGCCACAAGGGAAGCCCAAGAACACTGGAGTGGGTAGCCCATCCCTTCTCCAGAGGGTTTTCCTGACCCAGAAATCGAACCAGGGTCTCCTGCATTGCAGGCAGATTCTTTACCAACTGAGCTATCAGGGAAGCCCATAGATAAAATAGACAACCAATAAGGACCTACTATATATTCTAGGGAATTATTGTACTCAGTATTTTGTAATGAACTATAAGGAAAAAGAATCTGAAAAGATATAAATACGTATGTATGGATAACTATCACTTAGCTGTATACCTGAAACTAACACAACATTGTAAGTCACCTATATTAAAAAAAAAAAAAAAAAAAACCCACCAACAAAAAAAACAGGATAAGGGCCTACAGAAAGATGTCAGGGAAGGAACTGCTATTTCAGACGTGGGGTCAGAAAGACTGATAACACGGCATGCGAGAAAACACTGAGTGAGATGGGGAGTGAGCCGTGTGGTATCCGGGGGAGAGGGAGCGGCACACGGGGCTTCCTGTGTGCTGAGCAAGGCCACGAGGACAAAGAGCAAGGAGGCCACGTGGCAGCAATGGGTCAGAGTTAGCTGAGGCCAGGCCCCAGGGTTTAGTGCATGGTGTGAACCTCAGAGAAGCAGCCAACTCCCAGCAAGGACCGGAAGGAAGTCAGAGGTGGGATCCTGCAGATGTTGAGGGAATTCAGAAGATGGAAAGTGGGAACCTTGAAGCAGTTTCCAGAGAGAAGTGGGGAGTTAGGCTGGGGACAGGTTTGCCATTTCACAGGCTTCACATGGCCCAGGACACCAGGAAGGGGACTTAAATAAATGCCCAACTACTCTGACACTAATAAAGGCTTTGCTTTGGAGGCTGCCCGGTCCGGACAGCAGAGGTTTAATTACAGCTGCAGCTGGTAATTAAGAAGAAGCACCTACATTCTTCCACGGCTGCATCAGCACTAAAGACCCTGCTGGCACTTGGTACAGGTAGGGGCGGGGGAGGGACGGGGGGCCCTGGCAGGGAAGCTTAGGCCTAAGGCAGCGGAACACAGCCTGCCCGACCCCAGATCTCCTGTGTCTGCGGACCAAGGCCGGGGGCACCGCCACGCCTCACCCGCCCCTCACACACCTCCTCACTTGGCTTTATTCCCTTCCCAGGGTTCTCCACACTGCTGCCCCTGGACACCACAGTGAGCATGTCACCGGCTGCTTCAGTGATCTCCTGGAATTGTCCAGTCCGCTCAATGCAGAGGTGGGGGTCCAGACCTGCCTCACCCTGGCCCCTTCTCCCACCACTTTTTGGCCTGTGCTCCTGCTGGGAGTGTGCTGATCCTGCTTGTTCTTTCATCTCTGCTCTGGCTGTCCCCTCTCCAGAGAATGCTCTCGCTCACAAAAATAATACAAATAGCAGTAGCTAACATTTACTGAGCTCTTACTGTGTGCCAGGCTCTGGCCTAAATGCTCTCTTTGTGGTAACTCATTTAATCCCCACGACAGCCCAAAGGGTAGGCACTTAACACAGCTCTATCTCATTTTACAGATGAGAAAACCAAGACAGAGTGGTGAAATAGTCTCAGCACGGCACGAAAGGCTTCAAAACTCATGCTCTTAGCCATTGCCCATCTCTTGTCCTCCTCCCAAGTTCCTGATCTTTCAGGCTCAGCTTGAAACTGACCTCCTTCAAAGAATTTTCTTTGAGCCCCCTCTGGCCTTGGATTCCCCAGAGAGAATTGTTTGCTTCTTCCTAAGAGGTGTCTCAGTATTGGGGGTAGAAATATAATGAGTTCTGTTTCATCCATTCTCTCTGTTGGTCACTCATTCAATAATTATTCAGTACTAAGTGCCAGGTCCTGCATGTAGCCCATGGAGTAGAAGACATGATTCTTCTGCTGGGGGAACTCACTTTTGAGTGGGAGAGATGGACGGGGCAGCAGCGTCACACCCAGTGCAACAGAGTGACCGAGGGGACCCAGAAGCTGTGGGTAATGAGCATATGGAACCAACTACCACGTGGCTTCCAGACATCCCAAACTACCAGGTCAGAAAACAAGGCGTCAGAAAATGAGGAACCCAAAGCAGGTGCTAACAAGATGGGTGTCCAGAGAATCTGCTGGGCCTTGGGGTGCCTGGACCATGAATTTACTCATTCAACAGTTATTTACTGAGGGCCTGAAAAGCAATCACAGGTGAACGATAGCAAGTCTTTGGTACTTGTTTCTCCCTCCACCTGAGTTGTTTTCCACCAGGGTTAGGCATCAGTATTGTATAAGTTGGGTCAGTGCGAATCAGCCGCTCCAGGCATCCTAAATCAGTGCTCTAAGCCCACAGAGGCAGGAGATGCTCATGGCCGCACTGGCTTTGGCCACTCATCGAGGACCTGCTGGGGCAGTGTGAAGCCATTCTTTCCCCTCCACCAGCCTGATGACACCCTGTGTGTCTTTGCCTGCTTCTTTACAGTGTGATTATACTGTGCTGGAATTTTTGAAAAGTTAAATGTGCACACACACACACACACAATCATTTTTCCCCACTAGACCCCATGCTTCTTATTCATCTCTCTATTCCCAGGACTCTGAGTGCCCTCAAGACACAGGTATCGAGTAAGTGTTGACAGATAGATGGACAAATGGAAAGATGAACACTGTTCTAGGCAGCAAAGCTCAGCACCAGGTGCTGGTGACCCCAGGGAGCAGCATCAGCACTGTTTCTGGTGATGGCGGCAGGCAGGATTCCCCAGGGAGCCTCTCAGAGATCAGCAGAGAATTATTTCGCCTGGCATTGTGCGTTTCAGACAGAACCCACAGCTCTGTGCGCACATGCATGCACACACACACACACAACCATCCCCCACTCACTACCCTGATCCTGGCACCTATCAGACCATTTAGCAAAATTTTAAGATCAGACCAGTTTACCCTCAGTCCCTTCCTCTCCCTATACACCTCTCCGCCTGCCCTCTTATCTCAACTCACTTTCCTCTCCTGGCCATAGGTCCCTCCTGCCAAGAGAAAACCCACTGCAGGAAGGGAAAGTACAGGATTGGAAGTTGATCTCAAATCCGGGGCTGCACTTGTCCATGTGGATGCATCGCGTGGCCTCACTCAGCCGTGGTTTCCTCTGCTGCACAGGGCAGGCAGGCATTTGTTCAGTGTGTAAGTCATGTCCGACCCTTGCAACTCCATGGACTGTAGCCTGCCAGGCTCCTCTGTCCATGGATTTCTCAGGCAATAATACTGGAGTGGGTTGCCATTTCCTCCTCCAGGAGATCTTTCCAACCTAGGGATCAAACCTGTGTCTCCTGCATTGGCAGGTGGGTTCTTTACCACTAGCCACCAGAGAAGCCCCACTGTAAGAAGGGCAGTAACAGTAAGACTCACCTCTCCAGCCTGTGAACACCAAGTGACACTCTGTATGGGAAATGTGGGGTAAACCACCAGAGGTTATACTATTGTTTTATTACATTGTTGGAAGTTAGCAATCGGTCCAAGAGAGCACTGAATTAGATGTCACAGGGTCCGATTATAAAGCCCCTGATTCTGCCACTCACTATAAACCAGGGGCAGTTCCAGAGACAAGGCAAAAGTGCTAAGGTAGGCACCCCTGCTACGAAAATGCCTCCCAAACATAATGAAAGTATTTTTTAAATATATACCTGAACTCTAATAAGAGAAAGGTAAATCCTTAAGTGTGAGGAAAGGGTAGGGGGAGTTTATGAGTTGCAGAAGGTCAGGTGCTGAAGCTAAGGTAGCCCGGGGAACGTCAGCCCTGGCTAGCTGTACCACTAGTCCTCAGCCCAGGCTGGGAGCGTGGTGGGTAACGCCCACACAGGCAGACTGGGTCTTGGGAGCTGCCAGCTCCAAGGATGGGATACTGGAAAATGCTGCCTAACCAGCCTAGGAAAGAAACAGGGATTCGGGATGAGGAGAAATGTCTCCCACAAGAAACAAAAAACAGGAGCGGGGACTGGGGAGTGACTGCTTAATGGGTACAGGGTCTCTTCAGGAGTGATGAAACTAGATAGAAGTGATGGTTATATGACACGGTGAAAGCACTAAATACCATTAAATTGAATACTTCAAAATAGTTTATTATGTTATGTGAATTTCACAATTTTTTTTTAAAAGGGGAAAAGACTCTAAGCCTTCACCACACACTGGAATCTCAAACCAAATTATCAGTGCAAAGACTGGTCTTGAGTCAGTGAAAACCATTAGTGTGCCTAATAAGTGAATGCAAAACTAGTGTATGGGGCTCTTGTACAACCCAGGACATGAGGAAGGGAAAAAAGGCAAAAAGGTTCACAGAAAAAAAAAAAGAAATAATTACAACCTATATGAGGAAACAACCCATGATCAGGGAGAATCAGCTATCTCCACAAGCAGGGGAACTGACATTCTAAGAACTTGATCTAATAGGACTAATAGCTCAAGATAGAACTATTTGAAGAGACTACAGGAGTATGTTTAAAATAATTAAAGCAATAAAAGAAGGATTAGAATTTATAATGAAAGAATAGGACACTACAGGAAGGAAACAGGCAGATCTTAAAAAAAAAAGAGGAACTAGAAATGAAACATGTTGTCATTGGAATTAAGACCTCAAAAAACAGGTTAATTAGCAGAATGAAAGGATTTGACAAATGGATCGGAGGAAAATGTCCAAGATACAGCCTGGAGAGATAAAGAGATGAAAAATTAGAGCTTAGGAGAGACAAAGGCTGCAGTGATAGAGTCCAGCACTTTGGAGCTGCAAAAGGAGAGAACCGGAAAGATGAAGGAAAGGAGATATTTGAAGAGATATGCCTGGGAACTTTCCAGAACTGATAAAGGACATGCCTCTTTATCTTGAGGAAGATGCATACCTCTGAGGAGCCAACAGTATTAATAAAAGTAACTCCACACCCAGACACAATCTAGGGAAACCGCAGAGCACTGCAATGACCAAGTCCAGAGCACAACAGAAAAACATCCTCAGGCTACTGAAGGAAATGACTGAGAACCGGGAACTTCATCCGCAGTAAACCACCCAACAAGAGTGACGGCAAAAATAATGGCATCTTCAGACAAGTTAAAACATTAAAGTCAATCACTTCATAGACCCTTCTGGAAAAAAAAAAACCAAACACTAAAAAAGACCCTTCAAGAACAATGAAGCTGAACCAAGAAGGAAGAAGTGAGAGGCAAGAAGAGATGGCAGCAAAGAAGTCAACCGGAGTTAAATTTCAACGTAAATGACATCTGACTGTGCAAAACAACTGCAGTAGTAAATATGAGGTAACTAAATCCCAAAATGGTATGAGGAGGGACTTCCCTGGTGGTGCAGTGGTTAAGAATCCACCTTCCAAAGCAACGGGACTCGGGTTCAATCCTTGGTCAGGGAAACTAAGATTTGCTGGTGCCACGGGCAACCAAGCCCTCCCCACGCAGCTACTGAGCCCGTGTGCTGCAACGAAGGATCCCTCGTGCTGCAAATAAGACCCAATGCAGCCAAAAACAAACAAATAAATATTCAAAGCTTTAAAAAATGCCGTGAGTTTACTGGAGTAAGTCTTATGCACCCCTCGGGTTCCCTCCTGGCAGCCAACCTCCTGGATCTTCTGCTGTGGGTCTCTCCCCCTCAGTCACCCACACACAGACTGACCCCATTGGGCCTGGGTGGTCCGTCTTTTGGGGACAGTTCAACCAGGTTACCCAAGTATGCTGAACACCCCTCAATGAGCTCAGCCCATCAGCTACATACCCGGAACTTCTGGCTGATCCCTCCACTTCTGGATCTGGATGAAATCCACACAGCGAGGGAGAGGCTTTGGCTTTCCCAGTGGCCACTGAAAGGGCTTCACTACACAGTCTGGAAGGTTGGGGGGGTGGTTACTTCCCTCTGGGGGAGACTCTGACCAAGGGGAGATAAGAGACATGGGGGTTGTGTAGAGAAACTCCCTCCTCACTGGCTACTCTGAGACATGCTCTTCTCCCATCAGGAGAAGCCCTAAATATCAAGGGGACCCACCTGTTGAGAACCAGCTAGGCTCTTTGCAATTTACCAAAAGATGAGGTCAGCACAGCAACCATGCCTTAGCATAACTAACACCAGTGGTTTTCAAAGAGTGGGTCACATTATAGCAGCATGAGCATCACCTGGGAACTTGTTAGAAATGCAAATTCCCCAGCCTCACTCCAAGTTTTCTGAATCTGAGCCTCTGAGGCTGGGACCCAGGGGTATGCATGGTAATAAACCTTCCAGGTGATTCTGAGATTAGGATATCAAGCGATCGGTAAAGCATTGTGACTACCATGGCATCTATGTGGCACCTGTGATAAGCATTGAGTCTACTCACTAAATACCTCTGGCCCTCTGACTCCAAGGTCTGCCTGAGCCCTTTTTGCTGTTGTTTAGTCACTAAGTCCTGTCCAATTCTTTGCAACCCTATGGACTGTAGCCCGCCAGGCTCCTCTGTCCATGGGATTCTCCAGGCAAGAACACTGGAATGGATCGCCATTTTCTTCTCCAGGGGATCTTCCCAATCCAGGGCTTGAACCTGCATTGGCAGGCAGATTCGTTATTGCTGAGCCACTGGGGAAGCCCATGCTAAAGCCCTCTGCTGCTGCTGCTGCTGCTAAGTCATTTCAGTCGTATCCGACTCTGTGCGACACCATAGACGGCAGCCTTCCCCTGTCCCTGGGATTCTCCAGGCAAGAACACTGGAGTGGGTTGCCATTTCCTTCTCCAATGCATGAAAGTGAAAAGTGAAAGTGAAGTCGCTCAGTCATGTCTGACTCTTCACGACCTCATGGACTGCAGCCCACCAGGCTCTTCCATCCATGGGATTTTCCAGGCAAGAGTACTGGAGTGGGTTGCCATTGCCTTCTCCAGCCAAAGCCCTCTACTCTCTGTCAAATCAACCAGCAACATCACAGAGAGTGACTGCTCCATCTGCCTGGGTCCTGGGGTGATGTTTTCAAGGAGCAGGCCCCAACTGGCCCTCAATGGACATGTAATGTGAATAAGACATAGAACTTCGTTGTTTCAAGCCACTGGGATTTGGGTGCTGTTTGTTACTGCAGCATAACCCAGCTCATCAAGTCTGATATGGGCCAATATTTTCAAAGAACAGAGCTTCCTAAAATGCCCACTGCCCTATCTTGCAAGAAAGGAGAAAGAAGGAAATGTGCTCGTACTCAATGATCTTCAGGAAATATTTGATACCTGGACAACCAAGAATGGCCAGGATTCAGCTGTCTCTGTAGATAATGGGACGGGGTGGGTAGCTCTGGTGCAGGTAGTTCTAGAAGGACTGCCAAGGGCTCTGGGATGACGATGGCAGTTCTGGGCCAGAGGAAATGGTACAAAAAGGAGAAAAATAGGCCAACCTGCATTTGTACCAAGCATTGTGCTTTCTAGGACACTCGTTTATTGTTTCATCTTTCCTCCATCCACACACAGGCACGATCCATCCTATGCCACAGTAGGTGCAGACAGGCAAAGGGACTTGCCCAAGATTGCACAGCAAGTTGGTGGCAGAATCACCTAAGGCCATCACTCCCAAGTAAGTGTTGTCCTAGCACCTGCCAAGAAACAGGCTCCAGGAAGATGGTTTTGGAGGGAAGTCAATATCCCCCTGCCCCTTCCCAGAGCACAGGCGATGTTCTTGTACAGGGTCCCAAAGACTCTGGCATCGATGGGTTCCCCCCAGGCTTTGGTGAGCTTGGAGGTTTTCTGGCCTCCAAGGGGTGGAGAGGGAGGAGCAGAGTTTCAGGGGCTACAAGGCTCTAGCTCCTGAGTGCTCCCAGCTTTACACGCTTCTCTTCTAGCACCCTGCATCCTGGCCCACCCTGCACCCTCTCACTACTATTTCTTCCTTTCACAAGTTCCCAGACCTTGGGGCCTCCACTCTTTGTGGAAAGGTGACAAAGCCCGTAGGGGACTGGCTGGTTCCCTTTCCCTTTTCTCCCATCACAATAAGCAGGAGCAGAGTCCCGGTAGTGGCTAACACCTGCCTGTCATGGGTTGAATCGTGTCCTGCTAAAATCCATCTGTTGAAGTCCTAACTCCTGGCAACACAGAATGGGACCTTATTTGGAGACAGGATCTCACAGAAGTAATCAGGTTAAAATGAGGTCATCAGGCTGTGCTCTAATCCAATATGACTAATGTCCTTTAAGTGGGGAAATTTAGAGACATGCACAAGGAGAAGAAAGTCATGCGAAGAATAGAGTTGTGGAGCCACAAGCCAAGGAACACCCAGAAGCTAGGAGACAGGCCTGGAACAGACCTTTGCTCACAGATGGTCCCTCAGAAGGGACACCCTGATGGCCTGATTTTGGACTTCTAACCTCCAGAACAGGCTTCCCAGGTAGCAAAGTGGTAAAGAATCTGCCTGCCAATGCAGGAGATGCAAGAGACACAGATTCGATCACTGGGTTGGGAAGATCCCCTAGAGGAGGGCATGGAAACCCACTCCAGTATTCTTGCCTGGGAAATCCCATGGACAGAGGAGCCTGGAGGGCTACGGTCTGTGTGGTCGCAGAGAGTCAGACACGACTGGGCACACACACAGCTCACACACACACACACAAACTCCAGAATGGACAGACAATACACTCTTGCTGTTTAAGCCACCCAGAATGTGGTGCTTTGTAACTCTTGGCCCTGTAACCTGCTCCTCATTCCTTGTTTCCCATTCATCCTAAAGTCACCTCCATGGACATTCCTCTCTGCACTCAATCCCACCATTGTCAATCAGCACATAAATTACAAGTGCCCCAGCACCAAACTGGCCCCCAGGAAGATATAGGGATAAACTTGAAGTAGGTAGAGTTGGCAGCATCAAAGGATCTAGATCGAGTCTGTGAACCCAGGTTCAAGTCCTAGCCCTGCCCCGGTTGTGATTTGGGAACCTGGGAGAAGTCCCTTCCTCACTCTGGATCTTACTGTCCCATCTGTATTGTGATAAGATTGACTTCCATGATCTTAGAGTTTCCTTCTGGCTGCGAAATTCTCCCATTTCCTGTCTAGATAATATTTGTTTGCAATCATTTTTGTACTCTTCCCTAGAAACTTACTCTTATAACCTCACCTCAGGGTCCACTTGCTTCATGAACCTCTTCCCTCACTCCCATGACCCTCCACACTTTTTTTTTCATATAATATTTACTTTTATTTATATTTATATATTTGACTGTACTGGGTCTTAGTTGCAGCACACGGGATCTTTGATTTTCATTGCGGCATGCGGAATCTTTAGTTAAGGCATGCGAACTCTTAATTGTGGCCTATGGAATCCAGTTCCCTGACCAGGGATTGAACCCATGCCCCCTGCATGGGGAGCACAGCGTCTTAACCACTGGATCACCAAGGAAATTCCCCCAACTCTCTCTCTTTCACACTAGTCCAAACCCATTTCCCTTGATCAGGCCCCATTAATTAACATGTTTGCAAGGCAGGATAATGTAGGCATTTAATAAATACTATGTTGAAACACTCTGTGATGCCTTCCTCGTCTACAGCTGATTTCTCATTAATGCTCAACAGGTGGGTGTGGCTAAAAAGACAGCCTCTCCTCTTAACTCCTTTATACACCCTGTCAAAGCATCTGTTGCACATATTCCTGAACCAGACCGCCTCCTCCCACCAGGCTGCAGGCTCCCCAAGGCAACAACCATCACTCCTTGCTGTCTACATTCCCCAGCGTTTTCATAATAGGAAGCAACAAACATAAGTGGAGTGGATAAACACAAGCATATGGAAGAAACTCTTCACTGTGGTCCAGAGGACCCCATAAAGGTCTCAAGGGAATCCCTGAACTCACTGAAACTGTGGGCAAAGAGTTTGTGCACATAGCTTTATCTATGATATGCTTTTGCCCAGTGAGAGGATCAGTGGACTTCTGAGAAATTAAAGGTCAAGACTCACAAAAATGTTAAGACCCAAAACCAGGAAGTGGGGAGGTGACACATATTAAGCCCCACCCTGTGCTGCGCCTGGTGGTGAACGTATTACTATTCCCATTTTGTGTGAGTGGAAACTGAGGTTCTGAGAGGGGCCATCTTAATTCCTGAAGAGAAGCAGCACGTCCGGAGTGGCTCAGAGAAGCCTCGAGCCAGACAGCCTAGATTCAAATCCTATCACTTTCTAGCTGTGTGATCTTGGCCATGTTACTTAACGGCTCTGTGACTCAGTTCCTCCATCTGTAAAATGGGAGAACTAAGGGTAGCGACCCCAGAGGGCTGTTGTGAGGAGTTGATGCCTCAATGTATGCAAAGTGATCGGAATGGTGCCTGACATGGGTGTGTAGCCTGAAGACAGTGATAAGGAGGATAAAGAAGAAGATGCTGGGAGTGGCAGAGCTGAGATGCACACTCAGGCTGTGTGACTTTTGCCCCTCGGAGCCATCACCCAGCATGCACAATACCCCACCTCACTGCTGAAACTCTGTGGTGCCCTCCTAGGAAAAGCCTCCAGACCTGAAAGCGGCTTTTCTAGCTTGGCTTCCTGGACGTGTCAGGCCTGTAGCACTGACTCAGCAGGTAACCACTGGCAGTTACATAAGGAGAAGGTGGGAAGCTATAAGCTGCCCTTCCTGGTCAGCAAGGCTGAGCCTGTGCAATCAGGACACTCTGCTTCTGCCCCATCTTCATCTTCCAAGAGCTTTACTGACATCCACTAATGGAAATTAGAAAGGCGATGTGCTCATCCATTCCTGGAGCCCTTGATGATGACCAAAATTCCTTTATAATGTCACTGTGCCCTGAGCACCAGCGGGCCACTCACATCCATCCTGCTCAGGCTTAATGAGTCCGGTGTCCCACTCCACACCTGACTCTTGCTCTGCTTTGAGCAGACAGAGCAGCAGCAGTAAAGCCTTGGTCCTGATCTCAACTCCACACCGGGTCCCCTCAATGGCCGTCTTGCAAGTGCAGTGTTGACCTAGGCCTTGTTCCAGCCCAGTCCTCTGGCCTGCTCCTGGAAAGCAACATTTTGGGGTTTGCTTTGGGTGAGTATCTTTGTACTTTTGCTGGGAAACCATAATTATTGAACCTATTTGTGAGAGTATTTTTCATTCATTCCTGTAATGCAATTAGGATCGAGTTTCTTCAGCATTAGGGGAGATGTAACATCAGTAGGGGAAAATTGTCATTTCATTCCCGACATCAATACGCCCACTCTGCCCAAATTCTCTGTCTGGTACTAACCTGGTTTACCCTCTCAAAACGCAAGGAGAATACTAACAAGGAAACTCACTCTCCAAATTAAGAGGCAGAAGCTCTGGGGCTAGATTCTTCTCTCAGCCATTAAACAGGGAGCTCCTAGCTTTTCTGACCACTCTCCTTCAGAGGTGAGTAGGAAAGAGACCCCGAGAGCCTGACCACAGGGCCCTACAATCATTCTTCCAGAGAGGTTGAGTGACTTGCCCAAAGCCACATGGTGTGAGGCTGAGACCAAACCCAGAACCCAGATCTGCAGGCTCCTGGGTGTTCCCTACTGCATGACAGTGCCCTCTACCCACGGGCCTGCAGCTGCCAGAAACCCAGCCCTCATCTCCCTGGGGATACCGAGGCTTCAGTTTTCTGTAGACAAAAAGGGAAGAATTGACAGGTATCTTTCATGAACTTCAGTGTTTCCCAGGCCTTTTTGGAAATCCCCCCAATTACTGGAACCAGCATCTTTCAATCTTATTCTTGCCATCCAAGGATTTCACCTTCCCTGCTTCCTCTCTTCCATCCGGCCGTCCATCCATCCTCGCATCTCTCTCCCCCTCCATCCACTGATCCACTCACCTCTTCTTTCCTCCTTGAGCACCCCGCTCTGTGCCAGCCCTCAGCACTTCTTCCCCATGGTTCCTCAGGCACCCACTCCAGAAGAGTTCACTACTCTCCTGACCCTGTCAAAGCCTAGAACTGATGTGCTTATATCCACCCTCTTAGGAGGCTGATCTGATAGACAAATTTGAGCTAAGGTGTTTGCACCAGACCCATTATTCCCCCAGAGCTGGCAGCAGAAAAGGACTTCTGGAGCCCTCAGGTCACTGCCCAGGGCCTAGAAGACAGCCCTACCTCCCTCTCCTTGGCCCCCCTGCCCGCCCCTCCCCACCTCCACCCCCACGTACGTATGCAGAAGTCTCCATTCTCATAGTAGCCAGGACAGCACTGGGATCTTCGCCGGTACATCGTTCGCAGCCCACGCCGATATGCCGTCTTATAACTGATCCTAAGGCACAGGAGAGAAAGCCACTTGAAAGTATTGAAAATCAATCACTCCTGTTAGAATGATATTTGTGTTAAGCTATATCAAGGATGCCATTCAATAATGACTTTAAAACGCATGGCAGCTTCGACTATGAAGGAACACAATAAAGAAAAATCAATGGTGAGATCCGGGCCATCGTGAGGCAGAATGTATTACCGACTCAGCAGTGTTTGCTACACCTGCTGATTTTTCCCCAGTCCCTTCAGAGTGATGTTTAGAAGGGCTGTAGAAGATACTATGGGGGTTACATTGTAGATGATAACTGGAGGCTTCTGGTGAAAACATCCAGACTCAGGGCTGGAGCAGCCCATGGGGTGACCTGGACAGGAGCTGGGCCCTGAGAGTTTCTATGCCAACTGCCACCATCCCAACCATGACTGCTGATGGCTCCTTGGGGATTGGTCCATCCAACTGGAGAACGGAAGCCAAATCAGCCAAAGGACCCCCTGAGTCTGACTAGGTCCCAGAGAGCAGATCAATCTCCCTCACACCAAAAATAACACCGCCTGGGGAAGAGCTTTGCATGCCATCTTGGGAAGGCTCAGAACCAACACCAGCTCTGCAGAAGAAGCAGCTAAGATCCAGAGAGCAGAAGCTGTGGACGGGGAGTCAGAGGCCTGGATTCCAGTTCTGACGCTGGCATGGCTGTTGAGACTTCGCCCTGTGCCAGACATACTCGCAGGCAAAATCTCATTCCAGTCTCTCTCTGAGACAGTAGCATTATTATGCCCCCCTTTATTTATTTATTTTTCTTCCTTAGAGTTTTTCTTCTTATTTTGTTTTATGAAAACTCCCCCTTTGTTTTATGGTTGAGAAAAGTGAGAAGTTAATGACTTGCTGAAGGTCACACAGCTAAAAGTTTCAGAGCCAGGATTCAAACAGAAGTCACTCTCATTTCAGAGCCACTGGGTTTAACCCAGTGGGAACTGAGCCCTGAGCCAGTTCCTACTGGGTGGCTTGCGAAGCTTATGGGATTGCCATTGTGGAGCAGTAAGACAAGGGAAGGGATGGTGTGAGGACTGAGTCCACAGGTGAAAGTGTTAGTCACTCAGTCGTGTCCCCATGGACTGTAGCCCCTCAGGCTCCTCTGTCCATGGGATTCTCCAGGCAAGAATATTGGCGTGGGTAGCCATTTCCTTCTCCAGGGGACCTTCCTGACCTGGGGATCAAACCCGGATCTCCTGCATTACAGGCAAATTCTTTACTAACTGAGCCACCAGGGAGTCCTTAAAGAGGGAGTCAAATTTGGGTAGACAGGCAAAGCCCCTTCCTCACACACAAGGTCAAAATGGAGGAGATATGAAGTGGTTATTAAAGACCAGAGAGAGGAAATAACTTCCCAAGGTCAAAGTTAGAGTCAACCCAAGTCCTTGGGACTTGAAGCCAGAGCTCTTTTACTTCTCCACCAGCACCCCAGGACAGCCAGCCCTGGGGACCCCTGCTCGGGGGCAGAGTAGCAGGGCCCCATCACTGGAGATATCCCTATTCTGTAACATGGAGGGTCAGGCTAACTTGGGCAGGGAATCCGACAGTATGGGCTAGGCCGGCCCTCCCAGTCCTTACAGCGCTCACTTTATGACAAATGACAGTGTGGGACTCCAGGGAAGTCCGTGATATTTGGGAATGTCGTAAACTAAGGTCATTCTACTTTGTCAAAAGCCCATAATGGAAGGTAAGCCAGACTCCAAGCAAAGCTACTTCCCCGGCACAGGAAGGCAGCTCCCGGCAATCTCAGGAGTTGTATAAGCCTCCCAGATAAAGAATGACTCAGGGTTGACTCAGAGGTCATGCAGCCCACGCCTCCCACCAAACAGGGTTATCCCCAAGCCCTTCCAGTGGAGAGGCGGTCTCAGCATCATTAAAGCCTCCCAGGAGAGAGGTTCCCCCCTGCTTCTTGCTTGCCCATCTTTGCTGACTCCTGGTGCTGTGGTGGCAAATAGGAGACAGAAGGGGCCAGAGGCCAGGCTGCTATCAGATGGATGCTGTGTTCAAACAAGCCATCCCACACTGAAGGAGACTGATGGCGCAGCTGTCAGCATGCACACTCCAGGGCATCAGGAAAGCGGCAAAGCAACTCAATAATTTAGCAAAATAATTCATGTTCCAGAAATGCAGCCTATTTTAATAAGCAGCCGTTCACTCACCCTTCCCCACTGGTGATGGACGGCAGCTCCAGCCTCCAAGTACCCAACAAAGCCACTCCTCAGAGCAAACCTGGCTCTGGCACAGGGCTTGACAGAGTCAGAGAGGGAGCAGGACTTCTCTTTCTGCCTCTGCCTTTGACCAGGGCGACAGGCAGCTACCTCAGCAAATTAGGGGAGGTGAAGGGGATGCAGTAATGGCTGAGTAGCTCCTATGAGACCCACCTTCCTGCAAACAACTGTGCAGTCTGGGGGTGGAGGGGACAACCTACCTAAACAGCACTAGAGAGAGAAGAAAGGCAGATATTGGAGGGAAGTAGACACTTGGAAGAAGGGAATGACACGGGACAAGATGAGCCCAGGGGCAGGTCCCAGGCAACAACATTCCAGGTGGCTAAAATTCAGACAGAAGACACACTGCCTTACTGGTTTGAAGAATCACAGGACAAGGTGAGGGTGAACCCAGTAATTAGAAAGTGACAAAGAAAACCCTAGAAAGGAGAGAACCACAAAGAGGAAGTCCCATATTCTTTGTAAAAAATTCTGCCCAAAATTCTAGCCCTGAATTGCATGTGTGGAGGGCAGGTTACAAACGGTCCAGAAAAGCCTGAAAATATTGAACTCTCAGAGTTTGGAAATTGAGTTTAGCCAAGTTAGTTAGATGCTAAAACAACCAACCAGAAACAATATAAGAGAACATTAGAGAGTTCAGTCTCTTTTGTTCGTAATGCCCAGAATACAATTCAAAATTACTAGACACATAAAGAAACTAGAAAATTGTACCTTTATAAAAGAAAAGGCAATCAATGAAGACCAACTCTCAGATGGCCCAGATGTTAAAATTAGCAGACAAGGATTTTAAAGCAGCTATTAAATCTATGTTCAATGTTTCACAGCAAGTTACTAGCAAAACCCCCAAAGAAAATGAGGACTTTGGCTTTTCAGCATGGAGCAAGTTTCCCTATCCATGTTTCTTCCCAACATGATTCCTACAGAACATCAAAGAGCAACCAGGCCCACAAGGAGGGAGCAAAAGAAATCTGGAGGCAACACAGATGCCCAACAACTAGGAAACGGGCCTACCAGGCATCCTCTTTCTCACTGACCCTTCATCTGCTGAATTATCACTCCCTTAAGTAACAAAGCTATCTTGCCTGTAACTAACCCCTCAGTTTTCTCCACTTTCCCCTGCTTTGTTCAAAGTATTTTTACATCCCTGACCTCACTGGACCCTACAGGTATGTAGGGCAAGTATTAAAGTGTTAGTCACTCAGTCTCGTCCAACTCTTTGCAACCCCATGGCAACTAGGGAGAGAAAAGAGGAAGGAAGAGAGAACATGTTTTGTTGGATGACCCTGGGCAAGTCATTCTGTTTGGGGATTCCCTGTGTACTCTTCAAATATGTAATGACCCCTCAGGCTCCTCCATCCATGGGATTCTCTAGGCAAGAATACTAGAGTGGGTAGCCAATTCCTTCTCCAGGGGATCTTCCTGACTCAGGGATCGAATCCAGGTCTCCTGCATTGCAAGTGAATTCTTTACCATCTGAGTCACCAGGGAAGCCATGTAGGGCAAGGGTCATTACGTATTTGATGAGTACACAGGGAATCCCAAAATAGAATGACTTGCCCGGGGTCATCCATCAAAACACGTTCTCTCTTCCTTCCTCTTTTCCCTCCCCAGTGCCATGAGAGCACAGCATAATTTCCAGGAGGGCTGCAGACAAGAGAGCAGGATTCCCATGTGCAATCATTCAGATGGAGCTCTTCCCATGGGCAGCCTGGCTAAGGCGCCAAGAGGTTCTGGACTCTAGCCTTCACTCTGTTCTCCAAGCCCAGTCCCCTGTATGGGACAACATCTGCTCCAACAGGAGCCCTCTGAGGTTAGCTTTCCCCCAGGAGCAGACCCTGAGACAAGGATTCAAAAGCAAGCAGTTTATCTAGGAGGTGATCCCAGGAAGCACTGGGAGGGGCATGGGAAAATGAGACAGGGAAGTAAAGGCAGACATTCAGGGTGTGCTTTTGAGCAGCTCACTGCTGTGGGCGCCTGGGGTTCCATCCCCCTGAGGACCATGAATCTTTTAAGAACAGGCCTCAGAGTTGGCCCCTCTGCCCTAGGGGTAAGGAAGCTGAGATATTCTTCCACTAACTCCCCATCTGTTATTGGGTGAGGGATGCCCCCCTAGGGTAATCATTCTCGAGCACTTTCCACCTGCCCTGCCCATGAGCTGCTCTGACTACAAAGAAGCCCCCAGCAGCGCCTCTTGGGTGAATAGCAGGAGGGGGTACCAAGGGGTATCAGGGGGGCACTGACTCCATCTGCTAGGAGGGCTTTTCACTAACTTGTAGGAAGGTGAGCCTGAGGGTTGCCTCTCCCTTCCTTCACCCACCCTCTACCTACTACCTGAGAGAGGTACTCACCTGTGTCTGGTACACTTGAACCAGTTGAGGATGTCTGTGCAGCGCGTGTAGTAGATTTGATCAAAGGGGTGTGCGTATGATTCTTGGACGGTCACGGCATAGCTGAGAACCAGACAGGAGATGGAAGCTGTGGTCAGTTCTTGGGAGATGGAGCTGATATTCAGGATGGGGTCTCCCTTCCCAGGGGAGCCAGGACCCACAGCCAAGTGTCAAGGGCTCCAAACTCCCCTGCCTGACTCCATTCTCCTCCTGCCCTGGGTACTCTCGGGTTTCAAACCTTCTTGACCCCAGGTAAGATGCAGGACACACCCCTTACTGTCTTTTGAAGCTCATCTTTTCAGCTCATCTTCTGAAGTTCGAATTCATTTGTTCATTTAATGGAGAATGAATAAAGTTTGCATTTATTCTACTTGGTTCTGGAAGGCCCAAAGCCAGCAAGTTTTAAAATACTTTCTGCTTGTTCATATCTTTATGGTTTTCAAAGTGCATGTATGGAAGCTGATCTTTGCTGCAACATTATGAAATAAGTGGTCACATTTTATAGATGAAGAAACAAAGGCTTAGAGGTGGCTTGCCCAGGTCACATAGCTGGTACCAGTAACTGCTCATATTTGAATGTCCTATGTTAAGTGTTTTAAGCCCTCTTAATCCTCATCTTGTAAGGTAGGTAGTGGCGTTGTTAGCCTCACTTTACAAACGACGAAACAGAGCATCAGAGTGGTTAAGTGACTTCCTCAAGGTCACGCAGGTACCCTTTGCTCTATTATAGCTCTAGTATAGCTGGGCATGCATCGAGGCCACGCCCCCAGACCTCCTGATCAAAGTGGCATCTTGTTACCTGCCTATTAGCTGTAAACTGGACCAGTGGGTAGAAGCCACTCGCAAGCAGCTCTCAGCTTTACCAAAATAAGCCTTTCTACCTGCCTGCACTGGCAGGAATGCTATAAGAAAGCAGTCACACGGGGGTGGAAAGTGAAGATCACACTTTCTGTGCAGGAGGGGAGAGGACCTCAGCTGAGAGTTCAGGAATTAATTTTGTGTCAGTTGGTATTATTCAGCGCTTTCCCCCAGAAGGCTCACTGACTTGGGCCAGATGGCCAGGTCCAGGCTATAAAAGCCCATCTGCTTTGCCTGAGGAAACTGTCAGTTTACTTGAGAGAGGAGGGCTGGGGCAGGCCAGCCCCCTCCCAAGTGGATCCCCAGCAGGCTCGCTGCCACCAGAAATGTCAAAGGTCTCTAGCTCAGGAAGAGGAAGCCAGGAGCTGTCAGCGAGCACACGGACTCGGGGTGGTGGGAAATTCTGTCTCTGCCGCACAGAGGATGTTAGGAGGCCCCTGCCGAGCTGCTATACCAGCACCTTAGAGATATGCGTCAGAAGCACGTCTATGCGGAAATGACCCGGACCTGTTTCCCTCCACGAGGAGTCTCTCCTCATTCATCCATCAAAGCAGTAATTCAGCTTGGAGAAACTGAGCTCGTCATCTGCTCTTGACATCCCCAAGCCCCTTCCAGCTCTGAAAGTCTATGACCCTGGGCTCCTGCATCTCTACTGAGTCTTGGGGGCAGGAGAACAAATGGATAAGGCCACAGGGGCTCTGGGTCAAGTTTCAACTCTGTCACTTGTTAGCACTACATCCTTAGATATAATACCTAACTAGCATAAGCCTCCATTTCCACACCTGTAAACTGATGATAAATATTACCAGGGACTTCATACAGTTACCACGAGGATTATGGGAGGCAATGATAGCATCTCTCAGGGTGGTGGGAAGGTAAAGCAAGATGACACAGGTAAAATGCTCAACAAAAGATATTACACAGCTTAATGGGTATACCATCAGTGCCTAATAGATGCTGGCCATCATCATTATACGACTGGCAGTGACTCACCTCCTTGCCGGGCACTGAGGGATAGTTCCTCCCTGACCACAGTAGGGAATGGGGAGCAAGACCCACACACTGACCAGACTCCCCACCCAGGGAATCAGGTGTCCCTCCCAGCACAGATAAGAACAGTGGGTGCTCCGAGAAAGGGCATCAGCTCAACAGAAGCGGTGGGGAGAGTGTCATGGGGGACAGATCCGGCTCTGCCAGGGGGGCCCTACACCAAGAAAGTCAGACAACCAGACCTTGAACCAACTCCAAGTTTCCGGGTGAAGTGTGTGCCCCTGGTTTCATGGCTGGGTGGTTTAACATGCTCATTTGCCAACATGCTAATGAGGGGCCAGATTAATCTTGTAGAGCTGGACTTTACTAGCCAGAGGAGGTCTTTCAGCTGGGTTTTATAGTGGAGGGGCATAATTAAGGAGGAGCCTGCCAGAAGCACTAATCCATCTGGGAAATTCTCCCTAAGTGGTCTCTGGGGAACAGGGTGTGTTTCTGGAATGACACAGACTAGACTCATCCGTGCACAGCTGGCAGTGGAGCTCAACTGGGAGAACCAAGAAGGAAGGGGTGTCTGGTGACATGGGCCTCACTGCACAGTCTCCCGCCTTGGGGCTGGAGAACCCCTTGACCTCCTTTTAGCTGCTGGAGTCTCTCCTCATTCATCTGTCAAAGCAGTAATTCAGCTGATTGCCCAAACAGCCCGTAATGCCTGCTCCGTGCAGGTTTGGATCAGAATATTTTCACATTCCAAAGGAGTTCATGTTGGGCAGATTTAGAAAATTAGAGAGTTTGGTTTAAGTTTGAACTGACCCACTGGTACACGTGGCGCTCAGAGAAGAGGAAAGTCAGGGTGGCCCCTGCCATCAGGGAAGGCTTCCTGGAGGGGCGGTCAGAGGCACTGGGAAGGCAGAGGTGAGCAGATAGGAAGGAGGCCTCCCAGAAGCTAGGATACAGCACAGACATCGGCAGGAAGCAATGGTACCCCAGCTGGGAAAGGTGGATGAGACAGGGCTGCTGAGACTGAAGTCTGCAAACCAAAGACTAATGTGGAAGTCACCTGCTTTCTCCCTCACCCACTGGGGAAAAAAAAGGTTTACATTCCCCCAAACTGGGAGGGGTAAAGGGCCTGGAATCCCCTCAGAGTCACGTGGAAAGCTTATAAAACTGTATCTGCATAGGCTCCACCCCAGACCTAGGGGATCAGAGTCTGGGCAGAGAGGACCCACGAAACTCTGCTTTTCACCTGCTCTTCAGGGGGCCTGATGTGCAGCAGGATCTATGTTAACTGTCCCTGCAGAGCTGAGTCCTCAACAAGAAAAGACAATAATTGAGCTTCACGGTCCTCAAAGCCCTTTCAGGAAACTGGTACCCTGATCATCCAACAAGCCTGTGAGGCAGGAGTAATTCTGCCCCCGATTTCAGAGAGACAGAGGTAGTCTGGGAGTGGTTCAGAGACATCTGAAAATCACAGGGCTAACAGATGGAAAACTCCAGATGGGCGTGAACCAAGATCTCATCACTGATCGCATCACTGTTCTTCCCACTTTCCCAAAAAGCAGCAGCCCACTTCCATTCCAGCCTTTCCACTCCAGGCTCAACCTGGTCAACGGAGGCAACAGCATCCCTCCGCCTCCTCAGCCAGTCTCTCCAGGTCCCCGGGTGAGGGGACACTCCCTGCCGTGGGGCTGGGACATTCACCCTCACAGGCATGGAGCATGATCCCCTCCCCCACTCACCAGCCCTCCTCTACCACCCGCTTCCCCCATCGGGTCCCCATCTTAATTTTATTCATTTGATTTATTAACATCTAAGTGGCAGAGTCATCCTGGTCAGCGTGGCCAATCAATTCCAGGGTTTAATTCGGTTTTTCCTGATTGGGTCTCTGGTCACTGTCTTTCTGCTCACCAAAATCAATACTTTCACCTTGTGCTTCAAAGTCAGGTCCTCTGCAGGGCCCTGGCCTGTTCCCCCGGACCTAGTGCCACAGCCAGAATGTAGCTGCCCTTCCCTGGTCAGCCCACACCCCCAGGCTCCTCGAAGCAGGCTGCTGGCCGCCCCACATGGTGAGCTGCTGCAGTGCTGCCAGTCCTGGGAGACCAGGAAGGCACCGCAGCCTTGGAGAACAGAACCTCTGGACCACAGTCCCTTCTCCTCATCTTTATAGGGGTGGTCACTGAACCCCTCTGGAACTCTTTTTCCTCATCTGTAAAGTGGCTGGAAGTGCGAATTCAGGAAAGAAAGTGTCAGCTACTAGGCTGCCTCATTTACATTGCCTGTCACTCAGCGCCCCCACCCTCATCCCCACCCCCATAGTCTCTCGGACAGAATCTATATGGGTTTGGCCTGCCTTTCAGGATCGTGCTATGTCCCCAGCTGGACTGCAGGCCCTTGGTGGATGGCTTGCCAGCAGTGCCAAGACCAGGGTGAAGCCCCCAGGGAGTGCCTGGCCGTCCAAGAGCCACATCTTACCTCTCCCAGTGGCTGCACACGTTGGGGTCCTCGGGGTTCAGGGAGAGGACGATTTGCAGGAGGGAGCCAACAATGAGCCCTGCTGCTGAGAGCACCATCCTGGGCCCTGCAAGGAAGAACAAAGAGAGTGGTGTCATTAATCACATCATCTTCCCAGGCATCTGTTTGGCACCAAGACGCCTTACATGAAGTGGCGGAAGAGGTTCGCTAAGCTGCAAAGTTCTGCATCATCATCATGTAACGAGCATCTGATATTTCACACTTGCAGGCTTCGACTAACACGGTAACACTTCACCAGTTCTGAGTAACTGGGTAGTGGGAAGCCTGAGTCAGGGAAACGTTAAATTACTGGTCAGAGCTTCTCAAAGTTTTTTGGTTCATGGACTGCTTTTAGAATCTAGTGAAAGTTACAGAACTTCTCCCCTGAAATATGCCCATATGCACACCATTTGGCTGTGATTTCAGGGTGTCCTGAAGCCCCTGAGTCCATCCTTGGACCAAGAAACTCTGATATACTGCCTTAAAAGCAGCACCCTTCGCTGTCCCTTCTCCCTCAACTTTTTTTTTTTTTTGGCCGCCCTGTGCAGCATGCAAGAACCTAGTTCCCTGACTGGGGATGGAACCTATACCCCCTGCAATGGGAGTGGGGAATCCTATCCACTGGACTGCCAGGGAAGTCCCTCATCTTTGTTATGCTTTGCCCATTCACTTCCTCTCTCAACTCTTTCCTTCAGTGAAGACAGAGAAGAAAGATATCTGGTGTGGCCCTGGGGACAGCGAAGCTGAGAAAATCCTTCTTGGCAGCTCTGGTCAAACAAGTTGCCCAGAAGGCTGGCCCTTGCTTCTCTTGCTCCCATGGGCTATCACCTACTGACACCCAGGGTGATATGTCTCTGCACATCATACCCACCGGCAGGTGAAGGGCTTCGACAGCCTGGTAAGAGGTTTGAGGAAGCGGCTTGTAGAGTTGATCCCAGCCCCTGAAGTGACAGCCTAAGACAGGTGTTAAGTGGGCCTACACAGCTGCCAACCCCCTGGGGTCCCTGGAACTGAGGATTCCCTATCAGAGGGCTCCTCATAGAGGCAGAGAACCATTAAAATGGGTAGGAATAGCTGAAATGACCTCCAAGGCTCCCTCCTGTCCAGGACTCCATGGTTCTATAGCCTTAGAGAACTGGCCGAGTGTTCTCATCCTAGTTGGGATGCAGGGGGCCCCAGAGCTACCTCCAGGGGACCTGCAATCCATTCGTGCTCCAACGTCAGCTACAGACTGAAAGAATACTGTAACTCAGAGAGACAGCGCTATATTTCATGTGTTCATAGATGTGATTGTGATTTGCTTAAAAGCTTTACCAAATTCAGAGGAGCTTTTATTCTCAATCAGCCATACTGAGGAAAAAAAAAAAAACAAGGCAGCTTCTAATAACTGGGGGCAGGGAGGGTATAGAAAATATTTTGACATTGAAAAGGGGTCCCCAGGCTTGAAATGCTTGAGGATTTCTAGTCTGTTGGCCCAGAGTTTACCGACAAGGAAGCGCTCAGCCTTCTTGGGGGCAGTGAATAGTAGCAGGGATGCTGCACGCACCCCCAGGCTGTACTCAGAGGGAAGCCAAATGGAGCTTCTGCCTTCGTGAAAGGTTAAACTCTCTCCTCCCCTGCCTCAACACTTTCCCTGTTAAACTCTTTCTTAGCAGCTCCTTCAAAGATAAACAAATTGTCACAAATTCTATGTAACCATGGGGGTCCAATTGATGATTAATGAGGCTTTTCTCTCTGTTTGAGATCTGCAGATAATCTGGGTAAATGGATTCTGAAAATCGGCTAACCTAAAGAGAAAAGCGATTCTGCACAATTCGCAGTGTCCAGCAGTCACCAGCCGCAGCCACTCCTCACTCCCCCACCAGCTCACCCTGCCAACTCCATCAGTGCCTGGAGAGACTGACTCCGCACTCCCTGAGCCCCACAGTGCTAGGGCTGCCGGGCATTTCGACGCATTCTCCTCCCAGAGAAGGTGAGACCTTCCCCTTTGGGAAGAGAAGGAACCGGCCCAGACGGGCATTGAGTTTGGGGGATGGGCATCTTCTTCCAGGTGCTGATTGGGCTAATCAGGCATCAGATACAGAAACAAAGGACACACAGAAAGGCTCACAAAGTCTGACCGCCAGGCGGAGATGCCTGGCCTTGATTCTCTCCACGGCCTTGTCTCCTTACTCTGTTGTGGCTTTTTTAAAAAAATATTTATTTATTTATTTGGCTCAGAGCCGGACACGACTGAAGCGACTTAGCAGCAGCAGCAGCAGCAGGTCTTAGCTGCAGCACGAGGGACCTTCGATCTTTGTTGTAGGCATGTGGGATCTAGTTCCCTGACCGGGGATCAAACCTGGGCCCCCTGCATTGGGAGGTCAGCATCTTAGCCACTGGACCACCAGAGAAGTCCCTGTCTCATTACTTTGGCTGATCCTGTGTGTTAGTTGCTCAGTTGTGTTTTTGGAACCCATTGGACTGTAGCCTGCCAGGCTCCTCTGTCCATGGAATTCTCCAAGCAAGCATCCTGGAGTGAGTAGACATTCCCTTCTCCAGGGGATCTTCCCAACCTCGAACCTCGGTTTCCTGAATTGCAGGCAGATTCTTTACCATCTGAGCCAGGCCCATGCTGTAATCTTGAGCGTTTTTCTGAGAGGACCTCCCCCAACCTGACCCTGCCCTACCCCCACCCCCAGATGCATCTTCAAATTTATGAAGCTTAGAATATCACAGGGTGAGGCCACCTGGACTAGTGGAGACTTCTCTGGCTGCTTTTGATCCATGCTGGCGGGAGAGGGCTGGCAAATGGAGGTAACTTGGATCGTGGCTATAATTGAGGAGATCTGTTTAAATCTTTGTGAAAACCTTTCCCTCTGAGTCAAACCTGGGCAGGACAGTTTGCCTGATTCCCACTGAGATACCTGGACACCAGGGCACAGAGAGGGTAACAGGTGTTTGGAGAAGCAGGCAGGAGGCAGAAGCGGATGCGGGAGCACAGGACACGGCCAGCCAGCGGGGTCTGACGCTGCACTCCTCAGTTATCAGAGTGTGTCAAGGCTACAGAGCAGAGGGTGCTCCCCAGGACTGACACCCAAGCCTTGAACAGCCCGTCACCAGTATTCACAAAGTTCCCTGTCTGAGGCCAAGTCTGCCTCTGTGGTGGTGTGGTTGTAGGGAAAGATGCCAGCCTGCGGGTACAAGAGTTGACCCCTCTAGGACCCCCTCAGCCCTCAGGCTTTTTCTTTGAACATGGCCAGTCTAAAAGATTCAACCTTGCCACCCTTCCCTCCTCCCCAGGTCACACCTCACACAGCTCCCCTGCCCTCAATGCTCTTCTTCCTCAGTTCTGCACCTCCAAACACCATCCACGCCCAGGCACCCTCCCCTCTGCATGGCTTGGCACCTACAGCATGCCAGGCACACTACACTCATCTAGCTTACAGCCTGGCCACACGGTCCAGCGCTCATCGCCTCCCATCTTGCCGTGAGGTCTTTGCCAGCGTGTTGACTTCATCTTTCCGACGTGTCCATGAATGCTTTGAAACTCAGGTCGAGTCGTAGGCTGTTGCCAGTCAGCTCCTTTTGGGATCTGATTTGAGAAAATGTGTTTCTACTTGTCTCAGCCACTTCACTGAGGTGGAGTGAAGAGCAGCCACAAAGGAGCTGTCCCCACATGGGGCAACTCATCGCCATTAACTTTAATGGGGCTTCCCCAGGCTCTCTCTCTGAGGACAGATCCCAAAGACATATGCTTATGAGATGCTGAGGGAAAATCAATCCTGCCTTGGTGGTTGTTAGGCTGACTCCATTCAGAGTGACAGAGGTTAACACAGCGGGCACTATCTGATTCGGGGCATTAATAATTAAATAAGAAAATGCCCCTGGTTTCCCTTCAGAGGAAGAAAACTTGTAAACAGTTCAGCCGGTTCCCTCCCCTCTGGTCCATGCTCCCCACACAGTAAGCCGCAGAGGAAGGGAGTGAAGTTCTAGAAGTGGAGAAATTTCTTTCCCGATTGGCTGCTTTACACCTGCTCAACTGGAGGTGAGGCTGACACCTGCCCACATGTATAGCTACTCTGCACACCTGGCAGGGCCTTAACTAATCAAACTCCTGGAGTACTACTTGCCTAGCCCTGGGCTATGCTTCCAGGATGCAAAGAAATAACCCAAGTCAACTACAGTCCATTTTCAGAGGCTAAAGCAGCAAGCAGTTGAGTCCCCTGGAGGCTTATAGAAAGCTTGGTGGAGCAGATGGGACTAAAGACAGACCATGGACAGAGGAGCCTGGTGGGCTACATACAGTCCATCGGGTTGCAGAGAGTCAGACATGGCTGAGTGACAGAATACGGAAAGGGAGGACAGATAAAGGGCCTTCGGGGCAAGTACTGCAGAAGGCAGCACGTGGAGGCAGGAAGGTGCAGGTGCCGCTGGAGAGTCTAGGAGGGTTTGCACTGCGGAGCAGAAGTGGGCAGCATGGGAAACTTTGCCAGGCATTTTCCAAAATTGGGTTCTATGAAGCACTAGCCCCATGAGCTACTGATAAAATCTCCCAGACGAAGGTTGCCATGAGTGACCAAGTTCAGGAAATGCTGCATGCTGTGTCCTCATCTTAAATATTCAGTGTATCTGAGCAGACCTTGGGCTCTGGGAAGACCCAAAGTAAAGACACCTGTTTGGTTGTTTCACCCAGTCTTTCCCATAGAACTTTCTAGTGACCTCTGTAGCAACAGAGTTCTTTGGGATGCTAGTTTGGTCAATTCTGCTCCTCTCCATCAAGCCTGGAGGAAGTCCCAGTCCTGACCATCTGCATCCTCAGAGTTCGTATCCTCCTGTTTATGCTAACACTTGAGAGCCTTCTGTGCCTGGCATCTGGTGTTAAAGGGACTCTACCACTGGGTATTAAAGAGACATCATAGCTGACCCTGGGCTTTCTGTCCTGGCCTGGGTCAGCCTTGCAGGCTGAGCAGACCTTAGAGCTGGCAGCATCCTCTGGAGATCCCATCTTCTCCTGGGCCCCTGCCAGCACCAGCACCTGCAGAATCCAGCTTGTCTCTCTGATGGCAACAAACACCTGGCCAGACACCAGCTGTTCACATTAGGCAAGATGCGTAAAACCAGGACAGAGGGCAGGCAGACAGATGGCCTCTGCCCCAGGATCAGTTGTGATGACCTCACAGTCCATCTGTGCAAAAATCTTCCCCCACCTGCTTCGCTTCCACCACCTGCCTTGTCATCCTGAATGTGCCAAAATCTTGGACACTGGAACCTGGTCTGTGTACCTGGAACCTGCTCTCTGTCCATCCCAGTCTCCTCCAGGGAGCCCTTCCTTCTCAGCAACTTTGCACGGGCAGCAGGGGTGGCAGTGGTCAGGCTCTGGGCCCTGGGGGGTTTCCAGTCACAATGCTGGGGATCGATTGGTAGTAGCTACTTGCAATGCTCTCCTGAGGAATGGGGCTGAAGGGAACATGCTGCGGTTGATTAGTGATGTCTGTTGCAGGCACAGGATGGGAAAGGGACACATGGGTGCCACGCACTTGCTGTCCCTGCCCTACATTGCTGAACGGTCGTTTTAACTTTGGAAAGTGCTCCTCTCGTATATGAACCATCTGGATATGGCCTCAGCTCTTCTCTTGGAGCCTTGGAACCTGTCCATCACTTTCCTTCCCTTTGTGTGTGTGTGTGTTAGTTGCTCAGCTGTGTCCGACTTTTTGTGACCCCAGGATCGACTGTCCATGGGATTCTCCAGGCAAGAACACTGGAGTGGGTTGCCATTCCCTTCTCCAGGGGACCTTCCCAACCCAGGGATCAAGCCCAGGTCTCCTAGCACACAATTAAAACGCAAACATACTGCTTGAGGGCAGGGGTTTTGGTCTATTGTGTCCACTGCCATCCCAGCACCCAGAGCACTGCTGTACAGAGAGGGGGCTCAAACCATCTTTGTCGACTCCACAAACTGTCGATTCTACAGCTAACCACCTCCCCTGGACCTCTCAGCCATCCCGAGTCCCAGGACCAGCCACACTGCCTGTGTCCGTCCTGACAGAGACCACCAAAAACCTGTACTGCCAGCAGGTCTCAGCATGCGAGGCGTCCCACCCTGCACTGACATCGCACCGCAGAGACACCAATCTGTTGGCGACGGACACAGAGGGCACCACGACATCCTGAGAGCGATTCACAGACTCCTGCCTGGGCCACCCCACCAGCGCCAGGGGATGTCTGTTCCCGGAACCAGCACAGGGCGGGCATTGAAGCCCACTCAATAGCTCAAGCTGCAGCCGGCGGGGGGGGGGGGGGGGGGGGGGGGGGCGGGGCCTGACCGGAGTTCCGAGAGCCTCATGAAAAGGCGCTTTCAGGCTCGGGATGCAGCAGAAGCAAACTCCAGAGTGAGACTGATAAAGCAAACACCTCACATTCTTCCCAGCATGTGGGTATAGAGAGAGATTTCTATCTTCTATTTATAGAATACACACACACACATACACACTTCTCTGTTTTTTTTTTTCCTTAATAAAACAAAAAAGCCAAGTTTGCATTCACTGGGGTAAATGCCAAGGTTATCATCCCATCTAGCCGATCTTCCCCTTCATCTCCCCACTGCTCTCAGCTGGTCCCCAGTCCCCAAGCCCCGCTCTGTTTACTGGCCTCGCTGGGGTCTGATTAGTGCAGATGAAAAGAGGAGCCACGATCAGCCCATAATTAAGAGCTTCACCCTTCGCCTTGATGAAGCCTCCTACCCTCCAGGAATCCCTCCAGGAGCCGGGCTTATGTTGAAGGCTTTCTAATCTCCCTGCACTTAAAAAAAGTTAAAAAAAAAAAAAAATCCGTAGCTCTTAATCTCCAAAAGAGTGATTCCCTGACCGCAGAAGAGCAGCAGAAATTCCCAGAGTCAACATGGAGGCCCTGCCAGGAGTCTGCCCACTGGGATCAGTCGGGATTAGAGTCACCTCCTGAGACATGGTAAACGTCCTCGTCCTAGGGCTCCACCAAACCGGTAAATTCTGCTTTCTCCTCGCCCGGGAAAGCTCGGGCTGCAAATCCTGAAAACGGCACCACGGAGAACTGCAGTACCCATTAATCAGGGTCAGAAGGCTGGCCTGCCCCTGTGCCCTCACGCCCCGCGGAGACCAAGTAGTCTTGACATTAGTCAGGCTCGGAGAGAAATAGCAGCATATCCCCGGGGCAGGGGAGGAGCGGGAAGGCAGATGGGTAGAAACCAACAAATTCATGAAGCATCCGCCTCCCTCTCCTACAGACACAGCCCTGGACTCTGAGGCCTCAGCCTTCCCATTCCCAGGCAGGCAACAGCTGTGCCCCCAGCCTCCAGCCCCTCTAAAGATGAAGGGAGAAAACTTACTGTGTTCGGAGGCCATTCCATTTCTCACAGAGCAATTCTCTCCATCTTTCCATTTCTTTGCAAATCAGGGCACACTCATCTGGCCTGGCCAACCCAGAGGCTGCCTGAGCCCCCTCCAACCCAACCCACTACAGGCCTGCTCTGCTCCCCTCTCCCACTTGTTCTGTGGGCTGTGGGGTTCTCTGAACTGGGGGAGTCCTTTGCGCCCTGGCATTAAGTTATGGCCACATCCCCAAAACCTTCACAGACAAGCCAGTCACTCAGGGCCATACAGCCCCACGGGGATTGGTCCCCATTCCCTCCTGCTCTGCAAAGAACATTTCTAAAACACGAGATGCAAACACAGATGCTCAGATGGGAAAAGAGCTCTGAGGAAGGGGGCCTGTAGAATGATCCATCACCTGGTCAAGTCTCCCCCCTAAACTGATCTGTGAAGGTGAAGGCTGGACAGCAAGCCACGTGGGACCAGAATGGCACCTGGACAGACCTGGGAGCCTCACGTGCCAACACCTCATCCCACTGAAGGGCAAACTACTCCCAGGTGACTTAAAGTCCTCAGGTCACATAGCACACTGATGCCAGCGCTCATGGAAGGGAATAGCAGAGTTGGACTGACATGGCTTCAAATTCTGACTCCACCTTACTGGTTACACAGCCTGGATAAAGTCATTTAACTACTCGGGGGCTGTTTCACATTAATCACATGAGAAAGGACCAACTTCAGAGAGCTGTGAGGATATCAAATGAGTCAGCAGGTAAAGTGCTTGGTCCAGAATCGAGCACATAGAATGCACTCAATAAAATATTAGTTTCCTGCCAACTCATATCCCCTCCTTCTACCTCAAGACCCTTCCAACTCTCTAATTCTGAATTCTAGAATTCCTAAGTTCAGTTCAGTTCAGTTGCTCAGTCTTGTCTGACTCTTTGCGACCCCATGCACTGCAGCATGCCAGGCTTCCCTGTCCATCACCAACTTGCAGAGTTTATTCAAACTCATGTCCACCAAGTCAGTGGTGCCATCCAACCATCTCACCCTCTGTCATCCCCTTCTCCTCCCACCTTCAATCCTTCCCAGCATCAGGGTCTTTTCTTCACATCAGGTGGCCAAAGAATTGGAGTTTCAGCTTCAGCATCAGTCTTTCCAATGAATATTTCCTTTCCTAAAGGATTTCCTTTAGGATGGACTGGTTTGATCTCCTTGCAGTCCAAGGGACTCTCAAGAGTCTTCTCCAACACCACAGTTCAAAAGCATCAATTCTTCGGTGCTCAGCTTTCTTTATAATCCAACTCTCACATCCATACATGACTACTGGAAAAACCATAGCTTTAACTAAACAGACCTTTGTTGGCAAAGTAATATCTCTGCTTTTTAATATGCTGTCTAGGTTGGCCATAGCTTTTCTCCCAAGGAGCAAGTGTCCTTTAATTTCATGGCTGCAGTCACCATCTGCAATGAACTTGAAGGGCAAAAAAAAACCCCTCTTTCACTGTTTCCATTGTTTATCCATCTATTTGCCATGAAGAGATGGGACCGTCCAGTCAAGGCTATGGTTTTTCCAGTAGTCATGTATGGATGTGAGAGCTGGACTATAAAGAAAGCTGAGCACTGAAGAATTGATGCTTTTGAACTATGGTGTTGGAGAAGACTCTTGAGAGTCCCTTGGACTGCAAGGAGAGCCAACCAGTCCATTATAAAGGAGATTGGTCCTCGGTGTTCATTGGAAGGATTGATGTTGAAGCTGAAACTCCAATACTTTGGCTACCTGATGCGAAGAGCTGATTCTTTTGAAAAGACCCTGATGCTGGGAAAGATTGAGGGCAGGAGGAGAAGGGGATGACAGAGGATGAGATGGTTGGATGGCATCACCGACTCAATGGACATGGCTTTGGGTAGATTCCAGAAGTTGGTGAGGGACAGGGAGGCCTGGCTTGCTGCTGTTCATGGGGTCACAAAGAGTCGGACACGACTGAGTGACTGAACTGAACTGAACTGATGGGACCAAATGCCATGATCTTAGTTTTCTGAATGTTGAGTTTTAAGCCAGCTTTTTCACTCTCCTTTTTCACTTGCATCAAGAGGCTTTTTAGTTCTTCTTTGCTTTCTTCCATAAGGGTGGAGTCATCTGCATATCTGAGGTTATTGATATTTCTCCCAGCAATCTTGATTCCAGCTTGTGCCACATCCAGCCAAGCATTTCTCATGATGTACTCTTATAAGTTAAATAAGCAGGGTGACAATATACAGCCTTGATGTACTTCTTTCCCAATTTGGAACCAGTCTGTTGTTCCATATCTAGTTCTAACTGTTGCCTCTTGACCTGCATACAGATTTCTCAGGAGGCAGGTAATGTGGTCTGGTATTTCCATCTCTTAAAGAATTTTCCACAGTTTGTTGTGATCCACACAGTCAAAGGCTTTGGCATAGTCAATAATGCAGAAGTAGATGTTTTTCTGGAACTCTCTTGCTTTTTCAGTGATCCAACAGATGTTGGCAATTTGATCTCTGGTTCCTTTGCCTTTTCTAAATCCAGCTTGTACATCTGGAAGTTCACGGTTCATGTACTGTTGAAGCCTGGCTTGGAGAATTTTGAGCATTACTTTGCTAGTGTGTGAGATGAGTGCAATTGTGCGGTAGTTTGAACATTCTTTGGCATTGCCTTTCTTTGGGATTAGAATGAAAACTGACCTTTTCCAGTCCTGTGGCCACTGCTGAGTTTTCCAAATTTGCTGGCATATTGAGTGCAGCACTTTCACAGCATCATCTTTCAGGATTTGAAATAGCTCAACTGGAATTCTATCACCTCCACTAGCTTTGTTTGTAGTGATGCTTCTTTTTTTTTTTTAGTTTTTATTATTTTATGATTTTATTAGAAGAATAAAGGTTTTTAAATTTTGTTAATGTTCATCTTCCCTCTTTTTTTTTACTTTTTTTCCTGTACTTTTTTTTTTTAACTTTATTTTATTTTTAAACTTCACATAATTGTATTAATTTTGCCAAATATCAAAATGAATCCACCACAGGTATACACGTGTAGTGATGCTTCTTAAGGCCCACTTGACTTCACATTCCAGGATGTCTGGCTCTAGATGAGTGATCACAGTGTCGTGGTTATCTGGGTCATGAAGATCTTTTTTGTATAGTTCTTCTACGTATTCTTGCCACCTCTTCTTAATATCTTCTGCTTCTGTTAGGTTCATATCATTTCTGTATCTTTATATGAAATGTTCCCTTGGTATCTCTAATTTTCTCAAAGAGATCTCTAGTCTGTCCCATTCGATTGTTTTCCTCTATTTCTTTACATTGATCTCTGAGGAAGGCTTTATTTCTCTCCTTACTATTCTTTGGAACTCTGCATTTAAACAGAATTCTAATTTCTAAGGATCTAGGGAAATGCTGACTGAAATATCTTCTGCTGGAAAATCTGGGCTTCACTATATGTATTTGGTGACCCCAGGGTCAGTCTGAAATGTATAGTTATTAAATGGTCTCATCTACTCATTCAGCAAACATTTACTGAACACTTGCCAGTCACTGCAGACACAATAATTCAAGCAGGCCCTGTCCCTAGACCCCAGACACCTGCCGGAGCGTGTATGGAAATGGCCACGAAAGGGCAATGGACCCAGGATGTGGCTTAACTCAAACTTCCGAGGCCTTTGCCTGGCAGGAAGCCCCAGGCAAATATCAGAGACATTTGCTGCAACTGATGCATACCATCCCCACAGGTCCTGCACACGTTGGATCAGGCCCATCTCCATTCCACTTGCCTCTGAGTTCACTCTTGTCCAGGGCTGTGGGGGATTCCCAAGCCTGGTCAGTCTCCCAACTCCACTCTGTTAGGACTCAGAGTGGCTGCACTTCCTCTCTTCCTCGGGTTTTCCCTCCTGAGGTCCAGCTCAGGTCAGGAGCAACTCAGCTTCCCGCAGCCCCATTCTTCCTCTCTACCTGCTAAGTCACTAACTTGCTGTGTGACCAGGGACAGGTTGCTTTGCATCTCTGAGCTTCATTCCATGTTTGTTCAGCTTCATTCCATGTTCATACCATCTCTAGGACTCTTTGAACTCTACAAGTTCCCCTCCAGTGTGTCTCTCTTTGCTGCCCTTCCCCTCTTCACGTTCTTCTCTCTCTTCACCCCCTATGTTGGGTTGGTCCCATCTCCCAGCAGCAAGGAGATAAAGCAGTGAAGATAGGAGAATTAGATTCTAGTCCTGGATCACAGAGAACTCATTTCACTGTTCTGAGCCTCCTTTTCCTTTGACTACACAGGAAGGATAAGAGAACAAGTTCTCATGAATATCAAGCCACAGCCCAACACTGGAAATGCAAGCGTCAGTGCCCTTGTGAGGGTGGGGACCCTAAGTTCCTGCCACCTTTCTGTCCAATCCTCAGCACCCCTTTGAAGACTGGACTCTTGTCTCATGCTCTAGTCTAGCCCAGGGCCCACACCAGGGCAGTCTCTGCCCCATCACTCCTTGGACACCTCTTCTTCCCAGCAAGGAGCTAAACAGGAGGGCTTGGTTGTTAGTCTACAGACTAGGGTAGCCTCTCCAGGTTTCCTTCTGGAACCTTCTGTATGTATCTAGGCCAGGAGAATCTGAAGTCAGATATCAACTGTCTCAAAGCCTGAAGGCCCCCACATCTGTGAATTGGTCACGGAAATGGGCATTGGTGTGTCACAGAAAGCAATGAGCAATACACAACAACATGTTTTCATGTACATCTTTAACCCAGCATTCCACTTCTGCAATTGAATTTTAAAAACTGACCAAGCCAAAGGTAGGTTTAAGAATGTTGCATCATCTCTTAATAATGAGATATGCATTACAACACTGAAACAGCCTGAATGCTTACGTCAGTGGTGCATGTGTGATAAGTTGCATCAGTCATGCCTAACTCTTAGCAACCCTATGGATTGTAGCCCACCAGGCTCCTCTGTCCATGGGACTCTACAGGCAAAAATACTGGAGTGGGTCGCCATGACCTTCTTCAGGGGATCTTCCTGACCCAGGGATCGAACCTACATATCTTACGTCTACCTGCACTGACAGGTGATTTCTTCACCACTAGCGCCACTGAGGTGGTCTTTGCTAAAGAAATCCCACCATGTATACATAACAAAATATTATGTAAACATTTAAAATATTGATGTGTGGGAAAATATGGAAGCTATACACTGGAGCATTAATAGTGGTCATTGGTAAGAGGAGGGGAAGGGAGAAACATCACAGGACTTCTACTTTCTAAGTCAATCACTTCTGTTCTTCTTAGTGTTTCTTATAATGAATATTATCATCACCATAATCATAAAAGCAAACATACTTTAGGAAAATATATGTAAGGCAATCCCACTTCTGGGCACATAACCAGAAAAGATGAAAACTAATTGGGAAAGATGCATGCACCCCAATGTTCACTGCAGCATTATTTGCAATAGCTTTGGAAGGAATGATGCTAAAGCTGAAACTCCAGTACTTTGGCCACCTCATGTGAAGAGTTGACTCATTGGAAAAGACTCTGATGCTGGGAGGGATTGGGGGCAGGAGGAGAAGGGGACGACAGAGGATGAGATGGCTGGATGGCATCACTGACTCGATGGATGTGAGTCTGAGTGAACTCCGGGAGTTGGTGATGGACAGGGAGGCCTGGGTGCTGCGATTCATGGGGTCGCAAAGAGTCGGACATGACTGAGTGACTGAACTGAACTGAACTGAACATATGGAAGCAACCTACATGTCCATCGACATGAATGGATAAAGAAGATGTGGTATATATATATGACAGACTATTACTCAGCCTTAAAAAAAGAATGAAATATTGCCATTTGCAGCAACATGGATGGACTTAGAGGTCGTCATATTAAGTAAATTAAGTCAGACAGAGAAAAACAAAAGTCATATGATATCACTTATATGTGGAATCTTTAAAAAAAGGTACCAATAAACTTATAAAACAGAAACAGACTCACAGACATAGAAGACAAATTTATGGTTACCAAAGAAAAAAGGGCAACAGGGTTAAATTAGGAGCTTGGGACAAACAGATACACATTACTATATATAAAAAAGATAAAAACAAGTACTATAGTATAACTCAGGGCACCATATTCAATATTTTGTAATAACCTATAATGGAAAAGAATCTGAAAATACACATATATATATATATATTACTGAATCACTTTGCTGTATGCATGATATTAACACAATATTATAAACCAATTATATTTCAATTTTTTTAAAAATAGGAAAAAAACTTTCTAATTTAAAAAATTTTACAATTTTTAAAAAAGTTAGGAAAAAACAAATAAAAGATAATATACGTACATTCACTACCATGGAAAGAGGACCCTGATGTATCGTTATGTGAAAAACAGGTTACGAAACAGCATGGACATTACAACTGAATTGTATGTGTGTGTGTGATGTGTGTTCTGAGAGCAAGCAAGAAAAAAGAGAGATGTCCAGAAAGATGTTTAAAATATTAGCAAAGGCACCTGGGTAATAATATTTTTGGTAACTTACTTTCTTCTCTATACTTTGCTGTCAACATTTTCTATGATGAGCTGGTCTCAGCTTCTCAGTTTAACAAAGCCATCTTCATTTTGCCAAAAAGTCAGGACCTTTCGTCAGTGCCCCCATAGCTTACCCTCCCCCATGCCCAGACTCTCCCACAAGGCTCCTTGGGGTGCATATTCCCAAAGAGCAGGGTTTTTTTGAGCCCTGAGCTCACTACTCTTGGGGACATAGGCCACTTTACAGAGCTTTCCACGCAGCCCTGGAAGCCATCAAGCCGGGGCGGGTCGGGGAAGGGTGGGGATTGCCATTATAACTGAGTGGTCTGTGTCCATGCTGTGATTATACACAAGCTGTGATTAAAAACATTATGCCATTTCAAAGACCCAAAATGATCTGATGACACAAAAAATGGATGGATAATGTAGGATTTTGTCAGCTCTATCTGGTATAATAAATGAACCAAGTATTCCAATTTTAAAAGAAATTTATTGCAGCACTTTGTCCATGACACTGATGAATCCTGGCTCACAGCCTGGCCAGAGCAGCCCAGGGAACGCCACCTCACTCCAGCACCTGCTCCGTCCCCTGCACCCCACAGGCTCTGGTCCTCCATAGCTGACAAGCACCTGGGGCTCTGGTCTCAATTCCTGAGTCCTAACCTCAGATCTGCCTCGTACCAATTGTGTGACCTTGGGCAGGTCACTTGACCTTTGGAAGTCACAGTTTCCTCCTCTGTGGAGTGGGAATAGTAAGAAAACCTGACTCAGAGGGTCCTGCAGAGTCAAAGAGACGAGGATGACGGGAAGTGATTATAGTCACTAAAACACTGAGTCAAATGTGGTCAATCCTCTTGCCGAGGGCAGAAGGGATGCAATACAAATACTCCTGGGGGGTGTGTACAGAGAGAGAGACTGAGATTAGGATCCTCTGATAAGGACCGCCTTCTGGGAGAGGGACAAGTCTGCCAGGACCCAGAGAAAGGAGCTCAAGATGAATTTCAGGAAGTTTGCAATTTGGCCCAGTCAGGCCCTGCTGACCCACAGTTTCAGCAACAGATGATTTCCAGTCTGGATCAGAAGCCAATTTGGCTGCCTTTCTGGCCTAGGCCATGTCTGACCACCATCTCCACGGCTGAGAGCATTCGTGATAAAATGGTTCCTCTGAACTCCGGTTTTCTAGAGGAGCAAGATGCTCACTCACCTTCATCAGCACTTTGCATTCCTTCCCAAAGGAATGGGCCATCAAAAACAGCACCTTGAAGGATCAGAATCGACCCTCATCTTCCCGGGTTTAATTTGCAGAATGGGACACAACTCCCAGACTCATTGTGCTCCTGGCCTGATTATTCGTTGTTTATTTCAGTATTTTCCAGGAAATTGTTCATTAAGGATAAAAGCACCTGCTTACTGTAAGAGAGTATTACACAAAGACTCTGGCATGGGGGCCTGGGAAGAACATTAATTAATGAAGTGTAACAGAACAAACATGCTATAAATTAAAAGTCTAAAGAGAAATGCCTGGCATTGGTGGATGACGACAGAGGGCTGAAATGAAACATCTTATTTTTAGACCACGGTGGTGTTTAAAAAAATGGGAGGGGAAAAAAATTATAAAAGGTGGCAGAGGTAACGATCTATTTCTGGAGCAACTAAAGCCTTTGCTTCCATTAAGAGAATTATAAATCAATTCTGTTTTGTCTGGGGGCATATATGCGTGGTGTGTGCTAAATTAAAAAGCTTAATGTGTCAGAGCGGTTCCTTCTGAGGTTTCCATGGAACAATGCCGACTGAGGCATTAGGCAGGTGACATCTGAGCCAGGCCACCGAGTTAGGCTTAGCTCGGCACAGGCCATCCTGAGCACCAGGGTACAGAAGCCCAACCTCAGTTAACTGGAGCCTGCGAATCTTCACTTAACCGGGGTGTGGGGTGCCAAGCCGCTGCCCACACTACCAGGTGCATTTCCACCCCAGAGCCAGTGAGATGTTCTTTTTTTTTCCCCCTCTCCTGAAAAGCAGTTTCCAAGGCGAGCTTCCATACTGATGATCTATTCAGTTTTATTTCCTTTACTTCAAACCCATTCCTGGACAAGGACAGGCCTTGAGGAATAAGGAATAAAATCATGCCGAATCTGAATAAATCCAGAGATCTGGTCCCATTCACCATAACCCACTCACCAAGACAGGAAAGGAAACAGGCACAGTTGCAAACAAGTATTTTGGTAGCAAGCGCTGGAACCCGAGAAAGGTCTTCTCTGTCTCACTTCCAACCCAACAGAAAACTCAGAAACATGAACCGCCCATTCCTCGAGGCAAGGTGGAGGTCGGGGCAGGTTCCACTTTGACTCCAGCTGCTCCAATTCAAGTTGCTTTCCGCTTTCTGCAGGCAGGTTGAGCGGCAAGGTGCCAACCTCCAAAGTGCTGAGTCACCAATAGGTAGAAAACAGGAAGCTTATGCCAAGTCTAACCATGCTTCCCCAGGGTTTTAATTCTCATTTGTGGTGTGCCCACAAATGTCTAAATTTGTCATAACACATTCAGGGACTCAGTGAGATGGGAAGAACAGGAGGCAGGCCAGAAGTTTGTGAAGCCATGGCTCAGACCTCTGACACATGGAGGTTTGGTGTTGCCAAGATGGGGAGCAGAAAGAAAAGGATAGGGTGCCAGGGAGGAGCTGGGGCTGGGGGCTGGGTGTACCCAGCTGATGAGTAAACCAGGGCTGAAGTTTGAGCTCAAGTGAGCACTGTGCACCAATGCTGTATTCAATACACAACAGCTCTCACTAAGGATGCTCTGTTAATATCCCCTGTTGGATGAGGATCTGCAAGAAGACTGACTCAGATAATGAACATTCCATTCACTTACGAACCATGGAGCATCTTACGGAACCCCAGAAGAAAGCAGGAAATGAATGGTTCCCGAGAGACTGTCCTGTGCTGGGCCCTGAGTTGGGTACCTGGCCAATCCCCGTCTTCACGGTGGCCCTAAGAAGTAGGTATTGCGATCTCCATCGGCAGGTGACAAACAGAGACTCACGGTTTAGAAGTTCATGAACCAGGCTTGAACTCAGGACTACCTGCTTCTCTAGTACTATGCTTCCAGGTCTGGCTTCGCCCTTCTGACTTGGTGGCGTGTGTGCACATGCTGTATGTGGCATGTGGGGAGGGATGGGGGTCATCTCTGGGTCAGAACTTCCTCCACGCCCATTAAGTTTGAGCAGAGGAAGAGAGGACACTGTGCTTTTGTGGGAAGAGCTGCGTAGGCCAGCTGTGTGAGCTTGGGCCAGTCTTTGGCCTCCATGGTACTTCATTGTCCTCTACAGCTGAGAGGGAGGCTTTCTTAACTAACTGGTTCCTCATCTGAACCAAAGAATCCAGAAAATGATTTCAGAGACTGTTTTATCAGCTTTCCCAAGGATGGTTCACAACTTGTACCATTCTAGATGCACAGGAGAAAAGTCCATCCATTACATACAGTGGATGGCAAGGGGTGTTAAGGCTCTTGAACCTAGCTGAGAAAGATGATCTTTAAGGTCTGTAGGGCTCTGACATCAGGAGATGGGTGGGGAGGTGGTGAGCCTCCGCTTCAGGACTGGGCGATGATCCCGGAGCAAAGCTGAGGTTGCAGGTGAGGATGCCAGACCCCTGGGACGAGATTATCTCAGCTTACAGTGTCCTCTGTGTATCTGTGTCATCCCTTAGCCTATCTGCTTTAAATGTATCCATCTCACCTCTACTCTAATTTGAGGAATCAAGGGAGAAATTAGGAACAGGCCTTCAAGGGGATGAGCCTGCCTTCTCACTCTCTGCCCCTCAAGCTAGCTAGCTAATTGGGGGTGAAAGTGAAAGTCACTCAGTCATATCCGACTCTTTGTGACCCCATGGACTATAGAGTCCATGGAATTCTCCAGGCCAGAATACTGGAGTGGGTAGCCTTTCCCTTCTCCAGGGGATCTTCCCACCCTAGGGATCGAACTCAAGTCTCCCTCATTGCAGGCAGATTCTTTGCCAGCTGAGCCACAAGGGAAACCCAAGAATACTGGATTGGGTAGCCTATTCTCTTCTCCAGAGGATCTTCCTGACCCAGGAATCAAACCGGGGTCTCCTGCATTGCAGGTGGATTCTTTACCAACTGAGCTATCAGAAAAGCCCTAATTGGGGGTAGGGGGAGCAATAACTGCCAAGAGCTCTGAATAGGATCAATAATTGAGTACATGATTCCTGTGCATCTCCTCTGCCCTCCAAGGACATGAAATTTAGTACAGAAAGGGCCAGTTCTCCAGCAAAGCAGAGCAGTGGGGCTTGTGCCCCAGGAATGAGCAGCACCCTGCCCCATTCTGGGCCTCATCCAGAAAATATTTGAATACTTTAACAAGCAAGAGCAGCCTAGACTAACTTTCAGCTCTGCTCTTGGAGCGCTCAGATGCCGGATGCGTCCGAGGCAACGGGGAAGGGGCAGCTCGCTGTGGAATTCTGCAGCCAACACAGCCCAGCTCTCAAGAAACCTCGGGCTCAGCAGTAGCCGTGGCAACACCTTTACATCTAAAAGAACATATCTAGGCAGAACAGGCGCTTTCCAGACTCTGGATCACTCCACAAAGTGGAGAGGAGGATAAAATCACCCCCAGGGAGGAAGGCAGAGGAGACATTTATTTCAAACCAATTTCACCCACTGTGGAACAATCACTAAAGCCAAATGGTAGAGCTCTGCGGCTCTCTGTGTCCTGGTGGATAAAGGTGGAAAGAGCAAGCAAGCAGTGCAACCTCCAGCCTGCGGGGAGGGCCCTGAGAGAACAGGATCTGCTGATGAGGCTGTCCGTGGGCTCCAAGGAGGGCATGAGCCAAGCGCCCAGCCAAAAGTGGAGAAAAATGGCCAGGTACAGGGAAACCCAGAACCAGATCTCTCACCCCCAGGTCTACCAACAGTTGGCTGTGTGACCCTGACTGAGTCACTGAACCTCTCTGAGCTGTTTTCTGATAAGGAGGAGTGAGAATCACTTCTCAAGTGGATGATCCAGCCAAAGCAGAGGGCATGAGAATAAAGTCCTGAATTTAGCTTTCTAGCATCATCCACCAGCCATGGGAAGGCTCTTACTGGCTTGTCTGGGCCTCAGATTCTCTATCTATAAAAGGATGTTGACTGACAGTCTTATACTTTCAGAGCCATTAGCTAAGGTCCCTGATAGCTCTAAAAAGTTCTACAGTGATTCTCTGCAGCAAGAGCAAACAGGGAGGTGGGGTTTCCCTCCAAAGCAGGGGGGATGGGCACCTGGCACCTGGCACAGTGCCAGGTGTCGGGAACTGTTTGATAACTAGCCAATGACTGGATCAATGAATCAATGAATCAATGAACAGGTCTCTGTCTTTGCATGGGATTGAGAGCAAAAAGACTCACCCAAGGTCACACAGCTGGTAATAGACAGAGCTGACCTCAAATCCAGGTCTTTGGATCCCAAATTCAGTGCCCCTCCCAATCTACCATCTACTGGGCAAGAAAAAGGAGGTCGTTGAGCAGAGCCTCCTTGAAGGGCAAGGCACTCCGGGGCCAAGGAGATGGTGAGGTCCCCCTGGGCCACATTGGATTCTGTGTACCTTGAACCTTCCAACCTCTCAGTCAGCCCAAGTGTTTGCTGCCTTTGCAACCCACTCACCTGTATGGTGAGCCCTGCTTTATAACCATCCATGTTCCTTTTGCCCTATCCCCTGCGGAAAACAGGGGGATCCCTCCCTCAGGGATGGGAAAACAGAGCTCACCACGAGGTTGGAGCTAAGCACAGGCCCCAGTCCCAGAGCCCTGAGGTCTTGCATCTGCCGTGCTGCGCACCCCCCCCACCCCACGTACTCCCTACTCTAATGAAAACCCAGAGAGCGGCAGTGAAATTCACCTTAATAAGTGCTCGTTAGAAATATGCTAATGAGGAGGAAGCTGATATCATATGCCCTGAAACCCCAAGGGAGAAAGGGATGAAAAAATTCAATATTGAGTTTTGTCTCATTTCAAAGCCACTTTCAAAGTGGCCATAAATCTTCTGTATGATGTGACATAACGAGGAGCTGCCAGCGGCTTGGGCGTTAATAATTAGCAGTTGCCAGGTGCTGAAGTGAATGCATTCGACTTTCCGGTCCTCGCTGTCAGGAGACTGAGGGAAGGTGCAAACTAGATCCTACGCGTGGGCTGACCCATCCACACTGCCTGCCCACCTGCCTCCCCGGGGCAGAGCTTGTGGCTGTGAGAGACTGCAGAAAATGCCAGGAGACTGAGGTCAGGAATCAGCAAGGCCTACCTTGAACCCCAGCCTCAGGGTCTTGAATTCTACTTGCCCCCGACATGACCAAGCCTCAGCTTCTGTCTGTGGGACTCATAACAACTCATGTTCCAGGCTGGGGCGGGGCAGCGGGGGGGTTATCACCTGGCTAAGTGTGTGGCGGTGCAGAGAATTTCTCTAGAGTCAGCTAGTCTAAATCAAACACCGGTTCTGTTAATTAGTAGCTGGGTGACTGTGGACAAATGACTTAATCTTGCAGAGGCTCTGTTTCCTCATCTGCAAATGGAGATGGTAATTGTATCCATTGTGAAAATTAAATAAGGTAATTACACCAGTATCTGATACACAGTCACAATTCAGCAAATACAGCTGCTGTCACTATAGTAGTTACTGTTTATATGTTGGGCTCCTTCAGTTCCCCTGTACCCACTTTCCTGCTGCTGCTGCTGCTAAGTCGCTTCAGCCTTGTCCAACTCTGTGTGACCCCATAGACGGGAGCCCACAAGGCTCCCCCATCCCTGGGATTCTCCAGGCAAGAACAGTGGAGTGGGTTGCCATTTCCTTCTCCAATGCATGAAAGTGAAAAGTCAAAGTGAAGTCGCTCAGTTGTGTCCGACTCTTAGCGACCTCATGGACTGCAGCCTACCAGGCTCCTCCGTCCATGGGATTTTCCAGGCAAAAGTACTGGCCACTGATTAAAAAAAAAAAATCTTGGAGTTGTCTCCTACTCTTTTTTGCTTTTAATTTGCTGGGCAACTTTGGGAAACTGATTTAACCTCTCTGGTTCTCAACTGTCCATTCTACAAAGTGAGGATGATAAGGCCTCCTCTGATCTATGTGGAGGATGGTCATAAAGGTCAAAAAGATAAAGCAAGTGAAAGCTTTGAAATGTATAATAAGTGGCACAGGAGTGGGGAATTATCCTCATCAACCTCCAGCAGGAAGGTTATTCTAGATGCCATGATTGACCTCCCTTCCCCAGGGAGCAAAGGACAGTCTCTCTCAAGACTTCAGAGGAAAAGAGCCTACATTTCTTCCAGACAACATTGACAGCAAGTTACAACTTTTAATTCCTACAGATGGCTAACCAATGTCCCTTCCCACTGGCTGCTGTCTTCTTGCTCTGCCCTTGGGAGAAGGAGAGACAAGTCATTGGTCATTGTTTGGGTGGGAGTTCCTCATAGTCTAGAACGGTTTGCTTTTAATTTGCAGTAAGACAGAGACTAATACGTGATCCTACTTGCATGATCTCATGGGGCTCATGTCCCATGTAACTCCCCTCTCCCGCCTCCCACGCTGCTCTATACCTCATCCAATAAGAGGACTCCACTGACTGTACCAATGTCAAGTTGCTATCAAATCTCCAGTGCTTTCAGGGCTTCCCATGTGGCTCAGTGGTAAAGAATTCACCTGCCAATGCAGGAGACACAGGAGACATGGGTTCAATGCCCTGGAGGAGGAAATGGCAACCCACTCCAGTATTTCTCCTGAAAAAATCCCATGGACAAAGGAACCTGGCCAACTATAGACACGACTGATCAACTGAGCATGCACACAAACTCCAGTGCCTTCACTCAATTTCTGGACTTCTCTCATTATAGACTCAACGGCTTGCCGGCTGGCACCAGTCCCTGGAGCGCACTTTGAGTCACTGGAAGGCAGTGGGCACAGAGGAGCAAGCTGGGATTCTTAGCTCCAGGTGCTGCAGTCTTTATGAAGACGGACACCTTCTAAGGAAGGCACAATACCACTCTTCACCCATCTCCTCTGCCTTTGCTTTCTCTCACTGCTTCCTGTGGGTTCCCATAATGCTCACTGCTTCCTGTGGGTTCCCATAATGCTCACTGCTTCCTGTGGGTTCCCATAATGCTCACTGCTTCCTGTGGGTTCCCATAATGCTCACTGCTTCCTGTGGGTTCCCATAATGCTCCTACCTGAAAACACACTGAAAAGTCCCACTCTTGACGCCATTCTTTCCGAGGTAGGCATAACGTGGACACCCTTCCTGACCTGGAATTGGGAGGATGGTAGCTGAGTTAGAGTTGCTAGGTCCCCAGATTGCCCCCTGAGTCTCTTTGGCTGCCAGTGAGACCCAACAGTGAACCCCAGGGATCTCATCTGTTCCAAAGCCTCAACCTGACTTTGTCCTCCCCAACCCCATTCCCCATGGAGGCCTTAACAATCTGGCTTCTGTCCTGATCCCTGATCCTCAATTCCCTCTCGCACAGACACCTTACATGGTGGCCCAGCCCAAGGCTCACGCCAGCCTCCTCACAGGGCCTGATCCGTCACCCTTCACTCAATCATTCACTCCACCCAGAAGCACCTCGTAAGCGCAGGCATTAGGCAAGTCCCTGGATACATAAGAGCTTCCCTGATGGCTCAGACAATAAAGAGTCTGTCTACAATGTAGAAGACCCAGGTTCAATCCCTGGGTCAGGAAGATCCCCTAGAGAAGGGAATGGCAATGTACTCCAGTATTCTTGCCTGGAGAATCCCACAGAGGAGCCAGTTACAGTCTCTAGGGTAGCAAATAGTTGGATGACTGAGCAACTAACACTTTCACTTGGATACATAATATATCAAGTCAGATGCTGATGGGAGGAAGAACACAATGTGACCAGTATCTTCCAGAAGACCCAGACCCCAAGGCCCCTGTCAAGGGATCTGGGGAGGGGAATGGCCAGAAGAAGGGGCATATATGCTGAGACCTGAAGGAAGCAGAAGAGTTAGCCAGGTAGGGCAGGAGTGCTTTGGGCAGAGAGAGAAAGAACGGGTGTATTTGAGGAATTAAAACTGACTCATTCTGGCTGGAACAGAGTTTGAAGCAGCATTGGTGCCTGCTGAGCTAGAGAGGGGGTCACCCTGGAATACAATGTGCCTCTGAGTCACAACTCTGCCCCCAGATAAATAGGCAGCTGCTGGAAGATTTTAAGTCAGGGATCGACTTGGCCAGGGTTATATTTTCCAAAGGTTCTCTTCTGATTTAAAAAAAAAAAAAAAAGGTGAAAAGAAAGTGAATTCTCATTAATAGGAAAATAATTTCTTTTACATGATAGATGGATATCCACATTGTAGACTATCTGGCAGCTATTAAAAGGAATGCATGAGAGCAACACTGGTCTAATTGGAAGGATTGCCAGGAGGTACTGGGGAGGGAAAAAGTCAGAGGCTAGATAGCATAATCCTGCTTTCCTAAAGCAAACAGTCCACACACACACACACACACACACACACACACCACATACATGTTTGTAAATTGTTGGAGTTAGAGGATATGGAGGGATACAGAGAGGGATGTTGACAGGAGGGACTCCCTGAGTGGGCAGAGACTAAGAGCATGATGCAGGGGAAAGGGAGAGGAGGGCAAGTTAAAGAAAAAAAATTAAAGAATGAAAAATTTTAAAGTATGTTATGATTGCTCTTACGTGAAATTACTTTTGTGGAGACCTTCAGGTCTCAGTTTATCTGCCCCTTCCTCTGACCAGTGCCCCTTCCCAGGGTCCCTTGGCAGTAGCCCCAGAATATAAAAAGAAAGGAGGAAAAAGAAAAATAAGCAATCTCCCACTGACTGAGATATGAAGAGAGGCGATCAGATGGAGTGGGGCTGGAGCAGGCAGAATGGTAAGGGGGCTGCTACAGGTGGCGTTAGTGGTAAAGAACCTGCCTGCAAATGCAAGAGACATAAGAGGCACCAGCTTGATCCCTGGGTCAGGAAGACTCCCCTGGAGAAGGGCATGGCAACCCACTCCAATATTCTTGCCTGGAGAATCCCATGAACAGAGGAGCCTGGCGGGCTACAGTCCAAACGGTCACAAAGAGTCTGACACGACTGATCGACTTATCATACGGCACAAGCACACAGTAGGACTGGGACACAATATCCCTCTGCAGTCAAATCTCTGGGCCACACCAGCTGACCCCATGCCTGTGCCAGGGGCTGGCAGCCCTTCGGTCACTGTGTCCCCCTCCACTTCATCCCTGCCCATCCAGTACCTCCCTCCTTAACAGCCAGGACAGTCCCCCCACTTCTGTTCCTGTTGCAGCTGTTGCTGAGGGACTGGAGAATGGGGTGGGCAGGTCTGGGGCCAGGTCTCTGGTTGCCTTCCCTCCCCCTGGCCTGACATCCCGTCAGAGCAGAGGCTGCCTGAAGCAGGAACCTTCTCTCCCATTGCTTCATTTCCCCTGCCAACATGCTCAAAATATGACGACTGGTTCCTGGATGTGGTTTCACCATTGAGAAGCAGCAGGTTCTTGGTGAAGTCAGCTCGCCACTCAGTGAGTGTTTCAGTGTCCAAAGCTGCAAGAAGATGCTGGAAAGACCAGGCATGAGAAGGAAAGGCAGAGGCCCAGGAGAGGAGGGAGTCAAGTGTCTGTGCCAGATGGGAGGAGCTCTCCAGCCTTCTCCTCTGCCCTCTGCCCTCGGCTCCACAGATCCTTTCTGACCTCCTCACCTCCCTTTCCCAAATAGCCACAACCACAGGCACAAGCACCCCGGAGCGCCACTGATGGGAAACACCGATTAGCGGCATCAGTAGACTCTCCAGAAACGCCCCAGAGCCACTTAGGAAAAACCCTCTGTGGCATGGCATAGTAACGCCAGATGGTCTAGACAGCCTTGATTCCTAATTCTGCCTGGCTATGTAAACTTGACAGTCACTTGATCTCTCTGATCCTTAGCTTCCCCCTCCGTAAAGTAGGGATACTAGCAGGACCTACTTCATGGGTCTTTGTGAGAAAAGAGGAGCCCATACAGCTTGGGGAGGAGTTGCTTTTTAATTACTATTGGTGATGGTGTCCTGGATCTTTTCAGGGTAAGTCTATCTTCCCACCCCTATAACCCAGGCACCTTCCTGAGCTGGTCAGACCACACCCCTCTGTCAGTATCACTCAGAACGCAGCCCACTGGGGTTCAGACAAAACTCTTTGAGTGGGAAATCTGTTGTCATGCATTACAAAGGTTAATTGCAGGATTCAACAGCAAGAGGGAGGGAGCTCAGCCCACTCATAAATACAGCCGATTAAGAAACAAGCATCATTTTGTAATGATGCCACTGGTTGAAATACACCACCTCATTTAGCACTTTTAGAGCCAGGCAGGAAGGTTTACCCCAGACACTTCCGCTGATGCCCAACCCCCACCCCCGGGGGGCTTTCCTGTGCCCACCAGGCCTGCAGGGCACCACCAAGTATTGCATCATCAGAAGCAGCAAGTGGCCTTGGGCCTAGAAGAACACCCCTCCCTCTGCCCCCTTGAAGCAGGGCCTGCTGGAGCCCCCAAGAAGTCAATTAACAGCATCTGGCTAATTAAAGCATGATGTTACATTTCTCTTGTTGACTCAGTCAGAGCTGCTGCGGGAGCCTCAGAGAGGCAGCCCCCACGTTCCAAGCAGCTCCCGCTTTCATGTGGCTCTGGGGAGACAAAGCTTCTCTGATCCTTTTGAAAGCTGTGGTCCCACCAGCCCCAGAGCAGGGGGCCAGGCCACCCATGGGGAGGACAGCAGTTCAAAGCCAGCCTGGCGGGCACCATGGGGTCCAGTTGGGATCAGGAATAATTAGGACATTCCAGACCATAAGAATCAATAACATAATTAACAAATATTGTGCTATTCCTCAGAATCTTGCTACAAATTATGCTGTCTTTGATCATACAATGTTCCCTGACTGTTAATGACATGTAATGTTAATTACCAGAGAAAGAAAGCTACTCAGAATGAAGACTTCCTTGGAGAATAATTAATATTCTTTGAGGAGTCTCAGAGCCTTGAGGGGGGCTTTCCCCCCCGAGCTGTGGTGACTTAGTAACTTGAGGAAGTCAACTCTACTTGTCCATGGGTGGACAGACCTACCCCTTAAAAAGAGGGTGACTTACATAGAGTAGGTGCACAATAAAGGCTTGTCAGCTGAAAGAAAGAATGGACAGACGGATGAAGAGGTTCACCTGAGAATCTAGCAGAATCTTAAGATGTGAGGGCAAGGACACTCTGGATCATAATCTAGCCACCCATTTTTCAAATGGGGAAACTGAGGCTCAGAGAGAGGGAGGGACTTTCCAAAACCACACCTCTTGTCAGTGACTAAATTTGGATGAAAACTCAGCTGTAGACCATCAGCCCCATCCTCTTTCTCCCCATCATCACCCTTAGTCTCAGTAGAAGTTAGGAAAAATCCAAGGAACAAAAAAGGAACATTTTAGGGGTTGAGGAGATGCCCATTAGCCTTCCAATGTGTTGGAATACTGCAGAATTGTCCAGCCTTACATCTTTGACTTATTTGGAATTCCCTGAGTGGAGATGGACTGTCCCAATCAGCTGAGACACACTACCCACCCCACACCATTCTGGGAAACTGCAGAGTGCTGATCAAAGTCCCCAGAAAAAGGTCTCCTGCCCCTCAGACTCCTCCAAGGGAGAACAGAAAAGGGAGGAGCCAGGACGTTCCTCCTCCTGGGCAGCCACAAACCATCACTGCCTTCTCCCTCACAGCCTTGGCAGACCCCCTGAGAGAACCAAGGTCTAATCAGCCAGACCGCTCCCAGTGGGAAGATGGGAACGTGGGCAGAGAGCCCTGGCCCAGAGGTCAGATGCTGGCTTCAGGTCCTGCTCTACCACCAGTCACGGGCAGACCACCCCCTCTCTGGGTCTGAGTTTCTTAACCCATCAAGAGAGCTCACCACCCAGATAATCACTAACTCCCTGGCTGATATCCCTGGATTCTGAAAGGATGGAAGAAATTTCAGCTTCCTGGTCTTCTGGGGGGGTCCTCGGTTTCCTCACCTACTCTCTCTGAATTTCCTTACTTCCTACAGCAAATGCTTCTCCCAGAGAGAATGGCTCATTAGGTCTGGCGGATCCCCAGAGAAGGGCTCCCAGCAACTATGGGACAGTCAGTCTTCCCAGCTCCAGAGAGCCCCAGTCCCATCGTCCCCATGTTGTGGGTGGGAGTGGGGGGGGGGGGGGTGGGGTTGGCCAGGAGCAGGGTTTCCGGCTCTATTCACAGCAGGCCCTGGGAGGAGGGGGGAGGGGGGAGCCACCTCCCTGCCCCGTTGCTGCCCAGATGCTCTTTAGGGCCTGGCTTGTATCCCAAACTCAATCACAGGCATTGAATGGGACAATACCCAGGCTGAGGGGGCAGGGTGAGGACAGCGCAGGCAGATGTGCCTGGGGATCCCCCTCACCGCCCCCACACCCACCTACCCACCCACCCGGCCTTGGCAGCCCCTGCCTGCTTCCTGGACTTTTCCTCCAGGAGGCCCAGCTCTGCAGCACCACTTACCCACCGCCTCCTCCAGCTCCCAGCCAAGCTTGGGCGCCACCAGACCCCTGAGAAACATGGACCTCTTACCATGGAGGGTGAGGCAGTGAGTGGCGAGCACATTCCTGAGCTTGCTGCTGCCGCTGCCAAGTCACTTCAGTCGTGTCCGACTCTGTGCGACCCCATGGACTGCAGCCTACCAGGCTTCTCTGTCCATGGGATTCTCCAGGCAAGAACACTGGAGTGGATTGCCATTTCCTTCTCCTTCCTGAGCTTAGGTATCCCCATTTGTTCAATAAAAGCCCACTATGGTTTCAAGTCACACCTCTCCCTTCACAGGATCTTCAGTGCTCTCGAGACAAAGTAAAGACCCAAAAAGCAGGAGTAGCCCAATGAAGGAGCCAGGACTAGAAACCATACCTCCCCCTTCCTCCCATCCTACTTCAAACGGATGCAGAATTTTGCTTTGCTGTGTTCGTCACCTCCCAGCATCACTTTCCATGGTGGACACAACAGAAATTACTCGGCAGCCTGGTTACCCAGAGGACTGGGCTGACCCCTGACATCTGACAGGGGCCCTGGCTGGGGCAGGCCTCATCCTCCCCAAATCCTCGGTCTTCAGTCCTGGGGGCGCCTGACTGCGCTTCTCTCTGCAGCACGCCTATGCCTGAAGTCTCCATGGAGAGAACTTTCTGGAAATCTCCCCTCCCTTGACAGGAGAACATAGACCAAGGGGGCACATCCCCATTATGAGGACTGCCCCCGCTATTGTGGCCTTGAGGATGCACACGGTCCCTGGGCAGCAGGCAGTCACAGCCCAGCCTGCCTGTCCCCACGCCAAATGGCAATGGGGACTGTGTTCAGCCCAGGGGCCGGGCTGCTTAGCTGGCTGCAGGGACCCAGAGCCCAGGAATGAACCCTTCAGGACCAGACTATGGGTTCCTGGGGGATCCAGGCCTCCCAGGAAGCTGCTCTCTGCACACCCTCTCCATGCCTATACACACCTCCCCACAACCATCCCCCACCCCAGAGCCCTCTCCACGTTCCCCTCTTCCTTCCCACCCCGTCCAGGACAACTTCTCCAAGCCTCAGTCCCCTTTACTCCTGCCTTACTCCTCTTATAGAAAACCTCCAGCACAGCAGACTGCCCTTCTACACTCATTTCTTGCTGCTTCCTACCCAGGCTCTCAACTCTTCAGGGGAAAGGGCCCTGGTTTACACAGTTTCCACATCTCCCACAGCACTGCCGTCTCACTTAGAGCTGAATAGGTGATGGATGAAAGCTCTTCAGTGGATGGCCTGCTGGAAAGAGTAAGGCAGGTTCTTCTTGGCTTGATGAAATGCCCGGGAAGAAACCAGCCCCAACTCATGGTGTGATCCGGAAGCACTTCCTGCTGCCTTTGGCCACTGAATGAATAGGGAGGAGCCGCTTCTTATCCCACCCTCTAGGAGGCACCTGGAGCATGGAGAAATAAAGGGTTGGGCTTTGGAATCAGGACCCCAGGCTCAAGTTCTGATTCCTGCTGGGCTCCCAGAGAAATCTGCGGCTTCTCTTCGAGCCTCAGTGGCCTCCCCTTGCAGAGTGGCAGATAGGGTCATGGGAACTTATGTACAGTGCCTGGCACAGGGCCTAACCTACGAGGATGCTCCCTAAGTGCCAGGCCCCTCAGCCTCCCCACTGCTGGCTCTGGGGCCCATCCAGTGCCCAGCAATGGGTATCAGCAGCTCGGGGCAGTGATGCCCCGGGTCCCATCAACCCGGATCCTGGAACGTGGCCACCTCTGGAGCAGGACTGCCAATCAGTTCCCCAGAGACAGGCAAAAACCCCTGCTCTGACATTTGGCAATGAGCAGCTTTGCACGAGACAGGCAGCCCGGCAGCGCCAGCAGGCGTGGCTGAAGTAAATGAGAGTGTAACCCTCGCTACCTGAAACAACATCATCATAACTGTCAGAGCAATTTTCCACCTCAGTAGTTTAACACCTGAATTGTTGCTGCACTCCTCCCCCACCCCGCCAGGCTCACTCTCTCCATCTCACTTCACTGAAGTCAGCCTCACTAGGAACTAGCCAGCCCTTCTAGAATTGGTGGCAAACAGTCTTTGCCCCCAAGAGCCAAGAGGCTGCAGAATTAATTGGCACACGGGGTCTTCAGAGAAGAGGAGAAAGGAAACAGGCTCAAATAATCTATCCGGCATCTGTCAACATCTGGGTTATAAATAATCCAGAGATTTAACAGGGATCCCACCGTTAGACTGCCTGTGACTTCCTGTCATGAAGATGCAGCTATTTACTGGGATCATATTTATTTTCCTAGAATGAGAAGCAAAGCTTTGGAGGGATGTGAGAGACAGAGGCATCTCTAAGATGCCATCTGTCTGTTGGGACCTACCAGAGAAAGACACACACGCTGGGGATGATACTTAAAATCTTCTAACTGGTGGGGGAGAAGAAATGACCAATCATCCTTACGCTGGGCCTGGAGGTACCCCTTTAAGTTGATGGATCTCGGTATGGTCTCAGTGAAGGTCGTGGGTCCCAAGTGAGAGCCTGGGGTGACAGAGAAGCAACCCAGCTATTTACCAATCAGCATGGAAGTGGTTCAGTATTTTAACAACCATCTCTCTCTGTCTCTCTCTCTCTCTCTCTCTCTCTCACACACACACACACACACACACACACACACCTTCCTCCCTGGTTACTCCAGTGGCAACTCCCTCTCTCCCCAGGAAACCACCAAGTTCTCTGACAGCCAACAAGATTCCCTTCAGGGAAAACCAAGGGCCAGATTAGAACCACAATCAGGATGTTAGAGCGGGCAGGGATCAAGGAGATGGATCGTGTCCAAATCTTGAGTTGGCAGATGTGGAAATGGAGGCTGCTCCAGGTCACTCTGCGATGTACAGGCAGGACCTGTTGGGACCCTGGCCCACTCTATGCTCACTGTGCTGCCTGTGTCACCAGAGCCAAGCCCCGGGTCACAGGTCACCACACCTGCAGTGACCAGGTGGCTGGCGCACACAGTGAAGCTTAGAGGAAGGACCGTGGAGGGAGAGCCCCTTGGCCAAAGAATTTCTCCACCTCGGGAGGATGGCAGGGAGCATGGGGCAGGAAAGAGGCTGGGCAGACCCAAAGACACCAGCCTCTATGAGTCTGCAAAGCAAGCATACCTCAAATTCAGGACAGGAGGCAAACAGAGGTTAAGGAGTCGGAGTCAGATCTTCACACCCTTACTAATTTCTTCCAGTCTCACAGCCTAAGCAACAGCTGTTAGAATCTATTAGGTCTAGTAGATCACTCTCACATTTCTCACTTCAGCGTAGCTTTGCCCGTGAACTCACAACTTGTGTTTCTACCTTCTTTCTCAATCTGCCTACACAGATATCTAACAGACATCTCAAACTGAACACACCCCACACCTGATCTCCCCTCAAAACCTGCCCCTTCTATAACCTTCCTCATTTAAGGGACTTGAGCCAACAAACCTGAGTCATCCTTGATTCTTCTCTTTCTCTCACAGACTTCACCCCACCTCTCAGCAAATTCTCTTGGCTCTACCTTCAAAATAGCCCAAATCTGGTTTCTTCTCCCAACTGCCACTGCTCCAAACCTGGTCCCTGCTACATCATCTCTGGACTCAGAGAAGAGAGCTCAGCGAGCAGAGACGCCCTGGGAAGGTCATGGAGCCAAGACCAAACCCCCCTGAGCTCCAGCTCCATCCCTTCACATGAGGCCTTGGGAGCCGCCTGCTACCAGCTCCTGCCCCTCAAGACTCTCCCCTTCACACATGCCAGGCTTCAAGGGGAAGCCCAGACTCTGAGACTGTGGGAAAGCCTTTCACCTCCCTGCACCTCACTTACTGGTTTTAGAGGCGAATAAAGGGGATCGAAGATGCTCTAGCAGCTGACAGCCCCTGAATCAGAACATGTGCAGCACTGGCACATCACACCCAGATGAGGGATGTATGTCACACCCCGTGATGACTCCACGCCCAGCCACTGCCCCCCTCCCTCCTCAACCCCCCAGGGACCCATCCCATCCACTCTCCACCTGCCTGATCACAGCTGGCAGCATAGTATTAATCCTTGGAAAAGAAAACAAGAAGGACAAAAACTCTGCTTTAATCAGAGTGAGTGAAGAAGTGCACGTGTTCTGCCAATATCACCTCACACCGTCCCTGTGTGTCAGGGAGGTGACACGATCCCACCACTGGACCCCAGCAGTCTGGCCACAGGACATCAGCCCGGGCTGGAGGAGGGGCACCTCCTGCACACAGGGCTTTGTGTCAGGTGTTCCCTGAGGTCCCACCAGCGTCACCACCCACCGCCCTACCGCGGCGCTGGTTCCGGAATCTCCTGCCATCTCTGTCCCTGTACTAATGTCACTGAAAGAGGACATTGTTGGAAGTGCTTAAACAGGACTGCCAGCCCACTAGCACCTGTCCTGCAGACGCCTGACAGAGGAAGATAAATGTATTTATAACATACAGCAAAGTGAATAACAAAGAATTTATAGAGTTGTCTCTGACAAAGCTGACAAGCCACGGCTGGCAGCTTTAATCAGGTCCCAGCTGAGCCCCGGAAATCTACAGGAGCACAGCTCTGACCTTTCGGGCTGATTTCTAAAGGGAAGGTTAAAGTTCTGCTGCAAACTTTTTTTTTTTAATTTTAGATGAAAGAAGGGTGTGAGGTTGTATACACACACACCAACCTCCAAGGTGGTAATGGGAACACGGGAATAGGATTTTATTTTAAATTAATCCCCAGATGCCCCTCCCGCCGCTGCCCCTCTGAAATGTTTGGCTCTCCGGGTGAGACACAGCGTTTCCCACTTGGTTGATGAAATGCTTGCTGCGTGAACGACTTGCAAATGGGCTGAAAATAAATGCGGCTGCAGATTCCAAAGATTATTTTTGATAAATACGGGGCCAGAAAGAGGTCTAAATATTTAAAAGGTCACTTTAAAGCCCTGCATCATTTTCATCCCCTAACCAGAGGCCTGCTGGGAACATCCCGAGTTGGTACCACCCCAGGTGTTCCTCTTCTCCTGGGCAGAGCCAAGAGTCAGAGGCTTTGTGTAGAAAAGCTAATGAAATTCGGTTTAACTGCAGCCAACCGTTTAAAGTTCTTTCTCCAAAGGCAGGCTTTGCATAAACACAGTCCTCTCCTCCCATCAGGAGGAGCCATCTGGACCCCGCCTCGGAGCAGCTTCCTCAAAGCCGGCCCACTCTGCCCTCCGGCTGAGAACAGACCTGGGTACCAGGATCCAGGGACAGCTGCTGGCCTTGGGCACAGACGGCCCTCTGCACCCAACTCTGGTTCGAGTCCCAAACCTGGAGGCACAGCAGAATCACCCAAGGGTGGCTCAGGAGAAAGGAGATTTTAGAAGATGCAAGTTCCTGGGCCCTCACCCAGCTCCACTGAATACAGTCTCTACAGATGGAACCCAGGAAGCTGAATGTTGGAAAGTTTCTCCCAGATCCTAAAGAGTAGCAGGGAAGTGTGGGCTTCCTCAGTCAACTCCGAGAAGGTAAATAGCGGAACCGCCTCTGCTGCCCAAACGTTCCCTTCACCTCAAACTCCCCCTTCAGACAGAGGCCCATTTCTATGGCACTTCCCACTCAAGCATGTACCTATATCTTATTCCTGCCTGGAAATCCTTGGACAGAGGAGCCTGGTGGGCTACAGTCCATGGGGTTGCAAAAGAATTGGACATGACTTAGAGACTAAACAACATCTTAAAATAGGCCAGACAATCAGCTCCAGCTTCTACTTAAAGATTTCTAAGTCCTCTACCCTGTGACCTTTGAACTCTGTGTTTTCTGAAAAGCCTACATGGCATCTCTTTGTAAATGCTCTTTAACAGAATGGAAGAAATATTTCTGATCTCATACACCTGATAAGGGGTTAATATTCAAAATATATAAGGAACTCATACAACTCAAGAGAAAAAAAAAAAAAAAACACCACCGAATACTTCAGTTTAGAAATAGATGAAGAACCCGAATAGACATTTTCCCAAAGAAAATATCCAAATGGCCAACAGATATACAAAGATGTTCAACATCACTAATCATCAGGGAAAGACAAGTCAAAACCACAATGAGCAATCACCTCACACCTGTTCAAATGGCTACTCAAAAAAACTAAGAGATACCAAGTATTGGCGAGGATGTGGAGCAAAGGAGATCCGTCTACACTGTTAGTGGGAATGTAAACTGGTGCAAAGAATATAATCAATCTCATTTCGGTGTTGACCATCTGGTGATGTCCATGTGTAGAGTCTTCTCTTGAGTTGTTGGAAGAGGGTGTTTGCTATGACCATGTGTGTTCTCTTGGCAAAATTCGATTATCCTTTGCCCTGCTTCATTCTGTACTCCAAGGCCAAATTTGCCCATTACCCCAGGTGTTTCTTGACTTCCTACTTTTGCATTCCAGTCCCCTATAATGAAAAGGACATCTTTTTTGGGTGTTAGTTCTAAAAGGTCTTGTAGGTCTTCATAGAACCATTCAACTTCAGCTTCTTCAGCATTACTGGTTGGGGCATAGACTTGGATTACTGTGATATTGAATGGTTTGCCTTGGAAATGAACAGAGATTATTCTGTCGTTTTTGAGACTGCATCCAAGTACTGTATTTCGGACTCTTTGGCAAAGCCTTCTTCAGTGATCAATGCAAAGAAATAGAAGAAAACAACAGAATGGGAAAGACTAGAGATCTCTTCAAGAAAATTAGAGATACCAAGGGAACATTTCATGCAAAAATGGGCTCAATAAAGGACAGAAATGGTATGGACCTAACAGAAGCAGAAGATATTAAGAAGACGTGGCAAGAATACACAGAAGAACTGTACAAAAACGAGCTTCACAACCCAGATATTTCTCACTTCCACTGTATAATCATAAGGGATTTGATTTAGGTAATACCTGAATAGTCTAGTGGTTTCCCCCATTTTCTTCAATTTAAGTCTGAATTTGGCAATAAGGAGTTCATGATCTGAGCCACAGTCAGCTCCTGGTCTTGTTTTTGCTGACTGTATAGAGCTCCATCTTTGGCTGCAAAGAATATAATCAATCTGATTTCGGTGTTGACCATCTGGTGATGCCCGTGTGTAGAGTCTTCTCTTGTTATGTTGGAAGAGGGTGTTTGCTATGACCAGTGCATTCTCTTGGCAATGCCAAAGAATGCTCAAGCTACCACACAATTACACTCATCTCACATGCTAGTAATGACCAAAATTCCCCAAACCAGGCTTCAGCAATACATTAACTGTGAAATTCCAGATGTTCAAGCTGGTTTTAGAAAAGGCAGAGAAACCAGAGATCAAATTGCCAACATCTGCTGGATCATGGAAAAAGCAAGAGAGTTCCAGAAAAACATCTATTTCTGCTTTATTGACTATGCCGAAGCCTTTGACTCTGTGGATCACAATAAACTGTGGAAAATTCTGAAAGAGATAGGAATACCAGACCACCTGACCTGCCTCTTGAGAAACCTATATGAAGGTCAGGAAGCAAGTTAGAACTGGACATGGAACAACAGACGGTTCCAAATAGAAAAAGGAGTACATCAAGGCTGTATATTGTCACCCTGCTTATTTAACAAATGCAGAGTACATCATGAGAAACGCTGGGCTGGAAGAAGCATAAGCTGGAATCAAGATTGCTGGGAGAAATATCAATAACCTCAGATATGCAGATGACACCACCCTTATGGCAGAAAGTGAAGAGGAACTAAAAAGCCTCTTGATGAAAGTGAAAGAGGAGAGTGAAAAAGTTGGCTTAAAGCTCAACATTCAGAAAACGAAGATCATGGCATCTGGTCCCATCACTTCATGGGAAATAGATGGGGAAACAGTGGCTGACTTTATTTTGGGGGGCTCCAAAATCACTGCAGATGGTGACTGCAGCCATGAAATTAAAAGACGCTTACTCCTTGGAAGGAAAGTTATGACCAACATGGATAGCATATTCAAAAGCAGAGACATTACTTTGCCAATAAAGGTCTGTCTGGTCAAGGCTATGGTTTTTCCAGTGGTCATGTATGGATGTGAGAGTTGGACTGTAAAGACAGCTGAGTGCTGAAGAATTGATGCTTTTGAACTGTGGTGTTGGAGAAGACTCTTAAGAGTCCCTTAGACAACAAAGAGATCCAACCGATCCATTCTAAAGGAGATCAGTCCTGGGTGTTCTTTGGAAGGAATGATGCTAAAGCTGAAACTCCAATACTTTGGCCACCTGATGCGAAGAGTTGACTCATTGTAAAAGACTGATGCTAGGAGGGATTGGGGGCAGGAGGAGAAGGGGGATGACAGAGGATGAGATGGCTGGATGGCATCACCGATTCGATGGACATGAGTTTGGGTGAACTCCGGGAGTTGGTGATGGACAGGGAGGCCTGGCGTGCTGCGATTCATGGGGTCGCAAAGAGTCGGACACGACTGAGCGACTGAACTGAACTGAAACCGGTGCAGCCACTATAGGAAACAGCGTGGAGGCCCCTCAGAAAACTAAAAATAGAATTGCCATATGGCCCAGCATTCTCCTTCTTGGTATATATCCAAAGGAGACAAAGTCTCTATCTGGAAGAGATATCTGACCCCCATGTTCATTGCAGCATTGTTGACAATAGCAAAGACAACGGAAATACCCTAAGTGTCCGATGACAGATAAATGGATAAATACGCTATGACGTGCGTCTACATCGATATATAATGGAATGTTATTCAGCTAGAAAAAGAAGAAAACCTGTTATCTGGAACAATATGGATAAACCTTGAGGGCATTATGCTAAGTGAAATGTCAGAGAAAGACAAATGCTATATGATCTTGTTCATAAGTGGAATTCAAAAAAGCCATACTCATAGGAACAGAGTAGAAGAGTGGTTGCCAAGAACTAGGGAGTGCAGGAAATACATGTCAAAAAATGCAAACTTTCAGTTATAAGTTAAAGAAATCCTGGAGCTCTAATGTACAGCATGGTGACTATAGTTAAAAATACTGTGTTGTATATTTAAATGTTTCTAAGAGAGTAGACCTTAAAGGTTTTCAACACATGCAGAGAAAGGTAATTATGTGAGGTGATGGAAGTATTAACTTATTGCAGAAGTCATTTCACAATATATACGTGAGTCAAGCTATCACATTGGGCACCTTAAACTTCCACAATATTATATGTCAGTTAGATCTCAATACAGGCTGGAAAAAATGCCCTGACTCCTAGTGGAAACATTTTAAGCTGCGGTTTACACCTCAATTTAAATGAGGATGGAATTTTCCTTTGAGAGTTGGTCTTCTGGCCAACTTGCCATGCGCCTAAACTTAACTTGAGTAATAATGATGCTAAATCTGTCAAGTTTATGAAATGTTTTCATGGCCACCATCTTACTGATTTCAAACAATCCTCTCACAATTGTTAGCACCTCGACTTTCTAAGTGAGAAAAGCAAGGGTCAGAGAGTTTAAGAGATTTGCTCCAAGACCTTCAGGCAGCAAGTGGTACAACTGGGAGCAGAATTCAGGCTGTGGGACCAGTGATCTAGTGCTCTTTCCACAGCAAGAAACACTCCTCCCCCAGATGCAGGAAATTGCTCTATAATACTCCAGCCCAGGGGCTGCAAAGTCTCTGCTTAACCATCTCCAGTGATGGGTAACTCGTTACTTCCTGGGGTGGGTCCAACCCACCCACTCTGGGGTGGGTAGAAGGCAGGGAGCCCAGGAAAGCACCAGCTCTGAGGGGGCAGTGATGAGGGTGGCAATGGGCCGGTGAATTAATGACACACACCATGCCCATGGGGCCCATCCTCCACGCGATACCTGGTGCCAGTTTGTGGTAGCACCTATTGTGCCCATCCAGCAATGTTTTTCTTCCCATCCTTCACCCCAGAGCTGTGTCCAGGAGTCCCACAGCCCAAGGACAAAGCAAAAACCCCAGGAATGAATGACCCATCCCCAGTCCTAAGGTTGGGGCCATTTAAGATGCTTTGGTTCCATTGTTTGGGAGTTTGGAGGGGAGATCCTCTCAGGTTTTTCAGCCTTCTGACTTGGTCTACAACTGTGAACACTCTAGGCACACCTTCTGCACAACCCCACCACCATTCCCCACCACCACAGCCAGACTCAGCGGCTTCTCGGCAGATGGAAGGGCAGAAGGGGGAGATTCAGGCCTGAGCACTGATGCCCGAGGGACCACAATGACACATGCCAGACCGTGGGACAGACCTTGGGATGCAGGTCTTGGTGCCTAGTACCTTCTGGGACCTTTTGGGGAAGTAGAGTGCGAGGAGATGGGAGGAGAGTGATGGAGGGAGAGCTTTGGTGGGAAGGATTATTGAGACCCCACAGCTGGGCTGGATTCCAGAGGGTCAGTGAGAGCCTGGAAGAGGCCCTGATGGTCCCCAGAACTGGATGCAGCCTCCCTGCAGACAAGGCAAGGCAGACTAAGCGCCATTCTTCCAGATTAGCAAAGGACAGAAAACAGCATAACAGATCTTCTGAAAGATGTTCACTGTCTCTCATGATACAGCCATTCCCTCCACCCCCCACCTTTTCTTTGGTAATGGAACTCCAATTTGTTTATGTGATAGATGGAGACCTTTTCACCTTAGGAGGAGCACCAGCCCCAAAGGATGAGTTAAGACTGGTGATCTCATCCCCCTTGGCTTGTGATTAGTATAAGGGTGGGCACATGTCACTGCTCTGGTATAAAGTGTATTGAAAAGTCAGCTAAGAAGAACTTTCTTCCCTAAATAAAAAGATAAAGCCTCCTGAGGAAAAAATCTTCCTCTCTTCCCACTTCCTGCCAGGAACATGATTGTGATACCTGGAGGTACAGCAGCCACTTTGTAACCATAAGGCAACATGCCAATATGCACAGGATGGTAGAGTCAGAGAAGTTAAAAAACCTAGGTCTTCAATGACAAGGTGGAACCATTATGACAGCATCAGACACACAATTTCCAGAAATCTTGCTAGGCAAGAAATAAATACCTCTATTTGTTTAAAATACTGTGATTGATGGGAGTTTCCCCTTAACCTCCATCTGAACTCTGTGTTAATTACTGTGAGTAAGATAATTTGTTGAGTGCCTACCACATACCAGGTGCTGTCCTGGGCCCAAAAAGGACACACACACACACACACACACACACACACACACACACACACTTCTATACCTAGAGGCACCTATATTCTAGAGGTGATAAGAAAATAAACAAGTGAATAATATACATGTTATGTGGGTATAAGTGCTATGGCAGAAAGAGAGAAGGGAAGGAGATATAAAATGTCAGAATTGGAAGAAAGGGTTGAAACCTAACATAGAGTGGTGTGGAAGACCTCACTGAAAAAGTGATATTTGAGCACAGACTTGAGGAAATGAGGGGCCAGTTGTGCAGGTATTAAAGGAGGCGTGCTCCAGGCAGAGGGAAGAGCTGCCTGGATGCACCAATTAAAGGACACAGCCATCCCGAGGTCAGCTTGTGGCATCAGGTCACACAGCTCACATGACTTGGACAAACATCTGGAGTACAGGCTCACAGGACCCTTGAATAATATGAAGTCTGACAGAATTGGATGAGGCTCTCAAAAGATCTTGACAGGCTGAAGCAATAGACTGAATGGGAGAATATGAAACATAACAGGGATGAATTCAAGGGGTATGCTCTTGATGCAAAATATCAATAGCACAGCCCTAGATGAGGAAAGACATGGCAATCACATGAGCAAAGAGAGCCCAGGAGTGTTCCACATCAGGGAAGCTGACAACACAATCTACTTTTTTTTTTTTTTCAAACTTTCAAATTTTTATTTTGTATTGGGGTGGTGCTGGAGAAGACACTTGAGAGTCCCTTGGACAGCAAGGAGATCAAACCTAAAGGAGATCAACCCTGAATATTCATTGGAAGGACTGATGCTGAAGCTGAAGCTCCAATCCTTTGGCCACCTGATGCGAAGAACTGACTCATTGGAAAAGACCCTGATGCTGGGAAAGGTTGAAGGCAGGAGGAGAAGGGGACGACAGAGGATGAGATGGTTAGATAGCATCACCCACTCAATGGACATGAATTTGAGCCAACTCCAGGAGATAGTGAAGGATAGGGAAGCCTACCGACATGCAGTCCATGTGATCGCAAAGACTCTGACACTACTTAGCAAGTGAACAACAAATTGCTGATTAACAACGTGGTGGCAGTTTCAGCTGAACAGTGAAGGAACTCAGCCGTACATATACAAGTATTCATTCTCCCCAGAACCCCCTGCCATTCAGGCTGGCACATAGCATTGAGCAGAGTTCCATGTGCTATACAGTACATAGGTCCTTGTTGGTTATCCATTTTGAATATAGCAGTGTGTACATGACCTTCCCAAACTCCTTAACTATCCCTTCCCCTCGGCAACCATAAGTTCGTTTTCTAAGTCTGGGATTCTCTTTCTGTTTTGTAAGTTAATTTGTGTCATTTCTTTTTAGATTTCACATATAAGGGATGCCATACGATATTTCTCCTTCTTTGTGTGACTTCCTTCACTCAGTATGACACTCTCTAGGTCCATTCATGTTGCTGAAAATGGCATTATTTCATTCTTTTTAATGAAAAAGAAAGTCACTCAGTTGTGTCCAACTCTTTGCAACCCCATGGACTGTAGCCCGCCAGGCCCCTCTGTCCTTGGAATTCTCCAGGCAAGAATACTGGAGTGGGTAGCCATTCCCTTCTCCAGGGGATCTTCCCAACCTAGGGATCCAACTCAGGTCTCCAACCCAGGTCTCCCACATTGCAGGTGGATTCTTTACCATCTGAGCCCCAGGGAAGCCCATTCTTTTTAATGACTGAGTAATATTCCATTGTATATATGTACCACATCTTCTTTACCCATTCCTCTGTCAAATCTCCACCTACTTCTTAGTTCAGTTCAGTAAATTAGTTGTGTCCAATTCTTTACCATCCCATGGACTGCAGCACTCCAGGCTTCCCTGTCCATCACCAACTCCTGGAGCTTACTCAAACTCACGCCCATTGAGTCAGTAATGCCATCCAACCATTTCATCCTCTGTCATCACCTTCTCCTCCTGTCTTCAATCTTTCCCAGCATCAGGGTCTTTTCAAATGAGTCAGTTCTTCACATCAGGTGGCCAAAGGATTGGAGCTTCAGCTTTAGCATCAGTCCTTCCAATGAATATTCAGGACTGATTTCCTTTAGGATGGACTGGTTGGATCTCCTTGCAGTGCAAGGGACTCTCAAGAGTCTTCTCTAACACCACAGTTCAAAAGCAACAATTCTTCAGTGCTCAAAATTCTTTATAGTCCAGTTCTACCATGCATAGATGACTACTGGAAAAACCATAGCTTTGACTAGACAGACCTTTGTAGATGAAGTAATGTCTCTGCTGGCTTTTTTTTAGTATGCTGTCTAGGTTTGTCATAGCTTTTCTTCCAAGGAGCAAGCATCTTTTAATTTCATGGCTGTCGTCACCATCTGCAGTGATTTTGGAGCCCCCCCCCAAATGAAGATTCTCATTGTTTCCATTGGTTCCCTAACTATTTGCCATGAAGTGATGGGACCAGATGCCATGATCTTAGTTTTCTGAATGTTGAGTTTTAAGCCAACTTTTTCCCTACTTCTCAATGAGCATGCCACCCCACTCTCTTCACATGGGTCAAATCACAAACCATTAGAGGCTGAAATCCAAGGGAAAATGACCAGACAAGCTGGGATGCACTTGGGGTGGGAGGCCAGGCTGAGGAGCCCTGAGATGGCCTCTCTGAGGAAGGGTCTGGAGGGCTGAAGGTGTAGACACTTGGAAGGACATATGCCCATCCATTGCTGGTTTTAGGAATACAGCGCTCACATTTTAGAAATGTGAAGTGTGTGTGGGGTGTGAAAGGGAGACGCAAGAGGGAAAGGATATATGTACACATATAGCCGATTCACCTCACTGGGCAGCAGACTCTAACAGAACATTGAAGACAATTATACTCTAAAAAAGGATCAGAAATGAAGAAGGAATCACTGTGGCGGGCCACGAGGCATTATGCTGAGCGTGAGGTGCCAGACAGCGGGCTTGCAGTGTGACTGCATTTAGATGAGGTCAAGAACGAGTAAAGCTAAGATAGAGCAACAGCAACAGCAAGGGAGAGTCACCCCTGGGAAGAGAGATGGCAACGACCAGGAAGGGGACTGGGCAACCTTGCAGGCGACAAAATGCTCTATATCTTGAGCTGGGTGGGAATCACACAGGTGCATCCATTTGTAAAAGTTCATTGAGCTGTGCACTTCAGATGTATACATTTTACGGTTTATGTGACACCTCAATAGAAAAGGAAAGAAAGGGGAAACACTTTTTAAAAGGAAAGGTGGAGGGGGGGAGAAAGACATGATCAAATCACTTCTTGGGTGGAGGTTAAGTTCAAAAGTTATCATGTGAGGGAAACATCGCCTATAGTCAAAATTGCCTGTGCAAATCACTTAAATCACTTCTGAAGATGTATTCATATGGGTGCATACAACCCTGTAACCTAACACTGAGACACTCTAATGATTGAGAAACACTAGGTTTGACAAAGGCTAAAATAAAGGGAACACTGAGGCACGGGTCTATCTTTACAGTATCGTGTTGGGGAGCAGGGAAGGGAGGGAGAAACTGAGAGCGCTCTGCCCACCCATCCAGGCTTGTTCCATTCTGCTTTAATATTAAGCCACTACAACATGTTTTGTTACACAGTACTGACTTGTTTTTTATAGGGAGAATTAAATGAGCTGGGTTCTAGCGGAGAAGTTAAACACAGCAATTACTCTACCGTTAGGTTCCTTCGGTTCAGCACCAAAGAAAAGAAATAAGATGAAAACACTTGGAAGCAGGATTCCAGCTTGAGAGAAGAAGAAATCTGTGACCCGAAGTAGGGGAGTTCTCCAAAGATGGATGGGTTGGTAGGTAGTGAGCTCCCCGTTGGCAGAAGGAATGCATAGGCTGACCATTTGTCAGATCAGGTGACCCTGGTCACTACCAGCTCTTCCCAGCCTGCAGCTTCCGAGCTGGCCAGATCTCCTGGCTCCCTGTGCAGGGCACATCCCCTCAGCTCACAGCTGCCTTGACAGTGAGATGTGGAGTTGGAGAGAGGAGCCTGTCAGGAACTCCAGGTGGCTGTCCTAATAGAGGATTGCTCTGCCGCCTCTGAGGATTTACAGTTTCCCTCCTGAGTTATGGGAAGGCGGGCGGAGCCTATAAAAAGGAGCCGTCCAGGCTGCGCTGTGCGCGGGATATCAATCAGCGACAGCCTGACCACTGGAGCAGAGTGAAGATCAGTCTACTGATTTCTCACCTATAAATTCTCCCTCCCTGCACAACAGGAGCAGATGTGTCATATTTAAGAAGAGCTTGTGCCACAGTTTTAATTCCAGGTACGTATGTGGGTGGGTGGGTTGGGGGATAGTGAGAGGGAGGAGGAAGCCGTCCTAAATGTCAGGACGTCAGCTGGCCTCATCTCCCACCAGAGGCTCCAAACCCACCTTCTTCCAGTTCCATCCCTAAGTAAATGGTGCTGGGTGAGCAGACAGAAAAGCACAGTACGCCTGGGAGCAGGGCCATTGGACTGGGTGGGGGGCCCATTGCAGCCTGAACCAGGCGAAAAACACTAAGGTGAAGCGATCACTTACTCCACTTGCTACCGGAGGCTGGGAGTCAACACCCTTCCTACGTCTTCAGTTGTAGTACCAGCAAGGACTGAGGTGGGAGGATAGCAGACGGACAGAGAAGGGCCAGACTTCCCTGGACCCAGAGTTGAATTTCACAACTCTGTGGGCATCCATCATATTCAACATCAATGTGAATGAAATGGTGCAGTGCGCAGCCTGGACAGCTGTACCTGGCAGTCCTGCTGGACCCACATCAGAGGTCTTTCTTCTTGAGAATGAGATAATGGAGACAACACTACACCAAGAATTAGGGGGCCTGGCTTCAAGTACAAGCTTCATCTATGACTTACTGAAGGCCCTGAGCTGGTGGCTCACTTCTCCGAGCCTTATCCTCCTCACCTAAAAAATGGGAACAATAATTCCTATCCCACTGGATCTTTCTCACCAGGTCTAGCATGTCTCCTCTGGACTTTGTGGAGTTCTGGACAGAAAGCCACTTCTTCTATAGATGACCCTTCCAGTATCCATTCAGACCCTAATCCCAGTTGCTAAGCAGCCTTTAAAAATTACTATCCTTCCTTTCTAGGGCTGCACCTTTCTGAGACAGAACCTGCAAGAGCTGACAGGATTTATAGCTATGCATAAGGTGCTCCATAATTTCTGAACTAAAAAGCAGTACATTTGTTTGACAACTAGAAAGAACATTTGAAATTGGAACTGTCCCAGAAACCCAGGGCCATCTGTTTGCTGATCCCAGGCAGGTGACTGCAGCTGCCAACAGCTGTGCCCACCGGGGGCAGGTGAGGGGGGTTGGGGACAGGAGTTGAAACAGAATCCAGGCTTTCCTGGCAGAAGTCTGTCTCCAAATGGCTGGGCAACACGAGGCGTGCCAGTCACCCTCTCTGAGCATGCGCAGGCATATCCTCTCAAACTACGGCAACACCACTGCCCTTCCCCTCCAAGCACTTTAGAAATAATATTCTCTCCCAAAGTCATCTTTTTTTAAGAATTTAGGCTTAGTTGTTGAGAAAAATAAACCAAAAGGGGGTGGGTGGCACAGGCACCTAGACTTGGCATCTGATAGATGAAGACTTGAATCCCACCCCCACCCACCCCAATCCCCTGCAGTCTCAGGCAGATGCTGTAAACCTCCTGAGCTTCAGGCCTGAGGCCAGTGCCATTAGGTGGTGCGATCCCTTCGCAGGGCAGTGTGGAGTGCAGAGAGTAGGTCAAGTTCCTGGTATAAGGTGGGGGTCCAGAGGGTGTCTGACCTTGTCCTAAAGCTTCAGACTGCTTTCCTTATGAGATGAGAGGCAGTGTTACTTCCCAGGTAGGTAAAGGGAACTAGTCCCCAAAGCCAGCACCGGAGAAAAAGGAGCACTTTTTAAACTCTCTGTCCTCCCCCAGCTCATTCTGGTTCTCCTCTGGTCCTCCTGACCCCTGAAGCTCTCCCAGGGCCACCCTCTGCCCTTCTCTCACTTTCTTCTTCTCCATTTCCTCTCCTTTTCCCTCTCACCTGTGTCCTCATCTCCCAGACTCAGGGCAGCTGGGGGATTTACAGGGACTTAACAGGGAAAGGACAGGAAGAAAAGCTCCCGGCTCCCTGTGAGGTCCTGAGTCAGGACGCTGAGAAAGTGTAGGGAGGCTCTAAGAAGACCAAAGCAGTGGTCTCCCTCCATCCACCCTCCATGCCCTGCTGGGCCAGAGACCCTGGCCCAGGCTGGGCTCTGATGGGGAACAGCCATAGACTCCTACACCCCGCAGAAGACATGACTGGGATACAAGATGCTCTCAGCAAAGTTGCTCCAGGTGCCAGGGGTGGCCCTGCCTGGCACAGCAAGACAAGGATGCCACAAAGTCCCTCTAGCTCTCCATGTATCACTTCCTGAGTGATTTGGCACACCACAGCCTTTTTTAAACACCATCAGTACAGTGACAACACCCCGATTTATAACAGCAGGGCCCTTGCCTCTGAGTTCCAGATCCACATCGCCAACTGCCTGCTTGATATCTTTCCCTGGATGGCAGAGAGGCTTCTCAAATTCAACATGAACAAAATGGAACTTGGTCCTCCCTTGGCCTCTGCTCCCCCTGCCCTAGGGTTTGCCACCATGGGGAGGACACCACCATTCTCACTGATGCTAGCGTTATACTGATTCCGCTCAATCAGCAATCCTGTTGGCTCTCTCCAAAGTGAACGTGCAATTCCACTACCGCTCCCAGCCGGATCCCCGCACCAGCATCTCTCACTTGCAGAAGCTTCCTCGACAGATTCCTGTGTCCCTCATTCAGTCTCTTCTCCACCCAGCAGCCAGAAAAAGTTTTTAAAAATACAAATCAGTTCACACCACTCGGGCTGTTTAAAACCCGCCAGAGTCTTCCATTTATAATCTGAATGAAATCCAAATTCCTTCCTAGCCTAGGAGGCCTTCATGATTTGGCCCCTGTCCATCTTTCTGGTTTCACCTCATATCATGCCCACCTTGTTCTCCCTGCCCCAGACTGCCACACCTTCCTTTTCTCCCTCCAGCAAGCCAGGCTCATTCCTACCTCAGGTCCTTTCCAGTCCTTTCTGCCTGGAAAGTTCTTTCCCTGGATCTCCCCATGCCTGCCTCCTTCTCGTCATTCTCACCTGAGATGCTTTTCCTGACCCTGTACACACTCACCCCAGCATCTCCAGCCCCTGGCCTCCCGCCTGGCACAGAGCAGTACTGGATGAATATCTGCTGAATGAATGTGTAAGTGAAGGAAGTTACCGAAACATATAGCTTCGAGGAGGAGCACACAGCAGGAGCAGGCAAAATGGCTCCTGAGGAGGTGGAGTTCCAGTTCCCTGCCATCCTGTGCCCCCTGCCCTGGACACACTGAACTTGGCCATGGTCCCTGTGGTTGCAGCCAAGGCAGAAGTCTGAGGAGCATCCTCTCTCCCCATGTACAGCCTCAGCCCTGCCTTCCACAGGTGCAGTGAGCAGAGCCACAGCAGACCTGAGCATCCCGACAGGGGCCAACAGCCCCAAGGTGATGGACCATCCCTCCCACAGCTGGGGGTAGCAAAGGAAACCCTCCAAGTCCAGGGGCAGCCAGAACAAAGGAGGCTGTGTCCCAAGACAACCCAGAAGGGGACTCGATTTTACTATCATGAGGCTTCATACCCTCTTGATAGTAAAGGGTCCATAAGGGTCCACATGGGTTTTCCAGGTGGTGCTAATGGTAAAGAACCCACCTGCCAATGCAGGAGACGTAAGAGATTTGGGTTTGATCCCTGGGTTGGGAAAACTCCTGGAGGAGGGCATAGCTACCCACTCCAGTATTCTTGCCTGGAAAATCATGGACAGAGAAGCCAGGTGGGCTACAGTCCATAGGGTTGCACAAAGCCAGACGTGGCTGAAGCGACTTAGCACTCACACACCGTTCCCCTACCTCATTTTTACAGCTAAGAGCAGACTGCAGCTCAAATGGTTATTTCTCTGACCCCTGCAGCCCCTGTCCAGCCATCAGGCCTGCCCGTTAGACACTTATGAACCTCTCCTTTGCAGCATTCTCCACAGCTGTGTAAGATTATTTATGATTGATCCTGTGCCATTCAATAGAGTAGCCACTAGCCACACATCCTATTGAGCATTTGAAATGTGACAAGTGTATATTGAGAAATGCAATAGGTGTAAAATACCTCATTAATAATCTTTAATGTTGATTATACTTTAAAAGGATAATATTTTGCATACAATGGATTACATAAGATGTATTATGAAAATTCATGTCACTTTGCTCTTGTTACCCTTTTTTCTGGCTATGCAGCTTGTGAGATCTTAGTTCCCCAACCAGGGATTGAACCCACACACACCCTCAGCAGTGAAAATGCAGGGTCCTAACCACTGGACTACCAGGGAATTCCCTCTCTTTTTTTGTTTACCATTTTTAATAAGGCTACTAGAAAATTTTAAATCACACATGCAGCTGGCATTTGCAGCTTACATCGTGAATCTATTGACCCGTGCTGATCTGGGGCTGGCATTTGCGGCTTACATCATGAATCTATTGACCCGTGCTGATCTGGTCAACGCCTGGCTCTATCACTCTGTGTCTCTCCTGCTCACCACCACGCAGACTTTTGGAGGTGGCCAGGCCTCCAAAGCATTGTATAGGGCTTAGTCCATCTGAGGCACTCAAAAACCACGTGCTGGGTGATTGAATGCCAGGCTGCCCATCCTGATTTCAGGAAAAGGCAGTGATGCGAATAAGCCACCTGATTTCTCCGACTTCAGCCCCCATCTCCTCATCTTCCCCCATCTCTGCCAACAAAGACCCCAGCCCAGATGTCTGGACCCTAGACACTTGGTTAGGACCAACAGAGCCAAACATGCAAGGAAAGGTCCGCCCTGGCACTCTGAGCGTTCTGCAAAGTCTCTTTCTCTCCCCATCCCAGCCCTGCCTCTCTCCCTTCTTTTCTTTCTTTCTCTTTCTCTCTCTCTGAAATATCATTTCTCATAGTTTGGAATGAAACCCATTATTCCCAATTAGCCTGCTGTGAACCCACATTACTTGCTGGTTTGCCCATAATTAGTCATCCATAATAATAGCTAAAGTAAATTTTGGCGGTCTCAGTGAACACTGACATCTCCTTTGGGAAAACTTTCAAAGATGCCATGTCCTTGGTTCCTTATCTACAGCTTCCCTGCCCTGTTTTGTTTCATTTTCATTTTTGTAGTTAAGTCTTGAGAAGAAAGCATCCCAGACCAGAATAAGTCCACCCCAACATCAGGTTATTGGAGATTCTGACAGTGCTGTCCCATACCTGCTACCTGCAGGTGCTGGAACAGAAGCCAGGCTGACAGCACTTGGACCATAAGGATAAGTCACACACAGATAATTTTTGCAATTAGTCAGTCCTTCTCCAGGTTCCCTTTTTTCCTGCTGTCCTGGGAACTGGGCTCTGCAAGTCCACAGAAAGCATAAATCCTGGGCATGATTTACTTTGGGTCATCAGATGTAATTTACTAAGAGACTGTCTGCCAAAAAAAAAAAAAAAAATCCAGAAGGAAACCTACGTTGTCATTTTAACTTAAATGTGGCTCCTTTTGGTCATCTTTCTACCTAAAAAGCTGTATTAAAGATGCAGTGTCCCTATAACCACACAATAATAACAGCTGCAGTAAGGCTTGAGTCAAGACCTGGGGTAGGCAATGGCGGAGGGGAAGATGGAGTAAATACTGAGAGGGGAAGGGCTCTGAGATAATGCCTCCTTCCTGAAGCCCCTCAGTCTCCGGGGGATTTCGGTCCAGAAAGGGAAAGCTCTCAGATTCCTGCATTCTGCAAAGGAGATGAGCTAAACAGGCAGTGGGTGGGGTGGGGTGGGGAGAAGCATGAGCAAGACACTAACAACAGGCTCTATTTAGGGTCACTCTTCCCCTTAAGTGGAGAAGGTGATGGCACCCTACTCCAGTACTCTTGCCTGGAAAACCCCATGGATGGAGGAGCCTGGTAGGCTGCAGTCCATGGGGTTGCAAAGAGTCGGACACAACTGAGCGACTTCACTTTCACTTTTCACGTTCACGCATTGGAGAAGGAAATGGCAACCCACTCCAGTGTTCTTGCCTGGAGAATCCCAGGGACAGGGGAGCCTGGTGGGCTGCCGTCCATGGGGCCACACAGAATTGGACACAACTGAAGCGACTTAGCAGCAGCAGCAGCTTCCCCTTAAGAGAGCAGGGTCTCTCAAAGGGAACGCCTAGATGGTGGACAGTCTGAGCTGAATCAACACAGTGGCTTCAGTGGCTCAGGTCCAACTGAACTAGTGAGTTCACCTTTCTAGAAGGGTGGTCTTCGGGCACACTGTTCGGCTTCTTAGGGTTTCAGGCTCCTGACTGTAAAATGCAGATCAAACCTTGCAAAGTGAGCTGAGCTGTGAGGATAACATGAGAATTTCTTTTAAGTGCTCTGTAGCTTGTGGCAGTGTTAGTAGCTCAGTTGTGTCCGATTCTTTGTGACCCCATGGACTGTAGCCCACAAGGCTCCTCTGTCCATGGAATTCTTCAGGCAAGAAAACTGAAGTGCGTAGCCATTCCTTTCTCTAGGGGATCTTCCCCACCCAGTGACTGAACCCAGGTCTCCAGCACTGCAGGCGAATTCTTTACCATCTGAGCCACCACTGAATCCTGAAGTTTGTGAAACGTTAGGCAAAGGAAGGGATTCTGATTCTCATCCCTGATGGAATGAAAGGGGGCGGCCAGGGAGGCTCTGACAGCCTTTGCAGCTAATACTCTGACCTGCCATCTGCCCTATGGGTGGCCTCCTACCATCGCCACCTCCCACCACAAGAAGGGCCCTCAGCTGACTGCTGCCACCTGTCCAGGAGGTTAGAAACTCCCCTTCCTGGGACTTCCCTGGTGGCTCAGACAGTAAAGCGCCGCCTACAATGTGGGAGACCTGGGTTTGATCCCTTGGTCGGGAAGATCCTCTGGAGAAGGCAATGGCAACCCACTCCAGTACTCTTGCCTGGAAAATCCCATGGATGGAGGAGCCTGGTAGGCTACAGTCCACGGGGTGGCAAAGAGTCGGACACAACTGACCGACTAAACTTTCACTTTCCTGACTGCTGACAGTCAGCAACTGACAGATACAGAAGACCCACTCTGACCAGGGGATCACTCTGAGTTCTGGTTCAGGTTCCAGAACCTTCTTCTGTACTGGAGGCCATGTCCTTACTCGTCTCCTTTCCCTTCCCCTCCCTCCGTCCCTCCCCACCCCTTCCAGTGTTCTGAATCCCTGCCACAGCCTCTGCTTCCTGAGGAAGCCACTGAAGATGCCTCCTTCAAAGAAAGGGCCTCTTGGGCGCCTGTGGCTGCTGTGGGAGTCACAGTGACCAGGGCGCTGAGGGGTCCGCTGTGAAGGACGGGGGGAGGGGGCCCCGGGGAGCCGGCGTTTCTGCCGGACCCACTATGCCAGAGAGAAGGCCAGAAAAGAGAAGAGGAGCAGAAAAGCCGGGGCTGGGAGCCGGGGCCGGGCTCCCACCAAGGTGGAGGGCATGGCCTTGCCTCTGGGACCCTGGTCCTGCTCCCATAAGGCTGGGGCTAATGTAAGATGGTGACAAAGGGATGAAGAGGACTGTGGGTCCCTTATTCGAAATCCATTATTCGATTGCGGGTCTGTCCAAGATACAGAGACCCCAACCCTACACTGCCCAGTACTTCGCACAGGGTGGGGGTCCCGGGAGAAGGGGATGGAGAGGAAGGAGGGGGAGGGGCGGCGCTGGGTTGGGTTCTGGGTCACCAAGTCTCGGTCATGAAATTCTCTCTAGTGAGGCCCTTTTCCTAACCCACGCTGACTTCCTCCACCCACTGGGCTCCCCAGACCCGACTGGGGGCACCCCCAGCCAACCCACCTGCTCTCTGAGAGGGTCGGGACCTATGCGTTCACTACCCTTTCCTCACTACCCTTTCCCTGCGCCCCGGCCATTCTCGTCACACTCTCGTCAATAGCTCCTTTCACAAGGTCATCATTACCCACTAATTGTCCAAAATTTCATTCCCTCATCCTTCTTGGTTAAGGATTGATTTAAGGAATGAGTTCAATATCCCTGCCGTCTCCAAGTGCTTATTAATTCCCGGCGCCTCCAGCTCCCCGCGCGGAGCCCGCTCACCCCGCGCCGCTTCGCCCCTCGCTGATTGGTAAAGCCCCGGCTTTTAGGCCCGCGGGATGGGAGGCCTAATGTGCACTAATCTATCATTACTTCACGCGGCTGGCAGAGTGACGGATGGCCGGGGCACGGCGGGGGAGGCAGAGGGCCCTCCGCCCCCTTCCAGGACCGGGCTGCAGTGGAAGTTTGCTCTGCCGCGGGAGGATGACTGGTACCTCTATGGAGCCGGGCAGGGGAGGCCCTGTCCCCAGGAGCAGAGACCCAGGACGCCAGCAGAAATCAACAGACGCCTGCCCCTCACCCTGCCTCCCTCGGACAGCCTCTCCCAGTGGCCGCACTGTACAATCCCTCATGGGCTGGATGTGGCCCATTCCCTCCCCAGGCTACTCTGTGGTCTGAGAGGCGGACTTGCTGGGATGGCGTCCACAAGCCACCTTGCCCTCGCTTGCACCGATGGGGAGTCCCAGCAGCAAATGGGAAGGAAGAGATTGAGGTCGGTGATTACTTGACCCTCCTTTTCTCTCTCCTAGTACTGCCTTCCTGTATCCTTCAGCTCCAGGCCCTACCCTCACTCTCTGGGGGGCGGGGACACTGCACATCTCTCATGCAGGGTCCCTATACTCTGCCTCCACCTTTGCAAGATCTCTTTCCTGCTGGACCCTGACCAATATACCTCATTTTGCCAACGAAGAGACTGAGGCTCAGAGAGGATCCGGGCTTGCTGTTAGTCACACAACGAATGTATGGCAGGGCTGGCTGCAGAACTCATGTCTTCTGGCCATGTCTAACAAGATTTGCCCACCTGCCCATTCTGTCTACTCCCTTTCGATCCCTAGGTTAGGTGTGCCGCCTAACCACAGCACACATCTGGGGAGAGGAGGGGTGGGAACGGTCCAAGGGTGATCTCTGTAGGTAGGTGGCCAGGGGGCTTGGGAGGAACAAGTTCAGGGTGCTGTCAGGGCTCCTGTCACAGAAGGTAATATCAGCTCAAATGTTCCCCCTTCTCAGCACCTTCCAAATGCTGAGGCAGCCCCCCTCAGAGGTGCTCTGTGGCCTGGGACACTGTTTCCTCCAGTCTTTATGCTCACCCACTCAGGAAACAGTGCATCTCCCCAAAATGCCAAACTTCTGGCCATGTCTACCACAATCAAACCCCAAATAGATTAGGGGTCCAAAATTTCACCAAAGGACTCTCTTTTTACAAAAGCCCTTCTTTACAAAAAATGATTAGTTAGTAAATTTCTATTCCAGCTTCTCCAGTGGGCCAGGGACTAATCTAGGCCCTGGAGTTAGACTAGTGAAGGATGTCAACAGCCAACTGTAACTAACAGTGGAATAAAATAAGGTCTACTAAGCTGAGGACCAACGCCTGATTCTCTCCCCTGCTTAACCCCCCAGGAAAGAGGCAGTGGGGTCCAGAGAGACCACACCAAACCTTGTGAGCTGTTCAGGAAGGGTCCAACCCTCCTTCTCACCGAGACCCACAGGAAAGCCCCCTGCCCACCTACCTGCAGAGATCACCCTTGGACCATTTGCCACAAGTCAACAGCCCACCCCGGAGGAGGCAATGGCAGCCCACTCCAGTACTCTTGCCTGGAAAATCCCATGGATGGAGGAGCCTGGTAGGCTGCAGTCCATGGGGTCGATAAGAGTCGGACATGACTGAGCGACTTCACTTTCACTTTTCACTTTTATGCATTGGAGAAGGAAATGGCAACACTCTCCAGTGTTCTTGCCTGGAGAATCCCAAGGATGGCAGAGCCTGGTGGGCTGCCATCTATGGGGTCACACAGAGTCGGACACAACTGAAGCGACTTAGCAGCAGCAGCAGCAGCAGCAGCCCATCCCAGCAGATGAAGGCAATATTCCCTTCAATTACCAGAGGTCTCTCCTCCAAAGCTGTTGTCCTCAAAGGGGCTGGCCACACCCCATCCCTTTGCCTGAGACACATGCACTCACGTGTGCTGTCTCCCCGAGAAAGGATCCTCCCTCCAGGCTTCAGGACATTTGGTGATGGGTCGCCTGCTCAGGGCTTTTTGCTCTATTCTTGGCAACTCATTCTATTCCAGAGGGATTGGGAACCCAAGGAGACTGCCAAGTCCACATTTACCTGGGCCAAATCCAAAAGTCATCAGCAGATCCTGTGTCCATTGCCACCTGGAGGTGGAATAGGCAGTCACCCAAAAAGTCTCACCCAAAAGTCAAAGTGAGGCCAAAGATTGGAAATGGGCGGGGGAGAGAGGACTAGGGTTGTTCTATTACAGACCTCTGGGAACAGCCCCATCCCACCCCTTCCAAGAGGAGAATGAAGCATGGATGCAGAAAAAACTGGCCCTGGTGAACTGAGGCATGGTCCCTGGGAAAACCTCTGGGCTAGGGATCAAGAGAGCTGGATCTTCGCCCAAGCCTTCCCGGACCTGGCCTCTTCTGTAGAAGGGCGGGTTGGATCAGATGAACCCTAGTGCTGTAAGTGATATGATTCTGTGCAATTTTCCAGAGAAAGGGAAGACCAGTGGCCTAAACCCTGATACTATATAATCTGGAAAACCAGAGTTATATCCTTCCTGAAACCCAGCCCAGCCCCACCCCTGGACCTGTCTCTGCTATTAGAAGATGCTGCTCCTAGGAGCTGCCCCACTCCTCTCAAAAGGACTCAGAGCCCCCCTTCCCGGCAGGCGCTTCCTTTCCTAGCCCCACCTCCATTCCCCAGGCCACCCTCCTTCAAGCCTGAATATCTAGAACTGCACTAGTCAGCTGAGCAGCCACCTGTGTCTATTTAAGCTAATTTTCATTAATCTGAGTAAAACTCAGATCCTCAGTCACACAAGCCACATTTCACGTGCTCAGCTGCTACACAGACTAGCGGCTACCATATTGGAAAGTGTAGATATAAAACATTTCCATTACTGTGGAAAGTTCTTTTGGACAACACTAGTCTAAAAATTAGCCTTTGTTTTCACAAAGGGCTTCCTCTGGCTTCCCTAATTTCTTCCTGCTTCAGAGTCAGCCCATGTTCTCTAGCCTTCTGCTCTGGGGAGGATCCTAGGTGGTTTTAGAATGGACCTTGGCCACAAGTGACCAAGGAGTGGTGGTTCCTATCTGCCTGAGAGGTAGCCCTAGATACTTGGGTCACCCACGGAAACATTTGAGAGGAGGACAGTCAGTTCAACAATCATCCAGTACCTGAGAGAAGTTACTCAATATTCATGAGCATTCCTTAGCCAGTCACCTCCTTCTTCCCCACTTGATATGTCCCTTGCTAATTCCCCTTGTTCAAAGATGCTAAACCTTGAAAAGGGGCAGAGGAGAAGGAGCCAGAGAGTATTTTCAGAGTCCCATGATTTGAGAGATTTCTGCTGATGTGAGTAAAGAAGCTTAGACAACGCCAGAGAAAGAATGTCCCTGGTGTTGTCTCCATGTTTCCAGTCCAGGGGGCACAGGTTCAATCTCTGATCTGGGATCTAAGATCCTGTATGCCATGTGGTACAGCAAAAAAAAAAAAAGAAAACCCCAGAGATCATTTTAGGGTTCTCCTCTTCCCAGAAACTTTTCATATACATGGCTGGAAAAATCCCCACAAGGGGTTAAAAGCCGAGAAAATACCTTCTCTGATAGCATAGAAGTCTGGGAGGATTCAGGGTTGGGTAGCAGGATCCAGAGAGCTAAATGGGTTATCCAGAAATTACAAGAGCCTTTTAAAAGTAGAAAACATATCATATGTCAAGCCTATAATGTATAGACAGTAATTATTTTTGACTGAATATTTTTGTGTTTAATTTTGTGGTGACGATCTCCTTTACATCATGTATTCAGCAATCACTCTTCCCCTTGCTTAATATGCACAGTCATCTTTCTCCTCCTATGTCACATATTCAATAATTCCTCTCCTTTGGTTCCAGGGGTGGTGAGATGATAGGAATGTCACTTTTTAAATTGGTAACAGCTGTGTTTTTGTTTTTTCAATTTCACCTGGACCAATGCCTTGTAAATAGCTCGAGCTCCAAAAAAGCAACATGGGCGGTTGGGGGCTCAGTTTGTCTTGATCCCCAACTCAGCAGCCTTTTTGAGGCCTCTTCTCTGAGCACGAGATGTGCCTCAGGAACCTGCTGCTGCTGCTGCTAAGTCGCTTCAGTCGTGTCCGACTCTGTGCAACCCCATAGATGGCAGCCCACCAGGCTCCGCCATCCCTGGGATTCTCCAGGCAAGAACACTGGAGTGGGTTGCCATTTCCTTCTCCAATGCATGAAAGTGAAAAGTGAAAGTGAAGTCGCTCAGTTGTGTCCGACTCTTAGCGACCCCATGGACTGCAGCCTACCAGGCTCCTCAGTCCATGGGATTTTCCAGGCAAGAGTACTGGAGTGGGGTGCCATTGCCTTCTCCTCTCAGGAACCTAAGAGACCACAAAAGGGAGTGTTGAGCAACTGTGAAGGTCCATCCCAGTCAGTGGAGGACACCTGGCCGCCACATGAAAGTGGGCTCTTGTGTGGGGCGGGTTCCACCACGGTCTATTTAGTTTACTGTGGACTCTGACTCTGTTCATATCCATGAGCCCTTTTGTCTGAATTCCCAGATGTTGACTCTGCTTCCCCTCAGATGTACAAGAGTGGACAGCAGCCAGGATAGCAAGACCTGGGTGAGGAAACCAGGCACTGAGAACATACAAATTTAAGGAGGCTCTGCCTCTCAGGTGCCAACCCTACACTCACCAACCGTGAGAGCCAGGATCTCCTTAAATTTTTCAGCCCTAGGTGCCGTGATTGCCTCACCTGGCCTCCTGGCTCTTCAGAAGCCTTACAGATCTGAGAATCAGAATCAGGAGAGAGAGAGAGACAGGAAGTAGGGGAGATTCAACACCATGAAGAACAAGTGACTCAGGAAGGGAGTTCATTAAAATGCTTCAAGGGACTCCAAACTGCAAGAATGTTTTTTTTAAAGAGAGGAATTTAGCAAGAAATCAATCAACACACACGCTGATAACTTGTTCCATGACAAAAAAGAAACAAAAACCCCATCAATTTCTCAGCCTTTGGGTAGCCAGTGTCTACTGCCACTAATTAATTTTCTAGAACTTTCACTCTCCAGATACCACAAAACATGGTTAATCTGTCAGCCCCAGGAGGCACTGCCAGCACCTGCTTCAGGGGGAGCTGGTGGTTTTGGAACCTGTGCCACATGAGGAGGTGGGGCACAGAGGTGCCCAGAGCAAGCTCAGGCTCCCTCATTCTGCCCTCATCTGTGACATCCTTGCAGCACCTGCTCCACTAAGAGGAGCAGTGTGCAAGAAGGTAGGACAGTGCATGCCACAGCACAAGCCTCCCTGCCTCATTGTCCCCAAAAGCAAAATAAAGAGATTGCATGCAGTTGGTTTCGATTATATTCAACCTGAATTCATGTTACCCTGATGGGCACTCAGGCCATGTGCTCTCGACTAATCTGTTTCTGCCCACTTCCCGGGCTGCCCTTGCCAGTGCCTCTGTCTTCACACAAACACACCCAGTGAAATTCTGGAGGATTGTCCTGCAGCCTCCTCCTCTCAGGGCCCCAGCCTGTTTCCCATCACCAAATCAGGGAACAGCCCCCGGAGGCCTCACTAGAGGGGCCTATGACCTAGAAACCTTGCTTTTGACAGTCCCTTCTTCCTGCCAATCGTACAAGCTCATTGACATCTCCCCCAAAGGAGCAAAAAAGAACATGAGACCTGATCCTGTAAAGTTAGCTCCATAGTTGAAAACTCCAGATTAAAACCTCAGATAGGGGACTTATCTGGTGGTCCTGCGGCTAAGACTCTATGTTCCCAGTGCAAGGGGCACAGGTTTGATCCTTGGTCAAGGAACTAAGATATCACATGCCACGCAGCCAAAAACAAACAAACAAACAAACAAAAAACAAAAATAAAACCTCGTCTAGTGAAAGACCTAGAACATTCCCCAAGATTCCAGAGCAGATCAGTAGGTGGGGAAGTGCCCGGAAGCACCCTGGGTTGACCCCTGAGATTTGGCTCACCTTCCTGGGGAGGTGACTGAGGGGAACCCCACACACAGCCCCCTCCATAAAGCCCAAGCAGTGGGGTAGGGGTGCCTTTCTCCTTCACGGTGGCCCAGGAGCCCTCACTCACCCCACAGGGAGGAGGTCATGGTCTCATCCTCCTCTTCAACTTGACTTGTAGTTTCCCTTTGTATTTATTTATTTTTGTCTGTTTCTTCAAACAGTATGTGCCTAGAATGAATCCCAGGCTCTCTCTGGCAGGGGAAAAAAAAAAAAGGAGCACAGAGGGGAAATGTGAGAGCAGTAATCCATTGTAACACTTTAGGGGAAACTGCAAGCAATTTCCATTCTATTGATCCTCCCCGGGCATCAAAGCCACACTGAGTTTATTTGGAAAATTAAATTCTGGAGCATGTAGCATGAGGGGACTCTAGTTAAGTTGTCTAGCTCTACGGCCACAATTTAATTACGATCTTGCTCTGACTGACCACTTAAATACAGTAGAGGGCCAGGACACCACGGAGGCGCCCAGGTCCCAGCCCAGTTTGGGGGCCCTTGAATGTGGCCCCACGCCCACCCATCTGCAGCAGAAGAGCCGGAGAATCTCAATTACCCTCAGTCGACCACATCTCAGCACATTCAGGCTATTGCTTACTTACATTTTAACCTAGGCGATTTTTTAACCGGATATCTTCATTAAAATATAAACATTTGCTAAATCAGTCTCATCTGTGGCGTTTATGCCTTTCTCCAAAGTAAGATTTTGATCTTAACAAACACTGTTTCATTAGAAACAAAGTAATGTATATTACACACTAACTGGAAGCAAGGAATCAAAGTCTAATTCCAGAGTTGCCTGCAGTTCTCAGGCTCTGGAGGTTCACAGACAAGTGAAATGGCTACACAACTGCTTGCACACTCACACACACACACACACAATGAAACCCATGTACATTAGAGGGCCTGGCAGACATTCACCAATTCTTTGTTTAGTCACTTAAAGCAGGGGTCCCCACACTCCTGGATCTACTGCCTTATGATCTGAGGTGGGATTGACATAATAATAATAGAAATAAAGTGCACAATAGATGTGATGCACTTGAAGCATCCTGAAATTATCCCCCTCCCTCAGTCCATGAAATATCTTCCACGAAACTGGTCCCTGGTGCCAAAAAGTTTGGGGACCACTGACTTAAAGGACTTTTCGGTAGTTTCTATTATCTTCTCCCATCATCCCGGTTTCATGAACACTGGGGATGCAAGATGATAGTCTTACACTGTTGATAATCACTACACTGTTTTCATTTTCTTACTCTTATCTGTGAAAACTTGGTCACAGCCCAGCACATATCCACACGCCACCCTTGGGAACACTAGCATAGACTGATTTTTCTTTTTTTTTTTCCCAGATTGGCATTATTTCTTTTTTTAGACTGATTTTTCTTAAGTAATTTTTTGTTTAGAGATGATGCTGGGAAACAGGTGTGATCTCTGCTTGCTTCCCATCAGCCCAGGTAACTGAGAGCGGAGCTCACTTTCATAGCAGTCCAGAGGAACAAACCTCATGGTCTTTAGGTTCCTTCAGCACTGACCTGTGTATTGTTAGTCGCTCAGTGTCCTGACTCCTTGCGACCCCATGGACTGTAGCCCACCAGGCTCCTCTGTCTGTGGAATTCTCCAGGCAAGAATACTGGAGTGAGTTGCCAGTCCCTTCTCCAGGGGATCTTCCCAATCCAAGACTGAACCCGTGTCTCCTGCATTACGGGTGAACTCTTTACTATCCTAGCCACCAGCACTGACCTATTTGCCCACAAATGAGGCAGAGTTCCCCCAAAGTTCTCTTGGGTAACCAGCCAGGCCTTCTACCTTAAGCCTCACAAAACCGGCAGGCAGCCTGGCATGTTACAGAATCCTACATAACAGTTACTGAATGTCATTGAAAAGTCACTGAGTGGTCCCCTTATCCACAGAAGAACCCTGCTCCCAGATGCTCCCAGCCTCCTCTTCTGCAAGGATGTCTCTCTCAGGATACCAGCATGTAGAAGAGGGAGGGAAGTAAAGTCTTCCAATGACCCCAGAGCCAAAGGTAAATAGACTTCTCCCCTCACCTCCCTCCATCACGTGCTTACTCCACAGACTCACTGGCCCTGCAATTCCTTTGAAAGAAGTGACTTTTCCTGCCTATTGTTGGCACCAGGGTAAGAATGAGTGGCAGACAGAGCCACCGTGCTTGATCCACCAGGCCCCACCAGAAGGAACATCAGCAGTATTTGACAAGCTGACCAGCTCCCCTGAGGACAGAACTGTCATTAAGCCAAGAGGGAAATCATTACCTGATCTATAAATGATTACACAGGAGTAGGAACTGTCACTCCCTTCTGAGGAGTTTGCAGAATCGGGATTTTAAACAGAGCTGCAAACTGGTACAACACTCAGCTCCCTGGAGTAGGTGGTGTATTATTCACAGGGAAAAAAAAAAAAAACCCAGAAGTTAAGGCACTTCATGAGCTCAGGGGAAAAGAGAAGGTCTTAGGGACTCTGACTATCAAAGGATTTCAGACTATCATCGGTGTCAGCCAGAAACTTAACTCAAAGGAGAACAACTATTCAGATCTTCTGCCTGACAGTTTGGAGACCCACAACTGGCTGTCTTTCCACCAGCAAAACAAGCGACTGGAATCAGAGCTGCAGGCAACTGGGGTCATTCAGTCAAAGACACTCCTTTTTCAAAGATGGAGACTCAGGTTGAAGCTACAAAAGGGAAGCTATTTGTGGTAGAGGGAAGCTGGAGACATTTTATGGGCCCCTCATCCACCACTGGGAGAATGGATAAGTAACAGGTGTAAAACACACACAGAGAACTCCGCATCAGTAAGAAACCACGGACTGAACGCACCTAGAGCTGCCCCGTGGGTCCCAAAACACGGTGCTGAGTGAGAAACGCTGGGAATGGAAGGAGGCTTGTAGCACAATAAATGTATGTAATTTTAAGTCACATACTCACACAGAATGACGCTACATATTTCACAAGGACACACGCAGATTTTATAACATATTACAACCACAGTAGAGTGGGTGGCTACAGGAGAGAATGAGAGGGGAGATGGGGGGCGGAATACGCAAAGGCCACACAAAGCAGGATGTTGACAGTGAGCTATTATATTAACTGAGTGCAATTAACGCAACTCAACTTCTCACACCTGCAGTCCACAAAGAAAAGAAAGAAACTGAGGGCCAGAGAGCATGAGACAGCGCTTCTCAAACTTTAACATGCAGACCAGTGCCCTGTGTGCGTGCACGCTCAGCCGCTCAGTCAGGTCCACCTCTTGCAACCCCATGCACTGTAGCCCGCCAGGCTCCTCTGTCCACGGGATTTTCCAGGCAAGAATCCTGGAGTGGGTTGCCATGCCCTCCTCCAGGGGATCTTTGTGACCGAGGGATGGAAACCATGTCTCCTGAATTAGCAGGTGGATTCTTCACCAGAGTCCTGAGGATCTTGTTAAAATTCAGGTTCTGAGCAAGTAGGGTTGTGGTGGGGCCTGGGGTTCTGCATTGCTAACAAGCTCCCGATGAATATGTTGCAGGTCCTTGGACCCCAATTTGAGCTGCCAGGGCTTAGGAGATTCACTTAAGATAAAAAATGAGCAGCAAAGTCCAAGGAAGAACCTACATGCCCAATATGGATACATTTCAAGGTAATTATGCTCATGAAAGAAGACAGGCAAAAAAGAGTACATTATCATAATGTATGCTTCCATTTATATAAACTTCTAGAACATGCATACTCATCTATAATGAAAAAAGGCAGCTCTGTAACCACAGAGCTGGGACATGGGCCTGGGGGATGGATGAGTCACAAAGGAAACATTTTGGGATAATGAATATATTGACTATCTTGATTGCGGCGATGGGTTTTTCAGATGTATACACATGTCAAAACATCAAACTGTACACTCCAAATATATGCAGTTTACTCTGTATCAATTGTACTTCAGCAAAACTGAAAGCAAACAAAAAGGATCTGTGCCCTCCTCTCCACCCACCACACTGAAAATGCTGTGTTTGCATTTCAAGCTGAGTGGGACAGTTTTTAGCTAGCCAAGGCTCTCATGGCTGGAACCCGTCCCTTTGTCTCCTCCCAGGCTCCCACCTGAGCTCCAGGGCCACATCTACCCCCAAGTCTGCTTAGGAATCATGCTCTGATTCCATCCTGCTCAGTCATGTCCAACTCTCTGCAACCCTACGGACTGGATGGCATCACTGACTCAAAGGACATGAGTTTGAGTAAACTCCGGGAATTGGTAATGGACAGGGAGGCCTGGCATTGCTGCAGTCCATGGGGTCACAAAGACTCGGACATGACTGAGTGACTGAATTGAACTGAACTGGACTGTAACCCACCGGGCTCCTCTCTCCATGGGATTCCCTAGGGAAGAGTACTGGAGTGGTTTGCCATGCCCTTCTCCAGGGGGTCTCCCCAACCCAGGCCTCAAACTTGTATCTCATACATCTCTTGCAGGTGGGCTCTTTACCACTAGCGCTATCTGGGATTTATATATATATATAAAACTTCTCAGATTCTCACATTTTTTTAATTAAAAAAGAATTTGGGCCATACCACATAGCATGTGAGATCTTAGCTCCCCAATCAGGGATTAAGCCCATGCCCTCTGCATTGGAAGCGTAGAGCCTTAACCACTGGACTTCCAGGGAAGTCTCAGATTTTCACACTTTTTTTCCCTAAAAATAATTACAGGTTGTTACAAAATATTAAGTAGAGTTCCCTGTGCTATACAGTGGTCCTTGTTGGTTAAGGCAATGGCACCCCACTCCAATACTCTTGCCTGGAAAATCCCATGGATGGAGGAGCCTGGTAGGCTGCAGTCCATGGGGTCGCTAGAAGTCGAACACAACTGAGCAACTTCACTTTCACTTTTCACTTTCATGCATTGGAGAAGGAAATGGCAACCTACTCCAGTGTTCTTGCCTGGGGAATCCCAGGGACGGGGGAGCCTGGTGGGCTGCCGTCTATGGGGTCCCACAGAGTCGGACACGACTGAAGTGACTTGGCAGCAGCAGCAGCAGTGCATATATGTTAATCCAAAACTGCTAATTTTATCCCTAAATTTATCCCTCCCCTACACCTTTCCTCACCGTAAGTTTGTTTTCTATATCTGTGGGTCTATTTCTGTTTTGTAAATAAGTTCATTCGTATCATTTCTTTTTAGATTCCATATATAAGCTATATCATATCTTTGCCCCCACTGTGGATCTCTGTCCATAACACTCTTCGCCCCACCCCGATCCCTCTTGCCCAGTGAATTTCCACACATCCTCTAGTCCCAGTTCAGGTGTGTCTTCCTCAGCCTCTCCCCTGGCCTCCCCTACATTGCCGCCACCATCCAGACCAGTTTCTCGGCTCTACACTTTCCTAGAACCATGTTCCTTTCCTTCCAAGCACACGGTCCAGTGTGCCACCACACCATCCCTAGTGTGAGAGCGTGACCGAGGTCCGTCCCTTCTCTGCACTGTGAGCCCAGGGAGGGGGCACCACGTCTATTTTGCTCACCTCTCTGCCCAGCACCTAACACAGCATCTGACACACAGGAGGTGAACCATAAATACTCAGTTGCTGAATGTTTAGTGAATGCTCCTAAAGGGCCTGTGCCATCCCTGGGCAAAGACATGTCTAGTATTGGGGCATGGCCCCTTGTGGGCCCCTGCTATCTCAAGTTCTGCGGAGGTGATCCAATGATGTGCCCAGTGGAGACCGGAGAGATCTGAAAGGTCTCCCTCATGTCCAAGCCAATCTTTAATCTTCCTTTCAAAGCATGCTTTGCATAAAGCAAACAGCATATTCACTTTGGGGGGCTTTTTTTCTTTTCACAATTTCAACATCACTGTGTTTGGATATAATCATTTTCTTTCTGGGCTTGTATCCCAAACTCTGGCAGGGTCAGTGAGAGAAAGAAGATAAGTTGCAGAGGACGATCTGGACTTCTACAAATGTCCCCTCGGGCCAGGCAGGCTCACTGCCGTGGAGATGAGGCAGCCAAGCCTTGGGACTTGCTCCCCATCGAGAGCAAAGACTCAGAGGATCAGAGGGGGCCCCCCAAAGAGGGGGTGATGGTCAGAGAGGGGACAGGAGCAGAGACACGAGGAGAGAAATGGGTACCTCATAGGGAACAAAGGGCAGGGGGCAGTGGGTCAGCAACCAGGCACCAGGTAAACTGGCTCATTGGAAGCAGAGCCAGGTTGCAGAGACTCTTGAAGAGCCCTAGGAATTAAAGAGGTGGGGGGCCACACACAGAGCTCCCAGGGTTGGTCAAACAGCCAGGCATCGTGAGACCCCAAGTGGTGAGACTAACCCAAGCAGCCCCCACTCCCACCCCTGAGCTTCTCTCCACCGTGGGACCCCCTCCCATTAGCACCTACAGTCTGCTGCTGCTGCTAGGTCGCTTGAGTCGTGTCCGACTCTGTGCGACCCCATAGATGGCAGCCCACCAGGCTTCCCCGTCCCTGGGATTCTCCAGGCAAGAACACTGGAGTGGGTTGCCATTTCCTTCTCCAACGCATGAAAGTGAAAAGTGAAAGTGAAGTCGTTCAGTCATGTCCAACTCTTAGTGACCCCATGGACTGCAGCCCACCAGGCTCCTCCATCCATGGGATTTTCCAGGCAAGAGTACTGGAGTGGGGTGCCATTGCCGGTCTGGTCCTACCCAAATCCTCTCCAGGTGTCAGGACCACTTCAGCAGCTGCGGGAGAGAGGGGCGTCTGAGGGGCTAATCTTCTGACCTTTCTTCAGAAGGTTCCACTCTGCCCGGCTCAAGGGAGACTCGGTCATGAATGAGATGCATATGCGCGCAGACCCAAGCCTGAGAGGGCACTCCTGACACGGCTCCATAGTTCTCAGACTTGCCCCACCGCTTGAGATGTCACAGAGGGAAGGGAAGGAATTTCCCAGCACAGACCCTCTAGGAGGCAAGGAGAGTGATCCATGGTGAGCTGCCCCTGAGGGCCGGGAGCCCAGAGTTTTTGGAGGAGCAGCAGCTGACCCCCCTGGGCAGTCAGCAATGGTTCCATCCAGTCTGCCCCTGGCTTGCCGAACAGCCCTCTCTCCCCTGAGCAGCTGCCCAAAGTCACAGAGGACGGCAATCCTGAGGCATCCCTTCTCTGCCACAAGCCATCAGAACTGGCCTCTGTGATAAAGTAGCTGGCATTATTTTCTGAAGGTTTACAGGTCACTGAAAGTAGCTGCCAGAAAGAGGGCCGGAGGTCAGGGAGCAGACCAGGTCTCTACACATAGTGGGAGATCAATCTTAAGGAAAGGCATGGGCTCCCTTGCGTGTATCTGGTTATGGATGTGCTGTTGGCTCCATCACTGAGCGACCAGGCTGTCTATCACCGAGTGGTGCTGACTCTGTTAAGTCAATTACCTGCTGAGCCTCCTCCCACTCACCAAGTATTAGGGAATGAAACAAACCCAAAGGTGAATTCCCCTCAAGCTAATAACAAAATGCTAACTTATGAACAAAGCACTTTCTCTCTTGGCAGCCAGGACAGACATAATTATCACCTTTCTACAAAAGAGGAAACTGGGGCTCAGAGAGGTTAAGAAACTTGTCCAAGGTCACAGAGCTAGTGATGATTGAGCCAGGGCTTAAACTGGAGGCAACACCAGCTTTGATGTAAATCCCACCAACATTTTAACCCCAGTTCTGCCACCTACCAGCTGTGTGACCTTGGATGAGTTCCTTAACCTCTCTGAGCCCCATTTTCCTCTCCAAACAAATGTTTTAATTACTATCTTTCTCACAAGGTACATGGGAGAATGAAAAATAAGCTGTAATATAAGAAATTGATGGCCCATAGAAAGCAGTTAATAAATGTTTGTTTCTTCTTTCCAATTCCAAATCCTAAAATATATTGTTTTGGGACAATTCCAGCAGAGAGGTTACAAAGGACGTTTTTAGTGAAAAAGGAAGCATGTTCTGGAGAGACAGTGGAATCTAGGAACATGTCTGGCCAAGCATTTCTCTATGTTCAGAGCCTGGGTGGTACAGCCCCTTCTTTTCCCTTCCTCTCCTCTGGCAGGGCAGAGAGAGCAGGCCCTCCCAGGTGTGTGTCCCCTTCCTCCACACACACGGAAGCCCGGTCCACTGGCCACTGGGGCACATCCACTGTTCTGCCCCTGAAGGTGGAAGTCTGTCAACTGGAGTCTCACGATCAGGGACCAGGGCGAGGGAGGCTGCTCCTCACACCCAGCCTCTGATGATGCCGGCAAGAAGGCTCCGGGTGGAGCTGGTGATGTTACAGTAGTCTTGTGTGTGTGTGTGTGTGTGCGTGTGCGTGTGCGTGTGTGCTCACACTCAGTCGCTCTATCCTGTCCAACTCTTTTGTAGGCCCATAGACTCTAGCCCGCCTGGCTCCTCCATCCATGGGATTTCCCAGGCAAGAATACTGAAGTGGGTAGCCATTTCCTTCTCCAGGGGATCTTTCTGACCCAGGGATGGAAACCGCATCTCTCGAATCTCCTGCATTGGCAGGTGGACTCTTTACCACTGCACCCTCTTGGAAGTCCCAAGTAGTCCTGTGTACTCACACACAAAGCACTTCCTCTCCGGTCATTGCACCTCACTTACAGCCCTGGCAGGGCGACAGCACCACTGTCAATCCAAGTTTACAGGAAGGAAAATCACACAAAAAAATGTTTTCCAGGGTCATGGGACTTGATCTCAACAGACCAGAGCCCAAGCTTCTGTTCACTTCCATGTTCTCTGCCCTTTACACCAAGTCCCACAAGCTCCCTGAAGACTCCAGCCAGCGTCAAACCTAAGCCTCCCTATATCAATGTCACTTCTGTGACATTTTGATAACTGAGCTATGGTTATGTTAAGAGAGTGCCCTTGCTTTGGGGAAATATACATTGAAATATTAAGGGGTGGTGACCCAAATGGGAAGGAAATCTAAAAGAGAGAGGATATGTGTATATGTATAACTGACTCACTTTGACATACAGCAGAAGCTAACGCAACATTGTAAAGCAAATATACTCCCATAAAAACTTTTAAAAAATACTGTTTAAAACAAGAAATATTAAGGGGTATAGCAGCAACTATCAAACAGTTCCGATACACACACACAGGACAGGGCTTCTCAGCCTCGGCCCTATTGGCATTCTGGGTTGGATTATTCTGTGCAGAGGGGTGAGGGGACCCCTGTCCTGTGCATCCTGGGATGTGTGACACGTCCCTGCCCTCTTCCAACTAGATGCCAATGGTACCCATCTCCGGCCTATGTGTGACAACAAAACTGTCTCCAGGCATTAACAAATGGGGGTAAAAGCGCTTACAGTTTAGAACCAGAGCTGGGAGGGAGGCGGGCGGGAGAGAGTGTGAGCCAGTGTGAGTTGGAGAAAGCAGAAGTGGTAAAATGTTAACCTTGATCCTTGTAACTTTCCTATCAATCTGAAATAATTCCCAAATAAAAATTAAAAAAAATAAAGTTCTATGAGCACTTACAATTTTTAAAAAGAAAGGAAGAAAGAAAAAGACCTTGCCAAGTTCTCAGCTCTCTCCAGTCCGTCCCAAAGATCCCAAATCACTTTGTTCCCACAGCTGCCAACATCCACTGGGTGATCAGAGCCTGCGAGACCTTCCAAACACAGGTGCCCGCTGAAGCCTCACACCGGCCCACCGAGGGCAAGGTGCGGGTACACCCATTAGACATATGCGGAGCCCAAGGCCAGGAGGGAGCGGCCGACTTGCCCGAGGCCCTGCAGGGACCTGAGCGCAGTCCGTGGACTCCAGGACCCCTGCTCCCCTGCGGGCTGCGCAGGCACGCACCCGGCTTCTCACAGCCTCCACGGAGAACTCCCTGGCAGAACGCTGCAAGTTAAGCGCCTGTACTTTTCCCCTTTATTTCCCTTTCCCGAGACGGACTGTTGGACTGGGCAGAGCTGCCTTTCAGATGCTTCCAAGTCAGCAGATTTTGCCTCCTGCCTTTGCTTTACAATCTGTGATTATTCAAGTCAAACTGGCCAGCTGCCATTAGGAGCAAATTGATAACCAATCAAAATACCCCAAACTTTTAAATAAATAAACGACCAAGTAAGACAAGGAAGGCGGTGGGGGTGGGGAGAGGAATGGGGAGAGAGGAAAAGTAAGTTGCGCGAATGCAAATTAGAATTATTTAAAAATTAAAAGTTACTTTAAATTATTTAACCTAATTACCACCCAACTCTCCCAGGGAGATAGGTCGCCTGTGTTCTGTCAAGCGGGAAGGATTAAGCAGAATCCTCCGGCACTAGAGAAGCCAAGAGAATCAAAGTTGCAAAACATCTGGTCTTGGAGGGGGCGCAGAACAGTGGAGGAGCGCTGGGCAGGGGCACAAATGACAGTGAGCAAGGGAAGCACAGGAAACATAATTAATGTGGGTGTCACATTTCACGGTTGACAAAGCGCTTTCTCATTTTTGTCTAATCCTCACACCCACCCAAGGGCCCAGTATTGTACACACGGGAGAGGCTAAGGACCGGGCTCAGGGTTTAGGTGCGGGCTTACAAAGCTGGTGAGCAGAAAACCCAGGCCTGGAGCCCGGTGCTCCCGCAAAGCCCTGCGAGGCCCTTTCCCCTCCTGGACCCGCCTCCTAGAGGGACACCACTCCAGATGATTGGTCAGCTCCCACCCGATTCTGGAGCTGAGGACATTCACTCCATCCCCAGGGGACTCCATTCACCCACCCTGCGTGGCACATTTCGATTCACATTACACCCTATGCAGTGCCAGGCCCTGGGCTCTACCCAGAGCATCAATTTCCTTTCTGTTAATCCAGGAAGGGTCTTATTTGCATATCATTTGCATAAATTTGCTTGTTTCAGTGCGAGAAGGACCCCCAACTCCAAGCAGGTGAGATAAAATAAATCGGCTTATTTATTGTCTTTCCTGGTGCAATTGTATTCCAATCTAACATACTGAGCATTCACAGGGGAGATTTTACCACTGGCCTGTGGGGCTTCCAGGGATGCAGGAAAAGTAGTTTCTGCCCCCCAAACCAGGCCAGGGGTGAGATGGAGGGCTGCCTTGGATAGAGAACCAGAGCAGTTTCACTGTTTTAACTGTACCCCCAAAACATAAAATCCTATTGTGCTGTTCTGTCCTGCAGCGGGACCACAGCCCTATCTAAGCCCAGGCTGGAGGAAGTCCTGATCTTTGGAGTGGTCATTTAATTTATTATAGACACTCCGTCAAGGCCTAAGCACAAAGCATTCAGCTGATGTTTAAGGTCCCTCCTGACTCTAAGCTCCTACACTAGGGTTTGAATTGATGCTTTGCATCACATAGTTGAATGGAAAAATCCATTATCTTAACAACTGGCACCAGAATCCCTCTTAGGGAGGGAACTGTCTCTAGGGGAAGAAAAGCCTTTGATATACTGCTTGTGAGACCTGGTCCCTAAGGGTCCGAGGACACTGAAGCCAGGCAACCACAGAGGCGGTAGCCCAGAGGGGCACCATGAGAAGATGCCATGGAGAGGGCACCAAAGGAGGACTATTGCCTGCTTTACAAGAAAGGCAAGATGAGATGAGGCCTAGGAGTCATGAGGGGTAAGAATCTCTCACTTCTAAATGGGTTCAGACTGAGTCATCCACCCAGGTCAGGTGACCTGTATACCATTGTCATCTCCAACACATCTTGCGGAGAGCATGGGAGGAGCATTAGAGCATCTCTTATCTAGATCACAAGGACCTGGGAGACTCCAGCTGGTGCCTGGGTTACACTCTTAATAAAATCTATTGGGAGGGTGGGATGAATTGGGAGATTGTGACTGACGTATATATACATGCTGCTGCTGCTGCTGCTAAGTCGCATCAGTCATGTCCGACTCTGTGCGACCCCATAGACAGCAGCCCACCAGGCTCCCCCATCCCTGAGATTCTCCAGGCAAGAACACTGGAGTGGGTTTCCATTGCCTTCTCCGATGCATGAAAGTGAAAAGTGAAAGTGAAGGCGCTCAGTCGTATCCGACTCTTAGTGACCCCATGGACTGCAGCCCACCAGGCTCCTCCATCCATGGGATTTTCCAGGCAAGAGTACTGGAGTGGGGTGCCATTGCCTTCTCCATATATACATGACTATGTATAAAATAAATAATGAATGAGAATCGACTATATAACACAGGGAACTCTACTCAGTGCTCTGTGGTGACCTAAATGGGAAGGAAATCCAAACAAAGAGGGGATATATGTACTGATATGGCTGATTCACCTTGCTCTACAGTAGAAAACAACACAATACTGTAAAGTAACTATATTCTAATAAAAATTTTTTTAAAAAAAGATCTACTGAACAGCAGTTGAACAAATGTTTAGGGCTTCCTCTGGAAAAGGCATTATACTAAAATCTTCATAACAATCCTAGAATATAGGTTTTATCATTATCCCAGTTTACAGAAGAGAATGGGCTTCCCAGGTGGCGCTAGTGGTAAAGAACCTGCATGCCAATGCAGGAGACATAAAAGACGTGGGTTCAATCCCTGGGTTGGGAAGATACCCTGGAGAAGGTAATGGCAACCCACTCCAGTGTTCTGGTCTGGAGAATCCCATGGACAGAGGATCCTGGTGGGCTACAGTCCATGAAATCACAGAGTCAGACACGACTGAAGCGAATGAGCATGCGTCACGCACAGAAAAGAAAACGGACATTAAAAAGGCTACATGATTTGCCCGAGGTCACTTGGCTAGAAGGTAAAAGAGCTAGGATTTGCTTCCAGCCTTAGGGCTGTTAACCACCACATCATATCAGGCAAGCCCCTCAGCTGTCCTTTAAAGCATGGAAGGCGATCATTTTTGAGACAAGGAAGCTGAGTTTAGTGATCCTAAATGACTCACCTAAGACCACTGACTCGTAGGTAAAAACATTTTGATTCTCAGCATGGGGGCCTTTCCACTGTACCTGCCTGCCTCTTCAGATACTACAAACATCAACTGAGTCTACGATTTCATCCTTGCTATTGGTATTTGGGGATGACAGGATGGAGGAAATGCATGAGCCTCAGTGCTCTGATCCCTGTTCTGCCCCTTCCTGGCTGTATATACCACAAGACGTTATTTAATCTCCCTGATTCTCAGTTTCTCATAAACAAAATGAAGGATACTTCCTGTCCACTGACCTCAGAGGATGATGAGTGTAAAGGATTCTGAAGCACAAAGCAGAGCCCTGAGATCACAGGAGAGAAACAAGTTCAGCTTAAGCAGGAAGGGGTAAGGGCAAGCCTGAACTGTGACATCCCTCATCCCACCAGGCTCTCAGAACCCCTGGGCTCAGTGCGCAACCCCTGACCCTGCAGCCTGGGGTCAGGATCATCCCTGCTTCTCACATCCCAGTGAAGGGACAGTGGTGCAAATCAGTTGCCACTACCACCAACTGGGTCCATGTCACAGGGGAGCCAAGGGACCTGCCTGCAGAGATGCCAGTCTGATAGAGGAGACACAGTCCCTGCAACAGGGAGCTCCCTGTGTGATGGGGGAGACACAGGCCCTGTTACAGGGAGCTCCCTGTGTGAAGAACCTCCTGCCCTCAGGGAACACTCTGCCAGACTGGGAGACCCCATGTTGCCCTGAAAGAGCTCCCAGCCTGACATGCCTCAGTTTACCTGGTACCTGGTTTACCTGGGTGTCTAGTACTGCTTGGCTTCCCAGGTGGCGCTAGTGGTCAAGAATCAGCAGTGAACAAGTTGCTTTGGGAGTCTCTCGCCTCAGTGTCAGGAAAGTCCTGGGACAGGAAGTGAGAGGCATGCAGAATGGGCCAAGGTGAGACCTGTCAGATCACATCTGGGCAAAGCTGGTTAAAGCCTGTCTGGAATAACTGGGGCTAGAGTAAGATGTGGGGTTGAAACGATGTGCGATGTGAAGTGAGTCCCAAGAGACATCAGTACAAGCTGTGAGAGGCAGGATGAGCAGGAATTAACCAGAGAAGAGTAGGTAGCAGAAAGAGCTTTCCAAGCAGAGGAAATAGTATGGACAAAGGCCTGGGACAAGAGGGAACACTATTCAGAACACTAAAATAAGGTCAGTATAGATGAAGCTCAGGGGAAGTGTCAGCGGTGGGAGATGAAGCTGGAAAGGCAGGCAGATACCAGACAATACAAGCCCATCTTAAGGATTTGGAATATGATCTAAAGAGGGATGGGAGCTATTGAAGGGTTTTAAGCAGTGGTAAGGAGAGACCCATAGGGGCTCTGCTGGTGGCTCAGATGGTAACGAATCTACTTGCAATGCAGGAGACCTGAGTTTGATCCCTGGGTCAAGAAGATCTCCTGGAGAAGGGAATGGAAACCCACTCCAGAATTCTTGCCTGGAGAATTCCATAGACAGAGGAGCCTGGCAAGCTACAGTCCATGGGTTGCGAAGAGTCAGACATGACTGGGCAGCTAACACTGCTTCTACTATTAAGGAGACACCCGTAACAAATTCGTGTTTAAAAAGTTTACTAGGAGAATTTCCTGGTGGGTCCAGTGGTTAGGACTCCAGCTCTCAAAGCTGAGGGCCAGGTTTATCCTGCAAACCACACAGTATGGCCAAAAATAAATAAATAAATACATAGTAAAAATAAAATGTTTACCTTCTTGATGAAGATAGGGTCTGGAATAGAAAGAATGGCTATTTTGTGACTTTCCTAAAGTGTAGCCTTCATCCCAACTGCTTTCAACCAGGAACTAAGGGGTCGAAAACCAGAAACAATTGAACTATTGCCTGCGGCAACTGTAAACGTACCGTGGTTTGAAATGGTTTGCTGGGAAGGAAACGGTAGGCAGGAGAAGGGGCGGTACCTCCTGGGAAAGAAAGAAGACAACTGGTCAAAGGTCATAGGAGATAGGCTAATGACACATCTTTGGCAATAAACTGATGGTGTTTACTAGGAGTGAGTCCTTACCTACAGAATGTTTTTTAACATATGTACCTGGTTTACCTGGGTGTCTAGTACGGCTTGGCTTCCCAGGTGGCACTAGGGATGAAGAACCAGCCAGCCAAACATAAAGACGCAGGTTCAATCCCTGGGCGAGGAAGATCCCCTGGAGGAGGGCATGGCACTCCAGTATTCTTGCTTGGAGAATCCCCATGGACTCTCCTGTCCATGGGGAGAGGAGCCTGGTGGGTTATAGTCCATAGGGTCGAAAAGAGTAGGACTCAACTGAAGCGACTTAGCACACACACAAGGTAGTACTGCTTATGGTAAATAAATACAGAAATCTATGAACTTATGGAGCATGGATCCCTTTTGTCACCTAAGCTATGTAACTGAGGATAAAGTGGAGATATTTCAAAGCCAAAATAGTTGCCTTCTGTGGGAGCAAAGTAGTTACATACAGCTCTTGCTGCTGCTGCTGCTACGTCCTTCAGTCGTGTCCGACTCTGTGCGATCCCACAGACGGCAGCCCACCAGGCTCCCCCGTCCCTGGGATTCTCCAGGCAAGAGTACTGGAGTGGGGTGCCATGGCCTTCTCTGACATACAGCTCTTAGAGACCTCATATATAAATCAGGGCAGATCATGTCCCAAGGTGATGAAAGAGGACTTAGTGGGTTGCTTTAATGGTCCCACAGCTCTCCTTGTTTCACTCATGCCTCCTGTATTCTTGAAATTATTCATACATTTTGATACTGGGTAAACCTCTGCTTCATGAGAGTCTGGTCTGACAACTCAATGCATTGTGTCTTCTCAGTAGGACAGTATATGCAGTCTCATCTCCAGATTCATTAAATGTAAATTTTCTCTGTCTTTTGGGCCATTGTCTCTCATTGAGCTGGTGTTTTTAGGTTCTAATTACACCTATCAAGTCTTCAAAATGCCTTTGTCCTTGACTGTGACCCAATGGGTAGCTCAGAGTCTCACATCTTATCAGCCTTCAAGAATTCAACATTTCCTCCCATAAGAACCCCTTTTATCAATTCCATCTGAGCCCCTCTCTTCAACAAGTCCTCTGGATTTCAAGAAATCTTGCCAAGAAATAATTAAAATAGTTTTTCCAACTTTAAATTAATCAAAGACATTCATAAGTCCAGAGCTTCTGATCAGCATGAAACTACCTGCCATGTGAACTTAACAGTGTTTCAGATAAAAGCAGAGAAAATGGTCTCTTAACATGCACGGATGTTCAATGCAGGGTAGGAGGGAGCTCTTTTTGAAATTTTGGAAATACTTTTTAAAGAGACCCCAGGTTGGAAACCACTGCTAAATATATTCCTTTATTCTCGCTCACTTTGTTCCTCATCTACCATTTCTCTGATCTCTCATAAAGTTCTTCAATTTTCCCTACAGTTTATTTGCTCCCATCTTAGTATTTTACCACCCACATCATTTTTTAAATATTTATTATTATTTTTTTAATTTGGCTGTGCCAGGTCTTAGTTGAGGCACACAGGATGTTTAGTTGTGACATGTGGGATCTAGTTCCCTGACCAGGGATCAAACCCAGCCACCCCCCCACCACTGAAGCACCAGGGGAGCCCCTCACCCACATGATCTTAATGTCATCAGCAAGCCTGAAGCTCACCATGAATACTGACTTTCAAATCCCATGTAAAAATGTTAAATAACCATCTCAGGAGTAACCCACTGAGTGTGACTCTGAACCCACCCAAGGGCCCTTTCCTCTCCATCTAGATGTCCTCCTCATGGTTTTGAGTCCCAGCAACCCTCTGCATGGCCCTGGCCCAGCTTCCTGCCCCTCCATGGTGGGTGTTCTCCAAAGAGGAGTGAACAGAGTGACCCATTGTTTTCAAGGGAAAAAAAATTAAATCTATTTATATTATTTACCTAAAAGGTGAAAAATAATTTTTATTTAATACTTAGTATATACATTGACAAGCAGCACATATATATACTTTATTAATAAATTTATATATGTCAGAGTGGAGCTCAACACTTTTCTTAGGAAAGTGCTAGTTTCTCAGTCATGTCTGATGCTTTGAGATCCCATGGACTGTACGGCTCTGCCTGGCTCCTCTGTCCATGGAATTCTCCAGCAAGAATACTGGAGTGGGTAGCCATTACCTTTTCCAGGGGATCTTCCCAACCCAGGGATTGAACCCAGGTCTCCTGCACTGCAGGCAGATTCTTTACCATCTGGGAATTCCCAGGTGGGTTTCAGTTCAGTTCAGACGCTCAGTCATGTCCGACTCTTCTCGACCCCATGAATCGCAGCACGCCAGGCCTCCCTGTCCATCACCAACTTCCGGAGTTCACTCAGACTCACATCCATCGAGTCAGTGATGCCATCCAGCCATCTCATCCTCTGTCGTCCCCGTCTCCTCCTGCCCCCAATCCCTCCCAGCATCAGAGTCTTTTCCAATGAGTCAACTCTTCGAATGAGGTGGCCAAAGTACTAGAGTTTCAGCTTTAGCATCATTCCCTCCAAAGAAATCCCAGGGCTGATCTCCTTCAGAATGTTTAGTGGTAAAGAATCCACAAGAGATGTAGTTTCAATCCCTGCATTGGGAAGATCCCCTGGAGGGATTCAAACACCATGGATTCCATTGCTGGAAATAGCCTCCCATCCCTTACCCTCTTTTCTATCCCTCCTTGCTTCCCACCCCCAGCCCTACTGCCTGGGTGTTTTTCTGGCTGCTACCTGTCTCAAATCTCCACTCTATTCCTGTCTCCTTCAGACCTCTGACTTGCTCCCTACCCAGTCTCCTAGACATGGTGTTTCAGAAGCCCCTGTATACTCACTGCCCATCAGCAGGGCCTGGGCCCTCTCTTCCCAGGCCAGTCCTAGAAGCTCCCACACCCAGTCCCTGTCCCTGGGACCACAGCCCAGCTCAAAGCCCCAGACTGGTACTTAAGTGGGTAATTGAATAGTCAAAACATACCAACAGTATAAAAATGTCCCTTAAAATGTTGTATAATGTAGTCCAAACTAGAAACGATCTAAATACCTATCAGTATGGTAACAATAACCGTGTATGCGAGATAGCAAAAGAGACACAGATGTATTGAACAGTCTTTTGGACTCTGTGGGAGAGGGCAAGGGCAGGCTGATATGGGAGAATGGCATTGAAACATGTAAATTATCATATGTGAAACTAATTGCCAGTCCAGGTTCAATGCATGATACAGGGTGCTCAGGGCTAGTGCACTGGGATGACCCAGACGGATGGGATGGGGAGGCAGGTGGGAGAGGGGTTCAGGATGGGGAACGCATGTACACCCATGGTGGATTCAAGTCAATGTATGGCAAAACCAATACAATATTATAAAGTAAAATAAATAAACAGGAAATAAATAAATAAATACCTATCAGTAGAGTTTGGGAGGAAAAATTACAGTATATGTACAAGATAAGTCTGTTTTGCAGCCATTTTCCCAGAAATTTCTAATAACTTGAAGAAATCCTCAAGCTATAAGATCAAGTACAAAAGCAGGACTCAAAATCTATGTGAAGTGTTATTTCTCCAAAGAAGACACACAAATGGCCAACAGGTACAAGACAAGATATTCAACATAACTAACCATCAGGGAAATGCAAATCAAAGCTACAATGAGATAACACCTCACTGAGGTCTAACACCTGTTAGAACGGCTATTATCACAAAGACAAGAAATAACAATTGTTGGCAAGGAAGTGGAGAAAAGAGAACCCTGTGCACTGTTGGTGGGAAGTGTGTACTGGTACAGCTATTATGGAAAACAGAATGGAGGTTCCTCAAAATACTAAAAATAGAACCACCGCACAATCCAAAAAGTAGACTTCAGGGTATTTATCCAGAGGAAATGAAAGCACTGTCTTGAAAAGACATCTACACGCTTCTGTTCACTGCAGATAATTCCCAATAGCTGAAAAATGGAAAAACAACCTAAGTGTCCATCACTAAATGAGCAGATAAAGAAAATGCCACATGTATATTCAGTGGAGTATTATTCAGTCATTAAAAAAAAAAAGAAGGAAATCCTGCCATTTGTGACAACATGGATGGGCCTTGGGGCATTATTCTAAGTGAAATAAGTCAGAAAAAGAAAGACAAATACTTCACAATCTCACTTATATGTGAGACTTTAAAAAGAAAAATCACCAAACTCATAGGTACAGAGAACAGACTGATGGTTGCCCAGAGGCGGGGGCAGTAGGGTGGGTGAAATGGGTGAAGGTGGCCAAAAGGTTCAAAGTTCTAGTGATAAGTCTGGACTCCTGCATGGAGCCTCCTTCCAGCCCTAAGGTCCCAGTTTGCCTCTACAGAGTCCTGGCTGGGGTCTTATCCCTACGCTGAGAGCCAACACATCCCTCAGCCTCCCCTCTGCCAAAGAAGTATTTAGGCACAAACCCGAGACCAGCGGGCTGGGCTGCCCTGGGTGCACACCTCATCGGAGAGGGGGCTGTGGTCAAGACCAAATGGCCTTCATGCCACCTGGGGTCAGAAGAGTCTCTGGGGACTTCCCTGATGGTCCAGTGGTTAAAGAATCTGCCTTGCAATGCAGGGGTTGTGGGTTTGATCCCTGGTTGGGGAACTAAGATCCCACATACCACGGGGCAACTAAGCCTGTGCGCCATGACTACTGAGCCCATGCACTCTGGAGCCTGCCCATGGCAACAAAAGATCCCTCATGATACAGACCCTACAGGCTGCAACTAAGACTTGACACAGCCAAAAAAATACGTAGATAAGTATTTTTAAAAAAGAGTCTCTGAAGGGGCAGCACCTGGTGTCCCATTACAAGCCCAAACAGAAGCCCTCACACCTTGGGTAACCCACACTGGCAACTCCTGGGGCCCCAATAAAACCCACGCTTCCTCACTCACCTGCCTTTGACCCCAGCACATCCGTCCTTCTTCACTTTCGCCCGTTCCTCCTCCTGGCCTTAACCTCAGGGACACAGCTCCCCTTCCCCCATTCTTATCTTTCCCTGCTTCCCTTTCTTCCTCCAGACTAAAAGTGGGGCCTGGAGAGGCTGTTTCAAGACTTAGGAAGGAGCCCCCACCCTGTAGCTGCCCTCAGAACGGGGCGGGGAGGATAGACCTCTTCAGGGTAGGAGACACCAGAAAGAAAAAGATCAGAGCAATCCCACAGAGCCCAGGGGTGCTGAGGCCAAGCAGAGCTGTCTGAGGGGGTTTATGGATGATGGGGGGCTGTGAAGGGTTGTGAAAACCACTGATGCACAAATTTATGGTTACCAAGTGGGGAAGGGAGGGTGGGATGAACTAGGAGGTTGGGATTGACACGTAAAGCCAACTGTGTATAAAATGAATAACTAATGAGAACCTACTGTAGAGCACAGAGAACTCTACTCAAGGATCTGTGAACTGATGGGGAGGAAGGAAATCTAAAAAAGAGCGGATATGTGTATTCATATAAGTGTTTCACTTTGCTGTTCAGCAAGAAACTAACACAACATTGTAAAGCAACCAAACTCCAATTAAAAAAGAAAAAACAAACCATTGATGCTTAAGGAGCAGGGAAGCCTGTACAAAAGAACTTATGTTATTCTGCAGTGAAGGCAAACACTCCCTGCCCGAACACTGTTTTTCTGAAGGATGCCCTTAACACCCTGTAATGTTTCCTATGGTTAAAAACCTGCATCCAGACCTTAACACTGATGCCAGTGGGGTGCAAAGTGTCATGGCAGATGGGGGCCAAAGTCACTGTAAGTGCTGAGGCTCTCGTGTACATGGGCACACACCACACACATGATGGACAACACCACACAAGTGTGCACACATGCACACACACACCAGACACACACGACACAAGCATGCACACTCACACACTCACCACACGCACGTGCACTAATATGTGCACACACGCCACACACACACACACACCACAGGCACACACACACATGTCTTCAGCACAGCCATCAGCCATTACAGCAATCAAAGCCCAGTGCCAGCTTCCTGGCAGCCCAAATGGACCTCTGCACTTTTACAATAAAATATTTCCTGGCAATGGAGAGCAATCATGCCTGCGGTGAGTGGGTGCTGTGTCCTTCCACACTAAGGTCAAGTCCTATTCTCCTCATAACAGCCCCGCAGCCAGAGTGAAAAGGAGGGTGTGCTCCTGCCCCTCAAGGAAGAGAGCAAACTGCAGCTGCCTGGCAGACAGCCCCCTAAAGCCTCCCAACCTCCCCAGGGCATCCCTGGCCTCACAGCGTCTGCCTCTGGCCCTCCCCAACTGCCCTCTCTCTCTCCTCAGTGTCTGGGCAGCAACACCCCCTGCCCCATCCCCAATGGTTCAACCAGTACAGGATTCTGAGGAGCCCTTCCCTTTCTGGAAGCTTCCCTTGGTAACTGTGGTCGGCTTTCCTTCAGGACTGGCTGCCAGACTGTGTTCTCTCCCCGGGAGCTCTGGTCCCCAAGGGGAGGCGAGTGTCCCACCAGAGGCAGGCTGCCTGGCACAGCTAGAGCCGGAGCATACGCCTGAAGGGCACACGTGAACAGTGACAGAGGAAGACGCCGTTCTCCTCCAGCCCTGATGACCTGGTCCTTCTACCCTCAAGGGCCTGAAAGAACTGACCAGAAGCATCTGGCCATGCAAGACAGCTGCAAGACAGACTCCACCCCTAGCCCAGCCCAAACCCACTCATGACTGGGAAAAAACCCCCACCCTCAGTTCATGCCACAGGGAGAGGGGCTCTGAGAGCCTTGACTTGCAAACACCAGCCCCCTTTCCCACGCATCTCGACCCCCTGCCCCTCTGCCCACCCCCAGCACTCCCAAAGCACCTCCTGCAATGCCCAGTGGGGCAGCACCACCGAGACCTTGGTGGAGATCTGAACACGGATCCACTGATTCTGAGGGTCTGCCTTACACACGGGCCTCTGTGCAGTGCTTGTGGAGCATGAATCTTTTGCAGCAAGAGGGGAAAATCACTTTGCATTGCATCCACCACTCCATCTGGTTTCTCAAGAGGCAGCAGGATTCAGCTTATGGTCTTCTAGTTGAAACTGGTGATGAAGGAAGAGGTGGGGCTCTTAGGGGCTCTAGGGAAACCCTGGGGTCCCAATGCAAGAACTCGAGCACAAGATCTACGCTGTCCTGAATGTCCTGTGAATACACGAAGGGTTACTTCTTGGACCCTCTCCTGCGCCACAACTTACCTGCTTACAAGAAGGATATGATCCCAAGGAGAATTCTGACTCCAGGGGGAAACGAGTCAAGCAGTCCCGGTTCTGACCCCAATCACCTCTGCTCTTTCCTCTCACTCTATCCAAATTTACCAAAACAAGACTCTTCAAGGTTAGGAACAGTCGCCCAGATGAAACAGGAGAAAGAGAGCAAACAAGCACTGCAACTGTGCACAGTTCTTTTTTGAAATTTATTAATTTTTATTGGAGTATAGTTGCTATGCAATGTTGTGTCAGTTTCAACTGTACAGCTATACACGTACATATATCCTCTCCTTGTTTATTTCTTTCCCAATAAGGTCACCACAAATACGCACAATTCTTAACTGGAGCTTAGTTTGGGAAAAAAAGACAACTATAAGAGACATTTGAGGGACAACAGAGAAACTTTAATATGAACTGGGCATTAGAAGACATTAGATATTATTAATTTTGTTAGTTGTGATATTATTCTTATAATATATAAAAAATATGGGGGCCTTTTTGGAAATTGTGCTGACATGATTAGAAGTAAATATCATGATTTTGTCATTTACTTTAAAATGATTCCATGAAAAAGATAATAGATCAGGCAAACATAGAAAAATGTTAACAATTGTTGAATGTTGATTGTAGTCCATGGATTTTTATTGTACTACTATCTCCAATTTTCTGTACCTTTGCAGATTTTCATAATAAAAAGTTTTTAAAAAATGCTTTTTTTAAGTTTATAAGGTAGGGGTAGAATTTAGTAATTATTTCATTTTTATTGTTAATTTTTCTTGGCATAAAATTGCTTTACAATGTGGTGTTAGTTTCTGCCGTACAGCATCATGAGTCAGCTATGCATATGCAGATGCCCCCTCCCGCTGGAGCCTCCCTGCCGCCGACCCCATCTCACCCCTCTAGGTCATCACAGAGCGCCGAGCTGAGCTCCCTGTGCTGTGCGGCAGCTTTCCACTAGCCGTCTAGTCTCACGCGTGGTGGTGCACATACATCAATGCCACTCTCTCAATTTGTCCCCCTCTCCTTCCCCCACCAGGTCCACAAGTCCATTCTCCGCATCTGCACCACTCTTCTGCCCTGCAAATAGGTTCATCGGTACCATTTAAAAGGCAGGAATAAAAAGTCCCAAAGGATGCTTCTGGGCCTCATGCTGCCAGTGGCAAACCCAGATGTTAGCTGCTGAGTGACTTCTGGTAGCAAGGGCACCTGCACCAAAGTTGGAGAGACTGAGTTCAAGGTCAGCTCAGCCCCTCCTCTCTCCCTAAACTTACTTTCTTTGAGCCTCAAATTGTTCTTATCTATAAAGAAGGAATAATAAAACCATCAAGACTAAGTTGTGAGAACTCAATCAACTTCTACACGTAGAAACACATAACACCCTGTGGGTCCTCAATAAACATTCATTCTTGTCCTTTCTTTGCATCTCCCCTGCTTGGTTAAGAGGGTTGGCCTAGTGTGTGGCAATGAGATGCAAAATTTAAGAATTTTTCTCTTACAGGAAGATAAAGTAAGTGTATTTCCCCCTATTCCTCCTGCTAAGTACAACTGAAAACCCCAGACACTATATGCAAAACAAAGAAGATTGTGAAAAATAAAAAGAAAATGCCAGAACAACTAGAAACTTCAAGACCTCACATGATAGTGAGTTCACAAGCACACACTATCATGAGTTCCTTGGGGGTTTTTTTGGCCTTATATGTCCCAGACTTGGAACTGAAGACACCAGGAGCCCAGAATTGCCACTGGGTGCATACACAGCAAGCACTAACAAAAGCCTGCTCTCTCAGCCAAAGGACCAGGAAGAAGGCAGTCGAGCAAGCAGAAAACTTTTAAACCATACCCACTGTACGCCAGCCAAACACCAACTGGTGGGCCCCATCAGCAGAAGCTAAGTGGGGAGCCTAAACTTCCATCCTTGCAAGATTATAATAAAGCACTCCAATGTGCCACCTCCACCATAGGGATAATGTCAAAAAGGCTAAGTAGGCAGCCAGGATGTTTATCCCTACCAGCTGGTAACAAATTGCCCCTTGTAGAACAAGTGAACATCATGTTGGGAGCCAGAAGTCCCACTGCTGCCCAGCAGGAACAAAAACCCACCCCTACCCTTAGGTGTCAATAGGGGCCAAATCTAGACTTCTAGCCCTACGTGATATTTACAAGGCAGGAATCCCTACTTTCCCTGCCAGAGAGTTGTCAGAGAAAGCTAATTAAAACAGAGGTATAAATAAGGCCCAGGATCTCATGACATAACATGAAAATGACCAGGTTTCAATTAAAAAAAAAAAAAATCACTCACCATAGCAAGAACCAGGAAGATCCCAAACAATGAAAAAGAATAATCAACAGATGCCAATTCCAAAATGACAGTGGTATTAGAATTATATGACAAACAGTTTAAAACAATCATTATGTTTTGTTATAAAATAAAACAAAGAAAATCAAAATGTTTTCTTGAGGAATTATGAACATACTTGAGGCAAATGAAAATATAAAAAGCCTCAAAAAATAGAAGCTATTTAAAGAATGAAATGGAAATTTTAAAATTGAAAAACAATAAGTAAAATAAAAATCCCAGCAGATGGACTTAACAGCAGAATGGACAAGGCAAAGGAAAAAAAAAATCAGTAAACTGGAAGATAGAACAATAAAAATTACCCAATATGAACAACAGATAGAAAATAGACTAAACATCCCAAATTCACCAAGTGACACAATCTATAAATTCACACTGTTGTTGCTGCTGTTTAATCTCTAAGTCATGTCTGACTCTTTGTGACTCCATGGACGGTAGTCCTCCAGGCTCCTCTGTCTATAGGATTTCCCAGGCAGGAATACTGGAGTGGGTTGCCATTTTTTTCTCCAGAGGATCTTCCTGACCCAAGGATCAAATCCATGTCTCCTGCTTGGCAGGCGGATTCTTTACCACTGAGCCACCTGGGAAACCCATACATTCAAGATCGAACCCCAAACAAGATAAACCTAAAGAAATCCACTTCAAGGTGCATAATAATTCAGCTTCTGAAAACTAAAAATTTAAAAAAAACAACTTTGAAAGCAGCCAGAAATCATAAAAATGAATCAAATAGAACTTCAAGAGTTAAAAAGTGAAATAACTGGAATGAAAAAACATCAGATTTGAGAAGGCAGAAGAAAATAAGAGAACTTGAAGATAATTCAATTGAGACCATCCAGTCTGCATGGGAAAAAAAAAATGGGGAAAAATGTCAAGAACCCAGAGACCTGTGGTACGCTGTTAAACATATCAATATATGTATAATGGAACTCCAAAAATGATAGGAGAGAAAAGGGCAGGAAAATATAGAGAGAAATAATGGCTGAAAACTTCCCCAATTTAATGAAAAATATTACACTTCTGAGAAGCTCAAAAAACTCTAAGTAGGATGACATCAAAGAAATTTACACTTAGACACATCAGAAAATGTTTAGAGACACTCTTGAAAACAGCAAGAGAAAAGCAACTCATTACTTGGGGTCCTCAATAAGAACAGCTATTTTCTCATAAGAAACCACAGAGGGCAGAAGGCAGTGGGATAATATATTCAGAATGCTGAAGGAAAAAGACTATCAACAAAGAATTATATACCTAACAAAACTTCCCTTGAAAAATGAAGAGACTAAGACATTCTCGGATAACAACAGAGAGAACTCATCATTTGCAAATCTGCCCTATAAGAGATACTAAAAGGAGTCTTCTGAGCTGAAATGGAAGAAGAGTATACAGTTGCTTGAGTTCACATAAAGACATAAAGAACATCACTAAATGTAAGTACATAGGTAAGATAAAAGACAGTTTTAAAGGGGTCGAGAAGTACAAACTTCCAGTTACAAAATAAGTAATGGGAATGTAATTAAAAAATAAAATCAAAAAAACAGTTTAAATCTATTTTTGTTTGCAACTTTTTTCTCCTATGATTTAAAAGACAACTGTTTAAAGCAATAATCATAAACCCATGTTGATGAGCACACAATGTATAAAGATGTAATTTATATAACAAATAACAGCCCAAAGGAGAAGGGGAATGGATCTACATAGAAGCAAAGGTTTTGTATACTCTTTAAGTTAAGTTGGCATTAAATATGTGTAGAGGAAATATTTATTATTATCAATGAGGAGTTACAGTTGACTCATTGGAAAAGACTCTGATGCTGGGAGGGATTGGGGGCAGGAGGAGAAGGGGCTGACAGAGGATGAGATGGCTGGATGGCATCACTGACTCGATGGACGTGAGTCTGGGTGAACTCTGGGAGTTGGTGATGGACAGGGAGGCCTGGCGTGCTTCGATTCATGGGGTCGCAAAGAGTCGGACATGACTGAGCGACTGAACTGAACTGAACTGAAAGGGAAATAAGATGTCTATATTTCACTCAAACTGGAAAAATGATAAACTATGTACATACAATGGGCTTCCCAGGTGGCGCAGTGGTAAAGAATCCTGCCAAAGCAGGAGACTTAAGAGATGTTGGTTCGATCCGTGGGTCAGGAAGATCCCCTGGAGCAGGGCATGGAAACCCACTCCAGTATTCTTCCCTAGAAAATCCCATGGATGGAGGAGCCTGGCAGGCTATAGTCCATAGCGTTGCAAAGAGTTAGACACAACTGAAGTGACTTAGCGCGCATGCAGTGAGGGGCTGGGGGTAGGAAGGAAGTAGGTGTAACTATAAAACAGCAGCATGAGGGATCCTTGTGGCCTTGGAATGTTCCGTACCTTGACTAAACTAGCCTAAGCAGCTGTGTTCAGGCCAACATTTGTACTGGACTCTCAAGAACAGCTTCCCTTGTGGCTCAGCTGGTAAAGAATCCGCCCACAGAGCGGGAGACCTGGGTTCAATCCCTGGGTTGGGAAGATCCCCTGGAGAAGGGAAAGGCTACCCACTCCAGTATTCTGGCCTAGAGAATTTCATGGACCCCTTGGGGTCGCAAAGATCCGGACACGACTGAGCGACTTTCACTTTCGATCAGGAACCTGTTCCCATTGGTCAATGCCTCATTCTGATTGGTTGATGCTATGATGTACTAACTGTCAAATATTTTGACCACAATGCTGGTAAGACACTCTCCTGACCCACATGGTCCATAAGGGAGCCATATGGAAGTAGTTCCTCCCTTCCTCTGGGAATACTCAAAATGCCAGGATATATTCCCTTCCTTATATAACTCCTCCTGCCAGCAGAGTTAGAGAAAAAACATGCTGATTCACTGCCCTAAGGACCCTGATCACTTTACAGACCCAGGGCACAGGCCTAGCAAAACAAAATCACATATCCCCAGGACTTCCCGGGCCGTCTAGTGGTAAAGGCTTTTCGCATTTACTGCATAGGGGCAGGTTCGATCCCTGGTTGGGGAACAAAGATCTTCACATGCAGCATGGTTAAATAAAAACACAGATATTCCCCAAATATACATCGACTCAAAAAGACCATTGTGTTCCACCCAGAAGTGTTTAACTGAGCAGAGGTTACTGAAAGGGACTATTTACACAGGTGAGGGTAGGATATAGGAATCCACATGGAATGTTAGATAAAACACTCAGAGATTCGCCATGGTAGGAAGACATTACCACCCTGATAACTGGTCACTTTGAAGGAACAAAGTGAAGAATGAGTGATAGGAGCTAGAGAGGAAGGGACTGCAGTTGTGAAGGGACACGGCCCCTGGCAGAAGCCCGGGGCAGGAAGGGAGTCAGGAAGAACCCACCCCCCATCTCTCTCTCTTTCCACTCCCCAATCTTCCACAGGAGCCTGCTTTGGCCAAACCCAACCAGAAAGCAGAAATCCAAGGGCCCAGGCCAAACGGAGCTACTCCACGCACAGAGTGGGGCACAGAAGGGCAGAGATGTGTGTGGGGGATACAAGGGGCAATGCAGAAGGCAGAGAGGCAGACAGAGACCCAGCGGAGCAGAGCAGCAGTCTCCAACCCTTTTGGCACCACAGACGGGCTTCACGGAAGAAAATTTTTTCACAAACGAGGGGGTGGGGGTGGTTTCATGATGATTCACTTTATTTCAATTATTATTACATCAGCTCCACCTCAGACCATCAGGCATTAGATCCCGGAGTTGGGGACCCCTGGGTCAGAGGATACTCATCACACATGGCACTTCCACACCAAGACCCAGAACCACAGGCTTGGTGTACAACTGCCAGATTCACCCTGCTCACCAGCTCACAGCTGTCTTCCACATTCTCCTGTCCTCAGTGGCACAGCTTTGGTGTGTCCAGGGGAACTGCCTGCAAAGGGGAAGCCATAGGATGCCCTCCCTGTCCCAGGCCCCCAGGAAAGGGAGACGGTGAAGGAGGGTATCTTCTAACACTGTCAAATCCTCAGCCCACAGAGCCCTGCAGCCAGGTTGGGCTGGCCCTGCACTCTGCCAGAAGCCCAGTAATCAAGGTAATTACAGACCTTTTCCTCCTCTTGGCACACTGCCCCCCAACAACACAGCATTTCCCGCCCCCACCCCTGACTGCCAGCTCTCTGCCTGGTCTCAACCCACAAAAACAGTGTCCCCATGGCAGGGACTGTTCCCAGAGGCTTGCTAGCAGATGGACTGAGGCAGCCACCAGATCAGAGTCCCCACTGCCAGGGACTCCCCTCAGCCCACAGGGGAAGAATCAGGACTCAAGTAGAGGCTCAGGCAGGTTACCTCAAACCACAGGATGCAAGAGGTGTCCAGAGGGAACAAGAGCTGCATTCTCCAGACAGCTGAAGGGAGGGCAGGCCAGACTCTGTGAGCGGGGTGAGTCCCACTTCCCAGCCATGCATATCTTGGGGCATAAGGCAAAGCTAGAGAGGGCCAAGAAGCTGTTTTGCACGATCAGGGAAAAGGGCAAGAAGGAAAAGTGATGGGAAGCAAAGCTTGCAAACCCTACATTAGAGGAGAACTGGCCCCTGGTGTCTCAGATGGTAAAGAATCTGCCTGCAATGCAAGAGACCCAGATTCAATCCCTGGGTTAGGAAGATCCCCGGAAGGGGATGGCTACCCACTTCAGTATTCTTGCCTGGAAAACCCCATGGGCAGAGGAGCCTGACAGGCGACACTCCATGGAGTCGCAAAGAGTCAGACACAACTGAGTGACTAACACTTCCATCAATAGCTAATTCGGACCTGAAATTAAAACTCAAAAAACGCCCTCAGCCTCTCCTGCTCTCTCTGACCCCTTGCTAGTGAATAAGGAAAATCAACCAACTAGTTACTTAAGATCATAGCTCATTAAAATTGAACAAGATCTCAGCGATAAGAACAATCCTCCAATTTATGGGCGAAGAGAAACTGGGAGGAGGAGCAATATATATAGTCACACAGCAAGGGACTTCCCTAGCAGTCCAGTGGTTGGACTGCCAATGCAGGGGGTGAGGGCCCAATTCCTGGACAGGGAGCATGCCTCACGGTCACCAGGAGCAAAATGTAAAAGAGAAGGAACATGGTAACAAATTCAATAAAGTCTTTAAAAATAGTCCACATCAAAAAAAAAAAAAAATAATAAATCTTAAAAGCAAAGTCACAAAAGCAGGACAGTAGCAGCACCACAGCCAAAAGTCCTCAAGTCTCCAAATACTGAGCACCTAGGATGGTTGGATGGCACTGTCAAATCAATGGACATGTTCAATTCACTTCAGTCGCTCAGTCATGTCCAACTCTTTGCAACCCCATGCACTGCAGCACGCCAGGCTTCCCTGTCCATCACCAACTCCCAGAGCTTATTCAAACTCATGTCCATTGAGTCGGTGATGCCATCCAACCATCTCATCCTCTGTCGTCCCCTTCTCCTCCTGCCTTCAATCTTTCCCAGAATCAGGGTCTTTTACTGTGACTCAGTTCTTCGCATCAGGTGGCCAAAGTATTGGAGCTTCAGCTTCAGCATCAGTCCTTCCAAAGAATATTCAGGACTGATTTCCTTTACAATTGACTGATTTGATCTCCTTGCATTCCAAGGGACTCTCAAGAGCCTTTCCAATACCACAGTTCAAAAGCATCAATTCTTCAGCACTCAGCTTTCTTTATGGTCCACATCCATACATGACCACTGGAAAAACCACAGCTTTGACTAGGTGGACTTTTGTTGGCAAAGTAATATCTCTGCTTTTGAATATGCTGTCTAGGTTGGTCATAGCTTTTCTTCCAAGAAGCAAGCATCTTTTAATTTCATGGCTGCAGTCACCATCTGCAGTGATTTTGGACATGAGTTTGAGCAAACTCCAGGAGATAGAGAAGGACAGGGAAGCCTGGAGTGCTGCAGTCCATGAGGCCATAAAGGGTCAGACATGATTTAGTGACTGAACAACAGCAGTATATGTTGGAGACTTTTAGAGATGGTAGTGGGGATATAGCAGTGAACAAAATGGTAAAATTTCTCTCCCCATGGGGTTAACAATCTAGAGCAATGCTGCCCAATAGAATGCTCTAGAGTGATGGAAATGTTCCCATCTCGCTGTCCAGTACAGTAGCCACTAGCCACATGTGGCTTTTGAGCACTTGAAATTTAATTACTGTGACCGAACATTGAGATTTTTGCTTCATATGTTTTACAGCTCTGCTGTTTGGTGTATAATGTTTAGGACTGCTATACTTTCATGGCGAACTGACCCTTTTATCATTAGGTAACATCCCTCTCCATCCATGGTAATTTTCTTGGCTCTGAAGTGGACTTTGATATTAATACAGCCATTCCTGCTTTCTGCTAATTAACATTCACATGGTATATCTCTTTCCATCCAAGAGCTGAATTTTAAATTTTATTTATTTTTAATTAATTTTAATTTAACAACCGCATGTAGCTAGTAGCTATAATTTTGGACCATGCCATTTTAGAGAACTCAGCCTGGTAAGTTCTGTTTCTATTTTGCCAGTAGCTGAGCAGACCAGCTTCCCCATCCATTGGGGAAACGTTGCCAGCAACTGCCCCCCGGAACTCTCAGAGGCCCAGGGTAGTCCCCTACTACTGTCCAAGATGGAGAAAACGACTCTTGACCCACCCTTCTATCTGGGACTCAAAAACAAATGGATACATCCAGGGAGTAGAAGAGACGGAGGATGAGCTAGCTACTTCTGAAGGCGAAACTTCGCCCCTGCTTCCTGCAGGTTCTCCCTCCCAGCCAGGAGGCCGGGGTTCTCCCAGCCCTGGTCCTCTCACTGCAGGGAGCAAGCATTCTCATCGTGCGTTCTGGCCAGGGGAGGGTCTTGGGCAGGCAGGGGCGGCAGGGGAGGCAGGGGCGGTGGGAGGGGACACCAATCCCTTGTTCTCCTGGGTTGGCCCAGGCCTGTTCTACGTAGCAGAGGGAAACGGGGCAGGCCTCAGGGAGAAGGAAATTGGTGGTATGGTTAATTGAGATTTCTTGTGTAAAGCCGGCCAGGTAGAATCCAGTGATGTCAAGGACTCCTCGGGCAGAGTGACCTCCTCTCTCCTCCAGCCTCCCACACATCTTCCTTCTCACCGCATTGTGTGGTGTCCGCTTACTCACCAGCTCAACCCCCAAGTCTTGCATCTCCCCAGAGGAGCTCAGGGAGCTGTGGACGTCCTTCCCACGTGGAAAGCAGACACTTCCCTCCCACATAACACCATGACCAAGACCCAGCTCAGAGCTGGTGCAAAGTGAATATGTGTGGAAGGATGGTGGCGGAGTGGGGGGAGGAGAGAAGGAATAAGAACAGGATTGCTACCCCCAGTCACCATGGTTCCAAGGGCTGAAGAGCAGACACACAGGGAATCCAGGGAAAGTCTGTCCACCACTAACCTCCAGTTGGAGCTGCAATGGCTTCCCAGGCGGTGCAGTGGTAAAGAATCCTGCCAGTGCGGGAGACACAGAGATGCGGGCTCGATTCCTGGATCGGGAAGATCCCCTGGAGTAGGAAATGGGAACCCACTCCAGTATTCTTGCCTGGAAAATTCCATGGACAGAGGAACCTGGTAGGCTACAGTCCATGGGGTCACAGAGTTGGACACGACTGAGCACACACAAACTCTCACTCACACTGAAAGCTACAATGCCTCCCCCATCCTTTGCATTAAGACCAAAATGCTAAACCTGAGTTCCAGTCTCAATGCATCTTTCTATCTGTCTGTCTTTGGACACATCCCGGCATATTTACCTCTCCTGACAAGGACACCTTCGTGTCCTTGCATTGATCGTTTTCCTGAGCTTCAAGGGCAGAAGGGTGGGGAGGCCAGGGCAGGGAAGAGGGGAAATGGAAGGGCCCAGCAGGGGCGACTGAGCCCCTGGAACTTCCACATGGCACCATGCACACCTCCACTTTAGTTTACACATCTTATTTCCTTACCAAATAAGCTGTCACAATAATACAGGAACTGATTCAATTCAAGCAAAGCTGCACAGATCACATCAGAAAATGACTGATAGTCTTGATGCAGAAATTGCATTTGTCATACAGACAAATAAAGTAGGAAGACATGCCTTCAGGATAAAGGTTCTGTCGGCACCGGAGTGCACAACTGACCTGGAGTCCTCCCACAAATGAGACATCAGCACAGGCTCAACACCAAATGGAATGGGGAGCAGGAGGGTCTAGGGGACCAGGGGCCAGAAAGGCCAACAGGTTGTGGTACCTGGGGTCTGGTCAGCATCGGAAGGAAATGCTCTCCAGATGCACAAAGCCACAGCCACCACCTCCACTGAGGGAGGGAAAAAGAGAGTCAGGGCCCCTGGGAGGACCTGGGAATCGTTCCACACTGGAAATTCATGGCCAATTACTCCTGTAATTTACTGGTCCGGCTGGAGAGATGCATCTTTGAACTCCAGCGAGAGACTTTGAAAATCACTCTCCACCCTGGCTTTCCAAGCTCTGCCTGAGATGAATTAAAGGAAATTATGCACAGAAAGCCCCTAGATCAAGGGGACACCCACTCTCCTTCAACTGCCTGCAAGCTGATTAGACAGATAGAGTTCACAGCAGAACAGGCAACCAGGCTGGAAGAATAAAATAAATTTGGAATGCAGAGATTGATGGCTTATGTCACAAAGTGTTTCCAGAACCACAGTCTGTAAATTGGAATTTCCATCGATGCTAAGGCAGAGATGGGTGGCCGCTCAGTGGCAGTCGGTCTGGTGGGGTCTTTGGGGAAGGATACCAGATCCCCCTTAAGATCTATACACTTAAAATCCCCCCAGTGTAAGGGATCCATATTTGAGGCTTTGGTTGTAAAAGATACCCCATCACTCCAAGGAGACACTGGGGCACAGAGCAGTCAGGTCACACTCAGGACCTCCTTTACCTCCCATAGTAACATCATGCCCAGTTCCTGGCAGCCAGCTGGTCCTAAGCAACAAGATGTTGCCTGTCTTCTCAGGGCCCTGCTGCACAAACTCACACCAAACTTATTCTTCTATGTCTCAGCTCAGGTCCCAGGCAAGCCACAGAGGAGAGGCCACAGACAGGCAAGCCCTAGAACTCAGTTCTGCTCAGGCCCTGGGCCAGGTGAGAGGCAGCAGACAGTCAGGAGTGCAGAAATCTAGGTTTTCCACCCCCAGAGACTGATGCATCTCAGGCTAGGGTAGCTAAAGAGGGGACGCTAGAGAGGGGATTGTTGATCCAGATGCCGTCTCCAGGAGTGAGATATTCATTCCCAAGTTCCTCTCTGGGAACTGTTCCCAGCCAGAGAGAGCTCTCAAGGTCACATCCCAAACCAGAAGGCAGCTGGTTAGTTGGCCAAATAGAGGACGGTCATAAAAGTGTGGGCCTCTAACCACAGGGTGGGATGATCCTATAGGCCATCACTGCTGCAAGGTTGCCCCGCAGGCTGGTGATGATGGTATAGTCATTAACTTATGTCCAGCTTTTTGCAACCCCGTGGACTATAGCCCACCAGGCTCCTCTGTCCATGGGATTTCCCAGGCAAGAATACTGGAGCCGGTTGCCATTCCCTATCCAGGAATCAAATCCAGGTCTCCTGCATTGCAGGTTGCAGCTGAGCCACCAGAGAAGCCCAGGTGGCTGAAGCCTTTGTTATGACTGCATCACAACCCAACATCTCCCTCTGCCCCACTTTGCTGCCTTTGCCCTCCATAGATGCTAATATTGGGGGCATGAAGCAGACAAGCCCTGATGTGGCAGGTGCCACTGAAGTTGAGGTGACATGAGGTCCCCTGTCCAGTCTAGTCCCTCACATCAGAGCCAAGGGGACCCAAAGAAGGGAAGAGATTTGCCTTTGTCTACACAGCCAGTCCACGGCAGAGCTACCCTGGAACTCAGGCCTTCTGATTCCACATTTCCCCAGGAACCCCCCACAAAGGTAAGGCCTCCCCAGAAGGAGGCTCAGCCCCAGAAGAGTAATTAAGAGAGTTCACTTTTCAGTCCCTACTCACTCCAGCTTTCACTCCACCATCCTGTGGGCCCTTACAGCCAAAACACTCTCCATATCTCTCAGTATCTCTTGGCACATCTCACCAGCATCCTTCTCAGAACGAGACATTGGTGCCACCATTTTATTATGAGACTTATTAGGTACCTTTCTCAACTAAAGGGCTTTCCAGGTGGCTCAGTGGTAAAGAATCCGCCTGCCAAGGCAGAAGATGCAGGAGACTCAGGTTTGATCCCTGGGTTGGGAAGATCCCCTGGAATAGGGAATGGCAACCAACTCCAATATCCTTGCCCGGGAAATCCCATGGACAGAGGAGCCTGGTGGGCTACAGTCCATAGGGTCGCAAAGAATCAGACACAACTGAGTGATTAAGCATGCACCATGACCAACTAAGGAAAGAGATACTCTGTTCGCTCTCAGCTGGGTTAGTTACAGTTGACAATCACCTGTCTATGTGTCCCCAAAATTTGAAGATGGCAGAAAAAAACAGAATCACCAAGCATTCACATTGCTTTGGTTAATCTCTAGGGGAAAATACAATTAAACGAAAGGAACAAAATGAAAGCTGGCTGGTGAGTTGCCATTTTAAGACACTCAGTTCAATTAAGCTAAAAGCCTGCTCTCAGGGCCATGGCAATAGTTCCCAAACACTGCCAGCACACCAGCTCTCCAGCAGGAGTTAAGATTCCTCAAAGCCAAGGAGGAGGGAATCCCTGGAATCTGCACCTGAACCTCATTCCCATTTAGGACCAACTTCTCAGATCACTGCTGACAGCCTGTCACCCCACCCTGCTGGCTGGGGCTCAATAGGTATCCTGGAATCTAAGGTGGGAGTCATAGGTTCTATCGTCAAAGTGTCCAACTTCTCATTTTTTATTGTGTGCTTTACAAAAGATAGTCCCTGGTGGGAATTCAGGGTCTGTTTTGCCACTACCTGGCCTCAGTTTTCTCATCTTTAAAATGGGGATGTCCTTAGACCATGGAAACCTAGATGTTAGCTCCCACATAATTTGCAGCATAACTTCCTGATCAGCATAATCATTCTAAAGGGCCTGCTTATCCCACCAACTTGAAGCTTAAAAGTGCTGGGGCAGGAAGGATAGATAGCCTTTTCCACACACGATCCCAGATCCATGCGACATTCATGGGCAAAACGTGAACCGTGGCCTAAATCTTATTTAGATAAACTGATGCTGGTGAAAACAAGACTTCCCTGGTGGTCCAGTGGTCAAGAATCTGCCTTCCAGTGCAGGGGATGCAGGTTCAATCTCTGGTTGGGGAACTAAGATTCCTTATACCACAACTAAGCCCTTGTACCACAGCTACTGAGCCCATATGGTCCAGGGCCCATGAGCCACCACTAGAGAGGCCCATGTGCCACAGCAAAAAGCTTGTGCACAGCAACGAAGACCCAGCACAGCCAAAATAAGTTTTTTAAAAATCAAATCTTTCACTCTGCAAAAGACAGCATTAAGAAAATGAAAAGACGTGGCAGAGTGGGAGAAAATATTTGCACATCACAAAACAAAGGACTGGTATCTGGAAACTATAAATAACTCTCTCATCACAACAGTAGGAAGTCCACAATCCAACTGAAAAAATGGGTAAAATACTTGAACTACTTCACCAAAGAGGATATACAGATGGCAAATAAGCACGTAAAAAGATGTTTGACATCATCAGTCATTAGGGGAATGAAAATTAAAACCACAGTGAGATATCACCCAGGATCTCATGTCAGAATTGCTAAGATAAAAGTTAGTGATAAGAACAAATGCTAGGAAGGATGTAGAAAAACTGAATCACTCATGCATTGCTGGAAGCATTGAAAATAATACAGCCACTCTGGAAAAGAACTTGGCAGTTTCTTAAAAAGCTAAACATGCAACCATCATATTACCCAGCAATTACACTTTGGGGTACCTATCCAAGAGGAATGAAAACTTACATTCAAACAAAATCCCTCACAAGAAAGTTTATAGCAGTTCTATGAGTAACAGTCAAAACTGGGAAACAACCCAGATGTCCTTCAGTGTGTGACTGGTTAAACACACTGCTGCTGCTGCTGCTGCTGCGTCACTTCAGTTGTGTCCGACTCTGTGTGACCCCACAGATGGCAGCCCACTGGGCTCCCCATAGTGCACCAATACTACATGGATCAGGCTGAGAGGACCCCAAAATTCATGTTCACCCAGATCCTCAAAATACGACTTTATTTGAAAATATGGTCTTAACAAATACGATTAGTTAAGATGAGGTCAGGGACTCTGCTTGTAGTCCAGTGGTTAAGAATCTCCAATTCAGGAAAGAATCTGCCAATTCAGGAAACACTGGTTCGATCCCTGGTCCTGGAAGATCCCACATGCCACAGAGCAACCAAGCCTGAGTACCACAACTACTGAGCCCGTGCACCCTGGAGCCTGTGCTCCACAATAAGAGATGCCATGGCAACGAGAAACCCACACACCGCAACTAGAGAGCAGCCCCACTTTGTCACAACTGGAAAAACCCAAGTGCAGAAACAAAGGCCCAGAGCAGCCCAAAATAAGTCATTTGTTTAAAAAAGATCAGGTCATCCTGGATAAAGGGAATCCTGAAATCCAGTGACCAGTGTCCTCATGAGAAGACCATGTGATGAGGGAGTAGTGAGCGTACCTACAAACCAGGAACACCAAGTGTTGCTAACAGCAGAATCTAGGAAGAAACAAGGAAAGATTCTTCCCTAGGGCTTTCTGAGGGAGCATGGCCCTGCTGACACCTTGATTTCAGACTTCTGGCCTCCAAAACTGTGAGAAAATACATTTCCGTTGTTTTAAGCCACCCTGTCTGTGGCACTTTTTTACAGCAGCCCTCGGAACTAACACACCAAGGGATGTTACTCAGCAATAAAAAGGAACAAATTGAGCCACACAACAACCTGGATGAATCTCCAGAGAATTATCCAGAGTGAAAAAAAGCCCATCTCAAAAGGTTACATACTGTGTGTCTCCATTTATATGACATTCTCAAAATGACAAAATTAGAGTGATGGAAACCAGATCAGTGGTCACCAGGGGAGCAGGTAAGGAAGGGCAGGACTATAAAAGGGGAGCACGAGGGAGTTTTGGGGGTGATTGAATAGTTCTGTATCCTGATTGTGGTAGTGGTTCCATAAATCTATGAATATGACAAAATTCTGATACACACACACACACAGGCACAAAGTACGTCCTTGTAAATACTGCTGAAATCCAAATAAGATCTACAGTTTAGTTACTCGAATGGTGGCAATGTCAATTCCTAGTGTTCTTACTTATACTGTGATTATGTAAAATGCTACCATTGAGGGAAGCCATGAGGAGTACCTGAGAATTGTACTATTTTTGCAAATTCTACATGAGCCTAAAATTATTTCAAATTAAAAATATTTTAAAAGGAGTGTTGGGAGGATTCAATATGTTTTACAAGTATAAAGAAAAAGATGTCGTTACTATTTAAAGTTGACTCCTAAAAAGCTCTGAAGGCAGACAAACCCAAGCTAGCATTTCAACTTCACCACTTACAAACTCTGTAGTCTTGGGCAAGTCCTTTCACTTCTCTGAGCCTCTAGCTCTTCACATGTAAGTCCCTCTACAGGAATAATGACATGCAGCACACATATTATCCATGAGATGCTGCATATAAAAGCATCTGTACTTTGCAACCATAACGGAGTCACTTAGTCTCCATCTTTATCTCAACCAACGCAACTCCAATTGTCTTCTGGTCCTACTGTGGTATTTGATTCCACTCTTCAAGATCAGACAAGCTTCTCCCGAAAAGCCAGGTCCCTCTAATGCCCAGGTCTTCCAGATCCCTCAGCTGGTCCACCTAAGGGCAGGGCTGCACCTGAAGCTCAGACCTCCATAGAAACAACACCCCTTCTGGTAACGCAGGCCAAGCTTTGCAAAGCTCCCTGCCATTTGACCGTCAGTGTTAATAGGGTACTGCTGATAACCTTCCCTGCTCAGAGACCCCAACTACCATCCCTTCCCTTTCTTCCCCTCCATCTTGACCCTAGCTATCACTCCAATGGTCTTGCCAAAACAAGAGTTGTTCCTTTATGGTTGCAAAATACAGTTTACACAGTACTTCTTACACATGTGTTATGCCTTCTTAGGGTCCCAGCAAGATCCTAGCTGGAGGCAGAGCAAATGTAAGAATCCCACTTTTCCAAATCAAAGAGGTACACATCGGGGAGGTGGGTGAGGACTAGGAAGGAGAGAACCAGCACAATTAACCACATACTGGATTCCAGGCACTTTATTTTCTTCCACGTGATTATTACAAGATTATGACAGTGACAGATTTTATTTGGCTCCAAAATTACTGCGGATGGTGACTGCAGCCATGAAATTAAAAGATGCTTGCTTCTTGGAAGGAAAGCTATGACAAACCTAGACAGCATATTAAAAAGCAGAGATATATCACTTTGCCAACAAAGGTCCATATAGTCAGAACTATGGTTTTTCCAGTAGTCATGTAGGGATGTTAGAGTTGGACCATCAGGAAGGCTGAGTGCTGAAGAATTGATGCTTTCAAATTATGGTGTTGGAGAACACTCTTGAGAGTCCCTTGGACAGCAAGGAGATCAAACCAGTCAATCCTAAATATACATCAGAAGGATTGATGCTGAAGCTCCAATTCTTTGGCCACCTGATGCAAAGAGCCGGCTTATTAGAAAGGACCGTGATGCTAGGAAAGATTGAAGACAAAAGGAGAAGGGGGCAGCAGAGGATGAGATGGTTAGATTTGAGCAAACTCCTTAAGTTCATGGAGGACAAAGGAGCCTGGCATGCTGCAGGTCATTAGGTCGCAAAGAGTCAGACACCACTTAGAGACTAAACAACAACGACATAAGTATTATTAAATCTCCATTTTGCAGATCAAACACCTCAGTTCCAAAAGGTTAAGTAACATGTCCAACAACACACAGCCCATAAAGGCAGAGGGGGATCAGACCCAAGCCTGCCTGACTCCAAAGCAGGGATTTTTCCTTTACGCCAGGCACCAAGTCCATCATGCTCTCATCCATCCATTCATTACACTCCCTTTTATCAAGAAGCAATTGGAAATCTGTTCTCTCTGTGGGGATTTCCTGAGTCGGCCAGACCCGTGAGTGCTCTGGCAGCACACACGTGAGGATCGTCAGCTGCCCCTCTTCACTCTATTTCCCCAAAGGCTCAACCCATCCTTATTGTGTTGTGTTTCCATGCTGGGATCTCCCTGGAGCCTCCTTTGCCTTCCCTAGGCAATGACCCCACCATCGCTTCTCAGTCTCACCCTCCAGGTTTCTCCTACAGCTCTCCAACTTTGTAGACAGCCAGAGGCTTGGCTGTGTTGAGTGTCAAGGCTGGAAGGACCCTCAGAGAGCATTCAAGATGACTGTGAGATCCAGAGAGCAAGGCACTTGCCTCCAGCTCTACAGTGACATGTGGCAGGACCAGGACTAGCCCTCAGACCTCCTAGCTCGTGTCCAGCCCCACACGGGCCCCCACACAGCATCGCTCCATCACCACCAACATATCTGCCTATCTCCCTCCTGGCATCTCTCCTGGCTGCCTGGGTCAGGGGCTCACAGTGGTTACAGGACTCCCTTCCACACTCCTAAATCCTGCCTGTCCTCCCAGCTCCAGCTCAATCCTGCTTTTCCCCTGAAAGTGTTCCAGGTTATTCTAGCCCACAAGGGTCTCTCCTTCCATCAATCACTGCTGCTTCTGCCCTCCATTCCCCTGATACCTCCAAGTCTCATATGATTTCACAATCATCATGACCCTTAGTTTAATCTTCCCTCCACTGCCAGACCACCACCCTCTCCAATGCACTTGACCTACGTGAGTGAACAGAAAATCAACAAAGTGTGGCAGGGCGGATAGAACACAGACTGCTTGTCCATATTATACCCCTGATGGGGGATCTCTCTTATCTTTCCCCAAACTTATGGGATTTGCCATTCCATCCCCCCAAAGGACAATCTAGAACATACCTCATCCCAGGAGAGCATTGTCTAATAACCTACTCAGAACTAAACTTTGGGGTAAAATTCCACTATTGAGGCTTGCTCCCCTTTTGACTAATTGGGATGCCAGGATCAAACCAAGTCTCCCACCCCATTATATAAAGCCACATAAAAGCTGCTCCTGCTAACAGCACTTTCCTGATTTCCTCAAGCTGGCCTGCAATAAGTATTCCTAATTGTGCTTGTTAAAAAGTGGATTTATGAATCCCAATTAGGCCACTTGCACTTATGCGGCAGCAGTTTTCAATACCACCCAACCTTCCTTCTTCCCAGGACGAAATTATTTTTGGTGGGTGACAGAATAATTACTAAAGCATAAAAGGACCCACTCGGTACCACAGCAGCAGCTTCAGCAATTCTGTGAAGAGGGCTCGAAGACAAGCAGGGTTTGGATGGCAAATTTAAAGCTATGTTAAGCTTCTGCCACTCTACACCATCAACCATGCTGGCACCTCTCCTGGTTTCTCCTTGGATTCAATACAACCTTCTAGATACCTGGCCCCCCCTGCCTCACCGTCCCCCTGCTCTTTATTTCCCAGCTGCTCCCCACCTACACCCATGCCTTCTGCTCCCAGAGCAAGTTCTTCCAACTCAACAGCCTTTCCTCATTCCCACTCACCCCCATCTCCCTGGAGAAGGCAGTTCCTCAGGAAGCCTTCCTTCCCTGACCCAGCCTCTCACACCCACTGCTGCTCAAGCACTCACCACACCCATGTGACTCCTCAGTTGTGTGTGTGTCTCTAGCTCTGGGCTGTGAGCTCCTTGAGGGCAAGGACTGAGTCTAACTCATCTTGACATCCCAGGACCTCCATCACTCACTCACTCCTTTCTTTCCTTTAACAAACTTGTTGGAACCCAATCAAAACATGGGCGAAGAATCTGAACAGACATTTCTCCAAAGAAGATATACAAATGGCCAATGTGCACACAAAAGATGCTCAACATCAGTAATTATTAGGAAAATGCAAATCAAAGCCTCAGCAAGATATTGTCTCACCCCCAGCAAGATAGCAACTATCAAAAGAACAGAATTCAAGAGGAAAGGGACATATGTACGCCCATGGCTGATTCATATTGATGGTTGGCAGAAACCAACACAATTCTATAAAGTAATTGTCCTTAGATTAAAAAATAGGTAAATTTAAAATTTAAAAAAAAGAACAGACAATAACAGGTGTTAATGAGGATGTGGAGAAACCAGAACCCTCACACTGCTGGTGGGGATGTACAATGGGGCAGCCACTTTGGAAAACAGTCTGGCTCTTCCTAAAATGTTAAACACAAAGTCACCATATGACCCAGCAATTTCACTCCTACATATATACCCAACAAAAATGAAAACGCATCTGTGCAAAGAGGTGTATACAAACTTCGTTGCAGCATTATCTTCCATGAGCCCAGTGCAGGCGGCTTGGGTTTGATTCCTAGACAGGAAACTAGACGCCACATGCCTCAACTAAGCGCCCACACGCTGCAAGTAAAGGTCCTGCACACCAAAATTAAGACCCAGCGCAGCCAAATAAGTAAGTGTAAATATAAATAATATACTAAAACCATTGAATTGTATGCTTTTAAATGATGAGTTGTATGGTATGTGGATTATTTTTCAATAAAGCTATTGCCAAATTTTTAAAATCATTTGTTGGGCACTTACTACGTGGGGGCAGGGGGCAATGCAAGGACAAAGCCCTCATGGCTGGAGCCCCTGGACACAACTCTATTCAGGGTGGGTAAGTATGGAGCCTCTTTCGTCCACTATTATAACCTCCCTCAAGATGTCTGTTTGGCCTAACAAGACAGTGGCTGATGTCTTTCAATCAACAACAGGACCCCTTGCTACTTTGAGACATAAAATACTATAGAAGTGAAGAGAAGTTTCTAAAATGAGATCACTTAGTGTCAAATCCCAACTCTGCCTGTTACCAGCTGTGTGACCTTGCACAAGTTACTTTGTGTCTCTGAGCCTTGGTTTTTGTCATCCATAAAATGAAAGGACAATAACATAATCCACCTCGCAAGGCCATTGTGTAGATAAAGTGAATTGATACACATAAAGGACTGGTCATAATATAAATGCTATATAACGATTCAGTTCTGTTCAGCTCAGTCGCTCAGTCGTGTCCAACTCTTTGCAACCCCATGCACTGCAGCATGCCAGGCATCCCTGTCCATCACCAACTCCCATAGCTTGCTCAAACTCATGTCTATCGAGTCGGTGAAGCCATCCAACCATCTCATCCTCTGTCATCCCCTTCTCCTCCTGCCCTCAATCTTTCCCAGCATCAGGGTCTTTTACAGTGACTCAGTTCTTCACATGAGGTGGCCAAAGTATTGGAGCTTCAGCTTCAGCATCAGTCCTTCCAAAGAATATTTAGACTGATTTCCTTTATGATGGACTGGTTGGATCTCCTTGCAGGCCAAGGGACTCTCAAGAGTCTTCTCCCACACCACAGCATCATTTCTTCAGCACTCAGCTTTCTTTGTAACCCACCTCTCACATCCATACATGATTACTGGAAAAACCACAGCTTTGACTAGATGGACCCTTGTTGGCAAACTAATGTCTCTGCTTTTTAATATGCTGTCTAGATTGGTCATAGCTTTTCTTCCAAGAAGCAAGCATCTTTTAATTTCATGGCTGCAGTCACCATCTGAGTGATTTTTGAGCCCCAAAAAATAGTCTCTCACTGTTTCCATTGTTTCCTCATCTATTTGCCATGAAGTGATGGGACCAGATGCCATGATCTTAGTTTTCTGAATGCTGAGCTTTAAGCCAACTTTTTCACTCTCCTCTATCACTTTCATCAAGAGGCTCTTTAGTTCTTCTTCACTTTCTGCCACAAGGGTGGTGTCATCTTCATATCTGAGGTTATTGATATTTCCCCCTGCAATCTTGATTCCAGCCTGTGCTTCATCCAGCCTGGCATTTTGCATGATGTACTGTGCATGTAAGTTAAATAAGCAGGGAGACAATATACAGCCTTGTCGTACTCCTTTCCCGATTTGGAATCAGTCTGTTGTTTCTTGTCCAGTTCTAAGTGTACCTTCTTGACCTGCATACAGATTTCTCAGGAGGCAGGTCAGGTGGTCTGGTATTCCCATCTCTTTCAGAATTTTCCACAGTTTGTTATGATCCACACAGTCAAAGGCTTTGGCTCAGTTAATAAAGCAGAAGAAGATGTTTTCTGGAATGCTCCTGGTTTTTCAATGATCCAATAGGTGTTGCCAATTTGATCTCTGGTTCCTCTGCCTTTTCTCAATCCACCTTGAACATTTGAAGGTTCATGGTTCACAAACTGTTGAAGCCTGGCTTGGAGAATTTTGAACATTACTTTGCTAGCATGTGAGATGAGTGTAACTGTGTGGTAGTTTGGTATTGCCTTTCTTTGGGATTGGAATGAAAACTCACCTTTTCCAGTCCTGTGGCCACTGCTGAGCTTTCCAAATTTGCTGGCATATTGAGTGCAGCACTTTCACAGCATCATCTTTTAGGATTTGAAATAGCTCAACTGGAATTCCATTACCTCCACTAGCCTTGTTCACAGTGACGCTTCCTGAGACCCACTTGACTTCACATTCCAGGATGTCTGGTTCTAGATGAGTGATCACGCCATTGCAATTATCTGGGTCATGAAGATCTTTCTTGTATAGTTCTTATGTGTTTTCTTGCCACTTCTTAGTATCTTTTGCTTCTGTTAGGTCCATACTATTTCTGTTCTTTATTGTGCCCATCTTTGCATGAAATGTTCCCTTAGTATCTCTAATTTTCTTGAAGAGATCTCTAGTCTTTCCCATTCTATTGTTTTCCTCTATTTCTTTGCACTGATCACTGAGGAAGGCTTTCTTATTTCTGTTATTCTTTAGAACTCTGCCTTCATATGGGTGTATCTTTCCTTTTCTCCTTTGCCTTTAGCTTCTCTTCTTTTCTCAGCTATTTGTAAGGCCTCTTCAGACAACCATTTTGCCTTTTTGCGTTTCTTTTTCTTGGGGATGGTCTTGATCTCTGCCTCCTGTACAATGTCACAAACCTACATCCATAGTTCTTCATGCACTCTGTCAGATCTAATTCCTTGAATCTATTTGTCACTTCCACTGTATAATCATAAGGGATTTGATTTAGGTCATACCTGAATGGTCTAGTGGTTTTCCCTACTTTCTTCAATTTAAGTCTGAATTTGGCAATAAGGAGTTCATGATCTGAGCCACAGTCATCTTCTGGTCTTGTTTTTCCTGACTGTATAGAGCTTCTCCATCTTTGGCGGCAAAGAATATAATCAATCTGATTTCAGTATTGACCATCTGGTGATGTCCATATGTAGAGTCTTCTCTTGTGTTGTTGGAAGAGGGTGTTTGCTATGACCAGTGCATTCTCTTGGCAAAACTTTGTTAGCCATTGACCTGATTCATTTTGTACTCCAAGGCCAAATTTGCCTGTTATCTCTTGACTTCCTACTCTTGACTTCCTACTTTTGCATTCCAGTCCCCTATGATGGAAAGGACATCTTTTGGGGGTGTTAGTTCTAGAAGGTTTGTAGGTCTTCATAGAACCGTTCAACTTAGTTTCTTCAGCATTACTGGTTGGGGCATAGACTTGGATTACTGTGATATTCAATGGTTTGCCTTGGAAATGAACAGAGATCATTCTGTAGTTTCTGAGATTGCACCCAAGTACTGCATTTTGGACTCATTCATTGACTGTGATGGCTACTCCATTTCTTCTAAGGGATTCTTGCCCACAGTAGTAGATATAATGTCATCTGAATTAAAATTCAGTCATTCCAGTCCATTTTAGTTCACTGATTCCTAAAATGTCGATGTTCATTCTTACCATCTCCTGTTTGACCACTTCCAATTTGCCTTGATTCATGGACCTAACATTCCAGGTTCCTATGCAATATTGCTTTTTATAGCATCAGACTTTACTTTACACTATCCAGCTATACAAGGTGGAGAAGGCAATGGCATCCCACTCCAGTACTCTTGCCTGGAAAATCCCATGGATGGAGGAGCCTGGTGGGCTGCAGTCCATGGGGTCACTAAGAGTCGGACATGACTCAGCGACTTCACTTTCACTTTTCACTTTCCTACATTGGAGAAGGCAATGGTAACCCACTCCAGTGTTCTTGCCTGGAGAATCCCAGGGACGGGGGAGCCTGGTGGGCTGCCATCTATGGGGTCGCACAGAGTCGGACACGACTGAAGCGACTTAGCAGCAGCAGCAGCAGCTATACAAGGATTAGCTAGAATATTTCCCAAGATACAGAAGTGAATCTCACTGCTTGGTTTAGTGATGGCTGCTAAGTCGCTTCAGTCGTGTCCGACTCTGTGTGACCTCATAGACGGCAGCCCACCAGGCTCCCCCGTCCCTGGGATTCTCCAGGCAAGAACACTGGAGTGGGTTGCCATTTCCTTCTCCAATGCGTGAAAGTGAGAAGTGAAAGTGAAGTCACCAGTCAGATCCGACTCTTAGCAACCCCATGGACTGCAGCCTACCAGGCTCCTCCATCCATGGGATTTTCCAGGCAAGAGTATTGGAGTGGGGTGCCATTGCCTTCTCCAGGTTTAGTGATGGGCAAGTCTTAAAAAAAAAAACTCATATTCATCTCACTTCGAAGCACCCATTTCTCCTGGAGGTATACAGTTCTTCCCCTAGCCCGAGAACTAGACCCCTAGTTGTTCCCCCACAGGGAAGGGTCCTGGTCATAGAGGATATGAGTGCAAGAAAGAATGTGGCAGGACTTTCCTGGTAATCCAGTGGTTAAGAGTCCACCTGTCAATGCAGGGAAAATGGGTTCGATCCCAGGTCCGGGAAGATCTCACATGCTGCCGGGCAACTAAGCCCATAAGCCACAACTCCTAATGCCCAAGCACACCAGAGCCTGTGCTCTGAAACAAGAGAAGCCACCGCAGTGAGAAGCCGGAGTGCCACCAGAGAGTAGCCCCTGCTCACTGCAACTCGAGAAAGCCCACATGTAGCAACAAAGACCCGGTGCAGCCAAAAGTAAATAAATAAGTTTTAAAAAATTTTAAAAGGAAAGAAAAAATGCAGCAGCGTACCCTGGGCATCTCAGAGACCCTGAGACAAGGAGGCAAGTGTGTGGCAGGGAGAGGCCCTGGCCAGTGGAGCAGCTGGCCGGAGAAGCCTGGCCCTGCCATCTGCACTCCCTGCGGAAGTGAGTGGCCTGGCACGGATTCGCACTAGGGCACAGCCCAGCACCTCCACCAGCGCCTGTTAGGGAGCAGCGCCAAGGCCCAGTCTAGGAGCCATTTCTCCTCCTGGGGAGAAACTCGAGCAGCCCCGCCCTGCCCCACCCCAAAGAGAGGCCTCTGCGGTGTGCTTGCCCTCTGTCCACACGCCGCACGGCTTCAGAACAGCATCGAAACCCAGCACTCGCCCCGGAAAGGTGATGTCTGAGGAACTGTGCAGAGGGCAACGTGGCTTTAGCAGCCCCAGTGAGGCAGCAGGGGACTAGCATTCAGCACCCTACACCCCACCAGCTTCATCCACCAGGTGTGGGTCATTAAAACGCTTCCCTAATAACTACCCTTTGGAGAGTCACATCAGGGTCACACCCACTCACACACAGACACACATCTGCAAGCACACACTCACATAAAGTGAAGTGAAGTCGCTCAGTCGTGTCCGACTCTTTGCAATCCCCATGGACTGTAGCCTACCAGGCTCCTCAGTCCTTGGAAATTTTCCAGGCAAGAGTACTGGAGTGGGTTTCCATTTCCTCCTCCAGGGGATCTTCCCAACCCAGGGATCGAACCCGGGTCTCGTGCATTGCAGGCAGACGCTCTACCGTCTGAGCCACCAGGGAATAGTTCACACACATACATGATCACAGACACACACACCACATATACATGCACATGCATTCACACAATACGCTATCCTGTACACCAGCAGTCCCCAACTTGTTGGCACCAGAGACTGGTTTCCTGGAAGACAATTACAATTTTTCTATGAACCCCGCAGGGAGGAGTTTGTTTCAGAATGATTCAAGCTTATTACATCTATTGTCTACTTTATTTCTAATCTAATGCTGCCACTGATGTGACAGGAGGTACCAGTCCTCAGCCCAGAGGTTGGGGACCCCAGCTGTACACCCTGCGACACAGACTCACATACGGGCACATACACTGAAGTACACACAGTCTGAAAACACATACAGTCAGACATACACACACACATTCATACATGCAAACGTGCTCGTACCACACGTCTACTTCCTGACACTTTCATACCTACAGCTTGCCTCAGACTCATACAAACACACATGCATATATTACATACTCACATAAACATGCAAGGGGATACTCATGCAGGTCCACAATCACACCTATATTCTCACACACTTACACACTTACCCAGCGGCAGCCCTTCAGCCCTTCAGGCCCCAGGCTCTGCTGAGCACACCGGCAGCAGGGGGCCAGTGGTTAAGTCAGAGGATTGTTTTCCCATTTGCCAGGCCCTTTTCCTCCTTCAGAAAATTGTTACCTGGACAAGATTCCCAGGGAGGTGGCAAGAAGCAGGAAACACACACAGGCCCATAAAGACCTCTGAACAAAGCCCACGGTGAAAGAAGACTCAGGATGCCCACAGCCCGCGGGGAGCTAATACTGATACGGATGGGATAGATTTCTTAGGTCCATAGAAAACATGCCAGAGGTTCCATTTATGGAGAATGTCTTCTGATATTACCTCTCAAACCCCTGCTCTACTGCTAACCCGAGAATCATCTCGAGCCTCAGTTTCCCCATGGAGATGCATGAAGCTTAAACAAGACCATACCTGGAAATTGCTGCACCCAGTGCCTGCCGCAATAGTAAGCCTCAGTAAATGATAGCTTTTATTCTTGACATTATTATGGATACTGGCTATTAATAAAAATAAATCCTACAGCAATCCCATGAGGCATTATTTTCCTCATTCTGTATAAGTGAAAACAAAAGCCTGGCACTTCAGATGATTTGTGCCCAAGATCACATGGCTGAATGGGAGAACTGGGTCCGGGCCCCCTACCTCAGGGAACTCCTTCCTCTTCTCCATGCCCACTGCCCCCCAGGGGGCTGCATCTCCTGCCTGGCCCCATGTTTTGAGCTTCTCCCTGCCTCTCAACATCTTCCTGAAGAACAGGAAGAGGGGTAGAGGAGAAGGGAAAAAGCAGACGATCTCTTTCCTTCCAGTTCATTCCATGGACATGGTCCATGCTCTGCTATCTGGGACGTGCTCTGAAATGGCCCTTAGCTTCCATTTCTTCATCCCCCTTCTTGCCTGAGCCTCCCAGGGAAGGATCGCCCTAGCCCAGCGAGGCAGCAGATCCATTTATGCTTCAGATTCCTCCTCCTAAGGCCGCCGGGGCTTAACCACCCAGCCTCTGCGACTGCCCCGGCCCCCTCAAACACCCACCAGAGTAACTAGGGGTGGAGGCACAAGACCCTAAGAACTAGTCCAGGTTCCTGTTCTTGCTTTAGCCCAACACCACCCTGTGACCTTGGACCAGTCACCTCCCTTCTCTGGGTCTCCATCTGCCCTCTGCCCAATGAGGGGACAAGAAGGTCATCACACTATAACACTCTCGGAGGCTGGGAAGCTACCAGAATCTCAAAATCCAAGGCAGGCTCGTGAGTAAGGTAATTTGGGACGAGGGAGCTTTTTAAATCACAACACAGCAGGAAGGCTCTTCAGAAAATGCTGCACACAGAGAGTGTTCAGGTAAGAGAGTCAATAAGAGATGCTGCCCTGCCCTAGCCTTGCCCCCAACCATGGAGCCCTCACGTACAGCCAGGCCTGCTCCTCCTCCTCTGGGCTGCCCTTTACAGCAGGCATCCCCGCCCTCCGGGATCTAGTGCCTGATGATCTGAGGTGGAGCTGATACATTAATAATAATAGAAATAAAGTGCACAATAAATTTAATATGTTTGAATCACGCTGCAAACATCCCCCTCAACCCTTGGTCCATGAAACAGGTCTCTGGAGACAAAAATGTTGGGGACTGCTGCTTTAGGGCCACTTGCGGACACCCACAGAGTCCCAGAGAAGGGTGTGGCTGGTGGAGGGGGTGAGCGCCCATGTGTACATGCACACAGTCTCACACTGGAGAGGACAGGCTGGAAACCAGGCCAGGGCCTGCAGGGGAGGAGCTCCTCGGCCCCCAGGAATAACAGCCCCCCACCAACAGAGGGGACTGCTCCCCGAGACAGGGCCACACAGACTGACCCATCTCCTATGACAGCTGGATGGATTTGGATTTGTCAACTTAGTGTAACACTGTGTTGGATGTTTTCCATGAATTCCTGTGGATCTTCTCTGCATATTTCTCCCTCTGCTTTGGGTTCCAGGAGGCTGACAGGTATGGGTTGCATCAGGGGCTCCCTTGATCTCTGGGTTCACCCGTGATCAATTGGGTTCTGCCAACGGGGCAGCCAGCAGGAAGTCAGAGGAGAGTGAGCAGGATCACTAAGATGCGGCTGCACGCCCTCTGGAGAGCCGTGCTTTTCTCAGACATCCCTCGGTATGCAGTATCCTCTCCAAGTCCTCATGGGCCCAGGGGTCGGGGTGCTGACTGCTCCTACGATTGTTGGTCTCAGGATACTGCACTGTCCTTTGCTAATTTCCCAAACCTTTGTAAACAGCCCTTTTATTAAGTTCTCATCAAATTACCCAGGTTAAGTGTGCCACCCGTTTCCTGTCAGGATCCTAATATATCACTCAGGGAGAATGTTCTTGATCGAATCATGGCAAGGTCATCATGACCAGAAAGAAGTCAGGCAGAAATAACTCTGGGGTTACCTGGCATTATGGCTTTGCATATAATGGAGCTCTCTGTGATGGGATCCTCACTCTGAATGCCCACTAGGACCCAGCCAGAGATGTCAGTGAGTCCAAGACTCCCAAGGGATCATGGTTACCCAGACAGCATGTACCCTCGCTGGATAGGAAGCCACCACTCAGCTCCCTCCACTGTGGCCAGGCAGGAATGCAGGCCTGGAGTTGCAGATCTTCTAATTATTCAAAGGAAATTGGAAATACATATTTTTATGTGAAATCCTCTCTTGGCTCTCTTTTAAAAGCAAAACTCAAGCCAAATGCATCTGCAGCCAACAGAGAGTTGTTTGTTCCCTGACAAGTTACACTCTGATACTGAGATTCCATCTTCCGTGCAGACGATTCGGAGCAATGATAGCTTCAGTGGCCCTGCCAAGGCTGCAAACTCTGAATCTCTGAGTCTCTGCCTTGGGGAAGGAAGAGGGCCAGCAAGGGTCCTTGAGGCAAAGGTCCCTTGGCAAAGCTCAGACCACAGGGAAAGATGGGCAGCATCAGCAGTGATGCCAATAGCCAGGTCAGGAACAGGGAGTCGGGCAAGATGAGGAACTGGATTGCAGTGATTAGAAGGGGTGACCCACTGGACCATGAATCAGCCTCAGAAAGGGTTGGGTTACTTGGGGCTTGTTTGTTCTTTCATTCATTTATTTAGTACCAACCTCTGTTTTGAGAATGCATCAAGTTCTATCTGAAAGTTGCAGAGGTACAGTCCCCATCCTGATGGGAAAGGTGATGATAGCATCTTTATCTCCTGGGACACAGGCAAATTAGCATCATTCACAAAGGCTGATGTAGCCTATCCTGCTTCAGAACCATCCAATCACTGGGTGCTTAGATGCCTGTGTTCCGGAAACAGCATCTTATCCCTCCAGCTGCCTCCAGGCTCAGCCAAACTTCTAGGCTCTCTGGGAGAGGAAAATCTCTCCAAGGAGGAAAAGGCTCCAACTAGACATCCCTGGTGGCTCAGTTGGTAAAGAATCTGCCTGCAATGCAGGAAGCATGGATTTGATCCCTGGGTGAGGAAGATCCCCTGGAGGAAGAAATGGCAACCCACTCCAGTGTTCCTGCTTGGAGGATTCCATAGACACAGGAAGCTGGCTACAGTCCACGGGGTCAGAAACAGCTGGACACACGAGTGACTAACTCTTGAACACTTAGACATCCCTGGGCCTTCTACTCGTTTCCTTTCCTGAATTGCTTCAGAATTGTTGAATCCCTCGTCTGGCACTGCCCAGGCCCCACCAGGTATTGCCAGGCTGCCTTCTGGATCCTCAGTCTGTCTCATCCCTCCACTAGATTGTAAGGCCCACCTGCCGCAGGGCTGGAATTTAGGCTTTACACCCCATCTAAGCTCACCCTACCTTCTTATAAATGGAGTTCCATAAGTATCCACACAATTGGGCATTTTTGGTGATATGACTGGGTGGAAATTATAAGCAGAATAATAATGACAATGACAGATGCTTTACATTTATGCAGCACTTTGAACTTTAGAAATAAGAAATAATAAACCTAATAAGAGTAATGATAGATGTCTTACCTTTGTATAGCACTTTGAAGACGGCAAAGTGCTTTCATGGACTTAATTTTATATCAGCTTCAAAATCATCTTCATAAAAAGTTTGTGGGGTGGCATAGATGAAACAAGATAGGCAAAATGTAAATTACCACTGAAGTAGGGTGACGTGGATGGAGTGTGTACTGCACTGCTCTCTCTCCTTGGGGATCTACTTGAAATTTTCCATTGGAAAGAGTTTTTTAAAAAAAAACCACCACCATACTATGTAAGCCAAGTAAAAGGCATGGTCATCACCAGTCTTATTTTAAAGCTGAAGATACTGAAACCCAAAGACAGGGATCGGCTGGCCGCATCACTCAGCCTGCGTGCATCCCCGTGACCGAGAACGAGGAGGTGGCGTCCCTGCTTTTTGTCAATTGTTCTCTTTTCTACACCACTGTTACTTAAAGTGGGTCCCACTACACCGTTTCCTTAGAATGTTAAAAGGGTTCTCCAGAAAATAAGATGTGTGATTAAACAAGTTCAACAAAGGGGCTAAACAAAGCAATCCCGTCCATTTCCTGCAGGACCCGTCAGAACCTCTATAGAGCACTCTGTAGCGCTAGTGTTCCCCAGGACACAGGTGGGAAACGTTGAGCTACGTCAGACCCATGGCACAGAAGAGCCCTGCAGTGCACCCAGACCCCTGCCAGCCCCCAGAGCAGGCCTTTCCAGACATCAGAACCCAAAGCAAGCGAAACCCACAGGAAAACCTGCACCACAGCTGAGCCCTGCTGGGTGTGTGCAGAGCCCTGGGTGACAAAACGTGGACAAACATCATCTGCCAGGGAAGTGAGGGACTACTACAGGATGCGGGACGGTCTCTAGCTAATGGCTGAGTCAGAACAGGCATTGTCAGCAACGCTGAGAGGGTACGTGGGGCCCAGACAGGGGCTGGCTCTCCAGGCTCCCAAATAACGTCAGGGCCCCACAAGGCTTCCTTTAGGAGGAGGGGGCTGGGGGTGCTTTTCCTGCACAGGCTGCCCCGGAGCTCTCTACAGAAGCGATGCTCCAAACCTCTCCTGAGCCAGGAGTTGAGCTGCTGATTCAAGCTGCCCCCGCTCCCATCTTTGCTAATCCTCCAATTCTGGACCCTTTTGTGCTCACACCAGCTTTTCTGGCCCTTTGGACAGTTGTATTGACAATCACTAATGAAGCAGGGTTTTTCCATTCGTCCTCTCCACCCTTCTCCTCGGTAGCAAAGCCATGGGCCATGGAAGAGAAAACATGATTTGCTCTATGAAAGCTGCAAATGCATCTGCTTATCATCCTCAAACAACTACAGCTAATCCTCGTTGAGCACGTGCTGTGTGCCAGGCCCCACGCTGGCTGTCTACCCAAATCCACTCCCCACAGTAACCCTTGGAGTGGGTTCTGTTTTACATCCCATTTTACAGTTGGGCAAACTGAGGAACACAGAGGTGAAGGGATTCTGTCCACATCACCAGGTGATGAGTGACAGAGCTGAGCTTTGAATCCGGGGAGAGGGTGCACGTGGAGGCCTTGTTCAGAGCCAGTCCACTAAATGCCCCAGCTGATGGCGTCTGGTCCGGAGCCTGCAGAGCTGAACTCGCCCCAAGTGCAGGTCTTAGGGGTCAAGGATGGCCCGGGGCACCAAGACCCCAGGCTGTGGAGACCACTCCATCAAGCCCAGCAATTTCCCAGCCCATTGGCTTCTTTGTCCCCTTCCCCACCCAGTCCTGGTCACCCGCAGTGAGGAAGGCCTTTCCCTTCAGCTGGACCAGCCTCAGTCAAAGCAGATGGCAGGGGCTAGAATTAGCTGTGCAATCAGACGCTCATCATCTAACCCCCAGAGAAGGACCTCCCTGGTGGTCTAGGGGCTAAAACTCCATGCGCCCAAAGCAGGAGGCCCAGGTTCGATCCCTGGTCAGGGAACTAGATCCCACTTGATGCAACTAAGAGTTCACGTGTCACAGCTAAAAAATAACCAAGGATCCTACCTGCAAAGCCCAGACCAGCAAAGCCAATTAATAAGTGAAGTCCTCCGGGAGCTCCGGGCAGCTGCACAGCATCTGAGCTCTGGCTTTCCCTTTGCCCCTGGTCTGCAGGCCCCTCTAAAATTCTGGGCTTTGGCCTTGTTTCCTGCCTGGCATCCCAATCCCTTAGGGACCTGAACACTGACTAACACAGCCTGCTTCACCTTATCACCCCCAAGGGAATGGACCATGACCTTAGACCTCCAGTCTCTGAAATGAGCACTCAGAGGAAGAGGAGAGCAGGAGAGGAAGGCCAGGGAGTTTCACTGAGGTCATAGCATGCAGGGCCGACACCTGCAAGGGACCGTACTTCCCGCCTCCTTTCCTTAACATGCCCAACTACCTTATGGGGTGATAGTGTCCCCATTTTACAGAGGAGGAAACTGAGGCTCATAGAAGCGAACTGACTTCACCAAAGCCACAAGTGAGTGGAGGATCCTAGTCCATGCTGCCATCAAGGATGCCATGGGGTTAGGGCCATAATAAACCAGGTAAGTGTGAGCCTGCCAGAGATACCACCAGCTTCATTTGACACAGCGCCGACACAAACAGGGAAATCAGTGGGCTTGACTTCACTCGGCTGCTTCTATAATGAACACCTAACTTAACATACTGTATGCCAGGCACCTGGGTCTGCACTCAGCATGCATTATCACATTTAATCCTCACAACACTATAAGACAAATACTATTATTATCACTTTACTAAGGTTCAACAAGCTAAAACAAATTACCCAAAGTCACTGCGCTAAGTGCCTACCCAGTGGCCATGCCAACTTCCTCATCCCCAGAGTGCCTGACTCTTGTCCAGGTGCCCCCTCCTCTCCACCATGACTCAGGGAAGCATAACCCAAGTGGAATTTCATTACTTTAAGCCAATCACAGTAATTCCTTACATTACGCTGGTGACTGGTCTAGGAAGGAGCACATGACTAATTCTGGCCTGCGGGAGGGCTTCGGGGGAGTTTCCTTGCTTATAAAAGGAGAGGCCCAGTAAGAGATGGGCAACCCCTTCTTCCAAGGAAGACTGTCATTTATGAAGGTGATGACTAGAACTACATCAGCCGTTTCATCACCATGAGGCGCTAGCATGAGGATGAGCCAACATGCTGAGGAGGGCAGCCAAAGAAACGGAAAGGATCTAGGTTCTTGCTGTGTTACCTTGATGGGGTCCTGCTTTTCTGTTATTTGCAATGTAACAAAGAGAATGTGAACTCTAGATAGAGTCCAGGACCAGACCTTATATCTCTACGCCCCTCTCAAGATTAGATACCAAGCTGGTCTGTCAAGCTCCACAGACCCCGGACGGTTCCATCCCTTCGAGTCTGGGCTTGCCAGAGTCAAACCTAGGTAGAAAACACAGGCCAAAGCGCAGCCTGGCCATCAAGCCCTGAAGGACAAGGCTCCCGGCAGGGGCCCTCAGCAGGCCCCGCACCGTGGAGGGAGCTCCTGGAGCCGGGCCCTGCCCCCTGGGAACCAAGCCTCCTCGTTTCATTCTCCCTCTCACTGCCTCCTCAGCCGCTGCCCCATAAATCTCCAGTTTATTAATCCTTTACATGAAGCAGTCGGTGTGGGATCCTGATTTACTCCCTGTTCATAAAATGCTGAGAAATTAAAGGTGGAAAATACCCAGAAGGACACAGAGCCTCTGCCGGGGAGCCCCGGAGCAGTTCCTGGCCTAGAACCAGGCCCTCTCTGCCCTCCCCACGTTGGAGCTCAGAAGCCGGTGATGTCACACTGCCCTGTCTTCCCCCGCAGCCACCTCGTGACCCCTACTCTGCCCAAAGTGGGAAAAGGGGTGCCGCTGTCTCCCTGAAGACCACTGCAGGGGCTCCTACTTTCTGAAGATTTCCTCTTCATATGTCCCTTTTGCTGTCCATGATGGGGAGGGGAGATCAAGTTGGGGATCAAAAGTAGGAAGCTGATTAAAACAATTCAAATCCCAAATATGATACATCACACATCCAAAGACATGAACAGGAGGGAAAATGGAAACAGTGTATTAAATGACTTCACCCACCCAGGTGTCTCAACTGCCTGGATCATCCTCTTCATTTCACCAGCCTCTGAGGGTTCCTCAATATCATTCCACCCCATCAATCCCCAAGACCCTCTGGGTGCTCAGAACACCGACAGACTCTAAAATCCAGCAGCCAAATCCCACCTCTTCTCCAGTAGTCAGGGAGAGCCACAAGGAGACATCAGGGCCTCATATCAAGGATGAGGACTGTCCTAGTTCAGTCTAACAGCACATCTTTAGCCCTAGGTGCCAAGGATGGCACTAGATCCTGAGTCCCTTTTTGACCAGATCCCTGCTCCTAAGCCCCTCACTGTGGTTTAGCAGTTACAAGGCTGTCATAAGAAGAGTGCCAAGGGAGCAGGAATATAGGCCACTTAACCCAGTGGAGGGAGAGGAGTTCAGGGAAGCCTTCCTGGAGGAGGCGGTATCCGGGCTGAATTTTGAAAGACAGTAAGAGGCAGCCAGACAAAGGCAACAGGGAAGGGCACTGAAGTCAGCAAACTGCCCGAGCGAGGCTCAGAGGTGTGACGCAGCACTGCATGCTCTGGGAGAGGGGAAGTGGAAGCAGGTCGTTATCACCAAGCATAAAGCACAGGGTAGATTATAGAGAGGGGATGGAGAGAGGCAACCGGGCCTTGACTGCTGTGCTAATAAGTTTTGACTTTATCCCAAGGGCAACAGGGAACCATTAAAAAGTTTCCGACAAGACAGGAACACGGTCCAGTCTGCAGTTTAGAACAATCCCTCTGCCTGCCATTAGGAGTGTGGACTAGGGGGACAGGAAGCAGTGAGGGAGACCCCCCCAGCAAAAGATGGGGAAGCGTCAAGGCAAAGTCGAGGGCCCCTGAATGAAGAGCAGCTCTTTGTTCTGAGGCATAAGCCACGTCTGCTAGGGTCTAGTCTGGTCGAACAAGGAAGAGTAGGGGGCAGCCTGGGGGCTCTGAGGCTGGGGAGAGGAAGGGCATGGTGAGAAGGAAAGCAACTTGAGTCTCAGTTCTTTGAGCTGCAAGGGGTCCCCTGGAAGCCCCTGCACCCAGCGGGCCAGAGTTCACAGGCAGTTTCCTCATCATCCCCAAGCACCCCAGTCCCTCCTGCCTCTGCTCAGCCTCCATCTCTCTTCCTGCCCTAGGTTGGGGAAGAGGCCCTGCCCACCCAGGTCCATTTCCTCCCTGTGAGAGCAGAGGGGAAGAGAGACAGAGCCAAGATGGGCAACACCCCAACCCCCTGCCTGGGAAAGACTGGACTGCGGTACCTACCATCTCACATTCAAAATTCATCTCCTTCCTTATTCTCAGGCCCCTCCTCGTGCTGGGCCTGGGCCACACCCCACCCGCCACTCGGCACCCCCTTCTTCCGTGCACTGACGCCCCCACCCGGCTGTCCCCACCATCAGGGCCCACGCCTGTGAGCTGACCCCCGTTACGCCTCATCACACTGGGTACTGAGCCTGTTCATTTCCACCAGCTGCACTGCCTCAACAACGGGAGCCACGTTGCCTTCATTCTTAAGGCTGGTGCCACTCAGAGCCTGGGGAAGAGCCTCCCCATGTGGACTGGTGATGGGGTTTCTTTCTCATGGAGCCCAATCTGCCCAGAGAAGGTGTGTTCCCTGAAGACAGGTTGTCCAACACCTGTCTCTGTCCGAATCACTTTCTCTGCCAAAAACAACCACTATGCTGCCAAAATAATACACTCAGAAGTGATGTTCTCAGGGCTTCCCTGGTGGTCCAGTGGTTAGGACTCCACGCTTCCACTGCAGGGGGCACAGGTTCAGTCCCTGGTCAGGGAACTAAGATCCCACATGCTGCATGGCAGGGCCAAAAAAACTTGAACGTTCTACTATTCACTTGGAGAAAAGGAAAACTGCAAGCATATTTTTGATTCCTAACACATGCCATTGTCTCTAATTCTCCAGTAATCCTGTAGAGAAGCAACTCTGGCCACCATTTTACAGGTTAAGAAACTAAGATTCAGAGAAGTCAAGCCATTTGCCCAAGTCACACAGGTTACAGTCTGAGCCTGGACCTCCAAGCTCTCCTGTGCATTCCACTGCCTGCAGAGAGGCCCACGTTTAACCTTGGGTCATATTACCTCTCTGGCCTCAGTTTCCTCATCTGCAGAGTGGGATAACAGGAAGACCTCCCCCAGAGGTCGGTGTGAGAGAACTGAATGAGATGATCCATAAAGAAGCTGGCACATGGTACCCTCCCGCACGTAGCCATCCTCCTGCTCCGCTCATTGCCATTTGGAGGGTACACTGCCCTCCCAGTGCTTCCTGGGTCCATCCACACTTCGGGCCCTTCTTGGAGGGCAAGGAGAGGTACCCTCCTGCATGATAAGTGAACCAATAAACCAATCTTTTTGTCTGAGTGGGTATAAATTATAGCAGGAAGCTTTTTGGGTTGGTGTCTTCCATGGCATTAGAAATACCATTAATTATGTATTAAGTGTTTGAAAGGAAAAGACATCAGTAACCTATAGGATGTATTTGCATAGTAATAGAGGATTGATTAGATGCAATGTCTGTACTGAGGGCCACTGGGATTCAGGTCCCCGGCTTCACAGTGATGGTAAATTACAGCCACAAAAATCTCTGCGACAGTAAATAATGGCGTCCCAATTGCCAAAGGAACTCCCGGTGCCTGCTGATGAGAAGTGGGCAGCCCCTCAGTCACTTGGGGTGGGGAAAACAGGACAGGGCCCCACGTCCCCCCTGCTGGGGGTCTGATTTTCATGGTGGGTGACTCCTCCCCGCAGCCCAGACCTGAGCTGGCCATAAACGCCTGCTCAACTCAGTCTGCAGATACTCCAGAGAAAGGCTGGAAGCTGCTTCCTAAGCCTGGATACTGCTAAAGGCTCTTCTGCAATTCCCTCTGGGAGTTAGACGTTCGAGTAAAAAGAAAATGCATGTGTTGCTTCTCAAGCTGCAAGGGTGCGTGTCCCCTTTTAATGAGGAGATGGGGAGGGTTGGAGGACAGCTGCTCTGACTCCTGGAGAGATGAAGGCCACCGAAACCCCTGTAGTCTGAAACCCCTGTAGCATGCTGCCCGGAAGTGGCAGGGACAGGATCCTACATGAGGGGCAATGACAAAAATACCAGGCAACATTATGAGTGTCTATGGTATGCCAGGCCCGGGCTAAGGCCCTGCATGGATTAGGCAGCAGGTGCTATCATAACCCCATTGTATAGGTGAGGAAACTGAGGCGCAGAAAGATCTCCCCGAGATATCAGCACTGCCCCCTCTCTCACCTCCTTGGTGCTTTTACTGAACTGTCACCTTCTTCATAATGTTATTTACTTTTGGCCGCGCTGTTACTGCATGGGCTTTTCTCTGGTTGCAGTGAGTGCGGGCTACCCTCTAGCTGCGGTGCACGGGCCTCCCACTGCAGTGGTTTCTCTCGTTGTGGAGCAGAGGCTCTAGGGCACGTGGGCTCGGTAGCTGCAGCTCCCAGGCTCTAGAATACAGGCTCAATAGTTGTGGCACATGAGTTTGGTTGCTCTGTGGCATGTGGGATCACCCCAGATCAGGGATTGAACTCATGTCTCCTGTATTGGCAAGCAGAATTTTTTTTTACCACTGAGCCACCAGGGAAGCCCTAAATGTCACCTTTTAATTAAGACCTTCCCTAACCACTATTTAAAACTGTATTCCCATCGCCACTCCATCACTCCCTTGTCACCTTCAGACATGCTCTATCATCGACTAACTTATTTTGTTCATAGGCTGGCTGCCTCCACTAGAATGTAAGCCCCACAAGGGCACAGGTTTCGATCTGTTCATCTTGTATCATTCACTGCTGTATCCCCAGCAGCTAGAACAGGGTTCAGCACCTAAGTGTTCTGTGAACTTATGTTGAATAACTAGAAGTTGAGTTACCTGTCCAAAGTCACTCAGCTTTCAAATGCCAGAGCTGACATTCAAACCCAGGCACTCTGGTCTCTGACCCAGAAAGGACCTTCTCCCACTGCTGAATGAAACTCCATGGGCAACCGTGATCTCTCAGCCTCCGTTACTCTGATCTGAGATGGGAATACCAGGGCTTCTGGCAGCAGTCCTCATCTGACTTTTTGTGGGCAAAGATAAGCAGACTTGAAAACAGACCTTCTCCAAATAACCCTTGTGTGATGGACTGAATGTTTGTGCTCCTCCTCGTTCAAGATTCTTATGTTGCAGCCCTAACCCCAGTGCAGTTGTATTCGGAGTTCAGTTTAGTTCCGTTCGGTTCAGTCCAGTCCAGTTCAGTTCAGTCACTCAGTCGTGTCCGACTCTTTGTGACCCCATGGACTGCAGCACATCAGGCTTCCCTGTCCATCACCATCTTGCTCAAACTCATGTCCATTGAGTCAGTGATGCCATCCAACCATCTCATCCTCTGTCATCCCCTTCTCCTCCTACCTTCAATCTTTCCCAGCATCAGGGTCTTTTCTAATGAGTCAGTTCTTTGCATCAGGTGGCCAAAGTATTGAAGCTTCAGCTTCAGCATCAGTCCTTTCAGTGAATATTCAGGACTGATTTCCTTCAGAATGGACTGGTTTGATCTCCTTGCAGTCCAAGGGACTCTCAAGAGTCTTGTATTTGGAGTAAGGAAGTAATTATGGTCAAATGAGGTCATAAGAGAGCTTCCCAGGTGATGCTAGTGGTAAAGAACACACCAGCCAATGCAGGAGACATAAAAGATACAGGTTCAATCCCTAGGTCAGGAAGATCCCCTGGAGGAGGGCATGGCAACCAATTCCAGTGTTCTTGCCTGGAGAATCCAATGGACAAGGAGCCTGGTGGGCTACAGTCTACAGGGTCACACAGAGTCAGACACAACTGAAGCGACTTAGCAAGCACACATGTATGTACGGGGTTATGAGGGTAGGGCCCTGACCCAATAGGATTAGTATCTTTCTAAGAAGGTCACCAGAAAGCACTCTCTCTACCTCTCTCCCCCTGCTACCTCCTGTGAGTGAGCACACACCCAGGAAAAGCCATGCTAGCACATAGCAAGAAGACAGCTGTCTGCAAGCCAGGAGGAGAGCTCTCACCAGAACTCAGATTGGCTAGAATCGTGATCCTGGACTTCCAGCCTCCAGCACTGCGAGGAGATGGATTTCTGTTGTTTAAGCCACCCAGTCTATGGTACTGTGTTACAGTGGTCTGAGCAGACTCACATACTCTGTCATCGCTGAGCACTGAGTGGGACTCTCACCTGCTCAGGAAAGCTGATGGCTCCCCAGTGCCTGCAGGGGAAGGTCCAGACTCCAGCACCTGGTCCCAAATGTGCATTAATTAACTGAGTAATGGTGGCTGAATCAGAGCCCATTTGGTGCCTCCCCAGATTTGCTCTGCTGCAGCTGCCTCCCATAATATCCATCAGCTACTTTCTCACAGGAGAACCAGGCTGCCACCCCAGCATCTCATCTAACACCACCTCTATCCTACCACCTCTCCCCTGGGGTGAGACTCTGGCACAGCCTCCCCTAGCAGTGCCCAGGTTCCATCCTCTGTCCACTGGAAGAGGAGGGGCTGGCTTCTCACTTCTGGACTCGCTGAGACACCATACTACAGGGTCTGGGATTCGGCTTCCCCAGTGGCTGCCCAGAGGGACCAGGTGATGTGACCTAGCAGTGCAAGGGAGTTTCCCCATGGGGAAAACTTGGAGCAACAAGAGACGAAGATACTGGCAGATAGAGTCTCTCTCTTCCACCCTGAGCAAACTGTTCTGAGTCACACTGGTTCCATTGGGCTTAACCACAAACATCCCTTGTGAGGAAGCAACTGGCTTTCTTTCCTCACTTTCTTGTGAAGCTGTGGCTGGTTGGCATTTGTTTTTCCTCCTTTGTTGCACACCTTCCCTTTTCTTCTCCCTCTCCTTTCCCTGGAACTGCACCCCTACCCCAGGGGAAGCAATAGCACCAAGTTTTGCCTTAATCTCTGTTTTCTGGGAAGCCAAAATCTACTCAATCGTGGACGGCCGTTGGTGCCAGTAGGGCTTTACTCAAAGATCCAAAGAGAAGATGAATCATGACTTTGAAAAGGAAACCAGACACAGCTACCCCTTTGATGGGGGAAGTGATCCAAATCCTTGGAGACACAGGCCAAGAATCTCCTGCTTCCTATGCTGTTTCTGGAAATCCTTCCACCCATGGAAAAGTAAACACAGCCAAGGGAACTTGACTTCCTGAAAGACACTGAAGGGACTCAGGCTTGTTGCTAGTCTGAGGAGCATCTGATAAACAATTCCTACTAGGGCACAAAAGACATACTACAGAACCTCTGCTTTCAAATGGAGCCCGTGAGAACTGGTGACGCTAACATCTACTTACTAAGTCTTTATTATGTCCCATGCACTAAGCTAAGCCCCTTACTCCACTGTTCATTTAATTTTCACAACAGCCCTACGTACTGCTATAAGAATTAAGCACTATTATTATTGTCCCTTTCACAGAGGAGAAAATAGGTGCTCAGACACGTTAGGTAACATGCCAGAAACCACGCAGCCAGGACTCAACGCTTATATCTAAATGGCTAATGTAGAGCACAGTGATGGCCCATAAGGAAGATACACTGGGACTATAGCCTTCCTAAGGAAGCTTTTCGGGTTGGTATTTCCTGTGGTGTTAGAAATATTATTAATTCTGTACTAGGTATGGATGTAATGTACAACCGGATAAATGTAATTAACATTGCTTTATGATACATACAAAAGCTGTTAAGAGAATAAATCCTGAGTTCTCACCACAAGAGAAAAATATTTTTTCTATTTCTTCAGTTTTGTATCTATATGAGATGATGGATGTTCACTAAACTTACTGTGATAATCACTTCATGATGTATGTAAGTCAAATCATTATGCTGCACACCTAACACTTACCCAGTGCTACATGTCAATTACAGCTCAATAAAACTGGAAGGAAATACGTGAATGTGTGTGTGTGTACATAATGTATTAGGTGTTTGAATAGAAAAAACATTTTTGGCTCCTTTGTTTCCCATAAGGTCCTCCCCAGCCAAATATGGATACAAAGGGGCTGAAACACCCAAAGCGACCCTTCCTTTACACCCCCCAGGGGGATGTTGGGGGGTGCTTGAGAAGCAGGCAACAGGGCACAAGTCGGAGTGTATTTGTCTCCAGGTCTGATATGACACAGTTGGCTCTGGTCAGAAGCAACTACCATGGAATAAGAAAGTGTCCTCCCTAGCTGCTCCTCCCAGGGTCCCAGCACCTCTACCCACCAACCAATCCCTCTGCTCAAAGGAGGGACAAGCAGAGGTTTCTGAGCTTTCATCCTCCCCTAGTCACCCAGTTTTGAGAGGGAGTCCTGGACCAGAAAGAGTAAAAGCAAACGCAGCAATTGTTAATATAATGACCTTGAAGAGGAGCAACTCCATTTTACCTTGAAAAGTGCAGAACTGAAAGCAGAGTCTATTTAGACAATGCAAATGATATGCATGTAATATGCAAACTCAAATACAAATAATCCAGGGCCAGGCCAGGGCAAAGGCACCCAGTGGCCTCTAGAGGGAGGTAGGGGTGAGTGGACCTGGGCAGTTAGGACCTGGAGTCAGAAGCAGGTGAGGGCTTTGGGTGGGAGCATCTTAGAGGGGACCCAGGTCCATGGCACAGTGAACCTTCCAAACCCCACTCAATCTTCCCGTTGCACCTACATACACACACACACACACACACACACACACACATCACTGTTGTCACCACACCAACACACCATTAAAGTACTCACAACACTCACAGAAACACACATAAACAGACACGCTGCCATGAAACTCTGACACACAGACACCAGTCACTCACGAAGACGCAGACTCACACAGCTACGCACGCCACCACGCCCTTGAAGACAAACGTGGATGGAAGCAGACACAGCAGACACACACTAGTAGACACATACCAACACAGACACAAACACAGAGCACACATCTCCATGCTGACCCAGCACAGCCAGTCTATAAATCTGCCAGGAGAAGAAATCTAGAGGCACTGAATGCCCAGGTGCCCCCTGGTAGCTTGGTGGTAAATAAACCGCCTACCAAGCAGGACACGTGGGTTCGATCCCGGGCTTGGGAAGATCCCCTGGGGAAGGAAATAGCAACCCACCCCAGTATTCTTGCCTGAGAAATCCCGTGGACAGAGGACCTGGCGGGCTTCAGTCCATGGTCACAAAAGAGTCAGACACAGCTGAGCAACTAAACAACAAGAACACCTGAATACCTACTTTGTACCAGGCAAGGTGCAGGAACCTGAAATCCTCATTTGATCTTCACAAAGCAAAGTTACGGAGTGGTGGGCGTGTATAGGCCCAAAGGTGAGCCTATAGGCTCGAGCTTACAGTTAAGTAGCACAAGAGACCCGGCGAGGGAGGGTACCATGGAGCCACCCGTTCCCCTCCCCCAGCAGAGCCTCCCCTGGACGAGAACACAGCCGTCACTACCAGCTCTTCCTCCTCCACCCTGTGGTCCTCCCTAGCCAATGGTTAACCTCTGGCTTCCTCTGAGGCACTCCTGCCCTTCTCCACTCGGCCCTTTCATCACTCTGCCCGGGGTGTGCCCTACCATGCAAGCTTACATTAATTCTGGCCTTTGTATAATCTAATTTGGAGGTTTCCTAGGGGAGGAAGGCAATCATTTCTTTCCATCCAAATGGAATACAAGACTAGATTTTCAGTCTCTGCCTGTCTCAGGGTGAACGTTCACATTAGAAAAATGATGCTTTCCCCCAAAGTATACAAACTTTAAATGCCACTCTGCTCACCACTTCCTACACACACACACACACACACACACACACACACACACACACACACACAGAAAAGGAAATGTGCTTTTCAGAGCAAAAAATGAATAAGATTTCTCACTCTCTATTAAGTCACCATGTCACTTTGGGCAAGTCACCCACCGTCCCAGGGTCTCAATTCCCACATTTGCCTCGTTTGAGAGGTAAGACAAGCTAATCCTCAAGGACCCTCCCTCTCCCACCTTCCATCTCCCTGAGGCTAGTAGTTGCCTCCTCAGTGTTCCCCAGAACTGTCCCCTGACCTTGGGGACTCACTGCTAATGCTGGGATATGAGAAGAGCTAAGGCCTGGGCCCTGCCAGGGTAGGACAAGGTCAGCCACAGTCTCAGAGTCAGGATTCAGCCACCAACCCCGGCCTCTGGCTTGCCTACCTGAGATATCTATGTCCCCTTGGTAGCCTCAGAGGTTCAAAGGGGATGTCAGCTTGTAGCTTATTATATTTTATAATACCTTAAGATATAATAAGGCTGTGATTTCAGAGCAAGCTAGAACAGTTGCAAAATGCCACATTGATGGTTTTGAGTGTATTTTAGGGCCTTGAGCTCTCTTCCCAAATTAATATTCATAGGGACAGGCATGCCATTTATTTGCATATGTAGATTGTTGCTCATTCACTGCAGGATAAAAAAGTTTTGGGGTGTTTTTGTTTATTGTAGTTATTTTAAGCTTGGATGATAAACCAATCAATTTCAGGCAGGGGAAGGGCAGCTTCCAAGGGCAGGAGTAGGTTTTAAAGAATTTTTGATCCGAGGAAAGGCATATCCCAGATACACAGGAGTGAATCATACCGACCCTGACCAATGAGCAGAATCAATTCCAGGACGGCTCTTTCAAGGTCATCCCATTCAGCCCCTACTTCAGAAAGCTTGGCCATCCCACATGGCCCCCACAGGTCCTTGGGAAACCAACCCCACCATTATCACTTAAGGTCACAGTTGAGAGGCAGGCACAGGTTTGAGGTGTGACTTTGGACAAGTCACTTGAGCCCCTGTTTCTGAGGATGGTGACCTGGTTTGCCAAGTTGTTGTAAAATACACACTAGAGAGTAATAGAAATGAATGGTGGTGATGGTCGCATAACATTATGTAGTATTTAATACCAGTGAAATGTACACTTCAAAATGGTTAAGGTAGCAAATTTTATGTTATGTGTGTTTTATCACAATAAAAATAAAAATTTTAAAATAGGACAAACTTGAAAATAAATGCACCCAAAAAGTGCTTGTTAAAGTGTGAAGCCCTAATCAAGGTAGCAGTTGCTAAGATATCTTCTCTCCTGAGGTCACTGGTATCCACTCCTCCCAAGTGCCTTCAGGGAAGGCACCATCTCCTGCTACTGCCATCCACTGGAGGATCTGAGAACCATTATCCCGTCTTTATTGGCTTCACTCCTCTTTTCTGCACCAAATAACACCCTGACGACTCCACCAGAAAGCTGTGAGTCCACTGGGAGAGTCTAGTGTTTCTCAAGTAACTCCAGAGTCCTTGTATTCTGATCACTCAAAGCACCTTGAAACCTGGTGAGGGTCTGTAGGGAGGGGGCAGTGAAGCCTGTTAGCAAGTCAGGGACTCTGAGTCCACAGACCTGCATGGAGTCCAGATGACCCCAATGTCCAATGGGACCTTAACTGCTCAATCTCTCTGAGCTCAAGTTTCACCTGTGCGATGGGGCTAACACTATTCTACCTACCCCTTGAGCCAGTATTGCATAACAAAAGTACCAAACATTTCTATTAGAGGATTGCAGAGCCATCAGCCTCACTTCTAGCATTAACTCTTTCAAACCACTGGGGGCGCTGTTTCGGAGCGCTCAACATTTGTTCTCAAGCCGGAGTTCCTTAGGCACCAAAGCACCATTCTAGTGTTGTGATTTCATTTCAGTGCTCAAGTAGTCATACTCAGTCGGAAGACCCAGCTTTGCATCAGTGTTTGTTGTTGCACTAGAATTAAAGTTCCTTTAATTGTCATGGGCTAAGGCGATGGCACCCCACTCCAGTACTCTTGCCTGGAAAATCCCGTGGACAGAGGAGGCCGGTAGGCTGCAGTCCATGGGGTCGCGAAGAGTCGGACACGACTGAGCGACTTCACTTTCATTTTTCACTTTCATGCATTGGAGAAAGAAATGGCAACCCACTCCAGTGTTCTTGCCTGGAGAATCCCAGGGATGGGGGAGCCTGATAGGCTGCCGTCTATGGGGTCGCACAGAGTCGGACACGACTGAAGTGACTTAGCAGTAGCAGCAGCAATGAGGAAAAAAAAAAAAAAAAAAGTGGCCACCTAATACACAAATGCTTTTGTGCCAAAGTCTGGCCAGATGATCCCTCAGCATGTTGTAAGAACAAACATCCTAGCTAAGAAAAGTACTGGGAGAGCTGAGTCACCACAGGGCATGTGGTGGAGCAAGCCATCAAAACCATGATCATGTCACAAGGGCTGATTTAGTCTTAGCACTATAACAGCATCTATCATGTTAAATTAATATTGTTAATCTGATTGTTAATGGCTTTGTAGTTTGCATTTTAATTTATAAACTTGTTTGAGCACTAAGATTATGTATGAGTTATAAGCCAAAGCTGTTTATGTCTAATTTTTTGTTTATATAGATTTTTAAATATTATATTAATAATTTAAGACAATATTAGAGGTCTGTGGGAAGCATTTTCTCCCTTTAAAATGGAACCATCTGTACATTTCTCAAGTTTTAAAACCATTGGCCTAAAAATTAATGCAGAGAACAACCTGGGGAGTAGATAGAGTCCCTAAAAATCAGGGTTATTGTTCATTTTCTTCTACAGTGGATGGGAAGAGGTGAGTTTGGCTGAGAAGAAACTGCAGTAGGTGAAGGTTAAGTGATTTGCCCAAGGTCACTCATCAACCTTGGATGTCAGGGAAGTCTCAGGAATCTTAGGTAATTTCCTTCCTCCTTCATTCCTGAAGCATATTATTCTACTTTGACTGAACAAGGAAAGCTAATAAGTGACTTTCTCTGCATCCCGGTTCCTCTTTCCCTCACCCCCGAGCAGAGCCAAACTTTTATCTAAGTCCTGAAGAAAGGTAGATTCCTATCCCAGCTCCAAGCAGAGGGTCCAAGCTCAAAGTGACCCAAGGAGGTTCAAAATAAAAGTTTTCCTGTCTATTGTGAAGGGACAATGAATGTGGTATGAAGAAGGTTCCACCCACAGATCTCTGCAGAGCCTGCCCTTTCCCACTGCTGACACCAGCATCTCCCATAGGTAGACACCGAGGCCAGCTTGGGGGTGGCTCCTTGGGAGAAGGACTAAACCAGTTTTGAGGAGGTAGTTTGTTAGAAAGGTGAGACCTACACAGAGCCCAGGTGAAGGTGGGCCAAGCAGCAGGTAATTAAAAGCTACGTTGTGCAGGAGAGAGGTGGGAGTTACAGCAATTCAGGAAAGAGGTAGATTGATGAGAGAGAGCAGAGATGGATGTCCCTAGAAGGCGGGGTGCCACAGCTGAGATGTGAAGATCGAGTGGGACCTGGCTGAGTGGAGGGATGTGCTCATTTCAGCCAGTGGTCACAGCTGTGAGAAGGTGACAGGGTTTCTGAGGCACTGAAGAGGCTAGAGATGGGCGGCCCTCACCTCCTCCCAAGTTCCTCTCCTTCTCTGCACTGCCACCGTCCTGCTTATCCTTGGACTTACCAAGGGAGTTCTCACCTCAGGGCCTTTGCACTTACTATTCCCTCTGCATTACAGGTGCCCCTTACCCCCAGATATCCACATGGCTTCCTTCCTCTCAGTCTCTGCTCAAATGTCACCATTAGAGAGGTCTTCCCTGACCACAATGCATCCCATCACCATCTATGCCCTTTACCTTGCTATTTTTCTTCATTGCAACCGGCACAAAGTATAAAGTATGTTCACTTTTTTACCACCTGTTTCCCCCACTTCAGCACAAACTCATGAAGGCAAGGGCTTTGGTTTGTTCCCTGCTATATTGAGTATGTGATCAATGATCAGTGTCTTCAGAATGAATGAATGAAAGGAAAGAAGAATGCTATAAAGAGTGGAAGAATGCCACTCAGAGCTCCTGGAGGTAGCAGAGACCTCCTTCCTATTGGTAAGTCAGCAGTGTTTTCCTTCCACAGGTAAGACGCAGGAGACACGGAACAGGAGTGGTACCAGGTGAGGGTGGATGGGTACAAAGAGTCAGATGAGGGTAAAGGGAGGGCTTAGGGGTTCAGAAGAGCTGGCTCAGATCCAGCTTGATCCCACTGGCAGAACATTTTTTTTTGCTCTTAAAGGAATCTCAGGATCAGGCTTGAGGGTGCCGGGAAAGATAGTCAAGGTATTAATAAGATGAGGGATCAGGCCTTCCTTGGTGGTCCAATGGTTAAGGATCCACCTTCCAATGCAGGGGACATGGGTTTGATCCCTGGTTGCAGAACTAAGATCCCATACACCATGCGGCAACTAAGCCCGCAAGCCACAACTAGAGAGCCCGTGTGCTGAAACTAAGACTCTATGCAGCCAAATAAATAAATAAAATATCTCTTTTCAAAAAAGTGAGAGATCGAAACAAGACACAACATAACAGGGGGTGGAAGGTCTTCAGGAAAGAGTCATGGTAAATGTCACAGTTTTAAAAGTCCCCCAGCACACAAGAGAGGGCCTGAGTCTCATCAGAGATGAGAGATGGAAGGAGGCAGGGAGACAGAGCAAATGGGAAAAAGAGGCTGGGATAACAGGGCACCCACAGGTCAGGAGAACATCCAGAAGATGTATGAAATGGAGCGTAGAAGAGAGACCTTGACTTCGCCCTCCCTTTGCCTCCCGCTGCTGAGTGAGCCTGGAAGCCACTTAACCTCTCCCAGCCTCCACTTCCTCATCTGTAAAATGATGACCATAATCCCAACCTCAAGGGTGTTTACAAGGCTGAGTTCCAACAGCTCCTAAAAATCACCTAAACTAGTGCCTGGCATACAGCAGGCAGGCATTCATCAAAGTGAGTCTCTTCTCCAAACTGAGGTTAAGGAAAAAAGGGTGAGGATGAACTGACTTTTCAGGTAAATAATCTTATTCCCCTTATTTCTGATTTATTAATTCAATAAATATTCACTGAAGTGCCCTATGTATTACAACTGGATACAAAGAAGGTTTCGCTTTCACCCCATCTCAGACCTTGATGGCCTTACATCCAATTGGGAAGATGAGGAACATTGCAATAAAATGCTGAACAATGACCCCAGAGTGTATTGTTAAGTATCAAATTTGTGCTGTCAGCAATAACTGCTACAGAAATTCAGGGGAAGGAGAGACGGATGCTTCGCGATCACTATGGGCTCTGGTGGTCCGGGATGGTCTAATGAGGATGCAGCTCTAACCCTGGCCTTGAAGGAAAGGGTGGTTTGACTTAAACTCAGAGAAAGGCAGAACTTGAAGCAGAGTCGGACGTGACAGTGAGCCACGCCACCAGGAGAAAGGACGCAGGCAAGTTGTGGAGATTTACAGGGGTCTGTTGAGGAGTTTGGGCTTCATCCAGCGAGTACTATGGGGAAAAATGTAAGGTAATGAGTGGATAAAAATTACATTTGGGGATGACCTGAAAGAGGGAGATATGAGAAGCTGCAAAATAGTACCTCAAGCAATATGTGTCTGCAGCACGGATTCTAGGCTCATCACCACCTCTGTACTCGAATTAGTGACCATTCTATTTGCCGAACACCATAGAATGCTCCTGTAGGAGATTTGATGCTCCTCCTACCATGGTTGGCCTGCGAGTCCCAGTTGTTGCTTTATTCTCTGGTCATTTGTCCCCATGACCCCAAGGCACTATGGCTTGGGGCTGGGAGATCAGAGCAGGAGGCTACTGCCATCACCCAGCATGAGATAGAAAGAACCTGCACAAAGGGAGCATCTCATGCCAGAAAGGAGGACTTATATTCAAGAAACATAATGAAGAGAAAAGAAAGTCCATGCTTTAATAGTTGAAATAGAGGGAGGCAGGCATCAGAAGTGTTGCTAAGGTTTTAAGCCCAAGCCTCTGGGAAGACGGTGCTGCCAACAACAAGAATGAAGAATCCAGAAGGGCAGATGGCTTGAGAGATGGGAAGACATTAGATTCCACTTTAGGCATGTAGCCTTTATGATAGCAGCCAGATATCCTAATAATAATAGTATCTAATCAGCAACTAGAATGTATGAAGAGTTGGAGACTGATGGGCCGTTCAAAGGAGTGGAAACCAGGAACTGTCGACTGGCAAGGAACTCACTGTGACTGCCTCCCAGAGCTGCTGACTATATTCGGATTGTCAAAGACAGAAAAGAGATCAGAACCCAGCTTGGCTTAAGGTCCCATTTCGCCACCGAGAAAAGCAAAGCAAGAGGCAGTACAGTAAGCTGGGCAGAAGCTCATGACCCATCCATACCAAGATGCTGGAGTTCCAGTGTGCACTATGAACCACCTCCTCTAGGAGGTCTTTCTAACTTCTGTGGCTCCCACTGATGTTATACTCCTCATACCATGGTTGGCCTGCAAGTCCCAATTATTGATTTACTCTCTTGTTCTGTTCTCTGATTATTTGATAGTCTACATGGTCTAGACCTTACAAGTCTGCCACACTAGATTATAATTCTTGGACATCAGAGATCAAATCTTCAAATAACTTTCTACTTCTTACATACTAATCAAGTGCAGTTATTGAGTTAAATCATATCTAGTTTCCCAATACATTCCCATTACACAGATGAATGAACTGAGACTCAAAGAAGTAAAATACTTTGCTCAGAGTCACAGGGCTAAGAAGGAGTACAGAAAATTAAAACCCAAGTCTTAAATGCTATAGCAGGCATTGTTGGTTGCTCCTTTCTTTTTTCCAAAAGCATTCTAATTTTTTTCATCTCGGAGACTCAACAAATCAAGATTATTCTAAACCAGTTATGGTGGTCTCCTTCCCTTGCCTGTGGTTGGCTTATGCATGGACATGTGACTCACAATTGAGCCAGTGAGACTTGAGGGAAAGTCTACTGAGCCTTCTGGTAAAGGTTCCCCTCCTGCCTTTTCTGCCTCTGCACATAATCGTAAGGGTGTAATACCTGGATTTGTTACAGCCAACTTGTGACCTTGAGACCAAGAAATGATGAAAAGAATTTGTATCTTTGATGATGTATTGAACCACTGAAAGAACTAAGCTTGGGGCGGACAGCCCGCATCTGTTGTAGTAGGAGATGCTAAGGCAGAACTGTTTCAGCCAGTTGAATTCAGGTTTTTTGCTCTGTGCACCCCTGACTGATACCCACACCAATCAAGGGCTTTAGTCACTACTACCTGAGCTAAGCATCACTGGAGATACATAACAAGTAAAATCCTGTGCCTTGCCCTTACTGTGCCTGTCCCAAGATTGCACCTTCAATATGTGTTCAATCTATATTTGATTAATTGATTCTCCCTTTGCTCATCAGTTATCTTTCTTCCCTTTACTCAGCTTCACTGATTGTCTTTAAGTTTCAGCTTCCATTTGCACTGTGGTCTCAACATTTCTACCAGATCCTTCCCCATCACCTCCCCCCACCTCCAAGGATCAAGCCAAGAGCAACGGACTCACGCTTCGCCCACAGAGACCATCACCGAAAGTCCGCGTTCCTAAATATTTGTTCTTTGAAATGTCTTTCTCAATTAGATCTCACCCAAATGTTTGAGAGTCAGGCTGAATTCCAACTTTCTGCTCCAGAACAGACATGTTGAGCCTGCATAATTACTGCAGCCAGCTTTATTTGCTATAAAAACATGGATTTTTTTTTTTTTTGCTCCTTCTCAACTGTAAAATAATCAATAAATAGAATCCAGATGAAAAATGCCAGCATTTAGGAGAACAACTCTTTTATGATTCTTTTCTTTTGGGTCTAATTAACACATTGGGGATAAAATGTGTTGATACACTTGCCCAACCAGCTAAGGTGAAACAAACTCTGCTGAGATACAGCTTCACATCAGAGACACAGGTGAAACAGACAGTTTCAAAACATTATGAAATGTTCCACAAACATCTGTAAACCTGTGAGGTGGACTTCCTCCAATGCCTCTCTGTTCAACTATTCAACTTTTTCTTTGTCCCCTATGAACACATTACATAGATACTGTCAAATGAAACACAGATACTCCCATTAGCAGGAGAAGCAATCTCCCTGACTTTCTTTTAAATGAAGAAGACATGCCTCTTTGGACAATGACCACTGGGGCCATGAAAGTTTCATGAAGGGCTCTTGGAGTGGATGATATCTTTTCAATTATATCAGTGCTAAAATAAACCCCCACAGAGCCACAGGGCATCGAGTCTACATCCCAACACAGGACACCTATTTATTCCCTAATTAAATTGGATATATTCTCTCTGTATATGAACTGATGAAAATATTCTTTTAATTCTATGGTCTCCTGGTGGGTAAGGGGGAGGGAATCATCCCTAGGCAAATTCATGGAGTTCCTAGAGCTAAATCACAGTCTTTGTTCCAGGCTCCCTCACTGCATCATCTCAGGAAAATCACTCACTTTCCCTTGTTCTCACACAGTAGTTCTTTCATTGTGGTCCTGGGGCCAAGAGCATCAACATCACCTGGGAACTTGTTAAAAATTCAAATTACTGGGCCCACTCTGGACCTGCCGAATCAAAAATTCTGGGGGTGGAGCACAGCAATCTGTGTTCAAGCAAGCATGCTGCATTGAAGTCTGAGAAGCACTGGTCTACAAAACAGGAAGGAAAGAGCATTATTATTATATATTATTATTGAATCAGGGATAAGGGATACCTGGACTTTTCAGAGCCTGGGCTCCTTTCTGAATAACTGTCTCAAACTGCAGAGTAGGGCTCCATTTACCCATCTGTACAATGGGGCTACAGTGTTCACCAAGAAGCTGTGGGTGCTAGAATTTAAGAAGTATGTGGTTACCTGGCACCAGTCTCTATGGATACCTAGCAAGATCATGGTTGCCAATACTCAACAGCTCCCTCCCACCATACTCTGACTGGCAGAAGCTCTGCAGAGCAGTCCTCCAATGCCACATCTAAGGTCATCACTGCAGCTGCCTCTGGGTTACCCTTGGCAACCAGGAGCCAGAGTCATGGTCGCCCACAGAATTTTGAAATGCCATAGCCAGTAGCCTCAAGCCTTCTTACCTCAGAGCCTTGAACCACCAGAGAGGAGGCTCAGGATTATTCTGTTCTATTGTCCCGTTTCAGCAATTCTTCAGACATCGCTTATATTTGCCCCCACTCTACATCTAGACTTTAAGCCTGAGAATGACACCTAGAATGCCAGCCTCGTGAGGTATGGGACTCTGCCTGGCTGGTTCATGGCTGTCTGCCCAGTGCCTGGCACAAAGTAAGAGCTCAAGAACTGTTTATTGACTAAACTTTCCTAGCACAGTAAATGCCCTGCCCATAGTAAGTCCAATCATAAGCCCCAAACCTTCAAGTACCCAAAACTTATGTTTGGAAAGGGGCAAAGAAACTATATCAAACCCCAGAGAACAAGGAGAAAAGGGAAAAGGAGAAGCAAGGGCCTGAATATTTCCCAGCTGAAGCCAGAACCCTTGGCTCTATGGGCACTCAGCCAATTGCTCACCTTGGATCTGGAACTAGAAGACCTCTGGGCCAGGGTTTTTTCCCCGGGCAGAGGGGGATGTCTTTTGTTTTGCATATTAGAATCCTTCGGCGGGAGAGGCGGGAGCTGAAGGATGATAAGACATTGACCACAGGTTCTGGGCATGAGTTCTAAGCAGTGGGTCTTCTAACTGCCTTCCTGTCTCTCACTCAAAGGCCAGTTCTCACGGGTCCTGACTCTGCTGTCTTTTGACCAAACGCTTAATAAGAGCTTTTTTACCCTCTCAGGACTCCAGCCTCGTGCCCATGCCAGGGTGATCCTACTCCCTCAATTAGAAATCTACCCAAGGCTCAATTCCAAACCCTTCTTTCTCCAGGGAGCACCCTAGCCCTCCCCCTCCAAACAGTGACTTCACCTGGGAAGCCTGTACTCCCTCCCTTGGCTACGAGATAGTGACTACTCTTTCCCTGTAGACTGCACATTTGGGGACTGGGCAGAGTCTTAAGAGCTCCCTTTACCCCCCAAACTTCAGTGCAGGCATAGGATAGATATTGGACCAACTGTCACCTAAGTGATTTGTCCTGAGGGATGATTGAAGCATAGCACCTAACAAGAGACCAGCCCTCTGCCTCTAACATCACACACACACAGTCCCGCAGCCTGCAAAGGGCTTACACTTGCCCCGTGCTGACAAAGTGGTAAGGACAGCACAGAGTGATGGGGGCGGGGAATTCCTGAATGAGAAGTCCAGAGACCCGGTTTACCGTGCCCTTACACCCTTAGCTAGCTATAAGCGAATATTTTCAACTTCTCTGGGCCCTCGTTTGCAGATCTGTGAATTGGGAGGAAGAGGTGGAGACTGCAGGCGTGGATCTTGAATTTCTAGAGGCTTAAAAAACGTGTGAGCAACGCAGAGAGCGGTATGCGCACTAGGGGAAACCCGCCGAAGGAGCTGAGGATGGGGTGCTCTTAGACGGTGGATTCGACGCCCTCGGGGACCCCGCCCAACTGGCAGGGGACAAGGGCCGAGGGACCCTCGCCAAAAAAACCCCAGCTCTCAGTCCCACTAAACAGGCTCTAAACCCTTCAAAAGAACCTCTCCAACAGCAAGCACTCCAACAAAGAGGGCTGCGAAGCCCGGGTCCCGCTAGCTCCGCGGAAGCCGAACTGGGTTGAGTCCAGCCTCCTGGACTCCGGGAACCAGACGCCTCGCGCCCCGGGCAGCTCCGAAAGCCGACTCGCGAAAGCCTGTGCTCGCCGCCACCTGGCCGGAGCATTAACCCCTGCTTTCCCGGCAGAGCGCAGAAGGGGCGCTGATGTTCGGGCACGAGTACCCTGGCCAGAGCGAGCTGAGATGGCCCGGAGCCCAAACCACCCAAAGGCCTCCTCCAACCTGCCCTAGGCCTCGTTCTTTGCAGTGCCGGGGGGATGGAGCGGGAGATCCTAAAGCGGAGACAGTTCTAAATATTTTTCTAAAGAACACGACCACATGAGAGGGAGTCAGACCAGCCTCGCAGCGCGTGCTAGCGGGGACGGATCCCGAGAAGCGGCTACCCTAGGATGGAACTCGGATGTCCAGGTCGGGAGAAAGAACCGGGGCTCGAAGAACGGTCAAGCCAAGGCTCCGCGCTCCCAGGTTCCAGTCGAGGGGGCGGCTCCGTCCCACACATGAATGTTTGACTCCAGAGAGGAACGGTTTTGCATATTTTTCGTCGTATTTTTTTTTAAGCAAATCAGGAAAATAAACGAAGTGCAGGGGGGAAGCGTCTGCGTCTGCTGCTCCAAGGGGCCACAACCACCAACCATCCCCATCTCCAACACCACCCTCCAAGGCTAGACGACAAGTTGGGAACTTCCGCACCGCGCTCCAGGCGCGCACTGGTAGTGATTCGCTTCTCAACTTCGGGATGTGGGGTCACAGCCGCGGGCAGTAGAGACCTCCGGGGTCGGGCGTCCGCGAGCTCCCCGAAGAGAGTCGGGACTCCAGGACGAGAAAGGAAGGAAATAGACGTTCGGTTTCGCGCCTCCAAAAAGCAAAAGTGCGCATGGCACCAGCCTGGGCTCGGCTACATGTAGCTAGGCGCAAGGCTAGCCACCGCGGGGGATCTGGCAGCGCCTCGCAGGCTCTGCGCGCGGAGCTCGGCGCGCCCGGGGCCGCTCGGAGGTGGGAGTCCCCAGACTTAGAGACGGGCAGGCGCCCTCCCCGGGACTACCGCGCCGTGCCGCTGCGCTCGGGTCTTCCCCGGCCGCCTGTGCTGCGTCCCGACTGCGGACAGAGAGCCCGCGCCTGCCCGCGCCGGGGCGCCCCACGTCCTGCCCGGACCCCTGGCATTCTATCCACACTCACCTTCTCCCGCACCGAACTCAGCTTCCGCAGCCCGGACCCCGGCTGAGCACCGGGGATCCACGGGGCCAGTGGAAAGTTAGTCGAGGGGATGCAAAGCCCCCTCCCCGGGATCAGGACCCCCCAACCCCCGGCCCCGTGTGCCCCCAGCGCTCCACGGCTCCGCGTCCTCGCCGTCCCCGCCCAGCCATCTACCTGCTTCGCGGCCAGCCCGGGGCTCAGCCGGCCAGTTGCGGTCCTGTCCTCCGGAGCCCGAGCCGCGCCGGAGCGCCGGGCTAGGAGCCGGAGCTGCTGGCAGTCCAGAGCCGGCGGGCGAGCGGCGGGAACGGCGAGCGAGAGAGCGAACCGGCGGGCGGCTGGAGCCGCGGCTGCTGCTGCCGCCACCGAGCCAGCCCCCACCCGCTCCGTCCCTCGGCCCCTCCCTCCCTCCTTCCCTCCCAGGCTCCCTCCTCCCTGTTCGCGGCTCCCTCCCTCCCCCCACCCCCACCTCCTGCCTCGTTTTTTTTTCCTTCTCCCTCTTCGTTCCTTTCCGACCCTGCGCTCTCGATCTCGCTCGCTTGTTCTTTTTCCTCTTTCCGTCTCTCTCTCTCCAGCTTTCCTTTGGTTTCCCTTTTCTCTGACTCAACCTTTCCTGACCTCTCTTCTCACTCCCGCCAACAACCCCCCTACATACACAGCTTTCCCTTCTTTCACCTTTTCTCTCCGTTTCCTCTTCTCTCTAACCCCTTTCTATCTCTTTTCACTGTTTTTTCCCTCCTTTTAACCTTTTCCCATCTTTAGCCTCCTCTCTCATTCCTACTCAGAGTGGCCTGCCAGGCGCCTCAGTCTTTGAGCTCAGGTCGGGGAACCCCACCCCCTGGAGCGGGGAAGCCCCCGCGGGGAAGCCCCCGCGGGGAAGCCCCCGCGGGTCGTGCTGTTAACCAGCTGAGGAAGGAGAGAGAGGGACGAGCCAGGGCCAGAGTCGGGGGCTTAAGAAACAGCTGGGCCGGGGGGAAGGCTAGAAGGCCAAGAACTCAAGACGGTCAGGACTCTTAGCCGCGCTGAGCAGTGCTGGGTAAGGAAACAGACCCAGAGAGAAGAGGGCAGGGACTCGCCTTGCTGAGGTCTACTCCAGAGGCAAGGCCTAGATCGTCACTGCTCCGGGGTCTGGGAAGGTCTCCTCTACTGACCCCCAGAAAGGGGGGAGCGGGGAGGGGACGGGCCGCCAGAGGCCATGCACTCCTTCCAGCCTCTCTGCCTGGTCCAAGCTCCCAGGGCCACGAGGACAAAGCCTTCTTCCTCCAAGAGCACCTTTGGCCACTTCACTGCCCCCAGCATTCTTAGGGGGTCTAAGCCAGGCAGAAGGGGAGGTCCTGGTTTGCAAGTGACAAAGCCCCTTCTTCCCACCCACCTCGTCTTCAAGCAATGGGGAACTTAACCAACCACTCCTGCTTATCAGGGAGAGAGTAGCCGCAAGGTGCTTTCCTGGTGCGGTTTGTCTCTTTCTGTCCTTGAACTACAACAGACCAGGAAGGCCCAGACGAGGGAAAGGTGCTGTACACCCCTCAGGAGATTGCTTTATTATTATTTATTTATTTATTTTGCGGCATGTGGAGCTTCCCTGACCAGAGAGCAAACCCACACACCCCATGAAGTGGAGGCAGAGAGTCTTAACCACTGGACCACCAAGGAAGCCCCAGGAGAATAAGAGTGTGTGTGTGTGTGTGTGTGTGTGTGTGTGCATAAAGCAGACATATTGTCTGAGGCTTTGGGAAATGCATGTCTATACATGTGTCTGAGCACCTAGCCCTCTTAGGTCAACTATTGATAATGGACTTAATTCTGGGTCTGGTGGGGCAAGTCCCACCCCTAGAAGCTTTTCCAGGCACTTACCCTCATTTCAGCCCAGTGAGGTCCGGAGAGGAGATGCAGCATCTCGGTTCCCATGGAACCCCTTCGGCAGCTCGGGTTTGTCAAGACAGGATCACATTTCTCCTAATTTCACCCCCACATGCTGGGGCCACAATTTGTCCCCCTTCAGTACTGTCCCTTCCATGGTACCAGCCAGAAGCAGACCCTCCATCCAGGCAAAACCCCACATGAATACCACCTTGAGTTCCCTGCCTTGGGACATCAAATCAAATAAACCCCTGCCGGGGCCTCTGTTGTTCACATCACACAACCAGAAGAAGCGTCTGGTCGAGGCTGGGATGATGTTGAAGCCAGTGAGACACACCTACGGCACAAAAGTCAAGGATGCATTCAGTCTCTGGGTCCTGCAGTCAAATCCTAGGGCTGCCACCAACCAGCTGTGTCACCTGGGTCCATCACCACCCCTCTCTGGCCCTCCATTTCACCACCTGATTCTGAAGAGGCTGAAATAGACGTTCTCTAAGGGTTTCTCCAGCTCTGAGTGACTGCAGCTTGTGGGTATCAGAAATGCCAAAGGTTAAAAGAATGGGTTCTAACTTTCTGGGTTTCTATTCCTGCTCCACTACTTACTAACTGTGGCATTGGACAGCCACTTATCCCCCCCCCAACCTCAGTTTCCCTATCAGTAAAATGGGAATGATGATAATCCTGCGAGCCCTGTGAGGAATAAGCTAAATGCTACATGTAGCAGCACATGATAACTGCTAAGACTACTAGCAACTAATATATTATGTAAGGTTGGTTTTCACATATTTTTTCTTCATCCTCATATTCCCTTTTGGATTATGAGTTGCAACTCCCACCTTCTCAAACTTCAATTCTAACAGGTTTGGGGAGATGGGCAGGTCTTCCTACACCCCACTCAACGAACAAATGCATGGGAAGCAACCCACTTCCCTGTCTCTCTCACACACACTCCCACACTGCCTGGTGTGAACTGCCTGGCTGAGGGTTGCTGGGCCCTCCACACTGGGCAGAGGATTGCCTGGTATTCTGCTATACTCTAAAAACCCACACGGATCTATAAAGCTGCACCTTCTCCACCCAGCTGGCAGGCTTCCAAGGACACATGTCCCAACAGAGCCAGGAACACTTTTAGCAAACATCTCTGAGGGTCGGCTCCGGGTCACGTTGGAGCCCGCCATCGCATCATTCATTTCTCAATCCCTGAGAGCCTGCTTATGGGAAGGACTGCTGTGCACCTCCTTTTGCTGTATAAGTTTCAATCTAACTGCAACATGTTTATTTGGGAAGTTATGGCAACATCCAGGACCAGTCTATCCATCTGAAGGCATAATGGAAGACAAAAGTCCACTATTCAAAGCTATAAGCCTTGTTCTCTAAAAGCTTCCACTCTAACTGGGGCAAGAAGACATAAGACAGAAGAGTTGACTGAGATGACTGAGAGCAGGAACACTGGAAGCATCTGCTTGAGTTCAGAGCCTAGCCCCTTCACTTGCCAGCTATGTAATCTTGAGCTGGTTACTTAATCTCTCCATGCCTCAGTGTTCTCGTCTGCAAAATGGGAATGATAATGAGGTAAGCACTGCTATCACCCCCATCTCACAGAAGAGGAAACCAAGGTTCAGAGAGAAGAATTCCCCAGCTGAGAGTCACACGGAAAGTAAATGGAGCTCAAGCAGAATTAATGTCATAGTCCTTGCTCCCACCCTCCACCTTCTTCCCCCAACCTCTCTAAGCCTTCTTTCTACAGGGTTCTAGAGTATCTCTTCCCCAGGGAGGTGGCATCTGAAGCCCAGTTCCATTTCCACCTCTATACCCTTTAGCCTGGACAGTGGTGGGAGGTAAGGAGGTCAAAATTCTGATGACCAAGATAGGTTCTCCTCCTCCTCAGAAGTAGGTAGAAGGATAGGATGCTGGGCAGAATGTTCAAGCTCAGACCATAATGGTCCACACCCTCCCTTTGCTCAAGCTTTGTGGGAAATTCCCTTCATTTTCCTTCCTTCTCCCTCCTTTCCTTGTTGAGGGATCCCTTTCCCCGCACCCCATCTTCCTAGAGAGTTCCAGTTCTAAGTCCCAGGGAAGAACATCCAACACACACCAGGGATGGCTGGAATCTGTGAATGGTGGAAAAATTTTGGAACGTCTAAGATCTTTTAGGACTTCCCTGGTGGCTCAGACGGTAAAGCGTCTGTCTACAATGCGGGAGACCCAGGTTCGAGCCCTGGGTTGGGAAGATCCCCTGGAGAAGGAAATGGCAATCCACTCCAGTACTATTGCCTGGAAAATCCCATGGACAGAGGAGCCTAGTAGGCTACAGTCTATGGGGTCTCAAAGAGTCAGACACAACTGAGCGACTTCACTTTCACTTTCAAGATCTTTTAAGCCCTCAAGTGACATCTGCCATATTAAAGCACTTGAAAAAAATGTTTATCTTCCCAGGAGACTCTAAGGTATTTTCATGTCTATTACATGTCTATCACAAAGCCTCACATCAGGCCTTGCCTTGTAAAAAACAATAAGTAGAAACTAAAGACTGGGACTTCCCTGGTAGCTCAAAGGGTAAATAATCCACTGCAATGCAGGAGATGCACGTTCAATTCCTGGGTCAGAAAGATGCCCTGGAGAAGGAAGTGGCAACCTATGCCAGTTTTCTTGCCTGGGAAATCCCACGGACAGAGGAGGCTGGCAGGCTACAGTCCATGGGTCACAAAGAGTCAGACAAAACTGAGCAACTAAGCATGCGATAAAGGCCTTACAAGAGGTAACTTGCCCAAGTTCACGTAGCTAGAAAGTGACAAAACCCAAAAGTGAACTCCAGCCTTTTCAAAGCTCTATCCTCCATGCTACAGTGTCTCTCACTGCAGGGCTGGGGCTGGAGTAAGGCAAGCAAAGGGCCAACTCTACAGGGCACAACCCGAGAAAAATCAACCTTTGGATACTTCCAAAGAATTAGAGGGGACTGTAGGGCCCCTGCATCCTAGCCACTGACAAGGTGCAAAGAAGAAACTGTGGAGCAGGCAGGATGTAAGGCAACTCACCAGGGTTACGTCTGCTCACGTGACACACGATAACAGCCCACCTAGCCCATCCTCAAAAAGACCTACACACAATGATCCTGCCCGGGACACAACTTTCCAAGAGCTAACAACTCAACATACCCACGTGCATCCCAACACAACACAAAATGCCCATATGGGCAGATGGTACAACTCCTGCACTCACTTAAAAACAGGGGAGAGGACTTCCTTCATGGTCCAGTGGTTAAGACTCTGCCTGCCAATGCAGGGGATACAGGTTCGATTCCTAGTCTGGGAAGATCCCACATAACCTGGACCCACTAAGCCCATGCACCAAACTACTGAGCCTGAGCTCTACAGCCCGCAATCCGCAACAACTGAGCCCATGCGCCCTAGAGCCTGTGCAAAGCCATTGCAGTGAGAAGCCCGTGCACTGTACAAAAACCCAGAGCAGCCATAATAAGTAAATACATCTTAAAAAAAAACAGGGGAGAGAGGTGGAGACTCAGGAAAAATTCTCATGAAATGACTCTTTCCACAGGCTTTTTATGAACCCACAACCACCAATCGAAGAATTGATTAACGTGGTTGTATTTATTAAATCATGTTCAATATTTAATAACTTTGAATACAGATTGAATATTTAATGAGATTGGTTGAGATCTATTTACACATAAACGTCAGAAGTGCCAATTGCTTTGAATTGAGAATTGAGTTTGTGACTCACTCTCAGAGGCTAGTGCTGGAGATCTCAGAATTCTACATTTTATGGGCTTCTTTAAATTATAGGTTATCATCATGAAAGTATTACACTATTACTTGTTTTGATGCTCCGCTATTATAGAGTATTATACAGTCCCAAGAAGTGTGGCATTCAGATGCCAGATTTCCTTGCATCCAGGCAAACTCAGATTGTATCTCTTGTTCTCTTTCCTCCATGTTTACTAGGAAGAGTACAAAATGATGCTGTGAAATGCATCTTGTCTTAAGCCCTTAGTCATCCCACAGGCTCAAGATGATCTGGAAGCAATTTATGTGGCATACTTTGCCCAAGACCAATTTGTCCAAGAGAAAGAGCTCAATTTTGTACACTGGAGGCTAGCGAGGTGAATTTCTGAACCATTTTTACTGAACTAAGAGAATTGGATGCAAAACAAGCTTTCTGAGGTATCGTGGAGATTCAGGAAAATCCTTGGAGGATTTGAGATTCTGAAAATCAATGAATGAATTTAGCATATCCATATGTGCAGACTTTACATTTCTGTGTGTGTGCTGAATAGCTTCAGTTGTGTCTGACTCTTTGTAACCCTATGGACTGTAGCCTCCCAGGCTCCTCTGACCACGGGGATTTCCCAGGCAAGAATACTGGAGTGGGTTGCCATTTCCTTCTCCAGGGGATTTTCCTGAACCAAGGATTGAACCCTTGTCTCATGTCTCCTGCATTGGCAGGCAGGTTCTTTACTACTAGCGCCACCTGGGAAGCCCACAGATTTTAAGTAAGTTACCGTTATATCATTGATGCTCTCTAGACAAAAAGTCATTATAAAATGTGGTTTATTAGGGGCCAAAGTTAAATCAAAGGAAATAGCCCCTGTACCACAGCAGTCTGCAGTCAGCAGGATATAAACTGCTCAATAACTCATCTCACCCACACACCCTTGTCACATTCTGATTTGCTTTGATTTGGGGTCCAAAGCAAATGTAAACAAATGTTGCCAAAAGAATAATAGCAACAATAAAACCATTTGATAGAGAGTAAACCTCTGACTCAAGTCAACGTTGCCATATTTCTTCAATACTACAGTATTTTAATTTTCTTTGCAATAGATAATAATGAAAAAAAAAAACCCTATATCTCTAAACACTCCCCCTTCTCCCCATCTTCGATAACCTACCAACCCTTACATCTTACTGGATATCCATACCAGTTTACCTGCATGTCCTGAATTCAACACAGTGTTCTGGGCCCCCTAATTTTACTTTTTCTATTCTCAGAATCTGAATGCCTTTCCTAACTTTTCTCAAGCTTGGCAAATTCCAGTCTCATTCTTCAAAAGTCTGCTCATGGGCAAGGCCTTCCTTGGCCTGCTCGCCCTACCTGTTCACCTGCTTCAATTGGCCCTTTTCTCACTGTCGTTTGACGATGGTGAATCGGATAGTGAATTCCATGAAGTCATTTCAGTATCCCCCCTGTCTTGCACAGTGCCTTGCCATGTTGGAAGGATGCATGGATGGGTGGATGGGTGGTTGAACTTGGAAATAAAGGCACATCCATTTTACTTTTGACTTTTTTTTATCCTTTGACTTGAGTTGAGCAGAGTGTTGGTATAGGAACCATCTGACTTTCCAGGAAGTTCATAATGCCATTCAGTCTTAGGCTGAAGTCAGAGCGCAAAGGAATTAACCACTCCTTTACTTTACAGACAAAGTCCTCACCCTCATATTTTCATTCAACACACATTTATGAACTTCTCACTATGTTCTAGGTTCTCCTCTCACAGCCTTGGGTCACAATCCAATTACTGAATCAACCCTAACCCCTTAGTTAGTGCACAGGGTCCAGGAGCAGCCTCTTTTCTCCAACACTATTGACAATCTCCGTGCAGCAATCAAGAGACTTCGGGGGAGACAGAAGAATCTCCTCCTTGGGAAGGGCTTTGGGATTCCTGCCCAGTGATAGTTGGATTTGGCAAATCCTTAGCTTTTTGTAAGTGCTTCAAACTCTTTGTGGAAGTAGGTAAGGTATCAATTCAATTCTTCCACAGAAAACAAACTGCCGTCCTTCTCCTCCTTGGTTTCCTCTACCATCACTCCCCGCTTTCTGGTGGGTCCTCCAGCAATACTGAGAGGCCTGTGGGCTCTGAATCCAGCAGAGCACAAGGTCCCCCAGGAAAGGGACTTTGTTCTGTTTGCTACCATATATCCAGCACCTAGAATGATATCTGAAACACAGTAGGCCATTCATTCCATCAACATGAATGGGATGAGATGAACTCATGGACAAGATGCCATACCTTTGTCTCTATTAGTGATGTCTCCTCTGTTTGGGATGTCCTTCCCTCTTCTTTAGCCTAACCCTTGCTCATCCAGCAAGGCAACTCAGGTATGGCCTTCCCTAGGATGTTTTCCTTGAAGCCCCTGAGCTGGATAGAACACCCTTCCTCTGGGTTACCTGGCACCATCTATATAGGCCTTTCTCATCACCAACCTCAGCACACTGTACTTATCTGTTGTGTGTCTGCTTCTACACTAGACTTTGAGATTGTGAAGACAGGAATCATATGCTATTCATCTTCATACCCTCTGCTCCTTGGCAAAGTGTCCAGAATGTAGAGAGCACTCTATAAAGATTTGTCAGGTTGAACTAAACAACTTAAAGTGAATGCAGATTGGGTCATACCAAATGTGATTGCTGATTCATTTGGCCACTTGGCAAGTATTGATTGAGGGCCTATGATGTGCCAAGCACTATCTAGGTATTGGAGAGCCAGCACTGAGTCAAGCAAACAAAAAGAATGATAATGATAGTGCTTGTCAATTAGACACGACCCAGATATTTCACCAGGCTAGTTAAGTGGTGTGTAGAGGAGCCTGGTAGGCTGCAGTCCATGGGGTTGCTAAGAGTCAGACACGACTGAGGGACTTCAGTTTCACTTTTTACTTTCATGCATTGGAGAAGGAAATGGCAACCCACTCCAGTGTTCTTGCCTGGAGAATCCCAGGGACGGGGGAGCCCGGTGGGCTCCCGTCTATGGGGTTGCACAGAGTCGGACACGACTGAAGTGACTTAGCAGCAGCAGCAGCAGCAGAGTCAATATGAAGCCTGTTTTATACTTCAGCTTTAACCATATTATTTAAGTTAAGGCAGGAAATCCAGGTCCTAATAACTCCACAGTCTCTCCTCCCTGGGCTTCAGAGTCCCCACCCACATACTGAACACATTCTGTATTCTCTCATGAGATATTTTGATAAATGTTTATATGGGGTCCTCTGAAATTCCTTGCACATTTTAAAATCTCCAGAATTTGCATAGAAATGCTTTGCAAATAGCATTAAGTATTTCAAGGCTTAGAAAACACTTCACAATTGTGCAAAATTCATTTGTATTTAAAATCCCATGGTAAATAAAAAATTAAGGTCCAATCAACTTTCAATTCAGTTGCAATTCAATTTGCCTTTAAATGCCATTCATGGCTTTCTTTGATCAAACCCACTACCTATGTTACATTTAACAAACTTTTATTGAGTCCTTCTATTGTGTCAGGCACTGTAGAAGGCATTAAAGAAAACCAAGATTAATAAGACATGATCTTGACCTTTAGAGAGCTCTCAGTGTAGTGGGAAAGACTGAAACATACCTTACCTCCTATAACATGTGAGATGGAGAGATTCTGCACTCCAGGTGCGCACAAGGTGCTACAGGAGGACAGAGGACGAACATCTGCTTCTTGTCTGGAGAGGCACTGGGAAGGCATGACGGAAGTGGGGATGCCCAAGCCAAGCTGAAGTCCAGGAGTAGAGTTTGACAAACAGCAAAGAAAATGGAAAGACAGGCTAGAGAGAGAAGTGGCCAGAGCACAGCTACCAGAGACAGATGGTGCAGCCACGAAGGATGCTTGCCATAGGCAGCTGGAGCAAATGTGACTGAAGAGGAAAGGGGAGGAAAAGGTGCAGGCGATGAGCTGGGCTCTGATGTTGAACAAGAAGCTAGAATTTTAATCTGGAGATAATGGAGATTACTGTTATTAAAGCTTAAATGTTTTAAAATTATATGACGCCTTTATGTATATATTATACATGGTATAAATGCATGTATTACATATACATATATATGTATAGCCGAATCACTTCTAGAAATATTTATGTATTTGGCTGTGTCAGATCTTAGTTGGAGCATATGGACTCCACTGCAGCACACGGGCTTCTCCTCTAGCTCAGGCGCACCGGCTCTCCAGCTGTGGCACGCGGGCTTCTCTAGCTCAGGCACACGGGCTTCGCCTCTGGCTCCAGCGCACCGGCTTTCCAGCTGCGGCACATGGGCTTCTCGTCTAGCTCCGGTGCACTGGCTCTCCAGCTGCGGCACAAAGGCTTTGTTGCCCCACAGCATGTAGGATCTTAGTTCCCCAACCAGGGAATCAAACCCGCATCCCCTGTATATTGGAAGGCAGATTCTTAACCACCAGGGAAGTCCCTAAAACTGAATCACTTTGCTGTACACCTAAAACTAACACAACATTGTGAATCAACTGTACGTCAACTTTTTAATTATTATACAATATTGTTTTAAAAATGCATATAATATTCTGTCACACACAAAAAAGTAAAGCCCGATACCATCTGCCTTTTATGAATATTTACCGTGTGTCAAGAGGTGCTATGCTAAGCAGGTGAAAACCATTGTCACATTTTCTCTTCACAACAACCCCGAGACTTAGGTATCATGATGCCCATTTTATAGGTGTGGCAATAAAGACTCTGAGTGGTTAAGACGTCCAGTTAATCCATAACAGACCTGGAACTTCAATGCAAATGGATCTGACTTCAAACTCCATGATTTTAACCTATAGGCTATGGCTTCAGCTTGTACAAACAATTAAAAAATTGGGGAATGAGGAGTTTACATAAAATCCTCTTTTTAGCCTTAGTATATATCAAAAACCATAAAATGTTCACACTCCTTAATCGGGAATGAGATTTCTGGGAACAAATCTTAAAGAAATCAGAAATTCACCCACATATGTATGCACAAAGATGATTATTGCAATGTTATTTATAATAGAGAAAAGTTGGAAGCAAACTAAGTGACCAGCATTAGGGAAAGGGTGTTTTAATAAAATGGAGTATTATATAACCAGAAAAAGTATGCTGGCATAGGATAGAAAATTGTGTGTATATAATCTGAACTGTGTAAAGAAAAAATGCACAGAAAAAAAAAATACAGACACACAAACACAATGGAAAACACATGTCAAATGTAATCGAAGACTTCCCTGCTGGTACAGTGGATAAAAGCATACCTACCAATGCAGGGGACACGTGTTTGATCCCCGGTCTGGGAGGAATCCAGATGCTGAGGAGCAACTAAGCCTGTGCCTGCAGCTACTGAAGCCCAAGTGCTCTGGGGCCTGTGCTCTGCAACAGGAGAAGCCACCACAGCGAGAAGTGTGTGCTCTGCAACAAAGAGAATCCCCCGATCGCCACAACTAGAGAAAGCCCGAGCAAAGAAGACCCAGCACAGCCCCCCTAAAATGTAATTAAGCAGTGGCCTCTATAAGGAAGTTAGGAACTTTTTTCCCCTACACATCCAGATTTTCTATTAATACATTTGAGCACCTCATTCTTGAAATCAAGAAAAAATTAAATAAACCCATCCTGTATCTTGACTGGAGTCCTGTCAGCTGGGTCAGCCTGAGCAGTAGGTAAAATGCAAGAATTCATGGCCAAATCCCCTCCCCACCACTTGATGCCAGGGCATGTAGATGTCAAAACATTGATGGAGCTGATATCTTGGCTGTGACATGCAAGGGTCTGAATCCAAATCATTCCAGTCACTCACAGATTCAAAGAGGACTTCCCCGGTGGTCCAGTGGTTAAGAATCCACCTGCCAATGCAGGCAACACAGGTTCAATCCCTGGTCTGGGAAGCTCCCACATTCCAACGGGCAGCTAAGCCAGTGCACCACAACTGCTGAGCCCTAGAGCCCGCGCTCGGCAACAAGAGAAGCCGTCGCGGTGAGAAGCCTGCACGCCGCATCTGAAGAGTAGACCCTACTCACTGCAAGTAGGGAAGGCCTGCGTGCAGCAGCAACAACCCAGAGCAACCAAATAAATAACAATTAAAACAAAAAAAGATTCAAAGAAAGCAGAATCATTCATCTTAAAATCAAAAATATAAATTGTGATGTTCTTATAGCTTGTTGAACACTTCTGTTAAATGTTATCATGTTTTGTTCTTTTGACTGACTGTGTTAATTCTTCAGGGGAGGGTGGGGGGGCAAGGAGGAAAAACAATCCAGAATGGGGCCCAACCCTGGGAAACAAACTGTTGAAACGATGAAACTTAACTATAAGATTGGTGGGCTCTCTCAGAGGAATTAGAATTAAAGCTAATAACCCAATTTGGAATAATTTAAAGCTCTTTTTAGGGAAGTTTCTGACTCAATTGGGCTCATTATGCATGGATTTAATGTGTAACAATTTGTTCTTGAAAGCTAACATTATTGTTGGCAATAAAGATAGGAAGTGGAAATAAGTTTCCAATATGGAAAGCAGATTTATTTCTCGTTTCATATGGACTTGTTCCGGGTCTCTGCTTATGAATCACACCATGCTCCCTGCAGTAAGATGCTGTCCATGCAAGTTGGTTATGATAAATGGCCTGTAATTGTGAATCTGATATTGGTTTTCAATATTGAATTTATCATTCTGTCCTCTTAACAGATATTAAATACTTTTAAGAATTTATCCATTTGCCTGATCCATCTGTGATTTTTCAATATGTAAAATTTATTAGTTTCCTAGTTTTTTTTGAGATTTTAACGGCCGACAACATCATTAATAACGCTGAGTAATGGAACTGACCTCTTTTAAACCTCATTCCCTTCCACTAATCCAGAACATCCAAATTGAATCAAAACGTATTCAATGTAGAGACCCGAAACGAAGATGGCCCTGGTAGGTGCCTGATCTGAAATGCGGCTCCAGTGGCCACCGCTTAACCTACCTCCAAGCTCCCCAGAGGGAGCGAAGCCCAGGCTGCCTGCACTTTCTCTCTCTCCTCCTTCTCCTCCCGTTGGATGAGCCAACTCAGGCAGCCCTCCTGTCCTCAGCTGCCTCAGTTTCTTCAGCGCGGGATGATTGATGATGATAGTAATGCAGCTTGTCTGGCTCCCTGGTGGAGAGCGCTTTGTGAATTAATGGAAGCGTGCAGGCTGTGAACTTGAGGATGGCTCCGTGGCTGCCCTGGAATTTCCATCGAGCTTGGCTGCCCTTCACTGTGGGGATGGTGGGAAGGACGGCTGGAAGAAACTGGGCTGGGGGAAAGAGAAACCAGGCTGTGTGGAACACCAACAGTAATGTGGAACTTACCCTGACCCCTGGTTCTGTGCGTTTAAGGCCACCCCTGCCTGTCGCCACTGGAACAGCATGAAGCCAGCACTGGGGCAGAACTGTGGGCTGTGCCTTTACTGGGTTTTGCAGCTTACAAGACTGCATTTCAAGGTTCCTGCAGTGTCTGCTGTGTTAAGTGGACACTTAGAGGCACAAAGCCCTACAGAACAGAGCTCCCGTGTTCAGGGAACACACTGGCCACCAGTCCAGGGGGACCCTCAGTCAGGGTCCAGGAAGGGGATGGGGCCAAGGCTATGCACACACTCAGGACAATGAGCCTCATGATGGGCTGGGGGACAGATAGTCCAGCAGTCCCGCTGAGTTTCCCTTCACACTTAGGGGAGGCAGAAGGTCACCTTCTCAGTGTGACTCCAGATGGACAGCCCCACTGCTGCCTCCGACCTGTGGATAATTGAAAAATAGCTACCGTTCCATCCCCAGAGGCCTAATTTCACATTCTTGAGGTGGCGCAATTGACTTTCAGTTCATTGCAAACTGGCTTCTTTGGAAGTTTTGTCTATTTAAGGATTACAGGCCAAGATCAAAGCTATCAGAAGAATCAGGGAGCTGTCACCAGGGTCACCAAGAGGTGACAAGTTTCCAGGGGACCCCCGAGTCAGGAGAAAACATATTTTTTACTATAAGCCAAAGGCCACCTGGTTCCAGACCTGGCCCCCGTGTGCATATCAAATATTCAATAAAATGTCCCAGCTGAAACCCAATTCCAAGGCTCCAAACTCCCTTCACTTTTCTGCCCTACCAGGACATGATTTACAAACTGTTATAAAGGAAGCTATGTCTTCCCCAGATCCCAGGCATTTCACAACCTTTTGTAGATTCAGTTTTTACTGCCTGGGTCTCTTACTATGCTTTTCATATCAGTGGCTTAACTACCCCTCAAACCCACCTTCCCTCAACAGCAAAAGGTAATTTCAGCCTGACAAATGTTTACTGAGTACCTATGAGTGCCTAGATGCTTAGCACTGGGCAAACCACTGTGGAGATGCAAGAAATATCTATAAAATACAGCCTCTACCCTCAGGTAGAACTAGGAATGGCACTGTACTTAGTTATCAATTATTAAACGTTTACTGCATGCCTGGCACTGGGCTGGATGCTGCAAAGACACAGGAAAAAGAAGCATGCTTAGTCCCTTCCCAAGGAGCTTGCCTTATTAGTTCTTAGTCGCTTCAGTCATATCTCACTCTCTACAACCTCATGGACCATGGCCGGCCAGGCTCCTCTGTCCATGGGATTCTCCAGGCAAGAATACTGGAGTAGATTGCCATTTCCTTCTCCATACCTTATTAGAAAGAGATCTTAATATATAAACCATGACTTTTTATAATGAAATGTTAAGTTGCGTGGTTGAGACGATAAGTACATAAGAGTTGAGCAGGATCCATGTAGGCAAAATAATCAGAATAAATCTTATGAAGGAGGAGGCAGTGAAACAGGGCTTGAGAAAAGAATGGGATGTGAACAGGCAGAGAGGCAGCGATAGACATTGTGTGTGTGTTTGGGAACTGCTGTCTTTATTATTCAGGCCTTCAAATACCTGCCTACCCTTCTACTTCCCTATACCTACCAGACAAAGGAGAGGGGCTGCAAACATTTAGGGAGCCCTAACCTTGTGCCAAGAGGCATTCTTCACTTAGCGTTTATTACCGTATGCATCCTTCCCGACTACCCTCCCAAGAAGGCATCATGATCCCCTTTTATGGAAAAGGATCCCAAAACTCAACGAGAAAATCATTTGCGGAAGACTACATCACCAGTGTTGCCCAGGCTGGGCTTCAAACCTTGGTCTATCTTCAGTGCTCATAGTCTTTTACCACTGAATCATATGGACTCTAGGAAGCAGAAGGCAGCAGTATTCCAAGGCCATGCTAGACCAGGATCCAGAAGAAAGAAGAGAAGGAAAGGAAGTGGCTTGGTGACTACCTTCCTATGCATGACTTGGCAAGTGCCATGGAGTGCAGGGAAGGGCATCCAGAGAATCATTCATTTTTTGAGATGGCCACCACTGCAGCTTCAGTGTTTCCCAGAGTTAACACCCCAACTCTGGCTTCCCAACACGATGGCTGCTCTTTCTGGCAAAATGGCAGTTCTCCTGAAGCTGTAAGCCTCTCTCCTGCAGCAGCCCGGGTCCCCACCCAGGCTTCTTGTCCTTCATCCAGGGCCAGGCAAGCTTAGTTAAGGTTTGGCGTTCAGAGAAGGGTCCTCAACTCTGTCCTCTTCTAAGAGGAATGGGAGGGGGAAACCCTCACTGAGCCAGAAAATACATATCTTCTCAGCACTTAAATGGGTCCTCTTTTAAGCTAAGATCAGTGTAATTAAAACTGCTTAAAAAAAAAAGAAAAACAAAGAAAACCCCCTACTGTCCTTAATTAGGAGCAAGATAAGAGAGAAGATGCTCTGGTGTAGTTTATTTTAAAGGCACAATCCTGAAGTGGAACTAAAGAGAGAATAATTAAAATGAAGGTATCATTATTGTTTTTTAAAGGGTCTCAGCGGACAGAGGGGTCTGACTGGCAGACAAGACACAAGAGAGGCATTTGCTCATTTTCAGAGTGACAGTTCTGAAGATGAATGCCCATGAAACCCTGGGCTCTGGGGTCTCTTTCCTGCCACCTACCTGCTTTCCCCAATCAGATGGGAGAACAGGAAAATACCAGTGGGTCGGAGTTTGCCAGACAAGGAACACTGCCCTTGGATATATTAGCATCAATCGCAATACATGGTTAAGTCTCTTAAACTCCCTTGGCAGGAAGGAAGTGGGGTTATCACGTTATGATTCTCATCATCCTTATGGCTGCTGTTATTAACATTTATCCAGCACCAACACTGCACTTAGCGAGCGCAGTTCAGAGCACAAAGGAAGATGCGACTCCTGCTTTGAAAATAAACATCTAGGCTCCCCTATTGGATTAATGCTCCAGCAGGGGGGAGCAGGGTGGAAACCCCCCTTCAGCAACAGGGAAACACCCAACCCTCCACCCCTCTGATGCTCTTTCTTGTTTCCCTTGAGCAACTTGGGGTCTTCTGGAATCTGCTGTGTGTTCTGAGGCCATGTCTGGGTTGCTTGGCCCTCAACTGGCCTCTGTGGCCAAATCAGGGCTCAGAGAACAGGACAGAGGGTGAAGCAGATGTGGGCAACCAGGGCTCTGAGATGGAGCAAGAGCAGGCAGGGGGCACAGGGGAAGAGAGCAGAGAGTTTTCTCACAACCAACTGGTTCGTGTGAGTCAAATTAGATATTTCACTTCATGTCGCCCATCCTACTGCTCCGGTCCCCTTGTTTCTCTTATCACTTCACTCTGCAACCCCACACTCTACAAAGCCGCACAAACACTTTAAAAATCAAGAACCCATGCCATAGTAAATTTTATCCATGCAAGTCTCTAGAACACGAAAGCACTGACAAGCGTCCGTGGACATCTAAGAAATATACAAATACTATATACACACGTCAGTTCTTTGAGCAAAAGTTCCACTTCCCACTGCCAAATGTTATTTTTACAGCAGCTCTGAGAGATGAGTGAAGACATATATTTTAACAGTGAGCCACTTTTTATAGAGTGAAAGGGGGAAAAAAAAAAGTCCCTAACACTTTTATTGCTTTTTAACCAACAGGATTTCTGAATGCAGATGAATGAATCACCTTTGCGATGATTGGCTGCCTGAGTTTCCTTGTCACACAGAGAGCAGGCTCAGTGGATGTGACTTGTATCCTCATGAGTCCAGGGAAAGATAAAAGACTGACATTGCTACGAGTGAATTATGAGATTTGTCTTTATCAGTGAAAATAAGGTCATAACGGAGCCTGGCCATTGCCTATTATATGTGTGTTCTATCTACTTTTCTGTATAATGTGATCTAGTGTGCCAGGGTGAGCTAGAGTAGCCTGGTGTATAAATTAGCTATTTTAAAAAGCTGCATTAAGTCTTTAAGGCCACCAGGGTATCTTTTAATGCATTGATGCCACTCTTCAATAGATACCTGTCTCCTTTAATTCTGACCTCCATTTTGATGACAATCTGGTGAAAAAAATGTAGCTGGAAGGACTCTCCTAAGTATATTAGAAATTAGAGAGAGAGAAAAAAATGTTTAACCACAACCGGATCCTCAACTAAAAACTACCCAGTTGTGGAACTGAATCCCTCATCAGTTCAGTTCAATTCAGTCACTCAGTTGTGTCCGACTCTTTGCGACCCCATGAACCGCAGCACGCCAGGCCTCCCTGTCCATCACCAACTCCCAGAGTCCACCCAAACCCATGTCCATCGAGTCGGTGATGCCATCCAACCATCTCATCCTCTGTCCTCCCCTTCTCCTCCTGCCCTCAATCTTTCCCAGCATCAGGGTCTTTTCCAATGAGTCAGCTTTTTGCATCAGGTGGCCAAAGTACTGGAGTTTCAGCTTCAACATCAGTCCTTCCAATGAACACCCAAGACTGATCTCCTTTAGGATTGACTGGTTGGGTCTCCTTGCAGTCCAAGGAACTCGCAAGAGTCTTCTCCAACACCACAGTTCAAAAGCATCAATTCTTCTGTGCTCAGCTTTCTTTATAGTCCAACTCTCACATCCATACATGACCACTGGAAAATCCATAGCCTTGACTAGACAGACCTTTGTTGACAAAAAAGCAGAATCCCTCAGAAATTTCTAAAGAGAACAATTTATTAAAAAATTAATTATTTTGGCATTCGATTCTAGAGCAGTTTCTCTGTGCAAGGCACCAGGCAGACCTCTGAAGTTCCAGCTCTCCCACAGCTAATAAGAGGAGATATGTTTTGCATCATGGAAGTTCTTTAAGAGGAGGAAAATGACAAAGAAGATGATGGATATTTTCTGAAACACTCTTTTTGGAAACCACTTGACAAACTTTTTTTAGTGTCTAAAATAAGCTAACTCTAAATCCAATGGAAAATGATGTTTTAGGGGTGTAGGATTGAGAAGGATAAAAGATTCCAAAAATGGTATTTCTTGCACATAGTCTTTGGCCTGTATTTCACACCCTCAGTTTCCTTGTTGCTACTTCTGCCAAAGCAACTGCCCCCATTCACTACCACAACACAGGAGATGAGATTCCCTCAATAAGTTCTTCTCTCCCACAACAGCAACAAAGGCTGGGCAGCCCAGCAGTGGGACTGGGGCTGTGGGGGAGACAGAGATAAAACAGACACAGGTCTGTGTCCTCAAGCAGCTCACGAATCATTCACTGAATAAGTAAGTATTGAACACCTACTCTGTGTGACTGCTCTTGGCCAGCAGTGCTTTGGGGGTGCACTGCTTCAACTTCAAGAGGAAAAACTACTGAGAGCTTAAACTTCCCTGGTAGTTCTGTAGTTAAGACTCAGCACTCCCAATGCAGAGGCCTGGGTTCAATCCCTGGTCAGGGAACTACATCCCACATGCCTCTAAGACCCAGTGCAGCCAAATAAATATTTTTTTAAACTATCAGAAAAAACTATGGAGAGTCTTTTTATAATACACAAATAGCCCACTCATTCATTCACTCATTCATTCAGTGCATTTTTATTGAAAACCTGATACATACCAGATGCTGTCCTAAGCCCTGGGGACAGTGAACAAAGCAAAGTCCCTGTCCTCTTGGAGCTTACACCCAATGGGAGAGACAGACAATAAAAAGCACATACATGATATAAACAGATTTTACACATAGACATTTATATTGAGGTAAGTGACTGCAGCCATGAAATTAAAAGACGCTTACTCCTTGGAAGAAAAGTTATGACCAACCTAGATAGCATATTCAAAAGCAGAGACATTACTTTGCCAACAAAGATCCGTCTAGTCAAGGCTATGGTTTTTCCAGTGGTCATGTATGGATGTGAGAGTTGGACTGTGAAGAAGGCTGAGCGCCGAAGAATTGATGCTTTTGAACCGTGGTATTGGAGAAGACTCTTGAGATCCCTTGGACTGCAAAGAGATCCAACCAGTCCATTCTGAAAGAGATCAGCCCTGGAATTTCTTTGGAAGGAATGATGCTAAAGCTGAAACTCCAGTACTTTGGCCACCTCATGCGAAGAGTTGACTCATTGGAAAAGACTCTGATGCTGGGAGGGATTGGGGGCAGGAGGAGAAGGGGACGACAGAGGATGAGATGGTTGGATGGCATCACCGACTTGATGGACATGAGTCTGAGTGAACTCCAGGAGTTGCTGATGGACAGGGAGGCCTGGCGTGCTGCGATTCATGGGGTCGCAGAGAGTTGGACACGACTGAGCGACTGAACTGAACTGAACTGAAGTGAAGTATAATATAGTGGATTCGGGATCACTGCTGCCTTAGTTCAATCCCACCTGTCAATTACTAGGTGTAGAGCCTTAGGGAAATTATTTAGCATATTTACATTTAATCTATGTAAAGTGTCTAGAACAGAGCTAGGCACATGGTTAGTGTTATATGTGTGTGCCATTAGTATAAATTCCCTACTTACCTGCTAGGGATAAAGTGATGAATTAAAAATAAAGATGTAGAGAGACTTCCCTGGTCGTCCAGTGGCTAAGGACCCTGCATTCCCAATGCAAGGGGCCAGGGATAGATTCCACACAGTGGTAGAGAACTAGCCTGCCACTGCAGGAGACACAAGAGACATGGATTCAGTTCCTGGGTCAGGAAGATTTCCCAGAGGAGAGCATGGCAACCCACTCCTGTATTCTTGCCTAGAGAATCCCATGGATAGGGGAGCCTGGCAGGCTACAGTCAATGGGATTGCAAAGAATTGCACACGACTGAAGTGACTTAGCATGCACGTCACAAGTAAGAGTTCACATACGGCAATGAAAAGATCTGGGGTGCTGCAACAAATTCCTGGCACAGCCTAATAGATAAATAAAAATAAATTTTAAAAGTTTGAAAAAAAAGACACAGAGATGATGGGGGTGGTCAGAGAAGGTCTCCCTGAAGGAAGAGACATTTGAACTGAGACCTGAATAAGGTAAGGGTGAGAGCCATGCTGGTAACTAGACAAGAGCATTACAGGCAGAGAGAATGGCAGGGGGAAAATTCCCGTGGTAGGATTATGCCTGGGATCACCAGGAGCAGCAAGATGCCGAGGATGCCTGGAGCAGAGAAAGGGAGAAGCGAGGCCATGAGCTGACCATGAAGTGGTTACATCAGGCCTTGTAGGGCAGAGCAGGGGTCTTGGATGTTATTCTAAGAGTAATGGGAAGTCAATAGAGGGTTCTGAGCAAGAGAGTGACAAAATTTATGTTTTAAAATCTTCTTTGTATGATGGTGCCACAAAAAAGTTAAAATAGAATTACCACATGATTCCACAATTTCACTTCTGGGTGTATACCCAAAAGAATTGGCAGTAGGGCCTTAAGAGCTACTTGTACACCTTTGTTCACAGCAATATCATTCACAATAGCCCAAAGGCAGAAACCACCAAAGGAAGGACATTCTGACCCAGGTTGCAACATGGATGAACCTTGAGGACGTCATGCTAAGCAAAACAAGCTGGTCACCAAAAGGCAAATACTGTACGATCCCACTTATATGAAGTACTAGAAGCGTCAAATTCATAGAAACAGAAAGTAGAATATTGGTTGCTAAGGACTAGATAAGGGGAAGGAAGGGGTTAAGGAGTTGTTTAATGGGTACAGAGGTTCAGTTTTGCAACATGAAGATTTCTGGAGGTGGGTTGCCCAACAATGTGATGTACAACTACTGAACTGCATACTTTGAAATGGTTAAGAAGCCTTGGGGGCAAATCCAGCCCATTGTTTATCACCATATCACCTTGGTAACTCGGCCTCTCTGAGCTTCTACTTCCTGTTCCGGAAGATGAGCGTTATAGTAGGTGCTCACTCTTAAGTTCATCCCAGGATCAAATGAAATCTTGTATGTAAAACAACTGTCTTGAGTTCATCACAAACACAGTGGTCATAGGAAAGCCACACATCTTGAAATCATGAAATCTGGTTCCATCCTGGGCCCCTCTTAGGCTTGCTGTAAGAACTTCCTATAAGAACAATGGAAACAGTCAGAAACTATTCTGGGGGGCTCCAAAATCACTGCGGGTGGTGACTGCAGCCATGAAATTAAAAGAAAGCTGAGCACTGAAGAATTGATACTTTTGAACTGAGGTGTTGGAGAAGACTCTTGAGAGTCCCTTGGACTGCAAGGAGATCAAACCAGTCAATCCTACAGGAAATCAGTCCTGAATATTCATTGGAAATACCGATGCTGAAGCTGAAACTCCAGTACTTTGGCTACCTGATGCAAAGAACTGACTCATTGGAAAAGACCCTGATGCTGGAAAAGATTGAAGGCAGGAGGAGAAGGGGACGACAGAGGATGAAATGGTTGGATGGTATCATCAACTTGATGGACGTGAGTTTGAGCAAGCTCTGGGAGTTGGTGATGAACAGGGAAGCCTGGTGTGCTGCAGTCTGTGGGGTCGCAGAGTCAGACACAACTGAGTGAACTGAACTGAAGAACTTGGACAAGTCACTTAACCTCGCTTTGTATGTTTCCTTATAAAATCAGGCCATAATATCAGCACTGCCTGTGCCAAAAGCATTTTTGTGAGAATCAATCACAAGAACTCATAAAGAACTTTTGAAAAGGCACAAAACGGCAAATGGAAGGTATTATTACTGCATCACTAATTACTAATTACAGATCCAATATCTAGGCTTTGGGTAAAAAAAACAACGACGACAGGGTGGAGTCTATATAATCCACCCTTTCTCTTGTGACCCAGGAATTCCAGGCTTGGCTTAAGGAACAGCTAAGGAAGAATACCATTCAGAGTCGCTGTAAAAAAATACAACCCATAATTGCAAGTCAATCATACACATGGCATAAAAGTTGGTGAGTTATTCATAAGAATGGAATATAGATAACAAGCTTGTGTTTGTAGTGCTTTCACTCTGAGGGAAAACTCTTTTGTTATTTGATTTTTTTTTTTTTTTTAATTTTAAATGCAGGGGGAAACGAAGGGGTGAAAGCAGCAGGTCGTGATATAGAAGCAAAGAAACAGCAGGAACTGAGGGGGGAAAAAGGCCCAAAGAAAGGTCTCTCTTCAAAGGCGAGTGTGTGACATCTGGGACCAGGCCAGGTTCTGGAACCCAGGGCAAGGACAGCGAGACAGGAAGGATTCCAACATTCCCAGCAGCCAAAGAGAGCCTTTGGGTTTTCAGGGCTCATCTGAAAGACACCCGCACACTCAATAACCTGGTATGCAATTTATTCTCTGCAGAGGAATGAAAGGCTGAGTCAATGCTGCAAGGATGTGAACTTGGGTTCTGAGGGAGTCGGTGCGGATGGCTCTAAACACTAAACCGGCCCCTTCAGGCAGCAGAGCACCCGTATACTAAAGGACATGGAAAGCAGTCATCGCCTTTTAAAAAGAATGTTTCTGTTTTCATTATCATTTAAGGCTGTAGTCAGTGTTGAATGATAATAAGAAACTGGCATGGGGAAAAAAATGCGCCCAAATCGCAGGCGTACACAATAAAAACGCTATTATAGACTTTTGTGAATATAAATAGTTTTTTAAATGAGGCCGCTAAGACTGGCATCTTAGATGCTACCTGAAAAAGAGTCATGGTTATATATTCCAACAGTTGCACCCGCCCCTGGGCTCGGCTTTCCACTGCAGAATGGGCTGGGTGATTTTTTTGGAATAAATATCAAAGGGGCAAAGAAGGGAGACTAGGATCGAAGTGGTGGGAGCACAAAGGGCAGAGAGGAATGACTTGATGCCCAACAGGAGGAAATTGAAGAGGACAAAGGGAAGCGGAGGATAAAAAGGAACGAGAATGGGTTTACTCAGAGTCCCGTTAAATAATGCATCCTCAATCTGAGCAAAGAACAGGCTTCAGTTGGTGATTTTGTCCCTGCATTTAGCCTCAACCCCAAACAGTCAAGGTGTTGGTTTCTTTGCTCTCCCCATTCGGATGATGGTGTTGCAGTAATGAGTATTCAACAGGAACATAATAATGTCCTTGCTGGAATTTCTTCTTCTGGAGTTACTCCCCCCCACCCCGCCGTGAGTTCACAGATGTCAAGGGGGCCTAGTTGAAAAGTGGGGAGGGGGAGGAGGCCCATATTGAGAATGCATTGTGGGGGATTCCCTGGCAGTCCAATGGTTGGGACTCAAGGGTTTGATCCCTGGTAGGGGAATTAGAATCACTCAGGCCTCAAGGCAAGCCAAAATGAAAAAAGAAAGAAAGAAATTTCCTTGCAAAGGTCAAAGCTTGGTGTGAACAATGTAAAGTGAGTATCAGGAAGGGCTTTCTGACAGTGAGGAATGTTGCACCCTGGAAGCATAATGAAAGAGCTTGTTGAATTTCAGAGAAGTGGGTCTTCCTGAAGGTGGAGATACAGACTAGAATAAGCACCGCACATCTCTCACGTCATTCAGGAACAAATCCTTACCCAACCAGGCAGTGATGTGTGGAGTTTGGTCCGCTGGGTCTGAGACTACTGACCACTGTCTGGAGGAAGCAATGGGCACATGGAGATCTCCCAAGTGAGTTTCAGCACCTACAATAAGTTCCATCCACTTACTGGCGTTGAGCCCAGAGAGCGTGAGTAAAGAGACGGGCACGTGCAGATGACAAACACCATAGGGTAGCTGAGAATATGGCATCAGAGCTGGGTCACTGCCATCTGGGTGCCCCATGCGGGCCTCAGGGCAGGACTCAAGTCAGTCTGCTCTTCTTGTCATCTCTCCGGGGACCTCCTGCCACACTTGGCTAATCTTTTAGCCCACGGCACTACTGTTGTCCTAGATTCCAGCTCCAAACCTACAGCCATCCCTCCATGATGCCGTTGCTGTTCCTCCTCCTCCCCATTCATTGCAATCTGTCTGCTCTCAAGTCCTTCAAGACCCTCCCTCATCTATCCCTTCTTTACCACCCCCTCTCTACCAATTCACTTTCTGATCTACCCAAGTTGAAACCATTTCTCCTCTGTAGGAGCTTCCCTCCAGTCTCCTTCCTGCTCTCATCTCCTCCTCCTTCTTCTAATAAACCATCCTGACATCATCTCCAGATTGATCTCTCGATGTGTGACTTGGATCGTACCATTTCTCTGCTTGAAAGCTTTCCAGGGGTCTCCATTACTTATACAACAAAGCCCAGGATCTGGTAACCAGTCATTCAGCGAAAGCCACCTTCCATTCTCTCATTGTCATGCGTCTGCGTGATGTTTTACCTTCTTCTCTGCTTACACTCAGTTCAGCCACCGCCTCCGCTGCTTGGCCATCCCCTGGCCTGAGTTGATACACTTAGAATCTCTAAGTACATTTAGCAGTGCTCTTTCAAATACATGTCCATTTGGCAATTCATGGCTCATTACCTGTGGCATCTCATCTGTTTCACATGACACGGTTTTGCCTCTTTGTGTCTCCACTGCCTGATCAGTTTGAAAGCTTCTTGGTCTGCAAGCACTGCCCATGTCTTAATTTGCGTGTGTGCCCTAATCAATTGCTATGAACAGAGTAAGTGCTCATTAAACACTTAACTTAGGAGAGGAAAACCTTAAGAGAATTCTTCTTCACAAAGGTCTTGAAAGTCAGCAGTCTGCTCTGGAAAATTACAGAAAAGGACTGCCTTCCCAAAAAGCTTCAGCCCCCGTTGAGGCAACCCTCCACATGACCCACTTCATCTCACCTCCACGGCTCAACTCAGATTAAAAATTCAAGAGCTTTACTGGAAACACCCACCAGGAGGCAACACAGATAGAAGAGAGGAAATTCTGTAAAGGTCCCCAGATCTAACCCAATCACGATGAGACTAATTTTGGCCCATGACCCAACAAGCCACACAGGTGGGGTTATGAGAACAGGCTCTGGCCAGAGCTGAGCAATAGCACTTCTGGGACCCTGAGGGTGCACACGTGCTTGCCTGCATGCAGATTCAGACATACATAATCATCCTCAGCAGAATTTTAAAACTTTGTTCCCAAATAGCCCGTGGAATTGAATTTCTGATATCTGAGTGCATATATGGATATGCATTTTCCATTACTTGTTTACGCAGACTATAAAACATCACCGTAGAGGAGTCGCCAATTTATTAACAGGTTGCCTGCTTCAAGTTCATTTGTTGGCTATTTGAAACTCAGAAGGCATTTTTCCTTGGAAGCAAGAGTGTGCCCAAGCACATTTAACCCATAACGTACTGTGCTTTAATACCACAAAGGTTTTCATTCTATTCATCAGAGGTTTGCAAACTCAAATGCCTGCAGTGGCCAGGGGGGTGGGGGTGGACAATCTAAATGAGGAGAGTCAGGTCAGGAGACCAGGGAATGAGGGAGACCTCTGCTCATGCCCCATCTAAATGGGCTCCCCATCTGCGCATGCTGGAGCCCCTCCCCAGCTCCAGCAGTGGCTGCCATGTGGCTGCCCACAGGCCCAGTGCAGCAGATCAGGAGAAACCAAAATCTTAAGCTGAAAATAGTTGGCAAGTAATTAGAAAAATATTTATACACAGTAGAGATGAAATAAGACACATTGTCCTGCTGAAACTGGGCTCCTGCTTACAACCTCCACTTAATAATGTTGCTTCTTGGACTTCCCTGGTGGTCCAGTGGTTAAACTGCACTTTCACTGGAGAGGGTGTGAGTTCAATCCCAGGTGGGGAAACTGAGAGCCCACATGCTGCACCGCACAGCCAAAAATCATAATAATGTTGCTTCTTTGAGAAAAAGACACTCATCTTAATTTCTACAAGCCAACAGGCAACTATTTTCTCTCTTCCGCTAACATGGGTGGCTCTTCCTGGGTATAGTCCTAGGTTAAGGCTCTACCTTGCATAATTGAAGGCTAATGTCTCTGGGGTTCTTAGAACCCAAGGTTGCGATAGGGCCCGGTGGCCTAAATCTAAGCCCCACACCTGGCCCCTTCACTGTGTGTGAGGACAGGACCTTTCCATTCCCTTCCAATGTGTCAGGGCCATTTGTTAACAGGGTATATATGTGTGAGCTAGGACCTGCCTGTGTTTTGCTTTATGTTATGGTGGTGGTGGTTATTACTGCTCTCTTATTTTGTCTGTTTGTTTGCTTTTACTGATTATAAATGCTATATGAGTTCACTATAGAAAACTTGGAAATTTTTCCCTCCTAGAAGTAATCACTGTTAATAATGATTTCCTTTTTCTTTTTAATCTCTTCCTGTCTAATTTTCTTCACATTACATAGGTGTAGTGGGTTAAACAGTGGTGCCTGTCACTCCGCTTTCCCCTAAAAAAGTTATGTGCACGTTCTAATCTCTGAAACCTATAAATGTGGCCTTACTTGGAAAAGGAGTCTTAAGGCTCTTGAGATGAGAATTTAGCCTGTGGCACCACCGATGTCCCAGTTCCCAGCGCCAAACCTAGAGTCATCCCTCCATGATAGATTATCCAGGTAGCTCCTAAATCCAGTGACAAGTATCCTTAGAGGAGATACACAGAGAAGATACACAGAAGAGGAGGAAGCAGCGTGACTGTGGAGGCAGAGTGATGAGGCCACAAGTCAAGGAAAGCCAACAGCCACCAACACTGGAAGAGGAAATGGACAGATGCTCCCCTGGAGCCTTGGGAGCGAGCATGGTCCTGCCAGACTTCGCACTTCTGGCCTCAAGAACTCTGAAAGTAAATTTCTGTTTTGCTAATTTCGTGGTAATTTGTTGAGGCAGCCCTAGGAAAATAACACAACAATACATGAGCAAATGGATGTAATTAATTCAAACAATACAGGATTAAGTAAAGTGAAAAAGAGTGATGATCTCTTACCTGCAACACAAACCCCTCTGTGCTCCCAGTTAGTAGTAACTGTTGGTAATAATCCTTCTAGGTCTTTTCCTATGCATGCCACACACACACACACACACACACACAGAGACATATGCACATAAATATATTTATATGTCTGTGTTTTTTTAATAAATAAAGGTATGATATTCTGCTATTTGTTCTTTTTAAAATTCAGTATTTCTGAGGGATATTTGCATGTCTGTACATAAAGATCTGCCTGATGCTTCTCAATGATTACAGTATATTCTATGAACATAGCCTATGCCATTGTTTTCAACGATTCTAAACTTAGTAACAATATTACAATGATAAATCAAAGTTGACTCTCTTCATTTGGCTACAAGTGAAGTTACTTCCCCCCTTTTCAATCTACATATTAAATATATATAGCATGTATATGTGTGTGAGAGAGAGAGAATTAGTACTCTTCACCAAATACTTCTGGATATCTTCTGCCCTTGGGATTGCGAGTGACCAAATAACTTGCTTTAGCTAGTGATCTAGTGGCTCAGCGGTGAGGAATCTGCCTGCAATGTAGAAGACTGGGGTAGACGTAGGTCCAGTCCCTGGGTAGGAAGATCCCTTGGAGAAGGAAATGGTCACCCACTTCAGTATGCTTGCCAGAATAATCCCATGGACAGAGGAGCCTGGCAGACTACAGTCCATGGGGTTGCAAAGGAATCAGACACGGCTAAGCACACACACATGCATGTAAAGCAGAAGCCACTGTTGTCATTTCCAACTGGAATCTTTAACAGCAGGTCCACAGCTGTCTCATTCTTTTTCCCCTGCAAAGTAATTGCAGAAGTGCTAAAAAGAGCCCCGTTAGTCCAGGGCTCTTGGTAGGGATGACATAGAGTGCAGGGACAGGGACTCCCCTGGCAGTCCAGTGGTTACAGCTTCATGCTTGCACTGCTGAGGGCATGGGCTCAATACCTGGTCAGGGAACTAAGATCTCACAAGCCACCCGGTGTGCTCATCTTTCAAAAAACAACTTTTGACACCCCAGAGTGGACAGACAAATAGTGTGAGCAAAAAATAAAGCTTTGCAGTTTTAAATCACTGAGATTTGAGGGTTGTTTATTACTGCAGCACAACCCAGCTAATCATAACTGATTTCACATATACAATATGGATGTGATCGATATATATACATTTATATTTTTATATCTATATACATTTATATGTTTTTATATAGGTATCGTACCCTTCTAAAATTGGAGAAAGCTTAAAACAAATGGTTTGAAAGAAAAATGTGTGGTTTATTACAGCCTGCTCTGTATTAATCAACAATACAATTAACGATACACTGTACTTTGTTTACTTACTTACCCTTTTAACATTTTCACTAAGATGATGAGCTTAATGCTAGTGGAAATAAAACCCCATGCTGTCAATATCAGGCATATGACAATGGCCATAAATAAACAAATATGTTGTTTGTATATGTGGGTCTGTGAGCTTGGTTTCTGTCTCTATGCACCATTGTGCTCTGCATCTATTAATGAGGTTTCAGGCTCTTTTCTATGGTTTAATGTACATTTGAGATAACAGTGCTCTGTAGGCTCAAAGAAGAGCCCTTCTCTCTTGCTTCTGGATGGGGGATTGGCAGGTGCTGTTCGCATTAGGGAGGGAGGAAGTGCTGTTCTCTGATCAACAGTGATGCCTCCAGCTGATTAAAGAACATTGTTTGTAGAACTGGAAGGGGATCAAAATGCCTTTAGTTCTCTAAGTCAGAAAAGACAAGGCCTTGAAGGCTAAAACGATAAACATAACAAGAGCCTTATGGTTTCAATGAAAGATATCCAAGATCCAAGCCTTTTCTCTCCTGGGTAGAAGAATATTTTTTAATGATCTCTCTTAAAATGTCAGATTTAATAGAAAAAAAAAATGAAAAGAAAACCCTCCTGCTCTCCCCCACCAAAACACTGCAATCAAAGAAGCTTCCTTAATCGTGGCTCTGACCGCCTTCACAATCTACACGGAAGATGGGCAGCACATACCAGTAGCCTCCCACTCTCCTGGGTTGTGATGACGGTAGCCAGCCACACAATGAAAGACGCCTGTCATCATGACGATGTTTTAAATTTAAAATTCAAATATTCAAAAACGCTAAGGCCTCCTATCACCTGTCACAATGGGATTTTAAGAGAGGATTCTAATCTGGGAGCGGGGGTAGGGGAGGGGTGGATATCGCATCATTCCTCTAAGTCAGGAATAGTTTAGTAGCAACTAAAAGGGGTCAAACAAAAGGAGATGGTTCTACCCACCAGATCGCCCTCCAAGATGCCCTCTCCAAGACGATCCTGTGTTGGCAAAGGGGGCTGGGCGCTATGCAATGATTCCTTAGTATGTTCTGGGTCCCGTGTAAATCAGTGCTGCTTAAGATCAATACAGGGACATCCCAGGTGGTCCAGTGGCTGGGACTCTGTGCGTGAATGCAGGGGGCCTGGGTTCGAGCCTTGGTTCAGGAACTAGATCCCACATGATGCAGCTAAAGATCCCACATGCCACACTAGGACCCAGTGCAGCCAAATAAATAAATACTTTTTTAAAAAAGATTAATAGAAAGTGGGTTTGTATTGGTGGAGTTTTATCCTCCTTAGCTTGAATTAACCAAAGCAGCATTATTTATCATTCACTTACTTTCATTTAGCCTCTGGATTACTAGCTTGGTTCTCCCATTTCTTTTTTTAAGAAAGTCATTTATGCTGCTCTCAGAAACTTAATAAATACTATGGTTTTAAGTATAACTTACTGAGTTCAAATGTTTGTTATAGAATGTTATGGTAGTGCTATGGTCTGAATGTTTGTGTCCCCCCGGCAAATTCATATGCTGCAATCCTAACCCCCACAGATGATGGTATTAATAGGTGGGACCTTTGGGAGTTGCTTAAGTCATGAGGTGGAACCTTCATGACTGGAATTAGTGCCTTAAAAAAGAGGCTCTGGAAAAAAAAAGAAGGTCTATGTTAGAGAGGGTTTGGAGAAAAAGGAACCCTCTTACACTGCTGGTGGGAATGTAAACTAGCACAGCCACCATGGAGAACAGGGTGGAGATTCCTTTAAAAACTGGAAATAGAACTGCCATACAACCCAGCAATCCCACTGCTGGGCATTCACACCGAGGAAACCAGAATTGAAAGAGACACGTGTACCCCAATGTTCATTGCAGCACTGTTTACAATAGCCAGGACACAGAAGCAACCTAGATGCCACAAACAAATGGATAAGGAAGTTGTGGTACATATTCACAATGGAATATTACTCAGCTATAAAAAAGAACACATTTGAGTCAGTTCTAATGAGGTGGATGAAACTGGAGCCTATTATACAGAGTGAAGTAAGTTAGAAAGAGAAACACCTATACAGTATATCGACACATATATATGGAATTTAGAAAGATGGTAACGACGACCCTATATGCAAAACAGCAAAAGAGACATGGATGTAAAGAACAGACTTTTGAACTATGTGGGAGAAGGCGAGGGTGGGATGACTGGAGAGAATAGCAGTGAAACATGTATATTAGCATATGTAAAATAGATGAACAGTGCAAGTTCGATGCATGAAGCAGGGCACTCAAAGCCAGTGCTCTGGGACAACCCAGAGGGATGCGGTAGGGAGGGAGGTGGGAGGGGGCTTCAGGATGGGGGACACATGTGCACCTGTGGCTGATCCACATCGATGTATGGCAAAAACCACCACAATATTGTAAGGTAATTAGCCTCCAATTAGAATTAATTAATTAAAAATAAAAATACATTTTTTTAAAAAGGGGGCTCTGGAGAGATCTGTAGCCCCTTCTGCCATATGAGGATTCAAAGAGAAGTCTGAAATCCAGAAGAGGGTCCCCACCCAATAATGCTACCACCCTGATCTCCAAGTTCCAGCCTCCAAAACTATAAGAAATAAACTTCTGTTGTTACAGACTACCCAGTCTGTAGTATTTTGTTATAGCAGCCTGAACAGACTAAGACAGATAGGCAGGATTCTAAGATGGTCCCAGGATTCTTGTCTCCAGCGTACACACACCTTCCACAGGCTACTCAGTCAAACACGAATCTAAGTGCTACTGTGAAGGGATCCTGCAAATGCAATTAAATTCTCCAATCAGTTGACCTTAAAATAGAAGATTATTCTCAGTGGTCCTCAAAGGAACTGGGTTCTCCTGGTGAGAGAGATAAGAAGTGTAAAGGGGCCTATGGAGAGGGTACATGGGTGGTCTCCTAACATCCTCCTATGCTTAGTGTCCTAACACCCAGCAAGAGAAGAGGGGCTACAGTCCTACAGCTGCAAGGAACTGAATTCTGCCAACAACCATGTGAGCTTGAAAGAAGACCCCAAGCTCCCGAAAGGAATCAGCGCGGCTGACATTTTGAGTTCAGTCTTGTGAGATCCTGAGCCAAGAACCTCATTAGGCCATGCCCAGGCTTCTGACTCCAGAAACTGGAAGGTAATAAACAAGTGTCTGGGGACTTCCCTGGTGGTCCAGTGGTTAAGAGTCTGCCTTAATGTAGGAGACATGGGTTCAATCCCTGGTGGGGGAACTAAGATCCCACGTGCTTCAGGGTAACTAAGCTGCACAAGGTGACTAATGAGACCACACGCCACAGCAAAGTCCCCACGTGCCGAAACTGGGACCCAACACGGCCAAATAAACAGCCGCAACTTTAAAAAATAATAAATTAAATAAATAAATAAATGAGTGAAGCTGCTAAATTTTGGTGGGAATTCATTATACAGCAATAGAAACCCAATACAAACAGACATAGGCCTTGAAAGTACAACTTAATTTTAACTTTAATCCAGTGAAATAACTGTATACCATGACTGATACTTCATTGGTAATAATAATCCTACAAGACGGGTGAAAGCAATTTAATCAAATAACCTCAATACAAAAGAATTAAAATGACAAATAGCAATGTTCCTATATTTGCCCGATAAATAGCTATCCACATAACTGAATGAATTTTCTTGTAGTTGGCTTCAAGACTTAAAGGATTTTCTTTTTCTTTCCTGTATTATCAATGAAGCTTAGTTTCTAATTAATTTTGGAGCATCTGGATCTTTGAGCTCCTTGGATAAAGGTATTGTTTAACGCTAAGGTTATTTGCTGGTTTGGTTCTTGTCTCAAATAATTGGTTGCATTTTAATGGCAGTGTATGAAAGGCAAGGCTCAACGCTCAGATACCAGCACAGAAGGTACTTTATCTGAAGCACCCGCCCCCACAACAAAATCAATGAAACAGCGCCCCTTTGTGGTAGAGGGGCAAAAGTATCCATACGCTAACCTTGCTGAGATACAATGGGCAAGCACAAAATAGATTTCTCTTTAAAAAAATTAGAAAGAGTTAAGTAGAATATTTTAGAGTAATCATTGCAAACTGGATTATAGGGATTCACGGGGTGTTTAGAGAGCCAAAAGGGAGCCATTGTATCTTCTGGGAAAAGTGAAAATCAAGGATTAACGGCCTTTAACATATAGGAAATTAAATCATCCCTAGTACAAACGGCAAAGCAATGTCAGCAGCAGTTTGTCCTCCAATGACTCTTCCACTAAGATGGAGCACAAATGGAAGTTAGCCGATTCTTCAGATAAATGGGATCATGTTAGACATTTACATGACCCTTTAGAGTCATTGACTCGTTGATACCAATACCCAACAACATCTGTCCTGCTTAGCTGCATTTTGTATTTGAAATCATGAAGGCCCAGGGAAGTTAGGAAAGTAGTGGGGTCACATTTGAAACCCAATGTTTCCAATTCTCTAAACCTAAAATAACTAGGTTTATCCCATGGTCCACTGTAGAGAAGGTACACCATTCTGTGAAAGGCGGCATGGCTGAGTCATTGCTGCCAGGGCTCTGTGTCCAAACTGCTCAGGTTCCAAAGCTGGCTCAAGTCTGTGGCCCTGGGCAATTAGTCAATCCTCCTGTACTTTGGTTTCCTCACTTGCAGAATGCAATTGGTAACAGTATTACAGTCAAGGCATTATTTTGAGGATTAAATGAGAAACACAGGAACGGGGCCTGGCAGCTAGTAAAAGTTTGGGAAACGTTAGCTGTAAGTACAATAGCTGATGCTTCATAGGTTGAGAAGCACTTCAAAAAGCTGCCAACATTTGGGGTTATATCTAAAGACTTCTAGGACTTTCCCAGTGGTCCAGTGGTTAAGAATCCAACTGCCAAAGCAGGAGACACGGGTTCAATCCCTGATCTGGCAAGATGCCACGGGGCAGCTAAGCCCATGTGCCACAACTGCTGAAGCTCTTGCACCCTAGAGCCTGCATTCCACCACAAAGAGAAGCCATCACGATGAGTCCCTGCTCACCACAACTAGAGAAAGCCCACGCAGAGCAACAAGGACACGGCACAGCCAAAAAAATAAAATGAAAGAAAGAAAGAAAAGAAGGAAGACTTCTAGGATGTGTATCAGGTATCGACAATGCTAAGTTACATGGAAGAGGTAGACTTTGCATGCAAGCAGAACTTCAACCTTTTCACTTGGCATCCTTCAGTATTGTTGACATGTGTTGCAACAAGCATGTACTGTTGTGATTTTAAATAAGTAAAGAAAGAATATTTCAAAGCCTGCTTCAATAATCCCCTCTAGCCCCGGGATCTCATCATCCAGAATTCCTTTTATACATCTAACCTCCTTGTCCTCTAAGCCCTTTGTAAAGACACCCCGTCCTCTCTAGGCTAACCCTTGGATGAAACCTTTTGATTATAATCCAGTGGTTGCTGATGTCTGCACTCCCGGGGCGCATCTGCAAAAACGGCAGGCAAATGCTATGAACTCTTGCAGCGTAAGCATGCTGGTGCTCAGCCTGAAGAAGTCTGCAGTCAACCACAGTCAGAGATTTCTATCAGCCACAGAGCACTGCAAGCTGTCACAGCATTCTGCTATCTGGGCACCAGGCTGTCCATCTGCGCTCAGACTGACAAGGAAAGGAAAAACTGCAAAGAGAAGCACGCTATCAAGCATCCTTCCCAGTGTGGCAATGACATTTAGAACTGCTGGAGAATCCTGGAGCAGCTTCATCAGGACTTTTAGTATCTAGTGAGGAGTTCTGAAATAAATAGGCAAGGCTTCGGCAAGTTCCTCAATCTCCTTTGTAAAGTGGGGCTATGTTACTTAGGATAACACCAGCTGCCATAAGAAGTTTATTTCACTCCTGCAAGAGACTCCTGGGGATGCTCCTGGGGAGGGAAGACAGAACTCTGCTCTGCATAGTTCTTCAGGGACCCACATTCATTCGAAGGGTTGGTGGGTATGCTGTCTTCAGTGCTGACTTTCAAGATCCCCTGGCCTCTGGCATCCGTTCAGGAACAGGAAAGAGGAATATCCACGTGAGGTGTTCAAGGGTCAGGCCTAGAAATGATGCCATTACTTTTGTGGCCACACCTATCTATATGCAAGGAAGGCTGTCACCTGTGTGCCCAGAGGGAAAAAAGGATATGGATTTGGTTAACAGACAGACAGTCTCTGCCACAAGAAATCACATGTAGACCAGCACTGTAAGAGGAGGTGAAACTAGACCTGGAGTAGTCATAGGTACAAGAGTTCAGATGATGGTAGAGCCAACTTCGTGTAAGGGGTTTGAGTTAAGGACACTCAAGCGGTCACCAACACTGCTCACCAGGGGGTTTCAGCGCACCACCTTCAAGCCAAGAGGGAGGAGCTGCACTGCCACCCAAACATCCCACCTCCACCCATTTTCTGACCTGGGATGTGTGGTCATGTGATTAGTTCTGGCCACTAGGCAGAAGAAACATGTGTCACTTCCAGACTGAGCTTTTAATTTCTGACCTAAGGCTGTCTAGAGGCCTTTTTTCCCTCTGCCAGTGAAGAGCAAGAGGGCTTCCCTCGTAGCTCAGTGGTAAAAAATTCTCCTGCCAATGCAGGAGTTTTGGGTTCTATCCCTGGGTTGGGAAGATCCTCTGGAGAAGGAAATGGCAACCCACTCCAGTATTCTTGCCTGGAAAATCAGATGAACAGAGGAGCCTGGTGGGTTACAGTCCATGGGGTTGCAAGAGTCGGATACAACTTAGCGACTAAACAACAAAAATGAACAGCAAATAGTGTTTCAGAGAGGACAGACTCCATCCAGCCTGGGCCCTGGAGAAAATACAGAATGGATCTCACAGGCACCCATGCAACATCTTGCTGTTTTAAGTCATTGGGATTTTTGAAGTTGTATATTACCGCAGCATAACCTAGTTTATTCTGACTGAGAGAGAAACATATTTTCATCCAAGAAGCATCAGATGGTCTGTGAGACAAACAAATCAACAAAAAGGCATTCTTGTCCATTTTAGATCATCAGTTCCAAGAACTAAGGGAGTATGCTTTTGAGAACATAATTTGTACCTTATCATTGCCATGCAAGCCAAAGAAGTGTTTGGCAAGCCTTGGATTATCAACTTTCAATAGAGCCCCAGACATATTCTCTACCTTAAAAAATCACTAGTCCCAATTTAGAGGAAGTTTAAAGTTGTTGTTCAGCCGCTCAGTCGTGTCCAATTCTTTGCGACCCCATGGACTGCAGTATGCTAGGTTTCCCTGTCCTTCACTATTGTTTTAAATAGTTTAAAGTTACAAAATGCTAAAGAGAGATGTTAAGGACATATAAGAAGTTAAAAAAAAAAAGAAAGAAAGAAAATGGGAGCACTTTGGAGGGAATCATGAGCAGCTGTCAGGAGCGTTTTTACGTAAAGGTCAAATCCTGTTGCGTACCGGGGGTCTCTAGGCCTGTCCTCCTGCACTGCTGGTTGCCATACGGGCCCGCCTAGTGCTTTGACCTGGGGACCAGCACTGTGATGTTCTCCTAACTTGTGTTATTCTGTCTCAGATCTCACTCACATCATCCCACATGCAGATAACTTTACATAAAAATGCAATGAGTGAGGGATCATGACTCTTTTTAATATATTCCCCCAGAGGGACTTCCCTGGTGGCCCAGGGTTAAGACTCCGCATTTCCAATGCAGGGGATGAGGGCTCATCCCTAGTCAGGGAACTAAGATCCCGAATGCCTTGCAGCACAGCCAAAAGATAAAAAAATATTAAAAATGACAACAACAAAACATATGTTCTCCTAGAGCAGAGGGCCCCAAAACCACTGCCCCTGCCCCAGGCCACACAGCAGGAGGTGAGGGGTGGAAGAGTGAACAAAGCTTCACCTGTGCTTACAGCTGTTCCCCAAAGCTGTTATTACCCTCTGAGCTCCACCTCCTGTCAGACCAGCAGTGAGACTAGATTCTCATAGGATGCAAACCCGAAAGGTAATGAGGTTGAATCATCCTGAAACCATTCCCCTACCCAGCCACCCCATCCAGCCACACCTCCAGCCCTAGTCAGTGGAAAACTGTCTTCCAAGAAAACTGTCCCTGGTACCAAGAAGGTTCAGACAAGTGCCCTAGAGAAAGTGATCAAACTGGATACTCTAGTTCCGCTCACTTTAGCGTAAAAGGAAGTGCCAATGCTCTTCCACCAGCTGGTTGAGGTGCCTTAACTAGCACTGAACAAGTTGACTATAAACTCCTTAGATATGAGTTGTATTTTATTCATCTGTGAAGAGCACGGTAATTAGTGAGGAGCCTGCTTTGGATTCAGCCAGATTCCAGCTAGGATATTGATTCCATCACTTAATAACTGGATAATCTTGGCCTTGATAAGCTTAACCTCTCTAATCTTGTTTCATCATCTGTAAAATGGGGATAATAATGCCTGACTCCATTGACTTGTTGTGGAAATTAAATGTGACACTTCTTTGTAAAGCTCCTGATGCAGCTCAAAGGTCTTTGTTGAGAGCTTGGAGAAACAGTGGCTTCCATACAACCAAGAGAGTGTGATCTCAGAAGAGACTGTATTTTATTTCAGTCACTCAGTTGTATCCGACTCTTTGTGACCCCATGGACTGCAGCACACCAAGCTTCCCTGTCCATCACCAACTCCTGGAGCTTGCTCAAACTCATGTACATCAAGTTGGTGATGCCATCCAACCATCTCATCCTCTGTCATCCCCTTCTCCTCCCACCTTCATTCTTTCCCAGCATCAGGGTCTTTTCCAATGAGTCAGTTCTTTGCATCAGGTGGCCAAAGCACTGAAGTTTCAGCTTTAGCATCAGTCCTTCCAATAAATATTCAGGACTGATTTATTTCCTTTACGATTGACTGGTTGGATCTCCTTGTAGTCCAAGGGACTCTCAAAAGTCTCCAACACCACAGTTCAAAAGCTTTGATTCTTTGGTGCTCAACTTTCTTTATACTCCAACTCTCACATCCATACATGACTACTAGAAAAAACATAGCTTTGACTAGATGGACCTTTACTGGCAAAGTAATGCCTCTGCTTTTTAATATTCTATCTAGGTTAGTCATAGCTTTTCTTCCAAGAAGCAAGTGTCTTTTAATTTCATGGCTGCAGTCACCATCTGCAGTCATTTTGAACTGTTTTAGTCTCCATCAAATTTCAAGGAGAATTCCTTTGCCAGAGGCTGCAAATGCTATCATGCTGAGGTTGAATAGATAATGTTTACCTCAAGGGAAAGGATTGGTTTCCATTTTATCTGCATTGTTTGAATTTTTATATGAATTAAAAATACATGACATTAAAAATAAATACAGTTTTTTTAAAGGGAAAAAAATGTTGAGTTAGCAGGGTTGCTGGCTTATTTGCTGAATCTTTTAGCTCTTTCAAGGGACAGCAAGAGCAACAAACAGAACATACTAATATTTATCTATATTAATACAAAACACTAATAATTGGGCTTCCCTGGTGGCTCAGCTGTAGAGAATTCATCTACCAAAGCAGGAGATGCGAAAGCAGGGTCAGAAAGATCCCCTGGGGAAGGAAATGGCGACCCACTCTAGTTATTCTTGCCTGGAAAATCCCATGGACAGAGGAACCGAGAGAAGCCTGCTGTCTATGGAGTTGCAATGAGTCGGACAGGACTTAGCAACATTTAGTTGCAACAACAAAAAGATAAGTATCCATATTAATAAGGGAGTCCCAATCCTATATGGACCTGAAGGTAGAAACAAAGTACAATAATCCTTCACAGTTGCACCAAATCTTTGCAAGACTTTCGTTTCCTTGTACTGACAGTTTCCACTTCCCATGATTCCACTTATAATTTTTGGATTTTACCATGGTGTGAAAGTAATACCCACTTGGAATTTTTATCTTTTTTGAGCTAATGGCACAAGACACTCTCCTGTGATGCTGTGATGCTCTCCTGTGAGCAGGGGAACAAGTCTAAGCTCCGAGACAACACGGTGATCAGCAGAGTAAACAACCGAAACGCAGGCAACCATTCTGCTTTTCACTTACAGTACAGCATTCAATAAATTACATGAGATATTCAACACTGTCATAAACAGGCTTTGTGTTAGATGATCCCGCCCAACTCTTGGCCAAAGTAAGTTTTCTGACCAGGTCTAAGATAGGCTGGGTTAAGCTGTGATGTTGGGTGGGTTAGGTGTGTTAAATGGATTTTCAATTTAGATGGGTTTATCGGGACCTGACCCCATCGTCTGTGGAAGACGATCTGTATTATCTTCGGCCCCCTGAAGTCTTTTGCTTGGTTTCCACCCCTCCCAGGCAATTCCACCCCCAGGCAACCGTTAAAGAGGGGAGAAACTGAGGCAGGGTTGGGGGGAGACTGTGAGTCTGGCTAGAACACCCACACCGCGGGCCTCTTGCTGCTCTCAACACCGGGGTTCGGGCCGTTAGGGCGGTTTTCCTTGCGGAGCCCGGAGCGCTCAGGCCGCCTAGGAGGGCCTGCCCGCCTGGAGCTCCGCGGAGACCAGGCCGAGGGGGCGGGCCCGAAGCCTCGGCCTCGCCTCCGCCCGCGCGGCGCTGCGGCTGCCGCTTCCCGGCCGCTCGCGGAGCGGGCGCCTCCCCGGGCCCGGAACTCTGTCCGGGCGCGACCAGCATGCTGCAGAAACGGGAGAAGGTGCTGCTTCTGAGGACCTTCCACGGCCGGACGCTGCGGATTGTGCGGGAGCATTACCTGCGGCCCAGTGTGCCCTGCAACAGCCCGCTCTGCCCGCAGCCCGCCACCTGCCACAACGGTCAGGGCCCGGGGTGCAGAGGGCTGGGGGCACCGGGAGCCGAGGTCCGGCGGGAGCTGGGTGGCCGGGGCTGGAGCGCGGGGAGCCGAGGCCGGGCAGGAGCTGGAGCTGGGGCGGCGGGGTCGGGGTCGGGGTAGAGCGTCGGCCTTAAGGTGGAAGGGTGCGGCCCAGAGGCGGAGAGCGAGGCCGCAGTGGCGCAGAGTCCGAGGCCCCCGGGCCTCCGCCCGCCTCCAGGCATCACCTCCGACCCGGCTGCCGCTCGCACGCAAGGGGCAGGCGGCTTCCAGACCTCCGAGAGCTGGGCCGGTCCATGGCTCCGCGGTCTCTCAACCCCGACTCCCGATTGCTCTGCCCGGGGAAGAGGAAGGGCCGAGGGGCAGGCGCCCCCACCGCGCAGAGGCCTGGTTTGGGGGCTCTCCGAGGGGCCTGTGGGCGCTGGAGCGTCCGGCCCCCAGGCTCGCGGTGGTGAAACGAGGAGGTCCCGAGCCGTGGGCCCCGCAGTGCGAGTCGGGGCGCGGGAGCAAACGTTGCTGCTGCTTCTCGTTGTACTTTGCTCTGCTCCCCACCACTTTTCTGACCTACCAGCACCGAGGCCTCAGACATTTACCCAGTGGAGAGCGCACTTGACTGTAGGATTTGTGAATCATCTGGGGCGTCGTTGTCTAGGAAGGTCATGGGGAAACTGGATTTGGGTCGGCTGCCCACTACACCTTCCTCCGCTTGATTTCTAGGCTGCTGGGGTGGCCGATTTAACGATGGAGGTTGCAGGTTCTTCCCCGTGGTGGGAGAGGAGCATGGTAGTCCTTTTCAGCGAATATCTGGGATCCTCAGCTTATTATTAAGGCGAACATTTCAGTTACAGCTCGGCTAACCAGCTCCGAGACACAGGCTGGGTGGAAGTCCCACCTCTGCCCTTGCTTGCACTGAGCATCTTTTCTAGTCAATTCAGCCTTCCTGGCCCAAGGAGACTTCTGAGCACGTTCGCAAGCTTGAAACAGAACCGACTTGAAATGCCTGGGCATAAACAAGTGGTTAACATGTTTGTGGTGCCCCACTGGAAAGTGAGTGCAGGTCAATGAGTTAACACAAAAAAAGTTAAATTATGCTTAGGATTTGCTTGTTTTGTTTTTTGTATTTTAATCTGTCATCTTCTGTCCGACTGGCAACACCATAGACCACACTGAGCTTTTATTTATCATAACTTCAGAAAAATGAAGGTGCTGAATTTAACTCTACCAAAGTGGATTTGTCTTTTAAAAACTTCACAGTGTTGTTAAGATTAGAAGTTGTTCCGCACATGGGGACACCCTGACATTGAAATCATAATAAGCCAGGTTTGCAAACGCTGTCTGATCTCTTCCGTTTTGAATTATGCTTCAGATGGGAAACTCTTGTCTAGTGACGTGACTCATTACATGGTTCCAGATTGGAAAGTCGTTCAAGATTACCTTGAGATCCTTGAGTTTCCTGAGTTGAAGGGAATTGTTTTCATGCAAACGGCTTGTCAAGCTGTGCAGCATCAAAGAGGCCGAAGGTATCTGTTTTGCATTATTTATTTATTTATGGTGCAGGGTTTTTTTCTCCCCTTTACAAAAGGTCCCTTGTTGGAGAGAGAGGGGAGGAATTCATTATTTTCATCAGAAAGGACTTTTTGAACTAATTTGGCATTTTCTTTGCCAGTGAGGAATGCAGTAACATTCTTTTATATTTCTTCTTCAACACCTGGCCCAGAGATCTGACTGTAAATCAATAAACTGCAGTGTCCCCAGGATGTGGGTACTTAAGATTCTTGGCTTTTGGTTTGCAGTTTTATAGTAGCAGACCTATTGCTTACTTCTGGGTGAAAACTGCATATTATTTAATCTTTTTATTTATAGATATATTGTTTCAGAAACGTACATTATTTTCCCCCTGGGAAAAAGGAAGTGTTTTAAAATTTGAGGCTCCTTTATTGGGGAGGCAAATTTCTTTATAAATTCATTTAATCACTTGTGATTTATTCAGTGAAACCAGAATTAACTTGTTTTATTTTTAGACTACTGGTATAACCACGAACCATAGTAATTGTATTTGCTAAACAAAGAATTTCTGGTTGAACTCAGTCTAAAATGCTTGCCTTGTGCGTAAAGGAAGAACAGTTTTTCACCTTTTAAACAAATACACTATAAATGGTTTTGCTTCTTTTATGTTGGGAAAAGATTTATGATTTGAACTTGATGGCTGTGTGGAAACAGCATATTAGAATTATACACCGAACCTCTTAACACCCCAAGTTAAGCAGAAATTATGTTTATTCTTTTTTAAATGTTGTGGTTTCTTCAGACATTGGTAGTAAAAGATGAAGTGTGTTTATTTGTATATGAAAATGATAAGTTGTCCTTATTATATGCTCAATTCAAAAAATATGCATTTACTAGATTGTGTGCAGGTTTTTCAGATAGAATATTTTTATATGAGCTTGAAGTTGATTTTGTTCAGACACAAAGATATAAATGTTTATACGCATCCAGGTTTAAATGCTGCTGTAGGTGTCGTATTTCAATTTCTGCTACTAAAATCAATTTGCTGTTATAGTGTGAGTTGCTAACACACTGCTGAGCCCTTTCAACTTCTGTTTTCTAAAATATTTTTAATATTAAGGATTGTTTTAAAAACCAATTCCTGGGACATTTGAAAGCAAAGAATTGGAATTTAAATAGTCTTTTTTCCTGAACATTTCAAAAGTAGTTAACTTGAAAAATTACTGGTTTTCCATTACTTCACTGTGTCTCTGAATGTACTAAATGTGAAAACAAAAGCTAAAGAGTCATGGAACAGACTCACAGGGTAACACCCTGGTTTTGCCATTTTTGAGCTCCTAGTTCCAGGCCTTCTGAAGTACAAAAAGAAGTCTTGGTCCCTCTCTCAACAAACTTGTCTTGTTGGAGTTAGATGCAAGAAGCAAGAAGGTAATTGTGGCATACCTTACATGGACACATGTAGGATGATTTAATGTGGACTGTGCAAAGTGAAGAAGTGAACATGGGGTGTGGGAGTTGAAAATGCCTTCTGAAGGAAATAGTTTTGAGACTGGTCTCAATTCGGGGAAATGAACCTGACTGATGACGAGGAATGAAAAGCAGCAAAAGGAATCAGCAGGTTTGGGACTTGGTGTTTTATTTACCTGTTAGGCGACCAGCAGGTGTATTCAGGTTGAAACAGCTAAAGGAAGTTACCTAAGCCCTGCTGCTGCTGCTGCTAAGTCGCTTCAGTCGTGTCCGACTCTTCACGACCCCATGGACTGCAGCCTACCAGGCTCCTCCGTCCATGGATTTTCCAGGCAAGAGTACTGGAGTGGGTTGCCATTGCCTTCTCTGACCTAAGCCCTGGAAAGTGTCATATATTAAAAGCTAGCTTTATAGTTGATGACAGCCATTGAATGTGTAAGATTCAGGAGATATGCTTGATTAATTTGGCCTTTGTAAGTGTTACGTGTAAATCACTTGAGTATTTGTATTTAACCAAAGGTGGCCTAGCAGAAGTGGTAAAGAACCCGCCTGCCAATGCAAGAGACATAAGAGATGCAGGTTTGATCCCTGGGTTGGGAAGATCCCCAGGAGGAGGGCATGGCAACCCACTGCAGTACTCTTGCCTGGAGAATCCCCATGGACCCAGGAGCCTGGCAGGCTACAGTTGATAGGGTCACACAGAGTGGGACACGACTGAAGTGACTTGGCATGCTTGCGGCCTAGCAGAGGCTCTCTGGTGCTTTGCTTCATTTAATGTTGGGGAAAGTTTTGTTTTTCAGTTCTTCCTTAGAGATTTTTGAGATGCTGGTAAACAATTCATTGTATTTGGCATGCTTTTAGGAACATTATTGCTTAGGAAAGTTTTGTCAAGTGAAAATACCTGGTCTGCTCTAGTGTCTGGAAAAAGGATGCCTTGCTTTCTCTTTTTGACTCCTTCCTAAATGCCATCTGTATAAAATGAGTCTCAGTCTCTTAGTACATAATGTAAGACTGAGATCAAAGTGTTACAGTTGGAAAGTGTTACAGTTTGATGGGGATCAAACTCCCCATCCTATATCAATGTTACTCAACATGAGTAATGTAGTCAACTTTGTTTCTAAAAGAAAAGAAAGTCTCGTGGATACTCAGTGTTAATTTAAATTAAGTTACTTAAATATGTTTCAACATAAATTTAGGTATAAATCCTCATACCTAACTACTTAATGCAACCCTAAACCCAAATCAGACCTTCAAATTAAACAAAGCTACAAAATCAGAAAACTGCAAATGAACATTAATTTAAGGGGACCAATGACACTGTTTTACTGAAATGAAATCACCCGAATTGGGTTTAATAATGGAAAGACACGGCCTCTATTGGAATAGGCAATGGCAACCCACTCCAATATTCTTGCCTGGAAAATTCCATGGACTGAGGAGCCTGGCAGGCTACAGTTCATGGGATTTCAAGGAGTCAGACATGACTGAGCGACTAAGCAATCACACACTGCCTCTGTGTCTATAGACATAGATTCTATATTTAATATGATTTTGTAGTTTGATTTCAATAATATCAATGCAGAAAATGCCTGTTCTCATAAGTATGTTGTACAAAACAGTATGAGGAATGTCAAGTTTTTGATTGGAATAATCACACGCTCTGCCATCTAACAATCCTCAAATGTTTATTTAATGAGGGCTCATGTGATAGCCCTGTAAGGCTGACATTTATTCATGTGTTAAGGTGTTCATTTGAGAGATTCTATGTGTCAGAGCTGTGCTAGCACTGAGGATACGGTGGAGAACAAAAGCAGACGTGCTCTTGATGGGGAGACAGGCAGTAATGGATGCTCAGAAACAGATGGGGGAATGCGGCTGTGACAGGCATGCTGAGGCATGGGACTTGGCTCAGGAGAGCCCAGACTAGGCGCCGGAGGAAAAGCTTTCCTGAGTGAGAGGCCTGTGTTGAGCTCTGAGGGGTGTGTGAGTCCCAGGCAAAGAAAGGAGAAAAGCTTTCCGGGCAAGGAAACTGTGCCGTGCAAGGCTGGGGGACGGAGTACGTGGAGAAGGAGGGAGGAGAGGCCCTGGGCTGGACTAAGATAGGGCCCATGGGCCTCAGGGATGTGGCGAAGGGTTTTGAGCAAGGGGGATAACATGATCGGATTCCAATTTTGAAAAGATTACTGGGCCAGTGGAAAAGAGGCTTGGCGAAAAGAAGAGGAGGCACTTGCTTTAGTTCACATGAGAGATGTGGCTAACTTAGAGACAGGGAGAGAAATAGACTTTTCTAAGAGCTGTTTAGTAGTTAAGATCCATAGAACTTTGTAAATATATAACAGATTGAAAACATGTCCACACAAAAACTTGGAGACAGATGTTCATAAGAGCTGTATTCATAATAGCCAAACTATGGGAACAGCCCAAATGTCCAGCTAGTGATAATGATTCCACGAAAGGTGTTTTAACCATACAATGAAATATTATTCAGCCATAACAAGGAATGAATTAGTGATAAATGCTACAACACGGACTTGAAAATATTATGCAAAGTGAAAGAATCAAGCCACACACATGGAAATCCTATATTGTATGATTCCATTTATATAAAATGCCTAGAATAAAATGCCTATAAAATGCTTAGAATAGGTAAATCCAAGAGATGAAAAGTAGGTTAGTAGTTGCCAGGGGCTGAGTCAAAGGGAATGGGAAGTGACTGCTTGATGGGTATAAGTTTCTTTGGGGGCTGATAAAAATGGAATTAGATAATGGTAATGGTTACATAACTCTGGGACTATACTAAAAACCATTGAATTGTACATCTTAAAAGGGTGAATTTTATGCATCATATCTCAATAAAGCAACTGTTTTTAAAAAAGATCTATAGGGTTTAGTAATGGATTTATGTAAGTGAGATAAGGGAGAAGGTAGTGTCAAGAATGACACTAAGGTTTCTGGCTTATGTAACCCGATACAGAGGGGGAACACTAGAGGAGGTCAGGTGTGGGAAGGTAGAGGTCTTGAGTTTGAGGTGTCTTTGAGGCTTCCAACAGGGCAGGCCCTGACACCAAATGGCATTGCAGCTAGAAGCCTGGTCCAAATTATGCTCCATTTAAAATGTTTTAAGAATATCACCTAATGCAGGCAAATACTGCTTGATTCCACTTATACGAGGTACCTAGTATAGTCAAATTCACAATCAGAAAGTACATTGATAGATACCAGGGGCGGGGAGAGGAGAATGGGCAGTTAGTGTATAATGGGGACAGAGTTTCAGTTTAGGAAGGTGAATAATTTGGGAGATGGATGATGGATGAGAGTTGCACAGGTTGAATGTACTTTGTGTCACTAAACTATAAGTTAAGTCTGGTTAAGATACTATGTTTTATATTATATGACTTTTACCACAGTAAAAAAATAAAATAAAAAAGAAAGAATACAACCTAATATAAATGGAAATAGAAATTTTTGAAATTCTTGTAGAAAGCTTAGGGACCTCTGAAAGCAAGTCTAGGAGACCTCACCCCAGTTCTGCAAAAACTGAAGAAATGCAGCCTTGAGTACGGAGCCCACTTCCTTGTACATCTCCCATTGATTGTATGACACCCACTTCTAATCCCCAGAGAGAGGAGTCAGCAGGGGAAGGCATGTTGCATCTGCAGATAAGATCACTATTGAATAAAAATAGAAAAAAAAATCAATCTAGAAAAGGTAAGTTTTGCTGTCCCCTGAGAAACTGTCTGTAGATAATGGAGATTTTTAGAAAACACTTGAGCCAGACCAGGAAACTAGGGTTTTTCTGTAAGACTGGAAGTTTTTTAATTTTTTTGTACTTGACTATATGAAACTCTTGTCCTGTCATTCAGGCCAGATTTGTTTAAGGCACTATGATGATCTCTGCTGGCTCCCTGCAGGATGCTCATATATCTCATTCCATCATGTGCGCCACCAGCCCTGACTAGCAAAAAATACGACTGTATTCGATGGATATGCTATGAAATTATAAGCATAAGCCCACATGCCTACAAGAGCACTGGACTGTCACACTCAGAGTGATTCGCTGTTTGTCTCCTGCTTTCTCCATTAATATTCTCGTGCCATTTTTTCATTTGTTTTATCTGGCTGATAGGTAGCTGACGCACACTCGAAAAGTCTACGGGAAATATTTGGGAGTAGAACTTCAAATTGAGAAAATTCTTTTTTCTAAGTGATAGGTTTTGCTAAACATTGGCAAGGATTGTCATTACGCTTATTTGGTGGTAAACCCCCCTGGGTCTGGCTTGTGGAACATCAGGTGTTTGGAGAGGACTGGATTCGAGAAGCCCCACGTTTAGGGTACGGGTGTGCTGACCAATGCAGTGATGTGTGCGAAGCCTAGCGAAAGAGCAACTGGGTTCTGAAATGTCAGAGTTTGTCCCAGGGCATTTGTGTCTTGTATTTGGTTCACTGTTGCAACGGGTTGTGAGTTCATTGACTCATTTGCAGACATTTTTTGAGCACCTGCTGTGGGTTAAGTGCTAGAGATATAAGGAGAAAGCGTGCTGTCTGCTCCCTCGAGCCTTCTGTCCCCTCTCTTTCCTCCCTGGGGCCCTTTGTCTACTTACTGCTCACCCATCCTTCAGGTCTGTCCCCTCCCTCCTGGATGCCTTCCTCTTCCCTCCTGGGTTCCCATCACACCCTGCACATTGCCTGAATGATGCTAAAGCTGAAACTCCAGTACTTTGGCCACCTCATGCGTAAGAGTTGACTCATTGGAAAAGACTCTGATGCTGGGAAGGATTGGGGGCAGGAGGAGAAGGGGACGACAGAGGATGAGATGGCTGGATGGCATCACTGACTCGATGGACGTGAGTCTGAGTGAACTCTGGGAGTTGGTGATGGACAGGGAGGCCTGGCGTGCTGCGATTCATGGGGTCGCAAAGAGTCGGACACGACTGAGCGACTGATCTGATCTGATCTGATCCCACTAAAATGGGTTGTTCTATCTTTTTTTGTGGTTTTATTTTGTTTTGACAATTAGTGTAGCTATTTTTTTTTAATCACAGTAAAATATATATAACATAAAATGTACCCCTATCTAAGTATACTGTTTGGTAGCATTGAATACATTGACACTGTTGTAACAACCTGCCTTCAGAACTTTTTCATCTCCCCAAACTGAAACCCACTAAATGTTAATTCCCCATCTCCCTCCCCCAAGACCCGCACCCCCCAACACAACACACAACCACGGTCCCACTTTCTGTCTCTGTGTATTTGGCTCCTCAGGGAAATACATATAAGTGTAATCATCCAATACTTGTCCTTTTGTGACCGGCTTGTTTCACTCAGCATAGTGTCTTCAAGGGTCATCTGTGCTGAAGAATATGTCAGAGCTTCCCTTCTAAGGCTGAGTAACAGTCCGTGGTATGTATATACCACGTTTTGTTCATCCACCCATTCCTCTGTAGACACTTGGGCTGGTTCTACCTTTTAGCTAATATGAATAATGTTGTTATGAACAGGGGTGTGCAAATATCTCTTTGAGACGCTGCTTTCAGTTCTTCGAGGTCTGTACCCAGAAGTGAATTGCTGGGACATGTGGTAGTTCTAGTTTTGACTTTTTTTTTCTTTTTTTTTTTTGAGGAATGGATGGTTATGTTGCGTTCACCATGAGCAGGACCATTTTGCAGGTGAAGGGCAGCATCAGGGACATCTAGATGGTTCCCTGAGGGCCCTCAGCAGAGCACAGAGAAGGAGTTTGCCAACTGCAAGCTGTTTAGTCTGGTACAGTGCAGCCAGTACCTGTACTGAACTCAGGTGCTTTATTAGGGATGTGGCCAAAGGGAGCAAAAAACTGGAAGAGATCAGGAAAAACAGGCAATAGTTTTCAGTATTTTCTCTGAATTAATAAATTTCAGATGTTTATAAAACCTCTTCTAGAATTTTTTATTGCTTAACAAGAAAAGTACTCATTTAAAAAATTCATGCATGACAGAAATGTGTGAAGCAGAAAGTGAAAGTCCTTGCCTAACCACCTGGTAAGGAGGGTCTGGGTCTTGCTAGCACAGTGATGGAGACTCTTCTGTGCATATTCTCAGAGGTTGTGAAAAATGATTTTAAGTGTATCTTTGTGAAAGTGGGAAAGTTATAAATTTTATATGTTGTAGGCATTTTCAGGGAAAAGGGGCAGCTTTTGTTTACACAAGTGGAATTCTATGAAGGAAAGCTACCATTCACATAAATGAAGCTGAATCCTTTTGTTCATTAGGACAGTTTTATAAGTTGTAGTTACCTAATGATCCTTTTTGCTGTTGATTCCTTTTAAAGTGGCTCAAAATTAGAATTACTAAGAAAGTAAAATGTGTTTCTTGTTTTCCAATGAAGTGTTGAGATGATACAGATTTGATAGCATTTATTTAGAGGAAAAAAGTTAAAGTTCTGCCTTTGCTTTATTGAAAAGACTCATTTTTAAACATCCATGGTGGCAGGCTGGTGCTAGGAATGCAAGCACACAAATTTTATTATATTACATGCCAGTCATCTACCTTGGATAATTTATATGTTAATTTAACATCTGATTTAATATTAATCCATTTTTAAATAAATAATTGATTTCCTTTAAAATAATTGTGAATATTATGTATTTCATATTACCAAGACAATTGAAAAGCACCTTCTTAGAAACTGACTTAATTGAGACTTTACATTTTATTTGCTTTACATTTATTTGAGATTAACAGGAAGATCTCCTGATGGGGAAAAGCCTTAAAACTTTCAGTTAGTTGTCTGACAGATGAAGCTAGCCTTCATTCATGTAAATGGTGTGGCTGCATCAATAAAATTCACAGATAAATCCCCAGACTTACCTTACATGCCTTTTCCAGGTCTGCCAGCAAAAAATAAAATGTATTAAAACCCAATGCCACTTATGGAATAAAGTGAAGTATAAAAATACAGCCCTAAACTCTACTTGCCTCTGTGAGCCTTTGACTAAGGGGCTACATGAGGCAAGGTCGTATAATTACATAATAAACAGCCAGAGGTCTCAGAAAGGGAAAGGGATGTAGAGGAACTTAACTGATCCATGAACTAACTACTGAGGCTCTGCCCACGCCCATTCCGGCAGGTTGGAGAAACCAGCGCAAGCGCACTGCACACACTAAGGCCTATAAATAAGTGTGTCTTGGGTTTTAAATAATCAGTCTTTCACTCTAAAATACCTCATCTTTTCTGAACCTTAGCAAGAGCTGGCAGGAGATGAGTACATGCTACGTGAGATTTATTCTTCTTCTCTGTGTCACAGACAGTATAACAAATTGCGAAATCTCCTAAAGGATGCGCGTCATGATTGTGTCCTCTTCGCTAATGAATTCCAGCAGTCCTGCTATCTCCCTCGGGAGAGAGGGGAGTCCATGGAGAAGTGGCAGAGCAGGTATGGCCCTGAATAACAGCTAGGTGTCCACCCTATCAGCTTCTTTCATTTCTCTATCATTGGTTATTTGGGAGTTGATCTAAATATAACGCCAGAACAAACCAACAGTTATTCTGGAACTGTGATTAATACTGAAATGCTTAATGTGTCTATATTCTAGAGATGTCATTTGAATACAATTTTAGAAATTGTAATTAAGGAGATACAGGTGCCTAGAGTAAGTTTGCCCCAGGCCCCTAAAGGCTAATAGGATCCAGAAGTCACAGCTTTAATGCAAGTGTGTGTGTGTGCGTGTGTGTGTGTGGCAGGGAGAGGTCCTACTTTTAAGCTAAGATCATCTCACTTTCTCTGGTTTAAGTTGCTTTAATATCCCCATCAGCCTTACTAAACTGAAACTCATAGTTTAATTCTAGTCAAGCTGTTTTAGGAAGTGGGGGGTCATAGTTGAGTCCACCTAAATGCAGAGCCCTGAAGCAAGGATTTGGGAGATGAGTTGTTTGTGTGAGAAGCAATTCCCAGAAGCAGGAGTGAGGAACTGGGGAGAGTGATGCAGAGAAGGAGGGAAAGCAGTAAAGGATGTGTTGCTGCTGAGGGAAACTGAGGCTCCGTCTGCTGGGAACCTTTAAAAAAGCATGCAGAGCATGCCCCAGAAGTCACCTCCAAGGGCGGAGGCGAAGGCACTTAGGTACCACTCTAGCTGAGGGTCATCCCCTGAGGGTGTTAACTCCAGTCAGCGGGCCCTTGAGAAGGGATGGAACCGTCACCCCCGCCTCAGCTGAAGCCAGAGGCAGCCTTAGGGCGCAGGTGCTGGGCACACATAGCTTCTGCCACACTCTTCTGTAGAAGGCAAAAGAGACTGTAGTTTTAAAATAGCTTTGCCATACAAAATATTTACATCATTTTTCCTTATAATTCTTTGTCTGTGTAGCCATTAAATATTTAAATTCTCTAAAGCAAAATAAGCACTGATATATACTGAGTCTTTAATGGACTGAGTTCCCACAGGGCTCCACAGCAGAAAGGGAAAAGCAAATCTCTTCCTAGATTGGGTCACGTGTGAGGACTCACACTTACTAACTACACAACCTTGCACGCAGTCAGTACTTAGTGAATATTTTTTAATTCTAGAACTAAAGGAACCTTGCATAGCATCTTCATTTGCAGAAAGGGAGACAGATGCCTACAGAAACTGACTTTTCAAGTCCATCCACTTCATCGGAAACATGATCCTTTCTTGAATACATCTCCAGACCTAGACTCCATTTTCAATTCAGATTCTCCTCACGAGGATTTTCAGACGTTTCACGTGGTACCATGTTGGATTCTGTCTTTACTGGGTTATGATCTTCAGCTTCTTGCATCCAGCCTACTTTTTCTCTTAGCCAAAGTCTTGTTTGTGGTGCTGTATGGTTCATCTGTCCAATTAAAAGGTGTTAGTGGTGGCAGAGCCTCATGGCTTCTAGGCCATATCAAGAAATGGATGAGGTTTCTGTGGTACTTGGATTTCTTAGAGAACAAGAGATCTCAAGCACTTTCTGATTCTTCTTTTTCTCCCCCAGAGTACCCAATCCAGGATATGTTTATAATGGGTGCTCAGGAAGTATGTGGTGAATGAATGAATGGTTGTCTGTATAAACCAAAGGGGAGCAGACTGAAAGCCACGTATGACGTTCTGATCAGGAGCTTGAGTGTGTCTGCCTTGGGAGGGCTCACGTGCCCCTTGCTTCCTAGGAGCATCTACAATGCCGCCGCTTGGTACTACCACCACTGCCAGGATAGGATGCCCATCGTTATGGTGACAGAAGATGAAGAGGCAATTCAGCAGTATGGAAGTGAAACGGGAGGAGTGTTTGTGATTTCCTTCAAGGTATTTCCAGCTGGGGTGTGTGTGTGTGTGTGTGTGTGTATGTGTGTGTGTTCACTTCCACAGTGGTACCCCTAAGGCTCTGGATCTCTTTGGCAGTACAGAAAAGGGAAAATAAAGAATGAAGACTTTAAGAAGTTCCGCGTCTTTATCACTCTCCACCTAATTAATCTTATCTTTGGCAAATTTGGGCAAACTCCCTGTGACTGTAAGGCCTACAGTTTCTAAGACTGCAGACTAGTAAATCCCTATTGACAGTGAACACATGTTTAGAGTCATAACAGTAATACTAGTAGTAATGACGATAGGTTGAATCTTATAAAACTGCCAACATTCTGTTGTTTTTGACTTACAAAAAGGCAGTTTTACATGGTTCTACCTAAAACTAATAGCCAGCATTTATCTATGGCAGGCACTGTTCTGAGTGTATTATTTCATTTAGTTCTAACAACAACCCTTTGAGACAGGTGTTAGTATCCCCATTTTATTGGTGAGGAAACAGAAAGGCTAAAGCAGCTTGCCCAAGGTCACAGAGAGAGAGTGATAGAACTGGGGTGAGAACCCAGGCAGTCAGACTCCAAAGCTCTTAATCACTAAGCTCTGTTGACTCCAAAACCGTTTTGCTAAATATACACAAAACATAGTTTTAAAGGCCAATCTTCTTTTTCTACTATTCACACTTCTTCACTTGTGACCTTGGGCGCAGGTCAGTAAGAGTAAAGGAAGGGGTGACCTGTGATATTACTTCTGTGAAGGCTGTTGGACCAGCTTGGTGTCCATGTAACAGGCAGGAGCAGCATTATCAGTGACTGTTTTTTGAGCTTTCTGACCAACACAGTTCTCCTATTTCTTAGGTACCTTTTTGGAGAATAGGATGCCTGTTAATCTCTCAAGAGATTACTGGTCACTTCTGCCTGCCCAGTTGGTCGATCAGGTTTCAATGGTGAATATTGTTTTTTGATTCAGAAACTAGAATGAGGCCCCCCATTACCTGTGTCAGTTTACAGAACGTCTAGTTGGATTTTGAATTGTAGATCCTATAAAGGTTCCCATGTGCATGTATTGCTAAAGATTTGCCAATAGAATTTTCTTGGCCCTGCTATAAAGAAAAAGTGTTCCAACATGCCAGAAAAATCCAGGGGCGCTGGATATTAATGGCAGTGTCACTTATTTTTTTTGTTGCAATACATCATGTCTTGTTCCTGCAGAGGACAGTTGACTAAAATTACGTTTTTCTACTTTTTGTGAAAATTACTTTTCTCTGTAGCCCAGTAGCATAGTACAGTTTGATTTTGTATAGCATTTCCTAAGCAAACTGTGTGACCGAGGGCTTTACAGCAGTGTATGATAGCAGAGAAAAGGAGATACTATGAAGTTCAGATGAGCAGGAAGCCCAGAATTTTCTGTGGAGACTTGAAGGTAGATTGGAAGGAGTGAGGACAATAAATTCCTCTTGAAGAAGTGAAGGCATGTAGCCTGGACACGGGAAGTAGATGAAGCGCAGGCAACCTCACCACACCAGTCTCCTCTGGGTGGTGACCTTGGTGTCTTTTCTAGGGCCTCTCTGCAAGTTACACCAAGAAATACAATAATATTCAGTAATATTCTACTTGGAGGCGACCCTGACACTTGTTTGGGAATTATGTTTCATACCAGGTCGTCACATTGATAGAGCGTCCCCACAAGTGTCTCCACATGAAAATTGTGACTATATCTGTATAGTCACAAAAGAAGATGTGGTCCTCAGGGAGCTTATGAGGCTGGAAAGCCTAACACCAAAGAACAGAAACCTCTTTCCTTCCCTCCTCTCTGCTCATCTGAGATTGCCTATAGGTTGAAGGAGGGGAGACTCTGCCTTATTATACTCTACTCCTCACCATTTTTTGCCAGGTTATTTAGATTTCTTATTAATCTCAAATATTTCAAGATTTTTTAAACAGTGCACATGTAGGAGCTTTTCCTCTCCATTCACTGGGGGCTGTTACCTGCAGCAATGAGATCCCTGTAAAGACAGGCAGCCCGGACGTGTGCACATACTTGCTTGTTTGTGGAGAGTGAGGGAGATCTGAAAATGCAGAGTGATCGGGGGTAGAAGCATTCCATGGTAGGAACAGCCTCCCTGCGGTTCCTTGGGCAAGGCTGCCAGGATTAATGAGATGGTAGAAAATGAACCGGTAGCATGAGGTTTGGGAGGGTACTGCCCATTTAACCCCTCTTCAAAACCGCATGCCAGCAGTTCCTGTTCGGGAGTTTTCGTAATGCTGCTATAACAGAATCTTTATCTTCTGATCATGTTTCTCTTGGTTAAATGCAGAACTACCTGGACAATTTTTGGCCTGATTTAAAGGCCGCCCATGAGCTCTGTGAGTCTATCCTTCAGTCTCGACGAGAAAGAGAGAATGAGAGTCAGGAGAGCCATGGGAAGGAGTACCCAGAACACGTACCCCTGGAAGTGCTAGAAGCTGGCATCAAGTCTGGGCGCTACATCCAGGTGAGGGTGGTGATGGAGAATCGGCACGGGACCAACCAGTGTGTTTCCTGCTCTTCTTTATTTGGCTCCTGTCCCAGGCCTCTGATTTCAAAGGCTGTCAGCGAGATGGTCTCAGTAAGTCAGAGTTGCCAGTGTTCCAGGTGACGTGGGAGTCCCCTCCGTAGGCATCAGCCTTGGGTTTGGAGCCGCTCTCTAGTGTTCTTAGTTAGGTTACACACTAAGCATCACACAGGTAGCCTTTCAATGCCTCCCGTGGGCTTCCCAGGTGGCACTAGAGGTCAAGGAACCACCTGCAAATGTAAGAGATGTAAGAGATGCTGGTTTGATCCCTGGATCGGGAAGATCCCTGGAGAAGGACATGGCAACCCACTCCACTATTCTTGCCTGGAGGATCCCATGGACAGAGGAGCCTGGTGGGCTACAGGTCATAGCGTGCACAGAAACAGACACGACTTAGCACGCATGTCACTGGGAAAGAGAATGTATTTTTGCATTAAGGTGTGGAGGTTTGGCAGAATTGTAAAGTTGTTGAAATTGGACTTCCTCATGCCTTTCCCATTTTCCTGCCCCTTTCAAGTGTGTCTGTGTGTTATCTCAGGACCCAGGACCCAGATACTATCAGGGTCTTGAGAGGAAATCAAAATTATTATTCAGATTTCAACAGCTCTGTGTGCTTTACTCTGTGTGTGCATGTGTGCACACATGCAGTTTAATCACATGTGTAAATTGTGTATTTACCACCACAGTCAAGATACAGAACTATTCTACCGTCGATTTTACATATAGATTTTTACATAGATTTAGGTTGAACCAGCACACTAAACTCCCTCCCTAAAGTGTAGGGGTTTTTTTATTATTTATTTATTTGTGGGATCTTTGATCCTTGTTGTGACACGTGAGATTGTTAGTTGTGACATGTGAACTCTCAGTTGTATGTGGGATCTAGCTCCCTGACCAGGATTTGAACCCAGGCCCCCCTGCACTGGGAGCAAGGAGTCTTCGTCACTGGACCATCAGGGAAGTCCCTGAATGTGGGGGTTTAAACACTATATCTGTTGGAGAGGCTAATGCTTCCAATTGGTAATGAAGTTTACAGCATTCCTGAGGATATTTTGGGGAAGAAGATATTTTAAAGACTGCTCATCACTTAGGTAAGATAAATCGTCACACTTGCAACGCTTGGTACAGCTAAGAGTAGGTCAAAATGAAGGTACATTCTCCAGAGAAAATAAACATTGGTGATGAATTATTATTATTATTCCTAAAGAAAGGGATCATAAACCTTATAAGAATATAATGGGGATATTTTCATAAAATTTTTGAGCTATACCTTTTGGAGGTTAAAACAGACAGAAAAGAAGCTTTTCATATTGATTTTGATTTTAGGGAACTCTGAATGTCAACAAACACAGAGCACAAATAGAAGCTTTTGTTCGACTTCAAGGAGCCAGCAGTAAAGATTCAGGTTCAGTATAAACCTTACATAAATTTCCATACTGCTTTTTTATTCTGATATTACAGACTGAAGAAAGCAAAGTTGAAATTGTCACTTCATACGTGCCGTGTCAGATATCCTCACATACACTGGTTGTGTGGAATCATGGGCTTTTTTTTTTCTTCCCTATCCTTTTTGTCTATAATTTCTGATTTTTTGGTAATAACTCTAAAAAATGGTAATAGCTACCATTTTATTGGGTGCTTATTATGTATCAGATACTATTCTAAGCACTTAAAGTAGGTATTGTAAAATAAATAAATAAATAAATAAAGTAGGTATTGTTATTGTTTACTGCCTTCTACACATGAAGAAATTTAACGACAGAGAAGCAAAGTAACTGTCCCAGGATGGTGCACGCGGTAAGCAGTGGGGCTGAACCTGTGAGGTTTTAAGACATAGTCCTGTGCTGCATCACTGAGCTAATATATTGCCTCATTGGAGTCTTTTAAAAAGTAACATAGATGAAAAAAAAGTGTGACTAAATTGTATCATAATAGAGTGTACTGTTAGATCTGCAATGACAGGGTGAGGCTGGAGGAGGGTGAGAAGCAATGGCTTTCTCCGGGCTTCTGCTCGTCAGGCTTCTAGTTCTGCAGTATCTGCAGTTCAGCAGTCTGCTGACCGCTCCCTGGACGCGTGGCCCCCGAAGGTATGAGACAGAGTCCCAGTGTGGGCTGACACTGTCTCATGCAGGGAAGCTACCTTAGAAGGCAGTTGAGGGACTTCCCTGGCAGTGCAGCCGTTAAGACTCTACACTTCCAGGGCAGGGAATGCAGATTTGATCCCTGGTTGGGAAACTTAAGATCCCATATGTCAAGCGGTGGGGCCAAAAAAAAAGATGGTTGGGGGTGGCTTTATGAAAGCACATTTTGCAGCACGGCCTGGCAGCAGCCTTCCTTCCTTCCTAACCTGTGGGGCAAAAGTTTGCCTTCAGTTTGACTTCCATCTTTGAAAGGAGGGAGCTTTTATTTACAATAATGCTGATTAGATCTTGAACGGATTATGTTTGAAAGGCCTCACTGGTGAGGTCTCCCCCTTGGCTTTATGGGGTTTCTCTGTGCTGCTCCCAAAGCAGATCTCGTCAGTGACGTCCTAATCCACGGGATGAAGGCTCGAAACCGCTCAATTCATGGAGACGTGGTGGTTGTCGAACTGCTCCCTAAAAGTGAATGGAAGGGGAGAACCACCGCCCTGGGTGAGAATGACGGTGATGACAAGGCCCTGGGCGAGTCCCCGAGTGAGCCCATGCCCACAGGTGAGCCAGCCCGAAAGCTGCCTGCTCGTCCAAGCAGACTGTTTATTTTTCCTCTCCTTAGTCCAGAAGTACTGCAATTATTAATATATGATATCGTCTCTTTTCCTACATTATCAGTTTCCCGTCTGCAAGTTTATTTAGTTCTCATCAGCACCCAAATAGGCTATAATATGTCTCACCTTAAAACAAAATAAAAACCCTCTTAGGTCCCACATCCTCTCCAGCTATCGCCGTTTTCCCTGCTTCAGTTTCTGGAGAAACTCATTGAAAAGGGAATTCTCTCTCTCCTCTCCAGTTCCTCTCTCCCTGGTCTCTCCCAAAACCGCAACATCCAGGCCCCACCCCCTCCTACCTCTTGTCCTTTGTCAGAGTCACCAGTGACCTCACCGCCCACAGTCCTTGGCACCTATAACCTGCCAGCAGCATTTGGCTGGCAGACCACCGCCTCGTCTTCGGCTTCTGGGCTCTTCTCCTCCACTGGTGGATTCCTCCTTATTCCTTTGCTGGTTCTTGCCTGTCTTACTGTCCTCTCGGATGCACCCGGCCTCCTCTCTGGATCTCTCCCTCTCCGCACACTCTCCCCAGGAGCTGCCTCCAGTCCTCTGACTGTCCCTCCAGCCCAGAGCCCTTCCACAGCCAGTTTTGTCTACTCAGTCATCTGTTTGGCTTCCTCCCCTGGATGTCTTAACAGGCACCTCAAACTTAGCACACCTAATAACAAAATCCTGATTTCTGCCCCCCAACCTGTTTCTCTCCAACTGTTCCCCATCTCAGTAAATGGCAAGGCTGTTCTTACAGTTGGTCAACCCAAGACCTTGGAGCTATCCGCACCTTCGTTCACACATCGGCGTGTGCTGTCCACTCTAGCTTTAAGGCGTGGTCTGGGTCCAGCCGCCCCTGCCCTCTGCCACTTGGCTCCTAAGTCAGTGCACGAAGACCTCCGGGAGAGATTTTCCCGACAGCCGCCTCGCTCGCCTCCCTGTGCCTGTCCTTGCTCCCAGAGAGTCTTCTCGGCAAGGGAGCCACAGTGATCCTTTTAAAATCTTCAGGTCCTGTCAGGTCTCTGCTTCTGCCACGGTTACCAACTTGTCCTTTACCACCTGAGAAACAAGCTTTCCCCAAACCTCACACCTCCTCTCCTCACTTCAGGTCTCTGCTCAGAAGTCACTTCATTTGAAATAGCTGCTATTCTGACCCTTCATGCTCCTGGTCACCTTACGCTACTCTGCATCTCCTAGCAGTCCTCCCTGCCTCACATATTTGTCTCCCGCCCCCACAGACACCCAGACTGGAGTGTAGACCCCAAGCAGTCAGGGACTTTGTTCTGATACAGCTGTGTTCCCTGCTAGAACCTAGAACAGGGCCTCCATAAATACTTGGGAAAAGCAAAGATAGCACTTTTAAATGTTATACTTTGCCTTTTCTTGACTTCAGTCTGTGATGATTAAAAGTTTTACGTATCAGACTTATGATTTGTATACTTTTTCTGTGAATAATGTTGAACCAAATGATTTTGGCTGGTAGGAAAATGCAAGACAGTGAAAACGCCCAACAGAAGGCATAGGTTTAAAAAAGTGAAGATCAGGGACTTCGCTGGCAGCCCAGTGGTTAAGACCTCATGCTTCCCCTGCAGGGGGCATGGATTCAATCCCTGATCAGGAAACTAAGATCCCTGTGGTCAAAAAAAAAAAGGTGAAAATCATTGACTTTTCCCAACATACCTAAACCTGAGTTTGGTGAAGTAAGGGCCGAAGAGAAAGTGGGACTAATGGCTTCTAAAAGTCACCCCACAAAAAAAAAAAAAAAAAAGGAGGGGGGCGCATACTAACAGTGTTTATTTTAAAAATTACCTATCTTAAAAAAAAAATGATCCATCCTTCTTAAAAGAAAGGCAAATGTTTGCATCTCTCAAGTTGTGTGGATGTGCTTGAAAAAATTGGATGTTGCATTTCCTGTTTTCTTCCTCACTGCTGAGCTGGTCAGAGTCCAGTTAGGTGACACCTTACCAGCGAAGGTTTCTTTTGTTTTGTTTTCCCAAAGGCAGAGTGGTAGGCATCCTTCAGAAGAACTGGCGGGACTATGTGGTGACATTTCCATCCATAGAAGAGGTCCAGTCACAGGGCAAAAATGCTCAGAAAATCCTAGTTACACCTTGGGATTACAGAATTCCCAAAATCCGAATCAGCACTCAACAAGCAGAAGCCCTCCAGGTACCCCCTCTCTTCGCCTCTTGTCTCTGCCAGCTTTTGAGCAGTACCAGGAAACGTTAACTTCTTTGCATAAGAAGGGGTAAATTATTGATGGCACGTGGCATTCCGAGATCCTGTTTTCTAAAAATTCTAAATATATAGAATCATCTATTAAGTAGTCCTTGGTTAATAAATGAAGGCCAGAGAGAAACCGTCCTAGAAAGAGCTGTCAGGACAGCTGGAGAGAACATTCATTATCCAGCTGTCCAACACAGAAACTTCCAATAGATACACTTTGCCAACGCTAACAAGCTTTCTTCCAGCAAGTGATATAGAAATACGATTGCTCTGCCCTGTGGGGATGATATAGTGGTACTTCACAGAATCGATTATCCATAAAGGAACAGAGTCCCGGAGAGAAGACATAAACAAGAAAGTTAGAAATTAACCTTTACTGTGGCAAAGGGTGCAGGCATCACCCAGTCTGATTTGCCCGATGTTCTGTAGTTTGTAAATGAGACACTGAAGCAGGCTGTCCCCAGCCAGTAACCTGTTCATCCTGTACCTTTCCATCCTGAAGCCTCACTCAGGCTCTCAGAGGCCAGGTGCAATAGCTGCTTTCCGTATCTGTGGCTTGCTGGAATATGGGGCAGTGAGGTTCAGTTCACGCTGATTACCTTCTCCCCGCCAAAAGATGTCTTAAGAAATTAGAAAGTAACTCCAAACACACACACAAATTGGACTGTGCATAGTTGGGTTTTTCCCTTGGGCTGCATATGTTAACTAGAACGTGTCGCAGTTGGTTCTCTCTTTCTCAGGTTTTCATCTTGGTGCAGAGAGGTAATGCCTCCCTTCAAAGCACTGGGTTAAGCATTTACCTGCCATCTGACCATTTAGTAAAACAGGAAGAACCCAATAAAAGGAAAAAAAGAGAAGAAGATGGTTATTTGTATTAATAAATTGGCCACTGTCTATGGAGCTCAATGCTGTTTATCCCTTGTTTGGTGTTGCTAATTGACCCACTTACTCCTGATACTGGGTTCGTGTTTCCCCCTCTCTGTGCAGGACTTCAGGGTGGTCGTGCGCATCGATTCCTGGGAGTCGACATCTATGTACCCAAATGGACATTTCGTGCGTGTCCTAGGAAGAATCGGAGATCTGGAAGGGGAAATTGCAACCATCCTGGTGGAGAACAGCATCTCAGTTGTCCCCTTCTCCGAAGCTCAGGTCAGACTCGCCCCAGTCCTGTGGTCTGATAAAAGACATTCTCTGCTTTTTCGTTCGTCTGCCGTTGTTGTTCTGTCAGTAAGAAAGAAAAATTTTTGTACTGTGTAACAAACTGCTATCTAAACCACAGCTAATGGGAGAAGTTCATTCCTCTTTAACTCTGTGTTTGAACGAGACTGGAGTCAACTTCAAGTGCAGTTTCTTACAGCCTCATAGCTCTCAGATTTTTACATGTTTCCAACTGTGCTTACAAATGGTATGTCAGCATCTTATCATCAGTATGCATCCATTCCCCGTAACTACATGGGTACCTGGTTGTTACAGACCCACTGGGCTCTGCTCCCTGTCTGGATCATTCAACCAGAGGCCTGCAGAAAGCTGTGGGAAGCAGCTTCTTGGGTATACATCTCTGACCCATGTATCAAAAAAATCATGCTCATTATGAAACCATTTTTGTAACCTTTACAGAAAACAAAAATTGTGTGAACATAAAGCATCAGCTATTTCTGTCACGTTATGATCTGTTAAAAATCCTCATAAATTGTGTTTATTATTCTTGCATAGCTATATTCATAGTGCACACAGGCTATTTTTTGCTTCTTGCACTTAAAATTATTTCTATGTGTTGACATAGCCTACTTACTGTTAATAATGATGGCAAATTACTCTATATTGATGTATTCTAGTTTACTTAAGCTTTCCTCAGTTGTTGAGCATTTGGGATTTTTAATGTTTCAGTATTATAAAAGGTGCTACTTCAAATGTTTCATAAACATCACTTTTTTTTAATCTTTTGATCATTTTCTTTGGAATGTAATACTTAAAGTGAGATTACCAAGTCAAAGGGCATAAAAAATTTAAATAGCTTTTGCTGTGAATAGGCAGGTTGTCCTCCAGAAAAATTGGGCCAGTTTGCATTGTCATCAAGAGCATATGGGTGTTCTTATTTTCATTATAATTTTTGACAGAATAGTAACTATAATAGTAAAAATACTTTAGAATATCTTACATTATTAAAATTTTATGTTTAACATTAGTATCTTGAAATCATTTGTTGGCTTGTTTTGACAGCTTAGTGAAAATGTTGGAACAAAATAAAACATGAATTAGACTTCACAGGACTAGAATTCTTCCTTTTTAGCCTACTTAACTGCAAATTGATGGCTTGAATAGGTAATAATGCAGAAAAAAAATGCCCAAGATTGATCCTGCTTTAAAAAGGGAATATGTTTTTAATATCTGGGACATGTTGATTTTTTTCAGGGCTTGACTTGAATTAAAAGCTCAAATATATTTAAACAAATGGATCATTTGAAAATGCGGTAGATATTGTACTTTTTATAAGCCACCCATTCATTCTTGCCCGCACCCTCACAACTAAAGGAACTGTAAATGCTCTGGAACATTTCCTGTCAGACTGTAGAATCCTCAAGGGCATGCAGATTGTGTCTTTCCTATTGAGTCCCGACTTTCCAGAACCTCACACGGCTCCTGACACATATTAGGCACCTAATAAATAATTATTGCTCAAAAGAAACAAATAGGTAGAAGGTAGTGAGTAATGAGGGGCTTCCCAGGTGGCACTAGTGGGAAGAATCCGCCTGCCAATGCCGGCGACGTAAGAGACTCGGGTTCAATCCTTGGGTCGGGAAGATCCCCTGGAGGAGGAAATGGCAACCTACTCCAGTATTTTTGCCTGAAGAATCCCATGGGCAGAGGAGCCTGGTGGGCTACAGTCCGTAGGGTCGCAAAGAGTTGGACATGACTGAATGAGTTAGCACACGCACACAATGAGTAATGAATGGGGTTTCTATGCGGTCACATGGAGAATGTTAGAGAGTTTTTATGGAAACTTCTGGTGCATGAATTGCTGAATCTTGGGCCTCTCCCTGTACAGATGTGTGAGATGCCAGTCAACACACCGGAAAATCCCTGGAAGGTAAGTTCGCAAGAGGAACGAGAACGTGAAGACCTGAGGAAAACCCACCTGGTGTTCAGCATCGACCCCAGCGGCTGTGAAGATGTGGATGACACCCTTTCAGTCCGAGCCTTGGATAATGGCAACCTGGAGCTTGGAGTCCACATTGCAGATGTGACGCACTTTGTAGCACCACACTCCTATATTGACATTGAAGCTAGGACAAGGTAATGCTTTTAGAAATCAGCACTGGGATTGTGTGGGTGTGACTATAATGTGTTCTGCAACTGTGCTAAGTCACTTCAGTCGTGTCTGACTTTTTGCAACCGTATGGACTATAGCCCACCAGGCTCCTCTGTCCATGGGATTCTCCAGGCAAGAATACTGGAGAGGGTTGCCATTTCCTCCTCCAGGGGATCTTCCCTACCCAGGGATCGAACCCAAGTCTCTTACGTCTCCTGCACTGGCAGGTGGGTTCTTTACCACTCGTACCACCTGGGAAGCCCATGCTAGTTTCAGATTTTTAAAACAAAGATTTCACAATTGGGAACAGTCCTGAAGATCCTTCCAGAAACGGCAACCCACTCCAGTACTCTTGCCTAGAAAATCTCATGGACGGAGGAGCTTGGTGCAGGCTCCTGTCCATGGGGTCACAAAGAATCGGGCGTGACTGAGCGACTTCACTTTCACTTCCCCTTTTCCTTGAGAAAAGTAGTATCTTGATCAATTACGTTTCCTTTGTTTTTTGGCTGCATTCTCCAGTTGGGATGAGTGGGGGCTACTCCCTAGTTGCAGTGTGCGGGCTTCTCTTTGCAGTGGCTTCTCTTGAGGGAGGTTGCAAGGGCTTAGTTGCCCCATGGCATGTGGGATCTTCCCAGATCAAGGACTGAACCTGAGTCCCACGCATTGGCAGGTGATTCTTAACCCCTGGACACCAGGGAAGCCCCTGCCTTTCCTTTTTTAACAAAATCTTTTCACATGTTGTATGCTACAGTGAAATGGGTTAAATTTTTCATGTAGTAATATCCTATTTTCTATAAATACTGGATCGTTACACTTTAATTTTTCCTACACAACTAAGATTTGTGCCACTCTGTCTTTCTCTTTTATATCAGTGGAAGAATATTGAGCCCAAAGCGGCATCACTTAGAAAAGTGGGAACACAGGCATAGCTTTGTTGCCCAGCCTGCTGCACTTTATGAAAAGCAGCAGCCTTGGGGAATTGGCGCTGAGCCCTCAGCCATTTCCTCACCGCAGCCTGTGCCGTCAGCAGTTCTGCCTTTTGCTGCTGAAGGTCATGGACCTGCACATGTGTCGTTCACAGGGCCACCACTTACTACTTAGCGGACCGTCGCTATGACATGCTGCCCGCCATCCTCAGCGCTGACGTGTGCTCCCTCCTGGGAGGTGTTGATAGGTGAGTTGGTTCATTATTTCTATCGTCAGAACTCGTCCTGGTCCTTCTGTGATGCCTGGTAGCTCTTGCTTGTGGCCACTTCCTTTTTCTAAGCTACTTTCCCACCGCCCTTCCCACCCCTTCTTTCCCCCCCAGTCCTCTGTTTGGGGGCAGCTTTATTGCTCGCACCTTCCCTTCCCTTCCACTCCTCTTTTCTTTTTGTCTCCTTTCCTTCTGCCTAGCTGGGAGGCTGCTTCTTCCTCTTGTTGACTTTTTAAAGTCAAAGTCTAAGAACAAATGTATGTCCCTTTGTACATATATGTTCCCTGGTTGAGGCTGTTTTTCACAAGGATCATGAACTTAGGGAGTTTTGTGGTTATTTGTTGTAATTAAAGTTTATATCTGTCCTTGAAGCTGAAAATTCACACCTTCCAAAAGATGTTTAGTGAAAGGCTCCCACCTGCCACTTTGCATCAGTTACCAATTTCTTAAGTATTTTTTAGATACAATACTGTAACGAAAAAGCATTCTCAGTTTTCCACCTTCCTGTATGGGAAACACCCAGCTCTTCCCTGCTATGTCTTTCTTTCCCATAAGTCTCCTTTGTCTTTACAGAGGGCACATTACATCTGACACTGCTCGCCACCAGATGTCTTTCTCCACACCAAGCTATTCTCTGCAACCGCAGCTGGGTGTCCTACAATTTAATCAATTCTGATGCTGTCTTCCGCAGAGACGGCATCAGGTTCCACAGGGTAAGGGCTCAGTCTCACACAGCTGTCCCCCTCTCCCCAACTTCAGACACTGTCACAGGCCCAGATTGTCACCGTGCTTCTGACTGACCCGCTGTAGATTAGAGCAGGGGTCCCCAGCCCCCAGGTCATGGACTGATACCAGTTAGGAACCAGACCGTCACACATCAGGTGAGCAGTGGGCAGGCAAGTGAGTGAAACTTCATCTGTATTTACAGCCACTCCCCATGGCTCGCGTTACCGCCTGAGCGCCGCCTCCTGTTGGACCAGTGTTGGCATTAGATTCTCATAGCACGGACCCTGCTGCTCTTGACTCATCCTGAAACCATCGCAGTCCACCCCTGGTCTGTGGAAAAACTGTCTTCCATGAAACTGGTCCCCGGTGCCAGAAGATTGGGGACGCTGGATTAGAGCTTTCCACTACCCCTTCCTTGCACTTCAGATGCCACTTGAAAGTCAACATTGTTACCTGTACTTCTGACCTACTGGCTATAAATCAGAGATACCCAGACCTCCTCCTCAGGTTCAATTAATTGTTAGAGCAGCTCTCAGAACTCAGCAAAACAATTTACTTATGTTCACTGTATAAAAGTATATGATAAGGGATACAGGTGAACATCCAGATGAAAGAGTTGTGTAGGGCAAGGTATGTGGAAGGAACACGGAGCTTCTAGGCCCGGGGTGCCACTCTCCCAGCACCTCCGTGTGTTCACCAACCCAGAGGCTCTCCAAACCTCGCTCACTGGGGATTTTATGGAAGCTTCATCACATTGGCGTGATCCATTAGTAACTCCATTTTCAGCCCTTCTCCTCGAGAGAATGAGGGGCAGAATTGAAAGCTTCTAATCATGGCTTGGTCTTTCTAGTGACCAGCCTCCTCCAGGAGCCCACCTCATTAGAACCAGACATGCCTATCTCCCAGGAAATTACAAGGGTGTCAGGAGCCCTGTGTCAGGAGATAGGGACAAAGACCAACATAAGTTTTCTGTTATTTCACACACTGATGCACATATTTGGACATGTGGTCTTTCTTTGTCATACAAATGGTAACCATATATATACTCTTCAGACCTTGCTTCTTTTTTAACTTAACAATGTATCTTGGAGATCATTCCATATTAATAACAGTTCTGTATCTATGGAAATTTGGATTGCTTCCAAGCTTTTGCTATTATAAACAAAACTGTACTGAATTACTTGGACTATAGCTCATTTCACATTTTTAAAAGTACAGCATCTCTGGAAGATAAAGTCCTAGAAGTGAAATTTCTGTGTCAAAGGGTATATGCATTTGTGTTTAAAAAGCAAAGCGCCTTCCATAGAGGTTATACCAGTTACATTCTCCATCACTGTATGAGAGTGCTAGTTTCCCCACAGCCTTGTCAACACAATAGATTGTGTTTTTTTATCTTGGCCAATTTGATAAATGAGCATGGTATCTTAAAAGTGCTTTTGATTTGCATTTTTACTTCTGTGCGTACAGTCATTGTTTGTATGCCTAAGCCGTTTGTGTATCCTGTTCTATGAACTCTTTCATGGTTTTTGCCCCTTTCTCTTTTGCTTTCTTGATCTAGTAGTAGTTGGTATGTAAGAGCTCTTCACATGTTAAGAAATTAGCTCTGTTTTTGATGTCAGTTGCAGATGTTAGAGTGATGGTGCTAAAGTCGTTCTTTACTAAGTGAACTTTTTGCTCATGAACCTGCCATCAAGACTGATATCCTAGTTCAGTGTTACCTAGTAGCATTCAAAAGGCTTGACTCCTCTTTGCTAGAGAGCCCAGTAGACTTAACTCTATCAGTGCTGTGCTGTTCTAAGGAACATGGAGAACCATCAAGTTGGGCTTGCAACAGTTCATGTGAACTCATTTCAGATTTGCTCAGAGATCCACAGAACCTTGTCTAACCTCATTTTAATTTTAAATATCTTTCACTTTAGCAGCAGTGTTGGATTGAAACATCAGACCGGAAACCCATAGCAATGTCATTTCTTTCGTTACATTTAGGCTCTAGTTCTGTTCATTTCAAAAAATGGTAGAATTAACAATGATGAATGTGACTGGTTTTGCAGGTATGCTGTAAGCGTGATGTGGGAATTAGATAAGACCTCCTATGAAATTAAGAAAGTATGGTATGGCAGAACCATTATTCGATCGGCATACAAACTGTTTTATGAAGCAGCCCAAGACTTGCTGGATGGAAACTTCAGTGTTGTGAAGGATATTCCGGAATTCAAGGACCTGGATGAGAAGAGCCGACAAGCCAAGCTGGAGGAGTTAGTGTGGGCGATCAGAAAGCTAACTGACATAGCCCGCCACATCCGAGCCAAGCGAGACAGCTGCGGTGCCCTGGAGCTGGAAGGAGTGGAGGTTCGCATCCAGCTCGATGAGAAAAAGAACATTCACGACCTCATCCCCAAGCAGCCCCTGGAAGTCCACGAGACCGTGGCTGAATGCATGATCCTGGCCAACCACTGGGTAGCCAAGAAGATCTGGGAGAGCTTCCCTCATCAAGCCTTGCTGCGCCGACACCCTCCTCCACATCAGGAGTTTTTCTCCGAACTCCGAGAGTGTGCTAAAGCAAAGGGCTTCTTCATAGATACACGGTAATTTCTCTTTTGAAGGGGCAGGAAAATGGAAGGGGTTACTGTACACTTATGTATTTTACAGTGGTTATAAAATGTGACAGCCAGATCTTTGACCAAAAAGAGAAAACTTAGCTTTTCTTCGTTTACTATAATGTAGGTAAAGAGGCTTCCTTTTTTCTTTTTGGCTGCCCCACATGGTTTGGGGGATTTTAGTTCCCCAACCAGGAATTGAAGCATGATGTAGTTTTAACCACTGGACCACCCAGGGGAGTCCTTGGCTCAATAATTCTTGATTTAAAAAAAGAAAAATTTCATTTATTGACCTATACAGGATGTTTAAGGTTAAGGGTGTTAGGAATTTAACTCGAAAGGTACCTGGCCACCCACTGTGTACTGAGCGTTAACTTCACCTCATAGGTTCAGCACATTATTCTTCACTACTTAAGAAAGGTAGTGGAGGGAATTCCCTGGTGAGCCAGTGGTTAGGACTTAGCGCTTTGACTGTGGTGGCCCGGGTTCCATTTCTGGTTGGGGAACTAAGATCCTGTAAGCCGTGCAGTGTGGCAAAAACAGAAAACAATGTTATTTGAATTCTGAAATTTTCTGTGTTTAAATCTCAAAAGCAAGTTAGATTTCTGTAGTTGAAAAAAAGTTGCTTCTCTGAAATGTGTCCCAAATAAATTTAACTATGGGCGAGTAAAGCATTCCCCTCGAGTGTTGACTTGTAAATTATTGCTGGGGACCAAATAAGAATTTTTCCATTTTTTGTCAGGTCCAATAAAGCACTGGCTGATTCTCTGGATAATGCAAATGACCCCAACGATCCCATCGTCAACAAGTTACTTCGATCAATGGCTACACAGGCCATGTCTAACGCTCTGTATTTTTCCACCGGATCATGTGCCGAGGAGGAGTTCCATCACTATGGTGAATGATTACAATTTTCTTCTCTTGTGGCCGAAGCCTTGAGCCAACTGTTTAAAAAAGTTTTTTGTTGTTGTTGTTTATTTTGATTTTTTGGTTTATTTTTTAAGGTCTTGCATTAGATAAATATACTCACTTTACCTCTCCGATAAGAAGATACTCAGATATTATAGTACATCGATTACTAATGGCAGCCATTTCAAAAGATAAGAAAATGGAAATTCAGGAAAATTTATTCAGCAACAAAGATCTTGAGGAGTTATGCAGACATATCAACAACAGAAACCGAGTAAGAGGGATTTTTAATTCTCTTACCCATCATCTCTTTTGCTAACAGAATATCAACTCTATTGTGTAGTGGAATGAAGTACCATATATTCCAGCAAGTTAAACTCTAGAATTATTCCAATCAATGAGAAAGATGAAAAATCATAAAGTTTGTTGAGTAGCTCTCAATACATTTACAAATGTTCTGAAATACTTAATGTGGATTTATGAGATTCAACAAGTCAGATTCTTTCCCTGCAAAATGTAGAAATGTGAAAGAATGTCTATCATCTCACTACCCAAAGATAATAACAATTCTAGACAATGCTTTTTATTTATAAAAATATCGTCATACCTGCTGTTTGAAGTAGGCCTTTTTTCACTTAACATGTTATTGATAGCACACCATATCAATATAGTTACATCATTATTTCAGAAACTACTTTGTATTTTATTTCATATTGTTGCTATTGACCATGTTATACAACTTAGATAGAACTAGACCATTTGGTTAAACATCAGATTGTAAACTGCCTAAATGTTTAATATTATCTGTATCCAGTTAGAACACTAGTTTGATACTAAACAATCTTGTAGCCACTACTCATGTTGGTTTAAATTAAAAATTCAGCTCCTCAGTTGCACTAGCCACATTTCACATGCTTAATAGACACGTGTGGCTAGTGGCTACCTATGGGACAACACAGTTACAGAACGTTGCCATCATTTCACAAAGTTTGGTTAGGCAGCAGTGTTCCTGGCAATCTAGTTTACAACCATCCTTGTGTATACATTTTTACAGACTTCTCACATTTTGCCTGGATAAATTCCTGGCAATAATGAATTACTGAATCAAAAGGGGTACACAAAACTTTCAGCTTTTGTTTTTAATTGGAAGATAATTGCTTTATAATTTACAGTGAAATAAATCAGATAAATAAATCTGCCATACATTAACACAAATCAGGCATAATTAAAACTTTCATACCTATTACTAAATTGCCCTCCAGAATATAGTTCTAATTTGCACTTCCATCAGCAGGATTTTGGTAGGACAGACTTGAAAAATACAGGTAAGACATAGACCTGGGTACTTTTCATCTTCTTCAGTGAACTATAAACAGCTTTTAAATAACAAACAAGTAGTACTCCTGCCTGGAAAATCCCATGGACGGAGGAGCCTGGTAGGCTGCAATCCATGGAATCGCTGAGGGTCGGACAAGACTGAGCGACTTCACTTTCACTTTTCACTTTCATGCATCGGAGAAGGAAATGGCAACCCACTCCAGTGTTCTTGCCTGGAGAATCCCAGGGACGGGGGAGCCTGGTGGGCTGCCGTCTATGGGGTCACACAGAGTCGGACACGACTGAAGTGACTTAGCAGCAGTTCTCTTTAAAGAGTTAATTTTCTAAGACATTTTTGAGGGATTGATAAAGGGTCCTACAAAATTGATTTAATTAATAATAGAGAATATTTGTATTAATGGTTTTCTAGAACCTAGCCTTTTTAAAAGACATTTGTTTCTTTGGGAATATGAATCACATGTTTCTTCTGGGGTGTCAAGAGGCCCATCATCATGTTTGGGGGTTGTGCTTCTTCTTACAGGCAGCACAGCATTCTCAGAAGCAGTCTACTGAGCTCTTCCAATGCATGTATTTTAAAGACAAAGACCCAGAAACTGAGGAGCGTTGCATATCTGATGGGGTCATTTATTCAATTAGGACAAATGGTGTGCTTGTGTTTATACCAAGGTATGTTATTTCTAACACAAAAGTTGTTACTAAGTCATAGTTAACCTCAATATGGACACAGTATAGAAATGGTGGGTTTGATCCCTGGGTTGGGAAGATCCCCTGGCGAAGGGAAAGGCTACCCACTCCAGTATTCTGGCCTGGAGAGTTCCATGGACTGTATAGTCAGTACATTAGATATCATTCTTTAAAGCACTTACTTTAGCAACTGTTTTGAAGTTACCATATGTACATAATGTAATATATAATTCATTATATAAGTATAAAAAAAAGAGATCCCTGGTAGCTCAGATGGTAAAGAATCTGCCTGCAATGCAGGAGACCTGGCTGGGTTCAATTTCTGAGTCGGGAAGATCCCCTGGAGAAGGGAATGGGCAACCCACTCCAGTATTCTTGCCTGGAAAATTCCATGAACAGAGGAGCCTGGCGGACTAGTCCATCCGGGGTCACAAAAAGTTGGACACAACTGAGCGACTAACGCATTCACTCACTTCTGTATAAGTCATCGGATAGTTTTACTTTTTTCTTTAGCAAAACATTTTGTTTTCATCTGCTCAATGAAGTAGATATTTGGAGGTTAATCAGATGTAAAGTTCTTTTTCTTGTTTTGGGAAGTTTTTTGTTGTTGTTTTTAAGCTGTAAGAAAAACTAGCATTCCCGATAAGTATACAAGATCTGCATACTAAGAATATACTATCTCTGAATTTTTATTCTAACAATACTTCAGGTTTGGGATTAAAGGTGCTGCTTATTTAAGAAATAAAGATGGTTTAGTGGTCTCATGTGGCCCAGATGGCCATTCTGAATGGAAACCAGGATCCCTTCAACGCTTTCAAAACAAGATCACCTCCACCACGACAGGAGGGGAATCTGTTACATTCCATTTGTTTGACCATGTAACAGTAAGTCTGTATTTACATTAAGCATTGCTTTCAGTGCAACCAGCAAAGAATGTGACTTAGTAATATGCATTTTCTCCTCTATGATAGGTGAGAATATCTGTACAGACCTCACGTTGCCATTCTGATACAATACGGCTTGAAATAATAAGCAATAAACCACACATGACACCAGATACAGAACTTTTGCAGCAGAGTTCCCTCTTGCTAAAGAGTGATTTAGTGAAAGAAGTAACTAGATCCGTGGAGGAGGCTCAGCTTGCTCAAGAAGTCGCAGTAAACATCACTGAAGATTATCAAAAATACTGCCAAACGAAGGGAAGAAGCCTGTACACACTTCTAGAGGAAATAAGAGATCTAGCTCTCCTGGACGTTTCCAACAGTTACGGCATATGAACTCTTCTGACTTCATTAAAAGAGAACTTTGTCTTCCGTGAGTGTTTTACCTTCAACATCAAGATAAAAGTTTCTGTGCCATTGAGTGCCACCAATCCCTGATTGGGGGAGGAGATTGGGTAGATATTTCACATATTTGTGAAATGTTTTATCACTAAGTTGCATTTATGTGCAATTAGGTCAGTATGGAAAGTGGTTTTTCAGATACTGGATCACTGAATCCTGGCTCTGCAAAACAGGTTGCCAGTCTTGTTAATAAACCTAGAACTGACTTTTGGCCAGCTTGTCTCAAATCAGTTCTTTTTTGCATTAATTTTCCAGTAATTTCTACACTGGGCCATTTGGGTCACAGGTCCCTCTGACATCTGCCAGATTAATTTTTCAGTCTCCTTCAGATAGTAAGACTCAGTCCTGTACATGTGTCCACTTTAAAACTCTTGACTTGATATTTGACTCAGTCTCCCCTGCTGTCCCCAGCACCAGTTGGGGTTGGGGCCTAGGGAGTGGGATGGGATGCACAGGGTAAGGTCTGTTCTCTCACACCTCCCTTCCATCCTCTCATTGAGCTGAGTACTCCTCAGATAAGCTGCCCAGGCCTTGCTCTTGCTGGAGACTTATTACTTAGCACCATCACTTTGCCAGTCTACACCCTCTCCCAAAAAGCAACTTTCCCATGTCCTAGTTCGTAAAGATTAGCTTTGCCTTGCCCTCTCCCCCGTAGGAATCTCCTAAGAACCAGACAAACATTTAAACTTGATTCTCAACATAGTACTGTCTATAATTACCCCTCCACCAAGTTGATAAACTGAGGCTGGAAAGACTCCAATTAGGTCTTCCCACCACGTGCTTCTAACACTTCAGCCTCATATCCACCATTCCCAAATCTCTTCTTTCCTAGATTTTCATTTCTATATTATTGTACATGTTCTTCCCAATCCTTAGCATCTCCACCAATGCAAGCTCTCCTGTGAATCCTCCCGAGGTGTCCATGATACTTTGCAAATTTCTCTCCAACTAACTAGCCAGTAAGGTACCAACCTTCCCTGATGGTTCAGTGATAAAGAATCTGCCTGCCAATACAGAAGATATGGGTTTGATCCCTGGTCTGAGAAGATCTCTGGAGAAGGAAATGGTAAGCCACTCCAGTATTGCCTGGAGAACCCCATGGACAGAAGAGCCTGGTGTGCCACAGTCCATGGGGTCACAAAGAGTGGGATACAACTTAGTGATTGAACAACAAAAGGTACCAAGGAGCATATGAATTTCCCTAGGACCTATGCAGGCCAGGCAATACATCAGCTTTTCACTGACCCTTGGAAGTATTAAAGTGACTTCTCAAAAGACATGTAAACACATATATAACAACTGTAAACATTTTACCCTAAGTATATAGTGTAGCATTAAAGAGCAGTAAGAAACTTTTATAAAGCCTGTAGGGATAGTTCATGAGATTTTTATTTAAAAAAAAAAAACATTAGTATTTATTATACGTATTTACATCTTAAAATACCACCCAATTTAATAAAAACAGGGCATTCAATGGAACACAAGCAGCAAAAGCTACTTATTAACTACCAATCGTTTTTACAATGTCATACTTAAATACAAATAAACACTAAGGAGAAAAATATACAATGAAAGTTAATAAGAAACAATTATAAATAAGGCCTCCCCAGTGGCTCAGCACTGAAGAATCCGCCTGCAATACAGGAGACACTGGAGACTCAGGCTTGATCCCTGGGTCGAGATCCCCCGGAGGAGGAAATGGCAAACCCACTCCAGTGATTCCTGCCTGGAAAATCCTATGGACAGAAGAGCCTGGCGGGCTACAATCCATGAGGGTCACAGTCAGACACAACTGAGCAATTGAGCACATAACATAATTAAAATAATGCCAGATTTTAAACAGGAATCAAAAAGTTTCACTATATAAAGATTTTCACTCAAAGCAAATAAAATGCACTGCACCGTCATCTCAAATTTGGAAGACAGCAAGTTAATAGATGTTCTCACTTGAGGCCTATCCAACTTGAGGAACATTTCTAGATGAAGCCTTAAGTTACTACTGTACATTTTAAAAGGATTGGTCCAGTTGTGTTTCCTCGACTTTTAACTGCTCCTCTTCGTTTATAGTACTGGCAGCACCAGCATTATGTGGACTGTCTAGAAGGTCTTTGTTAAATCCATTTGATTCTTCCTCCTTTTGCTCCTCACCTGTACTGCCCGCCTCAGAGGTCTGTGTGCTGGGTGTGTTCACTGACAAGTCTGCAAGAGAAACCGTTATTACTGATTACAAGCACCGGATCCGATCTTACATAGTACAAACTTCTTCACAAGTCTAGATCAATAAAAATGAAATCTATGATCACTTTAATGTTAATTATGATCCCTTTCTTCCAAATAAAACCATGTCAATACATGTATTATTATAAAAGCCATTAAAAATGCAAGTTGAACTCAAACTTCTGAATCATAGCCAAATGCAACTGTTCCCATTCAAAAATCACAATTACTAGATAGGTTTTTTAAAGTCAGATGTTCTTATGAGATATATAAGTGATCTATAGTAAAAAAAAATAAGATACTCATTTCTACTCAGAAAATTTTAAAGTCATATATTATAAATAGAAGATGGGCCTTAAAATACTTATCGCCAAGTAAACTTTGATAATGACAGCAAGGAAGAACTGCCACCAACAACAGTTCTATCTTCATGTAATTTTTCACAAAGTAGTATAAACCATCCATTTGTTAGGTTAAAAATTAAATTCATTCTAACTGGAAAAAAACTGACAATACCACAGAATAATTTTCACTTGAGAATTTCATTATTTGGCATGAAACTTGTTTTATAACATGGTATCTTCACTATAATAAGAAAATAATTCTTATTTTCCCACTTCAAAAGGAAAAACTGGATTGGAAACTGACAAAGATAAATGTGATTATGTGTGCTTCATTCAAAAGCAATTTGCAATTACTTTTTAAATACAGCTTTCCAAATTTGATTATCCAGTTCCCAAACCCACAGTCTGTTTTAAATCAGCAAAGTTTAAGGCAGTTTTAAAAGAGATAAGGGAATCAACAAGAAAGCAAATATGACAGCTCACAACAGAAGTGACACAATGCAATTAAAAAGCATTTGGGACCTATTCATGTCACAGCAAATGGCTCTAAAGTAGTCAATGGGTGCAGAGTATTTTATATGTTTAGGAAATAACAAAGCAATTAATGTTTTAATTATGATCATTAAGATAAAATTATATGTCACATGCTTTAAGGAGTCAGGGAAGAATCTGTTTTTGAAAGACCCAGAATCAATTTTAAATGATTATTAGAATAATTTTTTAACAGATGCTCAGCTACCCAGAAAACGATCTTGAACTTGTATTCTTTGTGGGTTCCAACTAGGTCTCTCGCTCACTCTCTCTCTTGAATATACATAAATTTAATATACTGTACCATACTTTTCTATTCTTCGAGGTATTTTATTTGTAGGAATAGTAAAGAAGTTAAAATTTCTAACGTGCCCTTGATATATTAATGGTAGCACATAAAATGCAGCATAAAATTTACCATTTCCTAGGGACTGACTGTTACTCAGTAGCTTTGCCTGTCTTCTTTCCAAGGCCAGTTGTTTATTTCTCTCAATTCTTTGTTGTTCTTCTTCTGTTAGGCTTCTACTTGACTCAGAAGCAAACTCTACACTTCCGTATGAGTTTGTCAGAAAGTGATCTAATTCGGTAGCAGTTACATCATGGCCATTATTTTCCTCTACTTCATCTGCAGTAGACAAGAAAAAGTGTGTCTGTAGTGTTAAACTAGTTAGAAAAAGAGTTTCTGCAGCTATTGACTGAAAACCAGTTTAAAGCAACAAGGTACCAGACGTGAAGAAACAATTTGTGAGGTATGAGAACAGATGCTTGACATGCTTGACTCAAACAAGTAGAAGGAATATTTAAAGAGTTATTTTTAAGTCAAACGGGATACTAGTTTAAAAATATGCATTAACAGAGAGCAAAAGTTCGTAGTTGCTAAAAAAGAACTTAAAGAATCCAACTCATATCCTTGTTTTACATTAAAAACATTTTACTAGCTTGCTACGTTGTTTGTATGATACACAGTAACTATTGTATATAGGCTATTTTTATATACGGTAAAACCCAGACACAAAGTGAAAAAGGCAAAAGAAATTTAGAGATCTGTGGACATATTTCCAAGCTAATTTTTTTTTTTAATCCAGTGCTCTCTACATTATTAGTCTTAATAAATTCTTAAAACCCTGTACACCAGTTATCTCAAAGTAGGATGTTCCTAAAATGATTCACAGGGGTATGAAAAGTAAATACTAAATTTTCCCTTTATACTTCATTTAAGAATTAAGGAAAATTTATATTTCCTCTTCTAACTTACATTTAGAAGAACTGGCAGTGACAACCTATCACTTATCCTAAGCTACCTTCAAGGCAGGGTCGAGTTGAGTCCTCATTTTTTTAAATTCAGCATATTATGACATATAGCTGATATTCTGATGACCCAGTTAAGCAAACTGACATACTATCTTTTTTAACCAAAACAACCCTAACAAAATGCACAAGTGGTAACTTTAAAAGATTTTTGCAAAATAACAGAACATCTTGAGGTAGAAGATAACAGAAGTATAAGCAAGAACTAAGAAGATGGCAAAGCTGACACTTCAACCTCTCTTTGTATCATTCACATTATGCAGTTTAAAAAAAAAAAAAGATAATTCATCAGATCTGACAAGTGGGGGAAAAAAATTCATATCACCAAGACAACCATTTGAAATATGAATTTACATTTACTCTCCTTTCCTATGGGGGTGTGTGTGTGTATGTGTGTGTGTGTGTGTATATATATATATATATATACACACACATATACATAGTACAGTGTTGTTGTTATTTAGTCACTGTGTCCAACTCTTTTGTGACCCCATGGACCACAGCTCACCAGGTTCCTCTGCCCATGGGATTTCCCAGGCAAGAATAGTGGTGTGGGTTGCCATTTCCTTCTCCAGGGGATCTTCCCAACCCATGTCTCCTGCATTGGCAGGCAGATTCTTTACCACTGAGCCACCAAGGAAGCCCATTAGCACATAGTACGAAGCTCAAAAAGTTCAGTGAATAAGCTAACTGACCCAGTAGGATATGCTGTGGGATTCAGTCTAATAACTAATTCCTTTCACATATCAAATCCCATGCCAACACTTCATACCATACCTTACCAAATAATTAAACCTTGGATTATTTAAATCACAATCTTTTACACCTTTAAAAGCAACTTATAAATAACTTTCGGGGATTCTATATGGAGCCTGTATTTTCTACTGCATCTACTAAAAATTTTAAAAACAAAAAGCAAACATGTATGGAGCCATCGCACAGAAAATCTGATAACTATACAGACCCTGTCGGCAGGAACCATGTTTTGATGTATGTGACTGCCTATGGTTGCATTGTACGACCAACAAATGCAATCAATACCAGGAACAGTCACACAGGTCTAATTAACGTCATAGATACAAGATCTGTACTCTTATGTGAAATGTGAAGTATTTCAACATCAAATTATTCTAATTTCCCAGAACCACTTTTTTATAATGGGCATGTATATGAACACTGCATCTTTTCATGTATTTTTATTAAGAAGCACTACAAAAGACCAATGGGTCATGACCAACAGTTCACAAAAACTCATGCTCTTTGTGAACATGTAAAGATATTTTTACATCTCTTAATAGCATACCACGGTGTATTCTAGATGTACCAAGGCATCTTAATTCATTCCTATTTACTATACTGTAATTATATATTCAAAATAAACTAAGAACTCAGTCCTGTAACACTGCCAACCCCTAGATCCATTTGTAAAAGCAAACTTATTATCAAGTAGATAAACCTATATTCTTACCATTATTGCTAACAAAATCTTCATGTAAAATAGGGAGATCAAGTCGAATTCGTTTTAAACAGGTCTGAAAATAAAAGACATTTTTATATTTTCACTTAGATTTGGAAGAAAGTAGTCACTGATTTTATTCTTAAGTTTCAAAAAAAGTTGTGCCCAAGTAACCACTATTAACTCTCCCCTTCTCTACTAAGACTGCAAAATGAAGACCCCAAAGAGCTACTTAGCCTCAACTAAATATATCCTTATACAATTTAGCATTGTGAATGATATTCATAATAATCTCAACACCTACCTGAACTTCCTTTTTATTTCCCAGACATTCAACTCTATCAATAAAATCTTCAAATTGCAGTTTAGGGAATAGCCTATGTGCCCAGTGCTCCATGTGTCTGATTAGTGTCTTCAAGTCCTCAGCCTGGCACATAAAAATAAAAATGCTAAATAGAAGATTCATTCTCACAAGTGACCTTGTCAGCAGATTTCAGAATTGAACAGTAGTATCAAAGTCACTGGTGTCCTTCTATAACTATAAGGTTAATAAACTTTTAGAAGAAACTTTAAGAAGAAAAGTATGTATTAAGGGCTTAGAGGATTGCAGTGCAATCCTCTACCTGCAGTAGGCTTTAAAAATCAGAGGAAAAAAGAAACCTAGTATGAAAACTTAATAAAAGTTAAAAGATAATCACATGTGTCTTTTCAGGACTATAAAGTAATACTTGAAAGTAAATTTAATAAAATATGACAAGCTTATCTTTTAGAAATAACTATACACACTGACAGGCCCCTAAAAATCATATACGGAGAAGAAAGCACTGAGAATCAGCTCTGAGAAAATATACTCAGAAATTCCAAGGGCAAAGTACTGAAGACCAGCAAGAAAAGTGCAAACATTTTCAGACCACAGTACCCCTCTACATTTGAAATTTCAATTTAACACTAAAAAAAATTTTAATGAAAAACAAAATTTAATAAACCACAGTAATAAATGAAAAAAGTTCCAAATTCCTGATTTTACTAAAAAAAATTTTTTTTCTTACAGAATTTTAAAAGAGTGGTTAAAAGCTCTGGATCAGACTGCATAGATTCAAATCTAAATTCTACCACTTAATAGCTGTGTGACTTTGAACAAATCACTTTACCTGTGTAATTTTTCTTCATGAATAAAATGAGATTATACATACCCCATAGGGTTGTTAGGAGGATTAAGTAATACAAGTAAAGTGCCTGACACAAAGCAAGCCCACAAATGTCCACTATTATTGTGATGGAGGTATTTGATCTTGGTGGTATTTGAACCATAAGAAGCTCATGGTTAAAACAATAAACTCTACCAATAACTCAATATGTAATACTGAGAACATAATGTCTTATCGTTCTCATTCTGATGAAGATAAAAGTTCTTTTAAAGGCTCAACCACCTATGACCATCTTCCAGTTGTTGACCAGCCACCTCACAATGTCATGTTAGACCCAAGGGACAGAGAAGAGACATACCTAAATAGTGTAAAGTCCCAAATCACACCTGGAAAAAAGGCATCAGTGATGCAACTCTGTGAGAAAATAGTAAGACTTTTCAAAGGCAAAGTATAGAAGACTAGACAAACTCAGAGCCCACCCGCACTCAGTGAAGGAATACAAAAATATTTATTCTTCATATAAGTTTATTTATCTTAACAAAGAACTTATGAAAATGATGAAGATGTCCCAAATTCAAAGCACCAGTTTATCATTACTACCTGAAAATTTCGATAAGAGCAATGAATTAACTGAGCTGGGCATGGTTTTAAAATATCTTGACTTAGGTTTAGTTTTGTGGCAAAATAGAACACAGGCTTATATTCTTCCTTATTATCCACTGAAACCAAGAAAATGTAATACAGGTTTTTCAGCTTCCTAGGTTTAAAATTTGGGGATTAATTTTTACTTTTGTACCTCCCAATCACCTCCAAGTATTATATGTTGTTCATCCCCTTGCTATTATTAATATCCTATCTAGGCTATTTCACTTAGTTCCCCTGGGAGTGAAATAGCCTCTGAATTACTGTCTGCTTCAGTTCCCTTCCCTCTTTCCAACTCTCCTGAACACCACACCAAAATCATGCTCATGTTGTATTAATGTTCCTCTAGCTGGTCCATGAAACAAAAGTCAAGGGTCTGCTCTTAACCACTGGCAGTGGAAGCTTAAAACTAAAACTCAGTTTCCTTTACTATATAATGGGACCAACACCTACCCCAGAGGTTGATAATTTAAGAACATATTTGAAAATCCTTCATAAATTATTACAAAGCTCTACTAAGATATCATCTGCAAAAAAATTATATCTACATTCTACATGATGCAAAGGAAATTTTTAAATGTTCACTTATGCAGAGATTGATAGTTCCTAAATGTCTTCAATGTCCTTTCCACATATCACAGTTTCTAAAGAGAGATGATGCTGAATGACAGCATCTGTGAAACATTCTAAGATTCCTGAGAGCACGCGAATGGGCACACAGTCTTACCAATACTTTAAGAAACAAAGGTCTAAAATACAAATCAGACACTTCTTACCTCATGACCTTTACCTTTGAATTTTGCCTTCTCAAACACGTGCCTTAATGCTGGCAGCCCTCTCTCTGAAATTAATCTGTGAATAGAAGTATTTTTAAATTTTAAGTTTTCTAAAGCCATCAAGGCCAAAACAAGACCATAAGAAAAAAATGTTATCTGTTAAACTGAAAAAAATGCCTTTAGAAATATCTGATCCCAAAATCATCCCAACCAAAAGCTTGTAACATAAGAGGGAAAAGATGATGGAAAGAAAAGTAGAAATGTTTAAGGAAATAGTAAATGTACCTCTCAGCATTCAGCTTGGGTATATTCCTTTTAACTGTTCTCTTCGGAGGTACAGGAACAGGCGCTCCTCTCCCTGACTCTGGTGAAATATACCAAGATTTAATATTACTTATTTAAGCCTCATTTTTAAATGTGTCATTTTGAAAGCTGACAGAGGGATAGCTGGACATGGACACCACTCTGGTGTCATGGACCTTCTTCAGGTTCAGCGCCTTCACCATCTTCTCTCCCTGGAGAGGCTGGAGGTGGGAACGGAGGAAAAGTTTCATCTTCTATATGCTCATAATCTGGTAGGTCAGTCAAGCCATTCTCCTGTGGTTCTAGCATCTTTTCCTCTAGGGAAAAAAAAAAGTAAAATGTTTATTCATCCAAGCGGTTTTTCTATGACACAGTTAAGTTCCACTTGCAGCAAAATGCATGTTTTTCAGTCAGTTAAACCATATTTCAAACTCACACATTGTGAAACAAAGTGGAGAATATAACAATTACAGAAAAAAGAACCTAAGTTAGAAACTCAAAGAACTGAGTTCTAATGGACAGCCTACCACTAAATAACAGTATGGGTTTGAGCAAAACATTTTACCTTAACTGTTGAGTTTCCCCATTATAAAATGATTTCAACTTTTCAGAGGGTTTCAAACTGTGGTCCAAATGGGGTGAAACAGGCAGGGTACAAGAATCTCACCTCCACTCCAACCAGAGGTTTTAAAAATTATTACTGGGAATGCCCGGGTGGTCCAGTGGTTAGGGCTCTGTGCTCTGCCCGAGGCCTGGGTTCAATCCCTGCCCTGGGAACTAAGATCCCATAAGCTGTGCAGTGGGGCCAGAAAAGGAAAAAATAAAAATACTGTTTACATATTGGCTTTCTAGTAAAGTTTCCTTTGAAATGGAAATAATGTCTTGATTGGTAACTTGAAAGAATGCTTTTCATACCATCTCACTTGACCTCTCAGAAACATCTGACACTTTTGATCAGTTCCTTTTGCTGGAAAAGTAGTTTTGTTGACTTCTGAAACACAGTACTTATCTGGTTTTCCTCCCTTCCTCCATTCCTCCCTTCCTAAACTTCTGCAGATTCATGTTCCTCTAACCTGGTTAATAAGTTTACAAGATTTCATCCTTGGCCCACTTCACTCAGTTATGCACATGACTCTAATTTATAGATGACTCGCTAATTTTTTATTTCTACACAAGCATCAAATCTGAGCTCTAAATCCCTACTTCTCATTCTACAGCTCTAAAATTTTTCAAAGGCATCTATAACTTACCATGTATAAAACCAATCTTCAAAAATTTCCCCATTCAGTAAATGACACCAATCCAGCTATACAACTCAGAAACCTGCAAGTCCCCTTAATACTTCATTCCCCTATCCTACTTACCCTGTCCATTTACTTCCAAATTATTCCTTGAGTCTGCCATTTCTATTTCCACAACTACTTCCTAACATATATTGGATTATTCCATTACTCCTATCCATTTTGCTCTTTCACTCCATTCTTCGTATTACAGCTTAACTAACCTTTGGAATGTGACAGAATGTGGTCCACTGGAGAAGGGAATGGCAAACCACTTCCATATTCTTGCCTTGAGAATCCCACGAACAGTATGAAAAGGCAAAATGATAGGATACTGAAAGAGGAACTCCCCAGATCAGTAGGTGCCCAATATGCTACTGGAGATCAGTGGAGAAATAACTCCAGAAAGAATGAAGGGAGGGAGCCAAAACAAAAACAATAGCCAGTTGTGCATGTGACTGGTGATAGAAGCAAGGTCCGATGCTGTAAAGAGCAATATTGCATAGGAACCTGGAATGTTAGGTCCATGAATCAAGGCAAATTGAAGTGGTCAAACAGGAGATGGCAAGAGTGAACATCAACATTCTAGGAATCAGCAAACTAAAATGGACTGGAATGGGTGAATTTAACTCAGATGACCATTATATCTACTACTGTGGGCGGGAATCCCTTAGAAGAAATGGAGTAGCCATCACGGTCAACAAGAGTCCGAAATGCAGTACTTGGATGCAATCTCAAAAACGACAGAATGATCTGTTCGTTTCCAAGGCAAACCATTCAATATCACGGTAATCCAAGCCTATGCCCCAAATCAGTAATGCTGAAGAAGCTGAAGTTGAACGGTTCTATGAAGATGCACAAGACCTTTTAGACTAACACCCAAAAAGATGTCCTTTTCATTATAGGGGACTGGAATGCAAAAGTAGGAAGTCAAGAAACACCTGGAGTAACAGGCAAATTGGCCTTGGAGTACGGAATGAAACAGGGCAAAGGCTAATAGAGTTTTGCCAAGAGAACGTACTGGTCATACCAAACACCCTCTTCCACCAACACAAGAGAAGACTCTACACATGGACATCACCAGATGGTCAACACTGAAATCAGACTGATTATATTCTTTGCAGCTAAAGATGGAGAAGCTCTATACAGTCAGCAAAAATAAGACCGGGAGCTGACTGTGGCTCAGATCATGAACTCCTTATTGCCAAGTTCAGACTTAAATTGAAGAAAGTAGGGAAAACCACTAGACCATTCAGGTATGACCTAAATCAAATCCCTTATGATTATACAGTGGAAGTGAGAAATAGATCTAAGGGAGTAGATCTGATAGACAGAGTGCCTGATGAACTATGGACGGAGGTTCATGACATTGTACAGGAGACAGGGATCCTGGAAAAGTCATCTCCATGGAAAAGAAATGCAAAAAAGCAAAATGGCTGTCTGAGGAGGCCTTACAAATAGCTGTGAAAAGAAGACAAGCGAAAAGCAAAGGAGAAAAGGAAAGATATAAGCATCTGAATGCAGAGTTCCAAAGAATAGCAAGGAGAGATAAGAAAGCCTTCCTCAGTGATCAAAGCAAAGAAATAGAGGAAAACAACATAATGGGAAAGACTAGAGATCTCTTCGAGAAAATTAGAGATACCAAGGGAACATTTCATGCAAAGATGGGTTCGATAAAGGATAGCAATGGTATGGACCTAACAGAAGCAGAAGATATTAAAAAGAGGTGGCAAGAATACACAGAAGAACTGTACAAAAAAGATCTTCATGACCAAGATAATCACGAAGGTGTGATCACTGACCTAGAGCCAGACATCCTGGAATGTGAAGTCAAGTGGGCCTTAGAAAGCATCACTACGAACAAAGCTAGTGGAGGTGATGGAATTCCAGTTGGGCTATTCCAAATCCTGAAAGATGATGCTGTGAAAGCGCTGCACTCAATATGCCAGCAAATTTGGAAAACCCAGCAGTGGCCACAGGACTGGAAAAGGTCAGTTCTCATTCCAATCCCAAAGAAAGGCAATGCCAAAGAATGCTCAAACTACCGCACAATTGTACTCATCTCACACGCTAGTAAGGTAATGCTCAAAATTCTCCAAGCCAGGCTTCAGCAATACATGAACCATGAACTTCCAGATGTTCAAGCTGGTTTTAGAAAAGGCAGAGGAAGCAGAGATCAAATTGCCAACATCCGCTGGATCATCGAAAGAGCAAGAGAGTTCCAGAAAAACATCTATTTCTGCTTTACTGATTATGCCAAATCAACCAAATCAACCTTTGACTGTGTGGATCACAATAAACTGGAAAATTCTGAAAGAGATGGGAATACCAGACCACCTGACCTGCCTCTTGAGAAATCTGTATGCAGGTCAGGAAGCAACAGTTAGAACTGGACATGGAACAACAGACTGGTTCCAAATAGGAAAAGAAGTACATCAAGGCTGTATATTGTCACCCTGCTTATTTAACTTCTATGCAGAGTACATCATGAGAAACACTATGCTGAAGGAAGCACAAGCTGGAATCAAGAATGCCAGGAGAAATATCAAGAACCTCAGATATGCAGATGACACCACCCTTATGGCAGAAAGTGAAGAGGAACTAAAAAGCCTCTTGATGAAAGTGAAAGAGGAGAGTGAAAAAGTTGGCTTAAAACTCAACATTCAGAAAACTAAGATCATAGCATCTGGTTCCATCACTTCATGGGAAATAGATGGGGAAACAGTGGAAACAGTGTCAGACTTTATTTTGGGGGGCTCCAAAATCACTACAGATGGTGACTGCAGCCATGAAATTAAAAGACACTCCTTGGAAGGAAAGTTACGACCAACCTAGGTAGCATATTAAAAAGCAGAGATATTACTTTGCCAACAAAGGTCCATCTAGTCAAGGCTTTGGTTTTTCCAGTGGTCATGTATGGATGTGATAGTTGGACTGTGAAGAAAGCTGAGCGCTGAAGAATTGATGCTTGAACTGTGGTGTTGGAGAAGACTCTTGAGAGTCCTTGGACTGCAAGGAGATCCAACCAGTCCATTCTAAAGGAGATCAGTCCTGGGTGTTCTTTGGAAGGACTGATGCTGAAGCTGAAACTCCAGTACTTTGGCCACCTCATGAGAAGAGCTGACTCACTGGAAAAGACTCTGATGCTGGGAAGGATTGGGGGCAGGAGGAGAAGGGGACGACAGAGGATGAGATGGTTGGATGGCATCACCGACTCGATGGACATGAGTTTGAGTGAACTCTGGGAGTTGGTGATGGACAGGGAGGCCTGGCATGCTGCGATTCATGGGGTCACAAAGAGTTGGACACGACTGAGCGACTGAACTGAACTGAACTGTACCTTGGAAATGTCAAGCTAATCACATCACTACCAGGCTTAAACACGTCAATAACTTTCTGCTGCTCTTAACATAATGATAAGACTCTAAGGCCCTGCAGGATTTAGCACCTTCCTACTTCTCTACAGACTTCACACCATTCTCTATGCTTTGTCTAACCCTCAGGCCACTAGACCTTTACAAAGCCTCTTCTCTGACTGCTCATCCCTTTCAGATCTCAACTGTCAAATCAGAAAAATCTCCCCCAATTTTCCTAAATTAAATCCTCTATAAGCATTCAAAATGTCAAGTAGTAGTTTCATAGCACTTACCCAGACCCCAATATGAGGTTCTATTTGTGTCATTATTTGATAAATGTTTGTCTCCCCTTGGAGACTGTAGCTCTAAAAGGGCAATGATAAGGTGGGTCTCTGTTCTCCTCTACTGTATCCCCAAAGCTGGTGTTGGAGAAATAGTTCCTGATCTTGGCCCTCCCAACTTGAACTAGCAGAAAACCTGGGCAGCTCTACAGCCCCAAAGGAGATCACACCTCCCAATGCCTACTTCAAATATGGCCAAGAGGGAAATGGACAGGAAACGGACTCTTGGAGGGCAAGGCTGGAACCCTGGAGGAGAGAACAAAGTGCTGGTCCCAGAGAGGAGAACTGAAGTGACCAAACTGATCTTTCTCATTTCACTGCCAGAACAAGTAGCCCAAGAATCCTCACTATCCAAATCCATGTTTCCAGAATTCAGATACCGAGAGTCACTTTTAGTGAGTTCAGGTCATGGGTGGTATAATGCTTTATCCCAATCTATCAGATTCCTGAGTTGTGGATAACAAACATGAGAGTTCATGAAAGAAAGATATCTCAAAAAGTTATCTGAATCTGTTCAGTTCCTGAATTTGGACAGGGAGAGTTCTGATGGCAATGATACTTGACAATTGTAATTTCCATCTAGCAGGATTAATAACTGCAATGGACCACTAAAAAAAACAAAAATAATAAAAAATAATTGTTGAATGGAGGAATGAAGAATTTCAAAATTTCCCCAAAACTATACAACTACTAGAGCCAGACGATTTCCGAAGTCTCGCCAATTCTAAGTTTCCAAGACAACAAGTACATAAAAACAAAACAAAGTTATCAATCACAGATCTTCAAAACTGGAAAGCAGTTAAAGGTCATACTGAAGTTTCTTTGGTTTTTAAGTAAAAATAGAAGATATATTTTTCATTTTCACCAAGAACATTATTGAAGAACGTATTCACTGTTGCTCCACTACCTTCTGCCATTTTTAAGGCAAGTTTGTAATTCCATCTTCTCAAAACTATTTATCTTTTTTAGAAAAGAACAGTTCTAGGTGCCTTTTATAGTCTTCCAGAGAATGGAGATGTTTTTTCCATTAAGAGAATTTTGTACAGACCAAAATAAACGGAAATCCCAAGGTGCAATGTCTGGTGGATGAATCAGAACTTCCCAGCCAAGCTGTAACAGTTTTTGCCTGATTATCAAAGAAATATATGATACCAGAAAAACAAAACAACCCAATCAAAAAGTGGGCAAAGACCTAAACAGACATTTCTCCAAAGAAGACATACAGATAGCTAATAAAAACATGAAAAAATGCTCAACATTGCTCATTATTAGAGAAATGAAAATCAAAACTACAATGAGGTATCACCTCACACCGGTCAGAATGGCCATCATCAAAAATCCACAAATGATAAACGCTGGAGAGGGTGTGGAGAAAAGGGAACCCTCTTGCTCTACTGGTGGGAAAGTAAACTGATACAGCCACTACGGAAAATATGATTCCTCAAAAAACTGGGAGTAGAACTGACATAGGACCCAGCAACCCCACTACTTGGCATATACTCTGAGGAAATCAAAACTGAAAAAGGCACACGTACCCCAATGTCCTCTGCAGCACTACTTCCAAGAATTGGGACACGGAAGCAACTTAGATGTCCATCGACTAATGAATGGATAAAAGAAACAGTGATACATATATACGATGGAATATTACTCAGCCATTAAAAGGGACACATCTGAGTCAGTTCTAATGAAGTGGACCAATCTAGAGCCTATTATACATAATGAAGTCAGAAACAGGAAAACAAATATAGTATATAATGCATATATATATAGAATCTAGAAAGATGGTAGTAATGTACCTATCTGCAGGGCAGCAGTGGAGATGCAGACATAGAGAAAAAACTTATGGACAAGGAGGGGAGCAAGAAGGAGAGGGTGGGATGAATTGAGAGAGAAACATGGAGGCATATATACTACCATATGTAAAATAGATAACCAATAGGACTTTGTTTCATGACTCAGAGAACTCAAACTGGGGCTCTGCAACATCCTAAAGGGGTGGGAGGTGAGAGCGAGGCTCAAGAGGGAGGGGACTTACGTATATCTATGGCTGATCATGTTGATGTATGGCAGAGGCCAACACAATATTGTGAACAATTACCCTTCAATTAAAAATAAGTGAATTTTAAACAAATAAATATTTTTAAAAGAAAGAAAAGAAACATATGGTCTTGCATTCTATTTGTTTTCTGTTAACTAATTCCAGATGCTTTCTGTTAAGTGCTTTCAGCTGGTCTAATATGGACACTGGCAGATTTCATTTTCTTGAGCTCCAGAATCACTGTGGATGGTGACTGCAGGCATGAAACTGAAAGACGCTTGCTCCCTGGTAGAAAAACTATGACAAACCTAGACAGAGTATTAAAAAGCAGAGACATCACTTTGCCAACAAAGGTCCATATAGTCAAAGCTATGGTTTTTCCAGCCGTCAGATACGGACCTGAGAGTTGGACCTTAAAGAAGGCTGAGCACTGAAGAATTGATGCTTTTGAACGGCGGTGCTGGAGAAGATTCTTGAGAGTCCCTTGGACTGCAAGGAGGTCAAACCAGTCAATCCTAAAGGAATGTACCCTGAATATTCATTGGATGGACTGATGCTGAAACTAATAATTTGGCCATCTGATGCAAAGAGCCAACTCATTGGAAAAGACCCTGATGCTGGGAAAGATTGAGGGCAAGAGGAGAAGGGGCAACAAAGGATGAGATGGTTGGATGGCGTCACTGACTTAATAGACTTAAGTCTGAGCAAACTCGGGGAGATACTGAAGGACAGGGAAGCCAGTTGTGCCGCAGTCCATCATGTCACAAAGAGTAGGATAACACTTAGTGAGTGAACAACAAATTGGGACCAGTATTTGTTGGAATCAATCCTTTGGTTTTCCAGAAAGAGCTTATAAGAGACGACTTCCTTCCAATCCCACCATATATACAACATCACCTTCTTGGGATGAAGACAGGCCTTTGGTGCGGTTCATGGTTCACTTCCCTTGCCCCAGGATCTCTTCCATTCCACATTATTGTAGTGTATCCATTTTTAATCACCCATAACAAATTGTTTTAAAAATGGAAGTTTTTTGTTACATTTAAGTTAGGAACTGCATGCAAAACTAAGGTCAAGAAGGTTTTTATCACTTATGTGGAACCCAAATATCAAAGCGATGAACAGAACCAAGCTGGTGCAAATGACTTTCCATGCCTGATTTGGATATCTTGAGTATGTCAGCTATCTCCCATGTAGTATAACGTTGATTGTTCTCAATGTCTCAATTTATTCACTGGTCTACCAGACCATGGAGCATCATCCAGCGAGAAATCTCCAGCATGAAACTGTGTAAACCACTTTTAACACTTTTGCTCAGCCACAGCACCTTCTCCATACACTGTACAAATCTTTTTTTGTTTCAGTTGCATTTTTACCTTTCTTAATAAAGCATAATATGCCAAAAATGCTTTTTTCTTCCATCTTCAATATTAAAATGGCTACACAAAAATTCACCAATTTTGATAAGTTTTTTTTTAAATGCATGCTGATATGACAGCTGTCACAATACAATCTAACAAATTTGTTTTCAATGAAGTTAAAGACAACTAAGTGCTATTAGAGCCATTATACAACAACAACAACAAAAAACTTTTTGGCGAACCTAAAATAATCTAGTTTTATATCATCAAAAAGTATACTTAGCCCCATTCTGCTTAAGCCTCCTGGAAAGAAATGTGGTTCACATCTTTGAAGCCAAAATGGAGCTATGAATGAGGTAACAAGGCCACAAACTATATTAAGTATAATTGGAGAAGGAAATGACAACCCACTCCGGTGTTCTTGACTGGAGAATCCCAGGGACGGGGGAGCCTGGTGGGCTGCCGTCTCTGGGGTCGCACAGAGCGACCTAGAGGACTTCCTCCTCTAGGCCTCAGAATCGCAGAGGAGTGAAGGCAACAAAGAAATTTAATATATAAATTCATTCCCACAGTCTTAGGTGTCCAACGTCCAACTTTTAAGTTATCAAAACAGAAGACCTTGCCAGAAATCCTACCAAACTGACCCCATGATCTTCTTTGCTACCCAGGCTTAAAACCACAAAACTTCCCATCCTATCCCTCTTCTCCAATCTCCCCTCTTCCGTGCTTCCTTGTCTATCCTCTCTTTCAACCGTATTCATTCAACATTCACAGGGCGACTCCTGAGTTTAGAAATCGCGATACAGAAGCCAGAGATGTAAAAGATGTATCTGACACACGTTCCCTTCCACTAAAAGGTTTGGTTTAGTGAGTGGCAGACCCGAACGTAAACGAAGTAAAAGCGGCAGCTCTGATCCCCACCGACCTCCTCTCTGCACAGGTCGTGGCCGGTCAGGCCTCCCTTCCCTGCAGTCCTAAATCAGCCCACGTCCGTCTAAGTCATGTCCGCCTGCTTCCTCTCTCCCTCCTTACGACTGCCCAGCATGCCCGCTCCCCCGCCTGACTACCTGGACCATCTCTCCCCTCCGTAATTTCACTCGCCCCTCAGCCCGCTCTCACCTCGCTCCGGACGCTGCCGCCAACAGCGCAGAGTTCCGCGCGGCAGAAAAACCACGTTTCTCTCGAACTCTCGCGAGAAGATTCCTTGGCGTTCGGCGCCAAATCTGCGGACACCCTGGGCGGTGCCTACCAGACCCACCTCCCCCAGGTCCCGCCCACCCATGTCTAGCCAACCTTTCCCAGGTCCAGCCCTTCGCACTACTGCCCTCCGCACCGCATCCGCCTTCCTGAATTCCTCCGAGAAGTTTACCCCCTTGCTCGTGTGATGTTCGTGTTGCTTATGCTCTATGCACTTTAGACTTTGGAAATAGATCTCAGGTTTTTTAGAAAACTGGATTGTGGATGGAATATTAAGGATAGAGGCAAACAGAATTTTCTAAGAAACTACCGATTCTTCAGATTTACTAACAGAAATCCTTCAACATGAATTCTCAGGTGGCTCAGTGGGAAGGAAGCCGCCTACCACGGGATCCCTTGGAGGAGGAAATGACAACCCACTCCCCTATTCTTGCCTGGAAAATCCCATGGACACAGGAGCCTGGCTGACTACAGTCTATATGGTGGCAAAGAGTAGAACACCACTGAGCCACTGAGCATGCACCATGTGAATGTAACTACCACAGTTGTAAGGCACTGACATATTAATGTCTGACTGTCCTATTTCACGTGGGAGAAATACTAGAAATACATTTTCCTTAGCAATTGCACCAGACATGTAAAAAAATATATAGCTTTCACATAGGCCATGTCATTTAAAACTTTTAGAATTGTTTGGTGTTTTTAAAAGTGAATAGTGTTGAAAACACATGAGGCCATCAGTTAGAGGCAGCTGCACATGGAATTGGAAACTCTGGCTTCAGTGTGCTCGGTTTTCTCCAGTATTACCTCAATGAGCAGGGAGACCTTGTCTACATGCTGAAGAAGCTTGACCCTGTGGAACAACAGACCTGCTCAGCCCATCCTGCTCGGTTCTCCCCAAACAAATACTTTGACACCACATCACGATCAAGGAACCCTTCGGGACTTCCCTGGTGGTCCAGTGTCTAGGACTCCATGGTCCCATGGCAGAGGGCCCGGGGTTCGATCCCTGGTTGCGGAACTAGATCCCACATGCTGCAACTAAGACTTGGTGCAGTCAAATAAATAAATAAATATTTAAAAAAAAAAAAAAAAAACAGATAAGGAAAGAAACATTCATTGGACTTCACTGGTGGTTCAGTGTTAAGAATCTGCCTTGCAATGCAGGGGACTTGGATTTGATCCCTGGTAGGGAAACTAAGATCCCACATGCAAGTAAGCCTGAGTGCCGCAACTAATGAAGCCGAGCATCACAACTAGAGAGTCTTTGCTCCACAACAAAAGATCCCACATGCCGCAACTAAGACCCAGTGCAGCCAAATAAATACATAGAAAAGAAATGCTTCAAGGTGCTCAGGACCCAGCAACCATGTCCCATCCTCTGAGGATCTATTAAAATTTTATGTCTCTTCAGCTGCCTGCTAGCCTTCAAGAGACTTTCTGAAACCAGACTCTCCAATCTGTGAGCCCTGAGGCCTTTCTATGACCCTTGCTCCCCTTTAAAGGGAAGATGTTTGAATCTTCTTTTCATACTTTGAATCATTCCCACGTTATTAAAATGCTTTGAAAGAGCTAGGGGGAAAATGGAGTGTTAAAGAAAAAGTAGACTATTAAAGAACAAAGATTGAGTATAGGGCGTAAAAGCTTTTCTGGAAAGCTGGGAACCCAGTCCAGAGGTGAGGTTTGAAAGAAGAGAAATGACAAAAATATTTTAAAACAAAGACCATGAACTATTTCTAAATCACATTTAAAAAGCCAAGTCTCTGTGTCTTATCAGTTGGCTGGAGTTATTTGGGCTTATCACTTAGGTATGTACTAGAGTGGTTGGTAGTAGTGATCTGCTATGTACTTGAGGACTCCAGTTCAAGACTGCGGCATCGAATTGCCCCTGTCATGTACATAACATGCCCAAGTTGGGATCATATCACCCAGTCAGGTCTGCATCAGCATGAATAATCAAGGTGACCAGCCCAGTTCCATTTCAGTCGCTCAGTCGTGTCCGACTCTGCAACCCCATGAACCGCAGCACACCAGACCTCCCTGTCCATCACCAACTCCCGGAGTTCACCCAAACTCATGTCCATTGAGTCAGTGATGCCATCCAACCATCTCATCCTCTGTCATCCGCTTCGCCTCCCACCTTCAATCTTTCCCAGCATCAGGGTCTTTTCAAATGAGTCAGCTCTCCGCATCAGGTGGCCAAAGTATTGGAGTTTCAGCCTCAGCATCAGTCCTTCCAATGAACACCCAGGACTGATCTCCTTTAGAATGGACTGGTTGGATCTCCTTGCAGTCCAAGGGACTCTCAAGAGTCTTCTCCAACACCACAGTTCAAAAGCATCAATTCTTCGATGCTCAGCTTTCTTCACAGTCCAACTCTCACATCCATACATGACCACTGGAAAAACCATAGCCTTGACCAGATGGACCTTTGTTGGCAAAGTAATGTCTCTGCTTTTGAATATGCTATCTAGGTTGGTCATAACTTTCCTTCCAAGGAGCAAGCGTCTTTTAATTTCATGGCTGCAGTCACCATCTGCAGTGATTTTGGAGCCCAGAAAAATAAAGTCAGCCACTGTTTCCACTGTTTCCCCAGCCCAGGGATTATTAATTAGGATTTGGCCAGCTACAAATAACAGGGGAAAAAAGCTAACGTAAATGAAATAAACTAAAATAACAATAAACAAGGTAGAAAGTTTGTCTCTCATGTACAAGAAGTTGGGAGGTAGTAAGTTCGTTGTTGGTAAGATCCTATCTTCTTGCTTTACCACAAAAGAATTCCATTCTCAAGTTCACCTCCTCTTCTGAAATGTCTTCTACAGCTGCACTGCATTCCAATCAGCGGGGAGGAGGAAAGAGAAAAGGGCATGACTCAACATTTCTAAGAACATTTCCCAGAAGTTGCATACAACAACTGTGGTTACATCCAGAACGTAAACCCATGGCCACACACAGCTGCAAAAGAAACTGGGGATATAGTCTTTATTCTTGGTGACCATGGCCCAGTAAAAACTCAGGGTTTCCATTACTGTGGAAGAAGGGGTGAAAAGATGTTGGGGGGAAATTAGTAGACTGCCACAAATAATAAAATAGAAAAAAATAAGCTAGTGCTTTTATTTTTCAAATCTGGAAAATTAGAGTGTTCCCAAAAATATTAAGAATATAAATAGCTAGTACTTTCACAATAAGTCATGTAAGCAATTTCAGCACGAGAAACCTATTACACCACTGTATTAGACCTTTGGGAATTTTTCCTGCCTGGACTTTATGGCTTCCCTGGTAGCTCAGATGGCAAAGAATCTGCCTGCAACGTGGGAGACTTGTATTTTATCCCTGGGTTGGGAACACTCCCTGGAGAAGGGAATGGCTACCTACTCCAGTATTCTTGCCTGGAGAATTCCATGGACAGAGGAACGACTAACATATTCATTCACATCATCCTCAAAGCATAACATCAGCTCCACCAAGAGCTAAAAGTCTGACCACCGTCAAATCACTTCATTGCTTTGTTTGCTCCTTTGTAAGACAAAAGGTGTAGATTAACTGATTCCAAAGGTATTGTTTTAATGCAAGATACTGAAGAGTAATAAATCAACAGGTATTTATTGAGTCTTATGTGTTTTAGGTAATAAGCCAAATTGGTAAGATAACCTTCAAAACATACTTTCTATATTTGGCAGCAAAAAACTCATCTTCTCAGGGTCCCACACAATTAGATATATCTTGTATACCCCAGCTCTGCAACTAAATAGGCTTCAGGTCAGAATAGGGTGAAGTGAAGGTGGAGGCACTGCTTGCAGTCCATTCTGGAAAAAAAAAAGAAACCAGCTTCCAAGGGCAGCGAGGCTAGAGGTGCCAGTAGTCACATGTCCAGTGTCAGGGGCGAGAGGGCAAGTCCACTTTTGCCCAGTGGTGGCACCAGTAGAGTCTGCACTAGAGCAGGAGACCAGCACAGTTTTGACATCAGCCTGTCAGCTGCCAAACCTCATTTCCTGACCACTCAGATGCTAGGAGCCATCCGTATCCTTTAATACATTTCTTTTCTGTTTACTAATAATGAGTCAGACTTCAACAGTATATAAACCATAAACTTCCAGATGTTCAACTTGGATTTAGAAAAGCCAGAAGAACCAGAGATCAAGTTGCCAACATCTGTTGGATCATCGAAAAAGCAAGAGAAAACATCTAGAAAAACATCTACTTCTGCTTTGTTGACTATGCCAAAGCCTTTGACTGTATAGATCACAACAAACTGTGGAAAATTCTTCAAGAGATGGGAATACCAAACCACCTGACCTGCCTCCTTAGGAATCTGTATGCAGGTCAGGAAGCAACAGTTAGAACTGGACATGAAACAACGGACTGGTTCCAAATCTGGGAAAGGAGTATGTCATGGCTGTGTATTGTCACCCTGCTTATTTAACTTCTATGCAGAGTACATCATGTGAAACGCTGGGCTGGATGAGGCACAAGCTGGAATCAAGATTGCCAGGAGAAATATCAATAACCTCAGATATGCAAATAATACCACCCTTATGACAGAAAGTGAAGAAGAACTGAAGAGCTTCTTGATGAAAGTGAAAGAGGAGAGTGAAAAAGCTGGCTTAAAACTCAACATTCAGAAAACTAAGATCATGGCATCCAGTCCCACCACTTCATGGGAAATAGATGGGGAAACAGTGGAAACAGTGTCAGACTTTATTTTTCTGGGCTCCAAAATCACTGCAGATGGTGACTGCAGCCATGAAATTAAAAGACACTTGCTCCTTGGAAGAAAAGTTATGACCAACTTAATAGACAGCTTATTCAAAAGCAGAGACATTACTTTGCCAACAAAGTCCATCTAGTCAAAGCTTTGGTTTTCCCAGTAGTCATGTATGGATGTGAGAGTTGGACCATAAAGAAAGCTGAGTGCCAAAGAATTGATGCTTTTGAACTGTGGTGTTGGAGAAGACTCTTGAGAGTCTCTTGGACAGCAATAAGATCCAACCAGTCCATCCTAAAGGAAATCAGTCCATCCTAAAGGAAATCAGTCCTGAATATTTACTGGAAGGACTTATACTGAAGCTGAAACTCCAATACTTTGGCCACCTGATGAGAAGAACTCTCATTGGAAAAGACCCTGATGCTGGGAAAGATTGGAGGTGGGAGGAGAAGGGGACAACAGAGGATGAGATGGTTGAATGGCATCACCAACTCGATGGAAATGAGTTTAAGTAAGCTCCAGGAATTGGTGATGGACAGGGAAGCCTGGTGTCCTGCAGTCCATGGGGTCGCAAAGAGTCGGACACAACTGAGCTACTGAACTGAACTGAGACCAGGTTCTGTTATTTGCAGTGAAGAATCTTAATATACATGGACCGATTATAAATGACAGAAGACAAAATGTGGTTAAATGCTGATTTGCTTAATCCAAAAGTTAAGTGCTAAATAAAGATGAACAAGAGCTGGAGAAGTTGATGAAGACTTCTGGAAAGATCTGGAACTTGACCAGAGTCTTGGAATTAGGTAGGATTTGGATAGATGTATGGGAAGGTGCCCTAAAATAAGAGAAATAACAGAAGCATAAAAAATGTTGAAAAGAAAGTGTTAGTCACTCAGTGTTGTCTGTCTCTTTGTAACACCATGGACTGTAGCCCCCCAGGCTCCACTGTCCATGGAATTCTCCAGGCAAGAATACTGGAGTGGATTGCCATTCCCTTCTCCGGGGGACCTTCCCGACCCAGGGATTGAACCCATGGTCTTCCACATTGCAGGCAGATTCTTTACCATCTGAGCCATAAGGGAAGCCCCCGCCCTCGCCCCCACTCCCGCAAAAAAAAAAAAAAAAAAAATGTTGGGGAAATAAAGGCGGGATAGCTATATTTAATGGAGAGATCTCATCATAATTTTTTTTCATAGCTCCTAAAAGGTTTTAAATATTATTTTTACATAATATTTGATACCTACAGAATAACTACAATACAGGAGACCCAGGTTCGATCCCTGGGTTGGGAAGATCCCCTGGAGAAGGAAATGGCAACCCACTCTTGTATTCTTGCCTGGAAAATCCCATGGACAGAGGAGCCTGGCAGGCTACAGTCCACGGGTAAGCAAAGAGTCAGACACAACTGAGTGACTTCACTTGACACTTGACAGAATAATATATAATGTTTATGTATATTACAAAGTACAATAATAGAATATACAAATCTGTGACCATACCTTCCAATCTAAGAACTAGCCAACATCTTATTGTTGTTGTTATTCAGTCATCTAGTCATGTCTGATTCTCTGTGACCCCACGGACTGCAGCACACGAGGCCTTCCTGTCCCTCACCTTCTCCCAGAGTTTGCCCAAGTTCACATTCATTGCATTAGTGATGCCGTCCAGCCACCTCAGCCTCTGATGCCCTCGTCTCCTTCTCCCCTCCGTCTTTCCCAGCATCAAGGACTTTTCCAATGAGTCATCTTTTCACATCAGATGACCAAAATACTGGAGCTTAAGTTTCAGCATCAGTCCCTCCAGTGAATATTCAGGGCTGATCTCCCCTAAGATTGACTGGTTTGATCTTGCTGTCCAAGGGCCTTTCAGGAGTCTTCTCCAGCACCACAGTTCGAAGGCATCAATTCTTTGGCAGTCTGCCTTCTTTACTGTCCACCTCTCACAACCATCGAGACCACTGGGGCCACCATAGCCTGGACCATCCGGATCTTTTTTGCCAGAGTAATGTCTCTGCTTTTCAACACACTGTCTAGGTTTGCCGTCACTTTCCTGCCAAGAAGCAGTCATCTTCTGAGTTCATGGCTGTTAGTCACCGTCCACAGGGATTTTGGAGCCCAAGAAGAAGAAATCTGTCACTACTTCCATTTTTCTCCTTCTATTTGCCATGCATATCAACATCTTATATCTTTTTATCCCTTCTCTGACCCTCCTTCCTCCTGAGATCACCATTATCTTGAATTTTGCATCTATCATTCCTTTTAAAAATAGTTTTTGTATATAGTTATAGGCCTGAACAATATAAGCAATATGTTGTTCAATATTGCCTGTTTTGAGTTTTATAAAAAATTATATCAAACTGTAGGCAGTCTGCTCGGGCTTACTATCCTAATTTCGTATTTTGTCCAGTGATTCTTCTGGGTTGTTTCACACAGCTGTAGTTTAGAAAATTTTTACTGCTCTATATGATTCTTTACTGAGTGTATAACAATTTATTTAACTATTCTCTTATTGGTAAACATTTGAAATGGTGTGAGGTTTTTTGCAACTCTGAACAGAACAGTGCTATTTAGATTCTTATATATGTATTTTATATATGCATTCTTAGATATGTATTGTTACATATGTATTTTTATATGTATCAAATGAACAAAGACCTTGAGCAGACATGTGGAAGGGCTAGCCTTTGAGATTTTAATTTTTTTTTTTTTGCCCCACTGCACAGCATGCAGGATCTTAGTTCCCCCACCAGGACTGAACCCATGCCCCCTGCATTGGAAGCATGGACTCTTAATCACTGAACCACCAGGAGAGTCTCAGAAGGAGATAGCCTTTGAGGCAACACTTCTCTCTACTCTGATATGCAGGATGAAGCATTTTGATATAGGTGTGTTATTAGGTTTTTGATAGGAAGTTATGGATCAGAGAAGATGATTAAGTCACTCCATGGCTGAAGTTTTCCTAGGTAAGTGCAATGGAAGGAAAAGGGGACAAGAGATTTGAAGTATTTGCAGGAAGTGATGAACCTTAAGGTCTGAACTGGATGGAGTAATGACCGAAGGAGACTGAGTGGAGGTGGGGACTTGAATGAAGTAGCGCTCTGGGTGGGGCCTATGGTTTGCTTCCAGGAGGGCACTCGAGCAAGTAAGCCTGAGACAGCAGACAGAGAGGCCCCAGGCTAGGCATCTACAACTGGGTTTCTGTTTACATTTCTTGGGATAAGTAAAAGAGGGCCTTCAGGCTGGACACTTACAACTGGCCTCCTGTATGCATTTATTGAAACGGGTAATAGGTGGGTTCCAGATTAGATATTTACAACCAGCCTCCTGTTTGCTCTCTGAAATGGAATTAACAACTGAAACAGGGTAAATAGCCAGGCTTTGTCTCCTGTGGACTCAAGATAACAGTCATGGTAGTAACAGAGAGAGGCTAAACCTTGTTTGAGTAAAGGATCAGGAGGTCATATATTTTCCATCCTGGGAGCAAGGGAGACATTTCACATGTACAGAAAGGCTCCCTGAGGGTCAAAAGGGGAGGGCACTGCCCCATAATATTTGATGCTAATATGCGATCCCATAGGCCTCTGGGCTGAAATCTACCTTGAGAAAATGTTGCCCACACATGTCAGGGAGGGTCCTAGGACAGGTCAGGTGTGGAAAAAGAAATCAGACAATTGGCCAAAGGGAAGATAAAGACCCAGAAGAACTGCCTTATATAAATGACTTAATTGCCTCTTTACTGCACTCCTCCTCACTTGGGAGGATGCCACAGCCTTTCTCTCTGGGTGTACATGTCTGCCTTGCTTCTGTCTTAACTAGATAAATTGTTTCTTTGGGTGCTTTCCCACTTGTTGTGGTATGTCTCTAACGATAAACTTTGCACCTGCATTTTCAGTTTTTGCCTCCTTGAGAAATGCATGTTTCACTGGGGACAAAGATCCCAGGAAAAAATAGCTCCTTGTCTCTCTCCTTTGCTGATCTGATGGCTAGGATTCCCAGCTTTCATCCAGACTACCCAGATTCAATTCCTGGGCAGGGATTTAAGATCTCTTCATGTCACTGATCAGATCAAGTCCATTTTGGTCAAAGGATAGAGTGTTTTAAATTTGTAATATTGGAGGTTGTACCATGCAAAGGTCCAGGATATCAATTGAGGTCACCTTACTCCTCAAAGGTCAAGTTCAACAAACTCAAATACCCATCACTTCACTTTCTGTGGAAGTTAAGGCCCTTCCCAAAATTTTTGTAAATCCCAGTGAGAACAAGGTCCCCAGGGTCATCTGGGACTCTGAACTCCTGAATCTCACATATTATTTCTGTTCTGAATTGTTTCAGTTTAGGCCCTTTCTACAGTTATAACAGTAAAAGTCACTCATTCGATAGATGTGCCCCACTTTGTGGGATTCTTAGAAAAGGGTTACATCGTATCTGGCAAAGCTTTTATCTCCATGCCCCTCTCTCCACTTTTCTCTCTCCTTCCCATCTCCTCTGTTATGGAGAACATGCTTGCAATTTTCTTAAGCTTGGCACCAATCGACACCCTCAGGATAGGGATAGGAGGCAGTGTCTATGGGTGTTCATCAACTTCAAGCACTTATTAAAATACAGTATGCTTCCCAGCAAGAATGCTTCTTTCCCTAAGAGGACTTTAGTGCTATCGATTAAGGTAGTAAAATGTTCGTCACCTCCATTCAAACAGAATTTCATGGAAAAGAAGAGTGATAAGAAAATGTACTCCAGGTGTGGTGGGCTAGAAGCAAGTCATCTTACAGACTGAGACCAGCAATATTTGACTTTCACATCTCATATTTTTAAAATTATTTCTTCTGTGTTCTCAATAGTAAGGTATTTTACACTTCTGAAAAATATTTGAAAAAAAGAAAAATGTTTTAGATTACTTTTGACACTTTCATAATTTTAAAATGTTTTAGGTTCAAATGCTTTAAAAAGCATTTTCACCAGGTGAGGGAGCTGGGGAGCTCTTTCTTAAGTGTTTTCATGGCCCAGGAGTATATTTTGAAGACTCAAGGCTTAAGAGATGTTATTCAAAATATGAAAGAAAATTTTCCTGAGGGCATTTGAATGGCAAAAGTTTCCAAGATAGAATACCAAAAAAACCCCAACTTCATCAAAATGAAAAACTTTCACTCTTAAAAAAAAAAATGAAAAGACAAACCTCAGGCAAGGAGAATGTGAAAGTGTAAAAATGTTAGTTGTTCGGTCGTGTACGACTCTTTGCAACCCCATGGAATGTAGGCCACTAGGCTCCTCTGTCCATGGAATTCTCCAAGCAAGAATACTGGAGTGGGTTGCCATTCTCTTCTCCAGGGGATCTTCCCTATTCAGGGATCATACCTGCATCTCCTGCATTGAAGGCAGATTCTTTACCACCTGAGCCACCAGGGAAGCTACAAATCACATATTTGACAAAGGATTTTTATCTAAAGTACATAAAGAACTTTTTAAAAAGCAAACCTCAATAATAAGACAAACAACCCATTTCAAAATGGGCAAAAGATTTAAATATTCACATCACCAACAACATTTGATATATATGGATATCAAATAAACATATAAAAAATGCTCAAAATCATTAGTCAGTGTGTGTATGCCCAGTCGCTCAGTCGACTCTGCTAGTGGGTTGACATTTCCTTCTCCAGGAGATCTTCCCAACCTAGGAATCAAACCCGCATCCCCTGTATCTCACTGCATTGGCAGGTGGATTCTTTACTACTGAGCCATCTGGGAAGCCCACATTAGTCAGTTGAAACGTGTCAATTAAAACCACAATGAAGTACCAGTATGCATTCACTAGAATGACACATATTTTAAAAGACTAATCATACCAGATACTGGCAAAGATGTAGAATACCTGGAACTCCCCTATGTTGCTGATGGGATGTAAAATAGCTTTTTAAAAAAAAATCACTGTATTGTATTTTTGTTTATTAAAAAAATTTTTTAATCTGTGCCATACAGCTTGTGGGATCTTAGTTCCCTGACCAGAAATTGAACTAGGGCCCTCAGCAGTGAAAGCACAGATTTCCATCCACTGGACCACTAGGGAATTCCCTAAAATAGTTTAAACACTTTGGAAAATAGTTTTGAAATTTCTTTAAAAGTTCAACATACACCCACCATGTGACCCAGCCATTATACTCTTGGGTATCTAGAGAGAAATGAAAACATATGCACATAACGACTTGTACATAGATGTTTATAGAAGCTTTATTTGTAATATCCATCGAAAGGTGAATGAATTAATTGTGATGTGTCAATTAAATGACTTACTACTTAGCAATCAATGAACTACTGACACACACAACTACAGGGGTAAACCTCAGCAAGTATGCTCAGTGAAAGAAGCCAGACAATCCCTCCTCAATAAAAAGCATATCAAGGAGTACATACCATACAATCCCATTAATATAAAATTCTAGTTATATACAGGATAGATAAAAAAAAGGTATAGCCCAGGGAATTATATTCAATATCCTGGGATAAACCATAATGAAAAAAATATGCATAATTGAGTCACTGTTGAACAGTAGAAATTAAACACAACCTAGTAATTCAACTACAAAAGTGAAGAGTGTTAGTTGCTCAGTGGTGTCTGACTCTTTGCGACCCCAGGGACCATAGCCTGCCGGGCTCCTCTGTCCATGGGATTCTCCAGGCAAGACTACTAGAATGGGTAGCCATTTCCTTCTCCAGTGGATCTTCTTGATCCAGGGATCAAACCTGGGTCTCCTGCACTGCAAGCAGATTCTTTACTGTCTGAGCCACCAGGGAAGCCCCTTCGATAAAATGAAAATAAATAAATTAAAAAAAATGAAAATTATAGTAAGGGCAATGGGCAGGTGCAGAGGGGCAGGATTCTGAAGGGGCACAAGGAAACTGCTGGGAGGTGGCGGGTGTGTTTATTATCTTGATTGTGGTGATGGTTTGTCCACATATGTCAAAATCGTTCAAATGTTATCCTTTCTGTGTATGCCACCTATCATATGATTATGTCTCAATAGATCTGTAAAAAAAAAAATCTTAAAGTATAAAAAATGTTTTAAACATATAGAAGAAAATTCCCTCAATAGAATTTAAACTAATTTGAATGTATTTATTGAGTTCCCAGTTCTAAAGGGTATACAGCACTGAATTTGGGACCTGTTACCTTATAGAAGGGCTTCCCTGGTGGCTCAGATGGTAAAGAATGTCTTGCAATGCGGGAGACCTGGGTTCAGTCCCTGGGCAGGGAAGATCCCCTGGAGGAGGGCATGGCAACCCACTCCAACATTCTTGCCTGAAGAATCCCCGTGGACAGTGAAGCGTGGTGGGCTACAGTCCATGGAGTCATGAAGAGTCGGACACAACGAGCAACTAAGCACAGCCCAGCACCTTACAGAGAGTGAAGGGGTAATCAGTATTTTTCTTCATTTTTTTTTTTTTTTTGTATTTTAACACAAATAAAACCAAACAAAAAAAGGAAGTACCACAATTGTTAGAAGAAGAGGAATAAGAAGGACCATGTGAATTAACTGATTATTTCATTTTATAATCAGTAGTCTTAATCCTTCAAAATAAGAATGCTTCTTTTTATGTTTACATTGCAAATGGCTAAAAGGCTTGAAGTAAAACAAAATGATTTCATGTGAAAAAAAGTACATATTTTTTTATTGCCTATGAGGACAGAAAAGTTATGAAAGGAAGTTTTGAGTGAAAGCCAATAAGTGGTTCTTTTTTTAAGAAGGTTTTGCCTGGGGACTTTCCTGGTGGTCCAGTGATTAATACTCTGTGCTTCCAACACAGGGGGCCTGGGTTCAATTCCTGGTTGGGGAAGTTCTGCATGCCATGAGGTGTAGCAAAAAAGAAAAGGGTAAAAAAAGAGGGCATTGTAGTATATTACAGATGGAGCTTTTCAGAAACTTGATAAAGATTTTTCCTTCTCTATAACAGGGCGATTCAGTAGATAGTTTTACAAAGACTATAGAAAAATACATAAGGAGGACAGATTCTTGGGTTTCAGTGAACCCTCAGGCAGGTAACCCATTGCTATGGAAAGAGCCTGGGCAGGTGAGACACTAGACCTGGCTATGGTGTAATATTCACCATTGATCTGTACTGTAACCCAAGCTTTTCTATAAAGCAGAGATCACACTGGATCGTGGTACTTAATCTATATGCCCTTAGACATTGTTTTCATACTGTTCATACTGTTCATGGGGTTCTCGAGGCAAGAATACTGAAGTGGCTTGCCATTCCCTTCTTCAGTGGACCACATTCTGTCAGACCTCTCCACCATGACCCATCTGTTTTGGGTGGCCCCACACAGCATGGCTTAGTTTTATTGAGTTAGACAAGGCTGTGGTCCGTGTGATTAGATTGACTAGTTTTCTGTGATTATGGTTTCAGTGTGTCTGCCCTCTGATGCCCTTTGGCAACACCTACCGTCTTACTTGGGTTTCTCTTACCTTGGACGTGGGGTATCTCTTCACGGCTGCTCCAGCAAAGCGCAGCTGCTGCTCCTTACCTTGGACGAGGGGTATCTCCTCACAGCCTCCCCTCCTGACCTTGAACGTGGAGTAGCTCCTCTTGGCCCTCCTGCACCCGTGCAGCCACCACTCCTTGGACATGGGGTAGCTCCTCCCCCATGTCCACACACCCCCATTCGGCGTGTGTGGATCACAATAAACTGTGGAAAATTCTGAAAGAGATGGGAATACCAGATCACCTGACCTGCCTCACAGGTCAGGAAGCAACAGTTAGAACTGGACATGGAACAACACACTGGTTCCAAATAGGAAAAGGAGTACATCAAGGCTGTATATTGTCACCCTGCTTATTTAACTTCTATGCAGAGTACATCATGAGAAACGCTGGGCTGGAAGAAGCACAAGCTGGAATCAAGATTGCCGGGAGAAAGATCAATAACCTCAGATATGCAGATGACACCACCCTTATGGCAGAAAGTGAAGAGGAACTAAAAAGCCTCTTGATGAAAGTGAAAGAGGACAGTGAAAAAGTTGGCTTAAAGCTCAACATTCAGAAAACTAAGATCATGATATCTGGTCCCATCACTTCATGGCAAATAGATGGGGAAACAGTGGAAACAGTGTCAGACTTTATTTTTTGGGCTCCAAAATCACTGCAGATAGTGATTGCAGCCATGAAATTAAAAGACGCTTACTCCTTGGAAGAAAGGTTATGACCAACCTAGATAGCATATTAAAAAGCACAGACATTACTTTGCCAACAAAGGTCCATCTAGTCAAGGCTATGGTTTTTCCAGAGGTCATGTATGGATGTGATAGTTGGACTGTGAAGAAATCTGAGCGCTGAATAATTGATGCTTTTGAACTGTGGTGTTAGAGAAGACTCTTGAGAGTCCCTTGGACTGCGAGGAGATCCAACCAGTCCATTCTAAAGGAGATCAGTCCTGGGTGTTCTTTGGAAGGACTGATGCTAAAGCTGAAACTCCAGTACTTTGGCCACCTCATGTGAAGAGTTGACTCATTGGAAAAGACCCTGATGCTGGGAGGGATTGGGGGCAGGAGGAGAAGGGGACGACAGAGGATGAGATGGCTGGATGGCATCACTGACTCGATGGACGTGAGTCTGGGTGAACTCTGGAAATTGGTGATGGACAGGGAGGCCTGGTGTGCTGCGATTCATGGGGTCGAAAAGAGTCGCACACGACTGAGCAACTGAACTGAACTGAACTGAGACATTGTTTACTGGATCTGTTAAGAAAGAGAAGGGACAAATTTATCCATTTAACAAATATTTACTGATTGTCTGTCTATATGCCAGGTATGGTTCTCAGAGCCAGTGACAAAATGGCCAATACAACAGATGAGGTAAACCAACAGGGAACCAAAAAATAAGCCAGTAAATAAACAAAGAAGATAATGAAAGGAGAAAACAAAGTGGTATTGTGACAAAGAGTGCCCACAGGGACAATGTAGTGAGGATGAGGAAGTGACACTTGGGCACAGCGTATGTAGCAAGAAGTGGGCGGCCAAGCATAGGGTCTCCACACGGGGTAAACAGGAACAACATCTGTGTTCAGAAGGAGGAAAGAAGGTCACGGTGGCCAGAGTTTGGTGACTAAGTGGGAAAGTAGAATGAGGTGAGGTCTGATGGAGGCAGAGCTGAAAAGTCTGCTGAGGGTTTTGAACTGGAGCCACCGGTGGGCCTTGAACAGACTAATGTGTGTTTGTAAAGATCCGCGAGCTGCTCTATGGAGAATGGACTTTCAGGAGGCTGGAGGAAAAGCAGAGGGCCAGTTAGGATCCTTATGTTTGGGAGACAGAACTTATAGGCAGCCTCACCCCTGATGTTTGCAGGACCCAGGGCAAGAGGCCACGTGGACACCCAAGCTTCAGGTCATCAAATGAAATATGTTCTGTCCTCCTATCTTGAGAAATATACTTTCACAACAATATAGAAGTCCAGGTTGGAATTGAGACTTCTCAGATTCCCTAGAGTGCTAGAATGCACCATGGGAAGAGCTGGCCCCTAGCTTTCTTCTCACTGCTGCCCCTTCTCTTCTCCCCTCCAACTCCATCATACGCTGCAAGGGCCTTCACCCCAGGTGCGTGGACATCCAGACCATGAGCCAAGCTCTGTCCACACCTCCTCAAATAGTTCCTTGGCCCCTCTTGGGCCTGGGGGAGTCTACACCTGGGTGCAGTATGTCACTCTGTTCTCAGGAGGGTGGACCAGGGAAAGAGGCCCTGCACTGTTTGGGCAGGACATTCTGGAGTCTTGGGGAACCAGAGAATAGTCTAGAAGTAGGGGACATAGACTCTGTGCAGGCATGACCCTTTGGTCCTGAGGACTCCTCCCAGTGTGGTGGGCAGTATGGTCAGATAGGGGCCATAGTGGAGGCTCTGGAGCCCAAGGCCAGGAAGGACTCCTCAGTGTTTTTGACAGTTTGGATGTGGGTGGTGCTTCAAAGAGAGGAAACAGGATGGTTAGGGAGGGGTGAGGGAGTGGAATCAAGTGCTCCAGTTGAAATGTTTTCAGTTTGTGATGCCCACTGAGACATTTAAGTATTAGAAATTCCACGGAGGCAGTTGGCTGTATATGTCCGAAACTCAGGGGGCTTCCCAGGTGTCACTAGTGGTAAAGAACCTGCTTGCCAGTGCAGGAGGCATAAGAGATGTGGGTTCAATTCCTGGGTCCAGAAGATCCCCTGGAGGAGGGCATGGTGACCCATTCCAGTATTCTTGCCTGGAGAATCCCACGGACAGAGGAGTCTTGTGGGCTACAGTTCATGGGCTCACAAAGAGTCGGACACAATTAAAGTGACTTAGCACGCATTCACGTCTGAAACCCAGGAGGAGAGGTCTAGACCAGCAGTAATAAAATTGGGAACTCATCAGCATAAAGATGTTGGAGCACATAGCAGAGAACATAGACAAAAAAGGGACACAGTCTGAGGCACTGTCCCTGTGCTTAGTCATGTCCAACTCTTTGTGGCCCATTGGACTGTAGCCCACCAGGCTCCTTTGTCCATGGGGATTCTCCAGGCCAGAATACTGGAGTGGGTATCCTTTCCCTTCTCCAGGGGATCTTCCCAATCCAGGGATTGATGCCAGGTCTCCTGCATTGCAGGCAGATTCTTTACTGTCTGAGCCACCAGGGAAGACCGTGAGTACTAGACTGGGTAGCCTATCCCTTCTCCAGGGGATCTTCCTGACCCAGGAATCAAACTGGGGTCTCCTGCATTGCAGGCAGAATCTCTACCATCTGAGCTACCAGAGAAGCCCTCTGAGGCACTATCAACTAACAAATACTCACCAACAAAATCTGGAAAACACTGAAAAGCACAAAATAAAAAATAAAATAATCTCACCCACACTTTTGTGTACTCAGTCACTCAGTTATGCCTGACTCTTTGCAACCCCATGAACTGTAGCCCCTGTAGCCTGCCAGGCTCCTCTGTCCATGGAATTTTCCAGGCAAGAATACTGGAGTTGGTTGCCATTTCCTTCTCTATAATTTTACCCCCTAGAAATAAACACTGTTAGCATCTTGAAATATTTCCTTTTTCTTCTCTCTCTCTCAATCTCTCCCTCTCTCTATCCATCATATATATTTACACTGTATTTTGATAATAAAATGGCGCTCATATGTATATAATTTTTATAAGTGCTTCTGTCACTACTTTTGCAGCATTTTCCCCTGCTGTTATATTATTATTTTAAAGAGAGATTTTTAAACTGATGCACTAAGTTTCATCATGTAGATGGATCATAAAATCCTCTATTTTGGGCCATTAGTTTCTTAAGATAACATAATTTATTACTTTTTTAGCACAGAGAAATTCAAAGAAGGGAAACAAAAATTGCCATTATCTTCCTGCCTAGGAAATACCTGTTGACATTTTCAAAGAAAATTTTTTAAAAATAAAGCAGTTCATTTATATGGACAGAAAAATCTAACAAAATAAAAAAAAGTACAAAATGAAAAATGAAAGCTTTTCTTCCCACTCAGTAAGTCTTTCTTTCTAAAGGTAATTACTGTTAACTAATTCTTGATTTTTTTTCTTCTAAGATGGGGAATGGGGGAAAAAAACACTGAATTCATTGAAAGAGAGCAAACAAAGTTAGTATAAAAGAAAAATTAATTTGTGTTTACAGCTTGTAATTATGAGTAATGCTGAAACACACATCTCTGTTATATATAAATCTTTGTGCACATCTCTGATGATTTCCCTAAAATAAATTTGAACTGTATGCATTATGGACATTATATGAAATTGTTTTTTTCCCAACAGTTTTTAAACTAAGTATGAATGACATTGAGTTTTGTCAGTTTCTAAGTTTGGCCCCAGATTCTTAGAACTCAAAAGCGTGGATTATGATCTACTCAAACCATTCAACTTATGCCAAATATGTGGCATATTTCGAGTGGTTTGAAGCCACTTGAAATTGAAGGTAAGTATGAAAATTACAGAAAGAGGTGGTAGATAAAGGAACAATCATCATTATTTATGGCATGATCAAGATCTTTAGTGTCATTATAATTGGAGATACTTGAAAATGTCACAGCCAAACTTACCTGATGACTATCAAATAAAACCAATTGTACCTATCTATTACTTGGCAAGGTACCAAGAGGTTCTAGAAGATCATTAACCTGGGAATTAGATGTGTTCCTGTTCTACCCCTAACTAGCTGTGTGACCACAAAGGGCACCACTAAACCCTCCAAGGCTCAGTTGTACTATTTAATTCAAGTTCTAAAATTCTAAAAGGAACTGTCTCCCACTCTCTTTACACAGAAACCCCATATCAGGTACCAGACAAGGATTTAGTTATAAAGGTCTATCTATTCAGAGAAAGCACACACAGGAGTAAGAATAAATAGCAGTATGGCTCAGTAGTAATTATAACGACACCAAATTGCTATCAGTATAATGACAATAACAATATTTTATATTTTATGAGACAGTACCATGAAAACAATCTGGAACATCACAGAGAAGAGATTCCTTGCTCCCTGGGAGTATGAAGTGAAAAGTGAAACTGAAAGTCACTCAGTTGTGTCTGACTCTTTGCGACCCGGTGGACTATACCGTCCACAGAATTCTCTAGGCCAGAATACTGGACTGGGTAGCCTTTCCCTTCTCCAGGGGATCCTCCCAGCCCAGGGATTGAACCCAGGTCTCCCACATTACAGGCAGATTCTCTACCAGCTGAACCACAAGGGAAACCCAAGAAAACTGGAGTGGGTAGCCTATCCATCTTCTCCAGACAATCTTCCCGATCCAGGAATCGAACTGGGGTCTCGTGCATTGCAGGTGGATTCTTTCCCAACTGAGCTAAAACACATTGATGTACCAATCAATATAATTTAAAATATCTTAAAATACACATAAACCCGAGACTATGTGTCATGCACTGCTCATTTGTGGGGACGAAACTCTCTTTAGACAAATTCTAAGCTCTCTACAAGATGACCTGGCCTCTGAGCAGGAGTATGAATTATAAAAAGATTGATAGATGTTACAATGACTCTACCTGTGTAGGCCCTGTATTCTTTTATCATAGCTCTCAAATCTGTAGATTAAATGGTCACTCTCATTTTAAATTTCCTGCCTGTAATCTTTGCAAAGCACTTGACAGGAAAAGGATGATGCTGGGGTTTTCCATTGAGTAGAAGCAAGAATGGGGAAAAAAAAAAAAAAACTGACCAGTGATGACAAGCATTCAAATAAATGTTCTGGGAAAGATTTGTTTCATCTCAGACCAGATTAGAGATTAAGAATATCCGGGACCCTGGACTGTGATTGCAAAGGAAGTCAAGACTTCCTTCCCCACAGCTGCCCTTGAGGAAGCTAGTATGTCCCAAGTATATCTTCTTTCATTGTGCTCCCCAAGGGAGAAAAGCAAAGTAGCACATCTCTCACGGATGCCAAACCAGGGTGAGGTCCCTACCCCCACTCCCCTCCAAAAAAAGGTGCCAGATCTGACATCCTGTCTGGTTGAAGCCACATCCTTAGACAGCAATTGAAATTGCATCAGCCTTCACCTTGCTGGGGCACCTTTTCCTTTAAACGAAGGGCAAGTGACCATTAAATGTGGCTCCCAAAATAACCCAGTGGTTTCATTGCATTTGGAATGTCTGACATCTAGAACTGAGGAAGTGGATGTACTGCCTCTGAAGGGGGAGGGGAGGGTGGTGTTACCCTGTCCACTGTGACCCTTCACTCAGTTACTCAATAGGAACAGCTGCCAAACTCACAGGAGCTTCAAAATCTAGACAATGGATTATATTCCTTAGCTGTTTATTTAAACATTACAAAAGTCAGCCCCACCTGGCAGAATGAATTATAGGCAAAGGGAGTTTTAATGACAGTAAAAGCCTTTAATAAAGAGCCAGAGTTCTCTCATGACTAGAGAGTAGGAAAATGTGGTATAAAAATGAAGAAGGAAATTCCCTGGCGGTACAGTGGTTAAGACGCCAAGCTTCCACTGCAGGGGGTGTGGGTCTGATCTCTGGTGCGGGAGCTAAGATCCCACATGCTACTTGGGGTATGGCAAAAAAAAAAAAAGGAAAACGTAAGGTGGAATTTCCTCATATGGATTAACTTTTGTTTACCATAACTTGACTTTTTTTATTTTGAATTTCCCAGTTGAATTTGTCATAATAAGAGAATAAAAGGTCTTAATTTGTAAGAAGCAAATATGGACTTGCTGCTAAAATAAAACTCATAGGCTGATAATATCATAAACTTCACTGATCCTAAAATATTAACTGTGTGAGCATGGCTAGTACGAACACAGGACTCCATAATGTAAATGGCAGTGTTTCATGAATGGTTCTTATTATCTTTTTATACTATTCTAGTTTTTCCCCCCATATTAAGCTGGCATTAGTTACATAAAATTTTTTAAACCCACAAAATACTCAGAAGGCCTATATGTTTTAATGTGAGAAAGGCCTATATTTTCTTTCAGTCTAAAAACCAAAATAGAAAAAATAAAAATACATTTCAGCTGGTCTGACCTATTTTCTGACAGGGAAAAAAAGTCTTCTTGTGATTTCTTTTTCTCCCATGTTTTATGGAGATGTAATTGACCTAAGACAGGAGGAGAAAGGGATGACAGAGGATGAGATGGTTGGATGTCATCACTGACTCCATGGACATAAGTTTGAGCAAGCTCCGGGTGTTGGCAATGGACAGGGAAGCCTCGTGTGCTGCAATCCATGGGGTCACAGAGTCGGTTGGACATGACTGAGCGACTGAACTGAATTGACGTATAACATTGTGTAAATTTGTGTACAAAATGTTGATTTGACAAAGCTATATATTGTAAAATGATTATACCATAGCGTTAACTAAGCCTTCCTTGTTGTCCCATAATGACCATTTCTGTTTTGTGTAAGAACATTTAAAATTTACTCTGAGCAACATTCAGTTATATACTACAGTATTATTAGCTATACCATACTGTATATCAGGCTCTCAGAACTCGTGGATTTTATAACTGAAGTTTGTACCCTTTGACCAATATCTCCTCATTTCTTCTCCCAAAGTTTTTTGTAACCTCTACTCTACTGTTTCCCTGAGTTTGGCTTTTATAGATTTCACATACAAGTGAGATCATACAGTATTTGTTTTTCTCTGTCTGACTTATCTCATTTAGAGTAAGGTCCATCCACATCACTGCAAATGGCGGGATTTCCTTGTATCTCATGGCTGAGTAATATTCCATTCCAGGTCTTCTTCCTCTGTTCATCTGTTGATGGACACTTAGGCTGTTTCCGTATCTTAACTACTGTGAATAAGGCTGTGTTGAATATGGAGTGCAGAGATCTCTGTGAGATCCTGATCTCAGTTCCTTTGGATACATACCCAAGAATGGAATTGTTGGATCATTTGGTAGATCTATTTTTAATTTCATTTCTTTTTAGAAACTCCACTAATTTTATGGGGGTTTTTGATGTATCAATTTGGGTTCCCACCAAAAAGCCCAGGGGTTCCCTTTTCTCCACACCCTGCCAATACTTATCTGTTTTTTTTTTTTTTTTTTTTTTATGATAGCCATTCTAACAGGTATTAGGTGATATCTCATTGTGGTTTTGATTTCCATTTCCTTGATAATTAGTGGTGTTGGGTAAATTTCTTTTTTTTCCTCTAGTAATTGTTTTATTGAGGGGTAACATAGGTCCAGAACACACACAGTTTTATTGAAAGATAATAAAAATCATACGTGGAACACACTTTCCTGTGATCTCTACCCAGAGCAAGAAAGCAAACGTTACCAGCACCTTAAAAGCCTCCTTCAACTCACCTTTTGATTCCTCTCCTCCTCAAGGATGCCTCTATCCCAACTTCTGCCTCCACAGACTAGATTTGTTAGTTTTGAGTAAATATATGTATAATATATATATATGGTATATACATAAATACATATATATTTCTCCTGTCTAGTTTCTTTTACCCAACAGGATGTTAATGAGATTCATTTATATCATTGCATGGTGTTGGTGTTGTTCAGTTGCAAAGTCGTCTGACTCTTTGTGACCCCATGGAATGCAGCATGCCAGACTCTTCTGTCCTTCACTATCTCCCAGAGCTTGCTCAAATTCAAGTCCATTGAGTCAATGATGTTATCTAACCATTTCATCCTCTGCTGCCCCCTTCTCCTCCTGTCCTCAATCTTTCCCATCAGGATGTTTTCCAATGAGTTGGCTCTTTGTATCAGGTGACCAAAGTATTGGAGCTCCAGCATCAGTCCTTCTGATGAATATTCAGGACTGATTTCCTTTAGGACTGACTGGTTTGATCTCCTTGCAGTCCAAGGGACTCTCAAGAGTCTTCTCCAACACCACAGTTCAAAAGCATCAAGTCTTTGGAATTCAGCCTTCCTTACAGTCTGAATCTCACATCTGTACCTGACTACTGGAAAAACCAAAGCTTTAACTATATGAACCTTTATTGACAAAATGATGTCTCTGCTTTTTAATATGCTATCCAGGTTTGTCATAGCTTTTCTTCCAAGGAGCTAGTATCCTTTAATTTTATGGCTACAGTCCCCATCCACTTTGGTAGGCTAAAATAAAATCTGTCACTGTTTCTACTTTTTGCTCATCTATTTGTCATGAAGTGATGGGACTGGATGCCAAGATCTTAGTTTCTGGAGACCTTTTACCCTTTAGCAGTCATTCTACTGTTTCTTGCTCAGCTTTCCCACCAAATCCTAAACAATCATTAATCTACTTTCTGTCTCTATAAAGTTGCTTATTCTGGACATTTCACATAAATGAAATTACAAAATGTGTGGGGTTTTGTAGTTGGCTTCTTTCACTTGGCATGATGTTTCCAAAGTTCATGAATGCTATAGCACAGATCAGCACTTCATTCCTTTTTATGGTCAAATTATATTCCATTGCATGGATGTGCCACATTTTATTTATCTGTTGATGGACATTTGGGTTGTCTCCATTTTTTGACTATTATGAATAATACTGCCACACATTTGCATAAAAATTTGTGTACAAGTTTCGTATGGATATTATATTTTCACTTCTCTTGAGCACATAGGAGTGGAATTGCTGGGTCATATCAGAGAAGGCAATGGCACCCCACTCCAGTACTCTTGCCTGGAAAATCCCATGGACGGAGGAGCCTGGTAGGCTGCAGTCCATGGGGTCGCTGAAGGTCGGACACGACTGAGCCACTTCACTTTGACTTTTCACTTTCATGCATTGGAGAAGGAAATGGCAACCCACTCCAGTGTTCTTGCCTGGAGAATCCCAGGGACGGGGGAGCCTGGTGGGCTGCTGTCTATGGGGTCGCACAGAGTCGGACACGACTGAAGTGACTCAGCAGCAGCAGCATGGTAACTATATTTAACTGAGGAACTGGCAGACTGTTTTCCAAAATATCTTCACAATTTTACATTCTCATTTTAATCTTTAAACAATTTATAAAATATGTTTTACATTGAATAAATTATATACATAATAAAAAATTCAAACAGCATAAATGGCTAAAAAGTGAAAAGCAAACTTTACCCTCTACATATTGCAAATGGCTAGGTGGCTGACAGGCTGCTCTGGACCATGGGGTGTAGATGCTTACCTGGTTTTGCACACCTAATGCCTTTAGGACTGAATAGAAAGGGAAAGAGGAAGAGGTGAACTGAATGTGTATTTTGAATCATACAAGTCATCTTCATTTCATTAAGCTCTTTATTCACATCTTTTTTCTTCAAGTTTTATAGAACCGGAATTATCTGTTGAAAGGACTTTTTTCAAAAGGTTTTTAAGATATATTCCCAATCTGCTCTCAGAAATGCCCCAATTTAAAGTCTCATCCGGACTGAATACTCATTTCCCTGTACCCTTGTCAGCAGACTAATACTGTGTATTACCACTTTACATGTAACTTTCTACTTGCCAATTTGCTACACACAAGGAGTCTCTTGACAAGTTGTCTATTCCCCAACGCTGCCTCTAGAAACAGGAAGGGGTCTTTTTCTTTATTCATTTTATTACTTTAGCTCCATCAATGTGACTCGGCCCTGGGGCTACAGGCACCGTAGAGGAGGAGACCGCGTGGCGACCTACCGGATCAAGCTCACCTCGACTAGCTATGGGAGCCAGGATGCACAACCTTTCCCGGTAGGTCCACCTGGGAGTCTCTAGGCGGCAGAGGGCGCTGTGGAGCCAGGGCCGGACCCCGCCCCCAGGGCCGCGCGCCGCGCCCCGTGACGTATTTCCGCGTCATCTGCCGCCGAGGCGTGCTCTCATTGGCTGTCAGAGAGGCAATTGGGGCGGAGCCAGGTGGGCGTGTGGAAAACGCAGCCTCCTGGAATTGGGGGGGCGAGGCTTCCCCTGTCCCCAGCCCTCCCCCAACTCTCCCCCGCCCTCCAGTCCGTCTCTGGGACTGCTGCGCTGAGCCGCTTGGAACGCGGCAGTGGCGGCGGCGCACTTTCCCGGGCTGTGGCTGGATCAGCGTTGTGGTGCGCGCGCCCGGGACCGGTTGACTGAGGGAGAGTGGGAGGGAATCCCGGGCTGCCGAGCTGCGCCGGCGGGGAAGCCCTTCGGTTCCCTGTGCACTGAGCAAGTGGGCCGGGGGTTCCCCCAGACCGCCACTGGCCCTTTGGCCCTGACGGGACCGCGCAGGGCGCGCCCCCCGAAGGCAGCCTTCGGGCTTGCGGCCCAGACTTGGCCCCGCGAGACCGGCGCGGGGCAGCTCAGAGGGAGGAAGCTAGAGGGGCCGCCCTCAGAGTTGGGAGCGCCTTTCCTGGGTCCAAAATGCCCAAGAAGAAGCCGACGCCCATCCAGCTGAACCCGGCCCCGGACGGCTCCGCGGTTAACGGGACCAGCTCGGCGGAGTAAGTCTTGGGGTGGGGGGCGGGCTGGGGAGGCCCGGGCCGGGGTGCAGAAGCCAGTCGGGTGTGCGCCTCGCGCGGGGCTCTGCTCGGGTCATCACGTACGTCTCGGGCCGCCGGGCGCGAGGAACTCCCGGCCGCCGAGGTATCAGTGACTAAGCACTGATTGTGCTCCTGACTCAGACCAGTCCGTGCACCCAACGAGTAGCGATGCCCCATCCCCACCCCTTTACCGACCCTTTCAGTCATCCCTGACCTCTGGTTATTTTCCCTCTCCCTAAAAAATAAAAACTGGTTTATCGCCCGCCTGTCCCCAGCTCTTTCTCCTAGATTCTCTGGGATTCTGGTGTGTAACTGGGAGAAGGGAGCCAATGTTTTGGAAAAATTAAGATCGCATCTGCGTCTTGAGATCAACTCAGGATGTATAATGTGGAGTTGGGACCGGCAAGCAGTCCTCACCTTCGTGCTTGACACCTGTGGGCTGGGAGTGGCTAGTCGCGGCCGCTGCCTGGCCAGCGAGTACGTGTGTACACCAACACCCCCGAGGCTTTTTACTTGTCGACTTTGGGAGCTCCCATTCCTTGGCCTTCTTCCTGGAGACTCTTGTTTTGAAGGGAGCTGCTTTTCTTTTCTTCATCTGACTTTTCATTCATTCACCAGATCTCTTCTCATAGGTGTCTCTCCTGGGCTGCTTTAATTGGCCATGAGCCCAATTTTGGACCTGAGACATCACACCATGTTCTTGGAAATCACACACAAGGTGTTCCATCTCTGCAACTTCCAGTGTTCATCACAAACCAGCAGTTTACTTCTTTAAACAGTGATGAGTCTGTTTGATGGACGTTTCTGAGTTGCCAGCTCTTTTGTATCCTAGGTAAGGGACAGGACTGTGTGAAGGAGAAAGATCTGGCGAGCTGGAGAAATAAACAGAAAAGATTAAGAGTTCTTAATCTCTTACCTGCACCCTTGGAAACTTTAGGAAACCACCTGATGAAAAGAACAGATTAGGCCTCGACCTTCTGCCCTTTGGTGATTTCTGTAACCTCTGTTTGTCTCTCTCGATGTTAATAGCCTGGGGACTTGTTGGCTTGGTGGCTCTGTCCACCCCTATAATGATCACAAGGCCAGTGGTGAACAGACCTGTGATGTGAGCTCAACCACATTCCTCAGACAAACTCCTTTCGATACTGAAGTATCTGTTTTGCATGATATTAACTTGCCCAGGTTAGTGGATAACTTTGCAAACATTGATGCACGTTTAGTGTACGGAATTTTATCCCCTAAAAATAGTCTGAAATCACCCCCACCTCCACCACCACCACCAGAGCGGGGCAGGACAGGACAAATTTTGACCACAGTGGATTCTGACTGAATGTTGTGTCCTGACCATCGTGCTCCCATTCGTTTTGGAGGAAGGTAGTGAGTGAAAGTGGGGTTTCCCAAGTGGCACTAATGGTAAAGAACCCACCTGCCAATGCAGGAGACAAGAGATGCAGGTTTGATCCTTTGGGTCGGGAAGATCCTCTGGAGGGGGGCAAGGCAGCTCACTCCAGTACTCTTGCCTGGGAATCCCATGGACAGAGGAGCCTGGTGGGCTACAGTCCATAGCGTCTCAAAGAGTCGGACACAACTGAAGCGACTAAGCCGCAGCAGCAGCAGTGAGTGGAAGTACCTGTAGTCATTCTGTTGTTGTGACCCAGTGTTCTTACAAAGTGACTGTAAGAACTCACAAGGAACTTACAAAGTTCTTACAATTGTGACTGTGTTCTTACAAAGGGGAGAGGGAAGAAAAAACGGAAAAAAACTATGCTGAAGTTGGTGGCAGATATATTTGGTGGGACTGGGAGATTCTAAACAGTGGGTAAAAGGTTGGACTCTGGAGTCAGGCTAAGTTTGTGGTTTTTTGATCTGGGTCAGGTCTCTCTAGGGCTTAGGTTTAGCTTTTTTGTTTGTGAAAATGGGTCTAATGATAGATCTGTTTAGAGTTGTGAAGACTAAGTGGGCTAATAGTAGTAGCTCTCCCGTCAGTGTTGGCTGCTGGTACCTTTGTTACTGGGTAGAGAATGCTGAGGGAAGCCTGAAGGTAATTTGCAGTCGTGGTGGTAGATGAGGCGCCATAGCTTCTGGATAACCAACCCCCTTACTCAGTTTTCTGTGCCGTGTGCATCTACCTCCGTGACTCATGGCTGTGTTACAGTAGGAGGCATCTCTGTGTAGGCTGCCTGAGACAAACGGGGACTGTTCCCCTGCCCCTTGCCTTCATGGGGGAAAGCTGTACACATCTGTTAATACATCTTTCCCGTTTTTCAAGCAAAGCTGATGTATTCATGTTTCTCTCAGTAGATCAGGCCATGATTTGGCACATTTTCATAAAGTGTAAAAAGAAAAAAGTCCATTGACATTAAAGAACTCTTGGTACTAAATTGGCAAGGTTGTTTGTCTGTGACTCCCTGGCACTTGGGACTGCTCTCTAATGGAGCACTTACCCCATTCAGACAAAGTTATGTTATATGAGACCTGGATTCTATGCAGCTTCTGGGGGTCCTTGAAGAAAAAGACTGCAAAAATATTTCTTTTGCAAGTTTGCAAAAATATATGAGTATATTGCAAGGGTGCTGAATGTTAGAGTGAAATAAGTTGGAAACAAGATCATGTCATTTCCCTGTTTAAAATGTTTTCTCTGGGAATTCCCTAGTGGTCCAGCGATTAGGACTTCCTGTTTCCACTGCTGAGGGCCTGGGTTCAATCCCTCGTCAGGGAACTAAGATCCCACAAACTTCACAACTCAGCACCGCTCCCCACACCCAAAAAAAGTTTTCATAGTTTCATTGCAGTTAGAATAAAATAAAATTGAAATTCTTTATATTGGGCTGTACGTCTGCTGTATCCCCCCTTCCCTGCCCCATCTCTTTAACCACACTTCCTGCTGCTCCTTTCTTCCGTTACGCTGGTCTTCTTTCACTTCCTCCATGGGATGGTCCATGCTCCCTCCAGACCCTCGCACATGCTGTTCCGTTGGCCTGACATGAATCCTCCCTTTCTCTTCCCAAGCTGCGAAGGAAGCAGTCTTCACCTCTCTGAGTAACTGTCATTTCCTCAGAGATGTTCACAGACCACCTAATCTAAAGTGGGTCCCTCTTTCTCATGTCACCTGACTTTTTTAATGGCACTCATTCACTGTCCATAATCTTTTACTGGGGTATTTTAATATTTCTGTCTTCTGTACACCTTATAACCTGTAAGATCGGATCGCCCTTTTTATATTTGCTGTTCAATAAGTAGTGCCTGGAATAGTACCTGGAAAGTAATCAGTGCACAAATGTTTGTGGAGAAAATTAGGGAAATTTCTAATATTTGCATAGTCTGTTTATCAAGTCTTTTAATAGCTTTTCTTTTTTTTTTGGTTATTTCTCCCTTTATTTTCATTCCCTCCTCCCCACTTTCTTCTCTTCCCAAGACACCATCTCACCCACTCTGGATATTTAATATATGGTCCTATAATTCTACCTATTCGTTGGGTATATGTGTACTTTTGGGAGGGAGATAGTGTTGTTTTGTGTGCTTAGGGTGCTGTATACTATTGTGCTATTATTCAGCCTTGAAGGAAATCCTGCCATTTGCAACACCATGGATGGACCTGGAGGACAGAATGCTAAATGAAATAAGCTAGACACAGAAAGAAAAATACTGCATGATTTCAGATTTTATATAGAATCTAAAAAAAAGGAATACATGAAAGCATAGAGTAGATAGGTGGTTACCCGGGGTGGGGAGGTGGGGAAAATGGGAGGATATTTGTCAAAGGATACAAAGTTGTAGTTAATAGGGTGAATACATCTAGAGATCTAATGCTTAGTGTGATGACTATAGTTAATAATACCGCGTTGAATACTGGACATTTGCTGGGAGAGTAGATTTCAGGTGCTCTTGTCACACACACACCCCACATGGTAAATGTGTGAGGAGATGTGTATATTAATTAGCTTGACTGAAATAATCATTTCACTATGTGTATATAGTGAATCATCATGTTGTACACTTTAAATATTTTCATTTTTTATTGAAAATCCTATTGTGCTATAAATCTGCATCAGTTGGGATAGACTAGAAAATCTCAGTAGTTTAACATGCTTTCAGGTTAATGGGAGACTCTTTTGATTGGATTCCAATCAGGGCCTCCGGCTGACTGAGGCACCATGTCTGAAATACGCTTAATGAGAAGGGAGTCTTGAGAACCACATGCTGGCTTTTAAAGTTTCTGCCTAGAAGTGGCACTTTTGCTCCCGTTTTTGTAAAGCAAATCACATGGCCATGGTGACCTTCACAGGGGACAGGGGCCTTCTTGGAAGGAAAAGAAGCAGCAGTATTTGAACGGAAGCAATGACCACCCTTAACTTTTATTTCAGGTTTTTCTTTTTCAAACAAGTGCTGTATTTCTGAGCTCTGTTCATAGTGTTAGACGTGTATCTAGTTAATTGTTTCCTTGGTTGCAGAGCAGTCTATCATGTGCATGTACCACATTTTACTTATCATTCCCCTAGAATAAGAAGACAGTTTTGTCGTTTCTAACCCCTTGCTGCTTCACACAGTGAAGCCATCACTGTCCTTAAATCTGCACCTCCTTTTGGACTCTTATAAGAGTTCCCTGTGGAATGTACTCAGAAATGGGATTGCTGAGTGTGAGGGTACTTTGCCTCTCCTTCCATGATAAGGCATTCGCTTACTCTTTCTTTGTGCTTTATTTTTTTTTTCTGTTTCCTTTTTATTTTTGAAATTGTGAAAGTACAAAAACACACAGGAGACTTGGAAAATACAGAACAAGTTATATGTAGTTCCACTATATATTACAGTTGTTTTTTTAAGTAGATAAATTAAGATTTTTAGTTGGGAGTTTCAATATCAAACTCTCAAAAATTAATAGAATGAATATACAGAAAAGTAGAAGGATAAAGTGGATCTGGAAGGCACCATGAACCAATTCAGCCTAATTAAAATTCATAAAGTTCACGTAACAGTAGGATACAAAATCTATTCAAGTTCCCATAGACTGTAAACTAGGAGACATTGAAACATATCCAGGGACATAAAACAAGGTGCAAAAATTTCATGGTCTAGGGGAATTGAAATCATATAGAGTCTATTCTTTCTTTGTGTTTTAAAGAGTACTTTTAACCCTCCCAAGGAGAAGCTGGAGCGCTGAGTAGAGTTCGAAGTTGCAATGCAGGGTGCTCCCCAAGACTTCACTTTTTCTTTTACCTTAGGCAAGTCTTTTGTACTTTCTGACTTTTAGTTTCCTTATCTGCAGAGTGAGGATGAGAGTGGTTTATAAAATCTCTGTCTTAGTGGCCGACGAGGCACTGCCTGATCAGGTTCTTAGTTTTCCCCATCGTCCCCTTCACTCTTGGCTCCAGCCATGCTGTGTTCCCTTTGCTGTTCCACAGTGTTGGTTGGCTGCATTCCAGGCTCAGAACTTTTGCTGTTCTCTCTACCTGGAATTCTCTTCTGCCCAATACCCACATGACTTGCTCCCTTACTTCCTTTGGAACTCTGCTCAAATGTTTCTTCACACAGGCCGTCTTGGATCACTCTATTTGTAGCACTCCCTGTCATGCTTGACTCCCTTATTTGCCCTATTTTTCTTTGCAGCACTTACCGCTAATCAGTGTTGCATTGTCTATAAATATTTATCTCCACCTCCCCCTGCCCTAAAATGTATGCTTCATGAAGGTGGGGGGTTGGTTTGTTCCTTGGTCAGTGAGTAGATCAGTGTCTGGCCCATAGCAGATACTCAGTAGATATCTGTTGACTACATGATTGAATCGTTCCTACCTTGAAGGAGTATCGTGAAGATTAAACAAGATAACACATACGGAAATGCTTTGAAGACCACAAGGTGCTGAATAAACAAGGCACATTGCTTGGCCTTGGTGGCATCCACAGCTTTTTGATTTGCATCAGCACTTTCTGCAGGTTTGTGGGAACACACATCTGTTAGTGTGAAAGCCCTTAAGGAAGGGGGCAGAGAGATTGAAATGGGTTGTTGTGCTTTTGGGGGTTCTCTTACGGCCTTAGGCGCTTCCCTGATGGCTCAGTTGGTAAAGAATCCGCCTGCAATGCAGGAGATCCTGATTGGATTCCTGGGTCAGGAAGATCCGCTGGAGAAGGGATAGGCTACCCGCTCCAGTATTCTTGGGCTTCCCTTGTGGCTCAGCTGGTAAAGAATCCACCTGCAATGTGGGAGATCTGGGTTCGATCCCTGGGTTGAGAAGATCCCATGGAGAAGGGAATGGCTACCCACTCCAGTATGGGCTTCCCTTGTGGCTCAGCTGGTAAAGAACCTGCCTTCAATGCGTGGGTTGGGAATATCCCCTGGAGAAGGGAAAGGGTGCCCTCTCTGGTATTCTGGCCTGGAGAATTCCATGGACTGTATAGTCCATGGGGTCGCAAAGAGTTTGACACGACTGAGCGTCTTTCACTTACGACCTTACCTGGGATGTGCATTACGATAACTAGAAGCTTTTGAAGTGGTTTTAACTGACTTTGTAGTTCTGAATTTAGGTGCTTCTACTGGTTTGTTGCAGCAATAACTAGTACTGGTGCAGTCTTTTGAGAACAGCTTCAGGTAAAAAGTAGGGGCAGCTGAACCTTGTGTCCTTGGGAAGAATGTCTCTGCTGTTGCACCAGATATAGAAAGAGCAAAAGGTTCATAAAGATGGCTTAGTCTGGGGCAGGGAGATGTGTAAGGTCCTTGTTTGAACATAAGCATGTACAGCATTCTACTTTCACTTATTTATGCATCTTTTGAAAACAGGGAGAGAATACTTCAGCAGAGCTTCCCATCTCTAGATTGATTTTTCTCTGGCTGATCCCTTTATTGTCCTTCCATAGCCCCTGCTTTTTACCTCTGTCTGGTCTTGCTCACATGGTTTCCTTTGTCTGGAATGCCCTCCTCCACTTTCCTGTGTGATTTTATTTTTGTCTTGTATTTGCCACCACACTTTAGGTGAGGGGAGGACCTATCACTATGAGCAAAGGAACCATGACTATCTTGTGTACTGATATTTCCCTCACATCTAGTCCAGGGCCTGGAATGAAAGAATGCTCCCATCTTTCAAGACCTAGAATAGAGTTCATCTCCCATGTAGCCTTTTCTGAGTAACTCCATGCTATTCTAGGACCCGAGTTTGAGACTTAGTTATGCTACTTCTATATTGCTGATCTTTGGCATGTCGTTTATTTATTAAAAAAAATTTTTTTTTGTATGTTATTTAACTTCACTGAGTCTTAGCTTCCCTCATTAGTAAAGTAAGGATGATAATATAACAAACCTGTGAGGGAAGGAGGGCAGGTGAGCATCATCCAAAATAACGTTATAAAAGTATTTTATGATTGTTGGAAGCTGTCTACATGGGAAGTGTAATTAGTGGTGCTGGCTTTGGTTTCTTCCTTCTCAGTTGACTGTTACCTTTTTTTCTTAATACCAAATTGCAAATGTTGATACATCATGTTAATTTATACATTTTATATGCTGCCTGTTCTTTGAAGTCTTACCCAAACCTGCATCTAATCAAGCCTTGAGATCTGACTTTCTGTTTACAGCACATACAGGGACAGAGAAGCAAGTGAAATGACACCAGGAGGAAACAGACAAATTCAGGATGTGGAATATTCTCTAAGACAACCGACCCGGTCCCTTTAGTCAATGTCATGCGGGAAAAGTAAGGGAGGGTGCTGTTTGAGAATAAGAGACTAAGGAGACATGCCAGTCAAATGTAATGAACCTTGGTTGGGTACTGAATCAAAAAATGTAATAGCTGTAAAAATGATTTCTTGGAACAACTAGGGAAATTTAGAGAATTATGGTTAATTTTTTAGATGTAATAATGGTATGATTATGTAGGAGACTGTTGTTGTTCATAGTTGATGAGTGAAACTTTGAAATGGTTCAGGAAAAAAAATCACACTCACATAGTAGATAAAGCAAATGGGGCAAAATTGTTCACAGTTGTTTAGTTGGTTAGTGTATGAGTTTGACTCTTCCCTTCTTTCCATAGTTCTTATGTTTGAAAAAATTAATAATAAATTTTTAAAAAGTACCCAGAGATTAAAATTCATCCTAAATCTTACGTCCTTTTTAACATTAACTTACATTTTCTTTCTCCCCCTTTGTACTCTGGCCTGTGTGTTTGTGTGTGCGCTTCGTCGCTCAGTCGTGTCCTAATCTTTTAGGCCTCATGGATTGTAGCCTGTCAGGCTTCTCTGTCCATGGGGTTTTTTCCAGGCAAGAATAGTGAAGTGGTTTGCTATTTCCTCCTCCAGGGGGGTCTTCCCTGACCCAGGGATCAAACCCGAGTATCCTGCATCTGCTGCATTGCAGATGAATTCCTTACCATTGTACTATCTGGCCTGTATTGTATAATAAACATCACATTAAATTCTGTATCATTTTGAAGTCATATGCTTTCTTTTTCACTAAATGTTCCTTGTGTCTTTTTTTCCTCCATTAATTTGATTACTTGGGACCATGCCTTTTTGGACCCCTGGGTCTACATCACTCCATTCGCTTAGTATAGTAAATCATTATTGGTAAATTGGACAAAACCAAAATAACGTTAAACAAACTAACCAACAACAACAAAAAACTCTTCCATGCAAGCTTCCATTGGTATGAATTGGTAATTGTTTCTACCACATCCATAGGAAGCACAGGTCAAGCAATGGAGAATCTTTCCAACATATTGAAAAAACGTGGAGAACCCACAGACTGGGAAGAAGATGAGGTAAGCTTGAGAAGAAAGCTTAGAGTCTCAGTTTTGTTTCTCTTAGTCCTTTCTTGAAGCTGCCAGTTTTGAAAAAATCATCCTAGTCTCTTTCTGCCACTTGATTATATTTTTACTTTGTGTCCTGTATCCTGTCTCTTTTGTCTGAAAACCCACGAGAGCTGTTTGAAGGCTCACATACCTGTTTGCTAAATTAACAACCTTCCAGAATGAATTGCGTTTTTTTGTTTTTAAAAGAGCAGGTGTTCTCTGAATCCTGGTGCAGGGCCTACTGCTAAAAATGCTGATCCTAAAAAAAATAAAAATAAAAATGCTGATCCTGCCTCTGATTTCTTGGGGGAGCCCCCAGGGGTATCCTGCTTTGATGTCAGCAAGGGAGTCAGATAAGAAGATGTTGCATGGGGGTTGAAGAAAAATCAAATAGAGTGATTTCTTCCCCCTGAACCCAACTCTTTTTTGAATATTTGCTTGCTCATGTACAACTTTAAAAGAAAATTGAATATATCAGTACCTTTTTAAGGAAAGAACCTGCAGACATTAAATTTTCCAGTTTAACTTTTGGTTATTCCGTTATATACATACATAGATAACTGTAATCAGTTGATGGGTTCCCCTCCTACCCCATTTTTACTCACAGACATAATTCTCATGCTTGTCATTTATTTTTGGCTAAAGAGTAGAATTTGATAGGACCTGGCTTCACAAGTGACACTTGTTGATTATTTATATGGCTTCCAAAGTTTTATTATTTACTGATACTCTTATAAGTATCTTGAACTAATTTGTTTTGTTCTTTTAAACTAATTCATACACCAAATCAGAGGCAGTGAACCACGTTACCCATTTAGTTATGTATTACTGAGTGTGTTCCATAAAAAGACAGAACCAATTTACAGTGTATATTTCAACTAGTTCCTCAAGCTTTAGGAAGTTGGGTTTTTTTTTTTTTTTTAAATTTAATGATTTTTTTTTTTTTGATAGTTCAATAGGGCTCCCTCTCAGTCTGCTTTGCTTTGTTTGTCAGGCTGTATTTTTGAAATGGGATTATTTTCAGTCTAAACTAATATTTAATGAATGCATTTTGAATGCATGGATTCTGCTGGATGGTGTAGACAGGTGAGTAAGATTCTTTTTGCCTCCACGGATCTTAAAATCTCATGTATGGAGAGGTTGCAAGTTCACAAGAAGGAGGAAACAGATGGGTAGAGTAAGAAAAGTGCCCCAAGAGAAAGAGGTACAAAGAAAGTACTGTCGATGCTCATTGAGAGCAGGAAGAACGCACATCCAGTGGGGAAGATTAGGAGGGCCTTCACAGAGGAGATGACATTTGAGCTGGGTCTTGAAGGATGGCTAGGATTTCCATGGGAATGGGGGAGGGAGGGGGCCTGGCAGGAAGAGAGCTCAGGATGAGCAGCTTCACATAAGTGGGAAAGCTTGGGATGTGTAGAGGAGCCGGCAGCGAGCTCAGTGTGCTGGATGCATAGCTGCAGGTCGCAGGAGATGAAGCTGGAGAGGTAGGTGGGAAGGCTTTGTGGCACAAACTGAACACTTTGAAAAGTTTCGTGCAAGCTTTTTTCTTCTCGGACCATTTTTTAATAGATATGTCTAACAGTTTTGTTGTGCTTTGTTTTATTTATTTATTGTTAGTTTGTGTCTTTTATTAGCCAGTAGACATTACTTGTCTTTTGGTTTGTTGAAGCGATAGGTCAGTGTGCTTCGTATTTTTTCAGTTTTATAAATTATGTGGCTACTACATCATCCCACTGTGATGTTTCCCTTTTATATTGTATTACTTAGGGAAAAATACGTATATTTTTTATTTTCCAAAGCATGTCTTTTGTATGGTACAACCTACTTTTCTTTTGTATTCATACATGTAGCATTATTTCATAACTAGCAGGAGTATGTGGCTTCATTTTCTTCTAGCCTTTTCTCTCCCTTATATGGTCCCATCTGGAATTAATGTGTTTGGGGTGAGGTATGGGTCTATGTTAATTTTTCTACACAATGAGGTCTAATATCTTCATGGAGTTTATTAAATAGGATTTTTATCTCTTGTATTTTCAGGTTTATTTTATGTGGTCTTTATGGTATTTTTAAAATCTATTTCTAAAATTTCTTTTTAGCTCTTACATACTTTTGAGTCATTTTTTGTTATCTTAAATTGGGTAGGGTTAAAGATAACTTTAAAAATTGCCATGGTGTATATTTCCATTTATTAGTGTCTCCCCCTCTCTTTCTATTATGGTGTTATAGTTTCTTTTGAATAATTCTCTTGTGTCCTGAGTTCATATTTCAAATACCTAACATTTTGATGCTGTTGTGATGGAACATTTTTTAATTTGTGTATTCCATCTTGACTGTGATTTGATTTGTATGAATTGTTTATATCCTGAAGCTTTGTTAAATTCATTTATTATATCTAGTAACTTTTGATTGAATATCAGTATTTCTAGATTTATTAGTGTCATCTGCAAAACGTAACTCAATTCTTCCCTCTCAACACCATTTCTATTTTATAGCCATCTCAACTTGCTTTGCTCTCAATAGCAGTTCTTGTGTCCCAGGGGAACATTTGAAACTAATGAGGCTTCCCAGGAACCTTCGGGGCTAGGGGCTTTTCTGCTCTTTCCAAAGAGTTGTGAAAATAGGAAGCAGCTGTCCAGCTTTATAGAAGCAGCGCTTGTTAGGGCTGGCAGGGTTCTTACAGATCCTCTAGCCCTGTGCCTCCTTTTGCAGTATAAGGAAACCAGACCTAGAGAGGGGAAGGAACTTGCTGGGACTTCACACAGCTGGAGTTAAAGAAGGTACCTGAAATTTTATCCCAACTCAGATATATTTTCATTTGGTATGCTTACTTGGTCTGAAAAATTTCTAAGTTTACCCAAAACTGAATTTTGGTAATTTTACCCAGTCTTCTTAAAAATTTTTATAAACCTCTTTTTAGGTAATAATCTGAAACTCTGGAAAAGGATATCTCTCAATATCACCGCTCACCTAAGGTGTTTGAGGAAAAAGGGAATGAGGAAATGGAGGGAGGAAAGGCTATTTTATTTTTGTCCAGGATCCTTAGTAGGAGGGCCTATTTTTAAGCTTCATAATGTCAGTTTTTAAAGCAGTGGTTTTCAGAATAACCACAGACAGAAGTCCCTGTGAAATGAATGCCTTCCTAGAATTGACCTATTTTGAGTTTAAACTGTTACCCAAGAAAGGTTCAGAATTTCAGATGCTCTTAAGCACATTTACTTTTCAGACAAAGTAGAACAACTGAGTTGAGTGAATGATCTGCATAGGTTCCAGAGTCTGGTTAAATCTTGAAATTTGGGGAGTTGTAAGGAGAAGACATGACTAATCAATCGCATTGTTGTACTTACATGTTGACTGGATCCAGGTTCATTATGTTTCTTTATTGAGTTAGAACTTTAATTTTCAGGTTATTGTTTTTTTAAATTAGATTAGACCCTCACCACATTTGAGAGTTCCGAGTTGAAATTATTTGCCCTATTTGATTTCATATCTTCCTTCAGTAAATAATCCTTCAAGGATGTCCTTGTTGGGGAGGCCTCAGAAGTTAGCAGGATTTCTAAGCTAACTATAAACCTTTTGTCTAATGGCTTACTCAAATTCAGATTGAAACCCTACCAAAGTGCTAGCCTGTATTTCAGCTCCTCTGTCTCTTTCCCTCTCTCTCTGAGTCTATGGGATGCTAGAAAAACAAGAAGAGGGTAGTTTAACATTCCAGTAATTATTAACAGTGGAAAATACATCCTGCTTATCGTAGGCATCCATTTGTGTCCACTGATAAAACTTGGACATTGGAGCCACAGAAGAGTTCTATTCACCAAAAGAAGCACCAGTGGAACATTGGACCAGGCTCATAACACATTATATTAGTTTAGATAGAGAGTGCAACACTTATATTATTTTACTGGAACACTTCTAAAATATAGTCTTTTTTTTGTTTGTTTGCCTTATTTTATTTTGGTTACTAAATTAGTGCAAGGTTAGCCATACATGCAGCTTGTAAAAAGGCAGTCCTGAAGCATTTACAAATAAAAAAGAAGTTATAAAATATTTATTAGGGGAAGTCAAGGGGAGAGTTAGCGAGGAAAGTACCAGAAAACCACCAACAGGTGTTTTGGTTGCACTGAACAAAGTTTCAGTTTGATGGGCAATCGGGGGGAAGGGTTTTGTGAATTCCTGAAATGTGAGGTGGCATGCGAGGTGGAGGGGACACAGGGTAAGCGGAAATCAGCGGTTCCGGAGACACAGAAGGCTTGGGTTACTGGAGGCTCACCCCTTGCTGAGGATCCGTAACAATTCCTGAGCAAGTGGCTTTCTTGAAAAACAAGAGCTGCATCTGTAGGGCCCAGGTACAAGTAATCAAGTATGGGTCCTAGATCAGGAAAGGCAAAAGATAGGATAAAGGCAAAAGACATAAAACTTTATCCCTGAAGGACATCATAACTGAAAAAATAACTACCACTGATTGAGGAACTTCCTGATCTGTTTCATCCATTATCTTAAACTTGCACTAAAACTCTGCAAGAAAGGTCATAATATTCTGTTATACAGATAAGGAAAATGAAGTTCAGGAATTTGCATGTTTGCCTAACTAGTTAATGGTGGAGCTAAGTTTGGAACCCAGGTCTGTCTTGCTCTAACACTCAAGCTCTTCCCACATAGCCCTCCAAAGATCACATAAAATACTAGAGGTCATCTTCCAGCTACTCTTGCCAGAACTGTAGCCACTAGCCATATGTAACTATTTAAATGTTAATGAGTTAAAAGTTAAGAATTGGTTCCTAATTTATACTAGCCACACAGAGGACACAGTGCCACATGTGGCTAGTGGTTACTGTACTGGGCAGCACAGATTACATTTTCATTGTTGCAGAAAATCTGTTAGTATCTAGCAGTTATCCAATTTAACTCTTATTTATTTTTGCCCCTTTATTTTGCAAAGGAAAAAATGAAGGACAAAGGTACTAACTTGTTCAGTGTCTCCAGGCCTTTGGGCTGGTTGCCTGGTAGCTTTTCCTATGTTCCACCCCCTTCCTTAAAAAAAATTAGCAGAATAGAGATGTGCAAAAGCAGTGACTCCTACTCTCTCAGCTTTGCCTGGCCTTCAAACTAGATTCTTCCTCCTGAAGTACAGTCCTGAGTTTCCATGAGTTCAAAGAACATTTCGTGGTTAATTTCCCCCAGGGAAATGAAAGATGTTTTTTGGAAAGGAATTCCATGCTAAATGTATGAAATAGCACTTTGATTCCTTCTGGTTCTTTCTCTGCTTTCCTACTAAGCACTTCGTAATTGAACTTGCAGCTGCCAACCATTTGTCTTCCAAATAAGGCCAGCTTCAAAACAGTTCAAATGACAGAGGTATATATACTTTGAATGCCAGCAGCTGCTTGTTATTTGCTGTTTATTCCAATGGCATTTGTGTTAGGGTCAAATAGATTTAGATTATGCCCAGAATTACAACAACAGATTTCTAACTTGTGTGTTTAGAAGATTAAGATGTATTAACATTCATTTAACTGATATTTAGTACATACCTAATATGTATCAGGTACTTGGCTGAGAGATGGACAAAAAGAAAGTTTGCTGAAAATTAGAAAAGATGCCAGTGTTATGGCCAAGTTGAATGTGTTTTAGATTTTCTGATTTTTATTGTCAGTATTTGCCACCCATATATATATATACCTATTTAGTCCTAAATTCAATAAAAGCTTCAGTTTGGATCATAGCTTTGAAATAAAGTGAAGAATCACATGGAAATGTTCTTTTAGTACATGCTGTTAAAGACGTTTAAATTATATACTCCAGTGTTTAAATGACAGTCTAAAATGTATGTGTGTGCTTGGGGGATGAACCTGTGAGAAAAACCAAGGCATTGTACTGGGGTAGTATTTTTAGGAAGCCTAAATGTGATGTTTGATTTCAGTCTAACAGACTCATAGCTTAGAAAATTGTCTTTCAGAAACAGAGAAATTAAAGTTTGGGGCTTTTCCCAAAGGAAATGTTAAAATCACGTAAATGAGTATGCTCAGAGAGATTAAAAGCAAATTTGAGGAGCTTCTGTGGTGACTCAGTGGTAGAGAACCTGCCTGCCAGTGCAGGAGATACCAGTTCGATCCCTGATCTGGGAAGATCCCACATGCTGTGGAACAGCTAAGCCTGTGCACTACAGTATTGAGCCTGCCTCCAGAGCCTGGGAACCATGACGACAGAGCCTTCGTGCCACAACTGCTGAAGCCCGTGCTCCCCAACAAGAGGAGCCACCACAGTGAGAAACCCACAAAGGACAGTGAAGAGTAGCCCCTGCTCACCACAACTAGAGGAAAGCCTGTGCAGCAAAGAAGACCCAGCACATAAAAAAACAGCAAAGAAAACCGATTTGACTGATACCAAGGTGTCTGGGAGAGTGCCTGTCTTCCCTGAGAGCACAGAGGCGGAGCAGAGAGCACCTGAAAGGCGGTGGAGATGGTAGCATGGAATCTTGGGGGGCTCTGACACCTGGCCTTTCTGTCTGAGAGCAGGGGATGGGTGGGTGGGTGCAGAGCATCCAGAGGTCTTCACTGGATTGTTGAGAGTAGGATCTAATTTCTAGAAAGTTGGGGATGGGATTATAAGAGTTTTGGAGGCAACAGACCCAAAAGCAGGATGGTCTGAGGAAGACATTCACCTCTGAGTGGTACTTGTCTTTGGTGTTACTGCAGTGAAGAACCCAGCTTCCTGATCAGATTTTTGAACAAATGTTTCTGCTCCCCCACCCCAGGTGTTTCATTTGAATCTAGAGACCGACCCCTTTTTCGGAGGGATTTGAAAGTCTTCAGAATTTTCAGGCTGCAGTACTTTTGAATAATAGTACCTTATGTAGAGCAACAGTGTGAGATCTGAATTCCTTTTCTACAACTATTAACTCGCCACATGACCATTCTGTGCCTGCTTTCCTGCAAGGTGAGGTTGGTGGTAATGCCTTCTTACCTTTCTGGGTTTAGGTAATGAGCTCCACATGACCCTACAGGTCACCCCTGGGCCCGTTTTCAAGTTCTAAGTAGATCATAAGTAGGTTAAACTTTATTGTTGAAAGGAATCTTGGAGATCTTTTTTGCAGTCTTAATTTTGGCATAGATAATCTAGGACTAGAAGAAAACCTTAATAGAAGTTGACCTTGTCACACAGCAGGTTCTGCTTTGAATTACGAGTGTGACTTCTGAGTGAACATAGCCTGGAGACAGTGAGGCTCAGGGGAGAGGCCTTGGAACCAGCACACTTGAGTTTGAATCTTGACTCCGCCTCTATTTTCAGTGATCTTGTGCAAGTTTTTTCATATCCTTGAATCTGTAAAATGGGCACAGTAATCCCTACCCAGCAGAAAGGATTCATAGATACTTGGTGTGTGTAAACTGCTTTTTGATGATTAACTGGGCTCATGAGGAGGACCAGGACTAGATTCCTGTCCCAGGGTGCCTTATTTTCTATCAGGTGAGAAGGAGAGAAAATTCTCACCTCCCAAAGAACTTCCAGTGATGAGACTCTTCAGCTGTTCTTTATCCACACAGACTTAGAATAGAGACAACACCGGGCATACTTGCAATATCTGGGGATGTGCAGGAAGGAAAAGAATTATTTTCAGTGAAAGAGGAGGCTGCACAAGGTGCCTGGGAAACAACTGCCACAGTGCATCCTAATATAGACTCCTCCCAGCGTCTCGAGGCGGCCGTCTGCCTGGCAGGCACCACCGGGAAGCTCAGCTTTCATCTCCAAGAGTTTAAAGAGGATTTCCTGGGGAGCGTGTGTGCGTGTGTGTAGGAATAGGGAGGGGTAGTCACTGTCATACAGGGAAGGTATGGCTTCCCTTTCTTCCTGGGGCTCAAACCAGATGTTGAGGGTCAGTTCCAGGTAGGTCTTGGGTTCAGCTTCTCCTTCATGTTTCTTCTAGAGGTCTTCCTCAATGGGCCCTGGCCTCTGCTCATACTATGTCTTCTATTGGGATTGCCTTCTCCACCTTTAGTACATGTTGAAATCCTTGTTGCCGTTAAGTCGCTCGGTCGTGTCCGACTCTTTGAGGACCCCATGGACTGCAGCATTCCAGGCCACCCTGTCCTTCACCATCTCCCAGAGTCTGCTCAAACTCATGTCCATCAAGTCAGTGATGTCATCCAACCTACTTATCCTCTGTTGTCCCCTTCTCCTGCCTTCAATCTTTCCCAGCATCAGGGTCTTTTCTAGTGAATCAGCTCTTTGTATCAGGTGGCCAAAGGATTGGGGTTTCAGCATCAGTCCTTCCAATGAATATTCAGGATTGATTTCCTTTAGGATTGACTGGTTTGATCTCCTTGCAGTCCAAGGGACTCTCAAGAGTCTTCTCCAACATCACAGAACGAAAGCATCAATTCTTCAGCGCTCAGCCTTCTTTATGGCCCAACTCTCACATCCATACATGACTACTGGAAAAAAAACATAGCTTTGACTATATGGACCTTTGTTGGCAAAGTAATGTCTCTGCTTTTTAATATGCTGTTTAGGTTTGTCATAGATTTTCTTCCAAGGAGCGAGGATCTTTTAATTTCATGGCTGCAGTCACCATCTGCAGTGATATTGGAGCCCAAGAAAATAAAGTCTGTCACTGTTTCCATTGTTTCTCTGTCTATTTGCCATGAAGTGATGGGACCTGATGCCATGATCCTAGTTTTTTGAATGTTGAGTTTTAAGCCAGTTTTTTGACCCTACTCTTTCACTTTCATCAAAAGGCTCTTTAGTTCCTCTTCGCTTTCTGCCATAAGGATGGTGTCATCTGCATATCTGAGGCTACTGATATTTCTCCCAACAATCTTGATTCCAGCTTGTGCTTCATCCAGCCCAGCATTTTGCATGGTGTACTCTGCATATAAGTTAAATAAGCAGGGTGACAATACACAGCCTTGACATACTCCTTTCCCTATTTGGAACAAGTCTGTTGTTCCATGTCCAGTTCTAACTATTGCTTCTTGACCTGCATACAGATTTCTCAGGAGGCAGGTCAGGTGGTCTGCTATTCCCATCTCTTTAAGAATTTTCCACAGTTTGTTGTGATCCACACAGTCAAAGACTTGAGTGTAGTCAGTGAAGCAGAAGTATATGTTATTCTGGAATTCTCTTGTTTTTTCTATGATCCAGCGGATGTTAGCAATTTGATCTCTGGTGCCTCTGCCTTTTCTAAATCCAGCTTGAACATCTGGCAGTTCTCAGCTCATTACAGTTGAAGCCTGGCTTGGAGAATTTTGAGCATTACTTTACTAGCATGTGAGATGAGTTGCAATTATACAGTAGTTTGAACATTCTTTGGAACTGCCTTCCTTTGGGACTGGAATGAAAACTGGCCTTTTCCAGTCCTGTGGCCACTGCTGAGTTTTCCACACTTACTGGCATATTGAGTGCAGCTTTTTCACAGCATCATCTTTTAGGATTTGAAATAGCTCAACTGGAATTCCATCATTTCCACTAGCTTTGTAGTGATGCTTCCTAAGGCCCATTTGACTTTGCACTCCAGGATGTCTGGCTCTAGGTAAGTGATCATACCATCATGGTTATCTGAGTCATGAAGATCTTTTTTGTAGAGTTCTTCTGTATATTCTTGTCACCTCTTCTTAATATCTTCTGCTTCTATTAGGTCCATACCATTTCTGTCCTTTATTGTGCCTATCTTTGCATGAAATGTTCTCTTGGTGTCTCTAATTTTCTTGAAGAGATCTCTAGTCTTTCCCATTCTGTTGTTTTCCTCTTATTTCTTTGCATTGATCACTGAGGAAGGCTTGACATCCTAATCTTGCTCAATTTGTAGGTCAGCTCTCCTGTAAATCCATCACAGACTTGTCTTCCACCCACTCCAGGTAGTGGTCATCGTCCAGAGCATGCACTACATATCCCATCACATGTCAGTTGTTTGGGTAACTCAGTCTAGTTGGACTGGACTTAAGGAAGTCTGGAACTGGGTCTTAGTCATCATTATTTCCAGTGCACATCCTGTTTCCTAGAGTCTGGTTTGGTACCGTTCTGTTGAATGACTCAAGCCTTGAGATAGCAGAGGGCAGAAGACACTCCTTTCCCAAGGTTGAGGCTTGGCTAATCCTTGTGAAGTCTGACTTTGACTCCAATTTGTGATTGGCTGTTTTCAGTTTATAATATCTTGGTGCAAGAGGGTCACAGTGTCGGTGGTAATCATAGCATTTGTTCTGCGAGGCTCTGTGTGCTGCTTATTGTTTTTACATCTATTTATTTCTTTACTCAACCACATGTGGCAGGTGCAGTGTGTTATCTCTACCAGGTAGATGAGGAAGCTGGTCCTGGTTAAGGGCCATGTGTGTGTCTTGCAGGCAGCTAAGTGCCTTTTTAGTCAGTACGAAGCCTGGTGAAGAAACCGGCAGTGACATTCTGTGGTGTTCCCTGAGTCGCATGCCTGGCACAGAGGAAGGTGCAGGGAGTGTTTGGGGCCGGATGGATTGGCAAGCCTCTTTTGCATGCTGAGCTGAACACTTATCCCCAGCAAATGCTGGGCTCTTTGATGGATATGTGACACTGGTGGCACCTGTGGCTTTTCACACTCTCCCCCCACGCCTCTCCAGGGACTGGGATAGGACAGATGGCCACAGACATAGGATTGTCAGCTTTGCATCCTCTCTGCAGATCGCATTGGGGAACAGTTAAGTTTGTGCAGTAATATAATTTCGGTAACATGGTTTCATACTGCTAAGTTCTCTAACATTCTGGATAAATCACACTTCAGCAGAATTCATTTGGGAAAGGGTTTAATTTCACTGTAGGTGGCTGTGATTCCCACCCTCCAGCCCTCCCGCCCCCCTAATAAATCTAGGCTGATAAGGTGAATGCAGCACTAAGCCAGGCTATTTCTGGACCCAGGATAGCGTCATGTTATATTAATCATCCTTTTCACCTCCAGCACCTCTCATTCTTTCTCCTCCAAGCACAGCCACCTGTCTGTCCTTATGTATTAGATGTGGAAAAGATTTTGAGAGTTCAGTCTCCTGGATGTATCATGAAGAGACTGAGGTCCAGAGAGGCTAGGAAGCTTACTTGGTGTGGTACAGCTGGTGAAGACCTGAAACGAGATCGGAGGCCTCTGCTTTTTAGAGCGGGGCTGGGTTCTGCCCTGTCCCAAAGCCTGCCCTTCGATCTGTCTTACAAGTAGGTCAGAGTCTATATGTTCAGTTTAAAGTGAGGGAAAATGACCAGTTGCTCGTTGTTAAAGGCCTCCGGCGCAGAGTGAGTTCATTTCCTGTGAACCCTCACAGTTGTTCTTGACATTTCTTTGGTAATGGCCACTGAAATCTTGACAGATTTCTGTAGAGTTAGCTGCTAATAGGATTCAACTTTCTGGGAAAAAAGAAAAAGAGGGAAGTATATGTGGAGGGAGAGAAAAAACTATTGTTAATTTGGCTCTAGAAGTCATTCAACTTTGGTGTTTCAAATATGGCAGACAGACACAGAATCCAAGTCAGGTGTTTAGACTGCTGAAGATTAGTGAAATGTAACGGTAGGTGCAAGTCTGGCGTGTGAAAAGAAATAATGCTTTTCGTTTGTGGTGGAAGCTTCCATGTTCTACATTCTCCTACTAGGGGACTTGCGGATGCTTGGGAGCTCAGCAGTTAGTACGTTGTCAGCTGGTCTCTGGTCACCCCTCGTTAGGGGTGGGCCTGTTCCTTGTCTGAGGGGGAACCGTTGGGAGCGACTCACGTGCCTGGCCAGCCGAAGGGGCCCGTCGAGCTGCACTGGGTGGTGTACGAGGCAGGACGTCCCTCTGTAACAGCAGATGATAGTTCTCGGCGTAGGTTTCACATGTAGTAGGTGGTCAGTGTTGATTCATTTCTTAATTAAAAATGTCTATATTTTTCTGTTCTTTCTTTACTAAGAGGAGCTCAAGTCTCTTTAATTAAGGGAAAAAAAGGAGCTAATGATGCCCTGCTCCACTTTCAACACCATGACTAGCTCCCCCCATAGATACAAACTCTGCTCTGACTCCTAGTGGGTGCTCTTGTTTGGTGGTGTAGGAGTGATCTCTGGAGGCAGACAGCTGAGTTTGCAGTCCTGGCTCCACTCCTGCACCCCTGTGTCGATTGGGCTCGTTGCTTAACCTCTCATCCAAGTTTGTTGCCAGTGTTTGGGAGCCTACCTCTCCTGGAAGTTTGATGTCAGAAATTATCTTGACCATGAACCTTTGCATGGTCTTCCTTGGAAAAGCTCCAGTGGAACTGTCTATGAACTACTCAGGAGACAGACCTCTTGGCGGGGCGGGGGAATGTGGTGATCTTCACACGCATGTGTTGTGTTTCACCGCCTGCCCTGTGAACTTCTGGAGATCAGGACTTCAGTCTCGATGCCCCATCTTTAGCCCAGGCCCGACGTATAGTAGATAGTCTCTAAACATGAAATGCGTGCGTGAATGTCAGTGTTAGCTTACCAAGGTCATGTGGGACGGGAGGTTGGCTTCAGTGGGTTTTCTCTGATATCAAATGCACTGTTATGTGCATTGAGATTCTTGATACTGATGCTTGGATCATTTCTACTCTTTGTTCTTTTTTTACTACTAAACAAAGCTGGGCTAGTTGGAGCCCCCAGATAGGGCCAAGAGATATGGCCCCTGCCTGACTCTGTGGTAGGTAAAGTGCTTAGTCCCAAACCAGTATGAAGAAAAGTTGGAAGTATTAATTATCTGATCAAGTAGAGTCTAGTTACTAGACTGTAAATGATAGATAATGGGCAGGGATGCCATAAGTATCTTCGGGCCTGAGGGCCTGAGGAGTTAAAACTCCTCTCAGAATAGCCCAGGCAGCTCCTAGGAAGTAGCTTCTGAGGCAGGATGTGGCAAACCAGTGAGTAAATGAGAGCCTTTCTCCTTTGGAAGAAAAGGAAGTGGGTGGGGAGAAGTGAAGAGGAAGAGCCTGTGGACAAACCTTTTTTATCTGCTGCAGTAAGAGCATGCTTCTCTTTTGTATGCCAGGCAGAAACTGCAGAATTTTAACCCAAAGCGATCAAGGTCCAAAGAATGCTTCATAAGGCTGGTTTTGCTGTCTTGTTTTTCTCTACATCTAATAACTCAAGTTTAATATGCAGTGGAGTACTGTCTTAGTAGATTTTGTTTTGTAATCTTGGTCATTCATTCTCAAAATTCTCCAAGGGAGGCTTCAACACTACATGAACCAAGAACTTCCAGATGTTCAAGCTGGATTTAGAAAAGGCAGAGGAACCAGAGATCAAATATCTGTTGGATAATCGAAAAAGCAAGAGAGTTCCAGAAAAACATCTGCTTTATTGACTGTGCTAAAGCCTTTGACTGTATGGATCACGAAAAACTGTGGAAAATTCTGAAACAGATGGGAATACCAGACCACCTTACCTGCCTCCTGGGAAATCTGTATGCAGGTCAAGAAGCAATAGTTAGAACCGGACATGGAACAACAGACTGATTCCAAATTGGGAAGGGAGTACATCAAGGTTGTATAATGTTACCCTGCTTATTTAACATATATGCAGAGTACATCATGTAAAATTCCATGTTGGATGAAACACAAGCTGGAATCAAGATTGTTGGGAGAAATATCAGTAACCTCAGATATGCAGATGACACCACTCATGGCAGAAAGCAAAGAGAAAGCCTCTTGATGAAAGTGAAAAGAGCAGAGTGAAAAAGCTGGCTTAAAACTCAACATTCAAAAAACTAAGATCATGGCATCAGGTCCCATCACTTCAAGGCAAATAGATGGGGAAGCAATGGAAATAGTGACAGACTTTATTTTCTCAGACTCTGAAATCACTGCAGATGGTGACTGCAGCCATGAAATTAAAGGATGTTTGCTCCCTGGGATAAAAGCTATGACAAACCTAGACAGCATATTAAAAAGGAGAGATATTACTTTGCCAACAGATGTCTGTCTAGTCAAAGCTATGGTTTTTCCAGTAATCATGTATGGATGTGAGAGTTGGACCATAAAGAAAGTTGAGTGCTGAAGAATTGATGCTGTTGAACTGTGGTGTTGGAGAGGACTCTTGAGAGTCCCTTGGACTGCAAGGAGACCAAACCAGTCAATCCTAAAGGAGATCGGTCCTGAATATTCATTGGAAAGACTGTTGCTGAAGTTGAAACTCCAATACTTTGGCCACTTGATGCGAAGAACTGACTCATTAGAAAAGACCCTGATGCTGGGAAAGATTGAAGGCAGGAGGAGAAGGGGACAACAGAGGATGAGATGGTTGGATGGCATCTCTGTCTTGATGGACATGAGTTTGAGCATTCTCCGGGAGATGAAGGACAGGGAGGCCTTGCGTGCTGCAGTCCATGGGGTTGCAAAGAGTCGGACACGACTAGCTACTGAACTGACTGAATGTGCTGTCTAGGTAGATTTTGTTTTCTAATTTTGGTCATTCATGTATTCTTTAATGCTTTTTGAGGATTCACAATTAATGTGAGGTGTCACCCACAATCACACTCTTTTTGTAAGCAAGAATAAGTTAGAGGAAAGGTATTCTTATTTATTTTAGAAAAGCATCTCTTTTAATGTGGCCAGCTGTTTGTTTCAGAGCACATTCTCACTATGTTCATAACAGTCTTTGGTAACACAGGACAAGAGTATGCTTCCATTTAATACATGTGAGAGAGCTTGTTCAAGGTTAGATGATCAGTTACCAGCAGAGTTGATGGAGGCTGTAGACCTCTTGATTTCAAATTCAGGGTTATTTCCACAATTTTAGTGTCTTTTGTTAAGATTGTGGTTATACATTGGAGGTAAAGTATTGACAGAGGGTGCAATTCTGCAAATAAAAAAGCCCTCAGGCATTCAGTAATGCATATATGAAATGAGATAGCCAAACTGAATTTGGTGAGCTTCAAGCATAGCTGGAAAAGCAACCATCATTTATTAATGTATTGCATAGATAGCAATAATATGAATCAGTGTTGGGTTTAGGAATTGACTCCAGGACTGTGGTTTGACAGGAGAGAAACGCTTCTGTCCTTAAAATGAGCTGGTATGCACGATGGACTCGATTTGACGGTACTATCAAAGGCTTCTTTGAGCCAGTCTTTGGAACAGATAACGAGAGTTAATTATCTAAAAGAGAATTCCCCAGTGGGTTTCCAAGGAATTGGAAAGTTGAACTCAGCTGTTTTTAGACTTCAGGTTTCTACATCCTCTCAAGGAAACCAGTGTCTTCTGAGTTGTGCAGTTCTTGACTCTATTTCTGTTATGATTGCAAACTAGAATTTCTTTTAGGTTGATGTATAGTTGACTTACAATATTGTGTTAGTTTGAAGTATACAGTGCGGTGACTTGGTTTTTTGGCAATTATATTCCATTATAAGTTTTTACAAGATATTGGGTATAATTTCCTGTCCTATATATAGTAAGTCCTGTTGCTTTTCTATTTTATGTATTTCTGTTCATCTCTCCTAATTTGTCCCCCTCGCTCTGTATCTGTGAATCAGTTTCTGCTTTGTATATAGATTCATTTGTATAAATTTTTAGATTCCACATATAAGTGGTATCATATAATATTTGTCTTCCTCTGGTCTGGTTTGTTTCACTAAGAATTATGTTCTCTGGGACCGTCCGCCTCGCTGCGCATGGCAGTGCTTCATTCTGTTTTACGGTGCAGTGATCGTCCACTGTGTACGCGTACCACGTGTTCTCAAGCCAGTCGCCTGTTGCTGGGCCCTTGTCTTGGCTATTATGAATAGTGCTGCTGTGAACGTTGAAGTGCGGGTATCTTTTCAAATTAGAGTTTTCTTTTTCCCAGATGTATACCCAGAAGTGGAATTGCTGGACCATAAGGTAGCTTTGTTTTTTGTTTTTAAGGAACCTCCATACTGTTTTCCATAGTGGCTGCACCGGTTTCTGTTCCCGCCCGCGGTGTAGTAGGGTTCCCTTTTCTCCACAGCCTCTCCAGCGTTTATTATTTAGAGACTTCTGTTCATAGCTATTCTGACCAGTGTGAGGTGATGTCTCATTGTGGTTTTGATCTGCATTTCAACTGTTGGCGATATTGAGCATCTCTCATGTGCCTTTTGGCTATTTCTGCGTCTTCTTTCAGGAAATGTCTGTTTAGGTCTTTTGCCTGTTTTTTGATTGGGTGGTTTGTTTTTTTGATGTTGAGTCATATGAGATGTTTGTATATTTTATATATTAACCCCTTGTCGATCGTTTCATCAAACTAGAATTCTTTACTTCTTTAAATGTCTGCTTTGCATGAGTGCATTATTGGTGATTTGACCCCAAAAGTGCATACTTAAATTGCATTCTGGTCAAATTGTGATATCTTGAATGTATCTTAAATATTTTGAGAAACACTTGCATATACGCAGAAGGCGTGCAACGTGAGAGGCATGATGTGAAGGATATTGCGGCTTGTCTAATGGAGAATCCAGTGTCCTTCCAGGAAACTGAAGATACTCAGAAGTTGTTCTCCAATTGCTGTTAACAACCCTCTAAAAGTGAACATTTTCATTTGATACAAATATACAAATTTAAAATAAGTGTACAGTTCAGAATGGCCTATCATTTTCAGATTGCCTATGTGCCAGAAAATATACAGTCAATAAAAAAATACCAGAGAGGTGGGGGACAAAAGGCTCTCTGGAGCTGTACAGCAAAAATGAGCATTGCTTCACCAGGTAGTGGATCTGCGGAGAAAGTGGAGTCTTTAGAAACCAGGATCGCTGAATGACAGCAGGTCACAAATCTGGTGATGGAAGGTAAGACGTATAATATAGAACCAATGTATGCTGAAAAAAAAAATGTTTAAGTAGTAAAATAAGTATTCTGATGGCATTTTTAGAAACTAAGATGCCAGGCTGCTGTTTATTGCTAAACCATAAACAACATCCTCAGGCATTTTAGGCTGGTGTGCTAGGGCCACGTCTTAAAAATTTTTTAACTTAGAGTTTTTATGTTTTATTGAAATATAATTGACCTATAACATTGCATAAGTTTAAGGTATACATTGTACTGATTTGATATGTATTGCAGTATGATTGCCACCATAGCATTAGTGAATACCTTTGTCTTGTCACATAATTATCGTTTCTTTTTGTGTGTATGTGTGGTGAGAACATTTAAGATCTAGTCTCTTAGCAACTTTGAAATATATAATATAGTATTGTTGACTAGAATCACTGTACTGAGCATTAGACATGCAGAACCTGTTTGTCTTCTAACCCCAAGTCTGTAGCCTTTGGCCGGCGTCTCCCCATTTCCTCCCAGACCTAGTCCCTTAGCGTGATGTGCTGTCTCCTTCACAGTCTCGCCCCAGCTCAGCCTCCAGTTTCGTCTGGGCTCTCTCCTGGGCGCACCTGCTCTCTGATCACTTGGGACGGCTTGTAACTTGCAGCGCTCTTCTGTTCATGCTGATGCCCGAGCCTGCATGGAGTGCTTTTCCCTCTGCTGCAGAAACTGATACCCTTCAGTTCTGTCTTCAGTGGGCATTACACTTTCTGACTTTTGCTTTCCCTTCCTCATCTTAGATGGAGTTGTCTTTTTTCTGTTCCCATGTCCCGCTGTGCCCACCTCAGTTTCAGCATTATGGTCTCCTTTACCCTGCAGTCGTTGATGTACATGTTAGTACCCTTCCCAGTGTTTGGCTTGCACTGTGATATCTGTCTGTCTCTCTGTCATCTCTATATCTCTGTCTCCCTGTTTACACACACACACACACACACACACACACACACACACACAGAGCCTGGTGAGGCAGGACATTGTCTTCCACCACTGTACCTCCCTAACCTCTAGCGTAGATAGTGCCTATCACACCATGGATGCTCCATAATGAATCTGTGTTGCATTTTCACGGCTATAGACAGCACAGCTGTAACCTAGATATCTACTCCCATTCCTTACACCCTGCCCTCCTCTAGATTGGGCAGTCCTGGAGATTTAGATTCTCTTGGTCACTTCTGTTTCTTTGGGACTCACATTTCCCTTCTGCGTTTTTTCTCTTCTCTTTGCTCTGTGCTGAACCAACTTGGAATTTGGCCCTCTTTCCTTTGTTTCCATCAAACAACAGTAAGAACAAAATATACACAAGGCTGTTTGTGTGCATGGCAGAGTAGACTGAAGGTCTGGGGTGGGGAGAATGTCTTGTAGCAATAAAGACAACATAAACTTTGGTGGTCTTAGGTTTAGATGACCTCTGCCACTCTGCCATGTTGTATCCTTTTCTTCATCTTTTGCTGCTTCACAGCCACTCCCCATAGAAGTCTCTCCCATTTTATTCTGCGATCTAATCCATCTCTCCAGCTCCACCCCTGTGTGCTGCCCAGGCCTGCTTCTGCCTATGCCAGAGCTCAGGAGCAGCCCCTTCTCAACTATGGGCCAGGCTTCCGGGCCTCAGGTATCCTCCACTGTGAGGGAATTTGTTACGAGCACACTTATTTCCTCACCCTTCACCTTCTTTGAGACGACAGAAACGAACACTGTCAGTTTGGGTTTTCATTAAATTTCATTCTCTCTGGTCTATGATGTTACTTCTACCAGCTAGGTTTTGACTCTGCCAGACCAGTCACTCTTAAGTGGAGAGCCTGACTAATAGTTTAGGAACTTGAGTGCCTCCGTGAGCACGTGTATGGCCTTCTAGCCCTGGTCCTGAGATCAGGCTTCCCTGAGATTGCTAGAGGGGCCCAGGCAGTGAGATTTCCCCCAGAGGTGGTATGTGCTCAAAGGTGAGGTTTGCTGACCTCTCTTGTCTGTACTTTGAGCAAGGAGAAGGATGTTGCTGTAACAAACATGTTGTTTGTGTATTTAAGGGGAGAAATGGGTCTGGAGAAATGAAAATTTCTCAACGTGATCTAGAATTGGAGATGTGTTTTGAGTGCTGTGTTTTGTTTTTTGTTTTTGTTGTTTTGTTTTTGTTTTTTTTTTGACTACATCTTCCTGCTTCTGGGCACTAGCTATTGATTTTTTTTTGCCCCGGGGACTCAGCTGTCCTCACCATTTTGGGTTATGAGGTCTAAGGTTGTGGTTGGATCCTTTCTCCTTAAAGAGCAACCTGCACCTGTCGTTCACAGAACACCGTGGGCCATTATTATGCAGGGAGTTGCTAAAATGTCTTTCTCTAGAGCAGGGAATTGTTTAGTCGCTAAGTCATGTCTGACTCCTTTGCGACCTCATGGACTGTAGTCTGTCAGGCTCGCCAGTGGGTGGGATCACATGCAGCATTGTATTAAGGCCGCTTTCACCGATTTGTCCTTTCAAGAACAGTCAGCGAGTCCCATTCCGCGGCTGCCTTTGTTTTTCTGATGGTGACCACCAGTTTATTGGATTTTCTACCTAGGTCAGCCTTGGTGCTTTCTTTCATCACTTTCTGCCCCTTCCCTGCCGCCCTCTCAGGGCCGCCAGAACGTTTACTGCTCACCCCATGTGGACACCCGGTCAGCATCCTATCTCTTCCCTTCCCTCCCCAACCAAATTGTATGTCAGCCTCGGATGTTCCTCTGAGAGAAGTTTCTTTTGGGGTAGATGTAATTTGCTGCCCTCTCAGGGATTTTACCTCTTAGCCAAACACACTTCTTACTTCAAAGTCACTAATGGGTAAATACCTGGTGTTAGGGATGAGCTAAGTTAGAGATTTGTTTGAAGGACATGAGCTCTTTAGCTGGTGTGGGGGAAAGATCAAACTTTGGAATTCCAACCCTAGCTTTGGTTAAGTCACTTAACTACTTCTGGCCTCCATTTCCATGTCTGTAAAACAGGAACAACATACCCATTTTTAAATGTTGTTGTGAGGATTAGGTGAGTTAATGAGTATACCATGACTAGCATTTAGGAGCTCATCTCTTAACTGCATCTAAATGTTCGTTCTTTGTCAGACTCTTACATCCCTCTTTTGTCCCTATTAAGTAAAGGTGATGCATACCTTTTTGTCCTCTGTCTTCTGATCTTTTTTCCTCTCCCTCCAAACTCAATCACTTTTTTCTTTCCTTTTGGTACCACTACAGAAGACTGGTCCTTCAGAAATTAACTCAAGTGTGGCTAATATGAACACATTTTGTCCACTGGGGCAGAAGGAACCATAGGCTGTCAGTTCTTTCAAGCAACAATTTGACACGCCCTGTCTGATTCAGGATGTTGTTCACTATTTAAGAAGAGTGTGAGTGGGTGATCCTGTCACTCCAGAGGTTCCTGTGTGTGTGTGTGTGTTTCAGCATGCCTGTCTGCAGAAACATGCCATGGGAAGGTTCTTTATATGATTTCAGAAGGCAGTTTGATTCCAAGGATGAAGTTGGGTTGTTTTTTTGAAGGATAGGAATATGTGATGATTATTTATTTCTTTTACTCAAACTCATTCTCTTGACTTTTAAAAATATTTGCTTATTGGCTTGGAAGCTATTTGATTTAAAGTGAAATCAGTGATAAACATCTGTCCCGACTCTCATTTTCTGATTTTTTTACTTTTAAACTTGATTCTCCCAGTGTTCTTTGCTCTTAATGTTCTTACTCCCAGTTCTGTACCACAGTCTATATTGTAGACCCTGCTGGAACGCCCTTTCTCCTTTTTTGCTATCTAAATTTTATGTTCTTCTAGAATCCTACAAAAATCATCTTGATTGCTCAGCATATTCCGAACTGCAGAGCCGTCTGTGTCCTAGGCTCTTTGTGAGGCTTAGGGAACCTGAAGGATCGTCTTTGCTCTGAAGTCTTTGGGAGTGGTGGTGAAGCTGGTAAAGGCAGTAAAGGTGGTGTTTAACAACGTTGTGCACTTTTCTACGCTATTACTTATTGCATGAAAACGGGAAAACACAGGGATTTCATCAGTACAGTGGGGCTGACAGTGGCAGTTGTGCCATGGTGGCAGGAATTTAGGTGCTTATCCATGTTTAGCAGAATACCTGGCACACAGCAGGTATGCAATAAATCAGTAGTAGGTACTGTCAAATCACACATTATTCTTATTAACCAACAATTACTGACAATACCATAGCAATATGAAATATTTGTTTATCATTTTTGGTGATTCCAGTACTTTTTATATTGCACTTTCACTTAATCTGTGAAATCACCTTTTATTTACCATCACATCATTGTCTTAATTTGCCCTTCTTTGTCTGTATTCCTTTCACTATTCACCGAGGGCTTTGTAGTGTCAAATGGCGTGCATTCTTACCGAAGACCTGGGGAGATGAAACAAACCTATAATATGACATCAGAGGTCAACAGGCTTATTGGCAAACTGGACAGAACTGAGGAAAGAATCAGTGACCTAAAAGAAGGGTTCATAAAAACTATCCAAGCTGAAACACAAAGAGGGAAAAAAAGAATAAAAGGAAATCAGAACGGAGCTTTCAAGGCAGATTAATCTGATTATCAAGAGATACTGAGATTGAGAAAGAGAGAGGAGACAGAACTGACTGGAACTTTTAGAGGAATTCACTTTTGTGATTGTGGAAGCCTGTTAAGGCCAAAAGCTTCAGGGTAGGCTGGCAGGCTGGAGACCCATGAAAGAGTTGCACTATAAGTCCAAAGGCAGTCCGCTGGAAGAAGAATTCTACTGCTGGTAAGGCCCGTTCACATTATGGAAGGTAATCTGCTTTACTAAAAGTTTACCAATTTAAATGTTCATCTCATTTCCCCCCCAACACCCCAAAAATCCAGAAACATCCAGAATAATGTTTGATGAAATACATTGGCACTGAGACCCAGCAATGCTGACACATGGAATTAACCATCATATGTCCCTTCCTAGTCACTACCCTCCCCCACCAAAGGGTAATCACTTTTTAACTTTGTTTTTATTTTTGGATTTTTAAGAAATTGAAGTATAGTTGATTTACAGTGTTATGTTAATTTCTTCTATACAGCAAAGTGATTCAATTATATATATCTTCTTTTTCATATTCTTTTCAACTGTGGTTTATCACAAGATATTGAATATAGTTCCCTGTGCTACACAGTAGGGCCTTGTTGTTTATCCTACTGTTGTTTATATAATATTCTGTATTATAGTTTGCATCACTGTTTATAATAGTGTAGTTTAGTTTTGAATTCTTTATAGATGGAATGACATAGTGTGTATTCTTTTGTATCTGGTCTCTTTCACAGAGCCTGTATATGTACTCCTAGAATTTTACTCCCCCATTAGTTAACCAGCCCTTCCCAGAGCGCCTGCAGGATGGAGGTGGGGGGCTATAAGCTTCTCCCCACCATGTTGTCCGGGGCTGGCCATGGTCGGCACACATGGGTGGGCTGCGCTAACACAGGTGGGCTAGTCCAGGTTGGAGTCTGGAGGTTGTGAGCTGTGCCTTTGGCCCCTTGGCCTTCCTCATCCAGGCCCCTTTTCCTCTCTCCTTGCCTTTGTAGCCCCCTGCATCTCCTGCTGTCTGTGGTTTGGCCATGTAGAGACCCTTGGTGCCAGCTCTACCCCTTTCCCCTCACCTCCCTGGTTGAAGCTCCTCAGCCCCTCAGTCCAAATACGCCCTCTGCCTTATTCTGCACCTCCTCAGCTGGCTATCATGTTGATAGACTTCCTTTGAGACATCTAGACCACTCTCTCCAACCTACTCCCCATATCCTTTTTTTTTTTTAGTGGGTGTGGAAATCAAGGATACCAGAAAAGGAGGCAGCTCCCAAGACCTCTCGGATGGGGAGTGCATAGGATGTAGGTCAGGGGCGCATCCTTAGTCTCTGGGGGTTGTTCCCTTTCTGCCTTTCTTTCCTCCGGCCCTACTGGCCGAATTCCCCAGGAGGAGGAGAAGTTCATCACTCCCTGGGCTCTCTGGTGAGGAGACCCACGTGCACCGGGGCTCCCCCTCCCCTCCCAGCACAGTGAGTGGGGGTCACCCCCTGCTCTTCCCTCTGTGCTTCCTCCTGGTGGGGGTGGGGCCTGCCACCTGCCGCCGCCGTGCTCAGGTTGGTGACAGACAACGGGCTGGTGTTTGGCGTGCATTTGTGGCTCATTTCTGTTTGGTGTGTGTCAGTCTGATGACCCCATTCCTTGGTCTGGACATTGCCTCCCTCCACCTTTCAGGTCAGCTTCCCGTTGTAATGACCATCAAAGTTGAAGGTGGCAATGTTTTAGGAGTTGGGAGACCTGCCGCCCGTAAGCTGTGGGACCTCGCCCTCTGTGCACCTCCGTCTCCTCACTTGTGGAATGGGTTGCATAAGGTGGTCTTTCAGGTCTCTCCATGTGCTGCCTTGTGTGCTGCTGCTTGATGTGAACATCGAGCCAGGAATGAAAGGTTCCAGCTGTGGCCGTGTAATGAGGCTTAGCAGATGGGTGAGTTGAGAGGGAAGGAGATGTTCTGTAGGCTCATCCCCACCCACTTCATTGTGCCTCCCTGGTGTTTTCAGAACATGAATGACAACCCATGTTTTTCTCCAAGTCCCTTGTTTTTCTTCTGTGTTCCCATTTCAAGCCTGTGCTCGTGTGTCTGGATGAACTCGTGTTTACTGACAGCCCTGGTGCAGAGTTCACGTTGCAGTGTGTTGTTCCCTTTCTGCCGTAGGCAGTGTGCGTGCTGGGGGTCGGAGCTATCGCAGCTGCTCCCTGAAGAGGGCCGGGTGTGTCAGAGATGGAACCTGCTAGGCTCCAGGTTCTTTTCTTAATCCCTAGTCCTGATATTGCTGATTTCAGTGAAAACCAAAGATTGTGAGAGAGGCTGGTTCTCATCCTCTGAGTGTTGGAGATTTGTCGGGTGGCTGGAGGTGAGGGGCCCCTCTCTTCCTATTTCCTCTGTGTGAAGCATTTCATCTTGGGAGGGCACAGATGAGCCTGTTGAACATTATCTGTTCCCTGTGTGAGAGGAAGCAGTACTGAATGCTGATATCTTACTGATTGATTTCTCTTTAATGAGTCGTGAAAGTCGTTTTGTGGCCAGGACTTTCCTTTCACCTTCAGATACAATCTTTTGTCTTTCATTCTCTGAAATAGTTTTTAAAACACATTTAGAGGCTTTTTAATAATTTTTAAATTACAGGAAATTAAATTACAGGAAGGACAAAAGACAGTAGTTTTTGGAGCCTGCTGTTGATGCTGTGGCTTCTCCTTATCCTCCAACCCACTCCCACCTGCCCCAACATTTGTGTTGAAATGTGTCAAAATGCCTGTATTTTGTCCCATTAGTTTTCTGTTTTGATCCTGTCCTGGTGAAGTAAGCATCTTCACACTCTGTTTTATAGGAGAGAAAACAGACTGTCAAGTTAAATGACTTGTTCATGGTCACCCAGCTAGTTGATGCCCAGTTCGGGATAAGCATCCAGGATTTCTGATTACTGTGACTCATTAATTTGGTGACACCGGTCCACCCCCAGTCGTCAGGAAAGTCTTGCCACCGTAGCTTGTAGTTTTTGCCATGTCTCCTTGCTCCGTGGCTCCACCCTCTGAAAGCACAAATCAGAAGCTGGGTCCTTAGCTGATGGAGTAGGCGGAAGGACCGTGAAGCACAGGAGGGAGGGCAGGGAGGAAGGTGGCACAAAGCCCAGATTTAGTTTTTCTTCCTCAAAATGGGAGAATTCCTTATTTCTGCCGAGTCAGAAAATGAGCAGAGTCAGCGTCCCTCCCACCTTCCCCCTCCCCCTCCTCAGCCCCCAAATGGGCGTGGCTTCTTGTGGCCAGTGTTTCTCACAAGGCAGTTGTTCAGATTGACTTACGAGGGAGACGGGGTGGCATCTGAGGCAAAGTGCTCTTCATGTAGGGACACCATTTATACCATTTTTTCGTCTGATTGAGCCCTGGTGTGTTAAGTGCGCCACCCTAGGATCTCACCCATGTTTGCAAGTCACCACCCTTGAAAGTATGGAACTTTTTGAAGAGGTAATACAGCATCATGATTAAGGTTAGAGATTCTCTCTGCCCAGGTTTGACTCCTGGCTCTGCCATTTACTAGATTACAACCTTTGAAGAGTTACTTCCCCTGTCTGTGCTTGAGTTCACTCTCTGTTGTAATTGTAGGGGTGTGGATTAAATGCATTAATATGTGTAAAACACTCAAAAGAGAATACGGTGTTATTAAGGAGAGTGATGATCTTTTCATCTAGCCCCCCTTTCTTCTCTCCCTCATATATGCTCAGTGTGGGGGTGTGTATGTGTGTGTATGTTCTTTTTTTTGGCCGCACTGTATGGCATATGGGATCTTAGTTCCCCAACCAGGGATTGAACCTGTGCCCCCTGCATTGGAGGCGCAGAGAGTCAACCACTGGACCACCAGGGACGTCCCTGTGTGTGTGTGTTCTAGAGAGCTTTTTGAGTCTGCATTTCCAGTCAGACTACTGACCCTCTAGGCAGCTGTAACCTCATCCAGGTTTTAGCTGTGAGGTCTGTCTGCATTTGACGTGTGTTTCTAAATGTTGTCATCAATGGGCTCCTTTGTGGAGAGACCTTAGAGAAGGGAAACCAGAGGGTGTGAGCTGTGCACTCCCAGCAGCCATGGTTCCAGCGCCCTACCTGAAGGCCTGAGGGGAGCATGAGGCTGAGCTGAGCCTTTCAGGATGACGATATTGACCAACTGTCTCGGTCTGCGGGGGCTACATCACAAAATACCATAGGCTGGGTGGTTTACATAACAGAAATTACTTTTCTCCTAGTTCTGGAGGCTTGAAGTCCGAGATGAGGACTGGTTGACTTGCCAGCATGGTTGGGTTTTGGCGAGACCTCTCTTTCTGGCTTGTAGAGACTGCTGTCTTGCTGTATCTTCACACAGCCTTTCCTTGGAGTGTGTAGGGGATAGGCCACCTCTTTTACAAGACTATCAGTCCTATCTGAATAGGGCTCTACCCATATGACCTTGGAGAAGGCAATGGCACCCCACTCCGGTACTCTTGCCTGGAAAGTCCCATGGACGGAGGAGACCTGGTGGGCTGCAGTCCATGGGGTCGCTAAGAGTCGGGCACGACTGGGCGACTTCCCTTTTCACTTTCATGCATTGCAAAAGGAAATGGCAACCCACTCCAGTATTCTTGCCTGGAGAATCCCAGGGACAGAGGAGTCTAGTGGGCTGCTGTCTATGGGGTCAAACAGAGTCGGACACAACTGAAGCGACTTAGCAGCAGCAAACACTGGGGGTTAAGGTTTCAACTTACGAATTTTTAGGGGACAGTTCAGTTGATGGCCCCAGCCTTCTTTCCCCGCAGAGTTACCCAGTGAGGAAGATGGGGAAAATCAGCCCCGTGTCCTCTCTGGCCCCGTGTACCATGTTATTTGTAAGGCAGTATTGGATCCTCCCATACACTGGGGAGGCATAGGGTCTCCATCTCCTTCTTAAGGTTTGGAGTATAATGTGAACGAAGAGTGGAAGACGGTGCTTGCTGTTACCCTTCAAGCTCCGAAATGGTGCCTGTCGAGGGGAGGTCACCAGCTTCCTGATGCGTAATGCCGGCCTGTCTTGCCACCCGTGTTGTTTGTCTAGACTAAGGACAAAAATGAAACATGGTAGAAGCGCTCCTTACCACCCTTCTCTTCACAGGCTCCCGGGAGGTAATGAGCGCTTTTCAGTGCTTTATGTAAAACGCACTAGCGGGCTGCTCTCTGCCACACCCACTCACTCTGGCACCCACTGGTTGGATTACGTGCTTACTAAGAGATGATTTGTCCCCAAAGTCATTTGTACAGTTACACCTGGAATTGTAATTAAGTAATGTATGTATTTAAATATAAGATAAACTGATGAAATATGATTGCAAACGAAGTGGTTTTCTTTTTTCTCCCTCTGTGAATACTGGTTAAGAGCTGTGCAAAGACTCAGTAAGTCCAAGTCAGTAAAAAAAAAAAATTACTGTCAAATTAGGTGAGCATTAAAATGGGAGAAAGTCATCCAACTCTTAAAGTTTTATGGAGATTATTCCGTTGACATCTTTGCTCCACCTGAAAGAATTTGGAAATGATAGGCACTGTATGTGGGGCTCTTACTCAAAGAAGGTGGGTGAATGAATGCACTTCATGTTTGTTGCAAAAGTAAAAATTTTAGGTATATCCTGTTTGCTGTGTTTTGATTCACCTTGTTCCTGATCTGATCACATGGAGAAGGAGGGTTTCTGTTGTGATTCAGGTTAGAGCCTGTTTCGACGATGTGCTTTGGTTTCAATTTAGTGATTTTAGGAAATAGATTGTACTTTGTTTATGGTGTCGTAAAACCAACACTCGTGGGACTTTTTGAAACTGGGGTTTTAAGGCAGAGTAAGGTGGCTCACTCTGGATTTTAGTAGATTCTGTGGTTCCTTTCGTAGGCCCAGAGCCCACTGAGAGAGAACTCATTCCCTTATTTTACAAACGAGGAGACCAGACCTTGAGAGGGGAAGTGTGTCTGTGGTGCGCCGTGAGGGGTGGTAGAGTGCAGGGGGCAGAGCCACAGCAGGTGAGACCCTCCCCGAGCCGCCTCCGTCAGCTCGCTCTCTGGCCCCAGCGCTGGAGCTCTCCACAGCAGGAGCGCTCCTTTGGGTGGGCTTCTCTGATGCCGGTGTTGACCTGTGCTCCCCACTTTGGGACAGGACCAACCTGGAGGCCTTGCAGAAGAAGCTGGAGGAGCTGGAGCTCGATGAACAGCAGCGGAAGCGCCTCGAGGCCTTTCTGACCCAGAAGCAGAAGGTGGGGGAACTGAAGGATGATGACTTTGAGAAGATCAGTGAGCTGGGTGCCGGCAATGGAGGTGTGGTGTTCAAGGTCTCCCACAAGCCGTCCGGACTTGTTATGGCCAGAAAGGTGAGGGCACTTTAAAAAAAAAAAAAAAAAGGACTGAATCAAGCTTGCCTTGGTAGACAGGTAATTGGATTATCTCTTAGAAGACCTGGGGGCCTGGAGACAAGGGTGGAAAGAAAATTGACTTTTCATTCAGTACACTTTTGTGCTATTTGAAGTTTGAATTCGTGTTATCTGTTAGATTACAGATAAACACACTCATGATGTGTTAGTGTATTTATCCCACTCCCCAGACTGGAAAATAATAGCAAGGAACCCTTTGTTAGCTTTCTGGGTGCTCTGGAAAGAAAGCTGAGATGGTCATTTGCCATTTTTCAAGAGCAGGGGCTGCTTTCATTTACCCAGCCCCAGGGACACACATTGGAGAAGGAAATGGCAACCCATTCCAGTGTTCTTGCCTGGAGAATCCCAGGGACGGCGGAGCCTGGTGGGCTGCGGTCTATGGGGTCACACAGAGTCGGACACGCCTGAAGCAACTTAGCAGGGACACACAAAACACTGACTTCGTGTTGCTTCTCCGAGCTCCACCCCTGCCATGCTTCCCCTTCGTCTCCCTGCACTACGGCGTCCTGGCTCCGCACCCTGGCGTGCAGTCCTTGAGCTGGACGTGCCTCCCTGGTGACCCTGAGTCCTCCTCTTTCTGGACAGCAGATTTGGACTCTTCCATGTTTTGCAGCACACCATGTTCATTTCTGTCCACATATTTTTGCTCATGCTGTTCCTTCCATCTTTTCAAACATTTCCCATCTTCAAGGCCCACCTCCTGTCTAGCTTTCACTAGCGCCCACGCTGCTAACCGCTGCTTCCATGTCTTCTGACACTCATTGTCCGTGGCTCTTTTTAGAAGCTCAGCCTTATTCGGTAACCATTTCATGTTTTTGTCACCTGTCTCCTCAGCTGAAACAAGGGACAGCATGGTGGGGCGAAGATAAGGAGGCCCCCCAGGCCTTGGCTAAATCTCAACCACATCAGGCTCCTAAGGTCAAGAGGAAGTCTCCTGGGCAGCTTAGACTGGCAGACCCAGTTCCTCATCCCCTTCTGGTCCTGCAGCCCTTGGGTATCAACCAAGTCTCTAAGGCCACTTCCCCTCATCTCTCAGCTTCCCAGGTCCTTTTGTTCTTGGGAACAAAAGGGCCCCTCTTCCTCAGTCTTGGCTCCTGGGAGTGGAGGCACAGCTGTCCCTCCCCTGGGTACAGCTCCTCCAGTGCCAACACCTGCCTTGGTTATGTTGGCACTCAGCACTCTAGCTGGCCAGTAACCTGTTTGTTGAAACTTGCCTGTTTCCTCTCTTCCCACCTTTAGGAGCTTAAGCATTTCAGAAAACTTCTGTCTATCCACCCACCCACCCCTCCACCCCTCCATCCATTCATATATGTTTAAAGCTTCTCTTCCTTCCACTTTCTTTCCCCAGCTAATTCACCTGGAGATCAAACCTGCCATCCGGAACCAGATCATAAGGGAGCTGCAGGTTCTCCATGAGTGCAACTCGCCTTATATCGTGGGCTTCTACGGGGCATTCTACAGCGACGGCGAGATCAGCATCTGCATGGAGCACATGGTGTGTGGCAGCCTGGCAGCCTCTGAAGAGCGGCCTGGAAAGCTGGGGGCTCCAGTCTGACCTTTGCTCTGAGATGTGACCTGACCGATTGCTTCCTTGTTCCTCCCTGGATCCAGATCACTATCTGGGGCATTTAGGAAACCTGACTGTAGAAGTTGGATTAACCAAGAAAATGACAGGCCTCCTTCCTAAGTTCCCTGTCTCTTCAGAGAGGTGGCAGCAACCAGGTGTCCCTAGGTTGTACCTGCAGCACATCTCTCAGTTTTCTTGATCCCAAGATTTTGATGTGGGTCAAGCCTGGTTAATGTAGTTTAAACCCATATATTACATGCCATGCTGTGTACTAGGTACATGGTTCAGGGGTTATGAAGATGAGTGAAAGTGGGTGAGTCCCTGCTTTCAGAGAGTTTATAACTTGCTATAAGAGCAGGGTTAGCAAAATTAATACTGATGAACTAATAGCTATTGGGTATATATCATATTAAGCACCACCCTAAGCAAATTAATATTATATTTCTACAAACACCTTATTGAGTTGGGTACATTATCTGCATTTTACAAGTGAGGAAACTGAGGCACAGAGAAATGGAATAACTTAATCAAGGTCAGGCAACTGGTAAGTAGAATTAGTAAAATGTGAACCAAGGCTGGCTTACTCCAGTGTACTTTGTTGAGTTTACTGGATAGGGATTGGGGATCTCTTTCTATCCTTGATGGCCAGAAGTTCAAAGGGAGAGAGGCTGGCTTCAAGGTTGTTAATCTTTTCTGTCCCCAGTAGGCAGCATGGCACAGGGCACTTTAGTATCTGAGATGTTGATTCATAATTCCCTTCTTCACAAAAATCCAAGCAGACACTTTGTTCTGTTTGCCATTGTTTCTCCAAAGCCACAGCAGGTGCTCAATAATTATTTGTTTATAGATGTCACTTTCTTGTCGTGTCCTTGGAAAGTTTTTTATCTTTCTGATTCTCCGTTTCCTCATCTGTAAAATGGGCACTATTATACCTGCCTTGTTGTGGTGAGGATTAAAATAAAAGATGTAAGTCTTCTACCACACTATCTGACTCAGAGTACACCTTTTGTAGACTTTAGCTTTTGCTTTATCCTCACTGGAGCTGACAATTCAGAGACCAAGGCTAACGTGACCGAGTCTCCCTGCTTCATGGGTGCTCTGCTTTCAGTCCCAGCCTTGTGTCCTTCAGCAACTTCTCTGCTTCCTTCCTGATTCTCTAGACCTGTCTTCAGCTCTGTAATGAGAGCCCCAAGGCCTGGTCTTAATAAACTCGAGGAGAACCCTCCCAGGATGTTTGTCCCTTGCCGATGCCCCTGTTAAATTGAACATCTTTTCATTTTAATGATTAAGAAATGCCATTCACCGGGTTTCAGGCATGTGCTGACTGTCTCTGCAGTACCATATGGAACGTAGGTTCTGAAATATGTCTTTGGTGCACCTGAAGGTCCCTGAGAAAGCTCTCATTCCTTCTTGCTTCCACGAGAGTGAAGCAGTCTTTCTGGGAAGCATGTGAGCGTTTCTGGCTTGGTCTCAACCCAGGCCTGGGGTGCCGATTATTCTCAGCCTGGTGGGGTGGGGAAGGGCAGAGGGGCGGGGCTGCTGCTCGTCCCTGGGGTTTCTTGTGCTCTTTGTGCTGATGATGGTTGGTTTTCCAGCTTTAGCCCAAGAGTTGGATGAAAATGTGTAAATGGCAATGGAGGTCCTTGAAAACTAGAAGGGTGAGAGGGTGGAGGTGATGGTGATCAACTAGTGGTAAAACAGGAAAGGCCTGAGCAACCTTTTTCCCGCTTGGGTCTTGCTAAAATAACAGAGAATGGGTGGCGGCATGGCTCGACACAATGGTAACTAGCTTTCGCATCTTCTGCCACTTGAGTCCTTTTCATGTTATGTGACTTGTTAATCATATCAGCCCTGTCATATGACATGGATTGACCCCCACCCCTACCCCAAGCTGGTAGATGGAGAGAGTAAGGCCTTGAGAGGTTTAGTAATTAGTCTAAGTTTTATAACCAGTAAGTGTCAGAGCTGAACTCTTAACTGATGTCACTAACCAGATCCACCTCCTTTAAATTTCATATTGCCTCCATTACGCTATGTAAGTCATGTACCCTCTCAGGATTTTCTCATCTCTGCAGAAAAATGTTTGGACTGGATCTTTTCTAGGGACCCCTCCCCATGCTAACCTTTTGAGTTGCTGTGGTTTTTGGCCCTCATAGCCAGTCAGTTCACTACATTAGTTAATCATTATGGAATCAGCTTCACATGCACTTATTTTAGTGCCTATTAGTACAAAGTGCCACATGAGCTGCTGCAGGGATGGGGACATTGAGAGCAGTGTCATGGTGAGGGTGTCGCTGTGGACATGGGGGCTCTTTGATCACCAGATATGTGTCTCCTCATGTCTACTGTCTTCTGAACCATCAGAAATTCTTTCCTGAGTAACCTCCAACCCCTTTATTAGAGGGTAGCACAAAACTGGAGGTTATTCTTCCTTTAATAGAGGAGCCAGGAGGTGGTTTGTAGGTTTGAGCATGGTTGACCTCCAGGGTGCTTGCTTCAGAGGTTAGGATCAGGCCCTAAACATTGATAGTCAGTGGCCTCTTCATTTATCCAGATCCGGCTGGAAGCCGTATGTGGCATCTTGCCACATGGTGTTCAGTCTTTCTGTTTGTCTTAAATTAACCTGTGTTGAGACTTCCTCATACTGGAACCCTTCTTTCTTCAGTCTGGATTCAGAGATACTGATCACAGCCTCATGCTCCTTGCCCACGTTCAGCCTTTCCCTCCCAGAGGACGAGATGACACAGGATGTCACGGGGGTTGGCACCCATTCTCTTAGCCCATTGCTAGTAGCTGCAGGTTGGTTGTTTTCCCCCATGGATTTGGCTCTCTGGGGTGAGTGAGATCTTCTCACTTAAGTCCTCAAAACAAGGTGTCTCTGGAATTACCTGAGGAGGTAATTACCTGGGAAAGGTGAGCCTGGGAAACTGGCCGTCAAAAGCTTTCTGGGGCCAAGCACAGTGTAGGACACCTATTAGGTGATATGTGTTGACCAACTGATGAGGCAGGCCAGGATGGGGGGGCGCGTGGTCAGGCCTGGGGCTCAAGAGAGAGTTAGGGCCTCCTGTTTCTGGGGGTACCTAGGCCCAGCTGAAACTGCTTCAGTACTAGTGGAGAGGCTCAGAGCTGCCAGGGACGGGACCCTGGAAGGAAGCAGTTGTGGCCTGAAGTCTAAGCAGCCATGCCCCAGGGTAGCTGTCTGCTCTCGGCTGGGCACGCTCACCCCTTCCTTGGTCCCTGCACAGGCCTCCTGCAGAAGAGCTCCTGCACCGGCTGCTTTGCCAGGACAGTTTTCTAATGGCTGCCTGCCACTTCTCTTTGGGGATTTCTGCTTTGTCTCAGCTTCCCCATTTGAAAGGTGCTGTCATGTAGAGCTCTGTTCATTAGCCATATCCTACCTTCCCAGGCTCTCTGGCCCTCTCTGTATCACAGTGTTTGCATGATGTTCTTTGTCACTGGCATTTTCCCCCAATGCTTTACTATAAAAAATTTCAGAAGTACAGAAAGTTGCAGGAATTGTGTAATGTGCTGTCTAAACCCACCACCTCAATTCTACCATTAACATCTTCCCGTGTTTGCTTTTATCACACCTGTCCATTTATGTATTGCTCAGATACATAAATTATTGGGATGCACTTTAAATTTGTCATTAGCATGCACTGAGCCCTATCTTCTCAATGCACTTGGCTAGGGCTGACCTTTTCTAGAAAAAAGCTGTGTTTGTACTGCCCAGTCTGGATTTTGAGACCCAAGGGGTACCTGGATGCTGCCTGATCAGAACAGGAATGTTCTTATCTTTGGGGAAGGAGACTCCTGCTCAGGGGTAGCTGAGCAACCAGAGAGCTGGGAACTCAGGGTTGATGTTTCAAGCTCTCTTTTTTTTTCCATAAAGCATTTGTCTCTTCTATAGAAAACCTTCACAAAAGCACCACTGACTTAGTTAATAATCGGCTTCTAAAAATAAGCCCAGTTTTCAGCAGCTTTAGTCAGCGAAGGCAGGTCCTTGGCAACTGCAGTAGAATTGAAACGTTGGGAGGTGAGTCGCAGGCAGCACTGGGTGAGCCTGACTGTGGTTTGTGCCTCTTAAATCCTGCTCCTCCCCTTGCCCATACTGTAACTCTGCTTGTAGTATAGAAGGAGGCTAAAGGGAGGAGAGCCAGCATTTCTTCCTTGTTAACAGAAATGTTTACTATACCAAGGTACTTCACTGGGCTGCCTTCTGACCTGGCAGTGGAACCTGAGAGCGTTTTCTGCCTTGTTTGCATCACAAATTTGGGCAGAGTTGCTCTGTTCCCTAGCTTTAAGTATACAGTCTTCCCTAATAATTAGGCAAAGTCGTTCAAACAAAGGGTCTGAAATCACATTCAGTTGAAAGCAAAATAGAAATAGCCAGAAACTTTCTGCACTGGAGTCCCTGTGCCTGTCAGTAAGGGAAATTGAGAGGTGCTGTGGCCTTTCTTGGAGCCTGCTGACTTGGGTGTGTTTACCTGGGCTGTGGTGCTGGTCTGATTTGGCCACCAGGGGCTTGTGGCATTGTGAAGGCAGCCAGGCTCAAAGGGTGACTCAGGCACCCGCCTGGGTCACAGCCAGGGTAGGGCTCTCCCGAGGGCTCTTGGAAAATGTGTCTTTACGGAGAAGTTCTCTTTGGCTCTAGATTAATAATTCCCATCTCATAGCACAGTTGAATTTTCGGTTGAATTTTGAAATCTTCCCCTGTGCTCCTTGGTTGTCTGACCCATCGTTAGGTAGTTGTGCCTGGGAGTTTGTTGTGATGAGAAGTCTAACGTATTCAGGCTGTTAGTATGCATATGCCTACACGCCTGCACACCTGCACTGTCTTCTTTTTCATTAACATCCATGATCCGTAGCTGATCTATGATAGAAAGTCATTGGTCCAAACTGTCCTTTCTGTAAGCGTAGAATATTAAGTTGATAATCTGTGGTTAGCATTATTTTAGGTAACTTTAAAAAATGATTTTTATTTACTTATTTTTTTATTTTTGGCTGCCCTGGGTCTTCATTGCCAAGCATGGACTCACTCTAGTTATGGTGTGTGGGCATCTCATTGCAGCGGCTTCTCTTATTGCAGAGCATAGGCTCTAGGACATGTGGGCTTTAGTCGCTGGTGTTCAGGCTTAGTTGCCCTGTAGCATGTGGTGTCTTAGTTCCCTGACCAGGGATTGAACCCATGTCCCCTGCATTGGCAGGCAAATTCTTAACCACTTAGACCACCAGGGAAGTCCCTAGGTAACATTTTTCAAAAGCTCTGTATCCCTGAACGAGTCTTACTTGTTTTCTCACTTCCTTTAGAAAGAAAGCAGTGTTGTAACTTCCTAACAAATTTTGCACAAACTGGATGCTCAGTAAGTATCTGTTAATTGATTTATAGGTTTAATTCTCCACTTTCATAAATGAGGTCAGTTTTTTTTTTTACTTTTAAAAGGTAAAACATTTATTTATTGTAGAAAATTTGTAAGTCATAGAAAAGCATAGAGAAGAAACTATTGCACGACAGAAATCCCTGATCTTACTATATAGACTGGAGCATTTTGGTAACATTTTTGATACTCTGATTTTGTGTGAGTATATGCACACTTTAGTTTTATAAAAATGAGATTATGCTGTGTCCTCCTTTTGTTTATTACGTCATGCATTGCTCTCCAACCTTCTGTTTCTTGGCTGCATCATAGAGACTGGGTGGTGTTGGAAGCGGGATCTCTGTGGGAATGTCTCTCTACTTATCCTACCCAGATCTCGCCCTCCTCAAAGGCTCAGGTTCCGTGTCCCCTTGTTGTGAACGCTTCTGCTGGCCGCTTTGTCCAGGGATCGCTCCCTCTGAATACCTGTAGTGATGTCTTTTCTCTTCATTTAACTGTTTGTTCCCTGCCCTGTTTCAGAGGAGGATTCACGGTGCCTCACAACTTTATGATGTGTTCTGTCTTCCCAACCAGAGGGTGTTATTTCCTGTCCTTATAGTTTCTTCATTTGTAGTTCCTCACATATCCCTCTGCCTTATGCAGAGGTGATTAACAGGTGATAGTTGATGATGGTAGCTGCCCAGGGTAGACAGGATACTTTAGAAAATCAGTCTGAGTTTGTAGGAATCATCTCTGCTTCTGGGGTAATTTTATATTGTGACTGATAATTGGCTGCATCCCAGGAGTACTAAGCAATTTAGTGTTTCTCTGCTTATGATCTCGTTGAAATGCCCTGTTCTTGGGAGTCCCCTGGTGATCCAGTGGTTAGAATTCCACTCCTCCACCGTATTCTTTTCTCCCCTTGCTCCTCTCCTTTTGCAGGTATGGAAATCATACTCATTCCTTGAGTAAGATTTCAGCTCAAATGCTATCTTCTGAGTGAAGTCAGAATTCTCCCTTCTTCTCTGGGTGTGTGCAGCACTTTTACTATATACATTTATTCTGTTTCGTTGTGTTTTGTGGAGTGGTATATTCTCCTACTAGTTTATAAATTTATTGAGGACAAAAGCTTGGTCTTTTTTGTATCTTTATCCCCCACAGAACCTCAAACAGTGCATGGTGCTTTGTAGGATTTGTGGAATGAATAATTACTTTCTATGGTATTTTTCTTTGGATTTTGTGAAGTATAATTCGTTAGGATAATACCAAATGCAAGTTTTGACTTACATAATGGTGACAGAATGGCAAACATTTATTGAGAACTTACTGTGGGCTAAATACTATTCCAAGGGCTTTGGATGTATGAGCCTGTTTAATGCTTACAGTAGCTCTGTGAGTATTACAGTAGCCTTATTTAATTATTGTCATTCCCACTGTACAAGTTGAGTAACTTAGTCAGTGTCCACTAGATAGTAAGTGCGAGTTGGGAATGCAGATTCAGATAGTGCGCCTCTAGAGCACTCCTAGGCTCTACTCTGTCAGTTCAGCAGAGTGAACCGCTGAATTAGTAATTTATGGGATGGTTATTCATAGGATTTGAGTTATTAATCATTTGCTAGATCCCACAATGTTTCACATTCATATCTTACTTGATATCTGGAGCACACCAGAGGGTACCCTTCTAGGAAGATCTGTCATGTGTGAGATTGATTTTGGTCCTGAAGTTTAATTCTTGAAAGAGTAGTGAGAAACACTGCACTAAACAGGCTCTGGTATTCTTGTTCTTAGGATGGGGGTTCCTTGGATCAAGTTCTGAAGAAAGCTGGAAGAATTCCTGAACAAATTTTAGGAAAAGTTAGCATTGCTGTGAGTATATTGAGAAGCTTTTCTTCCAACTTCTCTCATTGATAAATAGGAAAGGGACAAGGAGGAAGGTGGGAAGTTGACAAAGGGAGGTTTTCTAAGAAAAGTTAGGTTTTTCACTAGAATTTTCTCTTATCTGGATTCTAGATACAATATCCTCTCCCTTTCACTAAAACTAGCAAAGTAACTTTCTGTATGTTAAAATCTATCTTGAAAAATAGGACAGGGTATCCAAAAGAATTCTCATTTTTGGCATCAGAAAGCTTCTTTTTAGATTGCAGATTAAAAAAATGAATTCAGGCAAAGTGTTTTTTAAAATGTAAGTTGTCTAAACTTGCAATTACCAATTTTGCTTAAAAATCATATGCTATATACCATGTAAAAAGATGGTTTCTTAATAAGACAGATGAAAAAAATCAAAAGAGAGAAGAAAAATAAGGGAAGAAGGCAAATTTGTGTTGTTAGAAGAAGTATTTTCTAGATAATTTTAAAATAGGTTGAATATTTTCTAAACACCACGATTTCAGTTTCCCTCTTTTTACATTTCCTCTCACCTAGGTAATAAAAGGCCTGACATACCTGAGGGAGAAGCACAAGATTATGCACAGAGGTAAGAAATTATTTGCTAGTTGTGATGTTTTGGATTTTAGCTGAAATCTAAAAGTTGTTGCATCCTCTTTTATGTTTTGTTTTGGTATAAAAGGCATTTGCTGGTATTTTTTATTTTTACTACGACTCTTTGTTTAGTTTGTTGTCTGGAGAAGTAAGAACCACCCTCTTTTTGCTTTGTGGTATGCCTGAATATTATGCCAGTATACATATGCCAGCGTATTAAAAAGCAGAGACATTAATTTGCCAACAAAAAGTCCGTCTAGTCAAAGCTATGGTTTTTCCAGTAGTCATGTTTGGATGTGAGAGTTGAACTATAAAGAAAGCTGAGTGCCGAAAAATTGATGCTTTTGAACTGTGGTGTGGGAGAAGACTCTTGAGAGTCTCTTGGACTGCAAGGAGATCCAACCAGTCCATCCTAAAGGAGGTCAGTCCTGAATATTCATTGAAAGGACTGATGCTGAAACTGAAACTCCAGTACTTTGGCCACCTGATGTTAAGAATGGATTCATTTGAAAAGACCCGTTGTTGGGAAAGATTGAAGGCGGGAGAAGGGGATGACAGAGGATGAGATGGTTGGATGGCATCACTGACTCCAGGGACATGAGTTTGAGTAAGCTCCGGGTGTTGGTGATGGACAGAGAGGCCTGGTGTGCTGCAGTTCATGGGGTTGCAAAGAGTCGGACACGACTGAGTGACTGAACTGAACTGTTGCCTGTTACCTGAGACTGTGAAAGACATAGTCACCCAGTACGCACAGACCAGATCCCCAGCTGGAACTTAGTTACCCAGCCCTCAGTGTCCTTGGCTGCCCACTGGACTAGACTGTGCATAGGCCCAAAGCCATGACTGACTGGGTATGAGTTTGACTCTAAAGAAACTCTGGGTTTTATAAAAGTATACATACACTTATCATATAACCGTACCATTCTTAGGTATTCAAGATAAACGAAAACATGTAGATAGACTCATATGCAGATATTTAAAGCAGCTATATTCATAGTAGAAATAACTAAAATATTCTTCAGCAGGCTAAGAGATAAGCAAATTATGGTATATCCATACAATAGAATGTTATTCAGCAATAAAAAGAACAGACTTGACACACATAGTTTTTAAAAATTAATTTATATATGGCTGCTCTAGGTCTTCATTGCTGTTGGGGACTTTCTTCAGTTATGGGGAGCAGGGGCTGCTCTTCATTGCTGTGCATGGCCTCTCACTATGGTGGCCTCTCTTGCAGAGGAGCACAGGCTCTAGGCATGTGGGCACAGGAGGTGTGGCACACAGGCTCAGCGGCCCTGAGGAATGTGGGCTCCTCCCAGACCAGGGTCAAACGCATGTCCCCTGCACTGGCAGGCGGGTTCTTACCTTGCATCTTGTCTTATTCTTATTTCGCTGTACCACCAGAGAAATCTGACACATGTAGTTTTTTTTTTTTTTTAAACTTTACATAATTGTATTAGTTTTGCCAAATATCAAAATGAATCCGCCACAGGTATACATGTGTTCCCCATCCTGAACCCTCCTCCCTCCTCCCTCCCAATATACACATGTAGTTTTGATGACCATCAAAAACACTTAATGTTAGATGGAAGAAGCCTGACACAAAATAGTATAGACTATTTCCATGTATGTAAAATTATAGAGAAAACACAGATCTTTAGGGACTGAAAGTAGATTGGTGGTTGCCTGAGGGCTTTCGGAGAGATTAACATCAGTGAGGCCTTAGGAAACTCTCTAGGGGTGTTGAAGTATTATATCTAGATTGTTGTGGTAGATATGTGGGTATATGCATTTATCAAAAGTTAAACTTTCTGATAAAGTGGTTGTATTTTATAGTGTGTGTGTGTGTGCTAAGTCGATTCAGTTGTGTCTGACGCTGCGATCCTGTGGACTGTAGCTTGCCTGGTTTCTTTGTCCATGGGATTCTCCAGGCAAGAATACTAGAGTGGGTTGCCATTTCCTCCTCCAGGGGATCTTCTGTCAAACCCACATCTCTTCCGTCTCCTGCATTGGCAGGAGAGTTCCTTACCACTAGCGCCACCTGGGAAACACTTAATAGTATATAAAGCCCTTTATGTCTTAATGAAGTTTATTTTTTTAAAAAAAGATGAAGAAGCCAGAGGAAAGACAAATGGAAAACATAGTTCTCTGGTCATGTCCCTTTAGCTACAATGTGCCTTAGCACAGGTCTAGGAGGGGATGGCAGAGGAAGAGAGGAGTGGACTGGTGGGATTTACTGCCCAGCTTACGAATCATTCTGTATTCCCAGTGTTAGTCACTCAGTCGAATCTGACTCTTAGTGACCCCATGGACTGTAGCCTTTTGGCTCCTCTGTCCATGGAATTCTCCAGGCAAGAATACTGGAGTGGGTTGCCATTTCCTTCAGGGGATCTTCCTGACCCAGGGATTGAACCTGGGTCTCCTGCATTGCAGGCAAATTCTTTTACCATCTGAGCCACTAGGGAAGCTCTATGTACTGTGCTGCTGCTGTTGCTGAGTCGCTTCAGTTGTGTCCAACTCTGTGCAACCCCATAGACGGCAGCCCACCAGACTCCCCCGTCCCTGGGATTCTCCAGGCAAGAACACTGGAGTGGGTTGCCATTTCCTTCTCCAATGCATGAAAGTGAAAAATGAAAGTGAAGTCGCTCAGTCGTGTCCAACTCTTTGCGACCCCATGGACTGCAGCCTACCAGCCTCCTCCATCCATGGGATTTTCCAGGCAAGAGTACTGGAGTGGGGTGCCATTGCCTTCTCCAGTATGTACTATAATACATTCTAAATTTTAGAATAAGTGTTTTTTTTTTTAATTAAAAATTTAAAATGTACAATATATATAACACAAAATTGATCATTTTTACCATCTCAAAATGTACAGTTCAAGTAGAATAAAAAAAGAAATAAAATGTACAGTTCAATGATATTAAGTACATTCACATTGTTATGCAACCACCACCGTCAGTATTCTTAAGATGTCAGATTTGCTTTACTGGATCTGTAGTTTCAAACACATCCCATTAAAAATCCCAGTAGCCTTTGTAGAGTTGATAAATTGTATCTAAAATTTAAATGTAAATGCAAAGGACCTAGAATAGCCAAAACAACCTTAAAAAGGTAAAACATAGTTGGGAGACTAAGACTACTGGACTTTAAGGTTTATTATAAAGCTACAGTAGTCAGTAGAGTGTTTGTATTGGTGTGAAGCTAAGCATAATAGATCAAATAGAACAGAATGAAGAGTTCAGAAACAGATGCACACATACATAGTCAGTTGAGTTTTGACAAAGTAGTTCAATAGAAGAAGAAGAATTTTTCAACAAATGATGCTGAACAATTGGATATCCATATGCACAAAAATGAACGTCTATCATTTCCTCACACCATATACAATAATTAGCTCTCAGTGGATCATAGGTCTAACTGTATGGGTTAAAAGTCTAAAACTTCTAAAAGAAGACACAGAAGACTATTTTAGTGACCTCTGTTTTAGCAGAGAGTTTTAAAATGGGACACAGGGGCTTCCCTGGTTGTCCAGTGGTTGAGAGTCTGTCTACCAATGCAGGGGACACGAGTTCAATCCCTGATCTGGGAAGAGCCCACATGCCACTGGGAAACTAAGCCATGCCCCACAACTACTGAGCCTTCGTGCTGCAAGTACTGAAGCCCATGCACCCAGGGCCTGTGCTCCGGAACAAGAGAAGCCGCCACAACGAGAAGCCCGAGAACCCCAACAAAAAGTAACCTGTGCTCATCGAAATTAGAGAAAGCCCATACACAGCAACGAAGACCCAGTGCAGCCAAAAATGAATGAACGAATAAACAAATTTTAAAAGAGAAAATGGGACACAGAAAGCACCAACTGTAAGGCAAAAATCAATAAATTGTGCTTCATCTAAATTAATAACATTTGATTTTCAAAAGATGCTGTGACAAAAATGAAAAGGCAAGCCACAGACTAAGAGAAAATATGGGCAAAATATATATCCATCAAAGGACTTTATTGAGAATATTTAAAGACCTCTTAAAACCTAATAAAAAGATAAACAATGCAATTTAAAAAAGGTGGGTAGGGTCTTCCTTGGTGTTCCAGCGGCTAAGACTCTGCAGTCTCAATGCAAACTCCCAGGTTTGATCCCTGGTCAGGAAACTAGATCCCACATGTCACATCTAAGACCTGGCACAGCCAAATAAGTAAATAAAATAAGTGTTTTAAAAATGGGTAAAAGATTTGAAGAGTCACTTTACAAAAGAAGATATATGAATGGCAAATAAGCAAATGAGAAGATATTTAACATCATTAGTCATGAAGGAAATGTAAGTTACAGCCACAATGAGTTACTGCTACACACCGACTAGAATGTCTGTAGAGACTATGTTATTCAGGATGTGGAGCAATTGAAACTCTCAGTCACTGCTGATAGGAATCTGAAATGGTGCAGTTTATCAGTGTTTTAAAGTATGAAGCATGTATCTATGATATATTCAATGAATTCATTCCTAGAATTTTCCCTAAAGAAAAAAAGAAAGCATAGGTTCAATAAGGCCCTTCTACCTGGATGCTCATAATAGTTTTATTTGTAATAGCCAAAAGTAGAGACAACCTAAATGTCCATCAGCAGTTGAACGCATAAACAGATTGTGGTATATCCATACAATAGTATACTGCTTAGCAATAAGAAGAATAAAGCATAGAAAAGTTCAGCAGTATGGAAGAATCTTAAAAGAGTATGCTAAGTGAAAGTCAGACAAAAAAGAGCTTTGTTACATGCTGTGTGAATCTATTACATAATTCTAGAAATTGCAGACTAATCCGTAGCAACAAAATACGCATCAGTGCTTGCCTGGTGAATGAAGGAAGGGGTGGAAGGGAAGAATTACAAAGGAGTGTGAGAAAATTGGGGGGAGGGTAAGAGATGTGTTTATAATCATGATTGTGGGCATGGTCATATATATACTCATCAAGTGATACACTTTAACTATCAATATATGGAGTTTATTGTATGAAAATTATATACCAATTGGGACTTCCCTTTTGGTCCAGTGGCTAAAACTTCATGCTCCCAATGCAGGGGGCCCAGGTTTGATCCCAAGTCAGGTAACTAGATCCCACATGCCACAACTGAAGATCCTGCATGCCACAACTAAATAAGTAATTTTTGTTTTAAAAAAGGGTAAAATTATATATCGGTAAAGCTGTAAAACAAACAAAAAATAGTCAAGTTGCTGAAAACTATCTCTTTATCAAGAGAGATATAAAGAGGGATTCTTAAACACAGCCAGGGAAAGGGACAATTACTTTGGAAACAGTTTGCTAGTTTTTTAAAAAAAAAAATTAAACCATTTACTCCATTTCTCAGTATTGACCTAAGAAAAATGAAAACGTTTGTTTGCACAGAGACTTGGGCACACATGTTCATAAGCATCTTTATTAATGATAGTACCAAGCTAAACAACCAAAATATTTATCACCAGATGAGCAAGTAAACAAATTCTGACATATTCAAACAACGGAAGACAGCTCAACAATAAAAGCGAGCAAATTGCTGATACACGCAACTTGGACAAATCTCAAAAACATCATGATGAGTGAAAGGAGCCTTATAGAAGAGCCCATCCTGCATGGTTCTACTAGAACATCAGAATTAATCCGTAGTAACACAGGTTGCCTGAGGGTCTAAGGGGCTAGAGTGAGGGTGAACTTCAAAGGGGCATGAGAGACAGTGAAGCTGGGCCAGGAACCCACATCTTCTGTTTTTAATACAGTCCTAAGTCTAGTCCTGGTGTTCTCTGTCATGTGGCTTCTCTGTGCCATGCTCTGCATTGTTGGAGGAACACTCACTTTATTTCCCTTCCGAAGAGAGGAAGGTTTCAGCTTGTTCCTGGAATAATCAGCTTGCTTTGCCCTTCCTCCTGGTGCTGCCCTCACTTTCCCAGCAATTTCTTTTCTGGCTCCACCATTTATTGCTTTTTGGCATAAAGAGCTGCTTTGTGAGCCAGGCGGGATTCCGGACAGATGTCTTCATGGAGAGCTCACTCCTTGCCCAGCCGACGAGGAGGAGTCACTAGAAGGACTTCTGCTCTGGTGAGCAGAGTGTGTATGCAGGCAGCCGGGCCTGGCCGCTCTGCATTTCAGACTCGTGTTGTTTGTGGGTCTTGTCCAGAAAGAATCCTGAAAGAATTCACTGTAAGGCCAACCTGGAAATGGACCTCCTCTTGCACAACTTGATTCCTTATCAGGAAGCACGATGAGTGGACGATTCCTGGAAGCTGAATTAGAGTGAGAATGAGAGAGTCTCTCTGCCTCTGTCTTTAGGCTTTCTCACTGCTAGTAAGTTCAGTAAGTTCCTCTTCTGCTTTACATGTATTCTTTTGCACTGAAATTTAAGCTCCGTTTCTTCTCATTCTGTCCTTGAGGAAAAATGGGGAAGATTAAAAAGGCTTTTTGTTTGCCTCACATTTAAAAAAAATTCTTTACTTTTTTTTTTTTTTTAAATCTCTGGTGTAATTTTTTTTCTTTTTAAGAAGAATGTTGGCTTTACCACTAGTGTACCGGGGAGGCCCCAGAAAAGTGTAGATAGGCCTTCAAAAACCTGAACCCCAGACTGTGTTGGGGCTGGGACCAGGAAGGACTGCTCTGGTCTGGGAGCCTGGGTCACTCAGGCAGAAAAGCAGCAGCCTGAGTCCACGGCTCCCACAGGGTGCCTGCTGCTGGGCCAGTTGGCCCTTCTTAGCCTCACTGGGGGTGCGCTGCCGGCTCAGTCACCCCCCAGAGGGGTCCGCCGTCACTGCCTCTGACGCACACGCTGCCACAACTGTCAGGCAGGCATCAAGCGGCCCTCCCTACTGAATGTGGGGTACGGGCTGGCACATCCACGTGCAGGATTTTTTTTTTTTTGGGGGGGCCACGCCACACAGCATGTGGGATCTTAGTTCCCTGCCCAGGGATTGAACCCTCTCCCTGGGCAGTGAAAGCACAGAGAGAGCATTAAGCCCTGGGCCGCCAGAGAAGCCCCCAACATTGTTAGGTTGAAGGTGATTTCTAGGTGTGCCTTGCTCTAAATAAAAACTACGGTACAAAAGTAACTTACAGCACAAGTTGTTCTGGGGGCACTTTTGCTTTTTAAAACATTGGCTGGAAGATTTGTCAAATATAATTTCTCACAGAATCTTCAGGAAGGCAAGCAAAAATTTTATCACTTTGATTCAGACTTCTTTTTTAGGGGGTGGGAATATGCCGGTGATACAAACTTAGGCATACCTGCACTTCCAAATTACTTTTTAAGTGAGAGGAAGTATAGTAATGGTGTTTGGGTGAACAACTGTTTTCACCTACTGCTGAGGCCCTGTTTTTGCAGCTGGGTCGCGACCTCTTGAAAGTTTCAGTTTTCTTTCTCGGAGTGGGTGTATGTGTCCTGGACCTAGTGAGCTGCACTGCCTTGGGTGTGCCTGGGGCTGGCTTTCCTGTGTTTCTGGATGGGAACCTAGATATCAGCAGATGCTCACCCTCATTCCTGAAGTTCTTGGTCTCTGTATCGTGGAACGGGACTTCTTAGGTAGGACAAGTACAACCAATACTCCCCAAGTCTGAAGTCCTGGCCAGCTGTCTGGATTTCATCCACAGTGACGTGGCCCACTGTGATTTGTCTGCGTGCTGGGCAGACATTGTATTCTGTTTGCCTGAGTGTTCAAAGGGAGCAGGAGTCTGTGTGGTTCGGCCTGGTGTGTGTGGTTTATGGGTGGTTAATGAGGAGGTGGGGATTAGATCTGTGGTTCCTCTGGGAGTGTACCTTTTCTCTGAACTCTTTGGGTGACAGTCTTGTGTCGGTGCATGCACGTATTCCTCCATGTTTACTTGCCCCTGTAGGCACTTCCAAGAAGAGCAATTTGTATTGTAAAATATTCATTGGACACCTACCAAATGCAAGGGACTGGGTGAACCGCTGAGGAGGGCAGAAGATGGCTTGTAAGTGACTCGTGTCCTCTGGGGGCTTAGTGTCTGACGGGGAAGAGTCATGTCTGTGAGTGCTCCCAGTGGGCGGCGGAACACAGCCAGCGCCGTTGCTTTGTGCGTGGATCACCCCACCACCAACTGTCAAATAGAATCTGATGTGATGTAATTAGTTGGGATTCTTTGACAGTATTAGAAACCTAACTCAAGATTATTTGATCAAAAGAGGGAACTTATTGGCTGGAGTTACCAGGAGGTCCGAAGGCAGGGATGGGTGTGGAGTTGAAATGATAGTCTCAGGACTTTGGTTGCCGCTTGGCTTGACTTCTCCTTCTGTGCCTGGGCTTCCTTTTCAGTCAGGTTCTCAGCCCTGGGGCCACAGGGACCTCACTAGCCCAACACTTCTGGTCCTTAGTGCTCCATGTCCCTGAGGAAGCTCTGCCTCATTCAAGCACTGACCTCAGCATCTAGGTCAGCGCTTGAATCATTGGTCGGCTCTGCCTGGAGAGCCCCTCGAGTCCTGGGCCACTTCTTATGTCCAGGAGACTAGCTTATGAACGTGTCTTGGGGCAGGATAGATGGGGCCTCTTCATTGGCACCCCAGCAGGAACACACACTGTTGTGGGGGAATATATCCCAAATGAAAAAGAGGAGTTCTGTAACTAGAAGATGGGAGGAACAGATTCTGAAAGCAAAAAAGGGTGAAAAGAGTTGTTCCACTGTAAATAATATTAAGCATTGGGTCAGCAAGACAGAAAACTGCTAACACAGGATCAAAACAATAATTAAGCATTGAAGGCAGGGGTGGGCAGATTGGCAGCTCGCAGCCTGCTGCCTGTTTTTGTATGGCCTGCAAACTAAGATTTGTTTTTCAGAATTTTGTGACATGTGATCATTGTGTGAAATTCAAATTTCAGTGTCCATGAAGACATTTTACTGGAACACAGCCCAGCTTACGTGTTGTCTGTGGCTGCTTTTGTACTGTAATGGCAGAGCTGAATAGTTGCTTGTGAAAGAGATTGTGTGGCCCTCAAAGCCTTAAAATATTTGCTCTCTGGTCCTTTGACAGTAAAAGCTTCCTGACCACTGAGTTAAGGGAAAGAGGAATTCCTCAGCTGAGGAAGCTTTAGAATTGAAGCACGGAAGTCAGCTGTAAGATGATTAAGTTCTTCACTGAAAACAGGGTGTATGGCTTGGGGAGGAGACCCTAGCGCTCTGAGAGGGGTTAGTTAACTCCACTGGTTTCTGTGTAGCCTTTCTACTTACGGTGGCAGGAAGTCAGAGATCCAGTTCATCCGAAGCTGACCCAAGTGGTTAGCCTATGAGTTAAGGGGTGTGTGTGTGGGATGGGGGGCTCAGGGCTCGCATACAGCTGTGTTTCATGCTATTGAAAGCAGTGACTTGCATCACCAGCCCATCAAGCTGCTTAGCCCTCTCTCATTGTCAAGATCTTGTTCTGATTAAGACCCTGAAGAAAGATTATAGGATTTAGACCAATGCAGAGTTCATACTGTGGAGCCCGTGAATAATGTCTGCTTTGGAGTTGCTGGCCAGTGAAGATCAATAGATGCTGATAACAGAGTTAAATTAAGCCTCAGCTGGGTTTTCTTTTCCTTCTGTCAGATGGAGCAGCATGTAACCTGCCTGATCTTTATACCCAGTAGCTGGGGCTTAGATTTTTGAGGGAACGCCCAGCCAGATTGTGATTAGAGTCAGCTGTGAGGTTCTCTGCAGAGCATTAGAGTCGCTTATACCTTGGGGCCCTCCTGCTCAGAGTACCCTCCCAGAGAGTTCCTTATTGCCCAGGATAAAGCATTCTGTGAAAACAGGGAGCTCTCGAGTCAGGATGAGATTTCAGCATTCTACAGAGACTGAGAGTGGTTTTGGATCCTAGCCCTGGGGATAGCGGAGAGTCTTCAAGTTACCTCAAGGGACCCCAGCAGCAGCCTCAGAGGAACAGGGTTCTCACAGCCATCAGGATTTCAACCTCTGAAGTCCTCCTCTTACTCCAGTCAGACTTGCTGTTGGCACCGACAATCAAGATTTTAAGTGGCCCAAGTTTGTTGTTGTACAAGCTGTTGGTGGCAGATTCACATATAACGGGTTTCTGAGTGGCTGCTTCTGTGACCCCTGCAAGGCACTGTCATCCCTGCCAGAGTTTTCCTGGCGTCTTGCCAGGCTTCCCTGAGGCCTGTGAGGGTGGCCCTGCAGCTGCGCACAGCGCTATGTCCTGAGCACAGTCCCCGCCCGTGTGTGGCAGGGGGATGCCAGCAGAGCCTCAACCCGTGGGCGGCTCATGGTGTCCGGGGGGCACCCTGGCTGCACCTCAGCTTCCTCTGCCCGCCAGGCTCATCTCCTGCCAGGTGGCGACAGCCTCAAGGGGGCAGTTAGCTTACAGGAGAACCGATCCCTTTGGACTGTGTCTGGACCCCCCCACCTTGCAGATGGAAAGAAACACAGTGGCTGATTAGTAGCTGGAATCCAGCATGTGGTCTCTGGTTCGAAATGTGAGTCACGTTCTCTAGAATTACCTCAGTGCTAGACCCACAGCGATGGATTATGTCTCCAGACGAGTTTGTTTCTTAGCATCTCAAGTGAGGCAGATGGGCCGTTGGAGGAGGAAAGTGCTTCCTCAGATCCCTTTAGGGAAGCATCGTGGAGGAGGTGGTATTTGGGCTGAGCTTGGAAACATGGGGAGAAGTTACGCAGGTTGCAGTGTTAGCACGAGGGATTCTAGGTAGGGAAACACATGAATCACGATGACACAGCGGCCAGGAAACACAGATAATGTCCTTGCAGGAAACAGCAAGTCATTTAGAATATTTAGAATGAAGGATTCCTGGTGGTAAGTGGTGGGAGTTAAGTGAGAATTAGTTGAAGCAGTTGAGGAGGGTCGTCCCCGCTGTGTGCAGGGACTGGATTTTTATCCTGGGCAGTGGGGAGCTGAGGGGTGCTCCTGCACAGGGAAGGGAGGCAAGCTGTCCTTGGAGGAAGAGGCCTCTGGCTGCTGCAGCTCAGGTGACAGGGAGGGGAGCGAGGTCAGCGAGGAGGCTGCCACCATGGTTCTAGAAGAAGGTGGGTCTGAGTCACAGTAGTCATTGAGTGAAGGGCGAGGAGGACACAGGCTGGGAGAGATGACCCTGGAAAGCCTCTGAGAGCAGAGGCTGGGTGTGGGAGGAGGGGGGTGGGGTGGGCACAGGAAGGAAGCCCCTAGCTTTGCCCCTGGGCGCTCCCTAAGGCGGGGGGTGGAGGGGACCCCGAGGCTGGGCCTGTTCCCTTTAGGAAAAACCAGGCTGAGAGGCGATCCCCGCAGAGCTGTGTCCTGCTCCTTCTCATGATAAAGCCCTGTTTCTAGGGACGTCAGGGCCAGGGCACTGCTGCTCTCCTCAGGTGCAGATGGCTTCCTGAGGAGTCTGTGGGCCCAGGAGAGCTGGTCTACCTTGCAAGTTTAGTGACCAAAGAAGGGGTAGCTTTTATTAACCAGTACCTTAGCAAGGTGGAAGCCACTTTGCTCACAGTGCCCAGCGCTGCAGTGACAGTGGAAAATCCAGTGGAGAATCTCAGCTAGAGGGCGGGAACCAATATTAGGCTTAACAGCACCAGATTCATTAGAAACAGAGTGGTCTTTTCTTTTTCCACCAAGAAAAAGTCTTGGTTGAAACAAGGCTGGCAATGAGTAGATAATTGTTGACGCTGATGTTGGTACATGTTTATACTCCACTTTTGTGAATGTTTGGATTTTTAAGAGGGAAAAATGGAAAGAAGGAGGCAAAAGTACTGCTGTGACAAGTGGCATACATGATAAGAGCTTCCGGGAGAAGGCAGCCTTGTGGGTGTGCAGTGGTCAGGTGAGGCTTCCCAGGGCAGGTGGGAGCCTCTCGGAGGATTTTTTTTTTTTACATGTAACAGAAACTGGGCTTCCCTGGTGGTCCAGTGGTTGAGAATCTGCCTGTAAGTGTATGTTACACGGGTTCAGTCCCTGGTCTAGGAGGATCCCATGTGCTGTGGAGCAGCTGGGCCTGTGCTCTAGAGCCTGGGTGCCACAGCTCTGAAGGCCATGCGCTCTAGAGCGTGTGCTCTGCAGCAGGAGAAGCCACCACAGTGTGAAACTGATGCAGTGCACCCTGCTCGCCACAACTAGAGAAAGCCCGTGCACAGCAGCGAAGACCCAGCACGGCCAGTCAGTCAGCCGAAAACAAACAGGTAACAGAAACCAACTTGAGTCAGTGTAAACAGAAGAGAGGACTTCCTTGTAAGGGGCTGGGGGACTTCCCTGAGCATTGGCAACAGCCCAGATGTTGCCAGTGCTCAGGAAGGGTCAGGACAGGGGTGGAAGATAAGTGGGATCCCGAGCAGCTTCTGTCCACTTTTGGCTGCCTTGTCTTGCATGGTCTGCAGCTTGGCTTTCTCTGCTACTTTGTCCAGGGGCAGGAGGAAGGGCCTGCCACCCCCACCCCAGCTCCTCCCACCTCCACCCCAGTAAGCATCAAATCTGTTCAGACACAGTGCAGGCCCAACCCCACCCTCTTAGCCCCACTGCCAAGTCCCTGAGTATCCTAGCAGAACTCACCTGGTGCAGATAGTCTGTGGCGCTCCCTGCTATAGGGAAGGGAGGTAATCAAGAGGACACTTTTGGGTCACCTTCTCCTTCCTTCCCTCCAACAAACAAAAAAGACTAGAAGGATGGTAGGTCATATAAATACAGAGGGTATCTGGATTAGAGACCAGCCAGAGCAAATGATTCAGACAGAAACATTCAGGGACTCCTGGGGAACAGCATGGATCCTCTTGGCACTGACAGTGGTTGGGGAGGTGGGGTGGGTGGGGACATAGGTAGGAGCCAGACCGAACAGGATCTGATTGTTTATATTGCTTGTGTTTTTTTCTCAAACAAATGTTAGCTTTTATTCCCCGGCCCCAAGCTTCAGACTTAGATGACAAATAACAAGCTTCAGAGCTGTTGAAATCTAAATTCTATTTCTCATATGTAGTTCTTCTTACTTATGGAGTCCTTAGTACCTGCCATCAAGGAGGAATTACTGCTCTCACCTGACAGCCAAGGAATCCGGCTACAGGAGGCTCGTGATTATGGCCGGGCTCACACAGCCTATGCTGGTAGAGCTAGGATTCAAATCCAGATCTGCCTGACTCCAAAGCTGGTGCTCCCATTTCCATACCACAGTACATGCCTACTTATGGTAATTTTTGACGCCAGTTGATAGTAAGAGTCAGTGGATGTTACGATTTTTGGTTGTTAATGAACACAGATTAGCTCAAGCAGTAAAAGAGGTTGTTTGTTTGTTTGGCTTAGCCAACCAAACCCCAGGAAGAGTAAGAATGTAGCCTGGCCTTAGGGAAGATTGTGTCCAGGGACTCAAATGCCATTAGCTGTTATACTTCAGTTAAGATGTGCAGTCGGTTCTCTATACCTGCGTATACCTTGGATTCAGCCAACCTACAGATGGAAAATATTTGGGAAAAAGTTCCCCAAAGCAAAATTTGATTTACATTGCATTTTCATTGTGTTTGTAACTGTTTACATTGTATTAAGTATTATAATCTAGAAGTGATCCGCAAATCAATCAATGTAATACACCACATTAACAAATTGAAAAATAAAAACCATATGATTATCTCAATAGATGCAGAGAAAGCCTTTGACAAAATTCAACACCCATTTATGATAAAAACTCTCCAGAAAGCGGGAATAGAAGGAACATACCTCAACATAATAAAAGCTATATATGACAAACCCACAGCAAACATTATCCTCAATGGTGAAAAATTGAAAGCATTTCCTCTAAAGTCAGGAACAAGACAAGGGTACCCACTTTCACCATTACTATTCAACATAGTTTTGGAAGTTTTGGCCACAGCAATCAGAGCAGAAAAAGAAATAAAAGGAATCCAAATTGGAAAAGAAGAAGTAAAACTCTCACTATTTGCAGATGACATGATCCTCTACATAGAAAACCCTAAAGTCTCCACCAGAAAATTACTAGAACTAATCAATGACTATAGCAAAGTTGCAGGATATAAAATCAACACACAGAAATCCCTTGCATTCCTATACACTAATAATGAGAAAACAGAAAGAGAAATTAAGGAAACAATTCCATTCACCATTGCAACGGAAAGAATAAAATACTTAGGAATATATCTACCTAAAGAAACTAAAGACCTATATATGGAAAACTATAAAACACTGGTGAAAGAAATCAAAGAGGACACTAATAGATGGAGAAATATACCATGTTCATGGATTGGAAGAATCAATATAGTGAAAATGAGTATACTACCCAAAGCAATTTATAGATTCAATGCAATCCCTATAATCTAGAAGTGATTTAAAGTATACAAGAGGATGTGTGTAGGTGCAAATGTGCAAATACTCCATCATTTTATATAAGGGTCTTGAGCATCTGCAGATTTTGGTATCCATGGAGGTGGGGGTTGGGGGTGGGGTGGGGTGGTGTCCTGGAACCTGTTAATTCTCGCTCATTTGTTTCTCTTCCCAAGTTGGCTATTTTCTCTCAGGCCAGCTGTATCTACCACATGGGAACCATTGCCTCTGGCTTTAGTATCATTATCAGGGAGGCAAGAGCTTTTCCCAGCCTCTGACAGAAAATCCCGAAGAACGCTCTAATTGAACTAATACTGGTCTTGTACCCAGAACCTGCCGGGTCACAAGGAGGTTGGTGGCCCAGCCTGCATCAGGGGCCTGCCTTGTGGCGTGGGGACAGAGGTCTGATGGTCAGTCTCCATCCGAAGCAGCTGGCTGGAGTCAGGGAGGCACACTTTTCCCAAAGTTAGTGTATGTGTTGGGGTGGGTCCTTCTCTTCTCAGGAGACAACACACGGAATGCCAGCTCCGTTTAGCTTAGGTTTGTCCTCACCTGGCAAACAGACTGTCCTCGGTGTTTTCCTTCAGGGCCTGTCTCAGGCTAAGCTAGGAATGGCTGATGAGTGACCTGGACTTTACTAGTGAATCATGCTGACTGTGACCCAGGCATCAAGGGTAATGCGTTACTTGGGTGCAGCTTGGGTCCCCATAACTATGGTGATATTATTAGAAATTCTCTCCCACTTCCCATTTAAAACTGAACAGATTTCCAGTCTAACTCTGCCCTTCCTTTTGGCATCTTTTTTTCCCCTCTTTCCTCCTGCTGAGCAAAATTAACTTTCAGCAGGTCAAACCAGGTTTTTTGCTGATTCCTCTTTCTTGAAGTACAGATGATAATGTCCAAGTAGCCAGCATTATTTTCCTGTCCACCGGTGGTGGTTGATTGGCTTTGTGATAGATTGCATATCTGCTTGTCTTCGGAGGTCACTTAATCTGGAAGGCAAACTATACTGCTCTAAGGCAGTATATTTTTTTGGCCATGCCATGAAGCATGTGGGATCTTAATTTCCCAACCAGGGGTCAAACCTGTGCCCCCTGCATTGGAAGCATGATGGAGTCTTAACCACTAGACTGCCAGTGAAGTCCCTACCTAAAGCAGGTTCTTTTAATGGGAAGGTTACTCTGTGGTCTTTAGCAAGTGGCTTCTACTTGAACCTTAATTTTCATATCTATAATATGGGGCTGCTCTGCCATATGTTATTATGGGGTTATTTGGAATGAGGGATCAGGGAGTCCAGGATCCATAAACTCATGCCTTGACTACTCCCTTTCCCCCTTTTTCTTTCTCTCTCTCTCTCCCTTCTCTCCCTCTCTCTCTGGTTTAACCCGTTTACCTTCTGTTGAGGCTATTATTACTATCTGATTTCAGATTCTGACCATTTCTTGGAATGGCGTGTGCTGATGAAAACCAAATCATGGCTTAATGCGACATCATCTTGTGTTAATTGTCAGCATTTGCGTGCCTTTTGGGTCAGGGATGAGCACTGCATTTGCAGAGAGGGGCACACAAAGGTAAAGAATGAAAGCAATTCAGAACTAATAAATCATGGGAGGGAAGTAAAAATTAAAATGCAGTTGCTGGACTTGGTTGCAAAACTCTTGAAAGCAGAGAGATAAAAATAGCTGCTGGTTAGGACCTGGCACACGTGCTCCAATGGCTTATTGTGTGAACTCACTTGTTAATCAGGAGGCTCTAGTTCCCACTGTCAGCACGTCTCCTGCAGTTAAACTTGCCCAGGAGGGTAATGAGCTGAAGCTGAGAAGGAAGTGCTTGCTCACTAATCCAGAGCACAGAATTATAATTTCTCACAATCAAACTTTAAGGATTTCAACCTACCCCAAGTCAGCTCCTGTTCCCAGATAAAGCTTGTTTTATTGGTTACCCCCTTGACAGGTAAACTCTTGGACTCTGGGCCTCGGTGTTTCTTTTCTGTTCAGTTCAGTTGCTCAGTTGTGTCTGAATCTTTGTGACCCCATAAATTGCAGCACACCATGCCTCCCTATCCATCACCATCTCCGGGAATTCACCCAAACCCATGTCCATTGAGTCAGTGATGCCATCCAACCATCTCATCCTCTGTCGTCCCCTTCTCCTGCCCTCTATCTTTCCCAGCATCAGGGTCTTTTCAAATGAGTCAGCTCTTCACATCAGGTGGCCAAAGTATTGGAGTTTCAGCTTCAACATCAATCCTTCCAATGAATACCCAGGACTGATCTCCTTTAGGATGGACTGGTTGGGTCTCCTTGCAGTCCAAGGGACTCTTAAGAGTCTTCTCCAACACTACAGTTCAAAAGCATCAATTCTTCGGCGCTCAGCTTTCTTTATAGTCCAACTTTCACATCCATACATGACCACTGGAAAAACCATAGCCTTGACTACACAGACCTTTGTTGGCAAAGTAATGTCTCTGCTTTTCAGTATGCTGTCTAGGTTGGTCATAACTTTCTTCCAAGGAGTAAGCGTCTTTTAATTTCATGGCTGCAGTGTGCACAGGGGTTAATAATGCTTACTTCACAGCACGGTTGTGAGGGTTAAAGATGACAGTGTATTTAAAAGGCCTGGCATAGTAGGTGTTCAGTGAACCAGAGCTGTTATGATGTCTTCCTATGTTGGCTGGTTCTTATTTCTTGAGTTCCGTCTCCTGTGGTGGTGGCAGCCTGAACAGGGACTGGTCCTTTCTAATCACAGCTCAGTGCAGGCACTTTATTAGTGTTTATAAAGAATAAACAAGTGAATTCTTTAATCCACAGAGGGGTAGAAAATGCTCAGAAGTCAAGTTGAAGTCATGTGCTTATGGGGGGGAAATCAAGCTTTGAACAGTGGTTATTTCTGGTGCAGAAAATATCAGAAAAGAAAATTCTTTCTTCCACTTAGTTTTTTCATAACACCTTATTCGTTTATGAAGAAGAGGGGTTTATCCTTTTTCATTGTTGCAGAGGCTGGGCAGGATCTGGGTTTCAGACCTTAGCATCTTATAGGTTTCCTAGGGAAGCTTGTCAGCTTGGGAGCTTAAAGGCTAGTGGATACGTCCTGTGAAATGCAGCATGGCCCATCATCTTCTGGGGCTCCTTCCAGCTTCACTCTCCTGATATTGGAGGGTTGGAAAGAGAACCCAAGGCCTGGAGAGGCCTCGGGAAGTAGAGAGGGACCACCTGGGCCTGTAACATGAACAGTGTTTGAGGCGGCTGCAAGGGAAGATGAGGGAAGAAGCCTGACTAAAACCTCCCCGGGCTCCAGAGCAGGGCAGTATTCCACGCTGGGAAAGGCCCTCAGAAGAACCAGGCTTCTACCAGAGGAAGAAGTGAGAGGGCAGGTGGGAAAGGAGGATGTTTTAGGTACAGGGATCAGTTAGGCAGGCGAGCCGGACATGGAGATGTGCTGCGGCAAGAAGGTGGAGAAGTGAGCAGGACTTGGAAGTGCAGGCCGAGGGGCCTGGCCTGTGCTGGGAGGCAGATGGGAGCCGCTGCAGGCTTTGTGCAGGGGCAGTCTCACTGGAGGCGCGCCAGTAGGTACTGTGTAAGACCGGCTGGAAGAGGAAGCTGCTGGGGACAGGAGCAGAGGAAGGAGGGGCGGGGACTGTGGGAAGCAAATCCAGGAGGCTGCTAGTGGGAGGAAACAGCCTCTCAGGCCTTATCTGACCTCTTTTCTGTCCCCAGAAAAGAGCCTGACTTCGCTGGGGTGCCAGGGAGGACCATGTGCTCCAGCCACATGTGCTGGAGTGGAAGAAGTTAGGATGTCTCCAAACAGCTTCTTGTCAGGCCTTCAGGGTCACCTTGAGGGGCCCTGTGTGTGCATTTGGCTTCCAGGATGAATGTGGTCCAAGCAGGGAAACACCGTCCCCCCTCCATCTGCATGGGTGTCTCAGTCTCCCAGGCAGTGTTCCCTGGGGCGAGTGGGGGAAGCAGGAGCTGACAGCCAGAGAGGGAGGAAAGTGGCATTATATAAGTTTGCAAAAAAGGAGGCTGGCTTGCCATGTGAACAGAAATCAGCCACAGAGGCAGTGCAGCCTCTCCTGAGCAGCAGCTGTGGCCTGGGGAGTGGTGTCTGAGCAGCAGGGGCAAGTGAGGGAGCGGGTGTTTGGAGCCGTGAACTGCCGGTCGTGGGGTGCAACCGTGAAAGAATCCTTCTTTGTGATCCTGTCACGTGTGTGCTCTGTAAATGCCCACAGTTCATCCAATGGGTTCTGGTCTCCATCTGGTGAGACTACGAGAGCTGTGATGGTTACCACCATTTTACCGATCCGCAGGCCACAGACTACAGAAGCCAAGGGCTCGTCAAGGCTGCATGTGGAACGTGTGGCAGGGCCAGGACTCGGATACAGGTCTCCTGTCTCTGTAGCTACTGCTGCTCTTGTGCTTTTATAAGAAGACCTAATAGGTCATTTCTGAACGGGCCATGGGAACATTGGAAGGTGAGGGCGCTCCGGGCTTTGTGGTCAGTCACTCAGGGTATGAGTGATGTGGCAACAGGGTGAGTGGGGAGAAGACAGGTCCAGGCATCACAAGGTCTGAATTCTGGTTCCCACTTTATCCAGTTTTTGCTGTGTGACCTCAGTCAAGTCCCTGGACCCCTTTGGGCCTTAGGCTTTTCGTCTCCACCATGAAGGGGAGGAACCAGATGCCTTCTCAGGCTACTTCTGACACTTGTGTCTATATGGGAGATATGGGGGTGTGCCAGTAGGTTTGGAAAGATCTCGAATTCTGTGCTGCTGTGTCCTGTGACACGTGGATGGTTGGGTCTTAGACAATACCCATGGTGTGAGGTGTGTGTGTCCCCAGGAGTTTAGCCCCATTCAGTCACAGGCATCAAGGAGTGCTTCCTGTATTGTCCTGCATCTGCAGTTAAAGGGGTGAGGCAAACTGCCAGCGTCCCTGCCCTGGTGAAGCCGGTGGTGGGCAGAGAGAGGCTGGAGCTGGCATGGCTGGGGATGATGAGGGGCTAGGTGGAGGTGGGCAGGTGAAGGACTTCCTGGGGTATGAGAGAGGGATTTTTTTGTTTGCTTGTTTACCCTTGGAAAGATACTTAAATGGATCTGTTAGAATCTGTGTAAGAATAAATAAATGCATTCTTTTGAGTATTGAAGGAGAACGTAATAAAATCTTAATAGTAGCTTTGGTAGGTTGGGATTACGAGGGTTTCACTTTTCCCTCTGGTTCTCCAGATGTCCTGTGTTTGTATACGCCTGTCAAAGATTCCCTATCAGGGTTTATGATTTTGCTCTGGGGTTTGGCCTACTCTCGAGTAGGTCTCCTTGATTGCCAATGTCTGTCCACAAACCTGGTGCCTGGGGCCCCTTTACCAAGTCCCAGCCTCTGCTCTGACTGCTTCATGGGACAGTTGTTTGAATCAGAGGAGATGGTAAAAGGAAGATGTTGAGAAATTTACTTCTTGGCAAAGGGAAGGGCCAGCGGACTAATACTGGTGGTGGGTGCCAGGGTGGCCGTGGGGCTGGCTCGAGTGCAGCGAAGGGAATGGGGCCCGTGCTGGGGACGCTGTCCTGACCCCGAAGAGCAGCTTTCAGGCCTCCCTAGTTCTCTGACCCCGACAACGAGAGACTCTACTTAACCAACAGGTAGACGCAACTGTGCAGGCTCTTAGAGAAGTGACTTCAGTGAAAGAGAATTGAAGGTTGGCTCCCATCCCCTGGCACACACATTTTTAAAACCCCCATCTTCTGTGCTTGTTGGGTCAAGAATAGGAGTACTGCCTCCATCCCACCCTCCTTTAGTCTTTTTTCTGTAGCCTCAGCAAGCATACAGGTCTTACTACTCCTTCCTCCCTTGTGATCCGGTGATAGGCGTTGTGTCTTGCCAGCAGAGGTGGCTGAAGCAACAGACCTTTCAGTCTTGATTACTCATGGTAACTGACTCCTTCCTGTGGGTCATCTGGCCAAGACTGGATTCTGAGTGGAAAACATTGGCTTTCTGTCTTGCTTCTGTAGCAGCTTGTCACTCCTCTGCTGACAGTTCTGAACCAGGGGGAATAGGGGCCATGGTGTCCCGTGTCCATAAGCCAAGGACTGGCTCTGTGATGAGGGCATTCGTGGTCAGGGCTAGTCTGTCTGGGCAGCGCTTCCCAGTCTACCTGTGTCAGTTCTCTACTTCTCTGTTTTCTTTCCCCTACAGATGTCAAGCCGTCCAACATCCTAGTGAACAGCCGTGGAGAGATCAAGCTCTGTGACTTTGGGGTCAGCGGGCAGCTCATCGACTCCATGGCCAACTCCTTCGTGGGCACCAGGTCCTACATGTCGGTATGAGCACCTCGTTCCATTTCTCGAGGTTCTTGTCTCATCAGGAATAGGAGCCAAGTGGGTGTCTTCCCATGTGGAGCCAGACCCTTGTGCTTGGGTGATGGGGATGGCGGGGAAAGAAATGAGGGATGAGCCTTGTGGTCCCTCCCTGAGGAGATCACAGTCTCAGGGGAGATGGGCTCGGCCTTTCACAAGCCTTGGAGCATAGTTGGGGCACTGGGACCTTGACTCACTGGAAGAGACAGTGGATCACAGCTTCAGCTCAAACCAGTGCTTGGATGTTTCCAGAGCTTGGCTTTCATTCTGTAGACATGGAGCTCCAGCCACCCTCAGGACCTCTGCCTGCTGTCTTTAGACCCTCAGAATGGCATGCCCAGAAATGCCCCCACCCCAGGTTGCCCTGCCTTTTCCATTAGCAGTAAACAGCATCACTGTTTCCTTAGTCTCCCGGGGTAGAAATCTGAGCATCAGCTTTCAGCCTCTCTGCCCAATCTCCCCGTCCTTTCAGCACCTACTGACCCCGACTCCTGTCCTGTGAGTCTCTTCAGAGTTGTCTTTCCCTGTGCAGTCTCTTCTCTCCCGCCTTGCTGCCTGTCTCCCAGTTATCTGCCCCTCTCCCACCACAGCACAACTTCCTGGTCCCCTGGCATCTGGTTCAGCCGACAGCCTGAGGTCCCTGAGTCCCCCCTCCTGTTTCCAGCTGCTCTGGCTCCCCCACCCACCCCCACCCGCGCCCTCAGCAGCATGGCTCTGTTCCCTTGCTTCCCCAACCCAGCCAGCTCCCTGAGGGGCAGGGATAAGCCTGCGGGTGGCTCCGTTGTCCTGAGGGTCCAGTTTGGGGCCTGGGCCGTGGTCGGTGCTCAGGGAATGCGTCACCAAGTGGGTGAATGTGTGGTCGACGAATGGGCGGGAACATGGCTAACGCTCCTCAGAACGATTCAGAAAGGGGAAACGTGGCTTTGGGTGAGGGCCGACTGGGGCCGAGTAGAGGAGCCTTACTTGGAGTGAGTGGGGGGTCCTCGGAAGTGAAAGGAGGGGTTGGCACAGGGGCTCAGGGCGTCTTAGCATATTGTGTTTTGTGTGCAGTCTTTCGAGCACTTTCACATCCTGCAGTGACGATCCCGTTTGAACCGTATGGTTGTCCCATTTTAGAGATGAGGAAATGTAGACTCAGGGAGGTGCGGTGACCCATGCACTTCCTGTTGCAGAGCCAGGGTTGAAAGCCAGGCTCCTGGCCAGTGAGTCCACCTTGCACCGCAGGCCCTCACTTGCTCTTCAGTAAAGTTTGGCAGCTGCTCCTGGCCCCCGTGTGGCAGGTCCTGCTCCCGTCCTCTTCCTGCTTGCCTGTCCCCTGCCTACAAGTGATGCCAGCCAGTGGCAACATGACTCACCGGGCGCTGACCCACACCTGCATCCCCCCATTCCAGTGGCTGAAAGACATGAAACCCATGGGCCCTTCAGCTTCTTTCCTGAATGTCTAAAAACTGAGCAGCTAGCACCCTGGGCTACTCAACTGCTAACTCTTTGGGTTTAAAATCAGTTAATAGGCCCTGGAACTTATACTGATCCTGGGTTTAGTGGTTTGGGTTTTGTGGTTATGTAGTCAGTTCCAAAATAGTTCAGTGTTGGAGTTGGTGAAAAACTCTATGGGAGAAATGATTTTGATGCCTGTATGAGTGTATGAGGGCTTCCCTGGTGGCTCAGATGGTAAAGAATCCACCTGCAATGTGGGAGACCTGGGTTCGATCCCTGGGTTAGGAAGATCCCCTGGAGGAGGGCATGGCAACCCACTCCAGTATTCTTGCCTGGAGAATCCCCATGGACAGAGGAGCCAGGAGTCGGACATGACTGAGCGACTAACCACATAAGTGTATGATGGTCAGAATAAAGATTTTTTGATAGGGTTCTTAAAATACGTGTTTTATTTCAATTAATGCTCAATAAAAATAAGCACTATGTACTTCTCTCCCACTATTTCCACCAATAACAACTCATATTTGCATAACATTTTGCAACATCTAACATACATTTTCATTTGGTTTGACCTTCTCAGTGCCCTAGGTAGCAGAGTAGGTATTTTGTTTTGTTGTTACTATCATTAGCCCCATTTTAAAGCTGAGGAAACTGAGGCTCAGGATCACCTAGCTTTTAAGTCCCAGCTTGGGACTTGAACCCAGATCTCCTGACCCCAGATCCTTTGCCTTTTCTAGTTTTCCATGTTGTCCAGAACAGTGAGTTAGTGGCAGAGCTGGTCTTAGAATTCAGCTCTTCTTACTTGCAAGGCTGGTGTTCTTTCTACCCACTGATACCTCATTTGTGACCCATGTTCCAGAAACTTCATATTTTGGATTCAGGACTCAAGATGAGTCTCTCATGCTGTGCTTTGGATAGGCTGTCCTGCACATGCAAGACCAGGATGGGCAGAGCTGGAACCACAGCTGAGGCTCAGCCAGGGTCCAGCTGGATTGGATGCTGTTAGTTCAGGGTAGGTTGGGGGAAGACATCAGTTAGGGGTCAGAGCCACGAAGGCCAGCTAGGATTTGGTAAACAGATTATTTGGGGGTAGAAGGGAAGCCAAATTAAAGAGGTTAGTGGAGGTCCTGAAACAGGATGTGAGCTCTGCTAAGGGGCAGGAGATAAAATGCATCAGTAGAGCCAGGGCTGGGACCAGGCAGGGGAGCCCAGCACTCCTGCACTGCAGACAGGCCTCAGCGGGGCAGGAAGTCCCAGGCATTCATGAGGACTCACCCATCCCTCTCTGCATGGGCCGGGCTAGCTCACAGGTGATAACTGTGTCTGTCTCTCCTGCAGCCAGAGCGACTCCAGGGGACCCATTACTCCGTGCAGTCGGACATCTGGAGCATGGGGCTCTCTCTGGTTGAGATGGCTGTCGGGAGGTATCCCATCCCTCCTCCAGATGCCAAGGAGCTGGAGCTGATGTTTGGGTGCCAGGTGGAGGGAGATGCGGCTGAGACCCCGCCCAGGCCAAGGACCCCCGGGAGGCCCCTCAGCTGTGAGTGGCCCAGTGTGGCCCCAGCTTGGACTGTGGGTGGTCCTTTCCATCAGGGGTTTCTGGAAGGCTGATTCCTGTCTCTGGCTGCCAGGCTGGGGCAAGGCGGAAGCAGAGCATGGGGTTCCAGTGTAGGAGATTATCATCATTACCAACGTCTTCCTTCCTACCATTTGTTAAGTGCCCACTGTGTTCCTGGCACTGTGCATAGTATTTTATATGTATTATCTAATTTAAAAAATCATAACTTTTTTTAGGTAGATTTTTTAATTGAGGTAAAATTCACATAACATAAATGCACATTTTAAAGTGTACAGTTCAGTGGTTTTTAGTATACTTCTCCGTATCATGCAGTCATCACCACTTTGTAATTCAAGAACATTTCCATCACCTCCACAAGAAGCCATTTCCATTAGCAGTCAGTCACAGCTCCCCTACCTGACACCCTAGTCATCACCAGTCTATTCTGTCTCCATAGATTTGCCTAGCATCGTCTGATAGCAGTTATGTGTGAGCACTACTATAATTTCCATTTTAGCTATGAGGAAATTGAGGCACAGGGTGCTTGACTTGCCATACACTTGTAAGTGGCCAAGTCTGACTCTGAGGAGGTAAGCTCTGTGTAGCACTGCCCGCCTCTCTGACTGTAAAGTACACCCAGTACTTGGAAGATCCTGGCCCTGCCGTTACCTTCTGACATTGTCCCTGCCAGGACATTGGTGTCTGAGGCCCACACGAGGGCGTGTAAGCGGGCAAGGGTAGCTGGTGGTGGGTCGCCAGAGGGGCTGGTCACAAGTCTTGGGTGTGGCAGAACCCAGCCTCAGACCCTGGCCAGCTGTGGCTTTGGCCCCCTCTGTGTTCAGGCTTTATCTGTGGCTCTTCTGTCTCTATCTTCCACGACTTTGTTCTAGTCCCTAAGGTCCATGCCTAACCCTAGCCTCAAACTGGCAGTTAACGTGTTTCTGAGAAGTGTTTTCTTTTTTCTTTTCATAAAATTTGCAGCTTATGGAATGGACAGCCGACCTCCAATGGCAATTTTTGAGTTGTTGGATTACATAGTCAATGAGGTAAGGTACTGCATGGCTTCTGTGACCTTGGAATTTATTTGCTTTTAAGGAAAAAACTCACAATTGACCTGTCTGGGAAACCTCTGAATTGTTCCCACAGCATGGGCTGTCCCTTCCCCAGGAGCATCTTCACATAGCTCAGAGTCCCTCATCCTCTCTGATTCAGGAGCCTCCACCTGCCCATTGAATGCTTTCTCATCCTTCATTGACCAGGCATTTCTTTTTTTCCACCAAGCATTTCTTGTGCACTTACTATGTGCTAATAAGCACTTTGGGGTGGTGGTAGGAATGAGGTCGGGATCCAGGCAGAGATGGAAAAACAAGTCTCAGGTCTTAAAGACTGTTAGGTTGGGTAGGGGAAGCAAGGCAAACACATGCATTGTCTCTATATAAAGCAATGAGCATAACGGGTGACAGTGTAGAAAGATATGGAAAATATTCACTATAAATTGTATGGGAAAAGTTGGTTGTAAAAGAGTATGTATACTATGACTGATTCTTTTTAAAATATGCATATCATGTGTACATAAAGTCTGGAAAGTAATATGACTGGTTATCTCACAGTGATGGAATTACAGGTCATTACATTACTGCTAGCTAACTTTAATACAAAGAAGATATATTATCTGTGAAGTATATATGCCAGTATATTTAAATGTAAAAGGGACTGAGGAAGGACAAGACTGACAAGTATTCATCAGTATGGGCCTGGGGGAATTAGAAGCTCTGGACTAGCACCGTGGTTGCTCAGAGGGTGGGGCAGGGCTGGAGGAGCTGGAGGGTAGGACAGAATTTCAGATGGTAAGGCACCTGATGCATGCTGGCATCAGGAACAGCACGGGTAGAGGAAGAGAAGGGACGAGCTCTGGCCTGTTTGGGAGGCAGCTGGAGGCCCCCACTCCGCTGAGGAGCGTGGTAGTGGGCATTGCCCCATTCTCTTCAAGACTAGTGGAATAACTTTTCATGCTTTCTCATTTCTCTCTAAAACTAGACCCCCAAAGGGTCAAAAGGTCCCCTTGGTCATTACAAATTCAACAGGGAAAATCCTGGCTCACAGCAGTTTAGAAAAATCACTGCCACTGGTCCACAGGCTACTGGGCTCATTTCAGCTCTTCACTTAGCTTTGTGCTAAGCACTGTGGGACAGAGAAGGGAAGGGGAGGGTCTGATCTAAGCTACATAAGGATGCAAGGAAGGTAGACTGTGTTGTATTTATATCAGGAAAGTCATCCTTTCCTGCTGGGACCCAGCATTCTTCCAGACCCAGCTCTCTGCCAGTTAATATTTTACTAACCTTTCTGCACTCCTTCAGCGCTCAGAAGGGGTAAACATTTCATGGTCAGCCTTCTGTGATACCCACAGGTGCTGTCAGGCTGGGCTGTGCTGGTGGTTTGCACATCCTCCTCGCTGCTGCTCCTAGTAGTTACTGGCTGTTTCCCTGCCATACTCCCAGATGTACGGTGGTGGAGCCTCAGAGCTAAAAAGGGTCAGCTGAGGCTCAGAGAGGAAATGATTTATTCAGCCACTCACTTTTAGTCAGGTTTAGACTGGTGAGTAGTCAGAACACTGACCTGGCCCCAGTTCTGCCTGGTTTGAGACTGACCGCTCCAACAGGGTAAGCAGTAGCCACGCCTCTCAGCTCTGCCTTTCCTGGACTGGGTAAGGGCGGCACTGCCCAGAGGTGGGAGTGGAGGAGGGAGAGGTGGGTAGAGCAGGACACTTCTTAGGTCTTTGCGTGTACTTGCAGCCTCCTCCAAAACTGCCCAGTGGAGTATTCAGTCTGGAATTTCAAGATTTTGTGAATAAATGGTAAGTCACCTCCTCGTTCTCTGAAAGTACTCTGGTTTTGTCAGGCTCCCCATCCCTCTTGGGGAGCACAGCTTTGCCTTTCACCCTTTAGCTGCTGCCCTTCTTCCAGAGCACTAGGACTCGGGTGACATGTCTGACTGTAGCAGGGGGCAGAACAGCTGCTGCGCTCAACACCTGCTGTAAAGGGACTGCCCTATTGCCTTTTGGCCTTAATTTAATTCAGCAAGTGTTTATTAACCTACTGTGGGCATGACACTCTGCTAAGAACAGGAAGGTGGGTAAGGCTTAGGCACTCTTCCTTAGAGCCCGTGGGTGTGGGGAGGACAGGCATGCACACATTAAGTAATCTGAGTTAGAACCAGCAGCAGCAACAGCTCACACTGTCTTTCTTCCTTTAAGCTTAATAAAAAACCCCGCAGAGAGAGCAGATTTGAAGCAACTCATGGTAAGTGGTTTATTTCAAGTCCTTACACTGTCGTTTGCTGCGTTTCATTTGCTGTCCTGTCGGTCACCCGTCCAGTGTTTGCTGAGCCCACACCCTACTCTGCCTTGACTGCTGTGGCCCAGCTGATCTGGGGCCTGCAGGACCCCAGACACATCTCCTCGGTCTTCCCATCAGTTTAATGGAAAAGCAGGGATAACCCTGCAGCCAGAGGGGATCCAGGGAAAGAAAGGGCCAGCTCGCCCCACAGGGGGACAGGGCCTTTCTGCAGTACTGACTGGCTTATTTTGTATTCAGCACCCTCACCAAGTAACTGTCTCCTGTGTGGTAGCAGAGGAGTGGGAATCCTCTAAGTGTCGGCACTCACGTGCTGTGTAGACCTGGTCACTGTAACATGCGCTTTCTAGTCCATCAATTCTCTTGGTCCTTCAACAGCTGCAAGGCAGAGCTGCTGTCTCCATTTCACGGAGAGCAGGCTCAGGGAAGGGGTAAGACCAGCAGAGCCGGAGCTCTAGGCAGGCAGTTGGACTAGGGTAGGCTCCTGGAGCTCCTTCCAAAAGCAGCACAGCCTCCAGACCCAGGACTCTTAAATTTTCTTTCTTGGCTTTTAAGCACACTTTCTGTCCATTTCCTCACACACAGGTTCATGCTTTTATCAAGAGATCTGATGCTGAGGAAGTGGATTTTGCAGGTTGGCTCTGCTCCACCATCGGCCTTAACCAGCCCAGCACACCCACCCATGCGGCTGGCGTCTAAGTGGTTGGGAAGCAGCAGTCCCTGCCCAGGGGCATGCACTGTTGCTTCCGGGCAGCCTTCCCATGCCTGTCTCTGTTCAGACGTGCATTTCACCTATGACAAAGGATGAAGAACACAGCATGTGCCAAAATTCTATTTGTGTCATTTTCAATATTATCATCTTTACTCTTATTACTATTGTTATTCCCCTAAGTGGATTGGCTTTGTGCTTGGGGCTATTTTTGTGTATATTGATGATGAAGACATGTGCAATGTAGAATTACAGTGAAACTCTGGTGACTGTGGGTAGTCATTCTTACTGAAAACTGCACTGCTTTCCCACACCATGAACTGGCTGGTCGCCTCTATTTTCGGGATTCTTTGACACTTGGTGGTACTTCATTCTTGCCAGGCATACCTTCTAACTGAGTAGGAAGGAGCCTTGTAAGATCCTTCACAGGCAGTGCATGTGAAGCATGCTTTGCTGCTATAAAAATGAGCATCAGAAAGTGTGTATCATGTTATTTTATTATGTTCTTGCTTTTGATGTAGAATTCAGCAAATTTTCATCAAAATCTAGCCAGAGCCCTTCACTGCCATGATAGCTGGGGCTTCACCAGTCTGTCTACTGTGATGATTTGTAGACTTCTGGTTGTATTTCTGTATTTATTTTTAAATCTACCGTGTGGATATTTAGTGCTATGTCTCTTTAAGTTTGGATTAGTGTTTCTAAAATGGTGGAGTTACTCTGAATGTTACAAATGGATCAAGGCATTAAAATAAATGAGATCTACCTTTCACCAAGTACTGATGCTATTGTAAACAACAGTGTGTATAGTGCCTAACAACTGTATGAAAATCCTTTTACCATTTTAATCCAGATGTTTAACAAGCCTAATCTCTTACTCTAATAAATATACTATCAAATTCAAAGGATGAAAACAGTTTCTGCTTTTGTGGTGGCATTTTCAGTGTCTGCAGTGGATAAATCATCAAATGATTTAGCAGCCAGGCATTAATGAGAGGGGAAACGCAAAGACAGGAAGGAGGCTGCAAGGTGGAAATACCACACTAAGGACAAGTTCAGTGCTTTGAACCAGTGTGGCTTCCTGGAATTCTAATCTTTGGACTTTGTCCAGTTCTTCTCAGCAAGCACCCTTATCGTCCAGCCACCTTTCCTGTGGGCCTGTGAACAGATCCCATTGATTTCTTCCATCTCTTCATCCGAGAGGAAAGCAGGAGAGGGGGCAGGACTGGCGCAGCTGGCACTGGGGCCTCTACCGGGGCTGCGCCGCGCTGCTTACTCCACTGAGCGATGGCTCCCCGCTCAGTGGGTACACCTGACACAGGTTCCTGCAGAGGAGAAGGGTGCCTGGACTGACTTCCGTGCCTGTGGGCTGGCAGTGAAACTGCAAAAAACCCACAAAGCATGTCCTAACTGGTCACCTTTCTTTCTTTGAAAAGTAACTTTTGAGATTTAGGTCATATATATGAGGCTGCCTAGTCAGCGCCTCTTCCCTCATTTGAGAGAGCAGGTGATAGAAAACCAAAATAAATAAATAAATATGTTTAAACACTTATTTCATTTTCAAATTAAAAACAGGAAATCTCCTAAGTAGGTAGTTCCATTGCAGATCTACGAGAGCCTGAGATACAGCCAGGATTTTAAATACTGGTCACTACTACAGCTACAAGGCTGCCTCAGCCAATCATTTTTCCCCCAAGAGGCTAACATCTGTTCTCTAAGTCAACAGTCTAACGCACATGTTTTCAACATACAAACATTCAGATGAGGTTTAAGAGCCACACCCTCCTCGCACCCAGGGTCTTTTCCTAACAGAGAGGATGTCACCACCTCTGAGAATGTCTCACTGAAGTGTGTAAACTAAGGAGTGGTGTGACCTGGAGTCTAAAACCTGGATGTGAACACTTTCAGGCTCCGTGTCTTTTGAGTGCTGTTTTAAATCTGTATTCACATCCAAAGGTACTTCACTTTGACAGTCAAGAAGATTTCTTCCTAGTAATTTTCACTAAGAATGATCTCATTCTCAAGAATGATGGTGCCTACATCGCTCATGCTATATTTTTAGAGCTCCCCAGGCCAAACTCCTTTTTCAAACTCCCTTACTGAGAGATATAATACTTGGATATTTTAATTTTTTGGCTATGGCTCTCGCAATCTTCCCCAGCCAGGGGCTGAACCAGGGTCTCAGCAGTGAAAGCACGGGAATCCGCATCACTGGCCCGCCAGGGAATTACCAATAGTTGGATTTTAAGTGATGCCTCATCAGCATCTCAGGAGGACACCTGAAACTGCTAGAGCACGTGTGAGTGCTCTCGGTTCACAGACACGCGAGCGAGGACCCCCAAAAAGGTGAAACACAGGCAGCCCACCGGTCATCAAGCTGGATTCATACCCAACTTTCCAACTCTTAAAAACCCATGCTTGTGTCTTCCATTAGGCCCCAAAATGGATACCTCGATGCTTTTTGTTGCAAAATGAGATTCACACTGTGTTTTCCAAGAGACATGCTCATTTAAGCTTCTGGCTACTTCATGTAAGAGTAGCTCAACATAACTTTAATGAAACATCGATTAACAAATAAGGCCATGCTCTCTCCTGGAACACTTATGTAAGAAGCTGTGCTTGAGGAGGTTGTGTTTTGTTTGGCTTTTCTATTTCTGGGCAGGGCAAATTACTTTTATAAAATCAAGCAACTACATATTTGTATATTCACTGGAAAAGGGACAATATGCAAAAATGAGTGTCAGCTTAACATATGAAGTGTCTCTCATTCTGTTAACTGTCAGTTTTGTATTACAAAATCCAATCTCCCAAGCCTCGTGATCCTTCTTCAATAGCACAATTCCTAAGTCTAGAAATGGGTTTAAACCATGCTACTGTATCGTTCACCCCAGAGGAACTGATCCTTTGGTCTGTTGTTGTCTGGAAAGCAGCAAACTGCATGACAGCTATTTATGTGTGACTTATTTCTAAGCACATTTTTACCATAATGATGTCTCAACCGAGGTGCGACGGCAGCCACCCACGGCATGTTAGCAGTCAGTTTACGACGTCACTGAGAGGTGGCAGCAGCTGTACTCTCAAGAGGCCCTCTGCCCTCCTCTTTGTCATCTCTCTCCCAGACTGTAGCCTCGCTCTGCTCACAAGGGTTCAGTGGCATGCAAACAGTGTTTAATTGGTTTTCTTAATAGAGGCATTGTTGGCTGCAAGGCTGGCTTGTATTTAAACTCTGCCCTTTTTGCAGATGCCAGACCTTCTCAATAGCATTTCAGAGGAAGTTTTTTGTTTAGAACACAATTATTTAATCTGACCAGCCTATAAACACAGCACCACCCGTACTGCTCAATGCTGAAACACTGCATCTCTGCTTTTCTATATGTCACCAACTTTTGTTAAAGCACTCTGAAACCTGAGTTATTGATGGAACTATTTTTACAACTACACATTCTCCTAAAGTTCTTGCTTCCTTTTAAAGCAGGCTATAGGGCCCATGAGAATTCTTTGAAGAGAGAAAGTCTCTGAGACTTAGAAATTAACTTGCGTGACTAACCCGGGCTCTTCTCCCCTTCAGGAATCTTCCTCCTCCTCTTCCTCCTCCTCCTCCTCTTCTTGCACATGGCTCCTTGTGCTCAACTCCAGTGCAGTTTGGTTGATTGATGCTTCATTGTCTACATGCACCAACATCTGCTTTAGTCAAGGACATTATGGATTAGTAGGAAGAACATTAGCCTGAAAAGAAGTTCTTAATGTTTTATAATAAAATCTCAATTGTATATTCAATCCCAATACTATCACTAAGAAGTGTGGCCACTTTCCTATTTCTCCAAATTCTACCCTGACCCCCTCCCCGCAACCTCCACTGCCAAAATGAGAGCACAGTAAATGCCCTAGATTTGATAGATTACCTGATTTACACACATGGTTCTTACATAAGAATTATATACTGGCTTAGATGTGCTGCTTTTAAATGGTTTTAAATGCGTAACACACAGCTGGGAGAACGTTCAAATATGGTTTATCTAGAAGATGATTTTCCTGAGGGCACTTGGTCAGAGGATATAAGGAGGACTAGAACTCTAGTTCTAGGCTTTGTGGTTGAAGCTACAGTCTATTATCAAATCCTAAGCTTACTTATTCACAGAGCAGCAGGAATTTTGACATACTCCTGCAAAGATCTTCACACTCTCCCCAGTTCACTGGAGTGACTAGAGAGAATGGACGAGTAGGAAGGTGGAAGCGATACAATAGTACAGCCAACCAAAGTGTACCCAGCTGGTAGATGTTCCCTGTTTAAGAGAGTAATATACACTAGCCAGTTAATTAAACCAGAAGGTTCTTATTAGCACTCCCCAGAGTTCTTTGGGCTTGATAAGGTAATCTACAATTTCTGATCCCTCAGCAGCCTAAGAGCAGAATGGACTGCATTCTCTCCCCAGGCCCACACGGATTAAGCTTACATCATGTGATGGTTCCGGTGCAGGCTGAGAAGGCAGCATCTCACCTTCTCTTCTAGAACTAATCATCGACTGGAGGGCCAGCTCTTCAACCTAGAAAGAGTGGAGGACACTTTCTTTACTCTGTCACCGGGCTACTGATGTGGGTGAAATGTACTGAGCATGCTCGGAGTAGGCATCAGAACTGAAAACAATGTAACCTCTGTGAAGCTCTAGAGGGAAGGGATGGGGCTCCTCAAGCCTTCTGGGCCTCTAAAGGAAACAGCATAGAAAGCTTCCTGCCTCTTTCTCCTAGGGTGAACAAGTGTTCCAGCTGAGGCGAGACTTCCACTCGCCCAGACCTAGCAGCTCAGGGGAGGAAAACACAAGCATGCCCTCATTACCCCGTAATGAGATAGCAAAGGCAGGAAGAATGGAAAATGGCAGCGTTTCCTAGCCATCGTTGGCACGCACAGATTAGACGTGTGCAGGCACTGCCTGTGTCCTGAGGGAAAGCACGCTATTTTCATAGGTCTCAGTTTACAAAGGGCCTTCATAACCCGAAAGTGCCCAGCAGGGATTAGGAGGAACATCTCACTAAACGGGGTTTCCTCCGCACAGGTCTGGGAAATGGCTCTAGTGGGTCTCAATCTAAATTCAACAAAGCAGCTGCGTCGGTAACAGATCCGGGGAGAAAAGCTACCGGGAACTATTTGGCTTGGTCAAAAAGTTCGTTCATCTTACATCTTACGTTCATCGTTCATCTGTAGCATCTTACAGAAAACCCCGAAGGAACTTTTTGGCAAACCCAGTACTGCGGTAGGGTCTCTTCTGGCAGGGCCTTGCTGTCCTCTTTTGCACAATGGAACATCCGCGAGTGGGCTGCCTTTGTGAGACCAGAGCTGTATCGAGCGACCATACGAGGTAGTAAAGAGAGGCTAGTAAATGCTGCAGGGGCTCGGGAGGGGAGGCAGGGGCCGTCTAGGCGAGCTTCGGAAGATCGCCTTTCCTCAGCGCGTGGTGCGGGCCGCCCACGTTTACGGGGCTGTAGTGGTCCGGTGGGGGTAGCAGTGTATTCGCCACACTCAGATGAATGAGCCTCAGCCTAAACCTACAGGATCAATATTCTTAGAGGGGTGGACCCATAATCTCAAATCCAGCCGCCCTCGATGCCTGTCTACGCCCCTAGGTCCGGGCGCGACGGCCAGGTGAGGAAAAGCTAATCGGCCGCAGACGCCTGGGCTCCACGTAGAGCCCGGCGGCCTGGGGCGCGGGAACAACTGAATGGAGAAATGGGGGGCGCGGGGTCACCTTGAGCCGGTTCAGCTGGTCGTGAAGAGCCGCTTTCAAGCGGAGCAGTGTCTCCTCCTCCTTGCGCAGCTCCTGCAGCCGGCTCAACATCTCGACCCTTCACGCCCGCCGGGTCGCTCGATGATGACGCCACCTCCGCGCTACCGGAAGGGGAAAAGCGGACTGGGAGGGGCTGGCGGCACGCCTCTTCCTACCGGCGCCTGCGCTCGTTTCCCCTTCGTGGACGTCAACTCCTGTATATCCAAACTTGGTTGTAGATCTAAAACCTCAAACTCCGGGGATGAGAACTCCCTAAAGGAAAGGGTGTTGGCGATGTAAAGGACCTGGGGATACAAATGGTCGGATACCGAGTATCAAGTAATTCAGCTGAACAGTGCTGTTCTTTCATCGGTGGAGGCTACTTTAGCTCCTCCAAACTTCAGTCACCAGCAAACAGGACATCAGTACAAGAGCCCTACTGAGTTGAAGGCTCAGGCAGGCAGAGATTCCTGGTTACAGGAAAGGGGTTTCCAAGTAGGACTGTGCAAATTAGAGGGCAAGAAAGTTAACTATTTTAAGCTGGATAGTGCTTTTTTATGCTAAGGAACAGAGATCCTTTTACCTATAAATTGGAGGATAGACTGCCAACAGGGCAAAACGAGATGCAAAACAAGACCCTGAGTAGGGAAGCACAGGTCACTTCCAAGGTGTTAAGACCGCGACCCGAGTTAAAAGCTTTGGAAAGACGTTTGGGTACATCCATCCTCTGCAGAAAGTATACTAAACCTGAAATACACAAGTGACTGTGGAAAAAAAAACCACTTGGCACTTTTTATACCAAAAGTGAAGTTGCTCAGTCTTGTCCAACTCTCTGCCAACCCCATGGACTGTAGACCACCAGGCTCCTCCATCCATGGAATTTTCTAGGCAAGAGTGGCTTGCCATTTCCTTCTCCAGGGGATCTTCCCAACCCAGGAATTGAACCCGGGTCTCCTGCATTGCAGGCAGATGCTTTACTGTCTGAGCCACCAGGGAATCCCTTTTTATACCAAAGGGTCCAAATATTAAAACGTTGCCAAGCATCTCTTCCACCAATTGTATCACAGAAGACTATTAACACTTCTGAAAGGAAAATCAATTTCTTATTGCTATTCTTTAAAAAATGTTCTCTGAATCTGCCCTCTTGTGGTTATGGAAAATGTCAAATCTTTATGGAACATGGCCCATTTTCCAAAGTGGTTTTGGGGGGAAGCTAAATAATTATTTTCTGTGTATTTCTGAGATAAGTCTTAAAAATGGATTTTATGCCTGAATTTACGGAACATCTCACTTCTCATTCACCTTGGATTTATACTAAACCCAAGGCTCCATTTTATACCAGACTTAAATCGAAATTATCAGTTAAAAAAACCCCACAACTCACACACCACATCCAAGTCATGTTTCTCATTGCCTCTTTGTTTAAACCTTTCTTTATTCAAAATCAGCTGTCCCAAATGATTCGGCATTTATGGAATAAACAAATTTAAGTTTACGCAGCAGCCTTCTTTTCCTCTGAGGTGGGTTTCTTTTCTGTGGGCTTCTTTTCAGCTGCTGGTTTCTTGGTCCCTGCAGCCTTTTTTCCCACCACAGGCTTCTTCAGCTTCTTATCGCCAACAGCCTTCTTTTCTTTGTTTCCCACCACAGGCTTCTTGCCCTGAACCCCTTTCTGATCTGATTTGGCTTCTAGTGCTGCTGCTGCCTTATCCATGCGGATTTTGTGCTGCAACAAATTAGGAAAAAAATCTAAGAATCAAATCTTTCTAAAAATCAACAGGTCCAGCAAAACCCGCATTATTGCTTACATTCCTGGCCTGTCGAAGAATGGTGTTCCTGCGCATGGTCTTTGCATATGGATTAAGCTTCAACATGATTCTCAGGTTTTTCAGTGGATTCTTCTTCAGGACTCTGCGATGAATCTTCTTGCTATAAAAAAGCAAATACTCTATTATTAATAGTTTATACATTATCCATATTTCTGAAATAACTGATAGTGTGAAGCTGAACAAGAACTACTGTGAATATCAAAACTTTACCGTGGTGCTCGGAGTGCTCTTTGGATTTCTGGGCTTTTCAAGATTCTGCTAAGGTCTGTATTGAGCATCTTGTGCATAGGGAGGCTGAAAGAAAAAACATTTAACAGAGGCTTAATTCCTATTTCTTAACAAAAGATTAATCATTTAAGCTCTACAGAACCCAATCAGAATTTCCACTATACTATCCCTTCCCCAGAATCTATTTCCACATATCGCATCTGTATACAAGGAGGAAATGGCAACACATTATTTAAAAAACATGCAAATCCATTTTGAACAATATCCACAGCATATATGTGGTGAAGTCCTTGCTGTCTCAAGTGCCAAGAGTAAGACACGACTTTGTGACTGAACAACAGCATAAACATCTATGTCCAGCATACAAACTATACTCACTTGTAGTTACTCTTGAGGGAGGCTGCTTTACGCCAAGTGCCATATAGCTCATCTAACTTTCGGAAAGCACTTTCAGTCCAAATGCAGAAACGTCCCACGTGACCACCAGGAGCAAGTTTCAAAATGTTCAGCTTGCTTACATTAAGCAGAGTAATTCCTTTGTAAAGGAAAAAGGAGAATCAGGGATCCTGTATTTCAGTAAGTGAAATGCAGATCATCTTTATAGCACCTAAGAAGTATTTTAATCATGAATGTAAACATCAATGGTATACTTATTCAGCCACGAATCAGAAGTTCCACAAAATCATGTGTTTCAGAAACACGGACCATGAAGTGGAATCTCATCATAATAAAAGCTGGGTAAGCTTGCATAACACAGGTAATTAAAACATGTAAGCATTACAATTATTACCAGGGATGTTTCTGAAGGCCTTGATGATACCATTGTCCTCATTATAGATGATGCAGGGTCCCCTGCGCTGGATACGGCGACGGTTTCTCATCTTGCCTTTGCCAGCTCTCATTCGCTGAGAGGCATAGACCTAACGAAGTAAAGTTTGATATTCTGATTGAGATTTGATCCCTGTATTCAATCTTCATAGTTTAAAAAACTTCAGTTTTACAGATGAGGAAATTGGAGGCACAAATGACTTGCCTAAATTTAACATAGCAATGAGCTTCCAAACTCAGGGAATATGGTTCCAGAGTCCTTGCTCTCATATCCACTAAGGTTTACTTATACTGTCTTTCAGTAACCTTTTGAAATGTAAAATCTGGCAACAAACTTGTGTGAAGAACCACAAAACCCACCTTTTTGATATCATTCCAGGCCTTAAGTTTCTTCAGAAGCAACACAGCCTCCTTGGTCTTCTTGTAGCCTTCAACTTTATCTTCCACCACCAAAGGAAGTTCAGGAACTTCCTCTATACGATGACCTGACAAAGCCAATTAACACCGACCTGGTTACCCTGCACCTTTGAAAAATTTAATCAAACCCACAAATCAAAGTGGCACATTTGCCAAATCAGAACTACCACAAAGATCATGTGTTTCAGAAACACGGACCAATGAGTGGAATCTCATCACTTCGAAAAACGTTGTAAAATTACCTCATTACATAGTATTCACTGAGTTGTTAGACTGAGGTGGTTATAACTAGCATTTAGTAGAGGGAAATGCAGTCAGACACTCTAGGATGGAGAGAATTCACACAGGCTATCAGGTTCAGATGTAAGAAAGGTTTACAGGATTCCTAGACAATAAAGTATCACAAACCTTTAGACATGACCAGCGCCGGTAAGGCTGAGGCAGCCAGTGCAGAGCAGATGGCGTATCGCTTCTGCGTCGTATTCACTCTGCGGTGCCAACGTCGCCAGGTCTTAGTTGGCGCAAACATGCGGCCCCCACGACACATCTATTTTCCCAGTTAAGAATCACATTTCTCCAAGTTTAGCAACTACAAACAGGTTGTGCCTTGCTCAGTAAAATTTTCGTCACCCTTCTGCACCAGCCTACTGACAGCAGGCAACTGTCGCTGGGAACAGAGTCGGACGCAAATTACGACATCATGGCAAGGAAGCCTGCGCTGCAGCCCACCTCCCAACAGCAAACCTGCCTGAGGAGTGTTCCATCTGGACACCAGCATCTTGAGCACAACATTTTCAAATCACTAAAATGAATAAGCCAGGTTCAGTCTGCCAAATGCCACAGCTGACAGTCTAGGTGGTGCAACAAAGGATACGTTTCCAAAAGCGCCCTGACCGGAACGGTGAGTCCCGCCACCTCGAACCCTGGGAATTCGAGCCACAGCTCTGCCGGTACCCCAAGACTCAGCACTGGTTTGATGACCTGAAATTGTTCAGAAACACAAGCTTTAGCTCCTTAACACATCATTCTGTGACTACTGTGTACAGCAGCAAACAGCATCAGAACATCCAGGGAAATCATGTTGTTCAGAAACACGGACCAATGGAGTGGGATTTCATCACTGCTATGAAGTACCCCTTAAAAAGTCAACCCAGGAAAACAGCTAAATCCATACCTGCTAATTCACTGACAGCATAGGGCTGTCTGTTGTTTTTGCGCAAGTTGGTGTGAACAAAGTTAACAATATCGGGTCGAATGGGAGCCTTGAACACAGCAGGCAAAGTGACATTTTTGCCAGAGGACTCCCCCTTTTCGGAGTACACTGATATCAGTGGACGAGCACACGCCTGAAAAAAAAATCAAAAATATTTATATTGAGAAACATCATCAAAAGCACTCAAGCACCAACCAAAGCATTAAAGGCTCATTTACAGAAAGGTCTAGAATTTGATGAGGTAGATATTGCTTAAGCCAAAAACAAAGACTAAGTTATCAACACACCATCAGGTCTATTATCAGTAAGTATTTGAAAAATACCTAAATTTCTCAAGTTCTGCCACAGAATTTCCATCATTTTCAAAGAGATTGCTTTATTATTAAACTTTCAAATCGGGCCTTAAAGAGCAAGATAATAAAAACCATAGTGCAAGGTTTGAAAATGCAGTTTAATGTCATCATCCAAACTCTCTCAGCCCATATGTGACCAGATCTACCAGGGCTCCACTTCAAACATCCATCCTTCCCTGTCATCCCATTCCAAACACATCTTCCAAAACTTACTACTAAAAAACGGCCTTGTTCTTGCTCAATTTTCTCCAGAAACTTACCCCCTGAAAATAAAAGGTCCTAAGCATGACCTACAAAACCTGCTCAACCTCGCTGCCCACAGACCACACTCTCTTCCAGATTCTCAGGCCTACACTCAGGGCCATCCCTCTCCTTCCTCAGATTTAACAAGTATTCTACCTAAACATACCCTTCCTCACCTAGCCTCCTTCAGGTGTCTCTGATCACGGCTTATAAAGTCCAATTACCGCCTCCTCTCCAATTCCCTCGACAACAGTACCATCCAACATTACAATGCATCTTGAGAACCCAATTACAAACAAAGCAGCAAAATAGTGCTGTTTCCATATTGTGTTCACTGAACTACCCAAGGCACATGGTGCTTTTACAAACGTTATTTATGCAGAAGCTACAAAACAATTAAAATCTAATGCAAGATCAGAATGCTTTCAGAGGCAATTGCTAAGATAAGCACACAATAATAAGAAATAAGTGAAATAAAACTTTTTTAAACAAAATCTCTCTTAAAACTTTCTCACTAAATAGGGTATGGAGACACAAGACCCCAAATTGACTCACCTAGCCTTAGTCTAACGCTCTGAGAATCTTCAGAGCGGAAGTCTTCAGCGGAACCCATACTTTCTAAGATCCAAGAGAAGCTAGAATCTCAAAGGTCCCTCTGGCTCCAAGAACTATCTGGGGTTCCTCCGTGTTATTCCAGACGCGCCCGGCGCCGGCCCGCACACGTTGCCTCTAAGATGGCTGCCGTAGAGCATTACTACCCACGTCCCAGCCACAAACACACGCCTTTGGTCCCCATCTCCTTCTCCTTGCTCCCCCTCCTGAAGACTTCATGCTCTGAACACCCAAGCCCATTCCTGCCAAGCCCCGAAAATAGAAGCAGGTCCACCGGAGAAGAGTTCTGCTCACCATGGCGGGGAGAGGAGAAGGCCACGCTCCTCTCAACCCGGCGGCTCCCACAGGAAAAGGAAGTGCCTAGCACTCCCACCCCATATGTAACCTTCAGCTCTTCCCCCAGCCTGCCCCGCCTCAGAACCAACTCAAGGACATAAAATATCTCTCCATCACGTTAAAACAATAAAAATAGCATATTATTTCTTCATATATGTCAAATTACGGTATTTATTGACTTCCAAAGCTAAAAAGGGCTCTTAGAACCCAGGGACTCCTTTTCGCGGAGTAATCCATGAGAGGCCGTGGCCAACTCTCGCGAGACGAGCGTCTTTTCCCCTCAACCAGTATAATTTATTTTAACTTTTTCTTACGGAAAGGGGAAACTATTGGAACCAGAGAAACCGCTCTGTGCTATAAAACAATAGTTTAACTGCAGAATGGAGCCTGTTGGATGGGGGTAAAAGTAGTCCCGGCAAGGAAGTCACGACCCCGTACGTCAGCGCCCGGCGCGCATTTCAGCTTGGCGGTTTCGGGTGTTCGGTCAAACTGGGGCGCGATGTGGTCGGGGGCTAACCGAGCTGCTGAGGAATTTTACGCTGGTCTTCTGCAGTGAGTTGTAGCCCCTAGTTTTGGCTTGGCTTTGGCCACAGCACTTCTCCCCTGGGGTATCTCGATCCCCGCCCCAAGCCTCTTGCCGCAGCCTTGGGGATTAGCGCCTTCCCACTTTCCACCGGCGCGAATTTGTAAATTGAGTCCGCTTTCCCGGGATCTGGGAGCAGCAGAGAGGCCGGTTTTCTGCCCCATTGTGAGGTCGGCCCGGTAGGCCTTCTTGCTTATAGTCTCGTATAGAAGAAAACGTGTGCTTTGTCGCCGGCGGTGGATGGTGACGAATTTTACGAGAGGTGTATTATTCAATCTGATAATGCACACACAACTTGTGATATGTTAGAGGCATCGAACAGGTTACAGGAAACTAGATGTTGATATCGTTCGCCTTGCTGGTGTGAAACGTGTTTTATAGTTTATTCAAGATAATTTTTTGAGCAACAGTTATAGCGATAACGTGATGGTGTGTCTGCTCTTCAAGACACTTGTTTTACAGTACCCTAGGACTTCGTTTTATTCGTATAGTGAAAGTGAAGTCGCTCAGTCGTGTCCGAGTCTTTGCGACCCTATGGACTGTAGCCCACCAGGCTACCCCATCCATGGAATATTCTAGGCAAGAATATTGGAATGGGTTGTCATTTCCTACTCTAGGGCATCTTCCCGACCCAGGGATCCAACCCGGCTCTCCCGAGTTGCAGGCAGACTCTACCATCTGAGCCAACAGGGAATCCTCATATAGTGAAGTACTAGTAATAAAGTGGATTCCATCCAGTTTTGTATCCGACACAAAAATCTAATCCAATAGTTCTCAAACTTGAGCGAGAATCAGAATCACCTGGCAAGTTGCCAAAACAGATTGCCAGGCCCACTTCCAGAATTTTTGATTTAGTGGGCCTGGGTGGAGTGGGATGAGATGGTTAGATAGCATCTCCGACTCAGTGGACATGAATCTGAGCAAACTCTGGGAGATGTGAAGGACAGGGAAGCCTGTGTGCTTTAGTCCATGGTGTCACAGAGATACAAGACTGAGGGACTGAACAACAGCAGGTTCTGGGTAGGGCTAAAGAGTGTCCCTTTCTAATCAGTTTCAGGTGAAGCAGATACTGCTGGCCTGACATCACACTTTGATAACCAACTGCTGTAATCGAACCCCTTTTTCTAAATATCATACTTTTTCATTATTTGTCTTCATTGCTTTTTATCCTGCTTATAAAAGTGGTAATGCTTATCAGTTTTTTCAACATTGTAGAAAGATCACTAGCTTCTTTTTTAGCATTTATTTATATTTGTTTATTTGGCTGCGCCAAATCTTAGTTGCAGCCCCTGAGATCTTCATTGCCACGTGTGGGATCTTTAGTTGCGGCTTGTGGGATCTAGTTCCCTGACCGGTTTGAAACCAGGCACCCCCTGCAGTGGGATCTGGGAGTCTTAGCCACTGGATCACCAGGGCGGTCCCTCACTAGCTTTTTCTTTTAAGGCAATGGCAACCCACTCCAGTACTTTTGCCTGGAGAATCCCATGGACAGAGGAGCCTGGTAGGCTGTAGTCCATGAGGTCACTAAGAGTGGGAGGCAACTGAGCGACTTCACTTTCACTTTTCACTTTCATGCATTGGAGGAGGAAATGGCAACCGACTCCAGTATTCTTGCCTGGAGAATCCCAGGGACGGGGGAGCCTGGTGGGCTGCCGTCTATGGGGTCGCACAGAGTCGGACACGACTGAAGCGACTTAGTAGCAGCAGCAGCAACAATATGTTGGATAGCTTTCAGTATGACAGCCTGTTGATCTGTTTTTAATGGCTCTATAATATTTCATTGTTTGGCTATTTTATGTTTATTTAACCAGTCCCTTGTTGATAAATTTTATTTAGACTCTTTGGTAATTCTTTCATAAGTGTTAGTATTTCTCTCCACTTTGAAGCATCAATTGTCTGTGTGTCTTCTCTTCAGTCTCTCATATTACTTGTGTAGCCACCTGCCTACTGGAAATTTCCAAATGAGACCTCAAACTCATTATCTGCGAAACTGAATCCATCTGTTCCCTGCAGTGTGACAGTTTCCTGAATTCTGTCTCTGAGTTAAGAGTTCCAAGTCCAAGACTGTCATTTGGTTCTATTTTCCGCCACCTCCATCCCATCTAGTCAGTCACCAGCTGCCTTTGTTTTCCCTCCATCCTGACTGCTTTGTTTACCATCATCACTTTTTTAAGTACTACAAGTTATTCAGTTATTTTCTGGCCTCCAAGTTTATCTCTCCACATCAGGAGGTCAGGGAGATTTTCTCATTTAAAATCTTGTAGTGAGCTCCTCTTAGCTTTCAGGATACAGATTAAGCCCTCTAGCAAAGTCCCTTCCTGTGTGCCACCACAGCATCCTGCATCCCCTCTTTGAGGCTCATCACCCTGTATTGCAGTTGTTGGCTGCAGTCAAGACTGTGAGCCAGGAACTATGCATTTGTTTTATATCTTAGACATTTAGTAAGAATTGTTGACTTAAAAAATGCACAACCTAGAATTACTGTTATTCAGGGGCCTTACTGAGTAGTATAGCCTGGCAATCAGCTTCAGATAGCTCTAAAGAAGTGTTCCTAAAAGGTAAGGAAGGAGCCAGAATACATAAGAGTTTTGCTGGGGGAAATAACAAACAAAAATGTAGTTGAACATCAAAAGTTGACTACTAATCCCAAGAACAGACATCTCAGGTTAATGATTATAGTGCTTTTCCACTTTGGGGAAGGTGTGGGAGTCTGGGCTCATTGAAATTACTCCTTTGGTGTGTATGTTAACTGTCTAGTCCTGAATTCTCCTCAGGGTGCACCAAGGTAGCTGCAGTGGCTGATGGCAGGCAGTATTGGTGGTGTATCAGAAAGACAGGCAACACTTTTTTGTTCACAGAGTGCCTGCCCATAAAACACATACTGGTGAAATGATTATTGAATGATGGTTGAATGATCCTTGAGTTACGCATGCATAGAGATAAACTTTTCTCAGGGACTTACCATGGTGGTCCAGTGGTTAAGAATCCACCTTGCAATGCAGGGGACATAGACTCAATCCCTGGTGGGGGAACTATGATCCCACATGTCTCTCGAGCCGCACACCTACTGAGCCCACGTACTCCAGACCCAGAGAGTCACAACTAGAGAGCCCACATGACCCAGTGAAAAATCTCATGTGACTCAACAAAGATCCTGTGTGCTGCAACTAAGACCTGATACAGCCAAATAAATAAATATAGGGGGGAAAGTCACAGCCTTGTCCAAAATGGCCACAGTGAATCAGTCACAGGCCTCATTTTTATTTTGATGAGTTACAGAGTGAATCAAATAATGGCATCCTGAAACTATTCTGTGGGTTCCTTTAGGACTCTAAAGATTCTTTTCTCTTAGAATGTAGATCAAGCTGATGTGCATTTTTAGTATCTTTATAGTTTACATGCTTTGGGATCAACTTTTTTAATATATGTAATTTTACATATTTATTTTTGGCTGTGCTGGGTCTTCGTTGCTGCTGGGGTTTTTCTCTAGATACAGTGAGCAGGACTTCTCTGGTTGCGTGCGAAGGCTTCTCGCTGTGGTGACTTCTCTTGCTGCAGAGCACAGGCTCTAGGGCGCGTGTGCTTCAGTAGTGTCAGTTCCTGGGCTCTAGAGCCCAGGTTCAATGGCTGTAGTGCATGGGCTTAGTTGTCCCAAGGCATGTGTGATCTTCCCAGATCAGAGATTGAATCCACGTCCCCTGCATTTGCAGGTGGATTCTTTACCACTGAGCCACCAGGGAAGCCCTAGGATCAACTTTCTTCAATAAAATGATAATTAGGATGTATCTTAACATTTTGTGCTTCCATTTTTAAAATGTTTTAGCGTTATCCAGTTTACTAATTTTTTGGTGTCAACTCATGAAAACAGGGAGGATAGCAATAGAAACTCAAGGCCTGGGACCCTTAAATAACTTCTCCATAATAACCCACTGATTTCAGTTATTTTTGCTTCCCAAAAGTCATGTCGTAAATTACATTTTAATAGTAATTGGTACTGTGTTTTAAAAGTTATACGAATAGAGATGGGTGACCTACTTTCCTGCTGCCTCTGAGAAGCAGTTGTACCCAGTTTGGGGCAGCTCTCTATCTTTTTTCTCTGGCTGTACTTAAGGACATGTGGGATCTTAGTTCTCCAACCAGGGATCAAACCTGTGCCCCCTGCATTGAAAGGACATAGTTTTAACCGCTGGACCGCCAGGGAAGTCCCAAGGGGCAGCTGTCTATTAATCTTTACCACATCTCTTTTCTTATTAACCTAACGCTATTTTTCTGCTTCTCTTTTCCCAACTGTGCCTTAGTGCTGTCATGAGTATTCTGAATTTTTAATTTCTCTCAATAACTCCAGAGTTTAAATGACAAAATACTGTAGCTTTATTTTTCACATGTGTTTCTGCATTTTAGGGAATTTGATGAAAATAAAAAAGGAATCCGTAAAGACCCATTCATCTATGAGGTATGAACAATTTATTTGGTTTTTAAACAAGTCAGTCATCCTAAAATTGTTTTTAAAAGTTGAGTTTATCAAAGTTAATTTACATACATTAAATTTCACCCTTTTAGAGTACAGTTCTATGAATTTTTACAAATGTATTTAGTTGTATTACCACCTCCGTAATCAAGAACATTCCTATAATCTCCAAAAAATCTCATGTTCCTTTATATTCAACCCTTTCCCCCGTTCCCTGGCAACTACTGATCTGTTTTACATCTGTTTTTTTGTGTGGCCTTTTCCGAATCTCATATAAATAAAGCCATATGGTTTATACCTTTTCTGTCTGGCTTTTCTCAATAAGTATAATGCATTTGTTTTCTGTTTTTTTTTTTTTTTCCAATGGCCATGCCACATGGCATGTGGGATCTTAGTTCCCCAACCAGGAACTGAACCTTCACCCCTTGCATTAGAAGTGCAGACTTTTAGCTGCTGGAGTCCTGAGTATAATGCATTTGTGATTTGACTGTGTTGTTGTGTGTATCAGTAGTTCATCCCTTTTTATTGTTGAGTAATAGTCCATTGTATGAATGCAGTTTGGTTATCCATTAACCATTCAGACTGGATTGTTTCTAGTTTTTAATAGTTTTGAATAAAGCTGCTATAAACATTCGTGAATTAAGCATCTAACATGCCAGTGTTCCATAGGTAAAACTTCCCATAGAACTTAATCCTCTAAAACAGTTAACAAACTAAAATAAATTATGTCTAAAAGACTAGCTGAGGATATCATTTATGACATCAGTGTCATAAATGATAGGGTTAATATCCATGTATATGAAATATATGAAAAGCTCTTAAAACCAATAAGGAATAAAGATAATCATAATAGATGAATAGGTAGAGGATAAAAATAAGTGTTGGAGAAGACTGTTGAGAGTCCCTTGGACTGCAAGGAGATCAAACCTGTTAATCCTAAAGGAAATCAGTCCTAAATATTCATTGGAAGGATTGATGTTGAAGCTGAAAGTCCAGTACTTTGGCCACATAATGCAAAGAGCCGTCTCACTGGAAAAAAACCCTGATGCTGGAAAAGACTGAGGGCAGGAGGAGAAGGCTGGGTGGCATCACTGACTCAATGGACATGAGTTTGAACAAACTCCAGGAGATAGTGAAGGACAGGGAAGCCTGGCATGCTGCAGTCCATGGGGTTGCAAAGAGTCCGTTGGACACAACTTAGTGACTGAACAACAACATTTCAATCCACAACAGTATTTGATCAAGAATGAAGTAGATATGAGGCTCCCCTGGTAGGTAGTTCAGTGGTTGAAAATCCATCTGCCAGTGTAGGGATCACGGGTTTGATTCCTGACCTGAGAAGATCATACATGCCCTGGAGCAGTTAGACCTGCAGGCCACAACTGCTGAGCCCGAGCCTCCTAGAGCCTGTGCTCTGCACTGGGAGAAGCCACTGCAGTGAGAAGCCCACGCGCAGCACTGAAGACCTAGTGCAGCCAAAAATTATTAAACCAAAAGAGTTCAGTAGATCAGAGTAACAAAGCATCCTTTGCTCTCTGTACTTGGTGTCTAAATGCTTCAATTTCCAAACTAAGAAATTAAATAGGTTCGAGTAATGAGATAATTGTCAATAATAAGCATATTAGCGGCTGTTCACCATCATTAGTGATCAAATAAATGAAATTTATAAAATAACAAGATACTATTTTTTGCTAGTTGAAATGGTAAAAAGAATGTAAATAGTGTGTTGACGTAAAATGAGAATGTGAATATGTGAATATGACATTTGAAAGGCAATTTGACAGTATCAGTGTGGTTTTCGATACTCATCTTAAGAAATTAATTAAAGGGGAAGTTCCCTGTTGGTCCAGTGGTTAAGACTCCGAGCTCCCACTGCAGGGGGCATGGGTTCATCCCTGGTTGGAGGAGCTCCACATGTTGTGGGGTGCCGAGGAGGTAGTAATTAAAGAATATTCCTTATCAGTTGTTTATTATAGCATATAATTTGAAAATGCACAAATGTTGAATAATACAGAATTAATTATGTGATGGTAGCTCCATGGTACTAGACAGCCTAAAAAAGTTTAATGGCATGGAAAGAAGTTCATGATATAAAACTGTTAGAATATTCTATTTATTTAGTAAGCAAAAATTATTGCATTATCAAAATAATATATTTCTATTTAAGTAGGTTTATTTATATGTCTGGGAAAAGATTAGGCAAAATATACACCAATAAGACTAATAATAGTAGTGACTACTCTGGCTATGTGGGTCAAGAAGCCATAGTTAGAACAAGACATGGAACAACTGACTGGTTCAGAATTGGGAAAGGGGTACATTAAGACTGTATCCTGTCACCCTGCTTGTTTAACTTCTATGCAGAGTACATCATGCGAGATGACAGGCTGGATGAAATCACAAGCTGGGATCAAGATTGCTGAGAGAAATATCAGCAACCTCAGATGTGCAGATGATACCACTCTAATGCCTGAAAACAGAGGAACTAAAGAACCTCTTGATGACAGTGAAGAGGAGAGTGGAAAAGCTGGCTTGAAGCTCAACATTCAAAAATCTAAGGGACTTCCCTAGCCGTCAGTGCTCCCAATGCATGGGAGCTGGGTTCAATCCCTGGTCAGGGAACTAGGTCCCACATGCCATAACTAAAGGTCAAAGATCCTGCATGCCACAACCAAGACCCGGCACAGCCAAAAAATAAAAAGTCTGAGATGATGTCATCCGGTCCCATCACTTCATGTTAAGTAGAAGGGGGAAAAGTGGAAGCAGTGACAGATTTTATTTTTGGGGGTTACAAAATCACCAAGGACTGTGACTGTAGCCATGAAATTAAAAGATGCTTGCTCCTTGGAAGGAAAGCTATGACAAACCTAGACGGTGTATTAAAAAGCAGACATGTCACTTTGCTGACAAAGATCCACATAGTCAAACTTACGAATTTTCCAGTAGTCATGTATGGATATGAGAGTTGGACCATAAAGAAGACTTGAGCACCAAAAAATTGATGCTTCCAAACTGTGCTGAAGAAGACTCTTGGGCTACAAGGAGATCAAGCCTCAAGAAAAAGGACCTCAACCTTGAATATTCATTGGAAAGACTGTTGCTGAAGCTAAAGTTCCAGTACTTTGGCCACCTGATGTGAAGAGCTGACTCGCTGGGAAAGATTGAAGGCAAAAGGAGAAGGGAGCAGCAGAGGATGAGATGGTTGGATAGCATCATCGACCTAGTGGACATGAATTTGAGCAAACTCTGGGAGATCATGGAGGACAGAGGAGCCTGGTGTGCTGCAGTTTGTGGGGTGGCAAAGAGTTGGGCACAACTCAGGGACTGAACAACAACTCTGGTTAGTAGAATATAGATGAGTTTTATCTGTTAGCTATCTGTTTTCAAACTTTTCTACAATAAATGTTTATTGTAATTGGAATGAAGAAATACACAGTACCTATAAAGTGAAAAAGTTCTAAATTTCATGGAACAATCAAAAAATAATGTTTAGTAAAGAGCTAATTTTATGGTTCCTAACAGTAAATCCAGGATGATTAGGGGAAGAGGATGTCAGTGTGATCCTAATCAAAAGGCCTTACAAGGCAGGGTGCTCTCTAGGTGGGCCTTGAAGCATACAGATACAAAATATAAGAGCTAGATTTTGTTGTTTTGACCACTCTAGGCTTGCAAGGATCTTAGTTCTCCAACCTGGGATTGAACCTATGCCCTCTGCAGTGAAAGCTTGGAGTCCTAACCACTGGACTTCTAGGGAATTCCCCAGCTAGATTTTCTCAACATGAAAAACAACATGGGCAAAGAAGAAATGAAATTGTATTTTTAAAACATTAGTCTTGTTCACATTCTCTTTTTCAGTTACTTGCATAGAACTGGTGTTTATGTGTTTAAATATTTGTACATATATATGTGTATCTGTAACATTGCTGGACCTTAATCTGTTTTTAATAGGCTGATATTCAAGTGCAGTTGATCAGCAAAGGCCAACCAAACCCTTTGAAAAATATTCTACATGAAAATGAAACCATATTTATTGTGGAAAAAGTGGTAAGTAGTGCTTGGGCTTTGTGGCTAATTCTTAACAGCCAGGTTTGGTTTCTGAGGGATAATCTCAAATGTACACATTTTCATGTCAGCATATTAGTGTGGATTCTAACATCTTTTAGTGATAAGTAGAGTGCTGTCCAATAGATAATGTGAACCACATATGTATTTAAAAGCTTTCTAGTAGCCTCAAAACAAAAAGGTGAAATTAAATTTCATACTGCAAAATTTACTTTTTCTTTTGTTTAGTTGTGTGAATTTTAACACACTTATACAGTCTGGTAGTCATCACCATAATCAGAACACAAAACGGCTCCATCACCCCGAAAACTCCCTTGTGCTATCCCTTTACAATCATTCCTTCTCCCTCACTGTAGCGTGGTCTTTTTAAGAGTGTCATGAATGGAATCATACAAAAGTGTATAAACTTTTGAGTCTGGCGTATCTCAGTGTAATAATGCCTTTGAGACTCATTCAAGTTGTATGGGAGAAGGCAATGGCACCCACTCCAGTACTCTTGCCTGGAAAACCCCATGGACAGAGGAGCCTGGTAGGCTGCAGTCCATGGGGTCGCTAAGAGTCGGACAAGACTGAGCGACTTCACTTTCACTTTTCACTTTCATGCATTGGAGGAGGAAATGGCAACCCACTCCAGTGTTCTTGCCTGGAGAATCCCAGGGACGGCGGGGCCTGGTGGGCTGCCGTCTATGGGATCGCGCAGAGTCGGACACGACTGAAGTGACTTAGCAGCAAGTTGTATGTGTTTAGTGGTTCTTTTAGTTGCTGATCCATCCCTGATCCAGAGAGCTAAATAAACAAGTAATATGATCATTTTTGTACAAAGTCCTATGTGAGCACAAGTTTTCTTTACTGTAAATAGCTAGGAATAGGATTGCCAGGTCTGAAATTATGTTTATAGTTTTTTTTTAATCTAATGTTAAACATTTCAATAATTAATGTAAAAATAAAAATGAGATTTTAAGCTCTTTTTTTCCATACTGCATCTTCAAAATTTGATATGGATTTAACACTTAAGTCTCAATTTGGTCTGGCCACATTTCAGGTGTTCAAAAGCTACATGTGACTGGTGGGTGGCTACTGTTAGACACAGCATAAGTCACTCTGACTCATGAATTTCTACTTTACTTTTCTCTTGTTAAATCTAACAAGAGGGACCTTCTTATTTTTTTCATCACTTTATAATTACATCCTTACACCTTTGTGTTTTAAATAGGGGAACCGTTCTGGCCGAGCAGTAGCAGTGGTTTTGGTTGAGTGCTGATAATGCTGTCATTTTACAGTTACTTTGGGGCCAGGACCCATTCTTTGGGTCTGTCGTTTCTTGAAGTAGATAGAAACAGGATACAACAGGGGAAAGTGGACATTCCTTTAGAAGGAATGCCTCTGTTTGCTTTAGGACCTGCATGCTGTCTGGATGGGGATTGGGATGCATGAACAGAGAGCACTCTGTTTTACATACTACACGAAAACTCCTTTCTGAGGAGGGGACTGCTTTATTTGTTTTGTATTAGTGATGCTTATCTATGGTGGACAGATGCTTGGAAAATAATTATAAGTGAATTATGTGGCTGAATTTAGACTTATGAGGAGAGAGAAAATGTGTGTAGAGCAAAAGCTGAAAGGTGAAAATGAGTTTCTAGGGAAAGGTAGAGGAACAGAGGAATTTGTGGAAATTGGTTGAGATACTAGTGAGAAAACAGCTTGGAGTTGTGAGGACTTACCTGGAGTTCAGTGAGGTCCTGGCATTCTTGGATGGAAAACAAGTAAAATGGCCTTCATTTCTGCAAAGGTCAATAGAGCTTACAGCATGAGTTTTAGATGGATAATACTGAAAAGTAGAATGGAAGGGAAAATGACATTTCTTGGATACTTCTAGGAACTATTTGGAAACACAGGCCTAGAAGGGAATAAAATCTAGAATCTGGCAGAAGAAATTCAAAGTTGAGGATACATCTAGGTCAGATAACTATTAAGTATTCACTGCTAGAAGACCTTAGTGGACAAGAACTTGAGTTTTGAAGTCAGACTACCTAGATTCAGGGGCTTCCTTGATGGCTCAGTTGGTAAAGAATCCACCTGTAACGCAGGAGACCCCAGTTCCATTCTTGGGTCAGGAAGATCTTCTGGAGAAGGAATAGGCTACCCACTACAGTATTCTTGGACTTCCCCTGTGGCTCAGCTGGTAAAGAATTCGCCTGCAATGTGGGAGACCTGGGTTCGATCCCTAGCTTAGGTAGATCCCCTGGAGAAGGGAAAGGCTATCCACTCCAGTATTCTGGCCTATAGAATTCCGTGTACTGTATAGTCCATGGGATTGCAAAGAGTTGGACACAACTGAGCGACTTTCACTTTACCTAGATTCAAATGTGGGTTTTGCCGCTCAGCTGCTTATTCTATATAAGCTATTCAGACAGCCACTAGCTCAGTTTTCAGTCCATAAAAGAGGGTTATTAATAGGATCTTTCTCAGGGTTTTTATGAAGAATAAAAGAAAGCTTGGAACAGTAGCTGGTACATAGTACATGCTCAGGAAATGTTATTTCGTTTAATTTTTGTTATTATTGGCAGTACTGAGCTATTTCACTACTTAAACACGTGGATATGAGAAACACAAATGAGAGCTGAGAGTCCTAAGAGGAGTAGACTTAAGAAGTAAGGGCTGTGCATTAAAAAGAATGAAATAATGCTTTGCAACAACGTGGATGGACCTAGAGACTGTCACACTGAGCCCGAGACACAGTGACTTGGCTTGCACAGGCTGCAGGGCTCTGCTGGCTGCTGGAAACCCTTAGGATGTGTCTTCCTGAAAACTAACCAAAGTTGTTGCTGTTGTTTTAATTTTAAGAATTCTATTTGAATATCTTTCTAAAAGATAGGTTTCTTCCTTAATATAATATACCATTGACTCCTGAACAACACAGGTTTTGGGATGCCCCACCATCTGTGTTGTTGAAAATCCTAGTGTAACTTTACAGTCGGCCCTCTGTATCTGTGGCTCTACATCCACAGATTCAACCAATCACGGACTGTGTAGTACTGCATTAAAAAAGTCCACATGTAAATGCACCTGCCTAGTCCAAACTTGTGTTGTTCAAGAGACAACTGTATTGCATAGTATAGTTTAGTATATACTACTACTAGGGCAGGGAGGCCTGGCGTGCTGCAGTCCACAGGGCCGCAAAGAGTCGGACACGACTGAGCAACTGAACTGAATTACTAGTATAGTATGGTATCAGTACTAGTGTTATAGTATGCAATTAATATTATAGTATAGTGAAATTGGAACAATATTAGAATTATAGTATTAGTACCAGTATTATAGTGTAATATAATATAGCATAGAATTACTATAATATAGCAAATCAATATAGTCTGGAACCATATACCCTATATTTCTGTAATAATGAGGTAATTAATGTCAGCTGCTGTAACAAATCCTGGAGACTTAGAAAATGAGTAGAAAGGGCTATGAACCTTCAAGTTTGGGGAATGACAAAATCAGGGAGTCTCCCATGGGTTTCCCTTGGTGTTTTGTATATAATTTTGTACATGGTAGAGCACTTCCTTTTCTGATGGTGTCATATACTTCCTTTATCAGTAGCAACGTAGATCAATATCTTCTTATTGGACAGTGGAAATACTTCTGATGAATGGTGAGATTTATTAGTACCCCATTGGTTTCTAGCTATGATTCCTGTCCTAACCCAATCATTTTGCACTTCAGGGTCTGGAAATCAGTACATTGTTCTAGCATAGTGAAGAGTTGACTTTACCATAGTGTTCTCTTACCTGGTTAAATAATTAAATGTTTTTAAAGCCTTTAGAAAAGGAAGAACCAAGTCCTATTGAAGAGCTACAGTCTGAAGACACTGCTATTTCTGATCTCTCTACTGGTGAAAATGTTGGCCTGCTTGCTTTACCAATTGGGAGAGCCAGGTAAGTTTTTCTTACCATAGTGGTGAAGGGTAGGATGTAAACTCACCAGGCAGGCTACAGTCCATTGAGTCGCAAAAGAGTCGAACATAATTTAGCAACTAAACAACAAGAAATTGTTATAAACATTGGGAAAAGCATAGGTATTTAGCCCAGATCCCTCTCTTTCTCCTTCCCCACCTGCTTGATGGATATACTTAATACTTAGGATAGTTCTAAATACTTGACTGTCCCATGGGTAACTCAAGTGTGACTAAGATGATTACGGTGATCTGCCTTTTCTCCATCTCCTTCTACTGTTTAATGTTGTTGCTTCGTAATTGTTTTCCTTACTTCTAATCTGGTTCCTTGCCAATCTTTTTTCCTCACTCCTGCCAGAGTGGTTTTATGAAAGCCTGATTGTGTTGCTTCCATGTTTAAAAAGCCTTCCATGGTCCTTTTGCCTCGTGATAAAATCCAGATTCCTTCTGAGTGACACATAGGACACAAAGGAACCTTCAGCCTCCAGTCCAGGGCCCAGCAGGGATTTGGAAACACGCAGGGTACTTTGTGATCGTCACGATGACTCAGGGGCGCTGTTGGCCTGAGCCGTGGATGGTAAATGTTATGCAATGCCTGGGGCTCTCCTGTCCAATGACGAATTATCCCACCCGCATGCCAGAAGTGCCCCTGTTGGAATCCCTACTGCCTCTGTCTGCTTAGCTACCCTCCCCGCTCCTACCATATGACTTTCCGTCTGCCTGGTCTCCCTCAACTCCAAAGCCAAAAGTATTTGCTATCAGGGAGTCCTGGAGGATCTGGTCATATATATAATACTAGAGAATAAGGGGTCTTCCCTGGTGGTCCAGAGGTTAGGACTTCGCCTTCCAACGCAGTGGGGGTGCGGGTTCGATCCCTGGTCGGGGAGCTAAGACCCCACATCCCTCCTGGCCAAAAAGACAAAGCATAAAGCAGAAGCAATGTTGTAACAAATTCAGTAAGGACTTTAAAAATGGTCTACGTTAAAAAATCTTTAAAAAAAAAATACTGGAGAATAAGGACTATAGTAGTATTCAAAGTGACTTTCCTTCAGAGAGGGTTTTTTGTTTTGTTTTGCTGTGTAGAAACTTTTAAAATCTTTTGTAGTTGAGCACTCTTTAATGGCTTCTTGATTTTAAGTCCTATTTTTTCTTTCCTCTCCCACAACTTGAGAATTTTTTATTCACGTTGTTTCCTCTAGCCAGTGTTTGTTTGGAGTCATCCATATGCTTATCATTTCTTTGCTCTCCATTTCTTCTTGCATTTCAGACCTTCCTTCTGGGATTATTATATTTCTTTTCTGAAGTACAGTCCCTTAGAAATGCCTTTTCTGAACATATGTTGGTAATAAATTTAGTTTTCATCTCTGAAAATTTGTAAGCTGTATTTTTGGGTAACTTTTAATTCTGATGCACTCTGAAATTTACAGAGAAGTGTAAAAGAACAGTACAAGAACTTCTGTGGACGCTTAACCAGGTTTCACCAAAATTTACATTTTGCTGCCTCTGCTTTGTGATTCTATGGCTTATTCCTCCTCCCCTCTGCTCCTCCTCTTATTCCTGTCCACACCTCATCTATATAACCACACACACACATTTTTGTAATGAAATATTGACAGTATGTTGGAGACACTGTGCTCTTTTACCCTTGAATACCTCACGATGTATTTCCTAAAACCTAGTACCTTCTCTTGTATAACCACAAGTCATCAAAATCTGGGAATTTAACATTGTTAAAATAATACTATCTGATTCACAGACTATATTCAAATTTTTGTGTTCGGTGACTAATGACCTCAAGCATCTCTTTATGTATTTATTGACTTCTTCCTTCTCCCACCCCTAACTTTATTGAGAAGTAATTGACATATTCTGTTATTTCTTTTGCTTAATCTCAGAGCCTGCTTCCACTCCCATTGACCCTGTAGCCCCACCATACTGAACTCTCTGCTTGTAGTAGCTATACTTTGTCAGTTTTTGGTGTGTGGATCTTGATCTGTCTGGTGTGCCTGGCTCTCACTTCTTCTCCGGGTGAAACATTTATGTATTTTGCCACTTTATTTCCAAATTTTTGTTTCTGGGACACTGTGATAGTGTGATGTATAAGAAGAAGCATATTTAGTCTTGGTCCACTGTTCCTGGAACCCAGCTCCTAAAAACCTTTGGAATTTCCTAGGGATTGAGAAGAATAAAGGTGTCTTTTTTAATGCTAATGAAGTGGCTTTTGGACCTCCCGCCCCTCCCCCCCAGTAAATTATGGATAGGGGCTGGTTGCCTGGGGAACCAAGCCTGTGAGTAGAGGGTTGGAAGTTTGAGTCCCACCCAACCTCTGAAAGGGAGAGGGGCCAGAGTTTAAGTTTAGTCACCTGGTGAGGGGTTGGGACTCAACCCCTCCCTAAGTTCAGTCAGTCACCATTGTGACTATGTAATGAAACCTCCTTTAAAACCCAAAGGAGAGGGCTTGGAGAGCTTCTGGGTCGGTGAACACATGGAGGTACGGGGAGAGCAGCTTGCTGGGAGAGGGCATGGAAGCTCTGTGCCCTTTGCCCCATACATTTTCCTTTGCTTCCCTTCTGTCTGGCTGGCTGTTCCTGAGTTCTACCCTTGTGTAATAAACTAGTAATCTAGCAAGTAAAATATTTCTCTTGAGTTCTGGGAGCAAATTAATTGAATTTAGGGAGGGGGTTGTCAGAACCTGTGATCTATAGACACATAGATGACAACTTGGACTTGGAACTGGCAATACAAGTTGGAGGTGAGGCAGTCTTGTAGGACTGAGCCTTTAACCTGTGGTTGCTGATGCTGTCTTTGGGTAGATAGTGTCAGAACTGAGTTGAATTGTAGAATTGCTAGTGTCAGAGAATTGCTTAGTGTAAGGAAAAAACCCCATTTGGGAATTGGTACAGAATGTTAGATGGTGATCAGAAGTGGGATCAGAGTCAGCATCGTAGCTATTGTTCATGGTATCTTTGGAAAAGAAAACTTTTGACTGATCAAAAATCTCTACGTCTAATTTATTCTTCCTACTCTTGCTTGCAAGGCAGTTAATTGGATTTTATACCATGGCTCACAATCCTAATATGACCCATCTGAAGATTAATCGGCCAGTTACTGCCCTTCCTCCTCTCTGGGTAAGGTGTGATGGTTCAGATCCTGAAGGTATCAGTTGGCTGGGAGCTGAGCTTATCTCAACCAGTAGCAACATCACAGGAATTGTCTTGTACATGGTCACCTGTAAAGGTGAGAGCTCACTCCTCTTTTGTGGAGGTGTGTGTATTTATTTGTTTGTGTAATCACTGTTATTTGTGTACCACTGTATTTATTTGTGTAATTGCTGTTTCATAGGTTTTACTAAAACTTGAGCACGAAGTGCACACAATGTAGCTTGTGTCAGCCACCACGAGTGTGCTCTAGTGTGTAACCTGCAGCATGTGGGAGACATTTCAGAGACAGATTTCCAAGAGTCTAAATAGGAGTTTATGGCTATTTTATTTGGGTTTCATTTCATTTACATGTGTGTATTTTTTAAAATTTTCATTGGAAGATAAAAAAGCTGAATATAATGATAATATAATTCCAGTGTCATAATAGGCATTTAATTATACTTTTGGTAGCAGTACTGACCTTTGTTCCACTTCCCTTGTTTTAAAAACATTTCATCTGTGGTTTAAAATTAATTTTGATAGTTATTAATATTGTGAATTAGATTGTAATTTTCTAGCTCTAATGATGTAATTTTGAACTGTACCTATAAAGTTTTTTTTTTTATCATGTCCTACAGTGGATAAAAATTATTCTGTAAATCTTGAAGACCTAAAAAAGTCACACAAGAAAAGACATCACTTGTCTACTGTAAGTATTTCTCTTTCATATTATTTTCTTCTGACTGCTGTCAATCTGCCTTCCTAGAGTAAAGGATTTTTTTCATTCCTAATAGGACTAGATATTTTTCTATAGTATCAAAATGTTTATTTTCATATCAGCTAATGACTAAAAATATATGCCTTTTAGCTAATCTTTGTGATGAAAAAGAATTGTCTCGTTTTTCCATTTGGCACAGCACTTTTTCTTCTTGGGGAAAAGAATCAGTCGTTTTGATAATGGGCCTTTGGCCTTGTGAAGGCGCCGCTGATGGTCTGCTGAATGTCTCTTTACAGTTAACAGCCAGCGGCTTTGCCCAGTACGAGCTCTTTAAGTCCACTGCCTTGGATGATACAGTTGCTGCCTCACAAACCACGATCACTTTGGATATTTCCTGGAGTCCTGTGGATGAGATCCTTCAGACCCCTCCGCTTTCTTCCACTGCAACTCTGGTAGGAGCCAGCCCTGCTTTCTGTTGAGTTTACTCACTGTGGGTTTACTTTGAACTTGCTAGTTCCTGGACAGCTCTGAAAGGTTCAGCCTGAAGTCTCGCCAGCACAGCCAGTGAAGGTTTTGCCAGGTGGTCTGATCCGTCAGTTATCTACAGTGCTGTAATTATGTAACTTAAGAATTTTCAGTGGGGACCCAAATGGAATCATCACAGTGGCTCATTATCCCTGCTGTTCTTAAAGAATGCAGATGTTGAGAACACATCAACAATCGTTGTTCTGTTCAGCCCTTGCACCCTATATTTACATTTCTAGGATCTGTCTTAAGAAATTATTCAGAATTGGTAACAAAAATACATGGGCAAAGATATTCAGTGCAGTCATACAGCTGTGTTTTGAAAATATTAAAAACAAAACCTGAATGATGTTTAGAAAAATAAATAGATTTCCTGATGAAATATTATATACATATTTTAAAATTATGATTTAAAATATCTTTAATAATGAAAGAAAATGCTTATTATTAAGCAAAAAAAAAAGCCCCAAAAGTACAAAATTTATGTACAGTGGGATCTCAACTATGGTTTTAAAAAATATGTACACAAAGTCCTGGGTAGTGTTAAGAGTGGTTTTTCCCAGGGTGGTGGGCTGGTGAATAATTATACAATTACATTCTTAACACTTTTCTTTTCCTGCAGTAGGTGCTGACATACAATGGCGTTTACTAATTTCTTTCAAACCTCCTCACCCCGCTTCAGCTTTTTTTGTTTGTTTGTTTTACTGAGGGGAGGGAGAGTTGTTTTTGGTGTGTGGTAATGCTAAGTTTGTCATTGAGTCTTTTTTTTTTTAATTTATTTTTAATTGGAGGATAATTGCTTTACAATATTGTATTGGTTTCTGCCATATGTCAACATGAATCAGCCACAGGTATACATATGTCCCCCAGCTTCTGAACTTCCCTGTCACCTCCTACCCTGTCATCGAGTCTTGAAGTGTGTTTATATTTCTACTTCTTGTCCTTTTGGAAATTCAGTGACACAAGCAGGAGAGTGTGTGTTCTGTGTAGCTACAGTTGTATTGAGAGGGGTTGTGGTGGCCTGAATTGAGGTTTCTGTATTGGGATGGGCAGAGTCTATATTTCTGGGGAAGGCATACCAAATGGAAGTGTTGACCTAATTTTTCAATTCACTAGTGTTTTATGAAATATTTTTAAATGTGTGGGTAGTTTGAAATGCAAGTAACTGTGACCCTGATGGAGAAAAGATGGGATTACCAGTGAAAACTGACTCTGGGAACTTTTTAGAATATCAAGGTGGAATCGGGAGAGCCCAGAGGTCCTTTGAGTCAGCTTCACAGAGAACTGAAATTTCTCCTTGTGAGTATCCTTCTGGAATTTGTTACCTGCATTAGATCTCATATTTCCATAAAAATTTTTGCTAGTATCATTGTTATTTAATTTTGTGTTCTTCAAAATTTGTTCCAAATGTTACGTGCTTGGCAGTTGGGGCAGTTGTCCTTGCAATTAAAGGGAACATTTATCAGTGAGTTAGTAGTTAATAACAGTTCTTTCACCTTTTCTACTGAAGTATTTGGATTTTATTCATATGATGGATTCCCTACTTTCCAGGTGAGTCAGCTGCCAGTTTATTCCAAATGTGTATATAATCTGCTTGTTAATAACTGGAATTTGATCCTGAAGATTAATGAGCATGTGTTTCAAAAATTTTGTGTTTCAGTAATTTTAGCTCCGCTCTACAGATTCAATTCCAAAGGGGCGGGCAAGGGGGATTCATTTTAATGCAGAGGAAATTCTGTATGTCTTAAGTTGGCATACAAAGACAGTTATATCCAGTCACTGACTATAGTTACTTTTTTCTTTTCTTTTTTAAAGAGCTTTATTGATATAAATTATAGCCCATAAAATACTTTTGTTTTAAGTATAGAATTCAGTAGTTTTTAGTGTACTGACAGAGTTTGTACAGCCATGACCGTACTTAATTTTAGGATATTTTCGTCACCCCAAAAAGAAATCCCATACCCATTAACAGAAACCTGCCAGCCACTGATTCACCTTCTGTAGCACTTCCTTCCTTTTTATTACTGAGTAACACCAGTGTAGAGGTGTAGTGTGTTTGTGTTTATCCATTTGTCAGTTAATGGGTATTTCAGTTGTTCTTACTTTTTGGCTATTCATGAATAATGCTGCCATGAATAGTATTTAAGTTTTTATGTGACATAGAGACTCTTAGGTGGGGTTGCTGGGTCACATGGTAGCTCTTTAACTACCTTTTAACTTTTAACTTTTTGTGTTTAACTTTTTGAGGAGCTGCCAGACTGAGTGGCTGCATCATTTTACATTCCCATAGCAGCGTATGAGGGCTCCAGTTTCTCCATATCCTTGCCTCCATATGCTTGATACTATATTTTTTATTGATGTTATAGCCATCCTAGTGGGGATGAAGTGATATCTCATTATGGTGGTGTTTTCTTGTTTTTTGGCTGCTTTGTGAGGCATTTGGGAGCTTAGTTCCCTGACCAGGGGTCAAACCCACACCCTTTGCAGTGGAAGTGCAGTCTTAGCCACTGGACCGCCAGGGAAGTCCCACATTATAGTTATGATTTGCGTTTCTCTGATGGCTAATGACATTGCACATGTTTTCATGTTCTAATTGGCTCCTACTTATTTCTTTAGCTTGATCTCACATCCTCCTCTGCTGCATTGAGCTCCCTGCTTATGGTAGCTCCAAGGCCATCACGCCATCGCGTTCTGGAGTGTGTGTCTCCATCTGCCCAGTGTGCCCTTTTCCCACCTCTTTGCCGGGTTATCTGTGACATCTTCACCTGAGACGATTTACTGATTCCCCAGAATAGGTTGTGCTGCCGTAGAACTTTACGCACACCCCTTGTCAGAGGGTTTATCAAACAGTAATTTCTCTACTCCTCTGCCTCCCCTACTAGACGTGAGTGCCAGGTACCTCATGGTGTCTTCCACTTCTACCACAGTACCAGGCATTTTTCATACTTTTACCTCCTCTCATTATTTCCCTGTTTGTGAAAAACTTGATACCTTTTCTACCTTTCTCATCTTTCTTCTTCCTTGAGAGCTTCTCTTTCAGGACCCTTCCCGTGGGCTTCTATCATACTTGTAACCTCCTATCTCTGCCCTCCTCTCTCCACCCCAGCAGAGGGCTTATCCATTTCGTGATTTGATGAATGCCTTTATAAGGGAACTCCAGACTCCTGTCTGTAAGCTGCTTCCACTTCCAATCTTTCCCACTTTCATCAGTTCAGTTCCCAGTCTAGTAGAGCGTTCTTCCCTCCAATTCAGTTTGTCCAAAATGAAACTTGAATCAAATCTCCAGACTGGATCACTTTAATAAGCCCCTGATTTCTGTCTGCAGTTTCACCATTCCTTCCGTTCACAGGCTGGCAACCTTATCTGTTACTTCAGTAAGATCGAGTTACTGCCACAGCTGGAAGCTGCCATTCTGCTGTGTGCCCAGTATGTGGTGCTAGATGGTTCTGGTATGTTGCCTGAGGTGTCAGCAACTGGTAAATAGAAGAGCTGGCTTAAAACTCATTCAAACATATGTCTATCTGACTTGAAAGTCCAAGCTGTGTAATTAATGTAATCTCCCTTAGAAATTCACAGACTCTTCGATGTGCACGTTGCCATAATTTCTCCAAGTTCAATCCCCTGTATTTTTATAAATAGGTAGGATTTTTTTTTCTTTTCTTCTATTCCTCATATATTTCTGCCTATCTGTCTGTCTCTTTCTCTGAAGTATACTTTTTTTTTTCCCTTTGAGGTTTCTTTCACTGTGCCTATCTTACATAAAGCCCCTATCACTTCCCTTCTGGACCACTCTAATGATCTTTCACTGTTTCTCCACAGGGACACACACTCTTGGCATCTTGGGCAGAATCATGCTTTGTGGTTTGGGACCATTCTACATGCTGGAAGATATGTAGCCTCCTTGCATGCGTGCCAGGTTGCTTCAGTCATGTCTGACTCTTTGTGACCCTATGGAACATAGCCCTCCAGGCTCCTCTGTCCACAGGATTCTCTGGGCAAGAATACAGGAGTGGGTTGCCATGCCATCCTCCAGGAGATCTTCTCAACCCAGGAATCGAACAGCAGTCTCCTTTGTCTCCTGTTTTAGCAGGCGGGTTCTTAACCACTAGTGCCACCTGTAGCATCCTTGCTGCTGCTGCTGCTAAGTCACTTGTCATGTCCAACTCTGTGCAACCCCATAGATGGCAGCCCACCAGGCTCCTCCATCCCTGGGATTCTCCAGGCAAGAACACTGGAGTGGGTTGCCATTTCCTTCTCCAGTGCATGAAAGTGAAAAGTGAAAGAAGTCTCTCAGTTGTATCTGACTCTTAGCGACCCCATGGACTGCAGCTTTGGCCCCTACCAAACTAAATGCCCACAGTCACTGTGACACCAGAATTTACCTTCACATTTTCCTGAAAACTCCCTGGGGGTGGAGGATGATCTTACTTCTATTGAGAAACATTGTACTTCTTTTTTTCCTTAGACTCTATCCTGAGTATTTGTGATGGGGGAATTCTCACCTGCTTGATCATGTCATTTTCCTGCCAGAAAATCAACAGTGGCTGTTGTCTTCCAAATGAAATAAAAAAATTATTTAAGATCACTCTTCCTGTTTAATCCCTACTCCTAGTCATCTTATTTCCTGCTGTTGCCTGGGGGTTTATTCCACCCTAGTGGAAACAGCTCATCCTCTCCATCGTATTGCCTGGGATGGTTCCCCCATATGAGTCAAGCCAGTGTTTCTCATTGTTCCTCTGGCTATTCCAGCCTCTTTTGACCTCAACCTCTTTCCTTACTTCAGTTTAGATACCCTACGTATAGGCATACATATTCATGTTATTTTTATGTAAACTTCTGTTCAGTCTCTGTAGCACACATAATTAAAGTTCAGAATACCATCTTTGGCATCAGACTGCTGGATATATGTCCTGGCATTGCCAGTTACCAACTGTGTGAGCTTAAGCAAGTTAATTAACCTCTTTTGGGCTCAGTAAAATGTGAGTGATAGTGGTATCTGCCTCACTGGATTTTTGTGAGGATTAAATAACATACTGCATATGAAACATTTAGAATAGTTCCTGGCGTCTCATTAAACATTCAGGAAAAATAGGTGTTAGGAATGCCCTGGAGGTCCAGTGGTAAGGACTCCATGCTCTCACTGCTGAGGGCCTGGGTTTGATTCTTGGTGCAGGAACTAAAATCCCACAAGGTGGGTGGTGCAGCTAAGAAAAAAGATACTAATGTTATTAATATTGATAATACATCTTACTGATAACTTTGTATTTTGCTAACAAGTTTTGGGGTTTTTTTGTTTGTTTTTAAATCTCCCACAGGTTTTGGCTGATGGTTTGAGGACTGGTGTAACTGAATGGCCTGAGCCTCTGGAAGCAAAATCTGCTGTTGAACTTGTGCAGGAATTTCTGAATGGTGTTTGTTTTCGTGACTCACACTTGGCTTTTGTTTATTTTTTCTTAATTGGGAATTTATGCTTGCTATATTTAAATGTAAATTTTTTTTTAGGCTTAGTATTTTTTTTTTGTTAGCTATACCTAAAGCTGTAGGTCTGTCATGGTGAGAGGGGCAGCTTTCATTCTGAATTGCTAATGATAAAAATCTCAGTGATTTTAAGAATTAATAATATGTATTTAATTTACATTTTATATACTGCAGTCATATTTGAGATTGTGGAAGAAGAGGGACGAAACAGTGACCTTAGAGCGCCTACCATGTGCTTGACATGTGTGCCAGGGGCTTTCACTGTATCTCAGTCCATCCTTACACCCCTGCCTAGTGGGCATCTAGTCAACCTCCATTGGAGAGTTAAATAATTGCTAAAATACCTGGTCATCATTCTACTCTCCTCATTTGCCATTTGAAAACAGGATTAGAGTGGAAATAATTGGGAAAGAAGGAGAATAAAATCCAGAGTTTAATAAGCTTTTGCCACTTTCTAGAGTTAAGTAAGCTGAATGAATTTGGTGATTCTACAAAAAAAGACACCGAGGTAAGTGATTGTTATCGGAAAAGTACACTGAAAGAGCTTGTAAAATTGGGTTGTACTGTTGTCTTTCACATCATACGATTGCAAATGGGTCTGCTACAGCCAAGGTGGCGTTTTGAGGGTAGTTTTTTGTTGGTCTTTGATGTCAGCACTAGTGATTACTTTCCTTAAAAACTGATGGATATGTTTAAAGAGAACTAGGACGTATTTATTATTAATTGTTTAACTGCAGAAAAATGGAAATGACTATGTTAATATACTATGAGGTGATAAGGCAACGCCAAAGAATGCTCAAACTACCGCACAATTGCACTCATCTCACACGCTAGTAAAGTAATGCTCAAAATTCTCCAAGCCAGGAATACGTGAACTTCTTCTTCAGCAATACGTGAACTACAAACTTCCAGATGTTCAAGCTGGTTTTAGAAAAGGCAGAGGAAGCAGAGATCAAATGGCCAAATCCGCTGGATCATGGAAAAAGCAAGAGAGTTCCAGAAAAACATCTACTTCTGCTTTATTGACTATGCCAAAGCCTTTGACTGTGTGGATCACAATAAACTGTGGAAAATTCTGAAAGAGATGGGAATACCAGACCACCTGATCTGCCTCTTGAGAAATCTGTATGCAAGTCAGGAAGCAACACTTAGAACTGGACATGGAACAACAAACAGACGGTTCCAAATAGGAAAAGGAGTTCGTCAAGGCTGTATATTGTCACCCTGTTTAACTTATATGCAGAGTACATCATGAGAAACGCTGGACTGGAAGAAGCACAAGCTGGAATCAAGATTGCCGGGAGAAATATCATTAACCTCATATATGCAGATGACACCACCCTTATGGCAGAAAGTGAAGAGAAACTCAAAAGCCTCTTATTAAAAGTGGAGAGTGAAAAAGTTGGCTTAAAGCTCAACATTCAGAAAACGAAGATCATGGCATCCGGTCCCACCACTTCATGGGAAATAGATGGGGAAACAGTGGAAACAGTGTCAGACTTTATTTTTGGGGGCTCCAAAATAACTGCAGATGGCGACTGCAGCCATGAAATTAAAAGACGCTTACTCCTTGGACAGAAAGTTATGAACAACCTAGATAGCATATTAAAAAGCAGAGACATCACTTTGCCAACAAAGATCCGTCTAGTCAAGGCTATGGTTTTTCCAGAGGTCATGTATGGATGTGAGAGTTGGACTGTGAAGAAGGCTGAGTGCCGAAGAATTGATGCTTTTGAACTGTGGTGTTGGAGAAGACTCTTGCGAGTCCCTTGGACTGCAAGGAGATCCAACCAGTCCATTCTGAAGATCAGCCCTGGGATTTCTTTGGAAGGAATGATGCTAAAGCTGAAACTCCAGTACTTTGGCCACCTCATGCGAAGAGTTGACTCACTGGAAAAGACTCTGATGCTGGGAGGGATTGGGGGCAGGAGGAGAAGCGGACAACAGAGGACGAGATGGCTGGATGGCATCACTGACTGGATGGACATGAGTCTGAGTGAACTCCGGGAGTTAGTGATGGACAGGGAGGCCTGGCGTGCTGCGATTCATGTGGTTGCAAAGAGTCGGACACGACTGAGCGACTGATCTGATCTGATCTGATCTGATATTATTATAGCATGTTAATAGGCTATGAGATAGTACATTACTGTGCCATCAGTGGCATTATTAAATTGTGCTAAACCTGTTGTCATTTGACAAGTAGGAAAATGGAGACCTAGGTAATTAAATATTTTTCCAGGGGAGGAAAACCAAATGCTTGCTTTTAGGCATCAGAGTTTGAAAGCAATTTTAGGGGTTCTGTTTTTCACTGTCTGTTTACTTGTATCTCCTCATTAATGGATGAAGTTGTAGAAGATACATTCATGCCTCTTATATGTGTTCATGATCCCACCTTTTCTCAGAGCAACATTTGCAAGTTTACTGGTCTTAAACTATTGTGCTTTTTAAAAAATAAACTGAGTGTTTTCTGGCACTCACTTCTTTTCCAGATAGTGAAGCATGACGCTGCTGCAGTTGATGGGTCTATTGAGTGTCTTCTCACAGTACGGGGTGATCTCGATTTTGCTGAGCAGCTGTGGTGCAAAATGAGCAGTAGTAGGTGTCCATCAGCATTGTGAAATAAAATTTTCCCTGTTATTTCTTAGGTTTACTTTTAAGTCTTTTGAAAATAATAATGTATATTGCTAGCCTTGTATGGACATCTGGTTTCTGTTTTATCAAACTCAGTTCTAATAACGCATTGGCATATTTTGCTCGAGAATTATACTAAGACCAGGCAATTCATAGAACCTGTTCTTTACTCCTGCCTGAAGATTTAGGTGGGTTCTATGCTGTATTTGTATTAACCAAAACATATCTTAATGAAATTATAATTATTAAGAAAAGGAAAAGATATTCCATAATATTTGACTGAATATATTATTTTATGGCAACGAGTTTAATTTCTTTCTTTAAAAATGCTGCCTTTGGAGGGGGAGGGGGACTTTAATTTCTCTCCCTTTTCACCATCCCTAAAGTTCAGATACTTGTCTTCCCTCTTCATTGTGTATCCTTAAAATGAATGACGTGTTTGATCTGCAGAAATAACTATGAGAATAATGTTAGACTAACTTGCTTTAAAGGTGTGATTTCTTATCAAGACTTGGTGAAGTGTTTCTCGTTGGTCATCCAGAGTCTGCAGCGTGGTGCTATTCAGCCATGGGTAGGTTCAGTAGTGTGTGTGTGCTCCTTTTCAGCAGCAGAGCAGACTGATGACGGGCACAGGCTCTGCAGCAGACTGCCTGAGTTTGAATTTCTGTTTTGCAACTCTCTTACCTGTATACACTTGGCCAGGGTCCTTAATTCATGTGAAGCACTTAGGACCTAGTTCATAGTTAAGTGCACAGCATTTATAAGCTACCTCTATTGTCATTGCTGTTGCTGTGAACAGTCCTTCTCATATACTACTGATGAGAGTACAGATTGGAACACTATAAAGCAATTATGATAATGTACTGAGATCCTCAAAATGAATTCATCCTAAGGCCATATGCAGAAGTATGTGTCAAGAGTTTATGTATTAGGGGCTTCCCTGGTCTCGGAAGATCCCACATGCAGTGGAGCCAGCTAAGCCTGCGCGCTGCAACTGCTGAAGCCCGTGAGCCTAGAACCTGTACTCAGCAACAAGGGAAGCCACGCCGTGGCACCGCAGTGAAGAGCGGCCCCCGCTTGCTGCAGCAGAGAGCCCATGTGCGCCAGTGAAGACTCACCATGGCCAAAAGAAATAAGCCTTTTTAAAAAAAGATTGTAGTGGGATGCTCGTTATAGCCTCATTTACAGTAGCAAAAATTGTAAATGACCTATTAATGAATGTCTAAGTAAATCATGAAACAGCCACATAATGGAACATGTTAATAGTTGCTACAGATGATGTGCAGAAATGCTTACAGTGGTGTGTGGAGAAATGCTTACAATGTTCAGTGAAAGATAGAAATCTTGGAGAGAAAAACCTGTGAACAAATATGCTAAAATACGCCAATCCCTTCTGGTGGTAGGGTTACAAATAAATTTCTCCAACTGCATTATACATTTCTGTATTTTATGGATTTTCCATGATGAATTTATAGTTTTATAATGAAGAAAAAATCTAAGTTAAAAGCTAGAAACAAAAAGATTCCTCATTTAGTAGAATTATTTTAAATAATGCAACTGCCAATTCATAACAAGATAGAAACTTCCTAGGTGTGAACAGAGATACACTCTAGAGCAGAAGCTTGCAAACCCTCCCTCTATTTGATCATTCTGTGCATTTTAGTCTTGCCCATTGAATTTTTCTTAAGAGCTTCTGTTTGTGAGATATTTACAAGTATATCCTACCATGTACAACAAGTGCAAAGTGAAAATAGTATTAAAAAAGAAAAATGCAAAGGATTGTGTTGGAAATTTGAGTTAACAGAAGGACAGTAAATGAGAAAATGTCAAATGTCAAATATTTTAGGTATGTTTAAATTTAATTGTTTAGCATTTAGAACACATGTTAGATCTAGTAAGTTCACAGCTTTTTTTATTCTCCAAATGATTGAGTTAGTCTGTTGGCTATTATAGCCAATAAGGAGGTTTTGGGAATGGCATTTTAGAAACAGATAGGTTTGTAACTTAGAGGCTTTCATTCAAATAATTTATAATGTCAGGAGATGAAAAAATTTAAGTTTATAATTTTTTAGTTAATGCAGTTTGCTTCTCTTTCACTTACTGGACTTTTTATAGTTTTAATTGTGGCTTTATAAACTTTTCCCAATCTCTAGCTTCATAGTGGGAGTAACAGTTTACTGAGTAAGCTCATTCATCAGTCTTACTATGGAACCATGGACACGGTTTCTCTCAGTGGGACTGTTCCGGTTCAGATGCTTTTGGAAATTGGTTTGGATAAACTGAAGAAAGATTATATCTGTTTTTTCATAGGTAAGTCCCTTTCCCAACTCAAAAAAGTAAAAGCAACATCATAGTTGTCAGCCATAGGTATGCTCAGATTTTATCTTTGTACTTGACCCTAATTGTTTGTGGTCCTGGCTTTGCCTCTGGTTCACTATGAGACAGGCACTTTCATTTTCTGAGCCTTATTTTTTTGTTTAATAAATAGATTAGATTAAAGATAACTATAGGTTTTGTTTGTCTTTATTTCAAATGTTTTGAGATTCTTTAGGGTAAATGTAAATAAAACCCTTTTTTAAAATGACATGCTGTTTTAATACTCATCACCTTGTTTCTATTAGGGGCAAACTGTGATCATTTTTAGAATAAGTATTTATGATGTAATATACAAGAAAATTCAGCATTTTGTGAGAAACTGTTTAGCTTGAGCATTTCTTTTATATATGAACTATGAAATGTTTTTCTTAGCTTGTTTGATTTGTAGTAGATAAAACCTAAAGCTTATTGGCATCTCTTCGTTTTTTTCTTGATAGGTCAGGAACTTGCATCTTTGAATCATTTGGTGAGTTTTTATTCTCAAGTTGATTTTTCTTTTATTTGGTCATTCTGCCACACAGTTATTAAGTGCCTATTCTGTGCCAGCTTATGTCCTAGGAAACAGATAAATTAAGACAGGCAATTACACTGTCTAGTAAAACAAACAAAAAAGTAGCCCATCTAATGTCACCTCTCATTCTCTGTAAACGTATGATACTGCCTGACATAAGGTTGTATCCTGCGTAAGCCAGTGTACTTCCACAATTCTTCATTTATCTAAAGTGGTTAGAGAATGCCTTTCTGTGTTTGATAAGCCCTACAGAGGAATATTCGCTTTATATTCTTTTGACCCATTTCTTTATTTCTTCTTTGTTTTTATTTATGTATTTATTTGGTTGGGCCTGGTCTTAGTTGGGCCTGGGATCTAGTTCACTGAGCATGGATCGAACCCAGGCCCCCTGCATTGGAAGTGTGGAGTCTTAGCCACCAGACCACTAGAGAAGTATCTTGACCCATTTCTTTTACACGTAAAAGATTACTTTTCAAAGAATTTGCTATGCTCTTTAACATATTGATTCAAAAAATATTTCTGTGTTTCAGGGTCATGATTATGAGCTTTTGTATTTCCCTAATATCTTGAATTAGAAACTTAAGGAGATTAAAGAACATCCATAATGACCTTTGACATTTGTTGGACGATTCTTTTAGAAAATAGATCTTCAAATGATATCTGGTCTCATAAAAATACAAGATAGGATAACTCCAGCTTCATCTATTATGCAATGTAACACTCAACTGGATTCTATTGAGGTTAATTTTTGATATTCCAAGTTTAAACATTTTATTAAAGGTGTACATTTTTAGTGGAAACTTTTTAATACATTTTCTTAAGCTTAGGAAAGTAATAACTTTTTGAAAATAAAAATATAATGCAATTATACCCTTAATCTCATCACTCAAATGTGAGTACCCTTATTTTTATGAATTCCCCTCAAGTCATTTAATATGCCTGTTTTTTCAAATATGGTTTGATTTCAGATTTTTGACACAATATTTCTTAGACTTTGAGAATCTCCCAGAAGACTTGTTAAAATGCTGATTCCTAGACCCCTGACTCAGTAGGTCAAGGGCTCTGGAATATGTGTTGTTGTTGTTATTGTTTGGCTGTACCACATGGCTTGTGCGTGGCTCATTTCCTTGACCAAGAATTGAACCCTGGCCGTGGCAATGAAAGCCCATAATGCTAACCACTAGGCAACCAGGGAACTCCTTGGAATATATTTTTCTAAACAAACCGTCTCATCTCCAGATGATTCAGATGCTGGTGGTTTGCAGCAATATTAGTTTTCTATTGTTGCTATAATAAATTACCCCCACACACTTAGTGTCTCAAAGCCACACACACAAATGCATTACTTTATAGTTGTATAGTTCAGAAGTCCAGTCTGGGTCTCACTAGGCTAAAATCAGGGTGTTGGCAGGCTGTGTTCCTGTCTGGAGCCTGCCTGTAAGGGAAGATCATTTCCTGCTCATATGAGTTATTATTGATAGCAGAATTCAATTCCTTGTGATTATAGACCTGAGGCTGTACTGCCTCCCAAGTAGTCAGGAACTTCAGGCTTTGTCACCTCTGCGGGGTCTTGGGGACAGGCAGAGGTAGACCAGCCTGGGTTGTAGCATGAGCAGAGAGAAGCGAAGGGGAAGAACAGTCTGGATCTGTTCTTTGTTTTAAAAAAAAAAAAAGATCTAGGTGGTCCACTTCCAGAGTGGTCAGGGGACCACTGGGAATGTTGGGTGGCAGCTGCAAGGAATGTCGTAATTTGTAGCCAGTGGTGAGTGGGACTGTTTTGGGTCTTCCCTTCCTGGGACTTGACTGTTTTCCTACTCGTGTTATTTTCACATTTTGGAATAATCTGGGTCAGCATTTTAGCTGGGTGCTCTGCTCAGTTTCACAAGGCTGAAATCAAGGTATCATCTGGAGACTTGATTAGGGAAAGATCCGCTTTCAAATTCCCTCGCATTGTTGACAGAATTCATTGATTCATGACCCTTTGATGAAGGTTCCCATTTTCTTACTAGCTGTTGGCCCAGGACCATCTCCATGTCCTCGAGGTCACTTGGGGGTTCTTCCATGTGGCCGTCTCCACAGTGCCACAGTTTGTTTCTTCAAAGCCAGCGGGAGAGCATCTCTGATGCTTAGAGCTCACTGACACAAGTAATGACCAGGAGATTATCTCCCTTTTGATTAATTCAAAGTCAATCAGTAACCTAATCATGGGAGTAACAGCCTACCATCCTGGCCTCACTTGAGGAGAAGGGATTATGTAAGATGTATATTCCAGGGGGTAAGAATCTTAGCATTGTAGAATTCCACTTACCATGGATTATTTCCTTAGGATTAATTCTCAGAAATAGGTCTGAGCATTTTATGATGCTTCACATAACCTTGCCAACTTTCTTTTCCAAAAGGTCATACCAATTTACCAGTAATATATGTTAGTAGAAGCTTACCAATGCACTTGATTTATTTCTTGGTACTACAGGTTTACTATCTATTTTTAGAAGTGAATATGCCCATCAGCCTGGCAAGCTTATTGAAGTTAAGAATTATCTTGTGGGTTTGCCATTCTTTCCATCTGGAGAGTTTGGTGGGTGGTACCAGTTACCTACTTGGACCTCCTCGGTGAAGCAGTTCTGTGATTTGCCTTTACCAAAGAATATGCATAATGGTTTGCTTAGAACATTCTTAGAGAAGACTTACTTAAGAGTTTAGTTTAAAGAATAGTATTGAGAGGAGGAAAGCTACCTAGTGGCTTCTTCTCCCTAACCCCAAGTCCCCACCTGTTAATCAAACATCCCCACTCAGGTGTAGTAGGCATAGTTAATTCTTTCCGGAGATGCCGCTTGTTCTTTAACTCCTTATTTCCCATGTCCATTTTCTTTTATTCCAGGAATATTTCATTTCTCCATCAGTAGATACACAGGAGCAGGTTCATCGTGTTCAAAAACTCCACCATATTCTTGAAATAGTAGTCAGTTGCATGCTTTTCATTAAACCTCAACATGAACTCCTCTTTTCTTTAACACAGTAAGTATTTCTGTTGTTTACTTCATAAAAATGTACTCTCTTCTGAAATAGTTGCAGCCAAAATAAGTGCCCTTTTTATTATCAGTTAGGGTAGAATCTGTGTACCTTCTCTTCATAGTAACAGAAAGGTTCTAAGTCACTGCCATGAGAAGGAAAGACTTTGGATTCAGGAGGAATCGAGCTGCACACTTGGATCTGGCACTTCCTTTCTAAGGAAGTTTCCTTTCACTGCATCTTGTTTTTCATCTATAAGAACAGCGTAATATATATAAAGTACTTGACACTTAGGTACTTAATAAATACTAGTTCCTTCTGTTTTCTTCATATCCCTATAAATTTGAGTCAAGCTAATCATTGCCCGCCGTCTATATGGTGACTGAATGGAATCAGATTTCATCAGACCTATGTCAATAGTGTTGCTGAAATTTTAGAGGGTCTATCAGTTTGGCTAAAAATAGTTTGGAATAATCTTTACACATGGATCCTGGATGTCTTATTTGTATTTTTTGAGTCTTCAAACTGGAAATAAGTATACCATTGAGTGGAAGAACTGGGATTCTTTTTCCCTGTGAAAGAAAATGTACCATTGCCTTTTCCAGAATTAGAATTTGCCTTAGTTGTAAAGGGAAAAGTTTGAAATTGTTACTAGGTTTTTTTGTTTGTTTGGGGGGTGTTTCTTCCCATTAAAGATCAGTAGTATGGGTGAGTTAACTCTTTAATTCCCCATACTGGGAAAACAGTGGAAGCTGTATCTTTGTCTCTCTTTTGCCTTTCTTTGTCTTTCCAATACCTTTCTCCCCACTTACACCTTTACTTGAGCTCAACTAAAATGTATTTTATATTTATGAGCAGTATGTCCACTATTCATTTTTTAAAAGTGAATTTTTTTTTCTCTTTAGATCCTGCATAAAATACTATGAACAAAATCCTCTTGATGAGCAGCACATTTTTCAGCTGCCAGTCAGACCAACTGCTGTTAAAGACTTATATCAAAAGTAAGCAATTTAACCATTAAATTATACTTCACCAACCATGATTCCAATTTCAGTATCTGTTCCATGGCACCTCATGACCCAGGCCTGCTTCTTCTCTGAAACCAGAAGCATCTGATTCCCATTCTCTGAACATAGTCTGATAGAGTCCTCCCTCTCCCTTCTCCCAGGCCTTTGATCTGCTCTCTGTAGACTGTTGGTCTGCTATGTTCATTTTTCTCTGAATTTGTAATTTTTTCACAGAATAGGGCAGAAACTTTAGCCAGAAGGGAAGTGACAGATTGGGAAGAAAGGGATCAGGTGATGACAAGTTTTAGAAAAGGCAGAGGAACCAGAGATCAAATTGCCAACATCCATTGGATCATTGAAAAAGCAAGAGAGTTCCAGAAAAACATCTACGTCTGCTTTATTGACTATGTCAAAGCCTTTGTGTGGATCACAACAAACTGTGGAAAATTCTGAAAGGGATGGGAATACCAGGCCAGCTGACCTGCCTCCTGAGAAATCTGTATGCAGGTCAAGAAGCAACAGTTAAAAGTGGACATGGAACAACAGACTGGTTCCAAATAGGAAAAGGAGTACATCGAGGCTGTATATTGTCACCCTGCTTATTTAACTTATATGCAGAGTACATCATGAGAAATGCTGGGCTGAGATTGCCGGGAGAAATACCAGTAACATGCAGATGACACCACCCTTATGGCAGAAAGGGAAGAACTAGAGAGCCTCTTGATGAAAGAGGAGAGTGAAAAAGTTGGCTTAAAACTCAACATTCAGAAAACCAAGATCATGGCATCCACTCCCATCACTTCATGGCAAATAGATGGGGAAACAATGGAAATAGAGACTTTTTTGGCGGGGGGCTCCAAAATCACTGTAGATGGTGACTACAGCCATGAAATTAAGACACTTGCTCCTTGGAAGAAAAGCTATGACCAACCTAGACAGCATATTAAATAGCAGAGACATTACTTTGCCAACAAAGGTCCGTCTAGTCAAAGCTATTGTTTTTTTCCAGTAGTCATGTATGGATGTGAGAGTTGGACTATAAAGAAAGCTGAGCACTGAAGAATTGATGCTTTTGAACTGTGGTATTGGAGAAGATTCTTGAGAGTCCCTTGGACTGCAAGGAGATCCAACCAGTCCATCCTAAAGGAAATCAGTCCTGAATATTTATTGGAAGGACTGATGCTGAAGCTGAAACTCCAATACTTTGGCCACTTGATGTGAAGAACTGATTCATTGGAAAAGACCCTGATGCTGAGAAAGATTGAAGGTGGGAGAAGGGGATGACATAGGATGAGGTGATTGGATGGCATCTCTGACTTGATGGACATGAGTTTGAGTAAACTCCAGGAGTTGGTGATGGACAGGGAAGCCTGGCATGCTGCAGTCCATGGGGTTGCAAAGAGTCGGACTGAGCGACTGAACTGAACTGATGACAAGTCAAAGGCGTGGCTGTGGGAGTGAGGGAAGGATTTAGTATTGGGGATTTCAGAGGGATGGAACTGAGGCTAAGACTGGCCATCCATGCAGACACTGAGGTTGCCTCAAAAAATGGTCTTCCTGACTCTTCTCTCAGTGTACAGTAGACTTGAAATTTCTTTCATACTAAAACTGCTCTCTTTATACCCTTCCTCTGTATATTTGCCTCTTAGCCAAACCTCATCCCTTCCCTGAAATTGTTAATCAGAAGTTGCCAGTGGCCTTCTAATGGGCAAATCCAGACAATGCTTTCCAGGAGAAGAGTGTTTTTGTCCCCTTAGGTAACTAGCTAGCCCACCAGTTCTTTTTCCTTCTGTAAGCATTTGTAGTGCTCTGTGGCATTTGACACTACTGCTTTCTTGAACCCATCCCCTTTGTTTTCTTGACCTCACATTCTGTCTTAATTTTTTAAATTTCTTTATTTTTGGTTGCCCTGGGTTCTTGTTACTGTGCTTGGGATTTCTCTCGTTGCAGTGAGCAGGGGGCTACTCTGCTGTGGCACACAGGCTTCTCATTGCCGTGGCTACTCTTGTTGCGGAACACAGGCTCTAGGTCTCTCAGGCTTCAGTAGCTGTGGTGCATGGGCTTAGCTGCTCTGCAGCATCCGTCTTAATTTTAACTTTACCTCTCTGGCCCACCTCTAAGACTGAGAATGGTCCTCTTTTCAAATTCTTCTTCCTTTGCTTTATTCATATGCGAGTATCCACCAGAACTCCACCATCTGCCCTCTTTTCTTACTTTCTGTCTTCACTAGGTGATGGTGTTCACACCCCAATCTTCAGTTCCTCTGGGCTAATGATAATTCATAACCTTTGTCTCCAGCTTCTCCTGAGTTTTACCCCCATGTTTCTAGGTATCTATTAGACATGAATCCTCAACTTCAATGTCCTGTAGGTGATTCAGACTCTAAATCCCAACTCTTCACTCCCCTTCCCAACACTTTTCCTCCTCCTGTATTTCCTCTCAAGTAGCCATCATTAATCTTCATCCAATGCCCACAACATAAACCTCGGACGTATCTTCCACTCATTGCTGTCACTTTCTCCCTCCTTGAAATGATTCCCAAGTCCTGACCTCCTTGGAAGCTCTTAAATCTGTTCCTTTCTCTGCACCTTTGCATGTGTTGAATATTTCACATCTGCTCATTTCATCCCTGGACTAAGTACAGTAAAATCCTTTTTCCTAGCTGCTCTGTTTGCCTCCATTAACTTCCTTCTCTTCCTTCCTTTGCCACCACCAAAGTGATCTTCCTGAAGTTCAGATCCCACCATGACTTCCCTCTGGTTAAGTGGCTTCCTTGCCTTTAGGATAGTGTTTCATCTTGGTGTGGTCTGAGCCCGTCCTCTGCCTTTCTGGCCCAGGTGCCTCCACACCTTGTGTGTGTCGTGTCTCTTCGAGTCAGAGGCCCTGTGTCCTTGCGTTTCCTCAGGCACCACACGTGCTTACCTGGCAGTGCCTCCACCTGTGTCTGTTCTTCATCCTGGATCTTTTCTGTTTAATTAACTGCTTCTTCTAATTCCGTTACAAGCTCAGCTCAAAGGTCACCATCTCTGAGGATTCCTTTTCAACTCTGCAGTCCCAGTCTAAGTCAAATTACCTCACGATTATGGCCCCCTCTTGTATCTGATATTTCTGTATTACAACATTTTTCAGAATTATTATTATTTATTTTTATTGAATATAGTTGATAAACTGTATTGTATTAGTTGCAGGTATATTAGCAGAGTAATTCAGTTATACATATGTATTTTTTTCAGATTCTTTTTTAATTATAGGTTATTATATGATATTGAATATAGTTCCCTGTGCTATATAGTAAATCCTTGCTATTTATTTCTTTTAGATATAGTGGCCTACATTTCTTTTATATATAGTATCTGTTAATTCTGTACTCCCAATTTATCCCTCCCACACGCCTTCCTCCTTTGGTAACCATAAGTTTGTTTTCTATGTCTGTGTGTTTATTTCTGTTTGGTAAATCAGTTCATTTGTATTGTTACTTAGATTCCACAGTTAAGTGATATCATGTATTTGTCTTTGTCTGACTTGCTTCACTCAGTATGATAATCTCTAGGTCCATCCATAACGCTGCAGATGGCGTTTGATTCTCCTCTATGGCTGAGGAGCAGTCTGTGTGTGTGCGCGTGTGCACCACATCTTCTTTATCCATTATCTGCTGATGGACATTTAGGTTGCTTGGCTATCATAAATAGTGCTGCTCCGAACATTGGGGTGCACATATCCTTTCAAGTTAGAGTTTTTGTCTTCTCTGGGTATATGCCCAGGAGTGGAATTGCTGGATCATCTGGTAACTGTTTTTAGTATTTTTTAAGGAACCTCCGTACTGTTTTTAATAATGGCTGCACCATATTGTTATCGTTTATATTCTTGTTTCTCTCCCTCTTTTGACTGTGCTTCTAAGGGTGGAAATTGTGACCTCTCCACCTCTTCTTCCTCAGTGTTTATCGCAGAAGGACTTCGACTGTACCGAGAAGGAACTGGATTGTTTTTTCTTTGATATTTTTTTCTTTCCTTAGTGAGAAGCCACAGAAATGGAGAGTGGAAATAAATAGTGGTCAAAAGAAGGTGAAAACAGTGTGGCAGCTGAGTGACAGCCCACCTATAGACCATCTGAATTTTCATAGACCTGGTAAAGTGGTTTGCGGTCTATTCATGTAAATTATTCCAATAGGAAATAAACTAAATTTACTAATAGAGATTATTATTAGAGCCCTTGTGCCTAGTTTTAACGGAGAAGGCAATGGCACCCCACTCCAGTACTCTTGCCTGGAAAATCCCATGGACGGAGGAGCCTGGTGGGCTGCAGTCCATGGGGTTGCAAAGAGTCGGACACGACTGAGCGACTTCACTTTCACTTTTCACTTTCATGCACTGGAGAAGGAAATGGCAACCCACTACGGTGTTCTTGCCTGGAGAATCCCAGGGACAAGGGAGCCTGGTGGGCTGCCGTCTTTGGGGTCGCACAGAGTCAGACACGACTGAAGCGACTTAGCAGCAGCAGCAGCCTAGTTTTAAATAATTTTCTTGAACTCTAGATATAAACCTATTTATTCTGGAAAAAAAAAATTATGAAAGAGTGCTTTTTCTCATTTTCCTGCCTGGAGGAAATTTTATTAAAAGAGGCCAAGCAATAGGGACATAGATGTGAAAATAGGTTATGAAATGGAAATGCCTTGAGGAAAAAAAAATGAAAATGCTAGCTCATACTTCACACTTGTGTGTACTATTTAAAACAGTGATGACATTTCTGCCCTAATACCATCTCTGTTTCTGAAATAAGGGTTGAGATTTCTAGTATTGTATCCAAGATGGTGTGTGTCCATGAAAGATGTCTTTTTGTGCCTGGTATGATTAGCTGCCCCGCTGAGTCTCCCTCCTTCAATAAGTACCTGTAAAACTGTTGTCTCTGTGCACATGGATTTTGTGAGGCTGTCATGTCTTATTTTTATAAGTCTTAAATGGCTGATTTAAATATTGCAGATATATCCAAAATAAAATCTGATCGTTTTATGACAGAATTCAAGAAGAATTTGAAAGGCTGGGAACACAAATAGTTGTATTGTAGTGATTGATATGTTGCAAAATTATTTCCAGAAATTGTTTACTCTCCCCCCTACACACCCAATATGTTTTGATTCAGATGTAATGGAAACTTCTCTAAAGTAGAATAGAAACATTGTGATTCACATGGCTGAACTGTAAAAGTCCTAAAGAAACTGAAATTTCCTAAGAACCATCAGTTAAAATTGTGCTATCTTTTCTAAGTGTGATATAAAAGCTGGAGCCTATAAAAGATTAAAAATGAACTATATAAAAGTAAATTTCTGCCTGGCAAAAAATGCCAGAGGTTAAACAACAGACAAATGATAAACTAGGAAAACAAATTTGCAGCTCATGTTCAGAAAAGGGGTGACATTCCCCAGTATATAAAGAACTTTCAAATCACTAAAAAGAAAAATGAGCAAGTAATATGAACTGTGGCAACCCACTCCAGTGTTCTTGCTTGGAAAGTCGCGTGGACGGAGGAGCCTGGCAGGCTAACAGTCCATGGGGTCTCAAGAGTCAGACTTGACTTAGTGACTAAAACCACCACCACTGCCAAAAAGGAAATTCAAGTGTAATCTTAAAAATAAAAGATGCTCAACCTCACATGTAATAAGAGAAATGCAAATTTATGTTATGTAGATACTTTCACATGTCAGATTAGCAAAGATCAACCGGTTTGTTGTCACCGTGCTGGCCAGAATTTGGGGAAATCTTACACACTGCTGGATGGAGTGTCGAGTTGTATGGTTTCTGTGGAGGGTGGTATCCACCAAAATAAAATTTTGACCAGATTACTAATTGTGGTATTATTTACAGTAGCAAAAATATAAAACCGGAGCATAGAAGAACCTCTGAAAAGAGACGATTAAACTTAACCCTGAGGTGTGGAATGATGAGGCAGGGGTGGGTCTCAGCTTTGATCATTAGAATCTGCTGCTGCTGCTAAGTTGCTTCAGTCGTATCTGACTCTGTGCTACCGCATAGACGGCAGCCCACCAGGCTCCCCCATCCCTGGGATGCTATAAGCAAGAATACTGGAGGGGGGGCCTTTAAAGCCCTAAAACCCAAGTGAATCAATCGTTGGACATCAGAATTTTTAAAGTTCTCCAGGTGATTTCATTGTGCCACAAAGGTTGCTGCTGCTGCTGTGTCGCTTCAGTCGTGTCCGACTCTGTGCGACCCCATAGACGGCAGCCAACCAACCAGGCTTCCCGTCCCTGGGATTCTCCAGGCAAGAACACTGGAGTGGGTTGCCATTTCCTTCTCCAATGCATGAAAATGAAAAGTGAAAGTGAAGTCGCTCAGTCGTGTCCGACTTTAGCGACCCCATGAACTGCAGCCTACCAGGCTCCTCCGTCCATGGGATTTTCTAGGCAAAAGTACTGGAGTGGGGTGCCATTCTACAAAGGTTAAAGATCATCAATTTAAACATTTTATCTACATTTGTTGTTTCAGTTTTTTTTTTTACTTAAAGGTGATTTATGATTTTATTTATAATTTTATTTATGATTTTATTTTATGATTTTAAAAGTTTAAAATACATGAATAAATGTGATATATTTTTCAAAAATGCCATTTTAAAATTTATTACCTGAAGATTAAACCTTTGTTAGGAGATTAATATAAGATTAAACACCTTTTAAATAAGATTAAACACTTTTTCCAATGATGCTGAGTAAGTGAAGTATACAGAACCTATCTTCTAGAGTATTTGATGCTTCAAAAAAGAATGCAAGATATTTTGAACGGTAGAGTTAAATCTATTTGCTAATGTATTGGTCCAGTGACTTCTTTTATGAAAATAAGGAATTTTTATGAAATCATATATTTGTGTGCTTGGAAACACACTCAAACTCCATTTGACTTGAACCTTATTACCTCTTCTACCCATCATGTATTATTGATATGTTTGTCTAGAAATTATTCAATGACCTTTGGCCCAAAGGAAGACCCACTGTTAAAGGAGGACCTCATTTGTAAAAGTCATAGATTATTCACACAAAGCTTCAGTTGTAAATATTAAAGCCCAGTAAATCATTTACTTTTGGCCAAAGATCATAGACATTTACAAAATTAGACTTTCTGTTTCATTGGACTGAGCACTTAGGTCAAATACTAGCTTTTCAAGATACCTAATGGTATGATGCTCTTGAATAAAACAATTTACATCAAAAGCAGAAGACTGAAGAGAGAGAAGTGTACTTTTAGCTGCCCTGGGAAGAGAGAATAATGACTTGGAGTTAATGGGGGAGAAAAAGTGTCCAGTAGAGTGCTACCCACCCAGGGGGTGCTCGGCAGATGGTTGCTGGTAATGGTGGGAATATGGAAACCAAAATGTTGACCCACAAGGAAGTGGACATGGTCTCGTCTAAATGTTAATTGTATCATTTATTTTTGAAATACAACAGTCTTCAGGAGAAAAAAAAATGGATGTATTTCTAGCTCTAAGACTATAAATCCTAAGTAGAAAATGTTTTCTGAAATATATATTACGATTAGAAAAAGACAGTTGTTTAACTGTAGCGAAAGAGGCACAAAAATTAAAGCAGTAGGTTCCCATATTTAAAATATATCTTTTTTTTTTTTTTTTTACTACACCACACATTTTGTGGGATTTTAGTCCCTTTCCAAGGATCATATCTGGGCAGCCTGCAGTGGAAGCATGGAGTCCTAACCACTGGACTGCCAGGAAAGTCCCCAAAATATATAATTAAAAAAATTTTTTATTGGAATATAATTGCTTTACAATGTGTTTATAAAATTGCTTTACCATTTTGTGTTTACAATGTTGTGTACAATACGATTTTTAAGAATCTAGTTTATCTTAGTTTTTTTTTTTTAATTAATTTTTATTTTTTATTTTTGGCTATGCTGGGTCTTCACTGCTTCTCAAGCTTTTTTCCTCTAATTGCAGTGAGAGGGGGCTTTTCTCTGGTTGTGGTGTGTGGGTTTCTCATTGTCATGGCTTCTCTTGTGGCTCCCGGGCTCTAGAGCACAGGCTCAGTACTTGTGTCTCGGAGACTAAGTTACTCCACAGCATGTGGCATCTTCCTGGACCAGGAATTAAACCCATGTCTCCTGCATTGGCAGGTGGATTCTTTACCACTAAGCCACCAGGGAAGCCCTCTTAGTTTGTTTAGTCATTGTTTTCAGTGCATCAAGAAGGTTAACTATTTAAAGAAATTGTCTTTGCTGATTTTTGTCTTAACTGGTTCTCTTCAGGTAGAAGACACATCATTCAGACCACCTCTTGATTATTGTAAAATTCAGCAGTAACTTAGTAGAAAAGCTGACTGGTAATTGATTTTGATCTCTCTCTCTCTCTCTCTGGTTATAGATTTTTCTGAATTAACATTAAGCGGTAGCTTGGAAGAAAGGATATCCTTTACTAACATGGTTACCTGCAGCCAGGTGCATTTCAAGTGAGGTGTGCTGCTGGGGCCCTCCGTAAGGTAGTGTGTTCATTCTTTATTCTCTGAAAATACTTCATAATGTCCTAAGAACCTTATGCTTTTTCTTTTTTTCTATGACATAAATGCTGATTTAATACATTTGAAATATGAATTATTAGTAATCACATAAAAGGCTTACCGGGTGTTAGCTGTGCAAGTCTAATTTCTTTCCTACCTTCTGTAGTTGAAAGAAGCTGTCATAGTCAACTGACAGTTTAATCCTAAAACCGGAGAAATGAAAAAACAATTTTATGAGTGATAATGTCTCTGCATCTGAAATCTGTATATATAGTAGAGAGTTTGGTTTCAAAACCATTGATGGAACAGAAAAACCCTAAACAGGCATGTTGATTTGACATTGAAAGCAAAGTTTTGTGAAAAACAGTTGTAACTCATCCCAAATGTAGGACTAAGCCCCAGATGTAAGTACCTTTTTAAAAGGTTTAACTTGAGATAGTATTAACCAAAAGAATGAATGGAATAACCCTTTCTATGATCTTACTGTTTTGTGTTTCACCAATACTAAATAGATAGTGAATGAGTTTTCCTTAACATTCTTTCTTAAGCTGTGTTTTATACCCAATAAATGGATATTAATTTTAGCATAGTTAAGAATAAAATGGACTTTTAAAAAACTATCCAGTTACAGAGAAGATACATGAATTAAGTATATAATATTTCTTTGAGGTATTTCAGTGAGTAAAGGATACTCATTTAGCAGAAGAAAATTTCTCTTAGCAAAGTATACATCCTCATTTACTTGGTCCACATCTAGTGCTTTTGCATGACTGCCTGAAAGCGTTGTTATCTAAAGGACTGACTTTGTCGTATGTAGCACAGTCCTAATGTGGTAATCATTTCTGCATTAAAATAATATTTCCAGACAGATTTTACTTTTCATTTTTATTTTTTATGTTTTTGAGTTTTTTTGGCCACAAGGCATGTGGGATCTTAGCTTCCCCCCAGAGATCAAACTTGCACCCCCTGCAGTGGAAAGTGGAAGTGTTAACCACTGGACCACCAGGGGAGTCCCCAGGACAGATTTTAAAATGAGATAAATCATAAAACCGTTTGTGCAGTATCCCTTTCTGCAAAATAAAAATCAGTGCATGATATACAGCAAAATACTAACATTGACTTTGAGAAGCGTGAGATTACAGGTGATTTTTATTTTGTTTACACTTTCTTTTAATTTTCTAATTCTTAAATCCTAGCTCAAACTGCATCCCCCCCCCCCCCCAAAAAAAATGGACAGAGGTAATTGGAAGGTAATTATCACAAAACCTGAAAACAGATATATGCCTGAGCCTTTAAAGGAGAAAAAGGAGAAAGAAGCTGAGGAAGATCCTGATGGTTCTCTCTGAAAGATGCAGCTGCAGAACAGGTGACCGCGTCTCAGCTCAGACTCCGCAGGAGAAGCATCAGGAGAACTGCAGCGATTAGTATACAGAGGGTGCAGACTGTGGGTACCACGATCTCCGTCACGATCTGCATGTAACTTAGCAAAGGCTCTGCAGTGGGGGGGAGAGACCAAATGGCAGATGAGAAGGCGACTGCAGCTTCATCCTGAAAGTTTCAGCTGTCCAGAAAAAGTTGCAACATGGCACCATCACACTTGCTAATTCTCATTTGCTATAAAAAAGAGAACCTGGTATATTAAATGTTATAAAAAATTGTGTAAGGGCTTCGTGAGATACTTTAGAAAATATGGATAAAGAATGCTGACTTTTGGTTCTTCAGTACTATAATAAAGTCTATATGTATGTCAGTGCTTGTGCTTACTCAGAATATTAGCAGCCATATTCCTCAGCTTCTATAATTCTCACTGGGTGATTGAGATGGTATTGGGTATGTTCAGGGTGGTATGGCCGTGGACTCATTGGAGGGATTTAGGGGAAAAAAAAATTTCTTGAAAAATATTTGGAGCCTTTCAAAGGTGTGATGTGAGTTTGAGTGAACTGCGGGAGTTGGTGATGTACAGGGAGGCCTGCTGCTGCTGCTGCTAAGTCGCTTCAGTCGTGTCCAACTCTGTGCGACCCCATAGACGGCAGCCCACCAGGCTCCCCTGTCCCTGGGATTCTCCAGGCAAGAACACTGGAGTGGGTTGCCATTTCCTCCTCCAGTGCATGAAAGTGAAAAGTGAAAGTGAAGTCGCTCAGTCGTGTCCGACTCTTCGAAACCCCATGGACTGCAGCCCACCAGGGTCCTCTGTCCATGGGATTTTCCAGGCAAGAGTACTGGAGTGGGGTGCCATTGCCTTCTCCTACAGGGAGGCCTGGCGTGCTGCAATTCATGGGGTTGCAGAGTCGGACGCGACTGAGCAACTGAACTGAAAGGTGTGATTGTATATTTTAAGAGGTGTAGGAATTTCTATATTGAAAATTTTTATGGTAATTCTTACCATAGCTAAGTAATTTTAAGAGTTAAATGATAAGCATTATTTCATGTGCATTAATATTGTGGTAGACATTTATGAAATGCCTGCTTTTAGGTTTTGTGCCGGGTACCCTTGGTTACTGAGATAAATAAGGCACAGACCCTATTCTCATTGAGCTTGTGGGCTCAGTAGTAAATTCTACATCATGTTTCTGTATTACTTTAATTTAATGGAATATACATCTTTAATATTGCTTGAATATTTAGATGAGGGGGGAGGGGACAGTGGTAGATTGGCCTGTAAAAATAGCTGAGTTGGTAGGATTTGAGCTAGCATTTTCCACCTCTGATACCACATTAAAGATGAATTTGTTAAATGTGCATAACAGTAAAAAAAAAAAAAAATTGTTAAAACAGAAAGTGTATTTCTCTCGTTGCCCTTATGTATGGTGGTTTAGTTGCTAAGTCATCTCTGACTCTTGTGACCCCATGGACTGTAGCCCGCCAGGCTCCTCTGTCCATGGGATTCCCAGGCCATAGTACTGGAGTGGGTTGCCATTTCCTTCTCCAGGGGATCTTCCGGATCCAGGAATCAAACCTGGGTCTCCTCCATTTCAGGCAGACTGACTGAGCTACAAAGGAAGCCCCTTATATGTAAAGACAAACTACAGAGAAAAAGATGATATGCACTGGCATTTCTTGATGCATGTTTACTATCCTGCTTATGCTACATCTCTGACCCTTTTAGATCCCATTGCATTAGAAATGCCTTCTGTGAAAGCAAGGACCTTGTTTTGTTTATTGCTATGCCCCCAGGGCTTAAAACACCATTGAGCCAATAGTGACTTTAATAATTACTTGCTGAGTGAGTGAATATAATGTAATGTGTTTGTGGATTTTTCTTCATTCCATTTGGTAGAATGGTTGAATTTCTCCCTCCTTCCAACAGCCCACAATAACAATAGTAGATTTATAAATATACACTATCATTCAGAATCAAACTAGAGTAGATAAAATATTTCTTTTTCGTGGTAGATTTTTAGAAAACATTTTAAATGCTGATAGAAATTTGACATTGCTTCAAAGTAAAGGGAAAAAAGTCCATTTCTAATCATGTGGTTTCGGAAGATTGACTTAAGGTGCGTCCACATTTTGAGATTTTGGTAATACTACTACATATGTTAATTACATGGTTTAATTATCAAAGAATTAAACTCACCTGCAGCAAGCATCTGGTTGTTGATAGAGCAAATTTCCAAGGCTTTGAAGTACCAAGTTTCCACCTAATAAAAACCCACTTGGTAAGTAAGTTGTCTTAGGCTATGTTTGTACTCTTTGAAATCATTTTTGGAATAGTGTGGGGTAAAGATTTTTCCAAGAATCTGCTTATAGTTTAAATCAGTTAATATTTATTGAACGCCTGTGCATCATTGTGAGGGAGCTAAAGAGCAGTTTTGATTCTTATAATCTAGCTATCTTTTTCTAATAATGCATGACTATCTTTCCTACTAATGCAAGAATAGTGAATACCTGATAACCATCAGTCACTGCTTCTATTTATAGTCCAACCAGGCTCACCCTAAAAGAGTGTTGATGAACAAGTGAGATTTTTTCAAAAGAATTGAGACACTCTAAATTACAACTTACATTCCCTGCCATTGGGTGCAACAGCATAGAGAATAGAGAGCTAATAGAAAAACGTGTAGCTTATAGAAAATGGGAGGTTTTACAGAATATTTTTTACTATTTTAATCTCATTTTGGAAATAGTGCACTTGTATTGCTGTGCCATTTGGTGGGAAAAGAAATGAAAAATTTTAATAGCCCTAGTCTGCTCTTAATGCTCTGTGTGCTAGAATTGCATTGTTCTTACCCCAATTCCAAGCAAATAAGCAAGGAGGGGAAAAAACACCGGGCTCTGTTCCCAGATACCCCTGTGAGGTGCTTGCTAAACTCTGTACTCCAGTTACCTAGTTCTAAAATCCAGAAAGAATAACATTGAGAATTATTCCTACCTCTCTCTGATTGGGAAACCCATTGGCAATGATGATCCTCTTGTAATATTCAACTGAAGCCTTTGGATAGCGCGGCCTATTTTTCTTGTTGAAATCAATATAGTAGAATCCATATCTATCTGAGTATCCTCTCTCCCATTCAAACTTATCCAACAGAGACCAGGAAGTATACCCTTTTACATTAGCACCATCTTTGATAGCTGCAAAGACATTTTATTCCATTTTGAATATGTTTTATTTTCTTTGAAAAACAGTATTGTGAAGATAAGCTTAAATATTTTCATTTATGAGATTTAGAAACAGTTTTAATCAATCGTGTTATCAAATTTTGCCCAAGTTGAATAAAAAGATATGTGAAGACAGTTTGTATCTTACCTTTTAGCATTTCATTTGTGTATCCTTTAAGATATTGAATTCTCCACTCATCACACAGTTGGGTACAGTGTAATCTTTGAGACGCTCCATTTTCTGTCACATATATGAGTGGATTGCCGTATTGAGTCTGAAAGGAATCATGGCAACACATATTGAAGCCTGCCATATTCTAATTGGGCATTCTAATTGGCATTTAGTAGATGCCAGTTAGCATGTTTATTTAGAGATGAATGTAGGCAGAAGGCAAGTTCATATAGAAAAAAATTTTATATGTATGTATGTATGTATATTTATTTTTGGCTGTACCATGAAGCAAATGGGATCTTAGTTCCCTGACCAGGAATTGCACCTGTGCCCCCTGCATCCCTGGACTGGAAGCATGGAGTCTTAACCACTGAACTACCAGGGAAGTCTCAGAAGAATTCATTTCTTGACAAGCCATCATTTTAGAGAAAATATGCTTCAGGTCTTGTTTTTGTCTATGTATTCCATTATAGGTGAGAAGAGCAGAAAAGTATGAGATTTTTGAAGTTTATTTATAAATGTATATAGTATCTGTATCACATGTAATCATATATTGTTATATATGATATATATGCATATTATATGAATTTATATAAGATATAACAACCATGTATATGATCTCTATATATGATTATTAGTAAACATTCATCTTTTTTTTGGCCATGCTGTGTACCATGTGGGATCTTAATTCCCTGACCAAGGATTGAACATGTGCCCCCTGCAATGGAAGTTGAGAGTCTTAACCATTGGATCACCAAGAAAGTCCACATTAGTCTTTCTTTAAGGCCTGTATCTAGTAGCTTCTGAAGTGTAACTGGGTTTTTTAATTAACTTTAAAATGTAGGCACCTGAGCTTATGCTGTAAAAACATGAATTCAGGTAAAAAATGTCCTTCAGCTTAATGTAGTCACCTGAGCAAAGTTGAGAAGCCTCCGAAATCCCCATGGCACAGAATATAGCCATTTAGATCCCAGATCAAGCCAGTTTGGGTCAACCAGTTCTACTAAGTCACGATCATTCTGGTAGCTGGGCCCCTGGCCAGAAGGATAGCTCCTTTCCGTGATGAACCGAGTCGTAAAATGGCCTAAGCCCAAGAAGTCAGATGTGCCTTTAATGTAGCTCTTCTCCTGGAGTGAGAACACTGGCAGCCTTGACATTTCCAGACCTTGCTCTGCACTCTTTCTTCCTAATGAGACAAAAAAGTAGAACTTAACCAAGTTTTATTTTCTCACATTCTGTTGTCATACCATGATGATACTGGTGTGTTGACATGAAAGCCAATATCCAGATCCTAGGCTTTGGAATGCATCAGCATGGAAATTATAATCTTAGCCTTTCTAACTGCAATTTCTTCATTGGAATGCTAGCCAAAAATTTTTCAGTTCAGCTTGCTTAAAAGTAATATTTTCACAGATTACTCAGTAAGTGGTATATGGAAAGTTGTGCAGCTATCTGGAAAAAAAGTAGAACTAGGTTATTCCTTACATCAAAAATTGGTAATTTTGTTTGCCTCTTGGAAGGAAACTGGAGGCCAGTGGTAGTGGAGGCCAGTGGGGGAGAGACAGTCATGTTCAGACCTGTGGTGGTGTCAGCTGGTACCACCTCTGTGTTGGGCAGTGTCCTCACTTTCAAAATTGTAAAAGCGTATGTCCTTTCACTGACCGATTCTAAATCTACTTATCCTACACTACTCATGTAAAAGGATGTATGTACAAGGATCTTCATTAGCAAAAGATTGGAAGCAACCTGAAGGTCTGTCAGGAGAGACTAATTAGTAAGTAAGTGATGGGATGTGTTACATCAGTGCCACTCTGCAGCCATTAGAATGAATGAGGCGGTGTTTCATGTGCCAGCATAGAAGAGTGCCAAGATGGGACAAAGACGCAGAGCACTGTGAATGTGTGAGCATGTACACACACCTAGCAGCAGTGTTTTTTGCTTATGCGTGCACAGTCCATCTCTGAAAGTGTACTTCCTTCTGGGGAGGATAGGAACAGTGAGGTAGGGGAGGGGAGGAAGCTTAACCTTTTTCACTTTTTTATACTTAAAAAAATTTTTTTTTTAATTTTCTATACTAACATTAATGTTCGCGCCATCCTAAGGGTAGGTTCACCATTATCTTCAAAAAATGTTTTAGAGACAAGTTCCATTGTTTGAGGCTTAAAGAAAGACATAAATTAAGGTCAGAAATTTGCTGCCTCCAAAACATATAAAATGAGTGCTCAGGTTAAGACTTTATTCATAGAAAGCTCAGTAAACGGCTGTCATCCTCCCGGTCATGACCCTCACCATCATCTATGTTTTTACATCATTCTGTTTCATTATGTGTTTTTTGGGAACTACAACTAGACGTTTAAAAGATACACTTTGAAACATGTCCTTGTATAAACTACTCAAAAAAAGTTTAAGTCAATGTATAAAGGAAAGTAACATTTTTATATGAGTTGGTAACTAAAAATGCAGTGATAAAAATGTTTCCAAAGAGGTTACTGGTTTAGATTAAATGAGTGAAAAGATTGTATTATTAAATCCATTTAAATATTAAACATTATTATTTTCAGTTATATTTAGGAACTTAAGAGAAAAACCTTAGGAATCGTCACTGTGGTGTCTACTACAATAACCGCTCACCATATGTGGCTATTGGAATATGGCTAATGTGACTGCGTCTTCAACTCAGTCACACTGAAGGATTGAACTTTTAATTTTGTTTGATTGGAATTTAAATAGACACAACTGGCTACAGGCTCACTTTGAGCAGCACAGGTATAGGACGTGTAGAACATTTCCATGATCACCAAAGGTTCTGTTGCACAGCACTGGTCTAGAATTACCGTTCTTCATGTATTTATTGTGAATGAATGCTCCAGAGATGCCTGCAAGTAATTTGCGAATGAGACTTCAGGCAGAGTGCTTTCACTACTAAAGAAAATATTAACTGTTTTGTCAACTATAGTCAATAATGCTGGAAGAAAAAAAGAAAAAACTACTTAGAAGATCCTTCTTTCCACATTGTAAAAAGGGAAAATTGAGCCCTGTTCTTACTTGAATTATCAGAGTTGGAGTTGGTGGGGTCTAGGTTTATTGACCTTAAGCCCAAGAACTTCTCTAAGATACGTAATCAGTTTGGCTCTTTCGTACAGTCCTGTGGCGCCTGCAGTGGCTTCTGAGGGTCCTGAGAGCACAAACCCAGCGTGTGAATGATGGGGTGTGTGTGTAGGAATGTTCCATGTGGGCACTGTCCCATATGAGGGCTTTTTTCTTACACATCTTCAGGAATGATTTTCTCAAGATTTTGAGTGTATATGCACAGATGTGTCACAGAACTGGTTGTTGTCAAAAGATTTTCAGAGATTATTTTCTCTAATCCCTTCACTTTTTTTAACTGTAAAGTTTTTTTTTTTTTTTAATGTGTAAAATAGGCAAAATTATTTAAGTCAATACATTTGAAAGGAATTCCGCATGTTCTGGTTCTTTCCACTGGCAATCACCTTAGTTCCTCCAGTCATAATTTCCAAGAGAATACAGCCCTTTCAAAAAGATTTGCTCAATCCACCGCCGTCATGTCAGTCAGCACACAGGGCCTCTTTGATCTCCACTGGAATAGGTACACACTTCAAAATTCCCCACCTATAATCTTTGAGATCCAGTTTCCTCAAACAATTTATTTTAGGACCCTTGAAGTTAAAGATAGCAAGTACATTACTATATATTCCTTAATCTTTTCTAATATTGAAAAGTCTTGTTATATCCAATTTTTTACTCATTAGCCTAGCAAAAAATGTTACCAGTCTCACTCACCACTTCAATAGAATAACAACAATGGAAGCAAAACCTGCATTCTCAATGTGGTCACATTAACAATTTATAGACACTAATCCCTTCATTTTTAGATGATAAAGACTGAGACAGGAAGAGGTGAAGCACCTTGCCCAGAATCACTCACTGGTTAGTGACCGAGTTGGAATTAGAACTTGCTGCCAACTCTTCTAGAGAAGTCTGATAAGTGGTCTGATAAATTTCCCCTTTAGAAGGGGAAATTTTTGATACGTTGATATAAACATTCTTAGTCAAACATTAAAATAATGTTGATGCATGAGATTTTAATCTATTTCACTGTCATCCTTGCCTTTTCCTAGGGAGGCTGAAACCAAATCACAGTTACATGTTTTAGATTGGCTGGACACTGCTGGTTACCTATCCAGTCCCATGCTGGTCTGCTTCCGTGTTCTCCTTCTCACCCTCTTTCCAAGGGCTATATCCTTTCTGTAAGTCATAGTCCCCTCCTCCCACCCCCAGCCTCTGAGGCTCTGGTCCTGGTGGTCTAGGGCACCTTGGGGCTAGTGACAGTTCTGTTCCCTGAGGCACAAAGGGGACAAAGAACTGTACAAAACAGATCTTCACGACCCAGATACTCAGGATGGTGTGATCACTGACCTAGAGCCGGACATTCTGGAATGTGAAGTCAAGTGGGCCTTAGGAAGCATCACTATGAACAAAGCTAATGGAGGTGATGGAATTCCAGTTGAGCTATTTCAAATCCCCAAAGATGATGCTGTGAAAGTGCTGCACTCAATATGCCAGTAAATTTGGAAAACTCAGCAGTGGCCACAGGACTGGAAAATGTCAGTTTTCATTCCAATCCCAAAGAAAGGCTATGCTAAAGAATGCTCAAACTACCGCACAATTGCACTCATCTCACACACTTGTAAAGTAATGTTCAAAATTCTCCAAGCCAGGCTTCAACAATACATGAACTGTGAACTTCCAGATGTTCAAGCTGGTTTTAGAAAAGGCAGAGGAAGCAGAGATCAAATTGCCAACATCTGCTGGATCATCAAAAAAGCAAGAGAGTTCCAGAAAAACATCTATTTCTACTTTATTGACCATGCCAAAGCCTTTGACTGTGTGGATCACAATAAACTGTGGAAAATTCTGAAAGAGATGGGAATACCAGACCACCTGACCTGCCTCTTGAGAAATCTGTATGCAGGTCAGGAAGCAACAGTTAGAACTGGACACACTGGTTCCAAATTGGGAAAGGAGTATGTCAAGGCTGTATATTGTCACCCTGCTTATTTAACGTATATGCAGAGTACATCATGAGAAATGCTGGGCTGGATGAGGCACAAGCTGGAATCAAGATTGCCAGGAGAAATATCAATAACCTCAGATATGCAGATGACACCATTCTTATGGCAGAAAGTGAAGAAGAACTAAAGAGCCTCTTGATGAAAGTGAAAGAGGAGAGTGAAAAAGTTGGGTTAAAGCTCAACATTCGGAAAACTAAGATCATGGCATCTGGTCCCATCACTTCATGGGAAATAGATGGGGAAACAGTGGGAATAGTGGCAGACTTTATTTTGGGGGGCTCCAAAATCACTGCAGATGGTGACTGCAGCCATGAAATTAAAAGATGCTTACTCCTTGGAAGGAAAGTTATGACCAACCTAGATAGCATATTAAAAAGCAGAGACATTACTTTGCCAACAAAGGTCCGTCTAGTCAAGGCTATGGTTTTTCCAGTAGTCATATATGTATATGAGATTTGAACTATTAAGAAAGCTGAGCACCAAAGAATTGATGCTTTTGAACTGTGGTGTTGGAGAAGACTCTTGAGAGTCCCTTGGATTGCAAGGAGATCCAACCAGTCCATCCTAAAGGAAACCAGTCCTGAATATTCATTGGAAGGACTGATATTGAAGCTGAAACTCCAATAATTTGGCCACCTGATGCAAAGAACTGACTCATTTGAAAAGACCCTGATGCTGGGAAAGATTGAAGGCAGGAGGAGAAGGGGACAACAGAGGATGAGATGGTTGGATGGCATCACCGACTCAGTGGACATGAGTTTGAATGGACTCCGGGAGTGATGATGGACAGGGAGGCCTGGCGTGCCACAGTCCATGGGGTTGCAAAGAGTCAGACACGACTGAGCGACTGAACTGAACTGAACTGAGGCTCAAAGGGAAGTCAGCTGGAAGTAGAAGCTCTTTCTTAGGAAGATTTTCCTTGTTCTTAAAAACAGATGATAGTACTATTCCCTTTTTTTCTGCTTCAGAGTGTTGATGTACAAAGATGTGGTGCCTGGAGCTCCTGTAGCCACCTTGTGGCCTTGGAAAGTAGACGATGAATTAGCTAAAAGTGCCAGAGTGGAGAGATGAATCTGGGTTCCCAAAGACATCCCAGAATGCTGAGTTAACTACTTGTGGATCACCCTTTTCTGGATCTCAGGTAAGATGATAAATCCTCTACTTTTCAATCCATTTCATTTGCAGTTTTCTATGAAATGGCAGTTAAAAACACTGAAATTATAGCATTGTCTTTATTCTCTTCTCTGACGCTGTGGACACCAGAACTTGGAAAGTATTCCTCAAAGGATAAAAAGAACCAGCGATAGGACTGAGCCCACCCAATGCCATGTCTTTGACTCCTCACCCCTACTTGGCTGCATCTGGGTGGAGTGGAGTGGGGAGGAGGAGACAGGACAACGGAGCACAGAAGAGAGCTGCTTCGAGAACTGCAGCTACTTTCCCCCTGGATTCTGATAGTCTCGTTTTCCAGGTCAGAAACCTGTTTGGATGTCCCTCACCCTCCCAGGTCAAATAACCAGATCTCAGTTCTTTGGGGGCTGGGTTATCCCTTGAGTGCTTCACCCAAACCACCCCGCGTATCCTTCTCTCCCCCTGACTTTCCATCCTCTCGCTCGAGCTCCGTACTGTTGCTGTGCTACCTGGAGCCTGAAAAGGTGACATGGCTCACCGATATGGTCCTTCATGACTTGGGGGTAGTCTCCAGCGTAAATGGGGTTGGCAAACCAGCCCAGGCAGAACTGTAGGTATCTCTCGGCAGCCTCTATGTCCTTGGGGTTACTAAGGTCCACAGGCTCCCCCCAGTCGCAGTTTAATGAGATCCCCACCAGACCTTAAAAGAAAGAGAAGGGGGTGGCAGGCAGAATGACACCGCTCCCTGGTCACTCTGTCCTCGGGGCCCTCGGTGCGGGACTCACCTTGCTGCTGGCTGCGCCATGTGTCGTTGTAGGCATGCCAGGCCTGGGCGTGGGCCTGGAAGAGAGAGGAGTCCGTCGGGGTGCCCACCTGCTCCATTTCTCTCCTCCCTTACAACCCAAGGGGGGCTTTCTCTCCTTTCTAACTCTGGAGATCACTTTAAGTTTTATCCTTTTCATGAGTCCAGCAGTGATTAGCCCAATCCATAGTCTCCCTTCCTCTGACTTCCATTTTCTTTGTACTATGGAGGAAACTTGGTCTAAATCTGGCATGGACACGTAAGGCACCGCTTCGCGTTATTTATTGTTTCTAAGATTTTTGCTCACGTGTCTGTTTTGTCCCTGGTTGTCCTACGCTGTCACTAGGCATTGCTTTCAGCACACGTGCTCAGGGAATTAGGGAAACACCAACCATCTGAAACAGTCTTGAGAAATAGAATGCAAAATGTGCCAACCAGCCTTCTCTCCACATTCTCCCCCAGGGACCCGCTGATGTCTTCAGAGCTCTGCCCTTTAAATATTCACAGTTAAAGAAATCCTAAGCTAAGTAGGGAAAGAATGAGAAAGGTCTCTTGCTGACATGGATTTGAGGGTCCGGTGTGTCCCCAGTGGTCCCTTGCCTGCCCGCTTGATCAGATTGTCCACCTTCTGTTGAGAGACCACTGGGGGCCACCCCATCATGCCTGGCATCCATTCCCCAGTCATCATCATATATGTCCTGGAATGGGACCCACTTCTTTCCCCGCTTCTCAGACCTTTCTGGTAGTTTATAATTCAGCCTGTCCTCTGTATCCTCCTCAGTTTTTGCCCTGACTGAGCCTGGCTGCCCCTACAGACCACTGCAGCCACTGCAGCTCTTTCCAGCAGATGCCATTGTTTTCCCCTCACACCCCACATACCTTAGGAGAGTGTCTGCCTTGCTCTTTGTTGTTGCTTCCAAATGATTTCTCCTTCCTCCTCCAAAAACTCCAGATCCTTTGAAGTCCGTGCTATCAGACAAGCACTCCTAACCCCTTCCTACTGCTGTCCTTCACCAACCTCCTCTTATTTCTGCTCATGCACTGAAGATTTTCTCCCCTAGCTCACTGTCATCCCCTTTTCCTCCTGTCACCATGCCCCACAAGGCAGTTTAGACCTGTAGGTGACAAGTTTTCACACTCATGTGCTCCAGCCCCTTGGCCAGATTGCCAGCTCTAGGGAGCCATCCTGGCATCTGGTCGCAGTGTCCAGCAGAGCGCTGGATGGGACCCTCCCTTGTAGATGCTCACAGATGGAAGGGAAGGGAATGGTGCACAGGTGCGAAGGTGGAGGCGGCAGAGGACTGGGCTCAGACTCGGGCCCCCGGGGCAGGCTTAGCTGTCACTGGCGCTCACCACTCCACTTTGACCCTGGCCTTCACTCCCAGAAGGACCCACCTCACCTTAATGACGTGATGTGCCGCCTTGTACAGGCCCGTGCCCTGGAGCTTCAGGCCAGGTGCATGGTGGCCCGTCTCGTAGCCCTCTTCTGCCATTGTCTGCAGGGATGACAAGTGAGAACCACAGGACCTGTGAGAAGTGACAGGGTGCGCTCTTGGCTGGAAAGTGGGTTTTCCCACCTGGAGCGGGGGTCTGCTTACCCGAGGATCACTGAAAGTAACCCAGTGTTTCACACGGTCCCCAAAAGCCTCAAAGCACAGGTTGGCATAATCACTGAAGTAGTTGGCCATGCTCACGTTCTGCCACCCGCCGTACTTGGCCTGGAGCAGCTGCAAACAGAGGGGCGGAGAGAGAAGCAGGTGCCCCAGGGGTCCGTCTCCAGAAAAGACTTTTGGGGTCAATGGGCCAAGTTTGTGGAAGAAACTTGGCTGATTGGAGCTACAGAGGATGTTTAGAGGAAAGGGGAGCAAAGATGCAGGGTCTCAGGCATTAAAACTTGAAGATTTAGGGGGGTGGAATGGGTCAGGTGGGAGGGCGGTCCAAGAGAGAGGGAACATATGTGTATATATATAGCTGATTCACTTCATTTACAGCAGAAACGTACACAGCACAGCTTTGTAAAGCACTTACACTCCAATAAAGAGAGGAAAAAAGATGGGGAGATAGTGGCAGTGTTTAACTGTAGAGAAATATGGAGACATATTATACCTTATACAAACAAGAGGGAGGAAGCAGAGAAAGTTTGAGATTCTCATGCTTAAAAAGAACTGTATAGAATGAGTATTTAAGAAAAACTGCCAGAGGAAAGAGGTCTGATCATGAGAAAAGAATCTTGATTATAAGAAGAAATAAGACACAATGCTGGGAGTGGGAACTCTGGTTAGAATTTTGAGGGCCATGCAGGTCTCAGAAACCTCCCAGAAGCCTCTGTCATGAGAGCAGTTCTGCTTCCTTCAGGGAAGGGCTCTCTCCCACCCAAGGGCATCTGTTCATCATGCAAGATTTCCCCAAGATTTATTGCTCCATCAGGATTGCCTACTGAACTCGTCTTGGAGGGTTTGCGGGAATGCCAAAGGGGCAGTGACAGCAATTAACCAGGGAAGAAGTTGGAAGGTGGTTTCCAGTTCACCTCCCCAAAGCCTGCTCTACAATCCCAGCCTCAGCTCAGAGGCCTTCCTCCCACCTCACACCCAACCCACCAAAGTGTCGATGGAACTCCATCTTCTCCATCACACCTCCCTGAAGCCAATGTCTTGCCCTCTGACCTCCCACCACCGTGTGTCACAAGAAGGTACAGAAACGACTCCTCTGCCAGCTGGGCTCTGAGGAGCTTTGTTGAATAAACAAAAAAACTCTTGAATGGTGATGTCTAACAGTGAGGTTCTTACAGAGATCACTTGGGAGGGTGGGGGTGCTCATCTTTTGTAAAATTTTTTATTAATTTATATATTTTTTGGCATGTGGGATCTTAATTCCCTGACCAGTAATCATACCTGTGCCTCCTGCATTGGGAGCACTGAGTCTTAACCACTGGACCGCCAGGAAAGTCCCAAGGGTGCTCATGTACGAGCACAAACAGTGCTAATTCTAACAAACTAGGGAAAGAAAGGCTAAACAAACTTGTTGATTCCATGAACTCTTACTCAAAGAGACTTCTTTCTTTGTAAGTTTGAGTTGTTGCTTCTAGGTTAAATGTTTTGCGAAACATCAGAATCTGCCCTTACCACTTATTACAAACATCAGTTAAATCAGTGTGACCTCCCTGCCATGGGTGAGTTGAGAGATTTCTTCTTCACTTCCTGCCATCTTCCTATCCTGAGCCAGAGCCCAGACTCCAGGCTTTGCCCCCACCTTGGCCATCCCAAGTGCCCAGAGCATGCTCCCTCCTGCTGAGCGGAGCTTCCCCTTGGGCCTCTGAACCTGCACAGCCTCACCTGTGGGAGATCCCAGTGGTGCAAGGTCACGATGGGGGTTATGTTGCTCTTCACAAGGGCATCGATGAAGTCACTGTAGAATTGGATTCCCTTCCTGTTCACCCCGTCAGCTGAAGGGGAAATAAAAGGGGACGTGATGAGAAAGGATGCTGGCCTTCTGCAGTGCACTATGCCGGGACCCTGGAGCTTTCAGCAGGCCTGAGGCACACGCAGTCCACCAGCACTTGGGTCTCAGATGGTGGAATAGCTACTCCTGGGAGTCCAGCCAGGGGTCCCCAACCTCGAGGCTCTAATGCCTGACGATCTGAGATGGAGCTGATGTAATAGAAATGGAAAGCGCACAGTAAATGTAGTGTGCGTGCACCATCCCAGAACCATCCCCAAAACAAAACCATCTGTGGAAAATTCTTCTTCCACAAAACCAGTCCCTGCTGACAAAAAGGTTGAGGACTTCTGAGCCCAGCTACCTTCGGAACCCGTGAGAGACGCTGCTGGGGAAGCTGTGCCTGTGGGCTGTTCTCCCCACCCAGGACTTGTGGTGTCCCCACCAAGCCAACGTGACCAAAAGAGGCCACTCTGGGGCAGGGATAGGGTGGCCGTAGCTCACCTCGGACGCCCGTGGGCAGGAGCCGGGGCCAGGACAGGGAGAAGCGGTAGTGGCTGACACGCAGCTCCCTCAGCAGAGCGACGTCCTCCTGTGCACACGCGGGTGGGTGCGGGCTGGGTCAGCCGGGCCCTGCCAGGGCACCTCCTGGCCACGCTCCCATCTACGCAGCGGGGGTGATGCCACCTCCCCCTGCCTCCTCCTGGGCCTATGCCAGGAGTAGAGTAAAAGACAGGATATGGGGGTGCTCTGAGAATTCCACCGAGGTTCTGGACCCCCAGTCCAGAGAGGGAAGTGGGTGCTGGGCAGAGGGAGAGAGGATGAGCTGGTCCCACCGTCTCCATGGGGCCGACTCCTATACAGGGGCCACGATGGCCGGTAGACCCTGGGGTCAAGGCCTCGGCCCTTCAGCTGCCCATCCCTTGGACTAAGGCCCTGGCTCAGGTGGAGCCTGCTTTCTTTTCCTTCTACATCCACATACCTTCCCATATCCTGGCACCCGCTCCCCAAGCCCCAGTCACTACCAGCCCCTCCCTGCCCAGCTGCATCAGGGTTGAGGGCGTTCACAGAGCAGCTAGTTGACATTGTCACCTGGGCTCCCCCAGTATGTCACCTCCCAGCTCTCGCTAGGTGATGCTCAGTCACACATGCGCACGCACACCCATCACTCACTTGGACCTTGTAGTAGCTGTTGCAGGCCACGTCTGCTGTCTCATCCCCGAGCACATTCCCCTTCCCGCTGTGCGTGAAGGTGTCCCAGATGCTGGGCCCTTTGCCATGCTGGTCCCAGGCGCCCTCAGTCTGGAAGGCAGAACTGCCCACACCCCAGGAGAAGCCTGCAGGGGGAGACCCCAAGCTGGGCCCTGAGCCCTCTCCCACTCCCCATCCGGGACTGGGATCCTGGGCTGTGCCTCCAGGACCACAGGACAAGCCCTCTCCCTGGCAGCCTGCCCTATGTCCCTAGGGGCAGGGGTGGGAGCATGTGTGGCAGGGGGAGGGGAGAGACATTATGCGTTAAAAGCATTATCTGCACTATTTTAGCTCCGATTGGCATTTACTGTCTATATAGTAACTTAAAAAACATATGTTAGGCACTGTAAACACCATATATAAAACACATAACTGATGAGAAACTTCAGTATAGCACAAGGAGCTCTACTCAGTGCTCTGTGGTGACCTAAATGGGAAGGAAATCCAAAAAAGAAGGGATATATGTATACATATAACTAATTCATTTTGCTATACAGCAGAAACTAACATAAGACTGAAAAGCAACTACACTCCAATAAAAATTTTAAAAATCTGTTAGGAACTTTTATTTCAGAACAACTACATGGAGTTATTTTCACCATCCTACCTATAAGGAAGCTGAAACACTGAAACTCCTGGACAGGTCAGCCAGCGTGGGCAAGCTGACAGACAGATGGACAGACGGACAGAGCAACTGGAGGGTGGACATACCAAGTGGGAAGTTTCCATAGTAGAAGGAGGCCTCTTCTGGGGATTCCTTCCTGGTGGCCCCCAGCCTGGACACCAGCAGTAGGACCCAGCAAAGAGTAACAACCCGCACTGGCTTCATGGCACCTGGCCCTCCCCCATACCTGAAAAAGCACATCTGACAGCTGTCAGCCCTTGCAGCCAGGACTCAGGGTAGGGGATGCAGATCCTGGCTTAAGGGCAAAGACCAGAGAGGAGGAGGTGGGACAGGGAGGGGGCACTGTATCTAATGAAGCATTGGGTCTTTGGGGGGCAGGTTCTCTGTGGTTTTGCTGGGACACACCAGCACAGGCTGAGACTGGGCTCCAGATACAATCCTCAAGTTAGATACTCAGGAGGACAAAGACTGAGCTTGGGAAGCTCTGGGTCTGATGGGCAAGGCTTCAAACCACCCTGTGTCCGTGCCTGATGGGGGAGACCCAACCTATACCCTGTGATGGCTTCAACCCAATGGGAAAACCACTCTGGCTTAGGGATGCTCTAGTCTGATGGAGGAGGCAGAACAACCCACAGAACCCCTGCAGCACCCCATGTACACAAGGCAGCCTATGCAGAGAGACAGACCCCTCCCCGAGCCGGGGGTCATGAGAAGCGTCGCCATCCCAGGGTCTTCAGTCCTAAGGGTCAAGGCAATTCCCTTCCCCTGGACTCCCCTCTCTGACCCAGCCTAGTCAGCTTACCTGGATTGTCCTCGGTCCCAGACACCCCCAGAGTAGCAGCTGGTGTCCAGGGCACTCTCCAACTGACCCCCCTAGTGCCTGTGTGCCGCCTTTCCTGACAGCAGAGCCCTCAGTGCAGCGAAGGCTCTGGGTTGGGGGTGTGACCAGTGGCCTAACCCCCCTACAAAGAGCTTCAATAGCCCCAATTCAGTCGGGAGGGCAGGAATGCTGAGCTGGCCAGCAGGGCCTGAGTCAGCAGCCCAGCAGCTTGGCCCTGGGCCCGGGGCATCCAGTCAGCCCCCTCCCAGGGTAAAGGGGAGGCCACCCAGTCCCCTGGTCCCTTCTGGACCTGATGCATCACCTCCAGCCCACCTTAACCTGTGAAACTCCAGGTGGCTGGGTAGGGAGCATCATGTGAGAGCATCTGTCTCTGTCTCCACCCCTCCCCAGCCAGACAGAGTTCACTGTAGAAGGTAAGTTTGGTTATCCCACTTATTCTTCCTCTCTTTGGATCCCTCATTCATTCCTTTACTCACTCACTCATTCAGTCACGACTTCCGAGAAATTCTCTGGCGGTCCCGTGGTTAGAGACTTTCACTGCCATGGGTTGATCCCTGGTCGGGGAACTAAGATCCTGTAAGCCTCTTGGGGTGGGCAAAAAAATAAAAAATACCAAAAAAAACAAAAAAAAAGGTGAGACTTCCCTGGTGATCCATTGGCTAAGACTCTATGACCCCAATATAGGGGGCCCAGCTTCAGTTCTTGGTCAGGGAACTATATCCTACATATCACAACTAAGAGTTGCATGCCACAACCCAACACAGCCAAATTCAGTTCAGTTCAGTCACTCAGTCGTGTCCGACTCTTTGCGACCCCATGAACCGCAACACACCAGGTCTCCCTGTCCATCACCAACTCCCGGAGTCCACCCAAACCCATATCCATTGTGTTGGTGATGCCAGAGAACCATCTCATCCTCTGTCATCCCCTTCTCTTCCTGCCCTCAATCTTTCCCAGCATCAGGGTTTTTCAAATGAGTCAGCTGTCCACATCAGGTGGCCAAAGTATTGGAGTTTCAGCTTCAACATCAGTCCCTCCAATGAACACCCAGGATTGATCTCCTTTAGAATGAACTGGTTGGATCTCCTTGCAGTCCAAGGGACTCTCAAGAGTCTTCTCCAACACCACAGTTTAAAATCATCAATTCTTCTGCCCTCAGCTTTCTTTATAGTCCAACTCTCAAATCCATACATGACCACAGGAAAAACCATAGCCTTGACTAGACGGACCTTTGTTGGCAAAGTAATGTCTCTGCTTTTTAATATGCTGTCTAGGTTGGTCATAACTTTCCTTCCAAGGAACACAGCCAAATAAATAGCTATTAAACAAAACAAACAAAAAAAAAAACCAAAAAGTTACCCGCCTCCCTGGGGTCCCAGCACCTCCTGCTCCCAACCCAGGCTGCCAAGCCCTGCCCCATGTTTCCTTCACTAGGTGTTCCCATCTTTTGCTCTCACTACCCACTCCCTCGCCCCAACTCCCTGCATATCACTGAACCACTAGCCTCCGTGCCTTCAGCTAATCCCCCCTGTGGCTCCATAACTGGGAAGTTCCTACGCCTTTGTGGTTGATTAATTTCTTTCTGCCAGAGTGAAATGGGACTTTGTCTGAGCCCCCCCGGGGATTCAGGGTCTTGTGGGAAAGGGGGCAAGATGGAGAAGGAAAGCTGTACTAGTGGTCAGGGCTCTAGTGGAAGGATGGACAGAACTGTAGAGGCTCAGGGAGGTGGGGCTAGCTTCACCGGAAGGGACACTGGACAAGATACTTGAAGGATGTGGAGGCACTTGCTGGATGGTGTGGAGCAGGGAGGGTGTGGGACTGACAGAGGTAACAGTATGAGCAAAGGCTCTGAGGGGTGTTTGGGGACCTGGTAGCCTGGTACCTTCTCTCCCCTCACATCTGTCCTGCACTGACCAGGCAGAACTGTGTCCTCAGGCAAGCAGGTCGTTGGACCTCATCCCCACGGCCATGTGAGGATCTGTGAGGGTCTGAAATAGGGGGTACGCTGTGTGCACTGATGCCACTGCCTGCCTCTCCAGGCCTGTGGGCCCCGGGGACCCTGCTCTCCAGGCTGAGGTTGGCAGGAAACATAAAACTTTAAGACCTGATGTCATCTCTGAAAAATGCTCCCCCTTCTCTGAGAGCCAGGGGCCTCATGTTTGTGTTGGGGGAGGGGCTGGCCATCCTGGCACGGCCGTGGCTGCTTGGGGTGTGTCTGCAGACCCAGTCTCCACTGTCTGACCTCCATTCTCCCCACAGGCTTCAAGCTGGAAGGACTTGGGCCTCAGGGCTGGGTGACCACCACCGCCCTTTCTGCCCCCAACCCCATCCCATCTGGGGCTGCTCGGGCCCTGCCAGAGGCTTGGAGCAACTATGATAGAACCCCTTCCTCAGGCGTGTGTGGGGGGGTAGAGGTGGGGTGGGGAGTATTCTGAAGGCCCTGAAGGCCAGGCCTGGCTGAAGGTGAGGTGTGTTGGTGGATGGGTGGGCCTCTGTAGCTTCCCCTTCCTTCCTCCCTGCAAGGGGTTGCAGAGGTGGGGTGCCCTCTGCCAAGAGCCTCCATAGGGCCCAGGCTAGGATCTAAGCTCCATGTCTTTCAGGAAGGGATGTGGTAGAAGCAAAATGTCTGGTCTTCCATGCTAGGGAGCACTGATGGGTCTCAGGCACAGGGTCAAAGTGGGTGTGGGGATGGAAGAGGCTCAGCTCAACCCTCTCTATACCTCAGGATCCTTCAGAGGGAATCAAAGGGCAGGTGTGGGAAGGACACCGGGGATTTAGGAAACCAGATTCCTCCATGCCACCAGGAAGTGGCTGTGGGATCCGCTAACAATGACTGAGGCTCCCTACTTAGAACAAGAGCTACTATTTAAGGGTGCACCCTGATGACAACCAGGGCCCAGTCATTCTCTTTCCTGGCCCTAGGAGTCAATCCTTCTCTCTCTGGGGAAGAAAGGGGTCTCTAGGTCCCATCCACCCTCTATCTGGCTACCAGCTGTCTCGAGTCTTCTTCAGCTCTGGAGTTCATTAAAGGGGTGACAGGCTGTTTTCAGGTTGTCTTGTCTCTGCAGGAACTGGGCTGAGGTGGAGGGGCAATTTGCAGGGATGAGAATGGGCTTGGTTGAGCCCATCAGGGGATTGGTTGGTGTGGTCTGTCTATGTGTATATGTGTGTTTATCTGTCTGCAGGGAGCGTTGGAGAAGGAAGTCCATCATGGGGTGGGGAGTTGATCCGGGAAGTACAGGGACAGGAATGAGGTGCTTGGTTTTCTGCGCCCAAGTCAGACTTTCTCCTGAGCTTTCTTCTGAGGAAGGAGCACACAAGCCCTCTGTGACAAACTGCTGGAGGAAGAGTGGCCTATAGAGCAGAAGAGGGTATTGGTTAGGATCAGAGACACTACAGTCAAATATATCTTTGAATCCCTGCTCAGCATCTGCCAGCTGAGTGTTCCATACAGGTTACTGAATTTCTCAGAGCCATTTTTCATATACAAATGGGGATGACAATAGTACCTGCTTCATAAAGTCTTTAAGCATTAAATGAAATGATAGGTGTAGGTAAAAGCCTCAAAAAACCATCTCCATGGGAGCTCCCTGCTGGCTCAGATGTAAAGAATCTGCCTGCAGTGCAAGAGGCCGGGGTTCGATCCCTGGGTTGGGAAGATTCCCCTGGAGAAGCGAATGGCAACCCACTCCAGTATTCTTGTCTGGAGAATCCCATGGACAGAGGGGCCTGGCAGGCTGCAGTCCATGCACCACGAAGAGTCAGACACAACTGAGCAACTAACACACACTAGTGTTTAGGATTTGGCTCTTTCACTGCCGTGGCCCAGGTTCAATCCCCTGTCCTGGAACTGAGATCACACAAGCCTTGTGGTGTGGAACAAAATGAAATAAAATGAAATAAAAACAAAATCACCAAACCACATCTGTCATCGATGCCATCATATCATGAAGGCTGAAGTCCACCTTGACCACTCACAAGGGCCCTTTGGTGAGGCACAGAGCCTCAGAGGGGAGATGCTCCCTGATGGTCTGACAAGGGCTTTCCATGATCTGAGAGCTTTGTCTGGGAGATGCCAAAATCCCTCCGGGTTGTGGGCTCTGCAGGAGTCAGGCCTTTCTGTCTGTTGAAGCCAAAACTTTGCACCCCAGAACCCCAGTCACCGCCTGAGGGCAAGTTGTCTAAGGGGTCAGGGGATTCTGAGGCTGCTGCTAACTCTGGCTAACAAAATCCAGGGTCTTTTATATTATGAGTGTTGATGGTCACTTCTAAGGCCCACTTCATTTCTCTGAGCCCCTCCCTACCTTTTATTAATAAAAATGTGCAAACACACAGAAAAGTGGAAAGAATTCTATTGCCTAGACCCTGTGCCCGCTGCTGAGATTGTCCTTGCTTTATCGCACGTCCATCTCCCTTTCCCTCTCTCCACCCAGCAATTCAACTTACCTTTCGGATGCATTTCAAAAGTAAGCTGAGCGCATCAGGTCACTTCATCCTTAAACCCTGCAGCAGGCATATCATTAACCACGTTATGGTTCTTTTCTTTTTGAGGTAAAATTTGCAGTGAAATGCACAAATCTTAAATGCATTATTCTGTGAGTTTTGACAAATGCAGTCACGTGTAACCAAACCGCTGTTAAGATACGGAACGAGAATTTGTTTCTTTCTAACTCTGAGTCACACTGCATCTTTTTGAGGACTTTGGGGGAAATTCCCATGGGTCTCAGAAGCAGGAATCCATGTCATCTTCTTTCCCTCTTACTTCTGGCTGCTTGGAAATTCTGAGATACGTTTGTGGCCTGACTCCAGCATGTACACAGGACATGAGTTATGCGTTTCTGTGTCATCTTGTTCTCCCTTCTCCCGATTTCCTTGTCTGTTATTTTTAAATCCTGCTGAGGTATATACAACTCTACAAGCTGGTTCTCAAATCCTTTTTTTGGAACGAGACTGAAGGATTTCTGCATAAATAATCATAGTGGAATTTTCAAGATATTTCAACGGTCTGTGGTGGCCAAATATGTGGAATTGAGGCTGTTCCAGTAAATCTGGAATGAATTGACACTCTATCCACAGAGTATGAAACTGTGTGTAGAGTATGCATGTGCGCGCGCGCACACACACACACACACACACACACACACACACAGGAAGAATTCTTTTCTTGTCCAGACACTGGCATTGGCAGTGAAACCATCCATTCCAAACCAAAGGAGCCCCCTCACCAATGGCCTTGCCGCCCAGGAACCCTGCAGGGCAGAAGTTGGGGAGGGGATAGCAGTCTGAATAGCGGTCTTGGATGGCTGGAAGCTGGCACCTGTGAACAAGCACCCATGATGGTGATGCATCCGGAACCAGGCTGCCCAGCCAGCCAGCGCTTTCCCACCGGAGCTCTTTGCTCTGGGCTCCTCTGCCGTTGATTTCCCAGGTCCCGCCTTGCATTTTCTCCCTCATCTTCACATGTGGGGAGCCCCTGACCGGCTGCTGAAGACCCCCAGACAAGCCTTCAGATTCCAGATCATGGAAGGCAGCATGGGTGAGAATATGGGATGGAGAGGGTGGGGGAAGTCTCAGTGAAAGTGTGGGAGAAACCTCTTCAGTTTTTCTTTCCTCAGAACATTCTTTGGGTCTGTCTTCCAGACCATGCAAGACAGGAACTTCCCAGTGGTCCAGTGGTTAAGACTCCCTGCCTCCAATGCGGGGGGCACAGTTCCATCCCTGGTGGGGAAAACTAGCATGCCTTGCGGTGTGGCCAAAAAAGGAAATTAAAAAAAAAAAAAACCTCCCCCTCCCCGCCCAACAAAACAAAACAGGCGGACCTCATTTCATCTCTGTTTAGGAGAATGATTAGAGTCTGCCTCTTTACTAGCCTCGAGTCTTTGCTGTTTTTATCTAGCATTGACTACTATTTAAGGAATGAAGGTTTTCTTGGCTGCTTTGTTTTCCCTCATCCTCACACAGAAGGTGTGAGAATAAGCTCGAGAGTTTTCCAAGGGCAGGGAGCAGACCTGAGGCAGGGGCTGGGGTCCCGGTCTGACAGGCCTTGGCACTACACAGAGCATATCGCCTGGGATAAGGCGCCGTCTTGGAAGAGGGGAGCCTGGGTCCTTCTCCATAGGCGGTCTCGCTGAACCATGGTGGTGTCTCCCTCCTCAGGAGGAAGTACCCACGGATACCAGAGATGGGAGCAGAAGCTTTCTGAAACAGCCAGGGATCCAAACTGTCAAAGATAGTGAAAGATTCTAAGGCTTACATAAAAATATATCCGTGCATGCTAAGTCACTTCAGTGACTCTTTTTGACCCCCAACTCTTTTCGACCCCACGGATTGTAGCCCACCAGGCTCCTCTGTCCATGGGATTTTCCAGACAAGAATATTGGAGTGGGTTGCCATGCCTCCTCCAGGGGATCTTCCCGACCCAGGGATCCAAGCCCTGTCTTTTGTCTCCTACATTGACAGGCAGATTCTTTACCACTAGCGCCACTTGGGAACCCCATGTAAACATATATGTGTGTTAGTAGCTGAGTTGTGTCTGACTTTTTGTGACCCCAGGGACTGTTGCCCACCAGGCTCCTAGGCTCACGGAATTCTTCAGGCAAGAATACTGGAGTGAGTTGCCATTCCCTTCTCCAGAGGATCTTCCCAGCCCAGAAATCGAACCTGGGTTTCCTGCATTGCAGGCAGATTCTTTACTATCTAAGCCACCAGGGAAGTCCTATAAACATATAAACATATGTAATCTGTATATTATATAAATATATATTTATTTAAATATATATGTGTTTTTAAGTTTACAAAATCATACAGAAAATACATGAATATATTCACATTTCAAAGAAATGGCAACCATCTCTGAAATATATGGAGTAAAAAAGGGTAAAGTCCTTTTCCTTGTCCCTTTCTCCCACCATCCCTCTCCTAGGTGGCCACTTCTGACAACTGGCCACTGTCCCTCCCTGCATTTCCTCCCTCTTTTCATGCAAATTGGGGATATGCAAGTTGCTTTGTTTGATGTTCTACATTAGTGGAGCTAAACTGGTAAGTGTTTGGCAAATTTTTTTTTTTTTTAATTTTATAATGTGTGTTGGAGACCTTTCTGGATCAGTGCACCCAGCACTGCCTCATTCATTTTAATGCCTTCCCAGCACTCCATTGTATGGATGGTCCATGATTGATCTTACCAGTCCCCTGTGGAGGGACACTTTTTTTCTTTCCGATGCTTTGCTCTCACAAAGAATGCTGCAATGAATATTTCTGTTCATGTAATTTCATACCCACGTGTGTGTGCTGCTGCTGCTGCTAAGTCGCTTCAGTCGTGTCCGACTCTTCGCGACCCCATGGACTGCGGCCCACCAGGCTCCTCCGTCCATGGGATTTTCCAGGCAAGAGCACTGGAGTGGGGTGCCATCGCCTTCTCCACTGTATGTGTATATCTATTCCTAAACATGGAATTGTTGAGTCAATTGTGCTTTCAATAGATGTTGCCAAGTTGTCTTTCTTTAGAGATAACCTCATTCTTTTTAACTGAAGTATACTCAACACCAACATTTACCTAACACAACCAGTCAGAGATGAGATGAAACTGTGGCTCAGTATGTGGGGACCCAACCCTGCATTTTGCTCATGGTTGGGGAAGGACTTAACTCCTGTTGGGAGCTCAGTGGCAAGAGGGGTGGGTGTATTTGCTCTAGTTAGTTCCTGAAGAAACCATCACTGATCCACAACTTTACAGTTTACAAAAATACATTTCTGTGCATAATCTATCTCCTATTAAATGAGGAAGGGCTACATTACTCACTTGCATCCCATTCTATAGATGAGAAAACTGAGGCTTGAAAGAGTCATACTCAAATGACCGGCATGACCAGGGTCTAAGACTCCAACTTTCAGGTGTTTTTCCACTGTGTCAACAGCCTTCCCTTTTTTCTCTGGGACACTACTTCTGTCTCCCCAATCCTTACCACCCCCTATATACCAAATCCTCCCCAAAACATTGCTGCTCTCAGAATCACCCCCAACCCCAGAGCCTAGGGCTTCGATAAACCCAGGAATATGCAGTAAGATTAGAAGTGTTTCGGATTGGCCTGAAACACACCCATGAGGCTACCCCGGTGGGAGAATTTATAACATCTTACTGCTCAGTTCAGTTCAGTTCAGTCGCTCTGTTAAGTCCGACTGTTTGCTACCTCATGGACTGCAGCACGCCAGGCTTCCCTGTCCATCACCAACTCCCAGAGCTTATTCAAACTCATGTCCATCGAATTGGTGATACCATCCAACCATCTTATCCTCTGTCATCCCCTTCTCCTCCTTCCAGCATCAGGGTCTTTACAAATGAGTCAGTTCTTCGCATCACGTGGCCAAAGTAATTGGAGTTTCAGCTTCAACATCAGTCCTTCCAACGAATATTCAGGACTGATTTCCTTTAGGATGGACTGGTTGGCTCTCTTTGCAGTCCAAGGGACTCTCAAGAGTCTTCTCCAACACTACAGTTCAAAAGCATCATTCTTTGGCGCTCAGCTTTCTTTATAGTCCAACTCTCACATCCATACATGACTACTGGAAAAACCATAGCTTTGACTAGACAAATCTTTGTAGGCAAAGTAATGTCTCTGCTTTTTAACATGCTCTCTAGGTTGGTCATAGCTTTCCTTCCAAGGAGCAAGCAGCTACTCCATGGTGTCACAAAGAGTCGGACGCAACTGAGGAATTAACACTAACTAACCAGGAGATCAGCCCTGGGATTTCTTTGGAAGGAATGATACTAAAGCTGAAACTCCAGTACTTTGGCCATCTCATGCGAAGAGTTGACTCACTGGAAAAGACTCTGATGCTGGGAGGGATTGGGGGCAGGAGGAGAAGGGGACGACAGAGGATGAGATGGCTGGATGGCATCACTGACTTGATGGACATGAGCGAACTCCGAGAGTTGGTGATGGACAGGGAGGCCTGGTGTGCTGCAATTCATGGGGTCGCAAAGAGTTGGACATGACTGAGCGACTAAACTAACTAACCAGGTACTGATGCTGGGAGGGATTGGGGTCAGGAGGAGAAGGGGACAACAGAGGATGAGATGGCTGGATGCCATCACTGACTCGATGCACGTGACTTTGGGTGAACTCCAGGAGTTGGTGATGGACAGGGAGGCCTGGCATGCTGCGATTCATGGGGTCGAAAAGAGTCAGACATGACTGAGCGACTGAACTGAACTGAACCAGGTACTAATGGTACCTGGTTTCAGGACCTACAGAAGCTCAGGTTCTAGATGTCTGATTGCAGAAAGAATTCAGTGAGAGACAAAGTGATAGGTAAGAAGTGGATTTATTCAGATTCAGCGAGAAGCACTCTGCCCAGATAGACTGTGGGCCATCGTAGAGGGCAACTGAGGCCACAAATATGGTGTAGTTAGTTTTTGTAAGCTGGGTAATTTCATATGCTAACGAGTGGGAGGATTATTCAAACAATTTTGGGGAGTTCAGTTCAGTTCAGTCACTCAGTCGCATCCAATTCTTTGCAACTCCATGGACTGCAACATGCCAGGCTTCCCTGTCCATCACCAACTCCCAGAGTTTACTCAAACTCATATCCATTGAGTTAGTGATGCCATCCAACCATCTCATCCTCTGTTGTCTGGGTTTTGGCTGGGTTTAAGTCCCAGTCACATGGGTTTGCATCCCAAGCAGGGTTTCAGCTGGGTTTGAGTCCTAACCGTATGGGTTCAAGTCCTAAGCAGAGTTTTGGCTGGGTTTGGGTCCCAGCACATGAGTTCAAGTCCCAGTTCCAGTCCCAATCTGAGGTAAACGGTTTCAGCATCCCTATACAACTGCCCACTCTTCATGAAACCCAACATAAAAGCACTCAGGGCTTTTTTTTCAGGTCTTCATTTCCTTGTACAGGCTCATGTCACATAAAAGTCTAACTCTACGGGCATGCTTTTCTCCTGTTATTGTCAGTTTAATTTTCCGACTCATTCAGGGACCCTAAGAGGGTCAGGAGAATTCTTCCTTTCCCTATAGTTCCTGGGTATTCTCAGGATGCTTGTGTAATCTTTTCCCCTTGAACCTGGTCTAGACCTAGTGACCCACTTCTAAGGAACAGAATACGGCAGAAGTGAGGAGAGGTCACTCCCAGGGTCAAGTCACAGGAGGACTGATTGCCTTCCAGGTCACTCACTTGCCCTCAGGAAAGCCAGCAGCCATGTGAGCTATGCCATGGAGGAGCCCACAAGATGAGAAACTGATGAGCCAGCAAAGACCTGAGATTGTGAACAGCCAGGTGAGTGAACTTGGAAGTGGATGCTCTCACAGTCAAGTTTTGGGATGACTGCAGCCCCAGTCCACTCCTAGATCGCAGCCCTCTGAGAGACCCTGACCCAGAGGCATCTAGCCAAGTTCCTGGATTCCTGAACCACAGAAACTGAGATTACAAATTCTCATTAGTTAAGCCACAGAGTTTGAGGGTAACTTGCTACTCAGACAAAGGTAGCTAATAATGCACTTTTTACAGTCTCCAGTTTTCTATTGCTGGATGTCTGGGCTATGTTTAACTTCTCATTAATATAAAATCCAGTTTAGTGAATATCTTCCTAACCAATCAACTTTTCCTGAATTTAAGGTCACTTTCTAAGAGTGATCCCAGCAGGGAGATGATTGAAGCCATGATTCAAATATGTCCAGTTTTTCATGTGTGTTAGTTGCTCAGTCATGTCTGATTCTTTGCAACCCCATGGATTATAGCCCACCAGGCTCCTCGGTCTATGAAATTCTTTAGGCAAGAATACTGGAGTGGGTAGCCATTCCCTTCTCCAGGGGATCTTCCTGATGCAGAGACTGAACCCAGGTATCCTGCACTGAGGCAGATTATTTACCGTTTGAGCCACCAGGGACCCCCAAATTGCTGTCCTCTAAGGAAGCGAGTGATCCAGTTGGGCCACCAGAAGCATTCAAGTCCCCATTGCCATACACCCTTGGCCACATATTCCTTGGTCTTCTTGATCATCTATAGCTACCAGGTAATCATAATACTTTCCCCACCTACTTCACAGGGTTATTGTCTGACTTGAAATCAAAATTATGCAAATAAAAAGTGCCCTGGAGAATATACAGTGTTCTGATGGCTGACAGAGTTTAGGGTTTTTCTTAGAATCTCAGTATTTCTCAGAGTTCAGCCCCTCTGCATTTCATAGAAGAGGAAGCAGGGGCTTGGAATGCCTAGGGCTGTGCTGGGGGTCACACAGTAATTCATGGCAGGGCAGGGCCAGGACAACCCGGGTCCTTGGCCTCCGTGTGTGGACATCTCCTGACCTATTCAGTCTCCCAGCTTGCCTGAACCAATCATTCAGACAGAACCACAGGGCTCTCTTTCAACCTCCGAGGACTCATAAAATCTTCACATTTTAAGGAAAGCCGGCCCCAACCCTCCCTCCCTTTGCTAATCTGGCCACCTAATGAACTGCCTCCTCTTCACCCCATGTGGCTCTGCTCAGCTCAGCCCCTCCACATCTCAGGGAAAGGGACGCTCACTCCCACCTCCTCCTCTCTCCAAGACCCCAGTCTTAGGCCATGAACCCCAGCCCGGGCTGCTTCCACCCCCTTGTCATTGTAGCCAAGAAAACAGGAAGTGTCTGAGTCACCCACTGTCCCCTGGGCTTTGGCTGTCTGGACCCGAGTTCTGGAGTCAGGGGAGGACATGGAGGGAGCATGTTGGCCTTATGGAAGCCAAGCCTGTCTGTGGAGCCCACATGCCCTGCACTTCCTTGCAGCTTGTGAGACCCCAAAGAGCCTATGGTCCAAGAACCACCCCAGTTCTTGGGAAGAAAGAAGGAGTATTCCCTTAAGATGTAGAATTTTTGTGTTGGTTCTACTTCCAACCAGTTATGGGCCATGAACTTGTCCGATGGTTCTCAAACTTGGTTATATCTTAGAATCACCTGGGCTCTACTCAGAGAGATTCAGACTTAATTTTTAAAAAAAACTCAGGTCTTCCATAAAGGTTCAATGGCTAAGATTCTGCACTCCCAATGCAGGGGCTCTGGATTCAATCCCTGGTCAGGGAACTGGATTGCATAGTCTGCAACTAAAGGTCCCAAGAGCTGCAACTGAGACCTGGCACAGCTAAATAAATATTTTAAAACAAAGAAATAAATAAAAGTTCCCAGGTGATTTCTAGGCACACCCAGGCTTGTTAAGCATTGGGCTATCTTACTCACCTCCTTAAGCCTCAGTCTCCCACCTGTCAAATGGGTTTAAAACCTGAGTTTTTTAAAAAAACTAAGTCTGAATCTCTCTGAGTAGAGCCCAGGTGATTCTAAGATATAACCAAGTTTGAGAACCATCAGACAAGTTCATGGCCCATAACTGGTTGGAAGTAGAACCAACACAAAAATTCTACATCTTAAGGGAATACTCCTTCTTTCTTCCCAAGAACTGGGGTGGTTCTTGGACCATAGGCTCTTTGGGGTCTCACAAGCTGCCTGCTTTCCCCAGCCACTGAGCAATACACACTCCTAGATGTGTGCAAGCATGCTGAATGTGCAAGGACTAGTGGAATGTGTCTTCCTGGGGCCACATGCGAGAGCTTGGGCAGAAGTGAAGGACCTACAGGTTTCCTTACCTCAGAACCCAGGTCAAGGTGACAAAGGCAGGACCTTGACAAACGTGCTCAAGAGCCTTAGCAAGCCTGTCCCCTGTCCCTCAGTGGTCGTCCTCCAAAGTGCTCAGTACTGAGCAGAGGATATGTAGGGTGAAAACAGCAGCCACCTCAGGCCCAGCCCCCAAGGAGGAGAAAGGCAGGAACACAACCACCCAAAACACGAGGCAGGGGGATAAGAAGGGTTCTAAGAGAGGAAGATGAAAAAGGAGAAAAGGCTGTATTCTAGCTGGAGGGAGTAGGGAAGCCTTCCTGTAGGAAAGGCCACAGCAAGCATCCATCTTTGGGTGTGGGATCCCCGAAGGAGGGAACCGCAGGAACAAAGTTTTAAAGAGGAAGGCAAGTGTAATCAGGACTTCCTAGGGTCACCTAGGGTGTGAGTTGTGAATGGAGGGGATGTGACAAGCAGGAGGCCAACGTGCAGCCCTCTTCTAGCCCTTCTCCTATGAACATACACGTACGCACTGCATGATTCCATTGATGAAAAACAGCAAGCGCTTTTGTTTGATAGTGTGATCTGATCATGTTGTGTTGTTGTTGTTGTTCCAGTGCTAAGTTCAGGCTTTGCAATCCCATGGAATGCAGTCCTTCCCTGTCCTTCACTGTCTCCCGAAGTTGACTCAAACTCATGTCCATTGAGTCAGTGATGCCATCCAACCATCTCATCTTCTGTCGTCCCCTTCTCCTCCTGCCTTCAATCTTTCCCAGCATCAGGGTATTTTCCAATGAGTCAGTTCTTCGCATCAGGTGGCCAAAATATTGGAGCTTCAGCATCAGTCCTTCCAATGAATATTCAGGACTGATTTCCTTTAGGATGGACTGGGTTGATCTCATTGCTGTCCAAGGGACTCTCAAGAGTGTTCTCCAGCACCAGAGTTTGAAAATATCAGCTCTTCAGCACTCAGCTTTCTTTATGATCCAACTCTCACATCCATACATGACCACTGGAAAAACCATAGCCTTGACTAGATGGACCTTTGTTGACAAAGTAATGTCTCTGCTTTTTAATATGCTGTCTAGGTGGTCATAACTTTCCTTCCAAGGAGCAAGCGTCTCTTAGTTTCATGGCTGCAGTCACCGTGTCTCAGTATCTACTGTTTCATTTGGTCATTGGTTGTGTTGTCTTCTCACCTTTCCTGCCTAGTTTTCTTCGATAGTAGGATTGATGTTTGAAAGGTAACCTTTAGAAGTTACTTGAGGGAATTGCCTGGTGGTCCATTGGTTAGGACTCTGCATTCTCATTGCCAAGGGCCCAGGTTCAATCCCTATTCAGGGTACTAAAATCCCACAAGCCTCTATATAGGGCCAAAAAAAAAAAAATTTACCTGAGGCCTAAAATGATGTCATCGTCCTTCAATTAGGATTTTAGTTAGCTTCTGCTGTGTCTAGGGCATCCCATGATCACCTTAGTCCAGTTTCAAGGCTGAAGACCTCATGGCTTACCCAGATATCAAAGCCAGCCTGTGAAGACCAATTTGTTTCTGGTTCACCCTTACACTTTTCTTCTTCTTCTTCTTTTTGACCATGCTGTGTGGCTTGTTGAATCTGAATTCTCCAACCAGGGATTGAACCTGGACCTTTAGCCCACTGGACGGACAGCCAGGGTATTTCCACCATTACTCTTTTTTTTTTTTAATAGTTACTGTTTATCAAATTTTGAATCAACTAATCTTTGATATTGGTTTAAAAAAAATTTTTTTTTTACTTTTAGTTTTGGCTGAGCTGGGTCTTTGTTTCTGTGTGGGCTTTTCTCCAGCTTCGGCGAGCAGGGGCTACTCTTTAGTTGCGGTGCTTGGGCTTCTCATTGTGGTGGCTTCTCTGGTGTGGAGCACGGGCTCGAGGGCACACGGCCTCAGGAGTTGTGGCGCGTGGGCTCAGTGGTTGTGGCTCCCGGGCTCTAGAGCACAGGCTCAATCGCTGTGGCGTATGGGCTTAGTTGTTCTGCGGCATGTGGGATCTTTCTGATCAGAGATTGACCCGTGTCTCCTGCATTGGCAGGCAGATTCTTTACCACTGAGCCACCAGGGAAGCCCCTCTACCCTCACTCTTAAATCGAAGTGTTTTAATTTCCCAGTCCCAGTTCTCTGCCCTAAGTTCTGTTCCCTGACTCCCACCTCAAGGATCTCAGAGATCACGTACAGCTTCTCAGCTTCTTCCCTGATCAGAGAACTCTACCATGGCAGGGGGGCCTCCCAACTCTGGGCTCTCTAGCTGGGCAATTTCTTCATATATGGTTAGCTTTTTGATGCTTTTAAGATTATTTAAAATATTATGGCCAGTTTTTTTTAAGTTGTCTTTATCAGCAAGGTGGGTCTGAGTCATCCAAATCTGTCCTCTCTAATTCAATTCTGACATGATAGTTTTTCTACTTAATTTTTTGATCCTAAAACTGTACCCTTTTTATACTGAAAAAATTATATCTAAAAATATACTTATTTGATTTTTCTGACAAAAAAAAAGTTCAAAACAACAGTAGCAATATGACTTTAAAAATCGCAGCCAGAGGCATCCATCCAGCACCTTCTGATGAGACTTGGTCTCTGCAGCTCACTGGGATCTCACTCTAGTCTTTCCTCAGGCTGTGGTGGCTGCCCCAGCACAACACCTCTCCTCTCTGGGCCAAGGGGTGAGTGAAACTAGGGGTTTGCTTCTAGACTTTAAATCCAGCTTGCAAACCTTGTTTTTCTCTTTATATGCAGCAAATTTTAACAACCTCCTTTGAGAGGTCTTGGAATAACGTTTGGTCCAGTCTATAAACTAAAATATCTTAAAATATTTTAAACTTTGTCTAAAAATGAGACTTCCTATTTTAGTACTCTGTTCCTAACTTAACCAAGAAGAGCTTCCTTCCTACTAGGTAATCCTTAGAACCAATTAAGTTAAACTCATAAAACATTTAAATTAAATAACAGTAAAAATGGCTTCCCTGGTGGCTCAGATGGTAAAGAATCTGCCTGCAATGCAGGAGACCCAGGTTCAATCCCTGGGTAGTGAAGATCCCCTGGAGAAGGGAATGGCAACCCACTTCAGTATTCTTGCCTGGAGAATCCCATGGACAGAGGACCCTGGCGGGCTACATTCCATGGGGTCACAAAGAGTTGGACACGACTGAGCAACCAACACTTTCACTTTCAAAATTATGGTGAATTTGAAGTTCTCTTACGGGTTCTAGTTTTGTATATAAACTTGATAAGAGTTCAACCTAAAACCCTCAGTTTAAATTACTCAATTTTACACTTTCAATTATTTGTTAAAAGGCTGTCATTCTAGAAGATCAAATTATCTAATAGATTACAAGCATTATAAATACCAAACGTGTAAAAATTACTTCTTTTTTTAAAAAAATTTTTATTTGGCTATGCCAGATCTTTATTGCAGCAGGCAGGATTTTTAGTTGTGGCTTGTGGGATATTCAGTTTTAGCATGTGAAATCTTAGTTGCAGGATGTGGGATCTACTTCCCTGACCAGGAAGTGAACCTGGCCTCCTGCATTGGGAGCATGGAGTCTTAGCCACTGGACCACCAGGGAAGTCCCCAGATTACTTCTTACGACAAAAATATCAGTGTCGTGGTCATGTAGCCCGTATCCCTGGTGCCAAATTTCTCACATACCTCCTAGTTCTTCTGGTGCAGTACCCCTCTCAGGCTGATAGCCTGATTGCATTTTGACTCTTAAACTGGGTGTGGTGGGCACAATAATACCACCCCCTGCCAAAGATGTCCATATCCTAATCTCCAGAATCTGTGAATATGTAACTTACGTGACAAAAGGGACTTCACAGACATGATTGAGTTAAGGATCTTGAGATGGCAGATTAGTCTGCATTATCCAGGTGGCTCCAGTATAATCACAGATCCTCATAAGAGAAAGAGGGAGGCAGGAAAGTCAGAGATAGAGTTGAGGGTAACAGAAGCAGAGGTTGGAATGATGTGATTGCTGGCTGGCAGGGAGCCATGAGCCAAGAAATGAGAGTGGTGTCTAGAAGCTGGAGGAGGTATGGAAGCAGATTCTCTGCTAGAGCCTTCAGCAGAAACGCAGCTCTGCGACACCTTGATTTTAGCCCTGTGAGACCCACTGGGGAATTCTGTTACCCAGGACTGCAAGATAATAAATCAGTGTAATTTTCAGCCACTAAGTTTGTGATAATTTGCTAGAGCAGCAGTAGGAAACTAATGACATTATACAGTAAGTCCCCGCATATGAACAAGTTCCATTCCAAGAGCACATTCATAAGTCTAATTTGTTCGTAAGTCCAACAAAGTTAGCCTAGGTACCCAACCAACACAATCAGCTGTACAGTACCACACTGTTATAGGTTTATAATATGTGTGCTCAGTCGCGTCCAACTCTCTGTGACTTCATGGACTGAAGCCCGCCAGGCTCCTCTGTCCCTGGGATTTTTCAGGCAAGAAACTGGAGTGGGTTGCCATTTTCTTCCCTGGGGGATTTTCCCTACCCAGGAATCGAACCTAAGTCTCTTGCATCTCCTGCATTGGCAGGAGATGGATTCTTTACCATTAGCACCACCTGGGAAGGCCCTTTTGACACACATAATACATAAAAAACAAACAAAAGAGTAAAGAAAATATTTTTCATCTGACAGTATAGTAATTTGAAATGTACAGAAGTACAGTACAAGAGCTGGCCTACAGGGGCTGGCATCAAATGAACGGGCAAGAAGAGTTACTGACTGGAGACGGGAGAGGAGGTGGGAGACGGTAGAGCTGAAGGATCGTCAGCAACAGGAGACAGAGGGCGAGCTGCGATCTCACTCATGCCTGATGTTGAAGGCACAGGTTCTTATTTCTTGCTGGATCCTACTCTATCTACCGTCTAGAAAAAAGAGATCCAGTGATGTCTGGGTAGCTCACATCTTTGAAAGTTCACAATTTGAAAGTTTGTATGTAGGTACTTCCTATATAAATAGAATTTTTGACTTAACCCTAAGGCCTCTGAATTCTATGTGATCCTAAGATATTCAAATATCCATTCTATTGAACGTTGAGGACTTTCGAATGACTACCAGTGAGGTCACTGGATAAATGGGAGTTCGAGGTTGTCTACACAGTTGTTTGCGCAGCACAATGCCTTGTTCTGTGTGCCTGTGTAGGCGCTTACTGATACGTGATTGTCTCCGCTTGTTTCTAACCAGAAGGCATTTGCATCCTACAGCTGGCAGTCCTAAGTTCTTGGAAGGTGGTGTGCGCAGCTCCTGTGCTTCATAATATTCAGGCACCTGAGGACTGTTGGAGAAGTCCGTTCTGGTGGCCATTTGATGAGACTGGTTCTCCCCATTCATTCCTCAAACCCTCTCAGAACACTGTGCCAAGGGACCCAGCAGTGAAGGGTGCTGGGTCTGGACCCTTAAAGCCCTCAGCTGAAGTAGGAGCCGTGGACAGTAATCCTGACATGGTACCGTCAGGTCAGAGCAGGGACGGCCAGTATGCAGAACATTACCCAGCACAGAGGGGAGGGGGACAAGAGGGGTGGTCAGGGATTTGGAACTCAAGGGCTGAGAGGGGACAGCACAGCAGGTTGCTTGACATCAGACCCGGTCAGCCTGAGGGGCAGGGGGAAAGGGAATGAGGAGGACCCAGGCTGGAACTGGTGGGCATCAGGCTGGAGCCTGGTCCTTCCATCAGCTTGACTCAGGTATGCTGGATTCCCATCCTGGCCCTGTCTTGTGACCTCAGTTTCTTCATCAGAACAGAGTCATTCATACTAGCATCTTCCTCTCCACAGGGAGGCAGGAGACCCCCGGGAGGGCGGAGCATGACTTTTGTCCAGGAGGCTGGACTACCAACTTCAGCAGGTAAGCCGGGCCCCAGCCAGTATAACCACTGGGGTTTGAGCCCACCACTCACCTTTGAGGAAGTCCCCTGCCCGTTTCCCGCTCCTCCAGGCCCAGATCCAGGCCTTAACTGGCTCTGATGACAAAACTGGCACCACCCTTCAATCGTGGAGGATGCGTGAGAAACAGGAGCCAGGTTCCAGCCTCAGCTGAAGGAGCCAGCCTCTGGGGGTGGGTGTGTGTGTGTGTGCGCAGAGGGGTAGCTCTGGGAATCTGAACCCTAGAGGACCCTGGAGCCCCACTAGGGCTGAAAATCTCTGGGTTACAGGCCCAGGATCTGGGGCTGGATCCACTGACCCGTCCCCTTTCACAGACAGGCACACACCTAAGGCCTGGCCTTCACTGCAGTATCATTTCCCAAATGTGCCTTCTCCTGGTGACTTTAGGGTTTGAGCACGGGCCCTGGACACACACTCAGTGTCCCCATACTCAGTTGTGCTAACAATGTTTTGTCACACACAGACACATGGACTTGTGTTCTAAGGAGGGTTACCAGAATTAGCAGATAAAAACTCAGAACACCCAGGTATATTTCAATTTCATACAAGCAACTTATACTTTTTTAGTGTAAGTAAGTTCCAAGGATTGCATAGGACATATTTATTCTAAAATATTATTTGCTGTTTATCTGAAATAGAAATGAACTGGGTACTCTGTGTTTTCCTGGTAGCCCCACTCCAGTGGGGCACCTTCCTGGTTCTTCAGATATACTCAGAACCCCCCTAGACACACACACTGATGCTGTCAGCTCAGTTAGGTGGGGGGCTGACCTCTCTGCCTCTGCCTGGGGAGATGCCTGCCTAGCCTGGGCCCAGCATCACTGGCCAAAGTATCCAGGGAGGACTTGCAAGAGATAATGGCCTTGAAATGGCCTTGAGGAGTGAAAATGAAACCTGGACATTGTCCCCCATCAAGGAGGCCAGGCTGGGAGAGGCCTACCGCTGGGCTCCAACGTCCATTAAGTTCCCATGAAGGGGGATGGGGCCAGCTCCACCTCACCCCGCCCCCATCCCCTCCTGCACCTCCACCCAGGTCCTTAGTATGGTAAGAGGGCTCAGAATCAAAGGTGGTGAATCTGGAGGGTGTTTTGGAAACAGACATGGCAAGATACGAATCCTCTGTCCCAGACCGAATCATCAAATCCAGGGCTTCTTTCGGCCCAGCTTTCCTCAAAGAAAGGCTGACAGCCTGCAGAGGGCAACCTCCCGCCACGGGGCCCGAGGCCCACCTCTCCATGCTGGTGGTGGTGGTTGGTGATGCGGTGAGTTTGGGAGATAGGTCAGGCCCAAGAGGAGGGCACCCACCCAGGTTTGAGGTTCTTAACTTGTCAGACCCATCACCCTCCTTCTGAAATAAAATACTGTGGACACCCTTTTTATCATCCTGAAAAGACATTCACAGATATTACAACCAATCCAGACACATAATTAAAAAAAAAAAAAAAAAAATATATATATATATATATACTGCTCTAATTGTAAAATAAGGGAGAAATTAAAAGCTATTGAGAATAAAATAAAATGTATTTCAATCTGTAATGTTGAAGCATCACTACACTAGGAAGACCTTGGCATGTTTAATTACCCCTGGCTTTCGCTATAAACAGTAGCATTAAGAACGTGACAGGGGAAATACTGGTGGATAGAGGGGTGTTGTTCTGGTGAGTCAAATACCTGACATGATTTCCTGAAAGAGGAATATTTCTTGATAAAACTCCAAACTACACAAAGTATGCATGTTCCCTTGATTTATGTAGTAGTTGTGTATTCCTAGAAAACTCAGTGTGTGCTTTTCAAAGCTGTACAACACTGTGTGTTTATATGTAAAACAGAGTTAGGTTCTCAACTAGGAGATTTAGAGACAGGTTTTCAACCGACTGGGGACCTGGGACAATTTGCTGTTGCAGGACCATGCCCCTGCCCCACTAATAGTGCCCCACACCCCTTCAGTGTGACAACACACACACATACCCACAACTCTATAGAACCCGTCCTGGAAGCAGTATCTGCTCCCTGAGGGCCGGCATTAGGAGGTCATGCAGGGAACCCTGACCCCCAGCCTCCCCAGTTTATAGACAGCCTCTGAACTCAGCTAGCCCTGGGGTCTGTAGGCGGCACTTGGAGGTTGTTGAGGGTGGGAGAAGGGAAGCAAAGGATACAGGGTTGGCTCAGTCTCTAGGTTTCCTTCTCTCCAGGGACTGTGCTTGGAGCAGGTGGGGGAGGTGAGAGCCATGAGTCAAATCGTGGGGTCAGGGCACTGCAGCACCAGATCCTCCTTCTGAAGGACTCGTTGCCCCAGCTGTTGGGAACTCTGTCAGGTCTTCTGGGATGGCTCCAGCTGCCAAGAGATGCTTCACTAAGGTTATACTCCTTCCCGCATCGCCTGACTTACTGAGGCAGCACTATGAAGGGCCTACCTCAGCCCTACTCAGGACACCTCTCAAGGGCACATATGCTCCAGAGGCCCATGGCGTTGGCCCTGCACCACAGCTCAACTTCTCCTCTACCCACTCTTGTTTCTTCCTCTCCCTTCCACAGGTGTTGATCCCAGGGCCCTCCTTAATAAACACCTCAAACTCCATCTTAGAGTCTTCTCCAAGAACCCAAGCTGTGACACCTGGTAATGAGCAGTGTTGGTGAATTGTGTGACCCAAGTCAGAGGAAAGGGGTGGGGGGCTCATGTCTGCTGGGAGCATCTGGGAGGGTCTATATTAGTCAGGGTTCTCCAGAGAAGTAGAACCAATAGAATATACAGATAGATACACAGAAAGATTTATTACAAGGGATTAAGTGAAGTCGCTCAGTTGTGTCCAACTGTTTGTAACCACATGGACTGTAGCCTAGCAGGCTCCTCTGTCCATGGGATTTTCCAGGCAAGAATACTGGAGTGGGTTGCCATTTCCTTCTTGCCTGATGCAATTGTGGAGGCTGAGAGGTCCCACAATCTGCCACCTGCAAGTCAGAGGCCCAGGAAATCCAGCAGTGACGTTCCAGTCCAAACCCTGAAGCCTGAGAACCAGGAGCATCTGTGTCCAAGGGCAGGCGGAGATGGATGTCCCAGCTTAAATAGAGGGAAAAGTCACCTTTCCCCACATCTGTTGTTGTTTGTTTGTTTTCCTATTTTGCCCCTTAATGGGTTAGATGATGCTCACTGGATTGGTGAGGCATATTCTCCACTCAGTCTCCAATTCCAAAGCTAACCTCTTCTGGAAACACCCTGAAATAATATTTCATGAGCAATCTGGGCATCCTTTAGCCGTATCACATTTATACATAAAGTTAACCCTCAGAGGTCCCCAGAGGAGGTGGGAAATAGGTTGTCTAGAAGGATAGCTAGGACTTAGATGAGGAGGGAGAGAAGATTGCTTCAGCTGATCACGATCATCATCGATGATAATAATGCGCCTTTGTGATAGGTGTTTTATTTACACCTTTCACCTGTGTGGGGAGGTCTGTGGGGAAACGGTGAGGCATAGGGCACCACTGAAGCCCCCAGGGGCTCTGATGGAAGAGGGGCCTGGACTGAGTGGGAACATGGGCTTTATTTGGAAGGCAATGGGGAGCCACTGAAGGCTGCAGAGAGGGAAAGTATGAGGCTGTTGCTGGCTTCCGAGTGAGATAGTCTGAGATCTGCCCAGGTGCACATGGGAGATGGCTGGGTGTGGGGGTGCGAGGAAGGAAGGATCAGAGACTGTGCCAAGCCCAGCTCCAGCCCAGAACTGAGCATGTGCAGGATGCCACTGGGCAGATGTGGACAGCTACGGGGTCCCTGGTTTTCCCCAGTCAGGGGAGGAGGGAAGCTTACCTTTTCCAGGGGATTCATCAGACCTGAGGTCCCCCCAGTGTCTCTCTGTGGTTGGCCTGAGGGGAGGGGCCAGGAGAACAAGGGCTGGTATATCAAGGTAACAACACTAACTAATGTAGCACAGAACACCCCCCAACACCCCACCCCCATTTAAATGAATTAAGTGAAGTGAAAGTCACTCAGTCGTGTCTGACTCTTTGCGACCCCATGGACTATACAGTCCATGGAATTCTCCAGGCCAGAATACTGGAGTGGGCAGCTTTTCCCTTCTCCAGGGGATCTTCCCAACCCAGGTATTGAACCCAGGTCTCTGGCACTGCAGGTGGAATCTTTACCAGCTGAGTCACAAGGGAAGCCAAAGAATACAGGAGTGGGTAGCCTATCCCTTCTTCTGTGGATCTTCCCGACCCAAGAATCCAACTGGGGTCTCCTGCACTGCAGGCGGATTCTTTACCAGCTGAGCTAAGAGGGAAGCCTTAAGTGAATTAACCCAATAACAATGACTATGGTGGCTCAGAGGTTAAAGCATCTGCCTGGAATGCGGGAGACCAGGGTTCAATCCCTGGGTTGGGAAGAACCCCTGGAGAAGGCAATGGCAACCCACTCCAGTACTCTTGCCTGGAGAATCCCATGGAGGGAGGAGCCTGGTAGGCTACAGTCCATGGGGTCCCAGAGAGTCAGACACGACTGAGCGACTTCACTTTCACTTTCATTCTCATAATGGTAAAATGCAGGTGTTCTGGTTGGCTCGTGGTTCTTCTCCATGGTGACCAAGCCTCCTCCTAGCCTGTGGCTCCAGGAGCTTCTAAGTGCCTTATTGTCCCCTGTATTCAGTGGATGGATAGGGAAAGAGAGGACACACCTTCTTAACATCTGTGGCCAGGAAGGGGCCCACCACTTCCGTTCACATTCCACCAGCAAGAACCAACCATAGGGCCATACTAGATGCAAGGAGAGCTGGGAAATGCAGTTTGGGGTGAGGCAGCCACTTCCCAGGGGTGCCCTGAAGAGGGGGAGCTTGAGTGTTTGGCTGAAGGTGGCCACCTTTGACCCAGCTGGGAGAGGGCCTGGCAGCAGGAAATACCCTCTGTCTCCAACAGGCTTCTCAGAACACTTTCCACAGTGAGTGTTGAGGGCACTTTGAGGCGCCTGTGGATGGGACGGACCCACAGTGGACTGGGTGGTTGTGGCTTGCATGGAGTGTAAACCTCGTATGCTCCATGGATGGTGTGGCACTTGGGGGCTGGTCCTTGTGGGCTCTGTGTGTTGTGGACCAGGGCTGAATCAGTTTTCCGTGGCTGTGTAGTAAATGATCACAGATTTAGCAGCTGAATCCACATGGATTAGCTCACAGTTCTGTAGGTCAAGAATCCAGGTGGGGATGGTTGAGTTCTCTGCTTAGGTTCTTGTAAGGCCAAATGAAGGTATTCAGTTCAGTTCAGTCACTCAGTTGTGTCTGACTCTTTGCAACCCCATGGACTGTAGCATGCCAGGCTTCCCTGTCCATCACCAACGCCCAGAGCTTGCTCAAACTCACATCCATTGTGTCGGAGATGCCATCCAACCAGCTCATCCTCTGTCGTCCCCTTCTCCTCCTGCCTTCAGTCTTTCTTCAGCATCAGAGTCTTTTCCAATGAGTCAGTTCTTCACATCAGGTGACCAAAGTTTCAGTGTCAGCATCAGTCCTTCCAATGAATATTCAGGACTGATTTCCTTTAGGATTGACTGGTTGGATCTCCTTGCAGTCCAAGGGACTCTCAAGAGTCTTCTCCAATACCACAGTTCAAAAGCATCAATTCTTCAGCACTCAGCTTTCTTAATAGTCCAACTCTCACATCGATATGTGACTACTGACCCATGGATTGGAAAGGGAAAAATAGCAATATTCACATATGATAAGATTGTCTATATAGAAAATTCCCACCGAATCTACAGAAAAGCTACTAGTACTAACATGTAAGATCACAGGATATAGGATCACTGTACCAAAAAAAAAAATTATCCTAATACTGTATACTAGCAATAACATTTGGAAATTTAAGTAAATTTTTAAAAAGCATTCTCTACAACAGCACCAAAAACCATGAAATACTAGTTGCCAGACATATAGGCTGAAAACTACAATCCAGCAGGACATTTTCCATAGAAATGAAGATGTTGATTCTAAAATTTATACAGAAAAAAAAAAAAGAACTAGAAAAGCAAAAGCAATTTTGAAAAAGGACAAAGCTGGAAGATTTGTACTACCTGTTTTCAAAACTTACTATAAAGCTACAGTAGGAAAGAAAAGAGAGGGTATAAAACTGATGTTTATTAGCTTTTCTTTCCTGTGAGATCATATGAGATAGCTTTGGGAACCTAAGACACAGGAGAACTTGCCGAGGGATTGGACAGGTGGCCTTGGCAGGTGGGGATCTTGGCTTGTGAGTCATGGACGGGTGATGCACAGATCTGAGCTCTGAATGACGTGATGTCACCAATACTGGCCTCCTGTCACGAGAGCAGGGGCTGCTGCTGCTTCCTGTTTGTGGGTCCTGTAAGACCCAGCTAAATGCGCAGTCCATAGTGAATATTCGTGGTTATAGATAAAGGGGAAATATGTATTAACACATGCGTACTTTGTGTGTGTGCTGATTATCTTGTGGAGGACCATTTCTCTGCTGCTTTTCCTACAGCCTAGATAGTAGAGAACTAACCCAGTAGAATGATCATTGAGTATGCGTAGGTTCTCTGTGATGGGCCAGAGCGAGAAGCTGCTGACTTCAGGGAGGAGGAATGCAGCCTGTCTGAAAAGTGCATGATTATGGATGGAAGGGAAAAGGCTGCATTTTTTCCTAGCAGAGAGCTGCCAGGAGTGAGCACACGTGTGTCTGTGTGTGGTGGGGGTGGGATTGGGGGGTAAGGGGCTGGATTGTGTGTGTGTAGTTGTAGGAACCCAGGAGAATGACATTTCAGTCGCTGAGCTCCAAGTCAACTCCCAAGAAACTTTTAACTCAAAGACACTGGGTCTCACTTCCTGCCGTATTCCCACTCACTGGCTGGCTGGGGCAGGGTAGGCAGTGCTGTTAGGGCTTCTGTTTCCAGTGTCCCTGCCAGGCTCTTTGCAGAGGCCACCTGAGGCTCCTTTTAGTTTGTGGTTCTATCGTTCTCAAGGCCCAGCCTCCATCTCGAAGCTGAAGTTGACTGTTCATCATGTCTCAGCAGTGGGAAGGGTAGAAGATGTACCCTTCCCTGTTAAGGGCAGATGAAAGCCAGGCCCATCACAAGTGCTTACACCTGTGAAGCCAGATCTCAGTCCTGTGGTCCCACCTGGCTACCAGGCAGACTGGGAAAGGGTAGCCCCCAGGAAACAAGGAGAGAGCTGTTAACTTGGAGACTGATGCTTCCAAGCTAGTGCTTGGAAACAAGGTAGAACCAACAATGAATAGACAGGATTTTAGGCAAAGCAGAATTCACCTTCGCGCATGGGGAAGGTGAGGCAGGACTGGGCTCTCCGAGAGGAGGAGGCAGGCCTTCCAGCTGACTAAGCAGGAGGGCCCGGCTTGGAGGCGGCCTAACTTATTAGCAAGAACTAAGGCGGCAGTGATGGTCATGGTGCCGCAGAACAAGCCCGGCATTGGAGCCAGATGGCCTCGAGTTCAAATCCTGACTCTGTGATCAAGTGTTACAGGTTGGACTGTAAACTGGATCAATCTCTATCATAGATTGTTTGGCCCTATCTTTCAAAACTACAAACACAGCAATTCTACTTGTAGGAACTTATCCTACAGATATACTTGCACATGTGTGAAGCAACAAATATATGCAGCTATTCATGGCAGCATTATTCTTTTTAAAAGCAATTTATTTAGGTCTGTGCTGGGTCTTCACTGCTGCACGCGGGCTTTTCTAATCGTGGTGAGTGGGGCTACTCTTGGTTGCGGTGCGCAGGCATCTCATTGCCGTGGCTTCTTGTTGCGGAGCGTGGGCCCTAGAGTGCTGGCTTCAGTAGTTGTAGCACGCAGGCCTAGTTGCTACGAGGCATGTGGGATTCTTCCAGACCAGGGATCAAACCCATGTCCCCTGAACTGGCAGGCGGACTCCCAACCACTTTTTCACAGGGAAGTCCTGCAGTATTATTTTCGTAATGGTAAAAGATTGGAATGGACCCAATTCGATGGACTCAAATGTCCATCAATATAGGCTTGGGTAAATAAATCATGATATATTTATGCAATGGAATACTATGTGGGAAAGAATGAATTTACTTTCTTATGTATTAATATGGTAAGATCTCTAAACTATATTGTAAGTGATAAAAACAAGACACAGATCAATGTATATAGTTGACTACCATTTGAGTAAAGAACAAAAACAGATAGCGAAGGATAGCTACCTGTATATATCTAAATGTGTGTATATGTATTTTTTCATATTTGCTTGGATATGCACAGGAGATCTTTGAATATGCACATACAAGGCCAGAGGCTTCCAGGACAGAGAACTAGGTGGCTGGGAGCCAGGGCTGGGAGGCTGACTTTTTATTGCACTCTTTTATACATTTGGAATTTCAAATTATGTGAAATGTATTATATCTTTCCCAGTCCTGCCATTTTGTAGCTATTGGACTTTAGGCAAGTTACTTGGCTTCTCTGGGCCTTCTTTTCCTCTTCTGTGAAATGGCGATAACACCACTGGCCACCTAAGGATCATCAGGGCTGCCTGGCACAAGGGTGATGCTCACATATCACTGTCCAGCAGCTCAGTCCTGCCTGGTTCACCTGCTTACACTTGCGAGCTGCCACCCAAGACTTGCTGGTGTTTGGGAGACGTGGTGAGCAGCACTTGCCAGCTGTCCCCACATCTCCCTGACATAACCAGCCAAGATGGGAGGCTCAAGAGGAAGAGTAGGTTTAGGGTGCAGAGCATGAAGTTAGTTCTGGTTAGGCGAAGTATTAGCATATCTGATGGAGCTCAACCTCTGGGCTGGTGATGGAGATCTATGGGTCTCCAGGCTCTTCCACTTACAAGAGATAATAATTGTAGTAGGGATAAACACTAACATTTTTCAAGCATGTACAGGCATTATCTCACCTTCAGCAACCCTTCAAGGTTGACTAATATTATCTCCAAAGCTACCCAGTTAGGAAATGGTGGACTAGATTCCAACCCAGGACCTGGGACCCAGATTTACAGCAGGTCGGCAAAACCAGTAACTTTTGAGGCTTCCCTATTGGTCCAGTAGTTAAGAATCTGCCTTCTAATGCAGGGGACGTGGGTTCTATCCCTGGTTGGAGAGAAAAGATCCCACGTGTCTTGGGGCAGCTAAGCCTGTGTGCTGCAACTGCGATTGGACACAAATAGATAAATATTTAAAAATCAGTAACTTTTGGGTTGGCAAATATTTTCCATAAATAATATTTTAGACTTTGTGGGCCACACATCTGTCCTAACTTCTTAACTCTGTCATAAAAGCAGCCACAGACAATTCATAAATGAATGAGCATGGCTATGCCCCGATAAAACTTTATTTAGGGACACTGACATTTGAATTTGATAGAATTTTCACGTCATAAAATTATTCATCTTTTGATTTCTTTTCCCCAGCCATTTAAAATGTAAATCATTCTTAGCTCATTGGCTGTACAAACACGTAGTATGAGTCTTAAGTTGTAGTTTGCCAATACTCCCCGGACCCCACTCCTCTAAATCCTCTGATAACAAAAAAAGGTCCCTTTGGAGGCCTTGCCTCCTGGAGGCCAGTGGCCATGATGCTAAGAACTCTCCCTCACTGCCTGCATGCTTGTCTCCAGAATAGAAGTGCAACAGACAGGACCTGGGTCCTGTTGCCTGGCAAGTCCAGCCTTTTGAAGACCCAGCTGCTTTTTAAATGAAAAACACACCTTCTCAAGGGTCTGACCCTGACAAGTCCAGGATCCGTCTTGGGGTAGGAAGCGGGGGCAAAGTTTGACCGCCAAGGCTGCCCCTCTTCTGTCCTTCACCGGTTCCAAGCCTGCCTGTAGGGCAGTGCAGATGGGGCCAGCTCGGTGGGGTCAGGGGCTGTGGATCTGGGGGGAGGCAGGGGAGACTGGGCTGCTGTGGGGGCGGCCGGCAGTGTCGCCGGGGGCCTTCCTTCTGGGAGGAAGAAGGTCAGGAGGTTTTCTCCAAAAACCCACCACAGAGTGGGGCAGTGGGGCTCAAATGAGCAGGACTCCTGCCTCTAAAGAAACTTCTTTTGAAGAGAGTTGCTCTTCTCACTGTTCTCTGTTTTGGGGCTGGTCTCCTTTTCTTAACCCTTTTTTCTGCCTCTCCTCTCTGGTGCCCTCCCAAACAAGGCCTGACTCTGCTGCTCCTGAGTCTGCTCAGCCAGCTCCCTCCACCTGGAGGCCCCGTTCTCCTCGTCCCACTTGAACAACACTCTCCTTTCAGATCCCACCTCCTGCTCTCCCTCCTGGGGCCAGGGTTGGTCTGGGAGCGCACAGTCCTGGGTGTCAAGTGTAAGGACCTGATCTTACAAGAACTGCTTCCCAGACTCAGGGCTGCCCCTCTGCCTGGAGTTCAAGACCTTCCGTGATCTGTCTCAGACTTTACTCCCACTCAAACTGCCCTCGACACCCTCAGAGCGCTCACAGCCTACCAGGAGAGGGAATACTTGAGCCAACTCCTGTCCAATAAAAATATATAGTTTAAGCCACAGGTATCATTTTAACTGCTTTATGGCCAAATTATAAAAGTAAAATGAAGCAGGTAGAATTAACTTTAAAAATGTATTTTCTTTAACCCATTAATGAGATATTTTATATTCTTTTTTCCCTACCATATCTTTGGGATCTCATATACATTTTACACTAACAGCACCTCTCAGTTCGGACTGGTCACATTTTACATTCTCAGTAGCCGCACATGGCAGGTGGCCCCCATGTTGGACAGCTCAGGCCTAACTTAACCCTGAAAACTGCATAAGTAACTACAAGGTAAGGGTAATAGAAGGCCCTATTGGAGGTTAAACTTACGGAGCTGCTTCTTTTTGGCACTGATTTCTCAGAGAAGAGGGAAGTGTCACATTTGCCAAGGGGAATCATGCTTGTTGGAAGCTCCATGTGCATCTGAGTCCTGCGCCCTGGGAGGGACAACCGAGACTCATCCAGCAAGTGGGGGATGGTCAGCACTTTGTGTGAGAGGGTCAAAAAGGAGAAGCTATGATGTGGGTCCCCGGAAGAGAGCCAAGTGGCTTCACTAGGGGCAGAGTTTCTGTGGGCCATTCATGACCAGGAGAACAGGGCTGTGGGCTCTTGGCAGAACCCAGCTTGGAACCAAGCTCTGCCTCCCTTTGGAGTCCCGGCTGAGGGCAGCAACTCCCTGTGATGGGCGGCAGGAAATGGTTCTAGAAGAGTGTCTGAGCTCTTTCCTGCTCTTGTCAGCACCTCTATCCATTCTTTTCTCTCTCATGTCCCCTCCCTGTCCTGGCTCTGGATCACTCTGGACACTCTTCACAGGTGAGTGCCCCACTGAAAAAGCCTGTTTCTGTGGTCAACATGTACACATTGCTCCATTTAAAATGGATAACCAACAAAGCCCTACTGTATAGCACAGGGAACTCTGCTCAATGTTATGTGGCATCCTGGATGGGAGAGGAGTTTGGGGGAGAGTGGATACATGTATATGTATGGCTGAGTCCCCTTGCTGTCCACCTGAAACTTTGTTAATTGGATATATTCCAATATAAAATTAAAAGTTAAAAAAATAAAAGGGAAGAATAAGCCTGTTTCTCCTTGAATACCCAGGCTCTGGTTGGCTCTGGAGGACATCCCTCGAGAAGTGCTGGCAGATGTTAGATTCCCGCCACCTGGAGGCCTGACCTCACCTGAGGGCATCCCTGCCTGTCCATGTCTTTTGACTGTGTGGGCAGCCCCGCCTACCTCTCTGCGGCTTCAAACACCAGCCCCTTCCACTCAGAGACACTCAAAATGTGTGTGAGTGTGTGAAGGGGGACTCTGAGACTGAGGGTGGCACTGGGAGCCGTCTGGGGTGCAGGGTCAATGGCGGGGCTCTCCAGGACAGGTCTGGTATAAAGGGTCATTCATTCCTGACAGGTGTGTGTGGGGTGCGGGGCCTGGCCTGGGCCAGCCAGAGCTTTCAGCAGGATTTAATCAGGGCTGAGTGGGCCCCCCTGAAAGCCGGGATTGTGTTCTATCAGAGGTCACTGTTTCATGAGCCCTGTGGGGATACAGAAAGACCATAGAGCAAGAGGGCACCTGGGTGACCAGCTGCTCAGGGTGCAGCCTGCTCAGGTACGAGGGCCTGGTGGAAGGAGGAAATGGGTTTGGAGGAGGGTCAGTCTATGGGAATTAGCACGTTTGTAACTCAGAAGCTTGCTGAGCCTGACACAGGCTCTTGGCTGATCAGTGCCCGAGTGGGTATTCCAATCCCTGGACAGTGATGCAAATGTACTTTCTCAGTTTTTCTATCCTTCCTTCGAGGCTTTGTTTGATGGAGTTTGGGGACTGGAAGGGAGGATTTCAAGGTGTGAGTTGGGCAATGTGGCTGGAGTAAGTCTCAGGCTAGCGATTCAGTGAACAAGAGATAGAAATGGTTTTTTCTCTGATTCTACTTACTCTCCATTGGAAGCCATCCATGGGGAGCAGATGTAGGGGAGGGGAGTGGTAAAAATTGGTTCTCAGGTGGTTTGAGTTCTTCCCTTTTTCCGCAAGGGGTGATCTCACTTCCATCAAGCAGCAATCTCCTGACTTTAGTGCCTCTGTTGGGGCTGGAGAAACATTCTGCTGATTCTGAGAGTTTGCTGGGGCCCAGAAACTTCTGTGAGGTGCTCACAGCTCTGTCTGTCTGACATGCTCCCCTAGGAATCCCCTTGCTGGAGGGGTTCCCCTTAGTGCCTGGGTGCTTAGCAGCTTCCCAAGACATCTTGGATCTCACCATTTGTTTCCATTGTTTTTCTTCCCTGTGGCCCTGGGGCTGGGGCCTGGGTGAGCAGCGAGGGAGGTTGTCCTCTGGACTCCTGGGAATTGACCACCAGCATGCGCTGCTCCGCTGACAAGGTAAGGCAGCATGTTCTGAGGGTCCTTGAGGGTCAGCGTGGCCTTTATTCTCTTTCTAATAGAACAGGTCACACACTGCTCTGATGTCACTAGTTAACTGCATCCCCTGGACCCTGGGGGTTGGTGGCCCAGCTCTGCTCTGGAAGTCCTGATCAAGCCAGGGAAGAAGGGCCAGCTGGCTGCCCTGAAAGGGAAGGGCAGTCCTGGTTTGCCCAGACTGCAGGGGGTGGTCACTGGGATGAAGGACTCTTGGTTCTAAAACGGGGGCATCCTGGGTAAAGCGAGATGAGCTGTCAGCCTTTTTCCCTCCGCTCTCACTCCTTTCCTCTCCCTCCCTTCCCTTCCCTCAGCCTGATATTACTGGCAGGAGGTTGGGGGTAAGGGGGACAGGGTGAAAAGGCCCTTCATTTCTGTGTTCTATGCTTGGGATACGGTGCCAGGCAGACAGGCCTTGGAAGTTGATTTGGGGGGATAAGACTGCTGGGTGAGTCCAGCTTCAGTCCTCTCCACCCCGAGTAAGAGTAAAGTTTGTTTTTGGTACCTCCTGCCCCCATGCTTGGAGCCTGCCAAGCCTGGCCTCCATGGAAGGTGGTCCTATGGATCAACTGGTGGTCCTGGGTCAATTCCCAGGAGTCCAGAAGACAACCTCCCTCGCTGCTCACCCAGGCCCCAGCCCCAGGGCCACAGGGAAGAAAAACAATGGAAACAAATGGTGAGATCCAAGATGTCCTGGGAAGCTGCTAAAGGGCTTATGGATCAACAGGGCCCATCCTTTCTGACTCAACCCATGAGTCCAACCCGCCTCACTGCATGAAGCAAACTGAGGCCCAGAGACGGAGTATAGATTGTCTAAGGTAACACAACAAGTGATGATCAGCCAGCAGGCATTAGATGCCTGGTCTCCTGGCTCCTCACCAGGGTGTCTTGCCCCTTCTCAGGGTCCCTCATACTACTAAGTACTCTTCCTGTGGAGTATCTCCTCCTCCCAGCCCCTCTTACCCAGCACCCCTCAGCTTCCTGAACTAGCAGCACTTGGCCCCTCAGACTTGGTGGGACCCCAAAAACATGGAGGGGGTAGCGATCAGCTGTGGCTCACCTCTGAACTGCTGGGGACACTATGTGGGTCCTGGTGCCCCACAGGGTCAGGGAGTTGGGGAGTGGCTGGGGTACTTGAGAGTATGTGTAGAGTCTGGGTTCCTGATGGGTGTGGGGTGTGAAGCAGAGTCATTCTGTTTAGTGGGGTTGCTAAACAACTAAACATTTTGTTTACTGCAGTCGCTAGGCACTGCAGAGGTTCTCAGACTTTAACACCTAAGACTTTCAATAATAGTAGCAATGACAGGAGTAATAGTAAGGAAGGATTTCATCTGTGGGTGCTGACTCTTCCGGGCTCTGTTCTGAGTGCTTCCGGTGTGTTTAACCCGAGCAACGGCCCTGTGGGGAAGGAAGCAGTGTTCCGAGCATCTGTTTTTTGGCTGGGCTGGGTCTTCGTTGCTTGTGCAGACTTTCTCTAGTTGCTGTGAGCGGGGGCTCCTCTTTGTTCTGGTGTGCGGGCTTCTCATTACGGTGGCTTCTTGTGGAGCGCGGGCCTAGTTGCTCCGTGGCGTGTGGAATCCTCCCAGCCCAGGGATTAAACTCAAGGATGACCATTTTATAGCTGAGAAGACCTGGCAGAAAGGGGTCAACACTATGACATGGTCACTCCCCTGACATCAGGGCAAATAAGACCCTATTGTCAGGAAACTGAAATAGCTTGAAAGGTTTTCTCCTAAAATTTAGAGCAGAGTGACAGCCATTTTAGAGCATTGTAATTCCCATTTTTGACAATTTGAATTTAAAAACAGGTTTTTAAACAACAACTCTTCTCCACTAAATCTTAATTAAATGCCAGGGGAAGTGATGGCTCAGTATTTCCTGGGACGCTTGGATGAATTGCCCCCAGGGGGCACTCAAGCACCGCCTGGGCTGGTCTGCAGGCCCCTCAAGTAGCGCTTCTCCTAAGGAGTGGGAGAATCCTTGGGGGCCACTGAATTCAGCTCCAAAGTGTGATTCCTCACCCCATTAAAGGAGGCTTCTTGGGAGGGTCTACCACTGCCGGGCATGGTGAAGGATGGGCTTAAGGAATTTGTGTGCAAAATGATATGAGGGGATAAATAGAATACAGTAAGTCCCCTGCATAGAACAAGTTCTATTCTGAGAGTGTGTTCATAAGTCCAATTTGTAAGTCCAGCAAAATTAGCCTAGGTATCCAACTAGCACAATCGGATGTATAATATTGTATAGAATTGTAATAGGTTTATAATGCTTTTTGCACAAATAATATGTACATAAAAAACAAACATAAAAAATAAAAGTTTTAGTATGACAGTACAGTGCCTTGAAAAATACAGTAGTACAGTAGAGCAGCTGACATACGGGGGATGCCATACACGCTTGCACCTTTGACAGTTTGCAACTTGAGGGTTCATATGTAGGGGATATATATATACATTCTTAGAGGGTTCAAGGTTTCCATTAAGTATCACAAAAAAGGCTGGTACTCCCTCACAGTTAGAAACTCTGCTCTGGGCACCAGAGTCCCAGGGCAGGGCGCTAACTCCTGGACCAGGGCTGGTCCCTGGGGCATCCTCTAGACAGGGCGGGCAAGGTGAATTTTTCTGAGCACCCTGAGAAAAAGCCAGTGGAACCCCCCACTCTCTTCCCCAAAAGTGGAAGCTTGCATAAGACGCACCCTGTTCCTGTTGCTTTGCCCAGCCTGCCCTGCCCATGGGGTGTCCAGACCCTGATCTGGAGGAAGGAGAAAGCCCAGTCCAGATGCTTACTTGCCCAGCATCTTCACCTTCTTTGGCCTCAGTTTCCTCACCTGTAGAATGGGGATATGAGTATCTGCTTGGTCAGATGGTTCTGAGAATCAAAGGAGAGGAGTCTCATGGGTTGGGGGCTATTACCCCTGCAGGGCTGGCACTGGGGAACCTTTTGGGCCATTCTCAACTGATGCTTCTTTTCTTCCAGGGAAAGGGCCCTCTGGCCCGCACAGCATGGATATGGGCAGAACGGTTTTTCCTAACTAGGTCTTCTGGGTTGCAGCAGAACAGCATGTGTCTGCTTCTCAAATGTAACAGGTAGGTATTGGGATTAAACGAGAATGTCAGCTCCACCTGAGTAGGAGTTTGGTTTGTTTTGTCCACTGCGTCTCCTCAGGGTCTCAAACATTATCTGGCAAATAGCAAGTATTCAGTAAGTATTTGTTGAGTGACAGATGGGGCCATGGGGAGGGGGCAGCCAGGCATGATCCAGAAAAGTGTGGGGAGAGGCTGTATGTAATATTTTCTCACTCAAAGGCCCAGTTTCAGCTCTGCCACCCACTTTCTGGGTGACCCTGGGCAAATCCCTTGTCCTCTATGGACCTATTTTCCTCTCTGTAGAATGAAGGGATTGGCCCAGGGGGTCTCCAGGCTCCGTCTGGCTCTGAAGCCCTGTGCATTGGTGGAAAGCATAACCTGCTGTGTCTTGAAGGCAGGGTTTGATAGAGGGCAGAGGGACCTCAAGGGGCTGCTCTGCCCTGGGGTCGTGACCAGGGGGTACTCATCCTATGGTGAAATCGGATCTAGGGCTCGGAAGCTGGGGGCCATGGGCAACTTTCCGTGGCCACCCACAGGAGCAAGTGTTCCCGCTCCTGTCCCCAGCCCTTCCTGCTGCAGGAGCTTCCCCTGCTCAGCAAGAGGAAGAGCTACAGACACTCCTCCTTTCTCAGTTTGTGGCTATAAGTCAGGACTCCCTGATGCCTGCTAGAAACTCTAGCTGGGACCCTCCTCCACCCCTGAGCCCTTCACAGCCCCTGGACCCCGGGAAGACACGGGGTGGACACCATGGAGCTTTTACGTAGCTCCGTGTTATCATAAGCCACTAAACACTAAATCTGCTGCTTCTTCCCCTTTGTCTTCTCCCCTGAATTTCTTCTGGGAGTGAGCTAATGGTTACTTTTAGCTATAGCCTGATACAAAGACATATCTAGGCAGACTTCCCTGGTGATTCAATGGATAAGACTCAGCCCTTCCACTGCAAGGGGACTGGGTTTGATCCCCTGGCCAGGGAACTAAGATGCCATGTGTCACATATATGAGTGTGGCAAAAAAAAAAAAAAATCCCCCCAAAACAGACATGTCTAAGGAATATAATTAGTGTTTTATTATCTAATTTAAACAATGAATTTTATCAGCAACAGAGCACATATTTTGTTGTACTGGTGGCCAGTGGACTATTAAAATGAGATTCCTTGTGTCCCTGTGAGAAGTTCCAATGTGTTGTGCCCCCTAGCCCCAGAACTGCACTGCCTCTAGCAACCCCTGAATTCATAGAAAGCACAACCCAATTGCATTGAAAATTACTTATAACCAAAGTAGTAGGTGCTTTTGGGTGAACATCACAGAATTATAGGAGATTTTTTTTTTTTTAAGTGAAATCTGTCCTCTTGCCTCTTACTGTCTAACACTAGCAGCTGAGAGTATCATTCCAGACATTTCTGTGCATATGTCAACTATGCATATGAACATTTGTAGAATTTTTTTGTATAAATAAAATAATAATCTATGTACTGTTCTGCAACACGTAGACCCTTCCAAGCATGTGAGCATGTGAGACTTTGTCATTGTTTGCACGACCACATTAATGGACATTTGGGCCCTTTCCAGTTTTCCATTTTTGCAAACACTGCTGATATGACACTTTGTACCTAATCTTTGTGCAGGTGTATGAATTTATCTGCAAGGTACCTCTCTAGAAGTGGAATTTACTGAGTAAAGAATATACAAAGTGAAATTTTTGTACATTTACGTGTTCACAAATGTAATGTGTGTGTAATTGCTTGTTTCCCCACAATATGGGCAGGACCTCTTTCCAATCCTTATTTATCTGATTGTTGAGAGTTGTATCCCAGTGTTTAAAATTTGCTTTTTTCAACTGTAAGTGAATTTGCACATCTCCTCTAATATTTATGGGCCTTTTATACTTTCCCTGATATCCATTGCCCACTTTTAAGTTGTCTGTTTCTTAATGATTGTAAAAGTGCTTTACATATGAAGGATATCATCAAAAGAAACTTTGACATGTTATCAGATCAGATCAGATCAGATCAGTCGCTCAGTTGTGTCTGACTCTTTGCAACCCCATGAATCGCAGCACACCAGGCCTCCCTGTCCATCACCAACTCCCAGAGTTCAGAGACTCACGTCCATAGTGTCAGTGATGCCATCCAGCCATCTCATCCTCTGTCGTCCCCTTCTCCTCCTGCCCCCAATCCCTCCCAGCATCAGAGTCTTTTCCAGTGAGTCCACTCTTCGCAGGAGGTGGCCAAAGTACTGGAGTTTCAGCTTTAGCATCATTCCTTCCAAAGAAATCCCAGGGCTGATCTCCTTCAGAATGGACTGGTTGGATCTCCTTGCAGTCCAAGGGACTCGCAAGAGTCTTCTCCAACACCACAGTTCAAAAGCATCAATTCTTCGGCACTCAGCCCTTCTTCACAGTCCAACTCTCACATCCATACATGACCACAGGAAAAACCATAGCCTTGACTAGACGAACCTTTGTTGGCAAAGTAATGTCTCTGCTTTTGAATACGTTATCTAGGTTGGTCATAACTTTCCTTCCAAGGAGTAAGCATCTTTTAATTTCATGGCTGCAGTCACCATCTGTAGTGATTTTGGAGCCCAGAAAAATAAAGTCTGACACTGTTTCCACTGTTTCCCCATCTATTTCCCATGAAGTGATGGGACGGGATGCCATGATGTTTGTTTTCTGAATGTTGAGCTTTAAGCCAACTTTTTCACTCTCCTCTTTCACTTTCATCAAGAGGCTCTTTAGTTCCTCTTCACTTTCTGCCATAAGGGTGGTGTCATCTGCATATCTGAGGTTGTTGATAGTTCTCCCGGCAATCTTGATTCCAGCTTGTGTTTCTTTCAGTCCAGCGTTTCTCATGATGTACTCTGCATATAGGTTCAATAAACAGGGTGACAATATACAGCCTTGACGGACTCCTTTTCCTATTTGGAACCAGTCTGTTGTTCCAATGTCCAGTTCTAACTGTTGCTTCCTGACCTGCATACAAATTTCTCAAGAGGCAGATCAGGTGGTCTAGTATTCCCATCTCTTTCAGAATTTTCCACAGTTTATTGTGATCCACACAGTCAAAGGCTTTGGCATAGTCAATAAGCAGAAATAGATGTTTTTCTGGAACTCTCTTGCTTTTTTGATGATCCAGCGGATGTTGGCAATTTGATCTCTGGTTCCTCTGCCTTTTCTAAAACCAGCTTGAACATCAGGAAGTTCACGGTTCACATATTGCTGAAGCCTGGCTTGCAGAATTTTGAGCATTACTTTACTAGCATGTAAGACGTGCAGTAGTTTGAGCATTCTTTGGCATTGCCTTTCTTTGGGATTGGAATGAAAACTGACCTTTTCCAGTCCTGTGGCCACTGCTGAGTTTTCCAAATTTGCTGGCATATTGAGTGCAGCACTTTCACAGCATCATCTTTCAGGATTTGGAATAGCTCAACTGGAATTCCATCACCTCCACTAGCTTTGTTCGTATTGATGCTTTCTAAGGCCCACTTGACTTCACATTCCAGGATGTCTGGCTCTAGGTCAGTGATCACACCATCGTGATTATCTGGGTTGTGAAGATCTTTTTTGTACAGTTCTTCTGTATATTCTTGCCATCTCTTCTTAATATCTTCTGCTTCTGTTAGGTCCATACCATTTCTGTCCTGTATCGAGCCCATCTTTGCATGAAATGTTCCTTTGGTACCTCTGGTTTTCTTGAAAGATCTCTAGTCTTTCCCATTCTGTTGTTTTCCTCTATTTCTTTGCATTGATCGCTGAAGAAGGCTTTCTTATCTCTTCTTGCTATTCTTTGGAACTCTGCCTTCAGATGTTTATATCTTTCATTTTCTCCTTTGCTTTTCGCTTCTCTGTTTTTCACAGCTATTTGTAAGGCCTCCCCAGACAGCCATTTTGCTTTTTTGCATTTCTTTTCCATGGGGATGGTCTTGATCCCTGTCTTCTGTAGAATGTCACAAACCTCATTTCATAGTTCATCAGGCACTCTATCTATCAGATCGAGGCCCTTAAATCTATTTCTCACTTCCACTGTATAATCATAAGGGATTTGATTTAGGTCATACCTGAATAGTATAGTGGTTTTCCCTACTTGGTCCTCCCAGCCACTGCCCCTTGACACGTTCTAATTACTGGCAAATATTTTTTCCTGAATTTGTTTATGTTTTATTGGTTTGGGTCCAACATCTGTGTAGTAACAGGTATCGGCATCCCTTTCATGGAGTACTGGCGTCTTGCCAAGCTGCATTTTTAATACTATAATCCCAGTGTCTGAGAAGATCCTGAATCCACATTTTGAGATTGAGGGGAGAAAGGGTTTTCCCACTTGCAATTGAGAAGTGAGAGCTTGTCCTTTGCTAGGTCTGACATTTGGAGGGAGATAAAGGTAGCCGAGAGACAGCTTGCTGTGTTGGAGAGCCAGCCTGGACCTTAGTGCTCCTCCCAGCTGTCCTGTCCTCCCTCAGCCTCAGTTTGTCTAGATGCAAAATAAGGAGGGTTGAATCAGTTGGACCCCAAGATCACTTCCTGTTGGGAATTTCCTGGTGGTCCAGCAGTTAGGACTCTGTGCTTTGACTGCCAAGGGCCCAGGTTCAATCCCTGGCATGGCCAAAAAAAAAATCACTTCCTGGTTTAATATTTGATGATCTGTTCATACATGATTTGACCTCAGGTTGCTGTCCCATTTGGGATCCATTTCTGGTCCTCCATAAAAGGCCGTAGTAGGACAGGGTAATGAGTAAGGTCCTTTCTGGCACTGAGGACTCCATGGCCTTCACTTGTAGAGTGCCAGCCTTCACTGTGCCTCAGTGGCACCTGAGGAGCAGTCAAAAACATGGATGCCCAGCCGCACCCTGCCCCAGGAAAATTAAACGGGAACTCCTGGAGGTGGGATTTTGATAGATTTTAATGTTCCCAACTGACCAATGCTCCATATGCCTGGGGTTTCCCTGAGATTCTGCATTTCCCCTGAGCTCCAGGCAGTGCTGACGCTCTGGGGTCAGAAACACACTCGCACTAGGAGGCGGGCAGCACCAGCATCCCCGGGAAGCTGCTTAGCAATGCAGAGTCTCATCCTGATGCCCTTTGTCTGGCTTTCCCGAGTGCTTCTGCACTGCTTGTGTGAATATACTTATTCTCAAAAGCAGGGTTTTGGAGGTTATATTGTTGTATTTTCATTTTGATAATTCATCGAACTATACACTTATGATCTTGCCAAGGAGAAAGGACAGGACAGGACAGGACAGGGGTAGGTCATCCTCAACCCCAAAAAGGATCAGGAGCCCTGATGCAGCCACACTCTGCAGTAAGGGCAGCACACATAGGGCATTATTTGGGAGTCGAGAGGATAATGCCGTTGGGTGCCTTTGCTCTTTCTTTTCTTTCTCATTCGTTTTCTTTTTGAAGTACTGTTGATGTACAATATTATATAATTAGCTGTTCAGTCACCAAGTCATGTCTGACTCTTTGTGACCCCGTGGACTGCAGCATGCCAGGCTTCCCTGTCCCTCACCATCTCCTGGCGTTTACCCAAGTTCATGTCCATTGCATTGGTGATGCCACCCAACCATCTCAACCTCTGTCACCACTTTCTTCTTTTGCCTTCAATCTTTCTCAGCATCAGGTTCTTTTCCAATGAGTCCGCTCTTCACATCAGGTGGCCAAAGTATTGGAGCTTTAGTTTCAGCATCAGTCCTTCCAATGAGTATTTAAGGTTGATTTCCTTTAAGGTTGATTGATTTGATCTCCTTGTGAGATCAAGTTTCCTTGTGAGATCAAGTCTCCTTGATCAAGTCTCCAAGGGACTCTCAAGAGTCCTCCAGCATCACAGTTCAAAAGCATCAGTTCTTAGGTACTCTGCTTTCTTTATGGTCCGGCTATCACAATAGTACATGACTATTGGAAAGACCATAGCCTTTATTATAAGGACCTTTGTTGACAAAACAGTGTCTTTGCTTTTTAACACACTGTCTAGGTTTGTCATAGTTTTCATGCCGAGAAGTATTCATCTTCTAATTTCATGGCTACAGTCACCATCCGCAGTGACTTATGTAAGTTACAGGTGTGTAATAAAGTGATTTATAATTTCTAAAGGTTATAGTCCATTGAGTTATTATAAAATGTTGGCTATATTCCCTATGCTTTACAATACATCCTCGTTGCTTATTTTATACATAATAGTTTGTACCTCTTAATTCCTTACCCCAAATCACCCCATGCCCTTCTCTTTTGCTTTTTTTTTTCCTTTTTGTCATGCCATTTGACCTGTGGGATCTTAGTTCCCTGACCAGGGATCGAACCCTGGCCCTTGGCAGTGAAACTATAGAGTCCTAACCACTGGACCACTAGTGAATTTCCAGCTTTTGCTCTCTTTCTAACACAGAAGGAGGAGGTGAAGGGATCACTCAACTACTAAAGAGTACCCTGGGCCTATGGTGTTTAAAGTGGATCTTGAGTGAGCCTCAGTTTCCTCATCTGTACAATGGGGCTAGTGATGCCTCCTTCTCTGAGTTATTCAGTTTTAGGTCAAATGACACTCCAAAAGCAGTTGGCCTGGCACACAGTAGGTGCTCACGTCAATCCAGTCCAGCCCTCAGTGGGGGTTTACCATGAAACAGATAATGGCCGGATCTTGGTGATGAGTCATTCGTTACCCTTAGTGGTGTCAGATGGACCTGGTCTGCCCCTCATTATTGTAGGAACTTAGATGAGTCATTTCATCTCCCTGCACTTCGGTTTGCTTGTTCGTCAGTGCAGACAGTCAAGCCACTTTGGCAGGGTTGTTGTAAGGATTAAATGAGGTCACACGTGTAAAGCGTGGAGGCCTGTTGCAGGCCTGGAGCCAGCCTGAGTTCAGGCTGTGGGTAGCCACCTCCTCCCACTCTGGGGGAGTCCTGGCTTCAGAGAACAGTGTCCCCTTTGACTCTGCCGGCCACCGCGGTCACTATACCACAATCACGGAGTGCTGGAGAGCAAATAGCTCCTGTCAGGCCTGGCCTTTTTCTTGGCTGCTGCTGCTCTGGCCAGCCAGGTTTGGGTTGGCGGGCAGGGTGAGTAGCTTGGCTTTGATGTAAGCTGTACTGAAGCTGAGAAATGGGGGCGTGGGGATCCCAGCCTGCCTCAGTGACTCAGGGCCAGCTCCTAGTCTTTTCCCCAGAGCCTGGCAGAACCCTGCTTGGGGCCAGTAGAGGGAAGCAACTTGGCACCAGGGGGTCCTCATACCTTCCCTAAGACATAGGTATCTACTTTATAGATGGGGAAACTGAGGGGATTACTCCCTAGCTCTGGTGACCACCAGGCTGCATGGGTGGACAGAAGTGCCTCCTGGTTTGCTGTGGATCTGAAGGTCCAGCCCATTCCTTAAGAGTGGCCTGGTCTCCAGGAGACACCCCCTGCCCCATTTAAATGAGTATGTCAGGCCCCACAAACAGGTTTCCTGGGCATCTGATTCATGCCTGGCCCTGAGGCTGGCCAAGGGAGCAAGGAGGATGCACCAGACATAGCCTGTCTCAGGCACAGGTTTGAACTCCAGCTCCGCCACTGGCCAGCTCCAGGGGCAAGCCCCTCTGGGCCTCAGTTCCATCATCTGTAACATAGGATGTAGGGAAAATTGAAGTACTTTCTGTGAAAAGTGATTTTTAAAACTGTACTGTTTATGCAAGTGAGGGATTATTAACATTCCTGAGCTAAAACCCCAGTCTCTGTCACTGAAGAAAAGCTCAGGAGAGAAGGGATGAAGGGCTTTGGCAGGTCACACAGAAGGGATGTACTTCTAGTCAAGAGCCTGGAAGGGGCAGAAGGTTACTCATTTTTCAGAGGAGGAAAAATGGGCCTTAGACAAGGGTTTGCCCAAAGACTGGAGAAGCAGGAATTGACCCCAGCTCTTGGTGGGAGTCCCTAGCCTGGACTGCTGTGCAACCCTGGGAAACGGCAGTAACCTCTCTGGGCCTCAGTTTCCCCCATGCCAATCACACAGAGGGACTGCTGGGGGTGTTTTTCTTCTAAAGCATTTGTGCATCATCTGGCTTCTCTGACTGCTCTGGACAAGGTGGTCCCAGGTCCTTAGGAGGTGAGGAAGGCAGTGAGAACCCCAGCGGACCATGCCAGGGTGGGACCCAAGGCAAGGAGAGAAGTCCAGGTTGCAGGCACGCAGGCCCGAGGTGGGCAGGAGGAGGAAGGGGAGGAGGGAGGGGACTGTTGCCAGGCAGGAAATGTCTGCTGGCTGGCATCAGGCGTGCTGGAGCTAGCATGCTTCCTGTAAGCAGTGCGCACGAGCCTAGTGACCTCACCCCTCAGACATTCTGGGACAGCACCCCCAGTCCAAAGAGGCTGTCCCATTGTCCCCTGGAACAGCAAACGGGCGGCAGCGCCGACCTCTCGGCATCTAAACAACGTCCATTCATTCATCCGTGTTTACCAAGCACCCACTCTGGGCAGGCACCGTGCCAGACACCGGCACGCAGAGACTTGGGAGCCAGGGCAGTGGGCTCACATTTTCCAGCTGGGCCCCCTGTACCTGGAACGGGCGCCAGTCTCCTTGCATGCTCTTTGGATTGGGACTCTGAAGTGGTCATTGATGAGCAAGATCCTGGAGAGTGTGTCAGCCTTGGGGGCAGCAGGAAGATGACCCGTGAACATTGATTTGGCCCCAGTGGTAGCCAAGTACTGCCTCTGTTCCAGGTACAGGGGGCCCAGCTGGAAAATGTAAGCCCACTGCCCTGGCTCCCAAGTCTCTGCATGCCAGTGTCTGGCACGATGCCTGCCCAGAGTGGGTGCTTGGTAAGAAGGCAGGAGGCAGGGTCTGCACCTATTATCTCATTTACTTGCCCAACACTGAATAGGCCATCATCCTCATTTATAGAGATATAGCCTCAGGTGAGTGACCTTGCTTCAGGTCACACAGTTCAAAATGGTTTCAGCCAGGATTCAGATCTGGTTCTTTCCTAGGCACCAAGACCTCAGATTCTGAAACTAGTACCCCTGAACCCCTGACCTGGACCCTCAGTTGGAAACCACCCATTAGCCTAGTGGCTTTGGGCAAGTTGCTTGGGCTCTCTGAGCCTCGGTTTTCTTATTTGTCAAGTGGGGCTGAGGGCGATTAATTCGTAGGATGGCTGTGAAATTTAATTGGGACAGTGGATGTGAAAACAAAAAACAACAACAAAAAAAACTTGTTCACTGGCTGAGGCAAGTGGCTTTAGGAGACCTCATCATTCAGGGGTTTCACCTCTCAGACTTCTCTGGCCACAGAGGACTTGGAAAACTCCCAACCCCTTCCTCTGCCTCCAGGTCTAATCACTCTGAGTCATCAGCCAGAATTGACGGAGTACATCCCAGTTTGCTCGATGTATGGGCAGGGACAGATGGGAGGAATGAGAAGAGAAGGCACAGATGAAGAACAGGATGCTGTGGCTCTGTCCCCTTCCTCTCCTCCCTCAGGAGTCTGAGGATCTTGGGGGGTGAGGAAGGACCATTCTGTATGAAATAATGAGACCAGTACAAGCCACCATAAAGACCTTTTCTGCTCCCATTTCACTTCATGAAGATATCTCAAGTCTTCAGTCATTTCACAGAGGCTCTGAATTGCTAATATTCTCCCCATTTTGCAGATGAGCAAATGAGGAAACTGACACTTGGTCAGGTTTACTTGAAGCCCCTGAGTTAGTAGGCAAGTGGGATTTTAGTCTCTGCTAGTAACCCTGACTCCTCTGTGGAGACTTCCAGAGCCAGGCAAGGGAGGGGGAAGGTCCTCAACAGAGAAAAGGAGAAAGTCTTGCTTTTTACAGCTGTGCAGGACTCTTGCAAAAGCCTTGAGGCAGGTGAGATAGAAGCCACCAGAATAAAAATCCCTGCAGATGTTTGTCCCTCTCCTGCACCCTCCAGAAAGGCCTTCATCCCATCTACCCTAAAACCCTAGAAACCTCTGCCTGCAGTTCTACAGCCTCACTTGGGCTGATAACCTGGTTTTCTGTGGAACTCACCAACCTGGGGCTGTCTACAGGTGCTGGGGCCCTGACGACGGTCTTGGCTGCCACCATTAGCTTGATGACCTTGAGCCCATCACGCCTCTCCAAGCCTCAGTTTTGCCATCTGTTGAACAAGCTTATTAATGAATGTTGTAACTGGAAGGTTGCAGTGGGCATAACCTGGAATGGCTGGCCCAGCAAGCTTCTGAAGTTGACTTCCATGCTTCCCTCTCCCTGGGAACTTCTCCCTTCTCTTTTTCTTCTGCTGAGAGATGGCATCAGATAAAAGGGAGACAGTTTGAGAACTTGAGAAGAATCCTAGACGTTAGCTGCTGATAGCTGAGCTTAAAATCCATCTCTAGGGAATTGCCTGGTGGTCCAGTGGCTAAGAGTCCATGATTCCTGTGGAGGGGGCACCGGTTTGATCCCTGGTTGGGGAACTAAGATCCCACATGCCGCCTGGCCAAACAAAACAATCAATCAAAACCTGTCTCTCCTTTGTACCAGCCCTGATCAAGTACGTTGCTTTTCTGAACTGCAGTTTGCTCCTCTGTAAAATGGGGATATAAGGTCAACCATCCAGAGGGAACTCCCTTCTTTCATCTGGAGGTGGAGAACGTATGCTTAACTGAGAAGCATGCCTCAAAGGTGGTGACGTCTCAGAGGAGTGGGGAAGATGTTTCTGAGTGAGGTTTGGAGGAGGGTTTCTAGTACTTTCTGAAATCAAATCCCTTACATTATAAGTTACTCAGATATAAAACCTGGTTCAGATATTCATAAAGAGAAACAAGCCTGCCCCTGTTTAATCTAGGTCAATGCAATGAAAAATTTTGAGCCTCTGTTGTGTTCAGGAACCATGCAAGGCACTTTGTAGGATGAGGGGGATCATGAATCAGACATGAACTCCGTCTGCCCTCAAGAATCAAAAGAAGTAATGATGACATGAATAGGATATCTCCATGTAACCCTAACAGGCGCCTTGCACAGAACCTGCTACATGTGTGTGCATGCTCAGTCACTTCAGCTGTGTCTGACTCTTTGCAGTCCTATGGACTGTAGTCCTCCTCTGTCCATGGGATTCTCCAGGCAAGAGCACTGGAATAAGTTGCCATGCTTTCCCAACCCAGGGGGAGAACCTGTATCTCTTGCATCTCCTGCATTGCTAGTGGATTCTTTACCCACTGAGCCACCTGGGAAGTCCCATAGTAGGTGCTGAATATGTATTAATTGAAGGTAACAAAACTACAAACTATGATGGGGGGGTAGACCCTGAGTGAGGTGATTTCCCAGAGGTGGGGTCATTTATATTGGGCTTTGACGGCAGCCTAAGAGTCCTCTGCTCCTCCGTTTGTCCACTGATCCTCCATCAAGGCTGATGAAGACCCCAGCAGAGCAAAACCCTAACTTCTCCTCACTCCTGCCCACCAGCCCTCATCTGAACTCTGAGGAGTCTCCGGATGTGAGGAGGAAGTGGCTGGGCTGCGGAAGGCAGGCTCATTTCCAGTGCGGGGCTGGGCCGCCAGCCCCGGGTCCTGTTTACACAGCAAGGCGGACAGGCCGACAAGACTTGGCGGCAAATGCGCTTCTGCCTCTGAGAACAGAAGGGGCTGGCAGATCCTGGCCAGGCCAGGCGCAGAGTGGCCTGTGCCAAGGGGAAAGTCAAATGTAAAGAGTGTTTCCTCCTGGCCAGGCGGCCCCAGACTTTTGTCTCCAGTCTGCAGGCAGTTCCTCCAGTGATTCATAATCAGCGGGAACTTATAAATAAACCCCACCTCGACCTCGCACCACAGCCTGACTGGGACCTGGGCGGGAGCGAGGTAGGGGAGGGCGGGGCTGGGAAATGGGGAGGCCGAGGAGAAGCCCTGAGAAGGCCTGGGGGCCTGGGGTGATGCTAGCCACTGGGCAGGGGCACCTCTGACTCCCTATGGAGGGATTGCAGGGTGTTACCAGCAGTCCTATCCCCCCCGAGGCCTCAGGCATGGGGCCACCAGTCAGAAGCAAGGATCGCTGAGAGGCTGGAACTTTCATCTGCTTCCCAGGAGGGTGGTAGATGAGACTAGGTGGAATTTTGAAATAACTGGCCTTTAAAACCTTTTGGGGAATATAATTTCAAATTCATGAAAAAGTTGCAAAAATAGAACAGAGAACTCCTGTATAACTTGCAGCCAGATTCATCAATTGTTTATATTCTGTCCCATTTTGCTTCATCATTCTTTTTCTCCTATATTTTCTTTTTTGGAACCATCTAAAAATAGGCTTCCAATTATGGAAAACAGTATAAGGTTTCTCAAAGAAACTAAGAATAGAACTACTATATGACCTAGCAATTTCACTCTTGGACATATATCTGATGAAAACAAAAGCACTCATTTGAAAAGATACATGTACTCCAGTATTCATTTTTTTGTTCATTCTAAGTCTCTTCAGTCGTGTCCAACTCTTTGCGCCTCTATGGACTGTAGCCCAGTATCCTGATAGGCTCCTTTGTCCATGGGATTCTCTAGGCAAGAATACTGGAGTGGGTTGCTGTGCCCTTATCCACAGGGCCAATGTTCATAGCAGCATTATTTACAACAGCCAAGGTATGGAAGCAACCTAAGGGTCCGTCAACAGAGTAATGGATAAAAAAGATGTGGTACATATATACAATGAAATACTACTCAGCCATAAAAAGAATGAAAGTTTTATATTTGCAGCAACATGGTTAGACCTAGAAGGTAATATGCTAAGTGAAATAAGTCAGACAGAGAAAGACAAATACTGTATGATATGATATGTGAAATCTAAAAAATACGACGAATGAATATAACAAAAAAGCAAACTCACAGATATGGAGAACAAACCAATGGTTATCAGTGGTTGGGGGCACAACATAGGGGTGGGGAATAGGAGTACAAACTATATTATGTGTAAGACAGGCTCAAGGGTATGTTGTACAACATGGCAAATATAGCCAGCATTTTGTAAATGGAGCATAACCTTTAAAAATTATATAAAGATAGTAAAAATAGGCTTCTAGCATCACACCTCTGTGCCCCGTATGCCTTCACTGTGCATTTCCTGAAACAGCCATTGTTTGGAATTCTGATCAACCACTTACTAATGTATTCCAGGGCAAGATGTTCAGGTCTTGTGTCCTCTGTGAAGCAGGGCTGCAAGGACCCCTTACCAAGGAGAAGGTGAGGAGAAGTAATAGTGGAAATATCTATCAGAACAGTAAAGATAGGCACAGCTCATTATTTTGTGCAAAGCAACTTGCATACATTATGTCGTTTGACCTGCACAGATGAAACAGGCTCAGAGACGGTATATAATTTGTCCAAGATCACACAGCAGGCTAGGCTTTGATATACACAGTAAGCACTGAACTAATCCTGGGGCCTGTCCTCATCCTTATTTGCTGCATGATTGTGATCAAGGGCTGGGTTCCTAGGCCTCTGTTTCCCCTTGTGATATGGGCACTGCTATCTCCGGGGTGCTGGGTGGGGAGGGAATGCAAGATGCTTCTGCACGCAGCCCAGCTCTCCAGTTTCTTGGAAGAAATACTTCCTGTGGAGTGGAAGCTGCTCCAGCAGTCAAACCAGCCTCTCTGAATTCTTCAGGTCGCTTTATGATCCAGGTTTAAACCTCTCTTGCAGATTGTCTCTGGAAACTGCGAAATCTGACCAGAAGGCCCTTAGCCTCCCAGGCTCTGTAGCTTCTGCAGTGATGAGGCCTGACCACCAGATGGCTCCACAGAGGCCACTGCTCTCTCAGGGAAGAGGAGGTAGGTGTTCGTCCAGGGGTGGTTTTAATGTGATTTCTCTCCTTGGGAGTGAGAGCAACCATGCTGTCTTCCCTTTGGCTTCAGGTTGCAGAGAAACAGGAGGGAAGCAGGTCTCCATGGTCCCTTGGCCCGCACTCTCTGCTTTACAGGGGTTGCTACCTGGTTGAGCAAGGCCCGGGACTGTAACAGCTGCTGGATTTCTCTAGACCTCAGTTTCGAACATTTGCAGAAAGGGGCAAGTCCCTTCTGCCTGGCTTTCTTCATGGGGTCTGGATGGCAGGTCAAACACCAAGCCTCCATTCCCACATCTGAAATTGGTATAATAGTAGAGGTTGTTGTGTGTCGTCATGAGGATGAAGAGCTGCCCACATATGAAGAGATTTGAGGGTTAAGCCTGCAGCCACCTACATGTGAGCTCTGGGATCTTCCTTCAGCTTCCAGAACAGCTTCCTTTATAAACTGTAGCGCAGGACTTCAGAGTGGGAGGCCTCAGGGCTCATTTCACCTGTACCTTCCATTCCTCAGAGGAAAGTCCGGAGAGCAACAGTGGACTCGCCCAAGGTCTTACCACCCCATCTGACCACACTGGAAGCCACGCCCACTAACCCTGGGTCAGGGGACAGCTTGCATTAACTCTTTTCTCCCCTCTGCCCAGAGACCCAGTGGAGAGACCCAGAGTTGGGAAGGGCTGGTACAACGGGGGCAGGAATGGGCACAGAGTGGGCCACCATGAGCTGAAGGCCGGGCTGCAAAAGAGCTCAGTTTAGAACCCAAGGAACCTCCCTTCTCCTGAGGGACAGCCAGTGCCCCTGCCCCCCCCAAGGTCTTCCATGCCCCTAGGGGCTCACCTGCCCAGACCCTGGGGCAGGGGGGGATTTCTTTTTGAGGTTTGAACATTCTACAGGGAACTTGCTGGATTTCTATTCCTACAGTGTATCTAAGCTTTTATTTATGAAACAAGGTTTCTGTTCTTGGTTAATTAGTGGGCTCCTATAAACCCTCTCCCCCAGCTCAGGATGTGGAGGGCAGGGGGAAAAACCAATAAAAATATAAAAATATGGAACTCCAGATGCACTGGACAGGGCCAGCCTTCCTGCCTGGAGAGAGGGAGGGACGTATTACCCCAAATTAGTAACTGCCAGAATCCCAGGCTGATAACAAGCATATTTTGGGAAGAACATGCTACTAACTTGACCTCATTCACACACAACTGTAACAGACTGATGGAGTGGCTTTTTCTTCAGCAAGTTTGAATGTGGGAGGAGAGAGGGGTCCTGAGAGCCTGGGAGTGGGGTGAGGAGGCACCAGCAGGAGCTGGGGGTAGGCAACAAAGAATGAAAGCTGAGGGCTCCAGGGACTGACAGTACTGCCCATGCGCCAAAAGGAAATGGACCACTGACTTTCAGGAGAGGCCTACCTGGGTTGGGAGAGGGGCAGATACTCAATTTCCATGAGTCAGTGTTTTCTCTTAGGGGAGAAAAGCAGGGTACTGTAACCTCCAGTTTCCCCCGGAGGAAGGGTTCCTGCAGGCCCAGCCTCATGCCTGGCTCTCTGCAGAGCCCCTCAACTGCCCCCGGGGGGGAGCAGGACTGTCAGCTGTCAGTAGACTGAGGCCCAGAGAAAGAGAAGGACTTGCCCAAGAGCTGAGTTAGTACAAAATGCCTAGAAGAACCAAGGTCTCCTGGTCAGTTGCCTTTTACTCACGTTCTGCCTGAATATGAAGTTAGGCCAAATCAGTATTCCTGGCTCTGTGATCCTGGACCTTGCCAAGATCAGTTTTCCTCATCTGTAAAATGGGAGACTATCTCTTACCCACTGGAGTTGATGATAGGATTTGGTACTATACGAAATGCCCTGGCATATAGTCGGCATGCAATCAATGGTGGCTATAATAAAGAGGAGTCCAATCTTACTTCAGGGCATGGTTCTTGAGGTCATTTAATGCAAAGACTGGAAGATGGTGAAGGACAAGGGAAGCCTGGCGTGCTGGTCGCCAAGAGTCAGACACGACTAAGCCACTGAACAACAATGCAAAGAAAGAAACAAAACAAAAAATAGACCAAACCCTTGAAAATCCTTTAGGAAGTCACCGAGAAGAGGTAAATACTTATTCGGGGTAAGTGGGGAAGAAAGTAGAAGGCTTTAGGATTGCCAAGGAGCCAAAGGGTGAGACGTATGACAGGCAAACTGTATCCAGTGGACGGGGTGCTACGCAGGCCTAGCAGGTACAGGAGGGTCAGCGCCAGAATGGGCAGGGCCTTGAATGCCAGGCGGAGAAGTCCGGACCGGCTGGCTGCTGTCAGGAGATGTTTAATTTTGGCAGTGGGGTGATTAAAGGGAGGTTCCCTGTGTGCGTGAATTTCCACCCACCTCCAGGGTTGTTTCTCTGCTGGAGAGCCGGGGCCAATTTATGGCTCCTGGCTGCCCCTATGCAGCCTCTCCCAGCCCTCCTCCTCCCTGGCTGTCTGGCAGCCAACTGAGTTTTATGTGGGGAATCTGAGGAATTTGAAAAGGCAAAATGCAAATGCCACTGTTGGAGATTTCCTTGTCAGCCTCCAGAGGGGAAAGGCCCCTCTTTGTGGGTTAAGGAAGAGTGGCTCTCTCGGGCCCCAAAGAGCATCCCCATCTGTGGGGATGCTCAGGGCCAGTTCCTTGACCCCCATCTGTGAGAAGCAGGCAGTGTCACCATAAACAAGCACTCTCCTCTGGAGCTCTTGGAGAGCCAAGCTGGGTAACAGAGAGAAGTCCTTGGACACTGTAAAGAGCCTGCCGCACGCCCTGTGTTGAGACAGTAATGACGATTCCTGAGTGCCCTCCTTTCACAGAGGAGGGAGTCGACAGAGGAGGGAATGGGGAGACTTTTTGTCTGGGGGTCACCGGGGCCGACCTGGACAGGGGCCAGGGGCCCAGCGCTGATGGGACCGGGTGGCGGCCTGGTGCAATGAGCGCGCTGAGGTCGCGGGGCGGTCCCGGGTCTCGCACGTCCCGAGACCCTCAGGGCCTCGCCACCGCCCCCGGACCTGCCCCGGCTGGTGTGTGTGTTGGGGGGTTGGGGGGAGCGGTGTGGGGCGGCCGGGAGCTGGGAACTGGGAGCCGGGAGCCGCGCCCGAACTCGGGCGCCTCTATCTCCCGCGGCCACGGCGTCTCCGAGTCTCGGCGGCCCGAGCGCCGGGCGTTATCTGCTCTTGCCCGGCCGGGCCCCTTCCCGCCTTCCCGCCAGGCCGGGGCCGCCGTGGCGACTGGCTGCTCCCGCCTTATCATCGGCTGCCCCCGCCAGCGAGCTGGGGCCCAAGTCTGACCCCCGCCCCTGCCGCTCCGCGGACCGCCCCCTCCCGTCCCGGACAGCCACCCACCCACCCAGATGCCCCCTCCCAGGGTGGCCCCCTACCCGATGTCCCTCTCAGAGCGGCCCCTTCTGGGGCCAAGCTGCGGGAGCGCTTTCCCCAAGGGGCACGGCATCAGAAAAGGGTGTTTGTCAGATTTGTCCTTTTCTTAAAAGGCAAGCCTAACTATGGTTAATCCCATTTTAGTCACGTTTTAAAGGATTTCATAAGAGAGGCAAAGTTATGCAAAACAAAACAAAAGCAGTCAATCCCTAAACCCACTATACATCAGGGCTGGGCAGGGGCGGGGTGGGATAGAGTGCTTATTCATCAGGTCGCCCTAAACCGCTTCTGCTCAGGGCTTACTGTGTTAAGTGTGACACCCCTTGGAAGGGAAGCTTCCCCACCTAAGTACTGGAATCTGTAGGCCATAAAGCTTCCCGTAGAGTTGGTGGCAGAAAACAAGGGTGCAGCCCTTTGTAATAGCAATTTGGCAGTATAGACAGAAAGCCATAAAAGTATTCATACACTTTGACTCAGTAATCTCACTCTGGGAATGTATCCCAAGGAAATAGTTCAACAGCAGTGAAAGAAAAAGACAAAAGCAGAAAACGGTGGGTCCATCCATCTGTAAAGCTAGTGAACGTATCTTTCTGAGCGAAAAGTTGGAATACACAAATTGCATGGAACTGGGTTCGTACTCACCATGGTGCCACCGTGAACCCATCAACAAACCTCAAATAAGTGTCTTAACCTCACTGAAGTTCCCTTTTTGTTTCTGGGAGGTGGATAACCTCACCACTCAGAGGACTTTCATAGGAATTCCAGGAGACAGCCTGTGAAAGCATCTAGTACAGGGTTTGAGGGCAGAGGAAGAACGTAAGAAGTGTTTATTTCCCTCCTTTCTTCATCCTTACAGAAATGAAAATATGGAGTATTTCAGGTCACATTTGTAAATACTAGAGAAAGTGCACACGGTATGTTAAGAGCTTGGGATTTTTAAGTCCTTCAAACTTGGATTGGGCTAGAATCCTAGCACCACTTACTTCCTAGCTGTGTAATCTTGACAAGATATATTTCCTCATTTATTAAAAAATGATGATAGAATTTACCCTGTAACTGTTGTGAGGGTTAAATGAGGTAGTATGTGGAATGTGTTTAGGTCTGTGCCTGGCATATAATAAGCACTCAGTAACTGGTAGCTATTATTATTATTAAGTAGTATTTAGAACTAAATTCAATACCCCCAAATACTCCAAGTTAAATGTCATTATATCCTTTGTGGAATACGATGCAGCATTTAAAAAGAGTGAGATAATCAACATAAACTAATGATGCACATGATAAGTGAAAAAAAGACTTGCCTCTATCTGGATAAGTGACTGAAATATGAAAAATTAGAAGTACAAATATAAGTTTAGGGAAAGTCTTATACAATATTGAGAGTAAGGAGGATCTTCTCAAGAAAGCCAGGAAACCAGGACCATAAAGGAAAAGACAGATTAGAACATATCAGGTATTTAAATGTCTCCATGGTCAGAGGCCCTGTAAACAAGTCTAGAGACAATCATAGATGAGAAGTGTTTGTTACATACAGATAGATAAGAGCTTCACTTTTCTCATACCTTCAAGACCCCTCATGCAGAATTCCTACAAACTAATTGGGAAAAGACAAACAATAGAAAAATGGATGAAATTACTTCACAGAAGAGGAAATGCAATCATGAGAAAGGCAGACCTCCTCCCCATTTGTTGGGGAGATGCAAATAAAACCATAAACAAAATACAATTTTTCACCAGGCACTAACTATTAAAATAGAAATGGGCATGCCCTTTGCCCCACCAATTCCATTTTCAGAACTATCCATAAAAAATAATATCCATAAAAAAAAAATAATTTATTTTTTACTCTAGTGCTCTTCACAGTGACAGTCCCCATGTCTGCCTCTTAGGGCATGAGTGGATGAATTTGGTTACATCCATGCCAATGGATACTGTAGACTTCTAAGAAGGAGCTTGTTGAATCTCTGTGCAGTAACTTGCACGGTTGTCTGTTCTGTTAGGTATAAAAAGGCAATTGTGTAGTAGTGTGTAAAGTATGATCCCATTTTGTGTTTAAAGAAAGTGTGTGTGTGGTGTGTATGAGAGAGAGAGAGAGAGAGAGAGAAAGCCTCCAAGACTTCACTAGGATAAATGTTGGTTATGTTTGCCTGAACGTAAAGAAAAGTGGGTATATATACTGAAAGGGGGCAAGAGGTTTTGTCCAGTTTTCTTTTTTTCCAGTTTTATTGAGATATAATATTATACACATTTAAGGGGTACAATATAATGAATGAAAGTGAAAGTCGGTCAGTTGTGTCCAACTCTTTGTGACCCCATGGACTATGCAGTCCATGGAATTCTCCAGGCGAGAATACTGGACTGGTAGACTTTCCCTTCTCCAGGGGATCTTCCCAACCCAGGGATTGAACCCAGGTCTCCCCTATTGCAGGCGGATTCTTTACCAGCTGAGCCACCAGGGAAGCCCAAGAATACTGGAGTGGGTAGCCTATCCCTTCTCCAGAGGATCTTCCCAACCCAGGGATCCAACCGGGGTCTTCTGCATTGCAGGCAGATTCTTCACCAGCTGAGCTCCCAAGTGGTGCTAATGGTAAAGAATCTGCCCGCCAATGCAGGAGATGCAAGAGATATGGTTTTAATCCCTGGGTCGGAAAGATCCCCTAGACTAGGAAATGGCCACCCACTCCAGTATTTTTGCCTGGGAAACCCCATAGATAGAGGAGCCTGGCAAGCTACAGTCCATGGGATCGCAAAGAGTCGGACACAACTTAGTGAAACAACAACAATAATACTTTATATATATTTATACATACACACACATATACATATATATGTGATCATCACAATACATTTAGTTAACATCCATCACCTAACATATTTTTTTCTCATGATGAGAACTTTTAGGACCTGCTCCTTGAATATTTCCAAACAGCTTTGTTAACTGTAGTCACCATGCTGTATATTCCCAGAGCATAAGTAGAAGTTTATACCTTTGACCAGCTTCACCCATTTCTCCCACCCTCTACTTCTGGGAACCACCAATCTGTTTGCCCATTTGTGTAGTTTGACATTTTCGGCTTCATTTGTAGAAATTCTGAATGTGAGATTTATAAACCCTTCCTTCCCTGCAGGTGAGCCTGTGGAGAGGCTCCTGCCAGCCTGTTCTGGGTTTCTTGGTGGTGGGAGGAGAGGGGGGGTGTTCTCAGGTCCCCATCTCTCTCTAACCTCTGGCTCGCTGCAGCAGCATGTGTTGTTGGAGTTTGGGAAAATGACAAACAGATTTGATCACACACAACAAAACAAGAGAGTTTGCAAGGCAATATGATCCCCGGTTGAGTTTTTGTGAGAAGGAACAGCCTGTGTCTGTGAGTGTGTCGAAGGGCTGGGAGGACCTGGCTGACTGCTAAAGTGGGGTGTGCTGAAGGGGGTTTTATTTTTGCACGTCTCGTTTGCATTTTTCTACACTGTGCATTATTGCTTTTGCAAGGATAAAACAACGGAGTATCTTTTCTCCTGAAGTATACTGTTGTATTTTTGTACTGCGATTGCAAGGAGAAAATGTGGACAAACACCAGAATTTGGGTTTGGATGATGGGACCCAACCCCACTACAATTTTTTTTTTTTTTAAGATTTGTGCCTTTTTTTTTTCATAAAATTATCATCTTAACCATTTTTAAGTGTACAGTGCAGTAGTGTTAACTATCATATAACAGATCTGCAGAACTTTTTCATCTTGCATAACAGAGGCTCTATATCAACTGAACGTATTCCCATCTCCCCCTTCCTTCAGCCTATGGAAACCACAGTCTAATAGTACTTTCTTTCTCTGTGAATTTGACTACTTTAGAAACCTCATATAAATGGAATCATGTAGTATTTGTCTTTTCCTGGCTGACTTACTTTACTTAGCATAATATCCTTGGGGTTTGTCCATGTTGTAACTTATGACAAGATTTCTTTCTTTTTTTAAAGGCTAAATAACATTCCTTTGTGTATATAGGCTACATTTTGTTTAGTTCTTCAAAGGAAATTTAAGCTGCTTTCACCTCTTCAGTTTTCTGAATAATGCTACAATCAACATGGATATGCAAATATCTCTTCAAGATCCTGTTTTCAATTCTTTTGATATATACTTCTATGGGCTGAATGTTCCTATACTCCCAAATTCCTGTGTCGAAATTCTAATCCTAATGTGATGGTGTTTGGAGATGGAGCCTTTGGGTGGTAATTAGGCCATGAGGGTGGAGCCCTCACGAATAGGATTAGTGCCCTTATCCTTATAAGAAGAGGCCAGAGAGGTCCCTAGCTTGCTGCTGTGTGAGGACACAGTGAGAAATCAGCACTCTGCAACCCAGAAGAGGGCTCTCACCAGAACCTGACCATGCTGATAGCTTGATCTTTGATCCCCAGCCTCCAGCACTATGAGGAACAATTTTCTATGAGGAACAACTACGAGCCACCCAGTCTATGACATTTTGTTATAGCAACCCAAGTAGACTAAGGCATATACCAAGAAGTAGAATTGCTGGATCATCCACTCCAGTATTCTTGCCTGGAGAATCCCATGGAGAGGGGAGCCTGGCAGGCTATGGTCCATAGGGATGCAAAGAGTTGGACATGACTAAATTGACTGAGTACACACGCATGTACATGCTAATTCTATTTTTAACTTTTTTGAGGAAAGATCATACTATTTCCCACAGCAGCTATATCATTTTACATTCCACCAACAGTTCCAATTTCTCCACATCTTTGTCAGCACTTGTTATTTTCTGTTTTTTTTTTGATAGTGACCATCCTAATGGATCTGAGATGATATTTTGTTGTGTTTTGATTTGCATTTCTCTGATGGTTGTGATATTGAGCATCTTTTCATATGCTCGTTGACCATCTATATATCTTCTTTGGAGAAGAGTCTATTCAAGTCCTTTTTCCATTTTTTCATTGGGTTGTTTATGTATTTATTTGCTATTGGTTTGTTATGGATACTAACCCCTTATTATATATATGATTTGCAAATACTTCCTGCCATTCTGTGTGTTGCCTTTTCACTCTGTTTTCTTTGCTGTGTGAAAATGTTAAGGTTTGGTGTCTTCCCACATGTGTTTTTTGCTTAGGTTACCTGTGCTTTTAGTGTCATATCTGAGAAATTATTGCCAACTCCAATGTTTTAAAGTTCCTTCCCAGTTTTCTATGAGTAGTTTTATAGTTTCAGGTCTTACCCATCTTGAGTTGATTTTTGTATATAGTGTTAGATAAGAATCTAAATTCATTCTTTTGCATGTAGATACCCAGTTTCCCCAACACCAGCTGTTGGAAAGACTATCCTTTCCCCATTGTGTAGTCTTGGCATCTTTGTTGAAGATCATCTGACCATACACAAGGGTTTATTTCTGGGCTCTCTATTCTGTTCTATTGGTGTAAACATCTGTCTGTATGCCATTACCATACTGTTTTGGTTGCTGTAACTCTGTAATATGTTTTGAAAGCAAGATGTATGAGGCCTCCAACTTTGTTTTTCTTTCCCCCTGTATTTTAATGTGGCAAATTTCTATCAAGTAAAGTTTGAACTGTTATCCCTGGTTTGCAGGCTGGGAAGATCCAGGGGAGGACATGGAATTGGATTTTCACCTGGGGAAGCTCTGGTAAGCATACACAGAGTGGATGACCACTAACTGTTTGCCCACCCAGCCATCTGGCACTCTCTTTCTTGGTCTGCTCAGCCTGCACTAGCCCACAGTGGTTGGCTAGGGGTGGTAATGTTGCTTTCTTTTTCATCTTTCATTTCCTTCTTTTTTTTCTCTCTCCCTTCCCTCCCTCCCTTCTTTCCTATCCTTCACTTATTTCTTTCCTTCTCCTTCCTTCCTTTTTCTAGCCCAGTTAAATTGAGTGACTTGCCTAAAGCAACTAAGGAGTGACCCAAGGCCCAGGTCTACTGACTTTTGTTGCTCTCCTCAGGGAAGAGGGAAGTATCATGTCTGTAACCCCTACCACTGTCCAGGCTTCAGGTGAGGTACTTTGCTCTAAAGCATGATGTGAGCTAGGTTTATTGAGTCCATTTCCTTATCTGCAGATCTTAGATGAGGACAATGATGCTTAGCTGGCTAGTACCCTGCATGAGGTTTCACAGCTGTTGTTTCAAGGGCCTTTGTTTGAATCATGAAATGTGTCTTCCTAACAGCATTCTGAGGATGGTGCTTGTTCCCCCATGTTCCAGATGAGGAACAGGTGACTTTGAGCCCAGAGTCACCCAGGAAGTTTACACAGGAGCTGGGATCCAAACCGAGTCAAACCCTTGATCCCATGCTTCTCATCATCACACACTGTTCTGGACTCTGCTCAGGTGCCCCCCACCCCAACCTCCTGACAGAAGCCACTTAGCCAGATCTCCACAATCATTGTCATTGTGTTCCCAATGCCCATTTTATTATAATTGAGTAGGTTAAGGGTTGATTGTGTTCTCCTTGTCCTTTCACCACGAATGATAGATGGAGCTACAGCTTCTAAAGTGCAGAGCACCCCATAATCTCAGACACATTAGGGGCATGTGTGAAGCCACAGGTGCAGGAAAGCCTTGAAGACTGTTTCACCAAGTTGTGGGGAAGGGCATTCCAGCAAGATAGGACACCATAAGCCTGAAATAATGCCATCAATCAACGTCTACCAGCATTTACTCTGTATACACCCTGTGCATGCATGCTAAATTGCTTCAGTTGTGTCTGACTCTTTGCGACCCTCTGGACTGTAGCCCACCAGGTTACTCTGTCCATGGGATTCTCCCGGCATGGGATTCTCCCACCTACTGGAGCGGGTTGCCATTTCCTCCTCCAGGGGATCTTCCTGGCCCAGGAATTGAACCCATGTCTATTATGTCTCTCGCATTTGCAGGCTAATTCTTTACCACTAGTGCCACCTGGGAAGCCCGTATAGACTCTGTCCCTATGACTATTCTTGGGCTTCCCTTATGGCTCAGTTATCCGCCTGCAATATGGGGGACCTGAGTTCGATCCCTAGGTTGGGAAGATCCCCTGGAGAAGGGAAAGGCTACCCACTCCAGTATTCTGGCCTGGAGAATCCCATGGACTGTAGAGTCCATGGGGTCACAAAGGGTCAGACACGACTGAGCGACTTTCACATCATATGACTATCATAAGTACTCCGTATGTATTAATTCATTTAATCCACGAACAATTCTCTGAAGAAGGTACTACTATTAGTCTCACTTTACAGAGAAGGAAAGAGACTCAGCAAGGCCTAGGAACCTGCCCAAAGATACATAGCTAGACTGAGGAGGGCACCGGGCCAGGCTGAGGCCCCAGGACTCCATGTGGAGAAAAGGCTGTGTGTGTGGGAAAGGCATTTTCTTTTCTTTTTTTTTTTTTAAGCAAAAGGGGGTCCTTTGTTGAAGAGGCAGCTGTGCAGAGCTCCTAGACCTTCAGAAGCCAGGTTATGAACCCTCTGTAAGCTCCCCTGCAAAATGGGAACAATGATTATCGCTCCCCTAATTTTCTCTTTCCAAGCCTTCCCCTCTTCTGCAGCAGAGAGAATTCTCAACTTTGCAGCAAAGCTCTGGGGTGCCAGGCGTGTTGGTCCCAGGAGGACCCTGCTCCCGCAGTGCAAGGCTAAAGTGAGGCCTCTCCTCAGGTCCCGCGAGCTTGTGTCCCCGGCAGTGCTGTCCACCACGGGACTGGGGAGCTGGGGGGGTTTCTTCCTGCAAGCTCCCCCTCTGCGGGAGCCTGTACCTGTCAGGCTCAGAGACCCAGGAATAGCAGCGTACCCAGAGTGACCTCGAATCCCTGGCTCTGCCCCTCACTTGCCCTGTGACCTGGGGCAAGTGTCTTAACCTCCTGGAACCTTTGTTGGCTTCCTTGGGTGGTTATGAGAGTAAATGAGTTTATATGTATAAGGCGCTCAGAACAGTGCCTGGCACAGAGTAGTTGCTACATAGTGGGCTATTGTTTTTATAATGCCACAAATACTTATGGAGCCTCTGGGTGCTGGGAAGATGGGGTGAATAAGGCAGAGCTTTTCCAGGCCCTCACGGAACCCAGCATCTACTAGGGTGATCAGCTGTCCTTTTTGCTAGAGCCCTTTCCTAGGATGTGGGTTTATCAGTGCCCAAACAGGGAAAGTCCGTGGTGAGCTGGATTGGTGGGCCACCCTACCATCTAGTGGGGATACAGATAATTAAGAGGCCATCCCAGGCTGTCCAGCAGAAAAGTTTGGGGGTCATGGAAGCACTGAGTTGGGGGTGAGTGAAGCTTGGGATCAGGGAGGGCTTCCGAAAGGAGAAGGGCATTTAAGCTGAGACCTGGAGGATGAGAGAGGATGAGCTGAGTGAAGGAGAGGTGCGGGAGAGGGGAGTGCACAAGCAGACAAACGCATGTGGGCAGAGCTGGAAGGCAGTGAGGTTGTGGCCCCCAGGTGGGTGCTCGGGGAGGATGTAAGGGGCAGTGTGGCAGAGATGAACATGCATATATTTGCTTATATACAACGGTTGTCTTTTGGGGAAAGCATTGGGGGAGGGGGTGCTGGAGAAAAGGGTTAGAAATCCTATGGAGCTTTTGAACTGTGGGAATGTAATACCTATACCAAAAGATAAAATAATCTAAACCAACAACCACGCATGCCTGTGCTCACCCCTCCCCCATGCCCAGCTCATTCCAGCCGGGGGCCTGCGGATGGTGACTGCAGGACCCCCTGACAAGGGCTGTCCCAGTCCCAGGGGCACCAAGCTGGCCCAGGAAGGGGAAGAGGGCGCAGCCAAATGTCTGCTGCCTGGGCCTTCCCCCAGGCCAGCTGTAGACGGAACTAAACAGGCCAGCTTATCAGCTGTTGCCACTACGTCCCACTCAGTGGAGCTGGGCTCATTGCTGGAAAAGTGGCCCCCAGCCCTTTGCCAGGGACAGCACTGGCCCAGGGTGGGGGACCCTGGGAGGCATTTTCCCAGGGGTCAGCCTGTGGTGGGAGGTCTGGGGGAGTGTAGAGAGCCAGGCCTGGGGTCCAGGAGTTGGTCTGCTGCAGACTCACTCTGGGATATTAAAGGATAAACTTTCAGTGTTTTAAAATTATACAAATATTGAGGGTGAGAGAAGGGGCAGAAAGTGAGATCGTGGGATGGCATCATCGACTCAATGGACATGAATTTGAGCAAACTTCAGAAGGTAGTGAAGGACAGGGAAGCCTGGCGTGTTGCAGTCCATGGGATTGCAGTCAGGCATGACTTGGCTACTGAACAACAACAATCTCCCAGAATGCATTCTCTTTGTAAAATAATCACACTGTTCTTCAGCATATGAAATATAAGTTCCCCTTCTCTGGAAATGGATGTGTTAGGTACCAGGTCTGGGCTGTATCTGTGAGGTACACACTCTCAGTCAGTCCTCACAGACCCATGGGGAGGTGGGCACCTTGTGCTCATTTATCAGATGAGCAAGCCAAGGCCCAGATGGTAAAGGTTTGTTCTTGGTCCCAGGGCAGGGGAGTGGCAGAGCTGGCTTCAAGACTCCATCCCCACCAGTCCTGCCCGCAAGGCGGGGTGGGACGGAGGGCCTGTCCCGGGGTCAGGAGAGCTAGGCCCCACCCGGTCTTGAAGGGTGTGTGGCCTCGGCCCCCCGACCCCGTCTTCTCTGCTTCCAGCTGAGGAAAGGTGTGGGCGCCAGCTCTGTGCCCATGCACTCCGTTCCAGGGGCCGAGCCCAGTCCTGGGCTGCCAGCCCTGCCTCCTTCCCAGATGCCCATCCCTCCCATTTGCAGGAGGCTGGCCTCGAACTCTGGACCCTTGCCCCCTTGGAAGGGGTTTTTGTGTGATTTGGGAAGGACAAAGAACAACTTTCATCAACAGGGCAGAAATTACATGGTGGGCATTCCTGGCAGGCACTGGAGAATGTGATGCTAGCCCTGGGTCCGGGGCAGGCATCATTGAGCCATGGACCTCTGTTTCTAATTACAGCATGAATGTGGGCAGCTGGACCCAAATATTTTGCAGGATCCTAGTAAAAGGTTGCTAACCAGTTCCTCTCATGGTGATCGGCTGGGGCTTGGAGGTGGGGGAGATGGATTCACAGGTTGGAAGGGAAGTCAGGGAGGAGGGGCAAGGACTTCTCAAAAAGCAGTGATGGGTGATGTGATATGAAAGCAAAGAGGAACAGAGCCCCTGCTTTGGGAAGCAGACAGGCCTGAGTTTGAATCTAGGCTGGTGACCTCCCGGCTGTATAACCTTGGGTGAGTCACTTAGCCTTATTGCTTTTCAGAGTCTTAGCTTCTCAACTCCAAAATAGAGACATCTTTCTTGCAAGGATATCATGAAGACCATAGTGTGTGGGCTTCCCTGGTGGCTCAGATGGTAAAGAATCTGCCTGCAGTGTGGGAGACTTGGGTTCCATCCCCGTGTCAGGAAGATCCCCTGGAGAAGCGAATGGCAACCCACTCCAGTATTCTGGCCTGGAGAATTCCACAGACAGAGGGGCCTGGCAGGCTACAGTCCATGGGATTGCAAAGAGTCGGACATGACTGAGCGACTAACACACACATAGTGTGTATAGCATTTAGCACAGAGCCTTTACATGGCAGGTGGAAAGAAAGAAACTCTTTATGTCCCAGGGTAAGAATGAAAGCTTGGAATTCTGTTAATTTTATAATTTTGAAAATTAGTTTCTTTCTGTAAAGCAATATATGATCATGGTCAAAATATTAGTATATAGAGATAAAAAGAAGCCACCAGTACTCCCTTCTTCAATTATTATTGTTATTATTTATTACCAGTAAGTGTTAGTGGTGAGATTTAAGGCGTCAGAGGGGGCTGATGGCCTAAATAATCTCAGTGTATCTCATATTATTCTGCTTAGGTTGAATGTGTAAGCTACTGCCTTCCCTCAAAGGAAGGTAGTCTGCAGGGCAGCTGACCCTTGCGTTGATGATGGCGGAAGCTGCCGCTTCCCTGGGAGCACACCAGCCTCAGCCTGAAGGTGTGCCCTGCCCAGGCCCTCCTGGCAGCATGTCAGTGAGATATGACTGAAAAGGTCGAAAAAGTAAAGGTTTGGAGCCCCGCAGACCTGGATTCCAACCTGGCTTTGGCTCTAAGATGTTTTATAAAATTTTTTTTAAATCCTTTTGAAGAAATGGTACAAAGGATTGTAATACATTTAGAAAAGTCTAAGGAGAAAACTATAAACTCTACCACCCAGAGGAGGCCATGGTGGCCATCCTCTGGGAGCATTCTTCCTGTTCTAAGTGTGGGTTTATTTGATTTCGGAGAAGGCAATGGCACCCCACTCCAGTACTCTTGCCTGGAAAGTTCCATGGACGGAGGAGCCTGGTAGGCTGCAGTCCATGGGGTCTCGGAGAGTCAGACACGACTGAGCGACTTAACTTTCACTTTTCACTTTCATGCATTGGAGAAGGAAATGCAACCCACTCCGGTGTTCTTGCCTGGAGAATCCCAGGGACGGAGGAGCCTGGTAGGCTTCCGTCTATGGGGTCATACAGAGTCGGACACGACTGAAGCGACTTAGCAGCAGCAGCAGCAGCAGCAAGCAGGGTCACATGATGTATGCTCTTTGTATCATGTGTCATGGCAACTGCCTGATTCAGCAGCCCCTCATAGCTCAGTTGGTAAAGAATCTGCCTGCAACGTAGGAGACCCTGGTTCGATTCCTGGGTCGGGAAGATCCCCTGGAGAAGGGATAGGCTACCCACTCCAGTATTCTTGGGTTTCCCTTGTGGCTCAGCTGGTAAAGAATCTGCCTGCAATGTGGGAGACCTGGGTTCGATCCCTGGGTTGGGAAGATTCCCTGGAGAAGGGAAAGTCTACCCACTCCAGTATTCTGGCCTGGAGAATTCCATAGACTGTATAGTCCATGGGGTTGCAAAAAGTCAGACACGACAGAGCGATTCTCACTTTTACTTTTCACTTTCACATAGAGGGGTAGAGAGGAGACAGATGGCTCCACCACACTGTGGGGCCTCTTGTGGGGGTCACACTGAGATGCTGAACTTGTATTCTATTTGTTTTTTGGGGGGCTGGTGGGAGGGGCATGCCACACAGCTTCTGAGATCTTAGTTCCCTAACCAGGGATTGAACTCCGGCCATGGCTGTGAAAGTGCAGAGTGCTAACAACTGGACCACCAGGGAAGTCCCTGACCTTGTATTGTTAATGTATCCCCCGCTCTGTTGTGTCCCAGTCAGGGGCTGGGAGCGCTTCATACACACAGGGAGAGGAGCAGCAGGAAGGCTTATCAGCTGGGATCAAGGGTCCCATGTATGCTGGACCATTCTCCTGGGAGCCAGCACAGCACGGTGGTTAAAGAGTTAATGCTGGCACCAGGTCACCTGGTTGAAACCCCAGCTCTGTCCTTGCTGTCTGTCTCACCTTGGGTGTGTGCCTTGACCTCCCTGTGCCTTGGTTTCCTCATTGGCAAACCAGGGGATAATAATAGAACCTCCCTTACAGGGCTGCCTGAAGTTTAAATGAGTTAATTCAAATAAAGCACTTAACATTCCTGGCACAAGGTGAGTGATTCATAAGTGGTGGTTGTTATTAACGCCACCCTTATTATTCTATGGCCACATTGCTCAGTCGGTGGAGCCAGCAGGCAGCCCCAGGTCCCTGGGGGCCAAACTGGCCTGGGGCCAGGTGCTCTAGGCTCCCACATGGCCCTGCCCCTCCCTGCTTGGAACTTGCTCTCTGTGGATCTTGTTCACCAAAAGCACCCAGCCTTTAGCAAGGTTTGGGGGAGCAGAGATTCAAACCCACGTAAGCCCACTGTTATTCCTGGCTAGGCTCTCCATCCCCCAGGCCAGCAGCAGAGCCAGAGAAACTGTTGTTCTTGTGGTGGTTGTTTTATAAAAACTGGCCATTTCGGGCCCTCTCAGTGACTTCCCACTTCACACAGTAGGAAACCCGAGGCCCAGAGAAGTGGCGTGGTACCGTCACCTGCTGCTCGGTGGAGCAAGCCTCCAGGTGCCGAGCAAGAGCTCTTTCCCAGGCCCCGGGTGGTGGTCTGCCCAGACCTGCCTCTGTGTCCATGGTACAGCCTTGCTGCTGCCTGGATTTGGCTTGAGTCTCTGTTCATCCAGCTCTGTGCTCAGCTAGTGCTCACTCTGCAGGACTGTGGAGGTGCGTCTCTCATCCTCTGTGTTACAGAGGAGGCAACTGGGCCCAGAGAAGGGAACTGCTTAGCAGCTCTGGGTCACCCCATGAACCAGGACGGGGGAGCCACAGCCCAAGGCTCCTGGAGCCCGGGCCAGTGCTGGGTCACTCCCCACCCCACCTTTCTGTCCAGTCAGTGCACTGTCTGAGCACATCCACAAAGGAGCTGGAGCCCTGGGGGAGTGATTGGGCACCAGAAGAGGAGCAGGTGGAGAATGGCTCTAAAGCCAGGCCTGAGACAAAGGACAGAGACTAGAAGGTGGCTCAGGCCTGGACTTATACGCCAGGAGGGGGCCCTCTATCCACCTTAGGATGAGGGGCGGAGAGGGAGAAGGCCAGGCTTGTGCTTCTGCAGGTGGGGAGACTGAGGCAGAGAGCTTCAGAGCAAGCGAGTGATTGACTGGGTCCAGAGGAGTCCACACCAGTGCCTTTTGCTTTCAGCCCTGGGACGTCTAAAGCTCTGGTGCAGGCACCCCATGTCCCCGAGGGCACCCCTAGACCAGAGGGATCTAAAAGCAAGTGGTGAAGCCCACTCTGCCTCCTACTTGCAGGGTGACTTCGGGCCAAATCACAGCCCTTCCTGGGCCTCAGTTTCCTCATCTTCACAATGCATTAGTGGTCATCACTGGCCCCTGAGGACTGACATAGCAGATGTGACTTTTTTTTGAAAATTATAAAGTGAAGGGCATGTGTGAGGTTCATAAAGAGAATATACAAAGCAAAACAAAACCAGAGGGTGGAGGCTAGTTACAATCATCTAAGGAGAAAAGTTACGAGTGAGTGATAGTCGCTCAGTCGTGTCCAGCTCTTTGTGATCCCATGGACTCTAGCCTGCCAGGCTCCTCTGTCCATGGGATTCTCTAGGCAAGAATACTAGAGTGGGTTGCCATTTCCTTCTCTAACAAAGTTATTATGGGAGGTACCCAAACTCTCTCTATATTTTTAATATTGTTGTTCATATTTGGTTATTAAGTTGTCTTTTTATTGCCCCTTAGACAGACTTTACCACAGTGTAAGGAAACTTCATGGGAAATAGATGGGGAAACAGTGGAAACAGTGTCAGACTTTATTTTTGGGGGCTTCAAAATCACTGCAGATGGTGATTTCAGCCATGAATTTAAAAGACGCTTACTCCTTGGAAGCAAAGTTATGACCAACCTAGATAGTATATTAAAAAGCAGAGACGTTACTTTGCCAACAAAGGTCCGTCTAGTCAAGGCTATGGTTTTTCCAGTGGTCATGTATGGGTGTGAGAGTTGGACTGTGAAGAAGGCTGAGCGCCGAAGAATTGATGCTTTTAAACTGTGGTGTTGGAGAAGACTCTTGAGAGTCCCTTGGACTGCAAGGAGATCCAACCAGTTCATCCTAAAGGAGATCAGTCCTGGGTGTTCACTGGAAGGACTGATGCTAAAGCTGAAAGTCCAGTACATTGGCCACCTCATGCGAAGAGTTGACTCATTGGAAAAGACTGTGATGCTGGGAGGGATTGGGAGCAGGAGGAGAAGGGGACGACAGAGGATGAGATGGCTGGATGGCATCACTGACTCAATGGACGTGAGATGAGTGAACTTCAGGAGCTGGTGATGGACAGGGAGGCCTAGTGTGCTGCGATTCATGGGGTTGCAAAGAGTCAGACACGACTGAGCGACTCAACTGAACTGAACTGAAGGAAACAGAAGCAGAAAAAGGAAGAAAGAGAGAGAGAAAAGAAGGAAAAGGAAGAAGGAAGGGATGGAGGAAACCCATAGTTAACCTTTTGGCAGAGCTCCTTTTTTCTATGTATGTCTCAAAATATCTACATGTATACGTATGCGGAAGACTATAGAATAATATTTATATATTGCTTTACACAGTTTTCTCTATTTTTCATGTGCCAATATTCAGTAACAGTTCACCTTAACAGCAAGGGTTTCTGGACAGTGCCCGGTTCCTTCAGTGCCGTGGAGGATCTGTGGTGAGGGGAAACTGTGGTTTGGTGAAGCAGCCACTGTAGGTCTAAGCAGTTTAAGTGACAGATAGGGTAACACCCTGAGGTTCCTACCTCCAGGCATCTTCCCCGGCTGGGAGGCTGGGAATGGAGCCAGAGGCCTAGGAGGCCTTCTGGAGGTGAGGCGACAATGCTGGCTGTGGGGGGCACTTGGACGGTGCCCGGGGGAGAAGCTGCACCCAAGCCCTCCTCTGCCAGCTCATGGGGCCTCTGCCCCATGCTCTGGGGATGGCTTTCTCCTCAGAGACTTACCACTTTGCAGAGCCCATAGAGTGCTGCCCCTCCTGCTGGGGGCTCCTGGGTGTGGGCCACACAGCATGGAGGGCGCGGGGCAGCGCCTGTGGCTACGGCTGGCCTCACTCCCTGCTCTGCCATCTAGACCACGAGTCCCTGAGAGGAGACTTTGTTCCACGGCAGCGAGGTCCAAGACTACTCTTCGGAACCTGAGGATGGCCTCGAAGGGGCAGGGAAGAGGGAAGGGGGTAGTCTGCCTGGGCCTCAAGGCATCCGATCTCACCTGTCCTATGATAGCTGACAACAGTGAGGCCCAAGGCCCCCAGCAAGTGATGGAAGTGCCAGGCCAGATGACCAGCTAGGGTCATTTCACGCCATCTCCCCTGCGGTAGAGCCTTGCCGCCGACATCACAGTCCCTGCAGGCAGACTGCCGGGGACTAATTCCATGAGCACACTCACTGTTGAGTGTGTGACCGCAGGCCAGTTACTTAACTTCTCTGGGCCTGTTTCCTACAGATGCTTGTAAGAGTTGTCACATACTGCATAGGACCGCTGTGAAGCTTAAACCAGTCAACCCACGTGAAGCACTTTGAGCAGTGCACGCTCACAGGAAGAGCACATCAGCACAAGCCGTTTGCTTTCCGGTTCCCCGGGGAAGATGTAGGCCAACGTAGGTCCCCTCCCTGCCCTCACCAAAGTCTTGCTTCCCCTAATTTTCTGAGCCGGCAGAACACAGCAGTGTGATGACGTCGCCGGTGGGTGCCCTCGGCTGAGGGATGGTCCTCTCCCCATTGCCTTCTCCCTGGGTGTGTCCTGCAGGAGCCTGTGTGGTATGGATGCTTTTCTCCGCCGTGTCACCTGGGATAACCATTTACCCTCTCTGGAGAAACAGCTGGACTTCAGGACAGTGACAGCTCCTTCCAGGGCCAGGTGGAGGGTTCTGAGATGCAGCCCGAAACGGGGTGGCTTGGCAGATGGGAAGTTGTGAGTGTTATGGGCTTAACTGTGCTCAACACCCCCATTCATATATTGAAGTCCTAACCCCTAGTGCCTCAGAATATGACTGCATTGGAGATAGGGCCTCCTAAAAGGTAACTAGGGGGACCTCCCTGGTGGCCCAGTAGCTGACTCTGTGCTGCCAATGCAGGTGCCGGTTCCATCCCTGGTCAGGGAACCAGATCCCGCATGCCATAACTAAAGATCCCAAGTGCTACCACTAAGACCCACCACAACCAAATTAAAAAATAAGAAATATTTTTTCAAAAAAGTAACTAGGCTAAAATAAGGCCATGAGAGTGGGCCCTAATGTGATGTGACTGGTGTCCTTCTGAGAAGAGATTCTGTAGGACAGACCCCCGTAGAAGGACACAAGAAGATGCAAGAAGAAGGAGGCCATCTGCAGGACAAGGAGGGATGTCTCAGAGGAAGAGACCAGCCCCAGTGACATCTTGATCTTGGACTTCTAGCCTCCAGAAGTGTGAGAGGCTTAAACAAATTTCTGCTTTTTAAACCATCCTGTCTGTGGTTATTTATTATGGCAGTTCCAGCAAATGAATGGGCTGGAGGTTGTCTGTCTAGCCCCGTAAGTACTGTCTGTCTTTGATATACCAGGTTGCCAGGACCTGTAGAAGGTGAGGACCAGGAGCCCTGATGCTTCCAAAAGAGGAGAGAGTCCTTTGTTGTTGGGCTGTGGGCCCTGGGATCTCTGGGGTGATTAAAAAAATAGCCCTGGCCATTTCTGTCTTCGCCAGTCTAGATCTCCAAGGTGGGTATTCGTAGTCCCATTTCTCAAAAGGAGAAATGGAAGCTCAGAAAGTCACCTGCCCAAGGATTCCTGCCTTGGTCTGCATGTCCCCACCCCACATTCTTTACTGCACACCCTACTGCTTCTCCGTGAAGGCCCCCCAAGGCGCCCCGGGTGGGCCTGGGCCCTGTCACTGGGTGGAGGGGGACCCCAGCCCCCTGCACCCTGGGGACAAGGGAGAGCTGGGAAGGCACAGCGTGGGGCCGGAACGTCCTCCCCCAGCTTTCCTCGGTTCTGCTCTGTTGTCCCTTTGCTCAGCCAGGCCCTGTTATCTTCCTCTGAGTCTGACGCCTAGCTCTTCCTGTTTAAAATTCAGACTCTGGACTTTTCCTTTGGGGGCGGTTGTGTGTTTGTTTTGTGTTTTGGATTCTCCCTCAGCCCCTGTCTCTGGCACTTTAGGTCACCAACCCCATTTTCAGGACCCCAGGGCCCCGGTGAGTGAGGGGTCCTCTGCCCGATGCTCTGGCGGGGGCACTGGAGTGGCAGGGAGGAGGAAGGAGCCTGTCACTTGTTCCCCGGCTGTAACAAGCAGGGTCAGTTTTTCCTGCCCCAGTGCCGTCTTCTCACTCGTGGCCCCTCCCGTACCCCAGCCCATGCCGAGTGTCTCTGCAACATTCTGCTTGGAGCCCAGCACCTCCCAGGGAAGGAGATTCAGCCACAGAACAAGGAAAAACGGTACGGATGTGAGGTGCACTGAGGAACTCTACTCCTGAGAGTGGAGACAGGGCCCTGGGGAACATGGCCTGTGCTACCTGTATGGAAGGGAGCCCTGGGTTGCCACACTGGCTTCCACCCTCTGCTGTGGGAGGTTGGGCACACCAAGTTCTCTCTGGACCTCAGCTTTGTCACAGAAAGGTGGCTGAGGACTTGAGCCAGCCGGCCCCTGTGGGCCTCCCAGCCTGATGAGCTGTGATATTTTAGGGGTTCATCCCATGTTCCTAGGGACTCCATGTGGCATGATTGTGGGAAGACACAGGGCACAGAGAGCTGTCGGGGTGAGGTGTGCATGGTCTCCAAGGAACAGACCCAGGACCACCTCCTCCAGGCAGACCTCCTTCTCTAAGGCTCTCCAGTACTCCCCTGCCCCCACCCCCACCAGCAGCATCGGGAAGGCTTCAGGCTTGGAGTGAGACTGTGTGGGAAGGCTTGTAACCTCCCCAGCCTCAGTGGTGTGCATCTTCGTCAAATGGAGATGATGTCTGTCTCGTAGGCTGCCGATGGCTCCCAGCGCATGGGAGAGGCTGTGCGAATGGTGGGTCTGGTTGTCATCACCTCCTGATGGAGAGTGTAGGTGAGGAGCTGTGAATTCCTAGAGGGCAGGCCTGCTTGTGTCCCCTTGGCCCAGGGACCACTGAGTGAGACGGAGTGCCTCAGGGGACACGGCGTCAGGCACCTCTCGAGTCCCACCTCACATCCCCTTGGCTTACCTGTGTATTCCAACTCCTGCCAAGGCAACCAGCTCTGCACAGCTGTAAAGTCATGGCCTCTTGCCTGGCAGCTGGCTTAGCACTTGCCTTCGCCCCCAAGTGATGAGAATAAGTGGATAATATTCCCTTTCCAACCTGAGCTGCCCTCTGAGAGTCCCAACAGGGCGGAGCCTAGTTGCCCTCAGTTTGACTAGCTTGCTGATGCCCCTTCGGTTGACTCTCCTTTCTCCCTTATTTCACTCATCTCGGCACCTCATTTCTGACTTTGGGGTGCAGCTGAGAGAGGCCAGAGTCCTCGAGGAAGGTCCCCAGGGATCGCAGTCAGTGTGCGAGCGGTGGTCAGCGTTATCCCAGGCTGAAACCTCAGACTAAACCCAGCCGTCCGAGCTGGAGTCTCAAGACGGAGTCTGGTCCTGCCCAGAGCCTCCGGCCAGATTCTCTCTGCGCCTTTTCTCCCCCGCCCGGCAAGCTCGGGCTGCATTGCCCTGCCATGTGGATGGAGCGGCTGGATGTAAGAGGAAGATTGCCTGTCCACCCAGGTGTCATGCATCCCATTGGCTCCCCAAGGAAGGACCAGAACCGAGCCATGCTGCACCCCTTTCCTCCTTTTGTTGGCAGGTTTTAGACTATCTTTTCTGGTTATTGACTTTAGAAAAAAACAGCAGCTAGCTCTTCTTCTCCATCTCTCAGCCCTTCCTCTTTGAGCCCTTCGAGAAGGCTGCAAAGCTCAGGGGCAGGAGTCTAGGAGGCTTCCCACCCCTACTCCAGAGCCCTGGAGCCATGGACAAGGGGACAGCTGGTTCCCTGAGGGCCTTGCAGAGGCCCAGGTGTTCGGAGCATGGGCTTGTTACTCAACCTCCTAGGTTTCAGTTCCCTCATCAATAAAGGAGGAACGGTATAGCCCAGCCCACCTCAGAGGGCCTGGGAAGACCAAGTCAGAGAACATAGAAAATCGGCCTGGTACATGGTGAGCTGGGTCTACTGGATTTCGGTGTTCTAAGAGGATCCCTGCCTCCTCAGATGACAGCATCAGGTTTTGGCAGACTTGGGTGAGGAATGGGGAGGGAGAGAACCTGGAGCTTAGAGCAGAGAACCAGCTCCCAGCCTGGCTTTCCTCTGGCTGGTGGTGGGACTCTGGCCCTGTCAGAGGCTCCAAGATACCACTTGAGCTTGGGATAATTGTGGAGGAGCTCCAGTGAAGCTGAAGGGCCCGTGCACTGGGGCCTGTTCCTGCCCCAGCCAGCTTGGACACTCGGACAGGCAGGCATAGTGATCGCTGGGCAGCCGGCTCCCAGCAGCCTGCCGCCAGCTCCCCAGGCCTCCTGTCTGCACGTCCTGCCCTGCCCAGCCCGCCGGGGTGGCTGAGGGTTTGGAGCCGATGGAAATCAGTGTGCCCTTCCCTCCTTTGTCTGCTGGTGCTTCCTTCCCTTCACAGCGTGCTTTCTTTTTTTCTGGTTTATCAGGCCCTGGGGAAAGCCGGGGCCAGTCAGACTCCCAGCCGAGCACCCTGGGAAGCCGCCAGCCGGGAGCACAGCAGACGGCTCCGTCTCTGGGGCAAGCAGCTCAGCCATCACCCCCCTCCACCTGACCCCGGCAGCACCCGCCTGGCCTGGCGGATAGCCCCTCTCCCAGCATGGGGGAAGCCACTCGGGGTCCTTGGCTTCCAAAGCCTCCTTTTCAGACTGGAAGACTCAGGGATGCATAGGATATACTGAGGCCCCCCTCCTTACTTTAGGAGGGAGGAAACTGAGGCCCAGGAGCAGGAAGTGCCTGGAGGGCCTAGCTCCCAGCTCAGGGCTCCTACCAGCACGCAGCTGCCTGTCTTCTCCTTCTAGGCAACAAGAAAGTCAAGGGATCTGTGTCCTGAGAGTCCTGGCTGTGCACCCCAGCCCTGCCACTCACAACGAACACCTGTGCTTTGCCTCAGTTTACAAGTCTGTACAATGGGCACAGTGGTATGGGCCCCACAGGCTGTTTTGAAGGCTATAGGCAATAATACACATGACTGCCCACCCTAGAGCAGGCATTTCCATAGGGACCATATTACCCTCCAGGGGGCAAAAACTGGTTCAGGAAAAGGGTATGAAAAGAATCTTGAATCATGGATATACATATGGTACTTAGACATACAGTATATCTGGGGTACTAGAGCTTTTTAGTGGGAAGAGAATGGGAAAAACTGCCTACAGAGTCACCTAGAGGGCAGGGGTTGGCAATGAAACAGGTGGAAAGCACTGCTGCTGAGTTGGTCTGTGCCTCTGCTCAGTCTCTCCCTCTCTTCTCTCTCTGGTCCTGGCCAGCACGGGCTTTACAGTAACATCAGGGATCAGGTTATGCTCATTTTCTCAGAAACTGCTGAGAATACAGTGGGATCTCTCAAGTTTTAACACTGAGAACTCACTCATTGGTCCATGCATCCATCCATTGACCTTGGCCTGAGGTCACAAAGGTACACCTTAGAGCAGGGTGCAAGGTGGCAGTGACGCTGGTTCCAGCTCTCAACAAACAGGGCAAATGGCAGGGCAACGCATAGCCTGGACTGAAGGAAGTACAAAGCCTGTGGGCAGGCTAGGTGTGGTGGCAAACTTGTCCCACGAAGAGAGGAGGGGGCACTGGGGGTAGGCTTTGATGGATATGTATGTACCTCCTTCCTCAGCCCCTTAAGGGTCTGTGGCCTGGAGCCTTGCCCACTGCCTGTGTCTCGGCATCTTGGTGTCATTGGCCTACAGCTGGTATTTGATGTGGTTCAGCTGGGAGGGCTGGGTGCACCCGTTTATTTGGCTTGGCTGGGCTGCCGTGGCGCACAATGCTGCCTTAGTCTAGAAAAGCTCATGGGCGCCTGGGGAAGTGGGATGGGAAAGGCTTGCCCCGGTCTAGAGATTCTGACTGCACTCAGCTGCCTGGGTAACCAGCAAGCCCAGCTGACCTCCTGGCCATCAAGCACATCTCGGGTGGAAGGGAGAGGAGGGGGAGGGCAGCAGGCACAGAGATTGCCCGGCTGATGCTGGAAGCCATCAAGCCTCGCCGGCCAACAGAGATGACTCTGAAGCAACTGCTTCAGCCCTGAGCTTAGAATACAGACAGGGAAACTGAGGCATAGAGTCAAGAAGGCCTCTGCCCCAGAACCCATCAGCTGGCTGGAATCATAGAAGCTGAGTGGCACAGGATCTCAAAGGTTACTTGGTCCAATTCTATGAATTCTTTTTCTCAACATTTGTCTTAAAAAAACGGGGATGGTCTGGAAAACCACACACCAGTTGAGTATCGCCATAACTGCCTTTAGCGGTTGTTATATGTCAGGGATGAGGCTAAGTGCCCCACTTCTAGAATAGAGCCCATTTTGTAAGTGAGGACACTGGGGCTCAGAGAAGTCAAGCAACCTGCTGAAGGGCGCAGAGCGGCTAAGCCGTACAACCAGGACTGAATTCAGATCTAGGCGGATGCATGTGCTTGTACCCCTGACCGCTTGGCAATATGGCCTCTTGTTGTTCAAGGTGGACTTGTGGCTGAACGACATCACTTGATTCTTGCTGATTTCTATTTTCTAATTTGTCTTCAGTGACTATAAGATCCTTGTATAGTAATCAGCTAAATGAAAACATTAGTTGTATATATGTGTGTATTTCAGTGATTCTAAACTAGTATCAGGGAATTTCTGCAGTTCTGAGTGTCTGTGGGCATCTGTGTACACCCCCTCCAAGCCCAATGTATCATTTTTTAAGCAGCAGCTCCCTTTCAAAAGTTATTAAAGTCTTTAGTCTTCCCTCCCTACAACTTAACCAACTGTAAAGTCACTGGTGCCTTTTGAAAACACACTTAATCCTGAAAGTTTCCACACCCAGATGCTGAGGCTCTAGGGAAAATGCTGTCCTGGGGACCCAGGATCCTGAGGTCTGGCCTATCACCCTGCTCCTAAGCAAGCCCTTAACCCACTCTGGGCCTCAGTTTCTCCATCAGTCAAAGACAGGTTGTGCCAGATGAGCTCTGAGGACCCTACATGCCCTCACAGTCCTGTTTGAGAAGTGTTCTGTCAACCACAGAGAGTCAGGCACCTTGAGTTTTCCCAGTCTCAAATAACTTTACCCGCCAAGCTATCTGCAGAGTAAAGCAGGCCACCCATTCTGGGAAATAGCCCACTGGGTAATCCCTCCAACGTGAGTCTGTGCATGCACAGTTCATCAGGGTTCTGCTTTGTGTACGCAGAGGATGAAACATAGATACCCTCCTGCGGCGCAGCCTTAGACCGCTCACCAGCTTATCAGGCTTGGATGCTGTGTCTCAGGGGTTGATCTCTAAGGGGGATCTAGCGCAAAGGGCTGTTTCATGTATGTATCCCTTCTTGGAGGATTTGCAGTTGATCAGGAAAGATAAGAGGACAACGCTTATCAGAAGGTAGAGGAGATCTAAGGGGATTTTCAGAATGAGGGACAGGCACTGCAGGATGTCTTCCTGAGGCCTCCCGCAGCCCCTCTGTGTCAGCCAGTCCGGCTGGCATGAAGGGGTCTGGCCAGTGGTGATATCTCCATCTTTAAACAGGCTTCCACTGCAGTCACCCTGCTGGTCTAGCCTAGGGCTGTGCTGTTACTCTCTGTCTGTCCCTGATGTCCCATCTTTCTGTGGCCATGACTCCCTCTGTCGCATGGTGTGACGTGTGTGAGTGTGGAGTTGCTTCAGTTGTGTCTGATTCTTTGTGATCCCATGGACTGTAGTCCTGACCATATAGAAAAGGCAAAGTTCTGTCTTTCCCATCTATCACCAACACCAACTGGAGAAATACAGGGAGCAAGCAGAGCCAGGAGTCAAGGGAGGCTTCCCGGAGGAGGTCTCTGAGCAGAGTCTGGCGATCACTAGGCAGAAGAAAGAGCCTGTGCAAACACGCGTCTAGAGAATAGCAGTGTGAGGGCTGGGGAGGGCTGGTGGGAGATGAGACTGTAAGTCCTGGACCTCAGAAGGCATGGAAGCTGTGCCTGGAAACCTGGGCTTGTTCTGAGGCTGATCAGGAACCAGAGAACCAGCACGGAGCGGAGAGCAGAAGACAGATGTGTTTTAGAGAAGCAGTTGGTATGGGAAGGGAGAAGAGCTGATGAGTTTGAGATGGGAGGGGGATGGGTGGAGTCAGGTGATTGTGAGAGAGAGCAGGAGAGGTCAAGGCGGACTCAAGTTTCTGGCTGGGGGTGGAGTGTGCAGGATCTAAATAGGTCCTCTGGGGGCAGGATGCCTTCAGGGAAACCAAGAAAAGCCAGGTGGGATGTCCACTGTGCAGGAGACAAAGGTATTTGGACTGAGGGTGAAAAGAGTTGAGAGTCATTTGTGAACAGGGGTGGTTGAGTCTGTGACCATGGGTGAAGCTGTCTGGACAGTGTGTGGGGGGTTGGGGGGGGCGTGCAGGCAGGGAAGTGAGCCTGAAGCCAGCATGATGCTGGACACAGAGTGGGCATTCAGGAAGGGAAAGGCAAGCAGAGAGGATCATGTGAGGTTTGGCCACACAGAGGTCACCTATGAACCTGTCAAAACCAGTTCAATGGAGAGATGAGGCAGAAGCCAAATGGACCAGCTGAGGCCCTGGCATCTCTTTCATGGGCACCTGCAACAGCCTCCTGTCTGGCCCCCACTCTATCCCAACCCCTTCGAGTCCATTCACCACACAGTGGCCAAAGGACTCTTAAATACACCCAGGTCACGGCACTCCCAGATTTCTCATGTTCTCTGCCATCTCATCACCATCCCTACCATAGACCACCAGTCTTTGATGCCTTTTGGACTCTACCCACTGCCCATTCTTGTTCGGGGCCCCTGTTCTGAAAAGGGGGCCTGTTTCAAGCTTCTCTGACCTCTGGGGGTGCTCTATCCCAGCTTCAGCATCTTCACATGGGATCTCCTCATGGCCCGTACCTCATTCTTTTCTCCTTAGTCTGCCCAGCCTTCAGATCTCTGGGCAAACTGCCTTCTAAAGGGGACTTCCCTGGTGGTCCAGTGGTTAAGAATCTGCCTTGCAATGCAGGGAACACAGGCTTGATCCCTGGTTGGGGAACTAAGATTCCACATGCCATGGAGCAACTAAACCCACGAGCCACAACTAGAGAGTCTGTGTGCCCACAACAAGTTGTACTGCAATAAAAGAGCCTTCATGACAAAACAAAGATCCCATGTGCCGAAACTAAGACCTGACCCAGCAGGATAAACAAATAAATATACCTAAACTACCTTCTAAAGGAAGTGTCCCTGAACCCCGCACCCCAGTCCAAAGTAGGGCAGTTCTCTTGTTTCATATGCACTGTACCCCGCTGCAAAACACTCCTCAGAGCTGCAAATAAGTTTTTAATTGTATTTGTCATCTGTCTTTCTCTTTAGAACGTGAAATACTGTGGGGACCAGTTCTGCTGTGTCCTCCAGAAACTGCAATGCCAGGCACGGTGCCTGGCATGGAGTAAGTGCCTAGTAAATTTGCATGAATGTGTATTAGTGAAGAAAAACTCATACAACAGGATGAAAAGAAGTATACGGAGCCAGGTGGCCTGTTGAGCAAGAAGTTGTAGAAAGACGGAGTGTGATCCTTGCAGGGAACAGAGGCCTTCCTCAAGCCTGTCTCTCAGTCTGTTTCAAAGAATAATAGTAAAAATTGTTGGGTACAGTGTGTGGTCAGTCAGTGTTGGTAAGCAGACCTTTGCCAACCTCCGGAGTCTTAAAGTGCACCCCTATTGGGCTCCAGGGAGGTCCCACAAAGTATCCTTTCAAGATGGGGAGTCCCTCAGGGCAGGAAGCCTCTATTCCTGACCACCACCCCAATGCAATTGTTCTTTCGAGCTCAACACCTCTTTCCCCCAGTGGAGGACAGCCAGCTGGCAGTGGGGTGCTAGGGCGTCCTGGCTTCAGGCCCCTTCGTTCAAAGTTCCTAGCAACCCCTGCCTGCCCTAGTTCCTGGACCACGGAGCCCCCAAGATTGAGACCCCTGTCCTAGGCCTGTCCCAGTGGGATGGACCCCCACTGGGCAGGGGTGCACCCCAGCCTCTGGGAGGCAGAGGCAGGGTCCTAACAGGGTAAGCCCAGGGAAGGAGTCCCACGCTCATCGTTCGCGCCCCAGCCTCCGCCCTGATGGCCCTCCCCGCGCCTGCCCGCCACCGGATGCTGGAGTTCGGTTTTCTTGACCCGGTGGGGCTGGGGAGGGGCCACCCGCTGAGCCGCCGCCTTATCGCGCCCTGTCTCCGCGCTGTCTCCTGCCGCCAGCCCCGGGCTGGCCAGCCTTCCCCCCTAACCGGCTCCGGCTCCTGGCTCCACACTGGCGGGATGGTCCCTCTGGGCTCCCTGAGGGCAAAGCTGGGGTGGGGGTGTCCCGCAGAGCAGAGCTGCACTTCTCCCCCCGCCTCTCCCCGCCCCTCCCCGCGTGTCCCCCTGGGGTCTGGGGAGGGTGTGGGAGATGGGGCTGCTGGCGGGTGGAGGGGCCTCTGAGAGGGCAGGGAGCCCTAAACCGCCCCCCACCCGCCTTGGCTGCTGATGTGGGAGGAGCTGGCCAACTTGGAACAGCCGCAAGGGCGTTTTTTTTTGGGAGATTGCCCCATCCCCATTTTATAGAAGAGATACTTGGGGCCCAGAGAAGAACACAACTGGCCAGAGCGGCTCCCCGACGCCTGTCAGGACCTTCCCCATCCGGGGTCTAGAGAGGCATTCGTTTCTCAGTGGCTCGGTGCCCGCGGCAGAGAGGCAGGGCCGGCTGAGCCCCTCAGGGTGCCAACGTCCAGTGTGGTCTGTCGGGGCCCAGGCCCCGGCAGCAAAAATGGCTGGGTTCCTCCAGCAGTGAGGAGAGAGACAGCTGAGTCCCCGCCTAGCGGGTCCCTGTTCTCAGCACGCCTGCCCCCTTGCTCTGGTTGCTCCTTCTGCTTAAAATGCCCTCTTTGTCTTAGATTACAGGAATCCTCCTCTCTCTAAGGTGCCACCCAAGACCACCTTTGTCCCTAGGTAGTGGTGGGACTGGAATCTTATACACGAAAGAAGGACAAGGAGGCACCTCTCTGCCCCCTCCCTGCTGCAGGCGTCTGTTTTTTTTAGCAATCCAGGCGGTCACAGGTAAAGACGCTGGGGATGGGGGCAAGTGATCTAACCTGCTGTCTGGAGTTGTAAGGGAGGTCAGTCCTGCAGGGTACAGCTGAGGGTGAGTCTGAGTACAGATTATGTGCAGCCAACAACAGACCCTCCTCTGCCCACTGCTAATGCCGTGGGGCATGAAGAGCTGAGAGGCAGTGATGAGGAACTCCGGCAGGGGTAGAGCAGGCATTGTGGTGTTCTGGGGAGGAGTGAAGCCAGGGATTACTCAGGAGGGGAGGTTTGAACTGGTCTGGGGTAGATAATAGGAAGAAAAGAGGAGGAAGGTGGAGGGCCCAGCACAGGCGAAGCCTGGAGGCCCAGCGATGGAAGGATGGAGGGGCACTGGGGGAGGTGGTGATGAAAGGATGAACAGGGGCCAGACTGAGAAGGTCTTACACCCCAAGGCAAGAACAGAAGAGCGGGTTTCATATTACATGACTGTTAGTTCACCACACTAAAAAAAAAAAAAAGATAATAATAATGACAATAATAATAGGTTTATACCCATCTTATAGTCAAGCAAACTGCAGCTCGGGCAAATGACTCGGCCACGACCACATCAGTAACTGGGAGATCTGGAATTGGAGCCCAGATCGTCCTGTCATAGAAGCCCAGGCTGCTTGCTGCCTTCCTGCCAGAGCCTCCAGAGTAGGAGTTGTGGGGAGGCCTTGGCTTCTATTTGTCCCTCCCACCTCTTGCCCTATTTTTATGAATGAGAACACCGAAGTCCTAGAGGGCCAGGCTTAGCCATGAGAACACCAAAGTCCTAGAGGGCCAGGCTTAGCCTCGATGTCCTTCTTCCTGATTTGACTCTCCCTAATTTCCCAGGCCAGGAGCTGGTAAATAAGGCAGACTTTCATCTCCCTGTCCAACTTCCTGCCTTCCCGCTTAGTGAGTCCTGGGCAGGGCCTAGGACTCTGTATTTTTGGCAAGCATTTTGGTGGTTCTGGGTCTGCCATTTGCCCACAGGCATTTGGGGCCTATTGTAACTGTTTCCCTCAAGCCTCTCACTGGCTTCCTCCCTTCCCCCTCAGCTTGCCCCCATTCCCCTCCACTGGGTGCACCCCAGGCCTTCCTCTTCAGGCACCCCCTCTCTTAGAAAAGTGAAAACACATGGTTTCCTAGGCAACCAGGTCCCTCCTCCCGGCTTGCCCTGAGACCTCCCAGTGTCTCTCAACTGTTCAGAAGAATATTTCAAATACCAGCCTCACCAGGCAGGGTCTGACAAAGGCTGAGTTCCTCTCAGAGCCTTCGCTCTGAGGGGCAATAACCCTGCTCCCCTCTAACCTGAAGGCCTGGGGTTTCAGGGGCAAGTTCCAGACCATTGCCTTGGTTACCACCTAGGTCCACTCTGTTTAGCAGAGGAACTCATTACTATTTGGCCTTAGAGATCCCTTTAGATGGGGAAAAAGTGTGAAAGTGAAAGTCACTCAGTTGTGTCCGACTCTTTGCAACCTCATGGACTGTAGCCTGCCAGGCTCCTCTGTCCATGGGATTCCCCAGAAAAGGAACACTGGAGTGGGTAGCCATTCCTTTCTCCAGGGGAATCTTCCCGACCCAGGGTTCAAACCTAGGTCTCCCACATTGCAGGTAGATTCTTTACCTTCTGAGCTACCAGGGAAACATTTGATGGGGAAGCCGGAGCCTAAAAAGGAAAGGGACTCACCAGATCACATGGCAGAACTGCAGCCTGAGTGAGGGACTGAAGGCAAAGGAGGCAGGATGGATTGTGCCTGCTACCTGCGAGACACAGAGCTAGGTGCCCTGGAGACATGAACATTATCCCTCCCTCCAACTCAACGAGGTCAGTTTTATTCCCATTTTATACCTGAGAAAACTGAGGTTCAGAGAGGTGAATTACCTTACTCTAGGTCACCCAGCAAATGAATGGCAGAGCCAAGTTTCAGGCACCCTGACTCGTCTCCCCAGTGAGCCCAGTCTTTGCACTTAGACGATGGTCTTCTCATGGCTGGGTGGGGATTGGGGGAATGATGTAGAGTGCTTCCTGATTGTTTTTTACCTTATTAGAAGATTTGGCTCATCTTCTTTGGGGGCCGGGGTCCTGAAGAGTTTCTCTCTCCTGCCTTCTCTCAGCCTTGGATCCCTACTCAACATTTCTCATCCCAAGACATCTTTCACCAGGTGGGGAAGGATAGAGAAGCACCGTTTGTGCAATTCATGCTTTCTCTCTGGGCCTCAGTTTCTCCACTAGTAATGTGAGGGGAGGTTGGAAATGAGAACTTGCAAGTTCAGTCCTAGCTCAAATATTCTTGGATTCTCATATCAAGTATATGCGTGTGATTGTGTGCATGATTGTAGGCAATTAGGTGTGTGTGTGTGACTACATGAGTGACTGTAGTTAGTGTGTGATTGGATGTGGGGGATGGTGAGTAGGTGGGAATAACTGCACATGTGAAAGTAGATGGATTGTGTGTGGATGATTGTATATGTGGGTGTCGACAATCAGAGTGTGTGTGCATGATTGTATGTATCATCATCTAAGTTGCTTCAGTCATGTCTGACTCTTTGTGACCCTATGGACCATAGCCTGCCAGGCTTCTCTGTCCATGGAATTTTCCAGACAAGAATACTGGAGGGGGTTGCCATTTCTTTCTCTGCGGGATCTTTCCAATCCAGGGATCGAACCCGCATCTCTTATGTCTCCTGCATTGGCAGGTGGGTTCTTTACCACTAGCATATATGGAGAAGGGTGATGGAGAATATGTAGATATGTGCTTGGGGGTGAGTGGATGTGTGTAATTGTATGTGTGCATGTATGTGGGTTGTGGTATGTGGGTCTGTGTGCAATTTGGGCTGTGTGTATGTTACTGTGAGAGATTATGTGTTTATGTGGATTGTGTGTGTGGGGGTCATTGTGTGTGTTGGAGGACCATGAAGCCTCTTCTCAGCCTAGTTGATTAGCAGACAGCCCCTCCTCCCTGACCGCCCATGGGTGTGGTCCGGCCAGGCACAGGAGGGGACCCCATAGGCGCCCACAATGCCAGCTGGGCAGCAAGTGTATCCCTCCTGTAATCAACTCCAGACGCAGCAGCGTCGCCGCCCTCTGATGGGAGGGTGCTGGAAACACATTCTGGCCTCAGCCAGGTCTCTTTAGGGGAAAAAAAAAAGAGTAAGGAAAAAATCCCTGAAAGGCAGATCTTTATTGAAGTTTTTTGTGACGCGCACACCAACTAATTGATTTCCTTATTAGTAGCAGATTTTTCTCCCAGCCTCTTCTCCTGCCTGAACTTATAAAAACGAAGGATGGAGAGCCAGCTTGGTACAGAGCCAGGGCCAAGTTTCTCCCTGCATCCTCCCAGGGCCAGGGAGGCAGCAAGGGCGAGATGTGTGTTTGCTTTTCCAGCTCTAACTGTAGGTAGAGGGGGTGACCACCTGTGGGATCGGGTTTCAAAAGCCTGGAAAAGCCCCCTTGCTATCCCTCAATTTCCTCTCCCACCTTCTTGGCCTCAAATCACACCATTAACGAATCATTCTGTTTATTGGGTTAGCCAAAAGTTTTGTTTGGGTTTTTCTGCAACGTCTTATGGAAAAACCTGAATGAACTTTTTGGCCAACCCAATACTTTGGGCTTTCCTTTGGGTCAGAATACTTTGGACTTCCCTGGTGGCTCAGATGGTAAAGAATCTGTCTGCAATGCAGGAGACCCAGGTTCGATCCCTGGGTCAGGAAGATCCCCTGGAGAAGGGAATGGCTACCCACTCCAGTATTCTTGCCTGGGGAATCCCATGGACAGAGGAGTCTGGCAGGCTACAGCCCATGGGGTCACAAAAGAGTCAGACGTGAGTGACTAACACTTTGGCGTCAAAATGCCAGTGAGTCCAAGCAGGATCTTGGAGCACCCGTAGTCATTTACACGTAGTTCACACTGTGGGATGCTAGGAACCTTGGTTTTCTCATCTGTTCAGTGGAAGACTTCCGTGATTGATGTTACCAATGCTTGTGGAGATGAAGATCAGATTTGTGACTTCCAAGGCTCTTTATAAATATAAGCTGTTCCCTGTTGATGACAGGGCAGCACATACATCAGTGGCGCAATTCAAGGCCTGGGAGTTTACAAGGGGGATGGGTCTTGCATTTATCAGAGGGAAAAGGGATTGAGCAGCAGCCAAATTCAACTGAGGTCTCTCAGGAGACTGCCAACCAGAAAGTCAAAGCTGCTCCTCTGTCTGGGCCAATGACAGGTGGTCACTCAAGCTTCATCTAAGAGTTAGTGAAAAGAGAAAGACAGACACTTTGCCCAGATGGTTCCAACTGATGCTTTAGGCAGCCACTGTTTACCACATTTGCCAGGGGAGGAAACTGAGCTGCAAGGTGGTTTACAAACACCACAGAGCACCTAACTATGAGGGGGCGGCAGGGATGTGAACCCAACTCTGATGGTTGTGGACACATTGACGCCTTTTATTCATTTAACATAAAAGTGCAGCCCTTCTCACTGAGATTAAGCTGAGAAAGACAGTCTGAGGCCCTCTCCCCTGAATATCTCAAGGGTCGGACAGATAAGGGAATAGGTGTTGGGGATAATGATGTGACAAGTGCTATAACAGGGTTAAGCACAGCCACGGGAAAGAACACCTCATCCTGGCTGAAGGGGTCAGAGAGGGCTTCCTGGGAGAGGTGGCACCTGAGTAGGCAGAGGGGGCTGAACCCTCAGGGCTGACCTTCAGCCAGTATGTGTGGGCATGGCTATTCCAGTGGTTAAAATATTGATGTGCTTATATATGTGTTGCAAATACATATGGTCCCCTTCCCTCTCCTGTGCTCAGGCTGCCTGGCCCCTCCCTCAGGCCCTGGACCTCCCCAGATCCAGAAACCTTAAGGGCACATCCAGGAGTCTGCAAGAATGGTGGGTGACATTGTGACTCTAAAGGCACAGAGGAAGGCCCAAGGCCTGGCTGGGGTCCCTTGATCTTGTTACCACCCTCAGGCATGGGTGGGGGAGGGGGAGGCAGGGGCTTGGATGCTGGAGGCTGGGCTGGGCAGACAGGCCTGCCGCTGGACACGTCCACTTGCATTCCACGTGAACTTCCTGGGAATGACCGGGGGCCTCTAAGCAGTTCCTGTTCCCAGCGGCTCAGAGTCGCCAGGCCCAGGGAGACAAAACGTCCCTGAATGTGGTGGGTAAGGAACAATATGGGGCGGGTGGAGGAGGGCCACAGGAAGTATGTCGGGGAGCTGGCCACAGAGCTGGGGGTGACTCAGGGACTTGTGACTTGATAAGGTAAGATGACTCCAGAGGAAAATAGCCGGAGTCCAGAGGTGCTGAAATGGCCCACAGGACAGGATTTCTGCTCCTGTTCAGACATTAGTTGTTAAGCCCTCATGTGTCTCCACACAGTAGAGGTCCTTGAATAACATCCAACAAGATATGTTGTAGTCATTGACCCTGTTGGATAGGTATTAAGATCCCAGCTTCACAGAAGAAGAAGGTGAGGCTCAGAGAGGTAAGATGACACCCCCCAGGTCACGCAGTAGCAGTGGAGTCAGGGTGTACAGCAGAGAACTCTGACTCCAGAGCTTGCATGTGAAACCAGGCTTCCAGGCAGCACTGCCCGCCCCTACCCCCAGGGACCAGGCGCGTCTGTAGCAGGGCCCAGGGCCCCTTCCTGGGTCTTCACCTCCCCAAAGCTACCACCCCCTGAAAAGGCTCCCCCCAACCTGATACCACCCCCAAAGCTATCACACACCCTGAAAAGATTCCCCCACACCCCCACCACCAATAAATAGGGCCACTTTGCCCTTAAAACTGAGAGCTTAAGAAAATGTTAGAAACTGGGAAAAAGAACATGGCTTTCAGACACAACAAAAACACTACAAATAAGATGAATAATCAGAGTAAAAATCATAATCACTACAGAATCCACTGGTTTAATGTGCCTTATATGGAGTAGGGTGGGCTCTCCAGAATAAGAGTGCCTGGCGTTGAGAAAAGGTTTTAAAGTGTCCTGCAACTACTGGTCCTCCAACCCCTCCGTGTGTGTGTGTGTGTGTGTGTGTGTGTGTGTGTGTGTGTGAGAGAGAGAGAGAGAATGAGAGAGAGAGAGACATCAGGGGCATGCTGTGGCTGGGAGGAGGGGGTGCTGTCAGCTCTTATTCTTGGAGCAGTAGTCTTCACCTTTCTCAGCCTCCATCCCCCAGTTTCTCACTAGTAAAATGGGCCCTGAGAACTAGCTCATACTGGGGCCATGGGAGGGTTAAGCATGATAAAGTGTGCAGCAAGAGCCTGGCCCCATAGTTGGGGCTCTGCTATTGTTCTTGCCTCCTTAGGCTTCCCTGCCCAATTTCAGGAAGTCTTTTTTGGCTGGAAATTTCTTAGGATGAAAGAATGTTGGAGGGAGAAGGCATTAGAGATAAGGCAGAGCCAGCCTCTCACGTGGGAGGCTGACTTTAGGAACTCAGAAGGCTCCGCGTCTCCAGCTCAGATTCCAGTCCTCACTCTGCTTAAACTCCACCCTTCCAGCTTCACCCTCTAGCCTCAGGCTTTGATTAGGTTACAATGCACAGCCCTCCTTCCCCTCCCCATCAGGGTGCTGGAAGCAGAGGCCAGGTCACACTTATCTCTGTTTCTTTCTTTCATGTTTTAAAAACAGCTCTGTTGAGATGTGGTTGACGTACACGAAATTGCACCTACTTACATTGTACAACGTGATAAGTTTTGACATATGTTTACAGTCATGAAACCATCATCATAATCAAGAAAATGAACATGTCTGTCACTGCCAAAAGTTTCCTCCTGCCACTTTGTAATCCTTCCCTCTCTCCCTACCCCCCACCTCAGTCCCCAGGCAACCACTGACCTGCTTCAGGTCACTATACATCAGTTTGCATTTTCAAGAATTTTGTATAAATGGAGTCAGACAGTATGTATTCTTGTGTGTAAGGCTTCTTTCACTCAGCACAATTATTTTGAGACTCATCTATATTGTGGAGGAGGAAATGGCAACCCACTCCAGTATTCTTGCCTGGAGAATCCCAAGGACCGAGGAGTCTGGTGAACTACAGTCTGTAGGGTCACAAAGAGTCGGACATAACTGAGTGACTGAGCACATCTGTATTGTGCATGTATCAATTATTCAATCCTTTTATCGTTGAGTGTCCATTGAATGGATATCTCACAATTTGTTAATCTATCTGCTGATGAGCATTTGGGTTGTTTCTAGGTTTTCAGTCTTATAAATAAAACTGCTATGAACATTTGTGTTCAAGTCTTTGTATGAACAAAGCTAGTGGAGGTGATGGAATTCCAGTTGAGCTATTCCAAATCCTGAAAGATGATGCTGTGAAAGCGCTGCACTCAATATGCCAGCAAATTTGGAAAACTCAACAGTGGCCACAGGACTGAATGAAAAGGTCAGTTTTCATTCCAATCCCAAAGAAAGGCAATGCCAAAGAATGCTCAAATTACCACACAATTGCACTCATCTCACACGCTAGTAAAGTAATGCTCAAAATTCTCCAAGCCAGGCTTCAGCAATATGTGAACCGTGAACTTCCTGATGTTCAAGCTGGTTTTAGAAAAGGCAGAGGAACCAGAGATCAAATTGCCAACATCCGCTGGATCATGGAAAAAGCAAGAGAGTTCCAGAAAAACATCTATTTCTGCTTTATTGACTATGCCAAAGCCTTTGTGTGGATCACAATAAACTGTGGAAACTTCTGAAAGAGATGGGAATACCAGACCACCTGATCTGCCTCTTGAGAAATCTGTATGCAGGTCAGGAAGCAACAGTTAGAACTGGACATGGAACAACAGACTGGTTCCAAATAGGAAAAGGAGTTCATCAAGGCTGTATATTGTCACCCTGTTTATTTAACTTATATGCAGAGTACATCATGAGAAACGCTGGACTGGAAGAAGCACAAGCTGGAATCAAGATTGCCGGGAGAAATATCAATAACCTCAGATATGCAGATGACACCACCCTTATGGCAGAAAGTGAAGAGGAACTCAAAAGCCTCTTGATGAAAGTGAAAGAGGAGAGTGAAAAAGTTGGCTTAAAGCTCAACATTCAGAAAACGAAGATCATGGCATCCGGTCCCACCACTTTATGGGAAATAGATGCGGAAACAGTGGAAACAGTGTCAGACTTTATTTTTCTGGGCTCCAAAATCACTACAGATGGTGACTGCAGCCATGAAATTAAAAGATGCTTACTCCTTGGAAGGAAAGTTATGACCAACCTAGATAACATATTCAAAAGCAGAGACATCACTTTGCCAACAAAGGTCCGTCTAGTCCAGGCTATGGTTTTTCCTGTGGTCACGTATGGATGTGAGAGTTGGACTGTGAAGAAGGCTGAGCGCCGAAGAATTGATGCTTTTGAACTGTGGTGTTGGAGAAGACTCTTGAGAGTCCCTTGGACTGCAAGGAGATCCAACCAGTCCATTCTGAAGGAGATCAGCCCTGGGATTTCTTTGGAAGGAATGATGCTAAAGCTGAAACTCCAGTACTTTGGCCACCTCATACGAAGAGCTGACTCATTGGAAAAGACTCTGATGCTGGGAGGGATTGGGGGCAAGAGGAGAAGGGGACGACAGAGGATGAGATGGCTGGATGGCATCACTGACTGGATGGACGTGAGTCTGAGTGAACTCCGGGGGTTGGTGATGGACAGGGAGGCCTGGCGTGCTGCGATTCATGGGGTTGCAAAGAGTTGGACACGACTGAGCGACTGATCTGATCTGAAGCTTTCATTACTCTTGGGTAAATACCCAAGGAATGGAAGGCTAAGTCATATAGTAGATGTATGTTTAACTTTTTAAAGTAACTGCTAAACTGTTTTCCACTGAGGCTGTACTATTTTCACTGCAACCAGCAGTGCAGGAGAATCCATATCCTTGCCAACACTCGGTATGATTGGTCTTTTTTGTTTTAGACTTTCTAATAGCTGTGTAGTGATATCTCACTGTGGTTATAATTTATATTTCTCCACTGACTAATATAGAGTATCTTTTCATTTGCTTATTTGCTATCTGTAGGTCTTCTTTGGTGAAGTGTCAGTTCAAATCATTTGCCTAGTTTTATTTATTTTTCCTTTTAAAAAATTATTTAGTTTTGGTTGCACTGGATCTTCATTGCAGTGCGTGGGCTTCTCATTGCTGTGGCTTCTCTGGGTTTGGAGCATAAGCTGTAGGGCATGAGGGCTTCAGGAGTTGTGGCTCGAGAGCTCTTTAGTTGCTCCTCACTATGTGGAGTCTTCCCAGATCAGGGGTTGAACCCACGCCCCCTGCATCGGCAGGTGGATTCTAAACTACTGTACCACCAGGGAAGTCTACGTTTGCCTGTTTTTAAATTGGGTTGTTTATGTTCTCACTGTTGACTTTTGAGAGTTCTATATATGTTCTGGGTATACATCCTTTATCAAATATCTGATTTGCAGGTATTTTCTCCCAGGCTGTGGCTTATCTTTTCATTCTCTTACCAGTGCCTTTTCCAGAAGTTCAAAGAGCAGGAGTTCTTATGTTGATGAAGCTCAACTTACCATTTATTCTTGTATCAATTGTGTTTTTGACAAGTATTAAGAAATCTTTGCCTAATCTAAGGTCACAAAGATTTTCTCCTGTGTTTTCTTCTTAAGTTTTATAGTATTAAGTTTATCATTTAGGTCCTTCTTGAGTTTGTTTTTATATATGAGGCAAGGTATGGATTAAAGTTCTGTTTTTGTTTTTGCATATAGATAACCAATTATTCAGGTTTACCTGGTGGCTCAGTGGTAAAGAATATATCTGAAGTTCAGGAGACACTGGTTCAATCCCTGGGTCAGGAAGATCCCCTGGAGAAGGAAATGGCAACCTACTCCAGTATTCTTGCCTGGAAAATCCCATGGACAGAGGAGCCTGGCGGGGTACAGCTACAGGTGGCAAGAGTCGGACACAACTTAGTGACTAAACCACCACCATCTAATTATTCAAGTAACACTTGTTGAAAAGACTCTTGTTTCCCCATTGAATTGTCTTGAAACAATTGTCAAAAACCAATTGTTTATGTGTAGGTATATTTCTGGATTCTATTTAATTTCCTCTTAGCAACGTTTTGTACTTTTCACTGTACAGATCTTGCACAGCTTTTGTCAGTTATCTATTTTTCATATTTTAAAATGGTATTTCATATTTAATTAAAATTTTTATTGAAACAATTGATTTATAATATTGTGCCAATCTCTGCTCTATAGCATATTGACTCAGTTATACACATATAGACATAATTTTTAAAGTATTATTTTCCATTATGGTTTATCACAGGATATTAAATATAGTTCCCTATGCTACACAGTAGGACCTTGTTTATCCATCCTATTTATAATAGTTTACGTCAGGAATGCCAAACTCCCAGTCCTCCCCTCCCCGAACACCCCTGCCCCTTGGCAGCTGCCAGTCTGTCCTCTGTGTCAGTCTCTGCTTTGTAGATAGTTTCATCTGTGCCATATTGTGGATTCCACATTTAAGTGATGTCATGTGCTGTTTGTCTTTGTCTCTCTAGTTTCACTTAGTATGATAATCTCTAGATGTATCCATGTTGCAGCAAATGGCATTGTTTTGTTCTTTTTTATGGCTGAGTAGTATTCCACTGTATATAGGCACCACATCTGCTGTGCCCATTCCTCTGCTGATGGGCATTTAGGTTGCTTCCATGTTTTGGCTATTGTGAATAGTGTTGCTATGAACTGGGTTATGGGTACCCATGTGGTGCTAGTGGGCAGAACTCACCTGCCAGTGCAGGAGACTTAAGAGACCTGGGTTCAATCCCTGGGTTGGGGAGATCTCCTGGAGAAGGAAATGGCAACACACTCCAGTATTCTTGCCTGGAGAATCCTATGGACAGAGGAATCTGGTGGGCTAAAGTCCATGGGGTTGCAAAGGGTTGGACGTGACTGAAGTGACTTAGCATGAACATAGGGGTGCCTGTATCTTTTTGAATTATAGTTTTGTCTGGATATATGCCAAGGAGTAGAATTGCTGGATTATATGGTAATTCTATTTTTAATTTTCTGAGGAACCTCCATACTGTTTTCCAAAGTGCCTGCACTAACTTGTTGTTCAGTTGCTAAGTTGTGTCTGACTCTTTGCAACCCTGTGAACTGCAGCACGCCATGCTTCCCTGTCCTTCACTATCTCCCAGGGCTTGCTCAGACTCATGTCCATTGAGTCAGTGATGCCATCCAACCATCTCATCCTCTGTCATCCCCTTCTCCTCTTGCCCCCAGTCTTTCCCAGCATCAGGGTCTTTTCCAATGAGTAGGCTCTTTGCATCAGGTGGCCAAAGGATTGGAGCGTCAGCTTTAGCATCAGTCCTTCCAGTGTATATTCAGGGTTGATTTCCTTTAGGGTTGACTGGTTGGATCTCCTTGCAGTCCAAGGGACTCTCAAGAGCCTTCTCCAGCACCACAGTTCAAAAGCATCAATTCTTCAGTGCTCAGCCTTCTTTATGGTCCAACTCTCACATCTGTACATGGTTACTGGAAAAACCAGCAGTTTTGACTATACAGATGTTTGTCAACATAGTAATATCTCTGCTTCTTAATGCACTGTCTAGGTTTGTCATAGCTTACATTCCCACAAACGGTGTAGGAGAATTCCCTTTTCTCCACATCTTCTCCAGCATTTGTTATTAGTAGACTTTTTAATGATGGCCATTCTGCCTAGTATGAGGTGATACCTCATAGTTTTGATTTGCATTTCTCTAATAATTAGCGATGTTGAGCATCTTTTCATGTGCCTATTGCCATCTGTATGTCTCCTTTGGAGAAATGTCTATTAAGGTCTTGTGCCCGTTTTTCAGTTGAGCTGTTTGGTTTTCTGTTGTTAAGTTGTATGACCTATTTGTATATTTTGGAGATTAAGTGCTTTTCTGTTGCATCATTTGCAAATATTTTCTCCCATTCTGGTGGTTGTATTTTCATTTTGTTTATGGTTTTCTTTGCTGTGCAAAAGCTGGTAAGTTTGATTAGGTCTCATTTATTTTTGTTTTTATTTCTATTGCTGTGGGACACAAACCTAAGAAAACATTGGTATGATTTATGTCAGAGAATGTTTAAACCCCATTTTATTAATTTATTGGCTGCTCTATGTGGCCTGTGGGATTTTAGTTCCCCAACCAAGAATTGAACCTGGGCCCTCAGCACTGAGAGTGCTGAGTCCAAACCACTGGATCGCCAGGGAATTCCCTTAAATGCTATTTTAAATAGTAATATTTTTGTCCTCAACTTCTAATTCCAATTATTGACACTTCCACTTGAAAAAAAAATCCAGGAGCTTAATTTACCCTGCCATCTAAAACAACCAAAGAACCAGACAAAGTATCAAAAACAGTGATTCTCAAGATGTTCGCTATAAGGCAGTAGAGGACAGTGATGGAGACCAAACGAGATGAGCTATGATGGCCTCAGCTTACTCCCGGAGAGCAGTTCCATCCACGGCAAAGGGAGAGTGATTCATGCAGAGCCCAGCAGTCATCTTGAGAAGATGCAACTAAGAGTCCAGAGAAGCCAAGGTAGCTAGAATTCACAGGGAAGAATATTAGAGAGGAGAGAGCTTCATAGGGAGAGACAGTCACTGTTTCCTCTAGTATTCAATGTGAGAAAGCTACCCAAGGCCATCAAAGAACCCCCAAGGGTTAGAGAGCAGTACCTGGAGCTCCACAGGGCTCAGGATAGTGCTTGCTTCCAAAAGCCAGAGTGTAAAAGATCATAAGGAAAGGAAAGTGAAGTTGCTCAGTCGTGTCCGACTCTTTGCGACTCCATGGACCATAACCTACCAGGCTTGTCTGTCCATGGGATTTTCCAGGCAAGAGTACTGGAGTGGGTTGCCATTTCCTTCTCCAGGGGATCTTCCCGACCCAGTGATTGAACCCAGGTCTCCCAAATTGCAGGCAGACGCTTTACCGTCTGAGCCACCAGGGAAGCCAAAAGATCATAAGGTGTCCATAACTTGGCATCTGCTAGAGTGCTATGAAAGTTCTTATCTCAGTAGTGGGGACACTTAACCCTGGACTAAATGCTCCTTTTGTCCTGCCTAATGAAGCTTATTGGATAAGGCAATGGCACCCCACCCCAGTACTCTTGCCTGGAAAATCCCATGGACGGAGGAGCCTGGTAGGCTGTAGTCCACGGGGTCACTAAGAGTCGGACACGACTGAGCAACTTCACTTTGACATTTCACTTTCATGCATTGGAGAAGGAAATGGCAACCCACTCCATTATTCTTGCCTAGAGAATCCCAGGGATGGGGGAGCCTGGTGGGCTGCCATCTACGGGGTTGCACAGAGTCGGACACGACTGAAGCGACTTAGCAGACTTAGCAGCAATGAAGCTTATAATCAAGACCTAGAAGGATCAAACTCTTTCCAAGTAACTTAACCATGTTCCAGAACTAATTTCAAGAATAATTTTAGGAATACAAAAGAATTTTACCCCAAAAGATAAAAGTCACAATCCTTAATATTTCATCAAAATTACCAGGCATACAAAGAAGGAAAATTAAAAACTCAATGAAGAGAGGGTCATTAATGCATAATTGAGAAAAGGTATAAAGACAGGTATTATACCCATATACCATAAGTTCTGAAAGAGATGGGAATACCAGACCACCTGTCCTGCCTCTTGAGAAATTTGTATGCAGGTCAGGAAGCAACAGTTAGAACTGGACATGGAACAACAGACTGGTTCCAAATAGGAAAAGGAGTTCATTAAGGCTGTATATTGTCACCCTGTTTATTTAACTTATATGCAGAGTACATCATGAGAAACGCTGGACTGGAAGAAACACAAGCTGGAATCAAGATTGCCGGGAGAAATATCAATAACCTCAGATATGCAGATGACACCACCCTTATGGCAGAAAGTGAAGAGGAACTCAAAAGCCTCTTGATGAAAGTGAAAGAGGAGAGTGAAAAAGTTGGCTTAAAGCTCAACATTCAGAAAACAAAGATCATGGCATCCGGTCCCACCACTTCATGGGAAATAGATGGGGAAACAGTGGAAACAGTGTCAGACTTTATTTTTCTGGGCTCCAAAATCACTACAGATGGTGACTGCAGCCATGAAATTAAAAGACGCTTACTCCTTGGAAGGAAAGTTATGACCAATCTAGATAGCATATTCAAAAGCAGAGACATCACTTTGCCAACAAAGGTCCGTCTAGTCAAGGCTATGGTTTTTCCTGTGGTCATGAATGGATGTGAGAGTTGGACTGTGAAGAAGGCTGAGCGCCGAAGAATTGATGCTTTTGAACTGTGGTGTTGGAGAAGACTCTTGAGAGTCCCTTGGACTGCAAGGAGATCCAACCAGTCCATTCTGAAGGAGATCAGCCCTGGGATTTCTTTGGAAGGAATGATGCTAAAGCTGAAACTCCAGTACTTTGGCCACCTCATGCGAAGAGTTGACTCATTGGAAAAGACTCTGATGCTGGGAGGGATTGGGGGCAAGAGGAGAAGGGGACGACAGAGGATGAGATGGCTGGATGGCATCACTGACTGGATGGACGTGAGTCTGAGTGAACTCCGGGGGTTGGTGATGGACAGGGAGGCCTGGCGTGCTGCGATTCATGGGGTCGCAAAGAGTCGGACACGACTGAGCGACTGATCTGACCGTAAGTTCAAGAAGCTAAGGACTGAACGTGTAAATTAGAGATATATGAGACATAAAAATCAACTTTCTAAAGATGAAAATCACAAAGTGTGAAATGAGAAAAGTACTGGGTAAGATTAAGGAGAGACTGGAAGTTATAGAGGAAAAGAATAGTGAGTTTGAAGACATAGTTAAGGAAACTATCCAAACTGAAACACAGCAAGAAGAAGAATTAAGAACGAGAAATGGAACTTCAGTGAACTGTGGGGGCAATTTAAAGAAGCCAAGTATATACCCAACTGAAATTTCTGAAGGAAAAGAGAGAATGAACTGATAAAAGATTTTTAAAAATAATGCCTGAAGAATTTCCAAATATGATGAAAATCATAAACGCACAGATGCAAGAAGTTCCAGAAAGTCCAGCAATTGAAACATAAAAAAAACTAAACCAAAGCACATGAGAACCAAACTGCTTAAAACTAGTGATTAAGGGAAAAATTTATAAGCAGCCAGAGGAGAAAAAGACATATTACATACAGAGAAACAAAACTAAGGATAACAGCAGCTATTTAATTATAAACAATACAAGATAGAAAACAGTAGAACATCTTCAAAGTATCAACAGAATAAAACCACTACCTAGCAAAAACATCTTTCAAAAACAGTGGTAGAAAGACTTTTCACAAAAGTCTTTATGAGTACTTTTAAAGATATATAAAAATAAAAAGAATTCATCACCAGTATATCTGTCCTACAAGAATTTTTAAAGAAAGTCTTTCAAGAGAAGGAGAATGATGCCTGATGGAAACCTAGATCTACATAAAGGATACATAACACTGGAAATGGTAACTATCATTATTACTATTTAATATATTTAAAACATAATTGAATATTAAGAGGAAAAATAATTATAACGTATTATTGAATTTATAGCAAATTTAAATAAAAAATATCTAGCAACAATAACACAAAGGCTTAGAGGAGACATGTAATTATACTGTTACAAGATTTGTATACTCTAAAGTGGTACAGTATTATTTGATGGTAGACTGTGATAAATTAAAGAGTTACACACCAAAGAAACCACTAAAACATCACACAAAGAGTTATAGGTAATAAGCTAGCAAAGGCAATAAGATGGAATCATAAAAAGCTATTTAATAACAAAAAAAACAGAAAAGGGGGGAAAGGGGGAACAAATAAGAGTCGGAACAATTAGAGAGCAAGTACCAAATGATAGATTGAAACCAACCCTATTAAGAGTCACATTAAATGTGATTAAATGTGAACACCCCAAATGAACCCAGAATGTCAGATTGGATAAGAGAGAAAGAACCCCCCAACCTGTGTTTGTTATCTAAATTACTTTTTATTTAACTTTAACATAAAATATCACTGTTTAAAAATAACAGAAGAAAGACCCAACCATCTGCTGCCTATAAGAAACCCATTTTAAATATGAAGAAAAAAATAGCTTAAAAGTAAAAGGATAGAAAAATATATACTGGGACTTCCCTGGTGGTCCAGTGGTTAAGACTCTGAGCTTCCGCTGCAGGCGACATGGATTTGATCCCTGGTCAGGGAACTAAGATCCTACATGTCATGTGGCCTCCCGCAAAATAAGAAATAACATATATATATATACACCCCATACTAATATTAATCAAAAGAATATTGAAGTGGCTATGTTAATATCAAATAAAGTAGAAATCAGAGCAAAACAAATACCAGGGATAAAGAAGTTCACTTCATAATGATAAAGAGGACAATTCATCACAGTAATGTAACAGTCTTAAATGTTTATCCATCTAATAACCACATTTCAAAATACACGAAGCAAAGAGCAGAACTGCAAGAAGATATAGACAATCCACAATTATAGGCAGATGTCAACACTCCTCTTTCAATAATTCATAGAACAAGTTGACAGAAAATCAGTGATATAGAATGATATAGAAGTTTTTAACAGCACTGCCAACTACCTTGAATGGGCTTCCTAGGTGGCTCCGTGGTAAAGAACCCGCCTGCCAATGCAGGAGACGCAGGAGACACAGGTTCATCCCTGGGTTGGGAAGATCCCCTGGAGAAGGAAATGGCAACCCACTCCAGTGTTTCTGCCTGGAAATCCCAAGAATAGAGGAGCTTGGCGGCCATGGCCCATGTGGGCAAAAAGATTCCGACATGACTTAGCCACTCAGCACACACACACACAAACTAACTTGCCCTAATTAAAATTTCTAAAACAATATATCCAGCAGCTGCAGAATATAAATTCTTTTGAAGTACATACAGGACATTTATCCAGACACACTACTCATTTAAACAAGTCTCAATGAATTTAAAATGACTCATCATACCAAGTATGTTCTCTGATTACAGTGGAAGTACAGTTGACCCTTGAAAGACAGGGGTTTGAATTGTGCGGGTCCACTTATAAGTGGATTTTTTTCAATGGTCAGTGCTAAGGTGCTACACAGTCTGTGGTTGGTTGAATCTGCGGATGCAGAATTGTGGATACAGAGGGCTGGCTATAAAGTAATATGTAGATTTTTGACTATGTAGAGGATTGTCACTCCCTAACCCTTGCATTGTTCAAGGGTTAACTGCAATTAGAAATCAACAAAGAAAGATCTCTGGAAAATCCCCAAGTGTTGGAAGCAAAGTAATATACTTCTAAATGAACCGTGGGTCCAAGAAGAAAGCAAAGGTAAATTAAAAACTATTTTGAACAGAATGTAAACGAAAGCACAGTGTATCCAGGTTTGTGGGGTGGATCTAAGGCAGTATGTAGAGGACATTTTATAGCACTAGAATGCCTCTAGTAGGAAGAAAATATCCCAAATCTATTATTTCAGTGTTTACCTTAAAGAATCAGAAGAGAAGAGCAAATGAAACTCAAAGTAAGTAGAAGAAGGAAAATAATGATTAGAACAAAAACCAATGAAATAAAAACGGAAAAGCAATAGATTAAAAATGACCAATACTAAAAACAAGTATCGCAAATTCTACAGATATTACAGGGATAATAGGGAATGTTATTAATGTGTACAACATGTGACAATACACTTGACAACTTAGATGAAGTGGACAATTTTTTTGGAAGACACAAACTTCCAAAACTCACTCAAGAAGAAATAGACAACCTTAATAACCCAGGATCTATTAAAGACACAATTTGTAGTGAAAAAGCTTCTTACAAAGAAAATTCTAGGCCCAGATGGTTTCACTAAAGAATTCTACCAGACATTTCAGGAAGAAAGCATTTAATTATACACAAATTCTAGAAAACTGAAGAGGAGAGCTTACTTCCTATCCCATTCTATTAGGCTACTATTATTACTCTCTTACAAAAACCAAAGACATTACAAGAAAATTACAGACAAATATTCCTCATGAACATAGATGTAAAAATTAATAGCAAAATTTTAGCAATTGAATGTAGCAGCATATGAAAAGGATAATACATTATGTCGTGGCAGGGGGGTGGGGGTTATCCCAGGAATGCAAGGTTAGTGTACTGTTAAGAAATCAATGTAATTCGTCACATTAACAGACTACAAGTGAAGAATCACATGCTCATTTTAGGAAGTGCAGAAAAATAATTTAGCTAAATCTGCCATCCATTCCCGATAAAAACTCTAAATAAATTAGGAATAGATGGGAACTTCTTGTCCTGATAAAGGGCATCTATGAAAAATATAGCTAACATCTTAATAGTGAAAGATGGGATGCTTCCTCACTAAGGTCCCTAAAACAGGATGAGTTTGTCTGCTCTCACCATTTCTATTCACTATCATCCTAGAGGTTCTAGCTAGTATCGTCAGGCAAGAAACAGAAATAAAAAGCATCCATATTAGAAAGGAAGAATCCAGCTGACTGCAGGACGACAGGTGTTTCCTGGTCTCTGGGAGGTGGCAATGTATGCGTGTGTGTGCACACGCACGCACATATATGTGCAAACAGTGTTGTGTTGGCACATCTAGCACCTTGCTTCTCTGAAATACCCCTTGAGATAGGGGAGCAGAAAAGATTTCACAGACATGACCCATGCAAACCCCACAGTTTCTCTTAGGTCCGTCTTTTTTTTAAAAAATTCAAATGGTTTTTTCCCTTAATTTTATTTATGATTTTACCTAATAATATTTGTGTTATTTTAATAAAGAAGGCATGTGCTAGGTAATTTACGCTCAACAAAGCATCACAGTGGAGGAGAAAGGTCTTATTTATGTGATTGCCCGCACCCTGGCCACCAGGATGAGGCCAACACCCAACTGTGAGCAGCAAGGTTCCTGGAGAATGAGCGCAGATTCAGAGCCCGAGCTGGGAGGTGCATGTGAGACTCTGGGCTGGCGACCGAACTCTCCCACACTTTACAGTGGGGATGCGAATTGCCTCATGGCCTCCCACTGGGGATTAGCGAGCTGTGGATAACAGGTGGAAATGCTCTGAGGGGCTGCTCTCTTCTTGTCAACCAGTCGACTGCAAGTCCTCAGCCGACCCGCATGTGTTCTCCTCTTTGTGAGCTGTGAGGGACTTCTCTGGGGTGGGGGGCAGGCTGTTCCACTGTGCAGGCTTTGAGGGCTGCTCCAATAATTTTATGGGAAGGCAATGGCACCCCACTCCAGTACTCCTGCCTGGAAAATCCCATGGACAGAGGAGCCTGGAAGGCTGCAGTCCATGGGGTCGCTGAGGGTCGGACACGACTGAGCAACTTCACTTTCACTTGCACTTTCATGCATTGGAGAAGGAAATGGCAACCCACTCCAGTACTCCTGCCTGGAAAATCCCATGGACAGAGGAGCCTGGTAGGCTACAGTCCATGAGGTCGCTATGAGTCAGACACGACAGCGACTTCACTTTCACTTTTCACTTTCATGCATTGGAAAAGGAAATGGCAACCCACTCCAGTGTTCTTGCCTGGAGAATCCCAGGGATGGGGGAGCCTGGTGGGCTGCCGTCTATGGGGTTACACAGAGTCGGACATGACTGAGGTGACTTAGCAGCAGCAGCAGCAGCAGTGTAGCCACAGGAGTCCTTATAAGGGGAGGAGGGAGGCAGAAGAGAGTCAGAGGAAGAGAAACAATGAAGGAAGCAGAGTCAGAGTGGAGCGACACCAGAATGTCAGGATCTGCTGTGGCTGTCTTTGAAGATGAAGAGGCCACCAGCCAAGGAAAACAGGAGGCCTCTAGGAACTAGGAAAGGTGAGGAAGTGAATTCTTCCCCAGCATGCTAAGGAGGAACACAGCCTTGATGATACCTTGATTTTAGAGACCCATGTCAGACTTCCAACCTGCAGAACTGTAGCATAATAACTTGCATCATTTAAAGCCACTAAGTTTGCAGCAATTTGTGATGGGAGCAACAGGAAACTGCTGCCCTGCCAGCTCTCTCCCCTGTACTGGAAACCCCAGCAGATTCAGAGGTACAGGCTCCATATGCCAGGCTTCACGACCACCAGTGCTCTCTGTGCCAACTCTGAGGCCCTGCAGGCCTGGGGGTAATTGGGAAGAGATTCCAGTCAGCTCATGGGGAGGCCAGAGTTCTACCCCGGACCCCAGTGGGGAACAGGCCTGCCAGCTGCTGCATGTGGAAAAGAGCACTTGCTTTGGAGTCTGAAGGACCTGAATCGAAATTCTGAATTTATACAAAGTGCATAACTGTGGACAAGACACTTAACCTTTTGCTGCCTTAGTTTCCTTCTTTGTAAAATGGGGAGGGTGGCACATGCCTTAGAAGACTGTTGGATTAAATAAGTTCACACAGCTAAAGTGCTTAGAACAGTGCCTGCTGCTGCTGCTGCTGCTGCTAAGTCGCTTCAGTTGTGTCTGACTCTGTGTGACCCCTAGACGGCAGCCCACCAGGCTCCGCCGTCCCTGGGATTCTCCAGGCAAGAATACCGGAGTGGGTTGCCATTTCCTTCTCCAATGCATGAAAGTGAAAAGTGAAAGTGAAGTTGCTCAGTCATGTCCGACTCTTCTCGACCCCATGGACTGCAGGCTCCTCTGTCCATGGGATTTTCCAGGCAAGAGTACTGGAGTGGGTTGCCATTGTCTTCTCCAGAACAGTGCCTGACACCTAATAAATGCTCCAAAAAACGTGAGTTATTATTAGCATTATTTTTGTTACAATGACCATGACATAGTTGATGTCTTTAGGTAGTGAACAATCCAGTGGGAAGACACACTTGGGATAATAATAGTATTTATTGGGGCTTCCCTGGTGGTCCAGTGGTTAAGAATCTGCCTTCCAATGCAGGGGGCCCTGATTCAATCCCTGGATGGGGAACTGAGATCCCACAAGCTCTGGGGCAACTAAACCACAACTACTGAGCCAGTGTGCCACAGCTAGAGAAGCTGGAACCCTGCGAGGAAGACCCAGAGCAGCAAAAAAAAAAAAAAAAAAAAAGTATCTATTAATATCTATAGGGTTGTGGAGAAGATTGAATGAGTTAATACATGTGAAGTGCTTAGACAGTGCCTGGCACCTTAGTAAGGGCTGCAAACATTTGCTGCTTCTCCTCCTACTTTTCCAGAAAAGGAAACATCGAGGGTAAAAGCTGTGAGGTGGGAAAGAGCATGAAGTGTTCCAAGATGAGCAAGTAGGTCAGGAGTAAACAAGGGAAGTGTGGCAAGGGACGGTTAGGAAGGCGGGGGTATGGGTCGGTGGAGGCAGCTTCCTGCTGCACATGCATGGCCTTTCATCATCCAGGTTCAGGTTTGCTGACCCCTTTACTGCTCAGAAGCCTACCATGGCTCCCGACTCGGGCCTCAGTCGCCAGGGCACCCGGCGCTCTGCACAGGTTTATTGGATACCTCCTGTTGGTCCACCCGGCCTAGAACTTTGCACAGCCATTTTGGGTTTGAAAACTGGCCCCCCAAAAAGGGGGATCTCTCCGAGGGAGCGAGGGAGTGACCGCGAGGCCCTGCAGAAAGCAGGAGGGCGGCGCTTTCCCGGAGATGTTCCACCTGGCGTCGGCCCCGCCCTAGCCCCGCCGCACCCAGGTCCTGCTCCATCTAACCTCGCCCCTTGCCGGCCTTGCATCCCTCTCTGCACCCCGATCTGGCGAGTGTGGCCGCCTGTCTCCGCTGGCCTGAGTTAGGCTTAGGCTACGGTAGGCATACTAACCCAGGACGGCTGGGCCTGGAGGCAGAATGAGCAGGAGAGGGAGGAAGGCGTGTGGCCAGGTCGCAGCCGGTCCACAGGGCTCCCCACGGGGGCATACTATTAAAGGGCTGGGCCGTGTTGCCTATGGGAACTTGCTGAGCCTCTCTGGGGTGCATTCATTCAGTGAAAGTTTACTATAGACCTGGTCTGTGCCAGGTGCTGGGGACGTGGTAGTGAGCAGGAGCCATGTGGCAGTACAAGCCTTGGTGAAATGTGATCCCTGAAGCCCTGCTTTCTATCCTACTGACCAGGTGACTTTGCACAAGAGACTCAGCTTCTCTATACTTCTTATCCCGATGTGTAATTTGGGAGTAAAACACCCATTTCATGGGGTTGTGACGATTATATGACTGCATACTTATAAAGTTCTAGGAATAGTGCCTATTAAGCTTTCTGATTAAGTGCATAACAAGCTTCATTACTAGCTATTGTTATCTGCACCTTCTTGGAGCTTATATTCACTGACTTTGTCTTATTTTTTTTATAATTCAGGACATTTAAAAAAACTAATATTTTATTTTTGGCTGTGGCAGGTCTTGATTGCTGTGCCGGGGCCTTCTCTAGTTGTGGTGAGCAGAGGCTACTCTTGGTTTTGATGCTCAGGCCTCTTATTCCAGTGGCTTCTTTTGTTCCAAAGCACAGGCTCAGGAGCATGCAGGCTTTCAGTACTTGGGGCATGTGGGCTCAGTAGTTGTAGCATAGGAGCTTAGTGCTCCATGTCATGTGGAATCTTCCCAGACCAGTTATTAAGCCTGTGTCCCTTGCATTGGTAGGCGGGTTATTAACCACTGGACCACAAGTGAAGTCCACGACTTTATCTTTTTTATTTAAAATTTCCTTTTTCATTAGGAATTATTTGAGACATATTAAAAAAAAAAAGTAGAAACAGTGTCCCCATCACCCTATTTAAGAAATAAAGCATCATAAATACATTCTCTCTGCTCAACTAAAGTCAGAACTTCATATCCCATGCCCTGGAGGCCTCCACTCCCTCCTCTATGCTGCTCATGGTCTGTGAGAGATCCAGATAATACACAATCAGATCCTTCCATAACCCTCTTGAAAACCTCCACTTAGTTAGATAAAATCAAACACATCCCCTTAACATCCAGGCCCTTCGCTTCTGACCCCCCACTGACCCTTCCTGTTTGATCTCTGCCACCCAAAGTCAAAATTCCCCTTGGCATTTCTTTTCTTTTTTAAAAAAAGATTTATTTCTTTTATTTTTTGGCTGTGCTAGGACTTCATTCGTACATGGGCTTTCTCTAGTTGCGGCAAACAGGGGTTCCTCTTCGATGCAGTGTGCAGGCTTCTCATTGGGGTGGCTTCTCTTGTTGCAGAGCATAGACACCAGGCCCATGAGCTTCAGTGGCTGAGGGGCACGGGCTCAGGAGTATGAGCTTCAGTGGCTGGGGGGGGGGGGGGGGGCATGGGCTCAGGAGTATGAGCTTCTGTGGCTGAGGGGCACGGGCTCAGGAGTATGAGCTTCTGTGCCTGAGGGGCATGGGCTCAGCAGTTGTAGCTTACAGGCTTAGTTGCTCCGAGGCATGTGGGATCTTCCCAGACCAGGGATACAGCTGGTGTCCCTTGCATTGCAAGGCAGATTCTTAATCACTGGACCACTAGGAAAGCACCCTGTTAGCATTTCTTAAGTGTCCTTGCTCTTTGCATATGTCAGCTCCTCTGCTGGGGGGTTCTGTGTAATCCTTCTTCTCTTTCCTTCTCCGCCTCCAGGAGGAGCAGCATCCTTTGATCTCTCAAGAGTCCCGGAGCACTGTCCAACTGGGATGCATGTGTGTGTCTCCCCTCGTCTGTAGGGTCCTTGCAGCAGGTCCATGACTGACTCATTTTCATCTGCTCCTGGTAAAGGAGACCCATACACTGGACTCCACAGTTGTAGTTGAGTGTGTTTGGGGCAACTTGCTAAGGTGCAGCATGGATGGTCATCCAGTGACTCCAGCCCATGCTTTTCACTGGGAATTCACAGTCCATCAACTTTGAAAGCCCTGGGGAAGAATCCAGAGGTCATTAAATGGGGGCCTCATTTTAAAGAAACTCCAGCACAGTGTGATTTCCTGCAGTGCCTGGTTTCCCCTACTCCTTCCATCTTCTTCTTGGTTCCCCATTTCCTCTCTTTGAGCTCCTCATGATGAGTGGATCATCCCTAAGAGTGAAGATGTGAGACATTTAGTGACCATGTCATGGATCCAAGATACTTGTAGGTTTTGGGAAACCAAGTGGATGCCAAGTCTGGCTCCAGACAACCTAGGAGCAAAGAGGCTGCTTCCAGAGTGGGGGCTCCTGGCCTGTTTTCATAACATCAGGTGTATCTGCAATGCACATTCTCTTCACAGAGAGAGGAGAGCCTGAGTATCCATTGAAAGTAAACGGAGACATGCACTCTGCCTCTAGGGAGGAAGCTGAGTGCCTCGCAGGAGGGTGGGGAGCGTGGGGAGAAGAGGGACACTTGCTTCTGTAGACATTTTGTTCTACGTTCATGTCTGATCAATTTTTTTTTTTTTAATGAAAACGTATTGCATGGTAATCAGAAGAGCTGGGTTCCAGTACTGCAAATACCAGTGACCAGCCTGTTCACCTTGGTCTCTCTGAGCCTCACTTTAATAACCACCCAGTTCTCAAGCTCAAAGAGCAGACATAAGGGAGACATTTGTAAACTAGATGGGGCTGGGTGCACTTAATTATTATTTACTCTGCACTCAGTTCATCTCAATAGACAATCACTGAGGCCTCTCTATTGACCATAGTGTGTGGATCTCTATATACAAGTTTGGGTGTGTATGTCTGGGCATGAGGGTGTGGGTCTGGGTGTGTGTGTGTCTGGACATGTCAGGGTGGGGTCTGAGGTGACTATGAACTTGACCGTTACAGGGTTTCTGCCCCAGGGAGCTCCTGGTGCAGCAGGACAGGTGACCAGGTGAGCAGCTTCCTCTAACACACCTGAACTCTGTCGTTGTTTAGTCTCTAAGTTGTGTCCAGCTCTTTGCGACCCCAAGGACTGTAGTCTGACAGGCTCCTCTGCCCATGGGATTTTTTAGGCAAGAATACTAGAGTGGCTTGCCATTTCCTACTCCAGGGGATCTTCCTGACCCAGGGATCGAACCTGCATCTCCTGTATTGGCAGGTGGAATCTATACCACTGAGCCACCAGGGAAGCCCCTCCTGAATTCTGCTCAGGGCCAAATAAAGAGATGAAAATGTGGGTGCACAGAAGAGGCAACATGGACTCAAACAGGGGCCTTTGTCCTGGCTGTTTCTTCTGCTTGGACTGTTCTTCCTCAGAATCCTTAAGGTCCACCGCCGTGCCTCCTTTGACTCTTTGAGCAAATGTCACCTTCTCAAGGAGGTCTACCTGATAATCCCACTAAACAGCAATTCCACCCTACACTCCCCAAATCCATCCTGGCATTTTTTTTTTTCTTTTAAACCTAAGCCCTTATTTTCAATGACAGTAAATTTATCTATAACAAAACTTACTTAAAGTAGTCTTATGCTTTACTCATTTTTGTTTAATCGTCTGTTTCCATCCTTTCCTTCATCAGAATGAAAGCTCCTGGTGTGTCCCTCCCCAGGACCTGGAATGGTATGCTTGGTGCAAAGACGCTCAGTGAGCATTCATGAGTAAGGGTGGTAACAGGCAGGTGTTCAGGGGTGGGTGGCAGAGAGGCCATAGCCTCTGTGGACTAAAGGGGTGCCTCGTGATGTGGGATCTGGGGGCCCTGTGGATGCTGGGGGTAGGATACTCCAGTGGGCACGAGGGAGAAGACGTGGCCTGGAGAAAACTTAAGACATTTTGGGAGCCATTCTGTATGTCCCAAATTCCAGCTCAGTGTCCATCTTTTCCCTCTGCCACCCTGAGAATCACAGTCTATGTTATGGGGGAGGGGAGATTCCAGGGCCCAGCTGGTATGTGGGGGAGGTGATGGTGGACCCATTCATGAGAATCAAAGGCAAACCTGGAGGTCCCTTGGCTACGAGAAGGCACCTGTGGGGACATGGGGGGAGGTGCATTTAGAAGAGAGAAGGCAACAGAAGTCCCTGAGATGGTGATAGTGGTGGTTGCATTGTAGACTCAGTGAAAGTGGAGATGTTTTTGTGAGTGTTGGTAACAGAGAGCAAGGTCCAGGCAGAGGGCACTCCTGGGACCATGAGCCAGACAAGAGCTTGAGCGTGGACTGAGGACAGGTTGGGAAGGGCCTCAAAGCCAGGGGAAGGAGTCAGGATAGAATCCTGGGAGCCCCAGGGAACACACGAGGATCTGGAGCTGAGACTAGGAGATGGCAAAAGAAGGAAACAATTTTCAAGAAGATTTGCCTCTCAGGGGTCTCTACCACTGTGAGCTGCCCAAAGAGGAAGAGGAGACATGCTCTCTGAGCCTCATAGACAGAGAAGGGAGACAATTCCACTCTCTGGTAGTCCACTCATTGACTCACTCACTTTATCAAGCACTTAATGTGTGCTGGACTCCATACTAGGATTTGGGGATCCCATGAGAAATCAGTCCCAAACTTTGACCCCATGCAAGGGAGAGAATACCCCAGGAGAGAAGGGACAGCTCCAAGGAGGCTATGGTTGTGCCCAACTGGAAGACCAGAGAGAGGGATTCTAGGAACAGGAGGCATCTGAACTGGGCACTAAAGGATGGTCAGGGGCTTGAAATTCATCTGATCAGGAAGAGAAAGCATTTTAATCAGGAGCTCCAAACCAGAGGTTTTAATGCGTACTGTTTCATTTAGTTCACCCAGCAACTCTTGGAAGAGGTAGCCGGGGCAGAGGAGATGCCATATTATGGATAAGGAAGTAAAGATCTAGGGACCAAGCCCAGAGAGGGGAAGTGCCCAGCCCCACCCAAGTCAGCACCCTGAAAACTGCAGAGTTGAGACTGGAACCCAGGGTTTTGGGCTCCCACCTGGGTGCCCATCCTGTGGGTTCACAGCCGCACTGGTTGTTTTGGAGTTGGATTCACGGCTGCTCACTAGTGCTGTGAGTGCTGTAGAGAAGCTGTCAGTCCATCCCCACCCCCAGGATCTTGATCTGCCTCTGCCTGACCCCAGAAAGGATCCAGGACAGGGACCCAAGACCCAGTGCAGGCTCCTCTGCAGTTGGCTGTGGGCCCTGGTGGCTCAGAAGGTAAAGAATCCGCCTGCAATGCAGCACTCAGGTTCAGGTTAGATTCCTCGGTCAGGAAGATCCCCTGGAGGAGGGCATGGCAACCCACTCCAGTATTCCTGCCTGGAGAATCCCCCATGGACAGAGGAGCCTGACGGGCTACAGTCCATGGGATCCCACAGAGTCGGGCATGACTGAGCAACTGAGAGCAGCAGCACAGCACAGGCGATGGCTAGGATGGAAAGGGATTTGTCCGACTTTGAGTCTGAGGGCTTGGTCCCAGCTGCGCCACACGCTGGCTGTGCAGCTTAGGCAAATCACCTCACCTCTCTGGGCCCTTCAGTTCCTGCCTCCGTCAAATGAGAATGCTGTTCACTCTAGTATTCCCCACATCCAGTCAGTGGAGAAACCGAGGACATAACAGGTGTGACCAGATAAAAGCTAGCTGTTATTATCTTAAGGCACTGGGGGTTGTCTGCACCACGAGAATGACGACAGGAACACTGCTACATTATGCCTCTGCAGGGTGAGTTTCTCTGAGTCCTTACCAAGCCCAGTGCTGAGCACTTGCTGTGTATTAATTCACTGAATGGAGTGTGGATGGGAAAATATTGTGGGTAAAACGATCATCAATATGAATGGTCTGTAAATATGATGATGATGAGGGAGAAGGAGGATAAAGATATCTTTTAAAGCCATGTAATTAACAGGTTCAGAAGTCTTGGCCAGCTCCTGGGGGCTTTGCAGACTCTGTGGCCTGGCCCCTTGACAACTCTGGGCCTTTGCTTCCTTCATCTGAGTGGCTAACGTCCTCAGAGCTCAGGCATCCAGCCTCCCAGCCCCAGGATGAGGTGTTTAGGCCCCAAGCCAGGCCAGCCCCAAGATTCCTATTCTGGGGCAGCCCAGCTACAGCCCCAGGAGGGCCGCCAACAAGGGGCCCAGCAGCTTATCACTGCGCGGGGACTCTCCAGCGGGCAGACTGTCTCCACTGCTGCTGAGCCAAGCTGATAAAGAGGACAGACCCTTATGTTTACAGTGGCTGGGAGAGTGGGGCCTCCTGGGGGCGGCCCCATCTCCTGTGGGAACAGACTGTCTGTTTGCTGAGATACCATCGCATTCCTGCAGCCCCAGGATGGATGGGGGCGGGCTGGGGTGCGGAGATGGGAGGGGAGGAGGAAATATGACAGCTGCCTGCTCTCTCTCTGTTCCCTGGGGCCCCACGTTGAGAAGGCCGACACTGGGTCTTCTGGTGGGTCTATGGTTTCCCAGCCTGATTGTTAAGCACTTCATTACGGTCAGTGATACCCAACACGGGCACTTCTCTCTACAGTTTATAAAATATTTTCTCAAAATTTATCTTTTTTTGGTCTTCCAGAGAACCTTCTGTTTAGTTAGTTTGGGGTCATAACGTGTCACAGAAAAAGATGCCTTTCTTTCTAACCAGACTGGAGCAGAGGACCGGTGACATGACCAGACACTGGGGCAGGGGTCCTGCATGACACTCAGCTGACCAGGCCACCCCACAATTAAAGCTACACTTACGTACTGCTTGCTATGGGACAATGACTGTCCAAAGCACTTGAGATGCATTAAGTCATTTAATCTTCACAACAGCCCTCGTGAGATAGGTGCTATCATTATACACTTTACGGTTGAGGAAATCAAGGCATGAGTCACACAGGAAGAAAGTGAGCGGGCTGGGATTTGAACCCCAGCAGCATGACTCCAGCACCCCAAATTTAACCACTGGACTACACTGCCAGCTTCAACTCAGCTCATGATAGTTATTGGGTTGGTCGACAAGTTCATTCAGGTTTTTCCATAAGATGTTATATCTCTCCCATGCTTACAAAGGCAGCAAGTGTTTACAACCACAGAAGCAGGAACTGGCCTTGGAGTTGGGCCTGTGTTCAACTTCCAGCGCTGACACGAATGACCGCGGAGGCTGACCCTCGCCTGTCTCAGTTTCCTTCTCTGGAAAGTGGAAACAAGACCAGCCTTAGCAGCCTTAACTCTGACCAGGGTGTCAGAGTCATTGTATGCGAAGGGTCTGGGACAGGGTAGATTTTCATTAAATAACTGCTCTTATTACTTTGACAGCTGATGTAGGGAGGTGGCCTGCCCAAAACTGAGACTTCAGCAGAGTATCATTTAAACAAGAGAGACCCGCCACTCAGCCATGGAAGCACAGAGGAGGGCTGACTTCTAGTTGAACAGACCTGGTGGCTTCACAGGATGCAGCATGCGGGGGGGGCCCTGGCTTCAGTTGGACAGCCTTGAGTTCAAATTCCCACATCCAGCCCTTACTCTCTGGGTAGACGTGGGGAATTGCTTAACTTCTTTGTGAAATGAGAACACCAGGAGAACTATCCTCCTAGGGTGGTGAAGAACGGATGAGATTGTTCAGGAAAAGAAGCACTGGGCACGCTGGCAGGAGCGTGGTAAGTGCTTGATAAATACTGCTGACATTACTGCTCCTGGCGTGGGAGAGGGGGTGGGAGACAGAGCAACGCTCCCCCCACCAACGATGTCTGTGTCCTAACCTCTGGAACCCTCAACTGTGTATCCTAATCGCTGGAACCTGTGACTGTGTTAGGTCACGTGGCAGAGGGGAATTCAGGTTGCTGGTAGAATTAAGGTTGCTAATCAGATGACCTTGAGATGGGGAATTACCCTGGGTTAGCAGTATGGGCCCAGGGTCATCGCAGGGCAGATGAGTCAGGATAAGTTAGACAATGCTGTGGTAACAAATATCCCCCCAATCCCAGTGGCTTTACTATAACCGTGTTTAGGTACTACCCGATGAGTTATCAGATGCTCTGTTCTTCAAAGTCACTCAACCGTCCAGCTGTAGCAAGTTCCGCGTTGATATGTTTCCATAATGACAGCAGGGAAAAGTGAATATGGCAAATCACACACTGGCTCTTAAATCACCTGCCCAGAAGTATCGCACATCACTTCTGGTCATGTTTTATTGGCCAAAGCAAGTCACATGGACACATTTGCGTTCAATTGGGTGGAGACACATAATCCAACTATCTTCCCAGAAAAGAGAGAAATGACTATTTATCAAGTCTTAATACCTATCATCAATGGTATAGTCCAGAGTGGGGCTTGGGTTGAATGCAGTTCAGACATAATTTGTTTGGCATGTTCATTATTTTAAATAATTATATAAAGTTTCCAACATGTATGACATCAAACTATGTCACATACAAGTTCATATAATCTGGCTAAATTTGAAAAGTTGAACTATTGTGATAGTGAGCCCAGCTGTATTAATTAGAATCAGGTTGGGCAGATTATAACAGAAAATGTCAAAAAAACAGTAGTTTAAATAAGATACATGTTTCTTTCTCATATAAAAGGAGCCAGGAGATAAACTGGCAGCTCAGGCCTGGGTAGGTAGATTCAAAAAACCATCGGGGCTTAGGCTTCCCTGTTCTGTTGTCTTCAGCGCACAGCTCCCATTTGCAAAGGCTGCTTCATAGTCCATGATGGCTTCCAGGGTTCCAGCCATCACATTCACATTCTAGGCCAGAGAAGAACAAGTTGCAGTCACATAGGGGGCCTCCAGATGAGCCAACTGTTTATGCAGCCTTCCCAGAATTCCTGCACAATGCATCTAATTACAACTTATTGTCCAGATAGTTGCATGGCTATACCAAGGGCAAGTGAGGATACAGATGGTCATGTGACTGTGCTCAAGCCAAAGTAGTCCTTCTCTCCCAGGATGAAATTTTCCCAGATGAAAATAAATCATCTTTCTGCTGTTAAAAACAAAGAGGAAGAATTGGGGTTGCCATTGGCACTTAACAGTCTCTGCCAGGAGCCTGCAGTCTTGATTGTCTGGAGTAGAATAGCAGATCCTCATTCACACTGGGCCTGAGTGCATCAGTTTCCCACAGACCCCACCACTCCCTGATGCCTCTCCAGCTCTCTGTTACTATTTATCATTGGGCTTGTGTTATTAAGAGGAGAAAGAAATATTTCTTTTATTTTGTTAAAAATCAGAAAGAGCAAAAAATATACCAAGAGAATTATGAGAGTAGAAGTATTTTTCTCTGGTGAAGAGAAAAATATTCTTTTTAAAAAAACTAAAAAAAAAATATTAAAAACATTTTTTATTGGCTGCAGTATGCAGTATTTTTGTTTCCTGACCAGGGATTGAATCTGTGCCCCTTGCATTGGGACTGTGGAGTCTTAACCACTGGACGACCATGGGAGTCCTGCGAAAAATATTCTTAGCTGTGTATCATGCAAACAAAGTGTATCAAAAAGAATGCAACTTAATACACTGTTCTGAAACAGCTGACTTGCTTTGTTCACTGCTCCGGCCAGGCGTTTAACTGGTTGTATAGCTCTCTGGGAAGACAGTGGGCCTGCGATCCTCCTGGTTTTGCACAGCTCACCTTCTTTTTGGGAGGAGAACAGCCCCATTTTGTCCAACATCTTTTACCCCTTATTTGGGATGACCCTGCCCTTCTTTGTATTCGGGACTTATTTTGAGCAAGTTCAAAACTGTCTTGTAAAGTTCAAGATCATTATGGCAGGCAAAAATGCAGTGAAATAGCACACCACTGTCAGTTAATTACTAAAAATCCTTTAATAGCTGACATTATTATAAATTATATACCCATTATGACAGGGACAATTGAGCTCTCTGTTTTTTTTTGCCCTGCATTGGAACCCCAAACAATGCCGTCTTGTTGGAGAATGACCTGGATGCTCTTGGAAGCAAGTTGGGAGTTTACATGGGCTACCTATGCTGACCACAGCAGCCTGTGGGCCTCTGAGGACACCCTGTTGCTGGGTGGGGATGAGGCAGCTACCTGAAAAAGCCTCAAAAACAACCATTTTCCTGTTCTTACCTGCCTCCCCCACTGCTATGGCTGCAAGAGTCTCTTCCCCAGTGAACCTCCCAACTCCCTCTGCTCTGCTGCCCGTTCTTTCCCTGTTCTAGACCTAGCTCAAAGAGCCCCTCTCCAGACAGCCTCCCCTGATTCTCCTTCCTAAAGCTCCAGGCACATGGTTGGTTGGTTCTTTTTGTTTTTGCTTTTAGGTTGAGCACATAAAGTACACATACTAAATGTAAACCTTGAAGATTTTTTACCTATGTGTACACTGTGTAGCCTCCTCCTGAATCAAGACATGGACTATGGGTCCTCTCTTGACTCAGAAATGTACCTGTGCGTGAGAATTCCCTCTGGAGAGTGACAGATGCAGCCTCTGGCCTAATCCAGAGATGCCAATTCAGTAGATCTCCAGTGGCTCAGGAGTGCAGATGAATAGCACTCAGGTCTTCAAGTAGAGGGGACTTCCCTGGTGGCTCAGTGGCAAAGAATCTGCCTGCAATGCAGGAGACCCGGGTTCAATCCCTGGGTTGAGAAGATCCCCTGGAGGAAGGCATGGCTAACCCATCCACTATCTTGCCTGGAGAATTCCATGGACAGAGGAGCCTTGTGGGCTGCAGTCCATGGGGTTGCACAGAGTTGGACACGACTGAACTGACTAAGCAGCAGGAGCCTCAAGTGGAGCAGGTCTGCAGTCCACCCTGGAGAAACCTACTAGTGCTTGTGGGGGTAGGTCCCCCGTCTTCTTTGTTACCCGCCCTGTCAGATGGGGGCATGTTCTGGTCCCTTGTCTCAGGACCCAGCAAGGTTCTGAGCTGAAAGAGGCATCCACAGGGGTGGATCTAGGCTGGGTGCTGCCTGAATCTATGCAATTTGGGAGGCTGGCCCAGAGAAAAAGAATACTCTGATGGGTGCAGGGCCTCGGAAGGGCCTCCTACAAGTTACTTTTACCCCACTTTCAGTCTACCTCTGGCAGCCACTTAAGAGTTCATGGTCTTAGATGTTGTAGGGGTGAGAAGTTGTCTGCTGGATAAGACAGCTTTCTCCTTCCATCCACAGGAATGGCCGCTGGGATGCTCAGCCTTGCTTCAAATTAGAATCACCTGGGAGAGCTTAAAAAAAAACCACATACCCAGCCCCCCATTAGATATTCTGATTTGATTGGTCTGGGGTAGGGATTGAGCTTTAGTATTTTTTAAGCTCCCCGGTGATGCCAATGCACAGTCAAGGCTGAGAACCCCTGAGCAGAGGCCTGGCTCTGAATTTTAATCTTTATCTGCTTCAGTTATATACTGAGTACATAGCTTCATAGATACTGTATATAAGTATATAATGTATATATACTTGATATATATATTTATAGTCTTATATATTTATACTCAGTATATATACTTATATATAATCTTTTATGTCTAAAAGTCTATGTATATACTTATATAAAAGATTATATCCATATATAAGAGTTTATACACTAGGAGTATAATTAAAACCAGGTAAATGCATGTCCTCCCACCACCTCCCTTCTGCCTCTCCTGAAGGGGCCAGGACTTCTGACTGTGGTTGGTGTCATCCAAGCCAACCTTGTCCCTGGGCTACCTTCAGAGCACCCACTTCCTCCTGGAGACAAATCAACTAATAATATTGGGCATTTGTGAAGCATCTTCTGTTATATTTCTAATCCTCATGGCAACATTGCATTTCAGCAGGAAGGAAACTGAACTTGGGAAACCTTAGTGATTGCCTTCAGAGCCTCAGTGGGTAGGGACTGGAGCTGGGATCACACCCAAGCCTTTAGGGTTCCAAAGGCCACGTGCATTTCCCTGGCCAGGCTGCTCCTGGAAGCAGTGCCTGTTTACTGAACACCAGCCATGCCCAGGGCACAGGCCTGGGGCCCACTTACCCATTAGGCATGGCAGACATAGTGCCTAGGGCCCATGGTAATTTTAAGGGGCCTAGAAAATGTTTTAGTTTTCATTTTGTTTGAAATCAGAAGAAAAGAAATAATAACCACAAACACAGTGATGAATCCAGCCTGAATTACATTTGTCAAATGTAGTGTCAATTACATATGCCAAAGCACTTGTAAAATAATTTTTTTTTATGGAAGAAGGTACCCATGAAGACAAAAGTGTCTAGGGACTGTGGAGGTCACAATGCAGCCCTGTGCAGAGTCCTGGGTCTTGGAAGTTGCTGACCATTGTGTCCCCCAGCCCTTCCCAGAGCACAGCGATGCTAGTGGGGACTGAGGCAAGAAATGTTTATTACACACCCTCTGTACACTGCTCTGGGAAGTAAACAAAAGCAACAAGCGTGCCCCGGTCTGGCTGGGAAGAGATGATGTGCAGACAGGAAGCCAAGAGCAGGACAGGACAGGATGCCGTCTCCCACCGTGGTCAGTTCTTACTTCTATCTCTTCTTCTTTTTTTTTATTGTCATTTGTTTGGGTCTTTGTTGCTGCGGGGGCTCTTCTCTCGTTTCGTTACGGCAAGCAGAGGCTACTCCCTAGTTGGATTGCCTCCATGTCTTGGCTATTGTAAATAGTACTGCTATGAACACTGGGGTGCATGTGTTTTTTCCAATTAGAGTTTTCATCTTTTCCAAATATATGCCCAGGAATGGGATTGCTGGATTATACAGTAGTTCTACTTTTAGTTTTTTAAGGAACCTCCATACTGTTCTCATAGTGTCTGTACCCATTTACGTTTCCACCCACAGTGCAGGATTCCTTTTCTCCACACTCTCCCGAACATTTATTATTCATAGATTTTTTGATGAAAGCCATTTGATTGATATTGGTTTTTTGATACAGACTTTGTGGTTGTGATTTGCATTTCTCTAATAATTTACAATGTTGAGCATTTTTTCCTGTGCCGGTTGGCCATCTGGATGATTTCTTCAGTGAAATGTATATTTAGGTCTTCTGACTATTTTTTCATTGGGTTGTTTGTTTTTAGTTACTTAATATCTCGATCTTTTCTTACTGAGGGCTGCCTCATTCTTTTTCAATAGCTAGATGATATACAGTAATTGATTTAACTAGATCCTTTATTGATAACCTTGTTTCCAATCTCTTTGTTATAAAGTCACCTTATGGAGCATAACTCCCACTCTTCCAATTGTGCATTAAATAACTGTATATATACATTATTTCCCTATGTGGAAGCACATGTGTATGTCTGCATATAAAATGGAATCACAGCATCAAGAGGTGCGGGCACTGTGAGGGAGGGGTTGTTGTTTAGTTGCTAAGTCGTACTCAACTCATTGCATCCCCATGGACTGTAGCCCGCCAGGCTCCTCTGTCCGTGGGATTTTCCAGGCAAGAATACTGGAGTGGGTTGCCATTTCCTTCTCCAGGGGATTGACCCAACCCAGGGATCAAACCTGTGTCTCCTGCACTGGCAGGCAGATGCTTTACCACTGAGCCACCAGGGAAGCCTGTGAGGGAGGGGAAGTTGGGACAACTTCCATGGGGAGTTGAAAGTGGCCATATTTATCTACATTAAATTCCTTCTCCCCAATTTTGGGAGCACCTCCTGGGTGCTGGGCTAGGGGTACAAAGGGGAGGAGCATTCACACTGCTCTTGGGGGCTCTCAGATTGGGACGATCGCTTGCGTTCCTGGGAAGGAGGGCTGTACAGATGCCAGGATAGCGAAAGGGAGGCAGCCACAGGCCTGTCTCTCAGGAGAGAGAGGAAAAAACTGGCAGAAAAGAAGGAAGAGCATTGCAGGCAGGTGAACCAGCCTGTACAAAGGCTGGGTGTCAGTTGGCAGGAAACAGGGGAACTTTAGGGGTGTTCTGGGGCGCAGGCCTTCTCTTGTTCAGGGTCCACGTGATGGGAGGGGAGATGAGAGGGGACGTTCACCTAATCGGGCTCGGAAGTGACTCTTTGCCCTCCTGGGTCATGGGGCTTGAAGGGTTCTCAGTCTGGGAGCCTCAAGATGAGAGAGAAATGCTTGAAACCTTTTTCTGGCTGTGGTGTGGAGGAATGATTGAATAACAAGGACTATCCAGTAATCTCCCAGTCCCTGAGGGGCAGGCTCCTTGCACTAAAGGCCTTTGACCCATAGCAAGGGCCCTATAGAAAAAAGCAGCTGAATTATAGTCAAGAACTCAAATGAGCCCTGCTCCCAGGCGTTGTCTCTGAGACGAGGGCTCCTGTATTTGGCTGAAGGCTAAGGAGAGTGAGCATCCTCCACCACGAGGCCTGGGCTCAGGCTGGGGGTCAGGTCTGGGGTCACAGTCCGGTGCTGCTCACAGCGATTGTGACATTCTTTAGGAATCTCTCATCTCTGTTCAAAGAAAAAAAAAAAGCCCCTTCATTTTGCATACTCTTCCCTGATACATCTAGGTTAGCTTTAATAGTAAAATGGGATACATTGCAAATATAATGTAAAAGTAAATTTCTCCAACCTCTTTGAGTCAAATTAGCCCTTCAGAAAAATCCTTTGACTTCGAGGGATTCAGCTAGTTTGAGAAGGATGGATGAAGGCAATCCAGTTTCACTGCAGCGAAGCTACAGTCCTCACCCAGGTCTCTGTGTCACTACCTCTGGCCCTCTTAACAAACAGACTTGTTGCTGAATAAGACTTCACTTATTCACGCCTCTGTTCATTCATTCACCTGGTATTTCTGAAGCCTGATAATGTTCAGGGCATAGCCCTCTCCTATGACACTCAGAAGGAGCAAAATAACAGTAGCAGCTCTAAATGCTTTGCATGTATATCAGTCAATACAATGACCCTACAGGGCAGGTACTATTATTATTAAATCCATATTACAGATGAAGAAACTGAAACTTGGAGAGGATAGGTAAAGTGACCGAGGCCACCCTGTAAGCACCAGAGCCAAGATTAAAACCAGGCAGTCTGACCCCAAGGCTGCCCTTTTATCTCCTGTTCTGTATACACTGCACAGTTAGGGTGAGAAGCCTTAGGCACCGGGATAAGGGGCAAAGAGCCCTGGGAGCTAGAAAACCTCAGGTCAACCTCTGACTCCCTCCAAGCAGCCCTGTGATCTTGGACAAATCACTCTCTTTTTCTGGTTCTAGAATCTCCTCTGGCTCCCCTCCCTGTCCTGTTCTGAGCTGTTTAGACTATTTAGATAGTGGAGGGTTAAGGGCAGCACAAGGGGTGTGACCAGCAGCATTGGGAAGGGCAGTTTCTCTAGGTTCCCAGGAGCTGCTGAGTCCCACAGGGTGCCAAGACTTTATTCCTGCCGCAGTTAAGCAGGCCCATTTTATCGATGAGGAAATTGAGTCTCCCAGAGGTTAAATAAAACAACTAACTCCTTGCTTATTTAGCTAATGTGCATGCTCAGTCGCCAGAGTATGTCTGACTCTTTGCGACCCCGTGGACTGCAGCCTGCCAGGCTCTGTCCATGGGATTTCCCAGGCAAGCTTACTGGAGTGGGTTGCTGTTTTCTTCTTCACGGAATACTTCCAGCCCAGGAATCAAACCTGCATCTCTTGCATCTCTGCATTGGCAGGCAATTCTTTACCACCGCGCCACCTGGGAAGACAACATCTCCCACAAGCTGAGCACCCATTAGGTGCCAGACACTGGACTAAGCCTTTGAATCTTCAAAACAACCTCCCAATATTATTAGTACCAGTTAAGTGTCAGGCCCCCCGTCTGTGGTCTCTAATCTGGGAATAATAATAGCACCCAATTGGGGTTTGTTTTAGGAAGTTAAGGAGGTTGCCCATGGTCACACAGCTGAGAGGTAACTGAACAGGATTTGAACCCAGGTCTGTTCGGTTCAACAAAATGATGGTTAAGAACCATTACCCCGTGCTGCCGGCACGGCATTACCCCGTAAAGTCGGCTTTTGATTCATAGAGGCTGTGGTAATAATAGGTTCCATAATTGTAGACAGGACCGGAAAAAGTCCTTCTGAGAGAAAGTAAGATGTGAACAAACAAAAAAGCCTAGAAGTAGGTGATATTAGGCATTCGTTAAACCGGCATTCCCAACATTGCATGTATTCAGATGGTTATTAGGATGATTCAGGTGATACACAGATAAACTACCTATTTTTTAATGCATTATGTACATACGTATTTATTTTGTAAGAAACGCTTTATGTTTAAAATTTTTTTGGTCACACTGCGCAGCTTGTGGGATCTTAGTTCCCCAACCAGGGAATGAACCTGGGCCCTCGGCAATGAGAGCATGGAGCCCTTACCACTGGACTCCCGGGGATTCCTGATTTTATATATTTGTTTCATTATTATTATTTAAAATTTGTATTTATTTTTGGCTGTGCATGCTTTTCTCTAGTTGTGGTGCATGGACTTGCAGTAGCTTCTCTTATTGGGAGCCACAGGCTCCCAATACATGGGCTCTAGGATACATGGGCTCAGCAGTTGTGCCTCCCAGGCTCTGGAGCACAGGCTGGGTAGTTGTGGTACATGGACTTAGTTGCTCTGTGGCATGTGGAATCTTCCCAGACGAGGAATCGAACCTGTCTCTTGCATTGGCAGGTAGATTCTTTACTACTGAGACACCAGGGAAGCCCCTATCATTATATATATTTATATTTAAATTTGGCTGACCCAGTTTTTAGTTGTGGCATATGAAATCTCAGTTGTGGGATGTGGGACCTAGTTCCCTGACCAGGGATCAAACCTAGGCCCTCTGCATTGGGAGCGTGGCGTCTTAGCCACTGAACCACCAGGGAAGTCCCTTTATGTATTTATTTTAAAATCATAAATTTAACTAGCACATTTGTGACTCCATGGCTATTACTGCTTGTGACAAGGCTGAATAAAAGTGGTGAACTGATTTTTAAAATTAAGTAAATAAACGTCAGTAAGGGGTCTACACTGTTCAGATGTTCTCTCACACTCTCAAGTCTGTGTAACAGCAAGTCACACTGGTTCTATCTTCAGATATGTCCAGGATCTGACCTCTTCTCCCCATGCCAGCATGGCCTCTCCTGGGCCATGGTCTCCCAACCAGGCTGCAATCTCTGCCCTGCCATCTGTTCTCCATGTAACTAGGGGGAGCCAGTCAAACAGAAGGCAGATCATGGCCCTCCTCTCAGAACCTCCAGGGGGTCCCCGCTCACAGGACAAGCCAAAGACCCACCAATGGCCCAGGTACCCTATAATCTGCATCCCCCCACCCCCTACAGTATTTGTCTCATCTCATGACCTCTTTGGTGGTCCTGGGATATGCAAGGCACGCTCCCACCTCAGGACCTTCACATTTGCTGTTTTCTGAGCAACATTCATCTCCCAGATAGTGTCAGACAGTGTCACCATCAAGACCTTGCTCAAGTGTTACCTTCCCAGAGAAGTATCCCCTGACCACTTTCTCTGAACCACATCCACTTTCTCCTGGCATTTGTCTCTTCTTATTTTTAACACTGGCACATTTATCTTCCAAGATGCTGGATACGATTATTTTGTTTATGGCCTATCTGTCCTCCCACTGGACTCCTTGAGCTCAGGAATTTTTGTGTTTTGCTTACTGCAGTATCCCCAGCACCAGGAACATGGCCTGGCACCCAGTAGGAACTAGATGAGTATGTGTCATGTGGGTGAATACATGCCTGTGTGCATTCTTCAAGACAGAAAGGGTCTGCAGCATTCGTCAAAGTCTCAGAAGGGTTATCCATCCCCAAAGGGTACCCATGCTCTCCCACTTGGGACCACGTTGACCAACGAGATTTAACCTTCTAAAGGGGCAGATGATACCACTTAGCCAGTTGTTGTTGGGCCTATGGTTGTTTTCCTGAGAATTAATAAGGGAAGCCTTGATTTATCCATTAGTTTTCTGTGAAGTGGGCTAGGATGACTCAGTCTCCCTGCCAGTCCATCTCACCATAGCAAGAGGCAGCCAGACTCTGTCTCTGACACCTCTGTTCATAAGCAGTAGCCTCTAGAGCCTGGCTCTTCCCACCACCAAGTTCTGCCTTGTATTCTTTTTGCTGTTTCATGCCTTGTGAATTCCTAGCTAATTTGGAAACATCCGGGCTTCCCAGGTGGCACTAGTGGTAAAGAACTCGCTTGCCAATGCACAAGACATAAAAGTTGCAGGTTCGATCCCTGGGTTGGGAAGATCCCCTGGAGGAGGCATGACAACCCACTCCAGTATTCTTGCCTGGAGCATCCCTTGGACAGAGGAGCCTGGTGGGCTATGGTCTATAGGGTCGCAAAGAGTCAGACACAACAGAAGTGACTTAGCATGCAGAGGCATGGAAACATCCCAAAGGCAAAAGACCGTGTTTCCTTTTTTAGGGCCAGATACTAAGAAGAAGCACACTCAACTCAAGCAGCCCTGGGTTCAAGTCCCATTTCTGTCACTTGTTGGTTGTGTGACCAAAGACAAATTACTTAACCTCTCTGTCTGCTTTAAAAATGATTTTGTAAGAACAGGAACAAAATCTGGGGGGATTTGATGAGATAGTGTAAATAAGTGTTTGGTCCAGATGATCATGAGCATGGAGCTTGGTAAAGCAAGGGGTTTTAAACCAAGCATGTCACAGATATAAAATGCCCACTATGTGACAGGTGTTATGCTAAGGACTGGGGAGAAGAAATGGGGTAAGTGCTGTCCTGTGTGAATTAGCTTCTCTGATGGTACAGACAGAGTGAGAGTAAGAGTGAAGCCGTTCAGTTGTGTCCGACTCTTTGTGACCCCCCTGGCCTACCAGGCTCCTCCATCCATGGAATTTTCCAAGCAAAAGTACTGGAGTGGGTTGCCATTTCCTTCTCCAGGGGATCTTCCCGACCCAGCAATCGAACCTGGGTCTTCCACATTGCAGGCAGATGCTTTACCGTCTGAGCCACCAGGGAAGCCCGATGGTACAGACAGAGGGGCATCAAATGGCCTGTTTCTGACTCGCCCAGTGGGGCTGTGGGTGGCCTGTGCCTGACAGTTTCCCCATCTCTAACCATGTGGCACTTACATTCCAGAGACAGAGGAGAATTGTCATCAGGTTGTATGAGTTTATTAACTGTGAGAAAACACAGGGTACTTTGGGGGAATATTAGAACAACAGGGAAGGAGCAGATTTGAATCTGAGGGGTCAGAGTTACTTCTTTGTGAGTAACTTTGTGAGTAACCTGACTGTGGAAACCTGAGGAGCGGCAGCTAGGACCCTACATTTCTCCCCTCCCGCACCCCCAGGAAATTTGAGCTTGTTCTCCAGAGGGGCGGTTTAGAAATGTGTCCTTAGGCTGCTGGAGAAGACTCTTGAGAAAGCAAGATCAAACCAGTCAATCCTAAAGGAAATCAACCCTGAAGATTCATTGGGAGGACTGATGCTGAAGCTCCAATACTTTGGCCACCTGACGGGAGGAGCTGGCTCACTGAAGAAGACCTTGATGCTGGGAAAGCTCGAAGGCAAAAGGAGAAGGGGGTGACAGAGGACAAGATAGTTAGATAGCTTCACCAACTCAATGGACATGAATTTGAGCAAATTCTGGAGACAAGTGGAGGACAGAGGAGCCTGGTGTGCTGCAACAGTCCACGGGGTCACAGAGTTGGACACGACTTAGCAACCAAACCACCACCACCTAAGGCTGAAGCTCGGAGGCCCTGACCTCTGGGCACTGCCACATGCAGCCTCTAGTGGTCACAACGAGGCAGGCGCAGGCCAGGCTGGACGGGCCCTGGAAATCTAAGGACAAGGGCACTGACTGTCACCATCCTTCCCTTCCTGATATTATCGCTATGGAGATGTGGTCTTCCTGGAATGAGGCATGACTCTGGGACCTCATGTCACTGAACTTTGGTTACCATCTGTTGCACGATTTCTATTCCCATCTTACAGTTGAGAAGCCCAAGGCTTATAGAGCCGAGGGAGGTTAAGCAGGATCAGTACTGAACTCAGGCCTGGCACACTACAGTTTCCGTGCTCTTTAGGTGTCATCTAGCTGGCACCTGAAGGCACCCCACCCCCAATGCCTCATCTCTGGGTGAGCAGAAGGCAAACTCTGTCCAAATTACTGCCCAGGGAAGAAGGCAGCCCTCCCCAGGGAGGTTACTGCTTCAGTCTTTCCTTGGTCTGAGGCCCCAAACACAGACCTGACATCCCTCAGGGTGCTCCCCCAGGAACCCTTCAGAAAGGAATGTCCTGGTACCTCAGGGAGGAATTGGGGAATGGAGGGGGAAGGAGACATGGTTTGACTCCAGGGGTAGATGTTGAGCATTTGTGGAAGCCCTGAGGGGTAATCTGTCTGCTTGCTGTCCTTTCCCTTCAGCTTCCAGTCACATACACCCCTTCCCCCAAACTGGCTGGGTTGAAATCCAGCCTGTGCCACTAAATACGAGCTTGTGCAAGTTACTTTAGGTCTTTGTGCCTCAGTGTCCTTAACTATAAGTTAATGGTTAATAACTATGCCTACCCCCAAAGTGTTGTTAAATGCAGTCTGGGGCCTTACCCCACAATGCTTTGATTCAGCAGGTCCAATAGGCCACAGTGTGAAAAGCACTGTCCTCAAGGATATGCTCTGGCAATACAGACCCACATCACTTCCTTGCTGTTAGGGTGAGCACACATACCGGCTGATGCTTCTGTGGTAGCATTTTAGCACTTTGAAGACTATCTTCATGTCAATGATTAATTCCTGCTCTTCAGTTTACTTACCTGTGAAATGGAGGTAATAGTATCTACCAGGGCTGTTGTGAGAATGACTAAAATCTCTGTAATGCCTGAAACATGGCCTTGCCCACAGTAAGCGCAAGCTATTGTTGTAATCCACAGTCAAACCAGGATACCCTGATAAAACACTTTACATTAAATTTCTCCTATTTTAAGACGCACTAGTTTCCCCAGGGGCCAGAAGTGACTGAAAAGAGGCCTCAAGGTCCGTTGTCCTCTGTGTTGCTTACACTGGTGTTTTGTTCACTTGTGAAAATTCACTGTTTGCTTGCGATTTGTACACTTTACATGCACTTATCTCATTGGGGCTTCATGGTCCCGTGCAGAACGCAGGACAGGCATCATCATCTCCGTTTTTCAAACCAGAAAATGAGGCCAAGACAGCTATTCTGCCTTGGCTAACGCAGAAGGGGATGCGGGTGAGGAAGCTTCTAAGCCCAGCCCTCCATTCGCCAGAGTAACCGCCTCTCCCAGAGGGCGCAGACTGAACAGTACCTGGTCCAGGTAAAGCTCAGCAAAGGCTGAGCCCGTCCAGCAAACACTGCCCTTCCCCCAGCGCACACTTAAGTCGGGGCGGCCCCGGGGACTTGCACAGCGGCTGCCTCACAAGGCCAGCCCCACACGTGGGAACCCCTGAGCGAGACCCGCGCGCCGGCGCCCCCTTCGCCCCCGCGGGGGAATGGCGCCCAGCCCCGGGCCAATGAGAGTAGCGGAATTTATTTCATTCAGTGCGGGGCCGGGCTCTTGCCCGGAAAGGGGCGGGACGCCACGCCGGGGGCGGTGCCGCCGCGCGCCCGGGAGAGGGCGGCGCCCGCCCCGTGGCCGGGCCAATCGGCGCCGCGCCCGGAGAGGGAGGGGGGACCAGGCCTTTTTTCCCTCCGCGCGGGGCCAATCCCGACTTTACAAGCTTGAACTTTTGCCACCCTCGGACGAGAGAGCGCGCCCGAGGAGGTACCCCGCCGCGCCGGCTCCAGGGGCAAGAGCGGCCTTAACCCTTCCCGCGCCAGGCGGTCCGCTGCTGCCACCGCGCCCCCACCAGCTTGCCCAGGATCAGAAGGGATCTGGGCCCCCAACTCACCCTCATTTCCATGGTGAAACGTCGCTGGGGAAATCACGAGCCCTACCTACATCCCTCTTTGTGGTGCAGAGAATAAACTGGGGAAGGAAAGGGGGTGGAGGAGTCACCCAGCCTCGAGGGGGCCCGGACGGCTGGCGGCCCGCCTAGCTCTGAGGGAAAGACTTGGCGACCGAGAGGAGCCCGAGAGAAGACGTTCCCAGCCTCCACCCCACCCTCCGTAATTCCCTACCTCGAGCAAGCCTAGAGTCCCTCTGCGTGAGGTATCCCACGCCCCCCGGCTGGCCCAGCAGACTACCCCCGACTTTGAGCAGGGGGTGTGGAAACCTCGCGCTACCACGTTAGATCCCACCACCCCAACAAATCAGCCGCCCCCTACTGCCAAAAAACGTAAGCCAGGAAAGCACACACGCACACCCATTTTTATTAGCCTTCCCTGGGATGGGGGTTTGTACCAATTCTAAAGTGCAACGTGCGTTTGAAGTTTGTGCACAAGCCAAGGAGAGGCAAAGCGCCCCGTTTGCGTCCGAGTCTCAGTGGGTCCACCAAACTCTCGCACAGCCAGCCTGCCTGTGGTTTGTGCAACCGTGTGTGTGAGTGTGTGTGCGCGCGCGCTCGCATCCGTGCCCGCGGCGCACGCGAGCCAGAGAGCCGGCCGTGGGCGCTGTCAGGCCCTGGGCGGGGGAGGGGGGTGGTGCTGGGGCAAGCGTGGGGCGGGGGCCGGGGCTCGGCCCGCCCCGGGAGCCGGCCCCTTGGAGCCTCGGGCCCTGCAATGGGACGTGTTCTCCTTTAAGAGTTAAGAAACTTGAAACCTTGTTTGCGCAACAATCAGCGCCGCGGAGCCGCCAAAGTGTCTAGACTGGCATATGATGGGAGGCAGCCAATGACTCCGCGGCGCTCCTCCGGGGGCCCTCAGTGTGCGTTTGAGGAGAACAAAAAAGAGAGAGAGAGAGCCGAGTCGGGGAGCGAGCGAGGGAGTCGAGCCGAGAGAAAGAGCCGCCGGGCGCTGCCTCGCCAGACCTCGCCGGGACCGCGGGGCCACCGGGAGGCACTTTTTGTGGAGGGGGAGGGGGGCGACCTCTGCAGCCACAGCGTCCTGGGCGTCCGAGTGGAGCGTGGGGCGGGCTATGACCTCTGCCTCGGTGGATTGCATTTTAATTAAGGATTCCCAGCAGCTCTTTGGGATTTTTACAGTTTCCACTCATGTGTTGACACCGCGTTCAGGAGAAATTCGCTCCAAGTGCATCTAGCGCCTGGGACCTGAGACAGAGTTGGCCTTTCGTGCATGCAATTCCAGGGATTTTGGTCTTGTTTGGGGTTCTTTTTCTTTCTTTCCTTTTTTTTTTTTTTCCTTTTCTTTTTGCAGGGAGTAAGAAGGAAGCCGAGGCTATCATCAACAAGCCTGCCTTTCGGATCCTGCAGGAAAAACCCATGTAGTGAAGCGCTTGGGTTTTAAAGGCAGGGCTTTCCAGACACATTTGGGGAGTTCAGCTCCAGCGCTTTGTGCTCATGGACCAACCGCGCAACTTTTGAAGGCTCGCCGGCCCATGCGGGGTCTTTCTGGCGGCGCGCCGCCTGCAGTCCCTCTAAAGCGCCGGGGCTGGAGTTGCTGAGCCTCCCGGCCGCCGGGGTCCATGTAGCCGCGGGCCGGGCGCGGACTGCGGATCGGCGTGCGCGCGTTCCACGCCGTCCAGCCCCGGCGAGCTCCCTCATGTTGCAGCCCTGCGGTGCCCCTTCGACGACAGGCTGTGCGCGGTTTGCACGGCGCCCGGCGGCAGAGCTTCATGTGGGGCTGCGGCCCGCGCAGCCGGCGCCTCGCTGAGGAAACGGACCCCCGGTAACCGGAGACCGCCTCCCCCCCCTCCCCCGGCGCCAAAGGATATCGTATGTTCAGGTCCAAACGCTCGGGGCTGGTGCGGCGACTTTGGCGAAGTCGTGTGGTCCCCGACCGGGAGGAAGGCGGCGGCAGCGGCGGCGGCGGTGGCGACGAGGATGGGAGCGTGGGCAGCCGAGCTGAGCCGGCCGCGCGGGCACGAGAAGGCGGAGGCTGCGGCCGCCCCGAGGTCCGCCCGGTAGCCCTGCGGCGGCCCCGGGACGCGGTGGGACAGCGAGGCGCCCAAGGCGCTGGGAGACGCCGGCGCTCAGGGGGCCCCCCGAGGCCCATGTCCGAGCCGGGGGCCGGCTCTGGAGGCTCCTCGCTGGACGTGGGGGAGCCGGGAGGCCAGGGCTGGCTGCCCGAAAGTGACTGCGAGACGGTGACCTGCTGTCTCTTCTCGGAGCGGGACGCCGCCGGAGCTCCCCGAGAAGCCGGCGAACCCCTGGTCGGGGCGGCCCAGGAGCCAGAGGGCGGCGGGCGGAGTCGCGAAGCCCGCTCGCGGCTGCTGCTGCTGGAGCAGGAACTCAAGACGGTCACGTACTCGCTGCTGAAGCGGCTCAAGGAGCGCTCGCTGGACACGCTGCTGGAGGCGGTGGAGTCCCGCGGCGGCGTGCCGGGCGGCTGCGTGCTGGTGCCGCGCGCCGACCTCCGCCTGGGCGGCCAGCCCGCGCCGCCGCAGCTGCTGCTCGGACGCCTCTTCCGCTGGCCCGACCTGCAGCACGCCGTGGAGCTCAAGCCCCTGTGCGGCTGCCACAGCTTCGCCGCCGCCGCCGACGGCCCCACAGTGTGCTGCAACCCCTACCACTTCAGCCGGCTCTGCGGGCCAGGTGAGCACGCCGCGCCCGGCGGGTCCTCGCGGTTCCCCTCCAGCCACCTTCCGTGGCCTTCTCTCTCCCCTTGACACTCGGGAGGGAGGACGAAGCTGCGGGTGTTCCCCTGGGTGCCCCGGGGCGTGGGAGTTCCCAGTGGAGGCGCCTCACCCTGGCAGCAAAACCGGGTAGTGGGTATGTGGGCGCATACATCAAATGGCAACTTCATCTAAGGCTTCAGCAAACTCATACGGGCGCGCTGCCGTCCATGGGGTCGCGAAGAGTCGGACACGACTCGGCGACTAAACAAACTCAGAAAGGTGCACGTTGCACTTTTCTCTGTGCAGCTTCAGGGACTTAAGGCAGACCCCAACTTTGTAGACAGTGGGAGAGAAGGGCAGGTCTAGGAGAGGCCAAAGACACCCCCCCACCCCCCAATTTATTTACCCCTAGTCCGAGCCGCGGCCTGAGGCATTGTGTGCGTATGCCTACACCTATGGTATACTTTGTTGGATCCAAGTAGATGCAAGTTGTAAATTCTGGTGTAGACCGTTCATGGCTGGAGTCAAAGGTGTTCGTAAATTGTCCCACTTGTTCCTGTCTATACTTTGGAGCAAAGCTTTTGCAGGGTAGCCTTTCTCAGAGTGAAGACCACCGTCTTCTTCAGATTGTTGCCAGCATCCCTTGGGTGTCAAATACCAGGGCCTTCTGTCATCATCATTCTCAATTCTGTGTCCAGCTTTTCTAGAGAATCAGGAGTCCTGGAGGTGTGTAGGTAGGGAAGGAAGCAGGCTATTTTAGTACCTTTGAGAACCGCTCCCCTTCTTTGTTCTGTTCCTGGGATTTTCTGTACACGTGATCTACCCAGTCCTGCTTACCTGAGCAGGCTCTGGATGCTGGAGCAGAGGGGAGGACAGATGGAGACTCCTGCATCCTCACCCCCTTCCCCTTGCACTACAGGGATCACACATTTTAGCCTGTAGCATCGTCTGGGTGTATGCATCTTAGGTGGCATGGAGGGGCGTTTGGGGTAGGGGGGAGAGGGGTGTTCTGCAGGGGTGTTGGGTCTGGGCAGGCCCTGAGTTCTTCCAGTCTGGCCCTTCTGGGGAGAGACAACACCCAGCCTGGGGGCATTTAACAGGGTCGGATCACACAGGTCTCCTGACTCCCGTTGTGGAAGGGAAGGGCGGGGCTGGAAGCACCGCTGTGTCCCAGGTGTCTTGTTTTTGTCTGGGGTGGTGGCTGGAGGGGAAGGACGGTGCTTCAGCAGTTGTTCCTGAAGACAGAGCCCTGAAGGGGGCTGGGGAGAGGCAGCGCTGATCTGATTGCCTGCTCCCTGTGCGGTCATTCGGATTGTCAGGGGCTTGGTCAGTCCCTTATCTGTGGCCCACTGCGGGCCTTTTGTGTTCCTTGTTCCTCTGACTGCTTCCCCTGGAAGTGGATTTTCCCACTCTTCCTCTCTGACTCCTCCCTGCCTCTGAGGAGTAGGACCTAATTGTGGTTGCCCTGTTCCTGGTCCCTTTTTTTCCAGTGGGAAAGAATATGTGGGGTTCCCTCTGCTCTTTCAGAAGGCCCCGCTGGGCATTTTCTTTCTCACCATGTCAGTCTGCTAGGGGATATTTGTTGAGCACTTACTGTGCCAGGGACCACGGTGGGTGATGTAGTGGGGAGAGTGGAAATATGAGTAGGATCCATGCCCTCAAGAAACAGAATCTTTGGGTAGGGGTCGGAGGAGAGACGGGACAGAGATGGGGGAAGTAGGGCCAGGCCGGGCGTCTGGGGTGTGCGTGTAACAGGAGCACCTCTAGGAGCCTTGCAGGATGGGTGGTAAAGGGAGATGAGTGTTGAAGGGGAGGAGGAGGGGGCCTGCTGAGAGTTAAGGTACCAAGCAAGTTCAAGTGCGTGGGTGGGAAGAGATGGGATGAAGAGATTGGAGACAGGCAGGACCCACCCTGCCCATACTTTTTGGATAAGTCAACTTGGGTCTTGGTTTGAATCTGGTGAACTTGAGCAGTTTTAAGTTAAAGGGCAAACTGCAGTGGAATGGTTCTGACCCACAGACCTGGTCCTAGGCTCTGTCCTGCCAGTATGACAACTTGACCTTGGAGGGGGAGTAATCTCCCCTCTCTGTCTACCTGTGGGTCAATGGGGTTGGCTTTAGAAAATTCTCAACATCAAGTTCCAGACTCAGCATTGGCACTTGACTCCTCTCCTTGTCCCAGAAGGAGGCGCTGTTGCAGGAGCTGTGCCTGTTCTCCGGCTTCTTCACTAGCTCAGCGCTGCACCCGGCCCACCCCCCCCACCCCCATTCAAGCCACTCCAGGGGCATTTGAGAGCACTGGTGGTCTGGGAAGAGTGTCCTATATGCACCAGATTGACCCTTTTGCTTCATCCTCTGCCTGATGGCTTAGGCCACCAGGACTGAGAACTGGGGGTCTGGCGGGGGGTGGGGCGCGGGGGGGCGGTACTGTGCTCTTTGCTGCCCACCCCACCCCCGCCTCCTGGCCGCCAGCCTGACTCCCTGAGCTGGGCGGGTGCATAGCTGGAGCTCAGCCGTGCGCGTCCTGATAAGGAGACTGCTCCTTCCAGGCCCCTGGGGGAGAGGGCTGGGGCACCGGCGCAGGCAGACAGACTGACAGATCTACACACACAGCAGACACACAGAGAGTAGGCTGGAATACACAGCAGGCCAACTGAGGGACACCCACCCGCACCCCACTGCCCCCTAGCACAGGGATCCCTAGTGACAGGCGGTCCCTCTCTGGGCAGTGTGGCTCCCTGCTGCTCAGAGCAAGCGCTGTCCATCCTTCAGCTTGCTTTGGGGCATTGGGACCAGTTTTCCTTGGGCCTCTTTTCTCATCTGTAAAGCCAGGGGGCGAACAGCATCCCTAAGGTCCTATGGGCGGATTCCAGGTTACACAGGCCTGCCCTCTCCCTCATGCTTGTCTCAGAAAGTGGGGTCCCCCATACCTAGCTCTGCCCTGGGCTTCCTGCTCCCATGGGACTCAAGCCCTGGCTTTCCCTCGTTCTGGTGTATCTTTCTGTCCCAGGAAAAGCCAGTTCACTGAGCTTGGTGCCTATGTGGACGGAAATGTGGAGAAATACTTTAATCACAGTTCTAACCTGTGTTTATAGAGCTCCTTTCTCCCGAAAGTATCCATTAACTTTGGAATAAATCTCCTGCTCTTTGCTTCACCACTTTTTTTTTCTGTAATTATATTCAGTAAATTACTATTATCCAAATTGCGCCAGGGAAAGAGACAGAGTTAGGGAGAGAACTTCTGAACAACTGGAGGAGGCCGCCTAGGAAAACACAGGGTTCCCAGGCCAGGACTATAGGAATTAGAATGGGCTAGAAAGTTTTCCTTTTATTTGGCCTGGCATTATCCCTTTGAAATGAGATCAATTTCAAGTTGGGCTTCCAAGCCCCCGCCCCGCCCCTCTGGCGGCCCCTCGGCCTGCCCGCCCTGCTCCTCAGAGCTCCTCCTTGGAGGTGAGGAAGGGGTGATAATGTGCAGTTTGCCTCTTGCTGGCGCCAGCCGGCCGCGCTGTTTATCTGGCTGCCGGGGGAATCTGGGCAATTAGGCTCCGCCGGCCTTAAAGCGCCAAGAGCTTCTTTTCGGCATCTCCCACCCCAGGGCTTGGGGTTGATCCCTCAGGTTCTGGGGGTGGAGGGGACAGGCACCCAGGAGGCCACTCCTCCGGAGGGTGAAAACTGGGAGGCCAAGGGAGGCACGTGAACCTTTCCTAAGAAGATGCTAGGCTGCACAGACGGGGTGGAAGGTAACATCTCCAGCTGAAACCTTACCAGGCAGTGGGAGAGGCTGTGAACTCTTCTGGCTTTGCAATTAGGGTCTAGATCCCAAAGGCTCAGTACCCCCCTGGGGGCTAACCAGAGGCTCGTCTGGGCTGAGCTGACCTGAACTGGGCTGAGTGTTAGCCTTCTGATACACTCGGCCCCTGGCTGACTGCTCTCACTTCTGAAGGAAGTTGGAGGAGATTCCTGAAGTTAATGTCTGAGGCTGGCTGTCTGCAGAGGCTGGAGTTTCTGATCTCTTTCTCTCTCTCCTCTCCCCCACTTCCTCCCTCCCTCCCTTCCTCCCTTCCTCCTGCCCATGATCATTTCTTTCCAAGGGGCCTGTAGAGCCCTAAGAGCGCTCCCCTTAAAGTTTAGAGCACAGAAGTTATTATTAGGAAATCAGCACAAATTTTCTAAGTACTAAGGTAGCTTCTAAGAGGGGAGTGTGGACAGAGGGCCTGGAGGCACCTTACACTTCCTCTTCGAACCTTCTGTCCCACCTGAGTTCCCAGCATGGATCTGGGAGGGTCGATGTGTTGGAGGTGCCAGTGAGAGATTTGTGTATAGCAGCATTTATTCCCTAAGAGCCAAAAAGTGGAAACAACCTAATGTCCGTTGGCTCACAGATGGATAAACAAATTGTGGTATAGCCATCTAGTGGAATAGTATTCAGCCATAAATAAGAATGAAGTATGAGAGGACAGCATGGTTGAGCCTGGAAATCAGTATGTTAAATGAAGGAAGCCAGATACAAAAGTCCTCATGTTATAGGAAGCCTTTGGTGTGAAATATCCAGAATAGGCAAACCCATGAGAATAAAAAGTAGATTTGTGGTTGCCTGAGGTTTAGGGATTGGGAGGAATGAATGACTGCGAATGGGGCAGGGTTTCTTTTGGGGTGATGAAAATGTTCTGTAATTAGGTGGTGGTATTGGTCTTACAACTCTGAATGTACTAAGAACCACTGAATTGTATATTTTAAAAGAGTGGATCTTAGGGTATGTGAATGATAACTGTTTGTTTTTTTTTTTTTAAGTAGCTTGGTGTTGGTCCGAAACTGGCCTCCGCCTTTGTTTAGTTGAAGTAGAATAACATCGGCCTTCCTGTGTGGCCTTGGGTGGGCCCTTTACCTGCTTCTACCCCACTTGCCCCATCAGTTAAGAAGTTGAGTTGGGGGGAACCTCTGATATTCTAAATCCCGGTGTCTTGGGGGTGCAGTCTCTTTTTTTTACTTGCCTAGGATGGAAGTTAGTGAGGTGCTTCCAGTCTCTGTGCAGATGGTTTTGCTAGAACGGAGGAGGATGGGGGTGCCGGTAAAGTCCCTCCTGAAAGCTTTGCAATTCCCAGGTCTGTGGACTTGCTTTCTGCCTCACCCATGTGTTAGATGCCCCCAGCCCAGGTGTGTCTGTGGGTGGTATCGTAACTCAAGGCCTAAGTGGCTTCCGTGAGGGGGATCTTCTTGAGTCCCTCTTCCCCTTTCCAGGTCCCAGGTTACAGCCACTGGAAGAGATGCTGGGGTTGATTACAGTGGCTTGACTCCAGCCAGCACAGCCCATTGCTGCCAGATTTCACTTTTGGGGACAGATCTGGGGGCAGATGTCCAGACTTCCTGACCACGTGCAGCCTGGGCCTCAGCCAATCAGGTGTTTGCAAGAGGAACCCTGACACAGGAGTCGGAGGCCTCCTGATAAGGTAGTGGGGAGTGGTGGGAAGGGCATGAGGCTGGGGGTCAGGAAACCTGGCCTCTGGTTCTGCCTCTGCACCAGCTCCCTGTCAGACTCTGAGGGAGTCACTTCTGTTCAGGCCTCAGCCTTCTCCTCTGTACAATGGAGCACTGGCTTCAGTTCTCTTTCCCCATGGGTCTCTAGCCCTTCCTGTGTTTTGCTTCTTGTTCTGAGAGTCTAGTCCTCACTTGAGTCTGGTCTTTAGCTCTTCCAAGGTTGGTGGATAAGGGGGCTCCTACTGAAGGAAGCAGTTCCCCTCCCTGAGTCTTGTGTGAGGTCTCCTTTGGGTGACCCTTTGGGCCCTGTACGTCCTCTTTCTCCCTCCAGCTTTACCATTAACCTTATCACTGTTGTCTTTGTCCACATTATCCTGAATGCTTTCTGTGCATGGGATGTACCAGACCCAGCTGGGATGAAGGAGTGGAAGACTGAGTGCTGCTTTTTTTTTTTTTAACAGGGACCATTTTAAATCTTTTATGAATTTGTTACACTATTGTTTCTCTCTTGTGTTTTGGTTTTTTGGCCATGAGGCATGTGGGATCTTGGCTACCCAACCAAGTACTGACCCTATGCCCCCCTGCATTGGAAGGCAAAGTCTTAACTACTGGACTGCCAAGGAAGTCCCAACAGGGTACTTCTTGATTGCCTGTCTCATTGGGGTGTAGAGTAGAGGCAGGCCTGGGCTCTGATCCCAGCTCCACCATGATTGGCTGGGGAGGCACTGGAAAAGTCAGTTTTCTCATCTGTGAAATGGGGATGATAATGGTCATCTTTATTTTTGAGAAAGGATGAAATGAAAGTAGGTACCCAATGAGCATGATTAACCACTCTGTACCTAAGGTCCAAAGGAATGAAATACAGTGAATGAAACGGAAAGGCCCCAGCACAGACAGAGACACAGGGTAGGCATTCAGCGAATGTTTGCTTCGCTCCCAGTGGCTAATCCATGATTCAGTTTCCTTCTCCCCAATCCAGTCCACAAAAGATTCCCTGTTTCTGGACTTTGTTGAAGTCATTTCTAGCTGGAAAAGCCGGGTTGGGGAAGAGGTGAAGCTGCCTGCTCCTACAACTAATTGTGCCTTATTATAATTGCGAAAAACACTTATTACCCCTGTGTCATTCCTGATACCTGCCTAATAATAGTTATTACCGCTTTACTACCACTGAGAGTTTGTTTTAGTTTGCGATTTGATGGTGTTTAGTTTCATTTACAGAAAATGAAGGGTCATTTCATTCATGCAAATTGTTACTTAGTTTAGCAAATTGTTACTTCCCAGAAAGCAAGAGGCTAAAGAATTCTTCTGAAGACAAAGTATATGTTTTTAAGGACAAGTATTTTAGGCAAATGAAAGGAAACCCAAAGAAAAATGCCATAGACAATAAGGAATCACACAGGGCCTGAGGTGGGCAGCCATGGAGGCTGTGCTCCGCCCCTTCTCTTTACGGAGGGGGAGACTGAGGCCGAGAGCCAGCGGTGACTGGGGTATGGTCTCCCATCTGGGGAGCTGGGTTTGGCTTTTTGGGTCCTAGCCAGTCGTGCCCGCCTCGCCCTGAAGGACGTTTGCTCTTGTGTAGCTTGTTTGTAAGTGAGCTTCCGTGTCTCTGTGGGCCTCTGCACGCAGTTTTGGCTAGAGTTACCACACTTAGCAAAGGAAAACACAGAATGCCCAGTTAAATTTGAGTTTCAGGTAAACAACATGTACTATTTTAGCATAAGTATGTCCCAGATATTGCAGGGGGCATACTTATACTAAAAGTGTATGCCATGTGTATCCAAAATTCAGATTTAACTGAGCAGCCTAGCTCTGATTTTACCTGTACCCGTGTTTCTCTCATTATAATAATAATAGCTGCTGTTTGTCTAGATATATTTCTGCAGTTCCAAGAACTGTCTTGAGCATTTTATGTACTTTATTTGCTTTTGTCCTCCTGGCAGACCTAGGGAGTCTCTCTGATTATTTTCCCCATTTTGGAGCTGAGGAAACAGGCTCAGAGAGGGAAGGTAGCTTGCCAGCTGTCACACAGCCAAAGGTGATAGAGTGGGGACTGAGCCCAGGTTTGTGGCCTAAGACTGTGGCTTTCCCTGTGCTGTTCCAGGGGATTTGGGCAGCAGAGGTGCTGATTTCCTGGGAGCTGGGTTTATTATTTGAGGAAATCAAATCATCAAAAACATGTAGAACCCCTCTGTGTGGGCTTTCTCCTCCCAGCAGTGACACATTGACTCCTGTCTTCCAGAATCACCGCCACCGCCCTACTCTCGGCTGTCTCCTCGCGACGAGTACAAGCCACTGGGTAAGTGTGTCCTCCTTCCGACCCTTGGGTAGGTGTGTCCATCCCAGGCTCCCCTGCCTCAGTGCCGAAGAGCCCGAGAGAGCGAGGGGAGGAAGGGATCCCCAGCCTGGTTGCCTTTGAAATGGGGTGGGTGAAGTTTTACAAACACTCCCAGTTGGGCCAGAGCCGACCCAGCCTCTGCAGCGGGCTATTTACATCTAGAAATTCCTCGCTCATCATTAACCTCTCTGTGACCTTTAAACATGAGCCTGTGGGAGATGAATGGGTTTTGACTTCAGCATCTCATTGGAGGTGGCTTAGGGTTTCTGTCTCTTTTCCTCTCCTTCCCTCCCAGCCTTAGGTGGTTCTCCTTTGATGTGTATTAATTAGCACCATGACAAATAGGCTGAGCATGAAGTCACTGTCGAAAGGAGCTGTATGTGTCATTCCCTACCCCCACCCCCCACCTTTATTAAGCCAAGAAATTCACCTGGGCAGAAAGGGCAGTTGAAAAGTTTAGAAAGCAAGTGTCTTGGTACACTCAAGCATGGAGGGTACCCCTCAGTGGTAATGTCGTTGTTGGCAGGTCCCATTCAGAGGTAGGACGTGTTTTCTGTAAAGCCTTGGGGCTGAATGCTTAGCCCGTATGCTGGGGAAGATGCATATGGTTTTAAAAGTAGAGATGGCTTGTTTTCTGGCCCTCCTGGTTCCTCCAGTGGAGAATCCCTGTGTTGGGGTGAGTGAGTATGGCCTTAGTAGCACTGGGAGAGCGACTTGGTGACCCAGGGAGCTCCCATGAGACCTGAGCTTTAAAAGTCAGATGGCGTGGCAGTGATGCTAACACATTCCACCAGTGACCACAAAAAGTGGGTTTTGTTTTGTTTTTGGTAAAGGCCTCTTCCCGGTAGCGTGTGTCAGCACCATCTGGGAGGTCACTTCTGAGTGTCATAAACTTGCAGGCATCCAGTCCAGTTTTCCTTCCAGGCGCCCCCACTGTGGAGACAGAAGTGCCCACTGGTTCCCTTTGGGAGTTGGTCCTCCTCCGTCTAGGACGACAGAGGCTGTCCCAGGATGGGGTATGAGTCAGTGCCTTAATGGTGGCAACTTCCTCATTGCTTTTCCTGAAGTATGGTCATCTCGTGGATGGAGGAGCTTGATTTAGTTCTCTGAGGAACTGGAAAGGTCGTCTGGGGGTAGCCTGTCACTTGACAAATAGCTTATCAGGCTGAGGGGCTGGGAAGGCTGCCCAGCTGATAAGCAGTGGGGCTGAGGCAGAAACCCACAGTAGCCCCTGTACAGCTCAGCAGTATCCCACCCTTCCCTCCCAGGCCTGTCTCAGCATTTTCTGAGTTAACGTAACTGTACTAGTTGCTTAGAAGATCCCTAATTCAAAAGATGGGGGGAAAGAAAAACCAAAACCCTCAAATGTTCTTAGTAGATGTAGCACCTGAGTTTGAGTGCCGAGAATCATTTCTCTGAGGAATCGTGGGTCAGCTGGTGATAAAGCCACAAAAAATCAGGACCCTGTCCAGCAAGGTAGAGTGACCATTTGAAGATGAACAGGTGTCCCTGTTAATTTACAAATGGGACCACTGAGATGGAGAAAGAGGAAGTGACGTTTGCTGGTGCTCAGGAGTCAGAAGACGACAGCCCACCATTTGTGTGTGGCTCATGAGCCGAGAATGGTTTTTACTTTTTAAAATGGTTTAAAAAAAATACAAAAAAACCCCCAAAAAACCCCACCCAGAGCAGAAGACTCTTGTGGCATGTGAAAGCTATATGAAATTCACATTTCAGCATCCCTAATGGTGTTCTGCTGGAAGCCGGCTGTGTTGTCTGTGGCTGCTGCCCCAGGACCACAGCAGAGGTGGAGAGTTTCAGTGGAGACTGTATGGCTCACAAAGCTGAAAATACTCACTTTGGGCCCCTGGCAAGCAAAGCTGGTGACCCCTGATTTGACTAAGAGTGGAGGTGGGACTCGAACCCTGGGCTCCAGCTTCCAAATGGGGTTCTTCCCTGGGACTTGAGCAGTGACCGAGGCGGGGAGTGTTCTTTTCCTATGGCGGCCTTGGAGGGCCTTACTAGAAGCACCAGATGTGAGGGGTTGGAGAGTGCATGGCAGGGACTTGTAGCTGCAAGGGATGGAAAACACCCATCACCCAACCCCTGGAAAGTTCACAAAGCTGGCTGTGTTGGCTCCACAGTGCTTCACGAAGAAACAGGGTTACAGCCTGGGATGTTACTGCTTCAGACAAGAAGTGGCAACAAGACTTGGGGACGGAACACTTTGGGAAGATTAGGTATGAAAAGCAAAATTGTTTTACGAGGGTCCTACTTAGGCATTAAGGTTATTATCTTTTTTTAAAAGAGATTTTCCATCTGTCCCTATTTTCCTCCAAACCTGTTTGACCAGCAGATAACTTTCTCAGGCCCTGGTAAATAGTCTGAGTTATTTTTTGTATTATTTTCTTTTCCTTGCATTGTTAGTTTTTCATAAACAAAAAGTCAGTTCACTTCTAAGCTGCTGTGATCACATGAAACCAAAAAACAAAATAAAACCCAGAACACCCAGTCAGCATCTGGCAAGTGGGAAAAGAAAAAGGGAAAAAAAAAATAGAGAAGGCCAAATTGGTTAATGTTTCATCTTCCCGCTCCCCAAGCCATGTGGTAAAAGGAAAAAAATTCCTCCAGGATCGAATGGAATTCTAGCTCGCGAGGGCCTAGGCTAACGGTTTTTGTCTCAGGGTTTCCCCAGCTTGGAGTGGCTCTCCTGAGCCAGTGGGACCAGCTGAGCCACACTATGCTGGGTGAGAAGATAAAAGATGCTCAGGCCTTCCAGGAGAAGCATGCTTTCTGACTCCTGGACAGACCTGTCCCTTAACAGAGACAACACCCCATTGCTGGTGGCAGAGGCGCAGGCCCAGGAAAAACTTCCCAAGTCAGTCTGTCCCGAAAGGCACCGGCTTGTCTCACTAGCAGCTCAGTGTTCAGGAGAAAACGGGCAAAAGAATTTCCCATCTCCCATCTAAATTGCACTGCAGATAAGGGAAAACAAATAGTGTGCGCCGTATGAGGTCCTTAAAACTACTTAAACAACAAATGAATGCCTTGAAAAAAGAAAAAAAAACAGTCCAGACGTTGAAAGTTCCTCTGGGAGCAAGCAAGTTTGGATGTGAGAGAGTGGGGGAAGGGAGAGAGAAAACAGTTAATCTGGGAGCAAACGCTTGAGCCCTTAATTAGAGGGGTGTAAGCGGGACAGAGTGAGGATGGCTGGTAACTTGTTAAAACAGTTTCCCCAGCTCCAGCGGGAGGAAGGAAGGAAGGAAGGAAGGAAGCAAGAAGGAACAGCTTCAAGAATTTTAATGGTTGTAATTAAGTACAGCAGCTATGAATTGTTTAGGGGCTTAATTTAACCTTACCCAAGGAGGCTCCAAGTTCCTACTTGCTTGGTCCCCTGAACTTGGGTTATTTCTGTGGTCAGAGCAATTGAAACTTTTTCAGGTGCCAGGGCTGCAGCAGTCAGCATTTTCCACAAGAGTTCCAGGGTTGGCTGGCCTGGTCTCGTGCGATCGTGGGACGGGGAGTGGCAGCAGAAAGTTGTGAGGCACAGGCTGCCCTTTGCAAGCACCCGCATGCCCACATGTGCACGCGTGCGCACGCGTACACGCACACACACACACACACACACACACACACACACACACGCATGCTTGAGAAATAAGAGAGGAACACCCCACAGCCAACTAAGTTCTCTTTCTCTTCCCTCCTGCAGATCTATCTGATTCCACATTGTCTTACACTGAAACAGAGGCCGCCAACTCCCTCATCACAGCTCCGGGTGAATTCTCAGGTTGGCATTTCTTTTTCCTTGCATGCTACTGTTATGTTGAATTTAAGGAGGGGGTCCGGTGGCAGGGGCCTGATGGAGGTCTTGTCGTTGTCCCTCCGCCTTTTCTTTTCCCTGGGCCTCCTACCCCTCAAGGAGAAGACGGCCAGTGTGTTCATCACTGGTGTTCTTGGGGTGAAGAACAGTCTGTATGAATGGGGCCTACGGGTGAGAACCTGTCCAGTGTCTGGCAATCCATGCTTTAACCAGTTGTCTCTTGTGGAAATGATAAAAACCCAGCCCAACTCTCCATCCCGATTTTGAAGGGATCCTTTCCCCCAGCTGCCGAGAGGCAGCAAAATGGATGTGTTTGTTTGCATTGTCTTTGTAGGTTTCTCTTATCCCCACCTCTAGGGAAGGACTGATGTGAAGGGTCAGAAGAGGAGAAAGTGGAGTGGGTAGAACATTCATGAAGTCTGAGCAGTGAGGAGTTTTCCAGAGGTTGTGGTTTCCATGTCTCTCTCTGGGCAGTGGATGCTGAGCTAGGAAGCAGAGAGAACTCTGCTGTAGAGCCTCCTCCCACTCCCAGCATTTAAGTGTTGGCCATAGGGTCTTTCCCATTCTGGGGAAGACGTAGATCAAGCTTTCCTTGAGAAATGACAGGTTAGTGGTGAGCCAGGGGTTTCAAGGGCCAGGAGAGACTCAGGTGTCGAGGTTTGTGGGGCCCTTTGGGAGCAGGGTGTGTAGGGGGCACTCTGAGGACAGCTGGGGCTCATGGCCTGGGTCTGCTGCATTGAGTGACAGCCCATTGGGCTGGAGATGCTTCCAGAGTGGGCATGGCTGGATCTCTGCAAGAAGGCCTCTGTCTGCATCTGAACCATCCTTCCCTGACCCCACCCCCATGTCATAATGGCAACAACAGTCATCGTAGCTATTTATTGAGTGTTTACTTTGGGCCATATCCTGTACTCAGGCCCTTTTATGATCATCAACTCACAACAGTAGGAAAGTGACTTGCCCAGGTCACACAGGAGCAGAGCCATCTGCCACCGTGCCTCTGTGCTCCTGACCACGGCTCTGTCCCCCACTTCTCTGTAAAGACTGGATGTACCTCCAGTGAACATATTCCACGGACTTCTGTCATTGCTCATGTACTCTGTCCTTGACTGAAGGGTCTCTTGATGTTGGCTGCTCAGGGCTGCTTGCTCAGTTCCTATGTCCAGAGCCCTTCCCCATCCATTCCATGTTCTGTCACAACCGCGGGAGAGCACAAGAGTGTGTCTATTTGGAAGACAGGGAAACTGGAAGCCAGAGCAGGAAGTGACTTGCCCATGGGCACAGAGGGGCTCATGACACAGCTGGTACTGCGGCCCGGGTCTTCTGGGCCCCACTTGCCTTCTGGTCTCTGGTCTCTGGTGGCCCCTCTGACTGGGCCGCTTTGTTTTCACCCCTGCCTTTTGACCCTACTTCTTAAAATGTCTTGCCCTGAAAAACCTAACTAGAGCAGCACAAGAAGTTGTTGTTTTAATCCCTTCTTTGCCCTCTCTGCCTGTGTGGATGGAAGCCACATATATTTTGAAGCAAGAGGCTTAAAAGTATTCCTGAATGCATGATTCCATGTCTGTGCCAACCATCAGAGTGTATTTAATTTGGATGGATTGCACTGGTGTCAGTTGCATGGTCGGATGGATAGTTTTTCAGCATCCCTTCCCCTTGTTAATGGTGGAAACTGCGTGTATGGAGGTGCCTTACGGGTTCATGGCATGTTCGCAAACGTCGTCTCTCTTGATCACTGTCATCCCAGAGCTAGCCTGGTGTGCGGCTCAGGCTGGAAGGAGCAGAGCCCAGAGAACCTGCTGGAGGCCCCTCCTTTACCGGGTTCCCGGGAGGGAGCACCCTCTAGAGGCTGGGAGGTCTCTGGAGACCCTGAGGCCGTTCGATCTGGCTGCCTTGGGGCCCAGTGGGCCCGTGTTTGGGGTTCCACCCAGTTATCCCAGAGCGGTCTTTGGTTCTGACTGGTGGGGTAGCGCTGGTGCCCTTTACTGTGGATGAGGATCATGTGGCTCTCGTGAGCAAGTCTGGCACCCAGCGCCTTGGGATTCTTAGGGGCTGAAGGAACTGGGGATGACATTTGGGATTTCCTGTTGGGGGGTGATTGGTCTGAGTTGCGGGTGGTCTCAGTAGGCGAGTAGAGCATTCCCTCCAGTGCGATCATCCAAGCCTGCCTCAGGGATGGCACAGGTCTCCTCCCGCTTGGGGGTCTCACGGTTCAGCTTTCCCAGCTTACTCGTGCCGTGGGGACCCCAGGACCAATGGGGTTGGCACTGCCTCTGCATGCTGGGAGCATGCAGAGTTGGGGCTTTGGGTGGCTGTCACCCTGGAGGATAGGCTCAGGCAGAGAGGCCCTGCAGGATGAGAAGAATGGCCAGAGAGGTCTCAGTGGATGGTAAACCAAGACTCATCCTATAAAGATGGGTGCAAAGGGCAGGGCGGGAGGTGAGGTGGGAAAGGTGAGGGCTCCAAGTGGGCAGAACGCGCTGGGCCAGGCCCTAACGTTCAAGGACAGATGATAAGGATGCTGATGCTGACCTTCATTTATTTAACGTTTGACGTTCACAGTTAGCACTTTGCTAACTGCTGGTTGTTCTCTGTCTCGTTGACTCATTACCACAGCCCAGTGACACAGATGTGACCCCCCGTTTCACAGGTGAGGACACTGAGGCTCGCTGCCAGGCCACTGCCCCAAATCCCCAAACCGGAGGTGGCAGGCTTGGGATGGGAGCCTGAGCCGTGTGACTGCCCAGCTCACGCATCGTGTAGGGCCCACCCAGCTTCCCACGGCAGCGATCCCAGCCTCCTCCCCCAGCCACACCTGGCCAGGTAGAGTGAGCCACCTGTGTGGCTCACTCTAGAGTGAGTCTAGAGTGAGTCAGCCTCTCACTCTAGAGTGGGTCAGCCTGTGCTGATTGAAGCACCAGGGACAGGGCTGGGGCCTGGCAAGAGGCAGCTCCCTAATGGGTGAACCTTGCCAACCACCCAGAGACCAGCTCAGCCACCACCACAGTCCCCTCTGTCTCTCTGCATCCCAGGGGGTGCCGCTGCCCCTGAGAGCCTGGCCTCTCTCAGCATCCTGGGACCAGTGTTTCTGGAGCAGGGTGTCTGCAGCCCGGGCCGGAGACCGCCCTTGTTTGCACAATGACAATGCCAGCACCCGGCCCGAGCCTGGCTATTTTTATCCAGCTCCAAGGTCTCTCTGCTTCACTTTCCTGTCCTGTTGTTGAGGCCGCATTAGGGGAACAGGGTGGGGGTTTTGAGGCGCAGTCATAGCTGGGGCATTTGAGGACACATCGGTGGGTGTCGTGGGGGCAGCAGGACACACGTCTGTCTTGGTTCAGCCTTCTGCTGAATGCTTGACACTCTCTCAACTGATCTGTACGTCACCTCCCCATGTTGATACGTGATCCACACCATCGACAACTGAAGCTCATGGGGGCAGGTGACTTCACAAAGATCACCCAGTAAGGGGCCAGAACGTGGAGCTGCCACTGAGTAAAGGACCCTTACACCTAGAGTCTTCAGTGGGATTTAGGAAACACTGAAAGCCTAGATGTCCCTTCTGGCGTGCCTTTAGGTCCTTGACACTCTGGCTTCCTTGCCTGACTGCTGCCCCTTGACTGCCTAAAGCCCCCTCAGGTCATCCTCTTCTTTTCTACAACATCTCCACCCCTTTCCCATTCCCTTGATTTTGATTTAGTTTGGGGAGGAAAGCAAGATTTGCTCTAGTTAAATTCATACTAAAGTGTGAGTGGCTGGTAGGCAACTCTTTTTGGCAACCGAAAAGCAAGATATGTGATAATTCAAAGAAATTGTAAGATAAAGGGCCGCACGGGAATGACCATTCTGAGGGCTGGGTTCTCTGGGCTCTAGGTTAGAAGCACAGAATGAGCAAGCCATAAGGAGCTTTTTTGCCCTGGATGAGGAGGGGCAGCCAGGCCAGAGTCGGTGCTGAGTGAACTCTGGGCGTTGACCAAGGCTTGTGGTGATGCACTGCTTTAGAAGCCAGGCCTGCCTGACTCCAGTGCTTGGGGGCTGGGGTGTGGAGCACTGGTTCTGCAGGAACTAGTGACTCCCCTCTAGGATAGAATATCCCATTCTAGTGCCTACTGGATAACTGTTCAAGTGCTCTATTAAGCACCCACTATACGTGAGTCATGGTGTGAGCTGCCTGTCATGGGCACCAGGCAGTCCTTTGTCTGGTACCTGACTCTGTGTACCAGTATCTCATCTCTTAGAGCATGCTGGTTTCTTAGAGCATGCATCGGTGAGGATGAGCCTCTCATTTTGAAGAGAAGGCCCGGGAAGGAAGAGAGCTATGTAGGACAATGTGGAGAGCTGGAGGTTTAGCTGGATGTGGATGTCTTTCCTCCACCAGTCAGACTGTAAGTGCCTCGAGGGCACAGATCATTCTCTAGGACTTGTGCATTCTGCAGATTGGCAGAACAGAGGCTGCCTGTTCTGGACTCAAAGGCTCAGAAAGGTCAGGAGAGTGGCTGAGGGCCACTCAGCAAGCATACAGCAGGTGGAGCCAGGTGACAGCTCAGATGGGTCCATGCTGCCCGCCCGCCTGCCAGGTGACAGCTCAGATGGGTCCATGCTGCCCGCCCACCTGCCTCCTTTCCTGTCACCGGTCCCGAGGAGGTTCCCCTCTGGGGTCAGTGCTGTCTGATATGTGTCAGTGCCTACAGAAGTCAGTAGGGGAGTTAGTTCACGCAATATCGCGTCCTCTGCTGTTTCTGGGCTTGAGCATGCTCGCCTCAGAGGCCCTGGTCCAGCACAGACCCTGGACCTCCTCATTCTCCAAGGTCCTCAGCTCAGCTCCGTCAGTGTGTGCTGAGCCTCTACAGCAAGGCGGGCTGAAGAGCATGGGCTGCACACCAGCAGGCCCTGGGTTCAAGTCCCGGCTCTGCCATTTCCTAGCTGTAGGACTGGGGGCAGCCATTTAACCACTCTGACCCTCGATTTTCTCACCTATGAAATCAGGGTGGAAAAGACAACGTATCATCTACAGTGAGGATGAAATGAGGTGATGCCAAGTGAGTCAGCCAAGGCTTGGCATACATGTGGTAGGTATGGCTGTTACAATGTGCCAGGCACTGTGCTTGGGCTGGAGACACAGACATAAAAATTACATCATCTCTGCCCTCAAGGCGCTCACAAACTGGTGAAGACACAACTAGTAGTCGTGGAAAGTGTTGTCAGAGGCAGTCAAGAGGGAGAAGGGCTTGGTGACTCACTCTTGGTGTGCGAAGTGGCCCGGGAAGACTCTCTGGAGGAGGTGATATCTAAGCTGGGTTTTGCAGGATAAATAGGAGTTTACCAAAGAAACAAGGTTTAGGATTGAGGGATACAGTCCAAGTAGAAGAAATACCAAGTGCAAGGGCCTGGAGGTGTGAAAAACAGTCTGATATTGAGAAACCTAAGGAGGGTAGAGGGTTGGAAAGGAAAGTACCTGATGTTAGTGGGAAATGAGGCATGAGGAGTCAGGGCCTGGGTAATATATATATTTTTAAAAGACTTTCCTCTGTAGTATACCGAGTATACAGATCGGTGTCCAACTTGGTGAATTTTTACCAACCGATGGCACCTGGGTGACAGGCAGGGCCTGGATAGCGTTGTTGTACATGACTGTGCTCAGCCTTCACATGTGACAGTGCTCAGGGCCTGTGGATCTCGGGGGCCATGTGTTGAGTGAGGTTAAGAAGAGAGAGCAGGAGGGCAAGGGGATCTACTTTTAGTTGGAAAGAGGGTTTCCTTTGGCTTTGGAGAGCAGGAAGGATGTGTTACTAGAGTTTGGGGCAGATGGTGACCTGACTAGTTTGCCTTGGACCTAGATCGGAGGTGCCCTTGGGTGTGGCCCACTCCTGCTCTGCCTACCCCCCAGGTCAGGCACCAGCTTGGACATTTGTGGATGGGGACTGGCGCTGAGCTCCTGGGTCAGGACCAGCTTGCCATTTCCAGTTCCCAAATGGCCCCAGACTCCTTGCCTCCTCTTGGGGCGGGGGTGGGATGCACTCCCCTCTGGTTCCAAAATCAGCAGCATTTGGATCTTAACACCATATCTCTGCCACGGGTTCTTTTGCTTGTTTTTATAATTTTTTTTTTTAAAGGTTCTAGAAACTTTTATTTATGGCTGTGCTGAGGCTTTCTCTGGTTGTGACGAACGGGAGCTACTCCCTAGTTGCGGGGAGCAGGCTTCTCCTTGCAGCGGCTTCTTCCGTTGTGGTGCACAGGCTCTGGGGCACACAGGCTTCAGTCGCTGTGGTGCACGGGCTTATGCGCCCCACAGCATGTGGGATCTTCCTGGACCAGGGATCGAAGCTGTGTCCCCGGTACGGGAAGGTGGACTCTTAACCGCTGGACCACCAGGGAGGTCTGTCTGCCATGTTTTCTTCCTGTTATAGCTTTGATCTACAAAAGAAAAAAAAAAAGGCTTTGTTTCCTCCCTAAAGCTTCCCAGGTATCTCACAGAGGAACCCATTCTTCCTGGGCTGGTCGTTTGGGGTTAGAAGAGAAGCAGTGAGGGGGTCGAGGCTGGAGCAACAGAGATGATGCCAGCTGTCCTGGGAGGACCAGGCCGCGTGAGGAGGCCTGGCCAGCATCATTTGCCAAGAAGTGCGTGGGGGTGGTGAGCAGTGCGCCTCTGTGGGTCCCAGGCTTGGCCTTGCCCTTTACCCTTTGCCCTGTGGTGTGAGCTCTTGTAAGCTCCTCTCAGTTTGCTCCCTATACATTGGGTCCATTGGACCACTGATCTCAAGGGCTCCCTGGTACCAGCTCCTGGACCTTGAGGGGTTGTGCAGAGCTGGGACTTCTGGCCTGCAGCATCTTAGCTTCTCATCATTGTCTCATCAGAGTAAAACTACGGCCTGGAACAAGGCCACGCAGAAGGAGATGGTTGGTGTCCTGGACTCCCCACCACTCACCACCCTGGCAATCCTAGTCCCAGAGTATGAAAACTTGGGAACTAGAGTTGGGGGTACACTTAATCCGCGATGAATCCAAGGCCCAGAGAAGGCAACTGATTCACCAGAAATCACACAGCTTTTACACCCTCCAGGGTCCCTGACAAAGGACCCCAGGGCTGGCGTGTTTCCTGACTGTAGGCTTTGGGATGACGAGTCAGTGTATTGAATGCATATTAAGAGCCTGCTGCATGCTGGTGCCGGAGAAGGCAATGGAACCCCACTCCAGTACTCTTGCCTGGAAAATCCCATGGACGGAGGAGTCTGGTGGGCTGCAGTCCATGGGGTCGCGAAGAGTCGGACACAACTGAGCAACTTCACTTTCACTTTTCACTTTCATGCATTGGAGAAGGAAATGGCAACCCACTCCAGTGTTCTTGCCTGGAGAATCCCAGGGACGGCGGAGCCTGGTGAGCTGCCGTCTGTCGGGTCTCGCAGAGTTGGACACGACGGAAGTGACTTAGCAGCAGCAGCAGCAGCAGCATGCCGGTGCAGGTGCTCAAAGTGAAGAAAGCCAGGACTTTTCCCGTAGGAGCTGATGGTGTAGAAGGAGAGGCAGATAGCAAGCAGAGAATGGTGAGTGGTGCTAAGCGCTGTGGAGATGTGGACAAGCCTTCGTACCAGCACACAAACAAGAACAGGGGACTCTCTTGGGGTGGGAATGAGGTGTTCAGGGAAAGCTTCAAGGAGAGAGTGATTCTGAGCTGGGCTTTGTAGGATGACTCAGTGTTCGCCAGGAGGACGATAGGATGGAGACAGCCTGTCAGAAGGAATGAAGAGCTTGTGCAGAAGCAGAGGGATATGCAAATAGCATTGTGTGTTCTGAGTTTATTTGTGGTGGAAGGTTAATACATGAGAGATGGGGAATAGGGTAAGTTGAATCCAAAGATGTCCTGAATCTGGAAGAATGGCTGGAACAGAGGGGTAGTAGTTACTGGGGCTGGGGGACCTCTGGCGTATACTTGGAACTGAAGGGGCTCTGGAGCTTGCCTAGCATCCAGCACAGGTCCTAGCCAATAGCCAGAGGTCATTGGCTTAATGACATGAATGAATTGACATGAATGGTCATGGCATAAAGGGATGAATGAATGAATGGATTTTTGCCTGGGACAAAGAGAAAAGAGAGAGAAGACATAAAAATAAAGACAGATCGTAACACATTTAATAATCACATTTATGCATCCCAACAGGTCTATGAAGTAGCTACTTATGAGCCAAATTAAAGGACAAGTAACTGTGGCTCAGAGAGATTAACCAACTTCCGAAGGTTACCCAGCTAGAAAGCAGTGGACCTGGGATCAGACCCAGGCGGTCCAGCCCCTTTTGGGTTCCTTGGAGTCTGGCATGGTGTCCTCTCTGCCCCCTGAAAGATATAGGACTCCTCTGGTTGTTGCTCTTCTGGGGCTTCTGTATTCCTGGGTCTCTGAGGTTCAACGTGAACAGCTGTCATCGGGTTTTAGAGAGCCTCTGCTCGTCAATGGTTGCTGGATGAGTACCTGAGTACATCAGAGACGGCGAGTAGTTGAGCTTGTGAGTGGAGGCCGCTGGGCTGAGGGGGAGCCCTGTGGCCGTCCGTCCAGCGCTGTGTGCCTCTGAGCTGGAGGCAGATGGCCCCTGCCCCTCACTCCGCCTCTGGTGGCCTGTGTCGCCGGGGGAACCGGCAGGTTTTCTGAGGAGACCTGAAATTCTAGAAAACACACTTGGTTGCATCCAGCCTAATCACAACCATCTGTCTGCCGGGCCGCACGGCTCGCCCTCCTGTCCCCACTGGCACGCTTTCCTCCGGTGTCTGTAACAATCGGGAGCCGTGCTCGAGAGTTTCCTTGTCAGGGTAGAGCGCCTGTTGCCAAGAGCTCCTTCTTTGATGCAGAAAATATATCCTGAAGGTACTTTGTCAGATGTTTTTATATTAAACATTCTCCGTCCATGGCCCTTGGCCGCCATGGGAAGCAGAGATTCATCGCTTTTCCAGTTGTCCTCTGTGGAAAGAATTCCTGGTGTTCACGGGCCCTTTCCCTGTGCCTTTCCCCCACCCCGCAATCAAGGCCTGGCACCCCCAGCTTGAGAAGGTAAAGCCCGGAGGGGACTGGCACCTCTGCAAAGCCGTGGCTGCCCTGGCCCGAGGGAGGGACGCTACCTTCACCCCGTGGTAGAAGTCTCTGGAAAAACAGAGGTCTCAGGTCTGGAGCAGACATCAAAGGCACTGTCCCAGACTGCAAGGTGAATCATCGCCAAGGCTTTAATTGATCTTTAAAAGGCAAGGGGTAGGCTCAGAGATAGCCTGGAAGCCGTTTTCATCTCAGAGTTGTCCAGGGTAGTGCCAGCTCCGGACAGAGCAGGAAGGGCCTGGGCTGCCTGGCCTTCTGGGCCAGGTTAGGGGAGACGGTGGAGAGTGGGCTCGGTCACGCAGTCACACAGCATGAAATCCAGAGGAGAAGGGGCGGGTGGGTGAGGCTGAGCCAGGAGTGCAGCCCTGGGAAGCAGCTGAGTGGGGAGGAGGCTTTGCTGGGGGCAGGCACGGTGAGTAGGTGTGATGGGAGAGGGATGGGGGCAGAGTGTGGCCGGTCTGGCTCCAGCTCCAGTCTGCAACCTCTTGGGGGTGAAATGGGGCACCCGACAAGCCCTAGGCGGGGTCTTCCCCCTCCACCCATCTCTGCCCACAGGCTCCCCAGCCCTGTGTTACATCCTGGCCTTCTTTCCCCTCAGCTGCTGTGTGGTCTTCCACAGACTGCTCGTCTGCTCTGGGCCTCAGGTTCTGCCCTGCTGAGCCGAGGGGTATGCAGGGTCCTCCCGGGGCCATCTGCAGGGTCACAGGAAAAGAGGGGACAGTGTTTGCAAAACAAGGCTGCTTTCAGAGGGCAGAGGTTGGGAATGGGGTTTGGGGGGCTTAGCTGTGAGGGCTGTGCCTGGCACCCAGCTCAGGGCCTGGCATACAAAAGGTGTTGGGATTGTTTTGTGATTCACGGGAGCGCTTCCTCCCCGCCCCCCACTGTCCCCTGAGATGGAACAGATTCCACAGAGAGGCTCTGGCTTCACGTCCTGGGACCCTCAGCTCATGTTGTCTGTCTCAGGTCCAAGGAGACCCTATTTGGGTTGAGGGGAGCCTTGTTTCTGGGACTTCTGCTGTTGTTTGACCTGGGAGAGGGGCCAAGGAGGGCAGAGAGAGTCCAGGTACTTGCAGAGACAGACCTGTCTCCTCTGATCTGGCTGCCCAGCTGTGTCTTTAGCTCCTTGCCCTCTTCCTCGCAGGGCAAAGGTCAGGCAGAGCCCCCAGGGCTTTCTTTGAGTCAAAAGTTAATGTCAAATTTCACCCAAGGGCCAGAAGATCTGGGTCCCAGTCCTGACTCTGTCCAACATCTCCTGGTGGTCTCAACCTGCTTCTACTTGACTCCTCTATCTGTAAGATGGGTCAGTTGGTCTCCCACATTGGTTCTCAACCCTCTTTTGCACATTAGTCTCCTGAAGAGTTTTTGAAAAGCTCAGAGCTCACTCTAGAAATGATTGAGGGACTGTGCAACAGGGTTTTAAAAATTCGCCAGGTGATTCTAATGTGCAACCAGGGCTAAGATCCCAGAGCTCGACAGACCTAGAAGGGATCTGAGGTGCCTGGGCCATCTTCCCCTCAAGTCAGGAGCCTCGATCACTTGTTCACTCCTGGGATGGGCGTGCCTGGCAGCTTTGAGCAGCTGGATCCATTCGTTGGCTGCTCAGCTCTCGTCCCATCAGCTGCCACATGTGATCTGGGGGCCGGCAGTGGGAGAGTCCCAGTGCGTCACGTCTGACCCTCCCTCTGAAAGTCGCCAGGTGCCTGCACGTTGGAATCTCCACACAGCCTGGTGAAGTGGGCATTGTGACCTCCAGTTTTCAGGGGAGATAAATGAGTCTGGGAGATCGTTAATCCGATGCTTAAAGACACTTAGCTAACGGCGAGTGTCACCTCCATGAGGAGGTTCCTGTTGCATCTTCTGCAGGAAAGTGGGCTCTGTGTGGTTGCTCAGGAAAGCTGGAGGCAGCCCCACCTGAGCCCTGAGTCCCTCTCCTTGTTGCCCTCATGCCTCCCTTGGGTCTGAACAGCTTCACTAAAAAATAAAATAAGCCTCTTAGTACTGCCCTGTCCTGCTTCTAGACCTTGGAGTAGGGATGTGGAGTGGGGGGTATGAATGACTGGATGCTCGTAGACCCAAGAGGGCAGAGGTGCAAAGCCCAGGCCTTGGAGCCAGAACAGACCTGCGATTTAAATCACTTAGCCTCCCTTTTACAGGCTCACTTGACTCCACTTGACAAGTAGGCTTTGCAGCCCCTCATGGATGCCACGGAGACCCCACCTATACCATAGGTAGTGAGGCAGCTGGAGCACATTTAGCTTTCTCTAAAGGGTAATTAAATGAATTGGTAACCACATATTAGCAAGAGGGATAGGACTGTGTGAAGCACATACCCAAGGTAGGACCTTCCCAGGAAACCTAGAATCTAATTGGAAAGATTGGGGGGAAAATCACTTCCTAGAGAGGCGGGGAAAATGCTCTTTCCCAAGTGCGCAGTGTAGGCTGAGAGACAGCCGCTGCCCAGGGTCTGCTGGGGGTGTGTCGCCGGGCTGGGGGTGGGGAGGGGCAGCCTGGGCCCAGGGGCGTGCTGCACAACCGCACGGCCATGGGAAGATGCTTGTTCTGGGAAGGGAGCAGTCCTGGAGGGGCAGTAAGAAGTGAGGCCCACGGGGAGGGCCTTGAATGCCAATCATGGAAGTCCACAGTTGTCTCTAGGGTGGGCCATGGTTGCCAACCCCAGAAATACTTTTGATTGATGGGTGGATTGACCATTGCTTTAGAGAAAAGGTTTGTATGGCTCTGTCTTGACTTGGAACATCATTGACTAGTTTTCCTATTTTTGAAATTGTTGCAAATGGAAGGAAACACCGAAGGATCTTCCTTTTTCTTTTTTAATCGGGGTATAATCGGCCTGTAACATTGTGAAACTTCCCCGGTGGTCCAGTGGTTAAGACTCCAGGCTTCCACTGCATGGGGGCATGGGCTCAATCCCCTGGTCAGGGAACTAAGATCCTGCATGCCGCATGGCAGGGTCAAATGAAACATTGTTTTAGTTTTAGGTGTGCAAGGTAGTGATTTGATACATATGTGTATATATTATGAAATGATTATGGCATAAATTCAGTTAGTCCATCGCCTCATAGTGACAAATGATTTTTACTTTTTCTCATGATGAGAACTTTTAAGATTACTCTTGGGAACTTTCAAATATATAATACTGTATTATTAACTGTAGTCACCATGCTGTACCTTACATCTCCAGGACTTATTTATCTAATAGCTGCGAGTTTGGACCTTTTGACCTCCTTTATCCACACTCCCCGACCCATTTCTTTGGTAGCCTCCAGACCTGTGGGCTTTTCCTTATTCCAAAATGGAATGTTTATGAGGCTCACCCATACTGTTGGGAACATCGATGGTCACTCATTCGTTTTGGGTAATAAATACTCTGGGCACAGCCAGGGTTCTGTACTCCTGATGGGTACTACGGCAGTTCCCAGTTTCTGGCTCTTACCTGTGATGTTACGAATAAATATCCTTGGACAGGCCTTCCTGGGGACATAAGGACATGCTTCTCTTGGGTATATACCTGGGAGTGGCCTTGCTGAACTCTCCATCAAATACACTGTCAGCTCTAGTCCACACTCTGCCCGACTGCCATCCAAGACCAGGACACTCAGTCAGTCACTTCTAAGGGGGTTTTCGTTTGTCCCATCCACTTTACAGATGAGACCAGAGAGAGGGCCAGTGCCCGTCCTGGGCCCCACAGCTCCCAGGTGACAGAGCCGGGTCCAGACTTGGGGTCTCCCCACTCTGTGCCCAGGCCTCTGCCCACATAGGGAGAGAGGGTGCTCAGCCCACCACTCAGATAATCTGACTTCAGGGCCCCTTCCCCACCTCCCTGCTTCCCCTTAGGCAGGATTCTGGCCCCATATCCTTTCTGAAGGCCCTGGGCAGTGCACTCTGGGAAAAACAAAAAGGAGAAAAGAGTGAAAGGAAACCAAACATTGGAAAAGAAGTGTGTTTCCAATAAACTGGGCCTTTCACCAGTAGCCAAAACATTACATTCCTGTACCCCGGGAGCAGCCGGTCGGCTCTGCCTCTCCGGGCTGTAAATTTTGCAGGCACTGGGCTGGGACTCTCGCCTTGTCTGGGGACACAGATGGACAGTGTCCTTGGGGGCTTTGGATCCCTGGGCTTGGTGGGGGGACATGTCACATTTTCATTGGGTTGGCTTGGCCCCCGCGGGCCGGGCAGCCGGGCCCTTCTGAGGGAGCAGTGTGAGAGTTACCGTAAGAGATTTTCCTCGCCTGCCCGCCCCCTCTCTTGCTTGGGTGCTTTGATGGGTTGGAGGTGTTTATAGGCTTGATTCATGACCGAGTTACCAGGGTTTTCCACGGAAATAACTTATTAAAGGGGAGGTGCACACAGCGACATTGAAGTCTGGAGAGGGGCGTGTGCATCAAAGGCACCCGCGGCCCCGCCAGGCAGCCCTCCTTGGCCGGGAGCTCCAGACGAGGGCCAGGAGGGGCAGGGAAGGGGCTGGCCTGGGCTGCGGGAAAAACACTTGGACTTAAGCAAATACTCCCCAGACAAACCCAAATTCAAGTCCCTGGAAAAAAAGGGGGGGATGGAGTGAAAGCCTAGCATCCCTGGGCAACCCTCCGTGGGACCCTCCTGCTCAGATGTGGGGACACATGTGAGTGCCCAGATGACGCATGGTACCCGGACTGACTGCTGTCGTGCCTGCACCTCCCATTGGCCCAGGGCTGGTCCTTGGTAGGACATGCTGAGGCTGTGGGCTTCCTGTTGCCTTTTACCAGGAGAAAGGGTGAGAGGGGTAGAGAGAGTTTTCTCATTCTCCCCCTTCCCGATGGTGCCTCTCCTGTGGTTTAACTGCATCTGATTTGTCCTTTGAGGCTCAGTGGAAGCCTGCCTTTTCCAGGAAGACTTCAGGGATTGTGTAGTTCTGAGTGGCTTCTCTCTTTTCTGAACTTCCTGTAGCTTTCATCCCTACAACCCTCTGTTGCTCTGGGTTGATTTTGCACTGATTTTGTCTGCTGTTTCCAGCCACACTGTGAATGCCTTCTGGGTAGGGCCTAGGCCTGCCTCTCAAGGGAAACTGGTGGTGCTGGTGCTTGTCATTGCCCACCTCGTGCAGGAAGATATGGATCGAAGTCATTTCCTGCAACTCAGTTCTAGCTCTTTGGCAGTAATAATAATAGTAGCCATATGAAAAGTAATAATAATGGCTAAACTTTGAGTATAGCAAAACACGTTTGTTCTTCCTTAAGCTCATTCGGTGCCAGTAAGGGGGCTTCTGTTATGACTTTGCTCTCATTTTTCAGATGAGAAAACGGAGGCTCAGATGGGAGAAGCAGTTTGCCCAGGGGTGGCAAACAAGCTAATAAGCGGCAGCACTGAGGTTTGAACACAAATCCACCTGACTTCAGAGCTTGTGTTCTCGGGCAAGTCACTTTACCTCTCTGGGTCAGAGTAACCCCCACATTGATCAAACTGGTTGGAGAAACAAGACAAGCCCTCGTGAGGCTGAATAGGGTTTGTTTGGTTTGATTTAGTAAGATGCAATCTATGTAGTAAAACTGTTTGAAAGTGTACTGTCCTGTGAAATTTGACAGTCATGTAATATTATCATAACCAAGAGACAGAACATTTCCATCACCCCCCAGAAGTTACTTGGTATTTCTTATGGTCAACTCTTACTTCTCTCCCCAGCTGCTGGCAACAACTCATATGTCGCTGTCTTTCTAGTTTTGCCTTTTCCAGAACATTCTACAGATGTAATCGCATTGGAAGTGGCCTTTTGTAACTGTTTCTTTAGCTCAGAATAATGCTTTGAGATTCATTTGTGGTGTTGCATGGATGGATATTTGGATTATTTCCAATGTTTTTGGCTATAAACATTTTGTACTCAGGTTTGAGATTATTGGGTATACGGCTAAAGGTATGTTTAACTTTATAAAGAATTGCCACATGGTTTTCCATAGTTTGTACCATTTTACCATCTCACTAGCAGCAGAAGAGAGTTCCAGTTACTCTTCATCCTCATCAGCTCTTAGTATGGGCAGTTTATTTTTGAATTATTCTAATAGATATATGTGGGCTTCCCTGGTGGCTCAGAGATTAAAGCATCTGCCTGGAATGCAGGAGACCCGGGTTCGATCCCTGGGTCGGGAAGATCCCCTGGAGAAGGAAATGGCAACCCACTCCAGTACTGTTGCCTGGAGAATCCCATGGAGGGAGGAGCCTGGTGGCCTACAGTCCATGGGGTCACAGAGAGTCTTAATTCATATTTTTCCTATTGATGAGTGATGTTGAACTTCTTTTCATGTGCTTATTTGCCATCTATGTCTGTGATATAGTGTCTGTTCAGGTCTTTGCACATTTTTTTAATATTGGGTTGATCACTTTATTATTGAGTTTTGAGAGTTCTTTTATATATTGATTATCAGTCCTTTAAAAGATAAGTATTTTGTAAATGTTTTCTCCCAGTCTGTGGCTTATCGTTTCCTTTTCATAATGGAGTCTTTTAAAGAACAGAAGTTTTTAATTTTTGCTGACATCCAGTTGATTAATTGTTTCTTTTCATGTTTTTGTGCTGTATGAAGAGCTCTGCCAGACCTAAGGTCACAAAGGTTTTCTCCTATGTATTCTTCTAAAAGTTTTACATTTAGGTTTGTAATCAATGTTGGATTAACTTTTGTACAAATTGTGAGAGATAAGCGTCTAGTTTTTTTTTTCTTCTTTTTTTTTTGCCTATGGAGGTGCGATTATTCTAGTACCATTTGAGAAGACTTACCCTTTCTCTTTTGAATTATGTTGGCCTTTTCGTGAAAACTCAGTCGATCATTTATGTCTGTTCTCTTTCTGGACTCCATTCTATTTCACTGTCTATGTGTCTATCCTTTTACCAGTGCCATACTGGCCGGATTATTGTAGCTTCATTGTGAGTTGTTTAAAATTTTTGTTTGTTTTGGCTGTGCTGGATCTTTGTTGTTGCATGTGGGCTTTCTCTGGTTGCAGAGAGCAGGGGCTTACTCGTCAGTGTGGTGCCTGGGCCTCTTGGAGCAGGGGCTTCTCTTGTGACGCATGGGCTCTGGGGCACGCGGGCTTCAGTGGTTACAGCTCTGCAGCTCCGGAGCACAAGCTCAGTAGTTGTGGCCACGGGATCTTCCCGGATCAGGGCTCGAACCCACGTCTCCTGCATTGGCAGGCAGGTTCTTTACCACTTAGCCACCAATGAAGCCCCTTAGTAAGTTCTGAAATTGGGTAGCATGCGTCCTCCCACTTTCTTCTTTTTCAGTGTTCTTTTGGCTATTACAAACGATTGCATTTCTATATTAATTTTAGAATCAGTTGTTGATTTTCTACAAAATCCCACTGGGATTTTGGTTGGAATTGCATTGAATCTATACATCAGTTTGGGCAGAATTGACGGCTTGATATTATTGAGTCTTCCAATCAATGAGTAGGGTATATCTCTCCATATATTTGGGTCTTTGATTTGTCTCATTGGTGTTTTATAGCTTTCAAAATATGGATCATACACTTTATTATTAAATTTATGCCAATTTTGTTCACATTTCTCATTACTATTATAAATTGTAAAGCATTTTCCTATTACTTATTACTAGTATTGAGTTTATGCATTGACCTGGTATGCAGAGAATTTTAATGGCTTTGGTGCTTGGTGCCATGTTGCAGAGGGAGAGTTGCAAAGTGGAGAATTATTTTCTCCTGGGCTCTTCGGAGCATCACCTATGCCCCATGATTTTCCCTGAGATAGTCAAGTGTGAATTTATCCTACCAAGATGCATGTGACACTGAGTTGCCTCAAACTTTGGGCATCAGGGTTCTGTCTATGACATGGAAGGCAGTGGAGAGGACTGAATCAGGCGACCTGGAGAGATCCCTTGCAGTTCTGAGCCTGCTGCTCACTGAAGCCACAGGCTGGGAGCTTTGGAAGAGGACTGAGTCCTTGCTTCAGGGAATCCTGCCCTGACTTCACAGAACGGAGTGGGCAGGGGACTTGCCTGGGGTTGCACAGTAGTTGATGAGTGGACAGGGCTCCTCTTCTCAGACTTGGACGGGGAAAGACAGCCCAGCACGGATATGGGGAGGGAGGGAGAGGCTGGCGAGGCGGCCCTCGCTGCCAGCAGCCAAGAGGCCGCCAGGAGCTGTGACCCTCAGAAGTAGCCAGTTCACGTTTGGCTGTTTTCAGAGTATAAAAGCACCGTGCTTGGAAATGCGGGTTTTGGCTGACCTCGCCTCGAGTGTGGAGTTTAAAGGCCTTTGTAACTCTTTGGTTTGGAACCGGGTCTGGGCACAGAAAAGGGAAAACGCTGGAACCCGTGAGTGTTCATTCCAGTCGCTCTGCCTGTGGGAGACGGAAGCAGCTTCCTCTCGCCTTCATCACTGCAGGCAGCCCCAGATCCTAAAGAGTACCAGCGGGGAGGGATGGGCAGTGGAGGGAATGGGCATCCTCTGCCACAGAGGCCCCTGCCTGGCCTGAATCTAACAGCCCCAGGAGCAGTTAAGCACTTTATCCCCAACAGCTTTAATTTTCATGGCACCTCTCTGAGTTCTCATCCCATTGTACAGATGAGGAAACTGAGGCTCAGAGAGGTTTCACTTAACCTGCCAGCGTCACAGAGTAAAGAAGTTGTGACTCAGACCCAAGTTTTCTCTGAACTCAGAAGCTGGCGTGAGGGGAAAAGCCACTAATGGGCACAAGGTTTCTGCTGGGGTGATGAAGAAGTCCTGGAACCAGATAGTGGTGATGGCTGCATAGCGTTGTGAATGTTCGTAATGGCACTGAATTGTATGTTTAAAACAGTTATAATGGTTAATGGTGATTATGTGTATTTGTGATCTTTCCCCCATCCATGCTGCCTCCCGCATAGCAGACTCCTTGGTGTGTCAGAGAGTGTGGACTTTTGCTGCTGTGCCTTCTGGCTGGTAGGACTGCCCGGAGTCCAGGCAGGAGGGCAGGTGGGGGCTTTGGCCAGTGGCTCGCCATGACTGGGCTGGCCGTTCCATGCCATCCCCTTCTTTAAGAATAGAGAGACACTTAAACCCTGGCGGCATCCCCGAGAAGGTGCTGGGACACTGTCCCAGAGCTCTTGATCCACACAAAAGAGGTGGGACCTGGGTGACCATGGCCTGCCGGCCACCAAAGCCACGCCATAGTCCAGGGCTGGGCTGGAGCCAGAGCCAGAATAGATGGCCTGGTGCCTGCCTGGTTGGCCTCTGATCTCTGTCCCTTGGCACTGCTGAAAGTTATGACTCTTTCCCCCACAAGAGCCTTCCCCTTTGGGAGGAAAATTAGGGAAGGAAGTCAAAACCTTAGAGGCTGACATTTTTTTTAGACACACATAATGAAGGATGTAGGGGGAAATGATGGGAGGTACTTTAGCCAAAACAAACACACGAATAAATAAAAGGGGCTAAATGAAGCAATCTTAATCATTGTTGCACGAGTGAGAATTAGCTCAGGTTGGCTTCTGAGAAGCAGAGCCTGAGATGGGGATTTGGACACGCTCAGCTTACAAGGTGGCGTGTCCTTGGGAGAAGCGAGTGAGGGAAGTGGGATGGAGCAGTAAGGGTGTGGGCTCAACTGGGGTTTAGCCTCAGCCTGTTCCGCGGGGAGCTCTGGGACGGGCACTGCACCTCAGAATTGGGCACACCTGGAGGCAGGGGGTCAGCTTTTTGTTCCCATCTCATTGGCTGCGGGTAGGTGTGCACACAGACACGCATGCACACACACTGGGAGGGACTGTAATTGCCTGACCAGGACAGTTCTTCCAGTAAGGGGCATCTGTGAACCATTAGCAGCCCAAACCTCCCAATAGCTGGGGACTAAGGGAATCTGGGCCAGGCATGTAACAGCATCCTCTCCATAGGTATAGAGGAGTTTATTGTTACTATTCTTGCTACTTTAGCTGTGTGCTTGAAATTTTTCATAGTGAACATTAAAAAAAAAAAAATCTGTTCTGGGACAAGGGTCTGAGAAGAAAGGAAGAAAAGGGTAACGTTCCCCCAGTGAGTACTGGCTTTATGCCAAGCATATCACTGCCTTCTTTCACCTGGGTTAATTCCCTGATGCACTTGGAGAAGTTGACTTGGGACATACTTACACTAGAAGTTATTCGTAATTCAAATTTTAAGCAGGCCTCTTGTATTTTACCTGACAGCCCTACCTAGAGCACATGTCTTGTAAGTGGTGGAGCTAAGATTCATCCTCATATGGGACAGACACCAAAGCTTATGTGTTTCAGCCTGGATGGGTACAGCACTAACGAGGATTTTGGAGGCAGTATCTTGCTAGGGCGTCAAAAAGGTCTTCCCTGGGACCTCCCTGGTGGTCCAGTGATTCAGACTCTGTGCTGCCAATGCAGGGGGCTTGGGTTCGATCCTGGGTTGGGGAACTAAGATTCCAAATGCCACGAAGCATGGCCAAGAGATTTTTTAAAAAGAGAGGTCTTGCCCGACAGCAGAGCCCAGTTAGAATCAATCTGGGCAACTTTGAATAATCTTGATGATGCCTAGGCTGCTTTCATTATTCATGAGTGTGGAAAGGAAGACACAAAGACCGAGAGGGAACCGTGGTCTGGTACCTGGAAAGTACCCAGGGTCCCTGCCCTGGCTTGGGCCCAGGAATGTGCTGGGGTGAGGCAGGGAGTCGGGGCCCCCGTTCATCACCTTCCCAATTCAGCATCCTCCCATGGCTCCCTGCCACCAGCAGGCGGAAGTTCAGCCTGGCACACGGGCCCTGTCCCAGACTGCCAGCATGCTAGGCTCTTTCTCGGCCCCCGAGCCTTTTGCTGCGCCCTTCACTTGGACTGCACTGCCAGGCCGTTTCTGTCCATCGGGCCAGCTCCTCCTATTCCTTCCAAAGATCCAACTCATGTCACTTCCTCTCCGGCGCTTGCCCTGGCCTTCAGGGCAGAGCTGGTCATCCTATCCTTCATTGACTCATGGTGCAGACTCAGTGATAGCAGTTCATGTCTTAGCAGGAATGAGCGAGGGGTCTTCTAGCCCCTCCACTGCTAGCTCGGTACTTCTCCATGTCTGCAGGTCGTGCCTGGCATGGGGAGGAACTTGGTAAGTGGGTACTGAATTGAAGGCAGAAGGAAGGATTTTGATGAGGGAGTGGAGTTCCATCTTTCCTCCCCATCCCACTGTCCCCAGGAAGGCCCCCCTCTCCTGACCCTCCTCGTCTTGGCTGGTCCCTGAGTTCACGTGCCTGGAGCCCGGGCTCCTTGTAGCCTAAAGGTAAACAGGTTTAAATGACTTGAGGGAGGTAAAAAAAAAAAAATGCAAGTGAGCCAGGAAGTTGAGTAGTGCCAGCTCTGGACCTGGGTAGGTGGAAAAAGACCCCGGTGGCAAACCTGGAGCCTTGGAGCCAGGCCCCAGCCAGCCTGGGCTGAGCCTCCGCTGCCCAGAACTCCCCTCTGGATAAACACGGAAGTGAGGCGCACGGCCTCCCCGCTTTTGAGATGGGCTATGGCCCAGAAGGGGGCGGAGGAGCTGGGGAGGAGGATGGGGAGCCAGGACCCCTCTTAGACGAGGGAGCCCTAAGGCACTTGCTCTTTGAGCATGGGAAGAATGGCTCTGAAAAAAATTGTTGCAAAACACACAGAATATACAATTTACCATTTTAACCATTTTTAAGTGTCTTCAGTGGCATCAGATACATTCACGTTGTTACGCTATGCATCTCCATCCATCCATAGACTGTCTCACAAAAGGAGAATGGCTGTTTTAAAGTCTTGTGTTAAATTTTGTTGAAAATACACACCTAGATGCTGTTTTCGCATCACCGACTGGGGACATGAATAAAACAGCTGCTGGCGCTTAGGGAGCTCCCTTTCTTGTGGGACAGCTAGGACCAAGGAGCCAAGGGAGGTGGGCTCCGACGCGTGGTGAGGGCACGACGGGATGTGTGTGGTGGGGCGGACGTTGCTGGTCTTGGACTCTGAACTGGATCCTGGGTGATGGGGCACGTGGGCTACTTGTGGATACCCCTGTTCATGTCTTCCCATGAAAACGGCGGGTGGTGGTGCATGAAACGAGTGCCGTGATGACCCAGGAAGCTCAGAAATAAGGAGAAAAATGACTCTTAGCCACAAGTGCCATGCCTGTTCCCCCTGGCCTTCAGGAGCTTGTCTCACGGGTGTATTTTCACACTGTTGCAGTGCAATGGCAAAGAAGAGAACATTTTCTGCCCTCCTCCACCTACTGTCATCTTGGAATCGCTTTTCCAATGGCGCACCCCCTCCCACCCCAGGCTTTGGAATGCTTATGAATAACCCTGCTTACTCCAGGGAGCAGTTCTACTGTTCCCCCTCTGAGGGATGGGGTGGGAGTGGGGTGCTGCTCCATTTGGGGCCAGAGGACAAGCTCGAATGGAGGGGCTGAACTGTAGAAGGAGCAGCCCAGGTGCTTTGGCAGCTTGTGGGGCACCTTCTTTTCTGAGCAAGCTTATGGACGGTGGATGCTGGGACTCTTGATGCAGCATCTTCAGGCCCTTGCATTGCACTCTCAGGCACCCGCCTCTCGGTCCTGTATCACCTGTGGGGAGCTACGGCCCCTATCTAGCTGCACACAGAATCCAGGTGTGGATTGCTCAACCCAGCAGCCTTCCAGGACACTAGAGATGGCTGGGAAATGTGCAGCTTGATGTGTCCATCTTTCTGGGGCTTCGGATCGTCACTCCCAGGGCCTCCAGGGGAAGAGGGCCTCAGCCAGGCTGTCTGTCTCCCAGTGCAGCTCCTTCATCCTCCGCACAGAGGGATGAGGGTCAGGGGTTAGGGGTCTGCAGTGGCATCATTTGGGTTCACTTAAAACACAGACATTTGCTTTTGTTTTTCAGAGAAGCATATAGCTCATTAATGGAAAATGTGGAAAGCATAGAAAAGCTCAAAGAGGTAATCCTCCCCCTCTCAGAGATAACTACTGGGAAAGGTTTTGGCTTATTCTGTTTAAATTGTTTTTCTGTTAAAAAACGTAACTTTGTGTCCTGCCTTTCCCCCCTCAGCACTTTTCCTAAACATTGTTTTTGATGGCTGCTTCTGTTCCAGCCTATGGATCTCCCAAGGCTGAGTCACTCGCTCCTCAGCAGGACACCCGGACTCCCAGGTGTGTGGAGGGCTCTGCTCACAGGGCAGGCAGTGGTTCTTGCTTCTTCCTCTACTGCTCCTCTGGGCTCTGTTGCTCCCTAACTGGGCCTGGCCCAGGGAGGTGGTCACCCTGAGTGAGTGGTGCTAACCACTCCCTCCTTTGTGCTTGGGCAGCCCCAGATACGGATGGCATGCCTTTCTCAGTTCAGTTCAGTTGCTCAGTCGTGTCTGACTCTTTGTGACCCCATGAATAGCAGCAGGCCAGGCCTCCCTGTCCATCACCAACTCCCAGAGTTCACTCAGACTCACGTCCATCGAGTCAGTGATGCCATCCAGCCATCTCATCCTCTGTCATCCCCTTCTCCTCCTGCCCCAGTCCCTCCCAGCATCAGGGTCTTTTCCAATGAGTCAACTCTTTGCATGAGGTGGCCAAAGTACTGGAGTTTCAGCTTTAGCATCATTCCTTCCAAAGAAATCCCAGGGCTGATCTCCTTCAGAATGGACTGGTTGGATCTCTTTGCAGTCCAAGGGACTCCCAAGAGTCTTCTCCAACACCACAGTTCAAAAGCATCAATTCTTCGGCTCTCAACTTTCTTCACAGTCCAACTCTCACATCCATACACGACCACAGGAAAAACCATAGCCTTGACTAGACGGACCTTTGTTGGCAAAGTAATGTCTCTGCTTTTGAATATGCTATCTAGGTTGGTTATAACTTTCTTTCCAAGGAGTAAGCGTCTTTTAATTTCATGGCTGCAGTCACCATCTGCAGTGATTTTGGAGCCCAAAAAAATAAAGTCTGACACTGTTTCCACTGTTTCCCCATCTATTTCCCATGAAGTGATGGGACCGGATGCCATGATCTTAGTTTTCTGAATGTTGAGCTTTAACATTTTTTCACTCTCCACTTTCACTTTCATCAAGAGGCTCTTTAGTTCCTCTTCACTTTCTGCCATAAGGGTGGTGTCATCTGCATATCTGAGGTTGTTGATATTTCTCCCGGCAATCTTGATTCCAGCTTGTGCTTCCTCCAGCCCAGCGTTTCTCATGATGTACTCTGCATAGAAGTTAAATAAGCAGGGTGACAATATACAGCCTTGATGCACTCCTTTTCAGTGCCTGTCTCAGGTCACCTTATTGGAAGCTTTCTCAGGTAACCCCACCTTGGGGTGGCCAATGGGTGCTTGCCCTCCTCTGTCAACTCCCAGGAAGGAGGAGCCTTTGCACACCCTGCCTAGATCGTGTGTGCTTCCAGAGTGGGCATCGACCCTGCCACGTTTAGCCGCTTTTCTTCCTGACTTTAGGGGAAGGCCTTAGTATTCCTGAGCTATGTACTTCAGGGTGGGTTCCTGAACGTTTTGGTTTCTTTGGAAATGAGAGTGGTTACTAAGGTCCTGTTGGCCTGGTTGTGGTGTAAATGAAGAGAGATAATATATGCCAGGTGCCTAGTATCGTCCTGGGGCCTACTGGGTGTTTGGTAAGTGGAGGGGGTTGTTCTGAGTGACCCCGAGAAATTGTGCTGTCCTGCCGTCTCCCCATTTGCCCGCAGGAATGAGCAGCCCTGGCGGAATGGTTGGCCTCGCCTGTGGTTGACTCAGCCGCAGTTGGATGAACTACACCCCTGTTCCCTGTTCTCCTGCCCACGCTCTGGTTGGGGAAACTGAGGCCACCATGAAGTTCCGCCTACACTCGGTGTCTCTTGGCGGATCCCATGAGGGTGGCTTCGGAAACGGCTTTGGAGATTCAGGAACACGCTGGATGCATCAGTTGGTGAGCCAGGGAAATTAGCAGTAACGAGCTCATTTCGATAGCAATGAGCTGAGTCTCCCTCCAGCTGCCAGACATTTATGAGGCTGGCTGGGTGCCGGCGGCCGGAGGCCTCCAATGGCCCTCACCCCTCTGCCTTCCGGCTGGAAAGAATTCGTATTTAAAAAATAACAATAATAAAAAAATGGATCTCCATCTCCTGTGGCCTTCTGGTTCTTTTGGGTCCAGGTGGGGAGATGGTGGATGCCTTTTCCCCGTGAACTCTGTGTGGGGCAGTCAAGACAGGAAAGGGTCCTCTGCAGCCCCAATGCCTGGAGTCTCAGGGGCCTACACAGATGTCTAGCCAGCCCTCTGGGCAGTAACTTTAATCCCAAGAAGGGGACTCAGCCATGATGCTCTCACTGGTTGTCCCTTCCCTAGGGGAAGACTCTGTGGCACCCCCGCTCCATCCCCGCCATGCAGCTGGTGGGTCTCAGGTCATGCCTGGCATTTCTGACCCTCTCCACAGTCGGTGCCCCCTCTGGAACCCCAGCCTTACTTAGGGAAGCCCAGTGGGTTCTTGGGCATGGTATCCTCCGAGCTGCCCACTCAGCCCTCTGTCCCGAGACCTGCCTCTGCTTCTGGCCTTGGGGTGGGGGTGCATTTACTGAGTTCTACCTGAATCCTCAGCCCTGAGATTTGTTTTCTTGGAGCCCCCCCCACCTGGAGATCCTGCATTCCAGAGCTGCTGCCCCTTGATGGTCAGCACGCGGAAGGCCATGCCCTGGCAGCGTGACTTTTCCCTCTGTGGGCCTCAGTTTCCACCTCGGGACGTAACCAGGCTCTGCTCTTCCATGAGTCACCCTGGCTGTAGCAGCTGCCCCGGGAAGGCTGAGCGAATGGGTGGACGCATGCACCAGCCAGAGACCCTGCAGGGCCTACTCCCATGGCATTCTGAGCGTCCCCTGCAGTGAGAATGTAGCAGCTGAGAGTGCCGTTTCTCAGAAGGGTTGGTGGCTCTGCAGTGAGGCAGGTTTTCCCAGCCTCCCACCCCACCCCCTACTCCCAGCCAATGCTGCAGGGTTGACATGGGCTGTGTTCTCTTGGGGTGGCTGGTGGTGGGGCTTAGATGGTGAGCAGGGGGTCTGGCATGGAGTCAGTTTTCGTGTCTGCAAAGTGGGTGTCTTCCTGGAAGGGCTTTGTGTGGCATGGGAGTGATATACAGTGGCTGTGCAGGGATTGTCCATCTAGCTATCAGTGTCACTGACGTCCTCTTTAGGCAAAGACGCCTACAGACATTAGATGGCTTGTTAGTGAAGGAGGCGGCCCAAGCCCCGCCCCAGCAGCATTTCCTCTTTCTTCCTTTTTGAGCATTTAGAAAACAAGAGAAGCACAGAGGAAAAATAGGTTACCCTTAGCTCTACCACCTGAAAGGAAATTATTATCATCTAACTAGCTTGAAATAGTATTTTTCTTGTCATCCTCTTTCTTAGCAAAAAATGGGAAGTATTATAGAAATCTGCTATATAGGTATATGTACATACTGCCAAATGAAAAGAAGGGAGTTATTATTAGCAGCTGAACTGAATTAAAAGTATATATAGCCATTTGTAGTGCTCTGTTTTGCTCTTAGCAATATCGAGAACATTGGCTTAATTCAACATATATTCTGTAGGCTTTCGAATGTCTGCTTAGCGTTTCGTGTCATGGATGTACCATATTTCCTTACTAGTATCCTGGTTGTTGCAGTGATTTTTTTTTTTTGTAACTCAGAAGCATGGCCTCCTGGTAAGGGCCCTCGTGCACATGTGCACATCACTGGCTATTCCCTTAGAATAAATTCCTAGAAGTGGGACTGCTAGGTCAAAGGCCACGCACTTTTAAGGTCAGAGTGCTCTCCGGAAAGGCTGTACCCATTCTCTCTCCCAGCAGCCGTGAACGAGAGGGCCCGGATCTTGTAACTCACAACCCTTTGCTCTTTCCAAACCACGAGCCCAGAAAGAGTTGAGGGGGGAGGAAAAAAAACCACCGTGCTGGGAGCGACTTCCTGCCAGAGGAAGGGAGGCACTTGGTAAATAGTCCACTCCCAGTGTTTGAGTGGATGCTCCGCGGCCTGCCTTGGGAGCAGAGGAAAGAGCTGAGACCTGTCCATGTCTCAGGTGGCTTCTCCTCCCCCTGGATGGGGCAGATGCTGACCATCTGAAAGGCCACAGGAGCGTGAGCGCAGGACGTGTGCCTGGGCTGACCCTGGTGTCTGATGCAGGCGCATGGACCAGACCGATGGTGAATGTTTGTTGAATAACAGAAAGCAGCTTGCTACCGGTGGAAGCTGGTGTGAGCTCTTTGAAGTAGGGTTTGAGTCTTGTTCACCGCTGGCTACGCCCCTAGCCTAGAACCATGTCCCTTCTCCATAAACTCTGGCTGGGTGAACGAAGGTTCCCAGGGACAGATGCATCCAAGAACTTGGCAGAGGAATGGTCCAGATCTCCACAAGGGAACCGATGACCCATTGTGTGCCCCATACATCCCCTGCCCTGCTCCTGGGTGCTGGAAAGGGCCGGACAGGGAGTCTGGATGCCAGTTTCATGCCCCCCTCCTGTGTGAGCAGGGGCAGTTGCCTCGCTGACTGAGCCTCAGTGCCCGCACCCACCAGCACCAGCACTCAGTGGCATGTGGGATCTTAGCTCCCTAACCCGGTATCGAACCTGTGCCCCCTGCAGTGGAAGCTCGGAGTCTTAACCACTGGACCACCAGGGAAGTCCCTTAGCCTGTTTCTTAAGGGACTAGACTTTGTTCTCAGAGGCACCCTTCTGTGGTCAGGATGTGGGTGAAGAGGCTGTCAGTCGGCAAGACTCTGGCCCCACATATCCAGCCAGATGGGGTCCCCCAGTGACCTCAGGATGGAGGGTACCTGCTGTCCCAGCCTGGTCCCTGCCACTGCTTCCTACCCACTGGTCCTCAGGGGAGGGGATATGGAAATGAGGTGATCAGGCCCTTCCCCAGCACCTCCATTTTGAATAAGGTTGTGGATTGTTTATTTGAGAGAAGAGAGGCCCCAGCCAAACATCCTGCTTTTAAAGTCTGGAGCTCCAGCCCCAGGCCATTCAGCCCCACCCTACCACCCAAGAGGCCCTGCTTTTGCAGCACTTTCGCAGCACCCACCCGACTGGCATGCCTTCTGCCCGTCAGCTTGACTCCCCCATCCCCTCCCCACCTCTCATCTCCCTGCCTGGGGCCCACAGTAAAACAGCTTTTGGGGGTCTCTCTTTTCCCTCCTGCTCTGTTCCCTTCCACTCCTTGCCCTAAACTTCCCCTTTGCTCAGGCTAAAAGAAGGGCTTCCTACTCTAGGAGGGACTGTTACTTTAGCAAAAGACTTTCCCATCTTAGATTTGTGTCTTCAAGTTCTGAGTACAAGATCATTTTGTTGGTGAGGACATAAGAAAAGCAAAGCCCTTTGCTCAGGGCACATGGCCCATCAGCAGCCTAGCGCAGGACAGAGAATCGGGCTGGGAAAGCTGGAACTCCAATGCAGCCTCTGCCTCCAGCTTCCTGTGTGACATTGGACAAGTCTCATTCCCTCTCTGGGCCTTAGCTTGCTCCTACACAGTGTGAATGGATGGTCTCTTGAGTTCCTTTCCACCCCTGCTTCTCTAAGTGAGAACCACGTGACATCAGGTGGGGAGGCCCCTTAGAGTGCCTCCGGAGGCCTGTGGCACCCCGACCCCTCCCTTGCGCCCCACTTCCCGCAGCCAGTTTGGAGCCAGAGACAAAAGCGTACTCTGGGCGGAAGGTGCGGCCAGTGGGGATGTGTGCTGGTGCCGGGCTGGCGGGCTCTGATAAGAGGCCGAGGCTCCCCATGAATCAGCTGGAGGTGCTGGGGGTAGGGGAGATAGGGCAGGCTGGCACCCTCTGGGACCTCATACAGGTGAGAGGTTTCAGGGCACAGGCAGACAGAAAGGGACCCCGGCAGCGGTGCCTCTGTGCTGACTCTTGTCCTGTTTAGTGTTTGCAAGCCTGGGATTTTCTGGCCCCAACAAACCTGGGAGCTTCAAACAGCCACGTGACCCTGAGGCTCTCTCCTGGTCGTGGGACAATGTGTGGGATGGGACGTGTGTGGTTTCTGGAAGTTAAAGGTCTCCCTTCCCGGCGAGCCAGCTCTTTGTTCCACATCCTCAAGGACCCTGACTTCAGCCTATTGTTCCTGCTGCTGACACAGAGGCTCCGAGTTCCTCTCTGGACCTGGGCTGGGGTGGGGGGTTCCTGGTGTTGGCGGTGGGGGCTGGGGGTTGGGATCTGTGCATACCTGCTTGTGAAAAGGCATCCTCTCATTCAGGGAAAACCTCATTTGGGGACACCCTCTTGCTGTGTAGGAGCCTGAGACAGCAACTGCCAGGCTTTTGTGTCTTTTGAGTTTTGTCAAACTGAGGCTTGGCGACTTGTGGCTGCAGCTGATTCCGCGCCCTTGGTGGGCATGATAATTAAACTGCTCGGGTGGCCAGTCAAGGACGAGGTTCAGTGTGACAGTAGCTGATGGTGGCATTGTGGAGAGGACTCACTTCTGGATGTGAACGGTGACGACAGCCCACTAGCAAACCCAGCGTGTCCCCCCAGTGCGGCGTCATTTGAGTCACAGTTCATTGTGAAGAGCTGGGTTCTCCAGCGTTGGGAGGAGGATCTCAAAATGCAGAGACCTTGGTTCTGTAGGTTTAGTTTTAACATATAAGAAAGGGAAAGGCGTCTTTAAGTCACTTTCAGTGAACGCTATGCAATTGGGCATTTATTACGTCAGTTATTGGTACGACAGTACTAACACAAAATTCCTTCTGGCCTGATTTTCAATTTACAAAGAACAACCCAGTTGATCCACTTGATCTTCCGTGAGAAAATCCAGCCAGGAAGACAGAAATTCTTAGCTCCACTTGGCAGGTAGGGATACTGAGGCTTGGCAGGAGTTGCAGTTTGCTGAGGGCATGTATCCAGCCAGTGGGGTGTGGACGGGCCCTGGGCCTCTGGCTGCCGAGGCTGGCCCTTGCCGCCACATCTGCCCTTCCCTTGAGAGCTTCTTCTGCCCCTGTAAGCCAGCTCGTCCTTGATTAGGATCCCTTTGGTCAGTGGAAAGTTCTGGCCAGATGCCTCAGCTCCCCTGTGGGGAAGCCAGCCTGCCCATGCCAGCTGCTCTTTGAGGAACCCTGTCCTCATTTTCTTGTTCCTTGGGAGTGGGAGAGTTTCATGGTCAGGACTGGGGATGCTGTTGACAGAGCCCACTGGGCCAACGATACCGCCTCATCTGCCCACATTGCTTCTTCACCTGAAGAGTATATTCATAGATGGTTAAGTCCAGATTACTTTCCCTTGGCAATGGGGTTCCCCCCTACTCATATATACTTAGTAGAAGTTGAAAAGTGAGCAGCGTAAACTTGATAGAGGTCAAATGAAACACCCAACCTTAGGATGCAAGGCGAACGCAGGTGGCTTGGGGATCATAAGACGTTGGGGTTATCGGTGGAGGCTCCAGCCACCTTTTCCTCAGGGGGCTGAGTGCAGCCACTTGTTCTGTGTAGGAACCACTAACTCACCCTTCTCACCCCTGCAGAGATGGCCTAGAGTTTCCCCTGAGAGTCCTTTGGGTTCTGCAGGATCACACAGCTGCCCCCGTCTCCTAAGTTGCCCCACTGCAGCCAGCCCCCTCCCCGAATCCTGCCTGAGCTACATAAATCACCCTAAGAGCACATTCCTTGGGGGATTTGTAAAATAATCAAAATATTTGGGGGAAAGACCTTAAGATTACTTATGGCTATTAGTGCGATCCATATATTTTGGCACCAAGCATGGCTTAATTGAAAAAATCTGTGCACTTGGTGATTTCTTTCTTTCCATCTTTTTTTTTTCTTTTTTCATAAGGAGTAGGTCCAGAGAAAAAGAGTGGTTGAGGAAAAAAAAAAAAAAAACAGGGAGGAATTGAATATCAAAAGGGTTTGTGTAGAGGAGCTGTTTACAGAATTTTGGAAAATATAATGCTAAATGGAAAGTAAGCCCTGCCTATATAGTCCGGAATTATTAATAGAACGGAGTTACCAGGCACATAATGAACCTTTTAAGAGACCTGGGACAACTTTCCCCGTTGCAAAACAAGTTTCCTTCGAATAGCACCATTCACGCAGCTAAGGGCATTGGGTTACAACAATAAATAAAAATGAACAGCGCCCTGAGAAATTCAAGGAATGCACCAACGATTCAGTGATTTAGTATGAGAAAACACTACTTAAACATTTAATTGAATCGCATACTTTCATCTTTAAAACGCCAGCGTTTGAACCGCCACCTGAATCTCTCTCTTCGCTTCATTAGATGGCAAGGCTCCTGGGGGAGGGGTCGCGCTCCCGCCCCTTCACAGGTTTTTCCCTTCCCTGCTGCGCCCTAACTCGCTTTTGCCCGAGATCATCAGGAAAAGGCAACTGGATGGGAGTTTCCTGGTAAAGCTATAGAGAGAGGCCTGTGTGTGGGATGTGCTTTTTCACAAGCTTTATTTGCGAGGACTTGGTCTTAGCTTTGGGCTCCCCAGATGGCAGAGTGGTATAGAATCTGCCTGCAATGCAGGAGATGAGGGTTCCATCCCTGGGTCTGGAAGATCCCCTGAGGACGGCATGGCAACCCACTCCAGTGTTCTTGCCTGGAAAATCCTGTGGGCAGAAGAGCCTGGTGGGCTACAGTCCATGGGGTCACAAAGAGTCGGACACGACTGAGCAACTGAAACAGCGACAATAAGAAGGAGGTCTTAGCTTTGGAGCCCTGTCCGTCACTGCCCCTCCCCAGAGGCTGTTTCCGCCTCTGTCTAATGAGGGGCTTGGATCCGAGCCTCTGATTCGAGGCTTTGTCATGGTACACATGGTACATGGCACACCAGTACTGTGCCTGGTGCCCAGTCTGACTCAGTAGCTTCCCCGCCTGCCCACGTTGTGCCTTCGATTAAGACTTTCTGGAGTAGGCGCGCCTGAAAGCCCTTCCAGGTGTAGGAAGCCCAAGGGCAGGGACACAGTGACGACAGGGCTCCTCCTGGGGCCAGGCCTGCTGCACGCGGCCTCCCTGGATCCTCAGGTCTAGAGACTTTGTGGTTTGAACTTCGGGGTGGGCTGGGACGATGCTGGGAGGCCTGGACCCGGGTGACGTCCTGGAGTCAAGTCTGTGTGTGTGGACAGTGGTTCCAAGGTGCCGGGTCGGCAGAGCCGGCCGGGGCCTGCTGACAGACTGGGTTTGGCATCCAGGAGAGCGAGGGGAGACCCTGGGTCTGCAGCACGTTTTGCAGACCTGGCTGGGGGCTGTCAGTCAGGGTTTTAGTGTGTTCACACCGTGCACACCGGCGATCACTGCCTCAAACGTTCAGCGTGGCCGAGGCTCCCGGGCTCTCCTTAAACATTCACCAGTGGCTCTCTACTGACGGCTTGCCATGTTCAGACCATGCTCTGAGCCGCTGTGCGGGACACAGGGTCAGGGGAGGCTGGCTTTGCTCACCCCTGCCCTTGATGAGCTCGTAATCTTTTTCATGCTAAGACAGAAGAGCCGTGTGACCTTAGGTAAGTCAGCTCGCAGTAAGACTTGTGACCTTTATCTTGACACCTAGGAAACCCCCCAGTACCAAATACTTGTTTTTTGTGTGAGCATCTTCTTGGACTGTTCTATATCTTATCTCCCACCTAGACTGGGGCCTGGTCAGGACAAGGATGAGTGTTCCATGTGACAGCCACCCAGTGAACGAGCCATCTCTCGTGTTCATTCTGGTCCATTTACCGGCACCTCCCTGCAGCCCGGCCTGTGCCTGATGCCAGGATGCAGAGCAGAGAAGACCCAACCCTGGTTCCCACAGCACTTCTTGTCTCTCTAGTAACTTGGGCCTGGGAACAGCTGCTGTAGCTGTGATTTGTTTGGTGCTAAGGCAAGGTTTTCTTCTTTTGAGGGGTCCCGAAAGCAGACCGTGAGATAGGAATTTGAGTGCATGGTTTATTGGAGCAGGGGGTTGACCCAGGAAATAGCAGTGGAGAGTGGGGAAGGGATGGGGTGGGAGAAGCCAGGGCAGGGAGCATTGTATGAAGCCAGTTAGCTCTGTGGATGCTCGGAGTGGAATCCTCCTGGGGACTTTGGGAAACAACATGTAGTTCTTCACCTCAGGGTTATCCCAACTGAGCAGGGGGACCAGTCCATCACTCCTGGGGTGTTCATTCCTGCTACTTCGAGCTCTCAAGCAGAGGAAGCCCACAGCAACCTCTCAGGAGTGTCCTGGGACAAAAGCAGGTCCTGGTGTTTAGAAGTTGACCTGTGCACTGAACTGGTGCAGGCTGAGGGGGACATGGACAGAACACCAGCAGTGTTCATGGGCAGCCTCCATGTATCAGGCCACTGGTGGCCCCCGGACCCCGCCCTTGGCCGAAGTTTGTTCTCAGCAAAGGAGAGCCTGACAAGCCCCTACCCTTTGCAGGGCCAACACTGAGACAGGCCCTGGGTTTGAGGTTCTCTGGGTGAAAGTGCTTTGCACACTGTTGAGTTCTATTCTGCGGGAGAGGGTGGGAGGATGGGGGAGCAGGGGTTGGAGGATGATGGTGGGTCAGGTGATTAGGTGATCATAGCTCTGCATAGAGGGCTCAGACCACCTTACTCCAAAATCAGAAGACAGGGCCAGTCGGTACCCTATGGTTTTGGGGAAGCTACTGAACCCACCTTGCCCGCTTACCATGAGCCTGGAGTGGGAGCCAGTACAGCGCTCAGCCTGTTGCCCAGGATAAAGATGCTCAAGAAAAGGCCACTCCCACGCCCATCCCTCACAGACTGAGAGCTTGTGCAGCCCTTCCAGCGTGCTGGACCATGGCCAGTGGGAAGGGTTCTGTCACTGCCTCTTTCACAATAGGAAACTGAGGCTTGTAAGAACTAAGACTGAACCTGGTCACCGAGCCCCCTGGGTCACAGCGTTTTCCTGATGTGACAGGTGTGCGTCGAGGTCAAAGCAAACCACAAAGCCAACCTGAGAGCGGGGAGGAGATGGGCCAGCTACGCGCTCTGGCCGCCAAGCTCACCTGTCTCAGGCAGGTCCTGGCATCAACATATTTTGTAACATCATATGGAAAACCCCAAATGAACTTTTTGGTCAACCCAACATTTAGGCTCCCTGGGACTTGAGCCCCTGATCTGTGCACCCTGCCTTCTCAGTGTCTTGACCGTGCTGGGCATGGAGCAGGTTTTTAGTGCCAGAGGGGCTTTGGCGGTCAGCCAACCAAACCTTTGTTTTGTTGGGAAGAGGAAACAGTCCCAGAGACACCAGTGACTTCCCCGAGACACAGTGACTTATTGACGAGCAGAACCGCGGCCAGGCCCCGGATGGCTGGCGTGCTTTCTTCCTACGCCTTCCGTAGGAAGCGGCTGTGTAAAGTCCGTTTTATTATAGTTGCTTATAAACATAATAGAAATCCTTTACATTTAGTGGTGCCTTTAAGAAAAAAAAAAAGCAGTTTACAACCCAGCTTTTCACTTGCTTCTTAGGAAACCCATTGAGGGACAAACAGGCATTGCCCGTTTGCAGGCTGTAATAACTGAGGCTCAGCAAGCCTGCCAGGGTCTTGAGTCCCCCAGGGCACTGATCTTTCAGCCGTACATGGATTTTAGTGGGTCAGTGTTGGAAGTCTTGGCTGGGAAGTGCTCTCCCCACTTTCTCACAGATTATAGACATTTTGGGGTGGAGGGATTTGGGGAGGAAACCCCGGGCTGGTGTCCAGAAGGAGTTCAAGGCCACCTCTGGCCTGGCTTGCTGTGTCACTATAGGGAGTCCCCTCACCTCTGTGCTTGGAATTCTTTACACTTGGCTAGGTGGTCACATCACCCTCAGTACTCACAGTTTGATGGTAGCAGGCATGTAATTTAAAAGCCACGTACAGAACTCTTTATTATAAAGATCTGAATAGATTGCTCTGGGATCCCAGTGGGGGTTGCCTAGGCGAGTGCAGGAGGGCTTCATGGAGGAGGTGACCTTTCGCCCTGGCTGGGGATAGTGAGGGACACTCCAGGGAGGACTACAAGGGGATGCCAGTGGCCTTTGCCAAAGGTGTACCACATGCACTGTGGTATTTTCATGCATTGTCTTGTTGAATTCTTACAACACACTGCCCTGGGAAGGTTGTTTAATCATTGCCATTTGGCAGATGAGGTCATGGAGCCCCAGAGAGGGCGGGGAGCTAGTTGGGGGCCACATGAAGCGGGTTGTAAAGCCCCTTTGTCTTCTTTCTACCTCTCTGAACATTGCCACAAAGGCCCTGAGGCCCCGATCAGAATTTCTCAGCACTTTCAGGATCTGAGGTCTGCAGAAGGTGCTGAGGTTCAAATGGTGTGCCCAGGTGGGGAGTGGCAATCCAGTGTCCACCGCAGTGCAAGCAGCCTACCCAGCCTGCCCATGTGTCATCCCAGCTGTGGGATCTGGGCAGAGTTGAACCTTCTGTGAGTCAGGCATCCATCTACAAGGAGCCCCTGGGGCTCCTCCCTGCCCCCAGACCCCTCAGCACTGCCCCTCAGGTATCTTCTCTCCAGCATACACCAGGGGTGAGCATGTTGCCTCTGCATACCTGCTCCCCTCTCAGCTCTCTGGGCGGCCTTTTTTAAAGGGTCCTGCGTTATGGGTGTGAAACATCGGGGTCACTCAGCTCAAGATATTTTTGTACAGATGGGGTAGCCCCAGCTCTCAGAAGGGAAGTGACTCGCTCAAAGTCACACTGCATTAGGGGCTGGGCCAGAACTCCTGGCGAGGCCTGGCCGGAGTGTCTGTTGGGGACTCTGCAGCCCTCCGCCACGGTAGGATGGCTCACGGGATTTGGTACACACTGCCCACCTTTTATGACTCTGGTGCCTCACCCTAAACAGCCTCGTGAACTTGAGAAGGAAACTTAGAACATTTTCCTCCTCTTGATGCAAGGGCTTCATTGGTCTTTTGGAGATTTGTGGGGACAGGGTGTTGCTGAGGGAAAAAGCCCCAGCCAGGTGATGCTTCCTGGCACTGCCTGCCTTCACCATCAGAGGGCCCAAAAGGCAGCATGCAGGGTGCTTAGGGATTCAAGCTCTGGGGTCAAATGTCACAGTCACCGTGGGTGGTCACGGGCTCATTTGTCCTCCTCTATAATAGTGGGGATAATGGGAGCCCTACCTCAGGGGCCTGATTTAATAACAGGCCTGTAGGAAGAGCTCCATGAATGGGTCATATTGTTATCTGGTCCTTGGAGACAAGGAGGGCACTTCTCATCCCTCCCTCTGTCTCCATCTGACTCTCTTGTGTTCTCTGAACTCGCTCACTCTTACTGACTGGCCTCTTGCTTGTGCTGTCTTTAAATCAAGGCAGGGGTCAAGTTCAGAGTCATACTTGCAAAAAGGTCGGAGTTTGCCAGGCTCCAGGTGACCCTGCCTGAGGCGTTGCCTCATTGCACTGCTCAGAGAGTTGGCTGCAGTTTGCAGTATGCAGGGGTTCACACCCACTTCTTCCCTGGCTGTGCTCCCCTAGCACAGGAACACACACACACAGTTCATGCAAATCCTCACGAAAGCACCACTGGTGGCACGTGGTAGGAGCTCAGTAAATGCATGTGCCCGTTTTATTTTCTGTCCCTTGGTGGTGGTGTTACCAGGCGGGCACTCTGTGCTAAGCATTAGAGGGTTGAGCAGAATAAGTGCCTACTAGCTGTTCTTGCCTGGAGAATCCCAGGGACGGGGGAGCCTGGTGGGCTGCCGTCTATGGGGTCGCAGAGTCGGACACGACTAAAGCGACTTAGCAGCAGCAGCAGCTGTTCAGCACAGAGTTGGGCATTTTTAATAAAGTGTTTTCCCATGATTCTTGTAAGCACTGGGAGTGGGGGCAGTATAGTTCATCAACCCCCATTTTACAGGTGGGTTCACTAAGGCTCAGAGAAAAGGCACATGTCCACTTAAGGCAGCAGTGCAGGGGTCAGAAGTCCATTTAATGATACAGATGCACTTATTTACAAAATAGAAACAGTCTCACAGATATACAAAGCAAACTTATGGTTACCGAAGGAGAAAGAGGGGGGAGGATAAATTAAGAACTGGGGATAAACAGATACATACTGCTATATGTAAAATAGACAAAAACAAGGATCTGATGTATAGCACAGGGATCTTGTAATAACCTATAATGGAAAAGGATCTGAAAAAGTGTGTGTGTGGGAATCACTTTGCTGTATGCCTGAAACATTGTAAATCAACTGTACTTCAATTAAAAAAAAAGAAACTCGTGTTAAAAAGATGATCTCATAAAATAAAGTCCATTTAAGACAAGAGGGCACAAAGGACAGGGTGAGCCTTATGGCTGCCTTCAGAGGCAGCAGTGAGGCGCTGGGGGAGGGAAGGGGAGCCCTGTGGTCTGGGGGCGCCGTGTGTCTCACCTTGTCCAGAAGAGAAGGCTTCCGTTGGAGCTTGGGATAGGCTGCTTTGTCCTTGTGCCTCGGCCCTCCTCTGCTGTTTGCTTGCTGTGTGACCTTAGGCAAGTGTCTTTCCCTCTCTGGGTCTATAAGGACTGCTCGCTCATTCACTCTATTTTTGAATTTTCTGGAAACTCGGGCAGCTAATCAAATGTGTTGGTTCTAGTGCTGTCCTTACTTTTCAAAAACTCCTTAGGACTGTGGGGGGGGTCATGGCCCAGCTCTGAGGGTGACCTTCATGTTGAGGAGTCATCATCAGGCTGGGAAGCTGTCAGAAAGTTCCCGTTTGCTCACAGGATGGTCCCAAACATGCCCGCGTGGATTCCCAGGCCCCTGCAGCGTGCAGGACCGCACTTCCCAGAGTCCCCGCCTGCCCTGAAATGAACAAACCATGGTCCATGACTGTTACTGGTCCTCAGTTTCCCCCTTTTGTACCAGGAGAGGGGACAGCGTGGATCCGCACTTTTCACACTTTTTCAGGTGCTGCTCTAAAGCATGAGGGAAGGAGTAGCTGTCCTTTTGCCTGTTTTAGACCCTGAGATTAACAGTAAGATTCTATATGGGAGACAAAGGGCAGTGAATGTTCCATTGCTAAAGAAGGATACAAGCATTAAGAACCGAGTAGATGATACCTTCTGGCTCAAGTCCATTGTGATGAGAATATTATTTTGCTAAGGTCATCCTTGGATGACCCCAGGGCCCTGTGATCGCCACTGGAGCCTTCTGCTCACCTGCAGAAATGGCCCTACCTGGGCTCCAGGTGGAAGAACCCACAGCATGTCCCCGGACTTTGTGGGTACTCTGTGGCTGACAGGGTGCTCACCGCTGACCTCCTAGCACTAGTCCGGGTGAGGCAGCTGCTGTTGCCACTGCCATTTTAGGGATGAGGAACTGAGGCTCGGGGCAGGAAGAGCCTGCCTGAGGTGAGAGGCTGGGCCATCACAGTGGGGGCCGGGTGGTAATGTCCCGCTCAAGGGCCAGGCTGGGCTTGGCCCCCACCTCTGCATGGGGCTTCCAGCCAGCAGAACCCACAGTGGGGTTAAACAGAAAGGCCTCCTGGAGGAAGGAAAAGATTCCCAGAGTTCTGTGCTTCAAGCCATTTTGGTTAAAAAAAACCTAATTAGAGGTGACAATGGTGGCTTTGTCTGTGTGCTCACGTTTTCCTCCCTCTTCCCCACACCTCCCCCTTCTCTGTCCCTCATTTGTTATATCCATGGGAAAACTAGGTAACGTTATAATTACTGAAAATATTGTGGGTCTGTGGAAGCTAGGGGGCGGGGCCCCATGCCTGGGAGTGCAGGAGGCCCTTTTAAAAAAAAAAAAAATTTTTTTTTTTTAGGCTTTATTTTTTTCCTTTCGTTTGGAAATGGAGCCCTTTGCAGTCATGCTGTCACAGTTAAAATAAGGTTTAAATTACAGGCCAGCCCGTGGCTTTTCCCCTTTCTTTCAGAATTTTTGCCAACTTGCAATTTACTTAATGAAATCCTGCTATTCCGTTTAACGGGGATATTTTTTGCAGATGTTGATTTAACTTAGCTTTGCAAAATATGTGAACTGTACCGTTTCTTTTCCTATTTTTAACGGTTTCAGGATTCTAGTTCAGCAACTCCGCCGGCTCTGCCATGCCAACCATGGTGTTTACTCCCAGCCCTTGAAAATATTTGTTTTCCATTGCGCTGGCTGCCCTCCCCTCCATCCCACATGCCCACAGAGGGGAGGGGTCCCATACACAGCAAATTCTTCCAGAGGCGACTCAGTCAGTTTCAGTCATGGGTGGAACTGGACTAAAGGGACACCAGAGTTTCTTACAGTCCAGCCCCCTTGTTTTGAGGGAATGGATGCTCAGAGTGGGGAGGTGACTTGCCTAAAGTCACACAGCAAATTAGGAGCATGGTGGCTTGAGGCATAAGCTGGGTCCTGTGGACAGAGGTGAGAGTGGGGGGGGTCGGTGTTTTTGCCTTGTGGCTATTTTGGCTGGTTCTTCTCTTTAGGAGGAGATCTGCCCCCTCCCCCTCACTTCTGGGGCGGGGGTGGTTTGGGCTTGACTCTCATGTGCCAAGGGAAGTTCAGCTTCATATTTACCTGAGGTGGCTATAGCTAGTATACCCTGAGAGTTCTGAGACATGATGCTGTGGGGAAGGGCTTCTGCTACTTGGCTGTCTTCTGTGACCTGGGTAAATTGTTTCCTCTCCCTAAGCCTCAGTTTCCCCATGTGTACAGTGTAGGTGAGAGTCCTCGTCTCTGTCAGGATCTAATGGAGGAGGCCAGTGTGAGAAGCTCTGGCCTGAAGCCCAGCAGGTGTTCAGGGAATGCTTTTACAACATCCTCACACACTGCCAACTTGGGTCCCCACGGGAGGACACAGGAAGAGAGGTGTGACATGCGAGTGAACCGGGGGTCTGTGGGTACCAGGATCTGGGTCAGATATAGTAGGACACACCCCTTCTCTTCAGTGTGGGAACCCCCCCACCCCCGCTGCCCCCAGCCACCCTTTCTTTAATGAGGACTCACCCAGAATGACAAGGACTCCCATGGTGTCAGGAGAGAGTGGGCAGATTATTTTACTGAGTGGGGGCAGAGGCTCAGACTGGCAGGGGACTTGCCAGGGGCAGAGCTCAAACCCAGGGCATCACTCTTGCTGGCTCCTGTGGTGATGGGGTCGGAGGGTCAGGCCCTGAGGATGGGTCTCTCTCTGAGTCCCTGGGTTGGGGGCTGGTACATCTTGACCCTGGCCCCTTTCAGGGTCTCGCCCCCCGTCTCTTGGAGGGCTCGCCTGGCTCCAGCCTTCTGGAGTGGGCTAAAGGAGATTCTGGAGGTGGGGCCAGCCGGGAGCGTGGGGGCAGCGATTCAGTGCTGGAAGGCGCCTGGCTGGGCCTGCCCCGATCGCCGCATTCCGCACACACGCCCTAGATGCTGGAATGTCCACTGAGCTGCGAAGGAAGTGCTGGCAGGACAACAGAGCCGCGGGCGGGCGGAACGCGATGGGCCCGGGCACTGGGGATCGGGCCCGCTGCAGACGTGGAGATGGCCGGGCTAGGGCCAGGGATGGAGGGACGGCCTCCTTGGCAGGCTAGGTGACCTCAGGGAGCAGTTTCCCGTGGCCTCGAGGGGCTGGTTTCTGGTGAGGCTGACGGAGAGGACCAGGGACCCTCCTTGAAGCCAAGTCCACATTATACAAACCCCATTTATATAAAGTGGTTGTTGTCTTTGTGTATGTCTGCGGGTGGAGGTGGTGGGAAGGGAAGGGTGACTGGAACTTTTGTTGCCTGAAGAATTCATCACATGGATCCTTGTATATTCATGACCCTTGGTTCCTTAACACTCTCCTTTTTATTACTAAATATAAAGTAGCATGTCATCACACAAGCAATGTAGTTATAGCCTCTTTTTATAACACTGAAAATATACTGGCAAAGCAGAAGTCTCCCTCTCTTTCCCTGCGACTTTCCTTCTGAGGGTTAACCGCAGCAGGGTGAAAACAGCAACGAGACAAGGTAGATTAAAAAATAACAGCACGGCAAATCCGGACACTGGTGACAATCACAAAAGCATCACGGAAGCGTTCAGACTATTTTCATAAATCCAGCTACATGCTCAGTTTCCAGGAGAGACATAGCTAAACAAAATCATCTAGGGAGGTTGAAACTGAAGAGAATTGGTGGAGGCGGGTGGGATAGGGAAGATAATCTAAGTCAGTGCTAAACAGAGAGAAAGCAAGTGCAGCAGTGTTAACACAAGGTAATATAATTCCAGGCAAAAGAGCATTAGAAGGAACAAAGAGGCAAACTTTACAAAGATCAAGGGTTGGCAGACTTTGCCGTAAAGGGCTAGATAAACATTGTCGGCTTTGCAGGCTGTTCTGTCTCTGTCCCACTGCCGAGCTCTGCCGCTGTGGCATGCACACACACAGACACACACACACCACAATGCTCGTGGCATACACACACACACACCACAATGCTCGTGATTATGTTCCAGTAAAACTTCAGTACCCCAAACAAGTGGCAGGCCACATTTGGCATTTGCTGACCCCTGACATAGGTCAAAGCTGAAATGGCCAGAAAGATATAATAGTCAAGAGTCTTTATACACTTAGCAACATAGTTTTGAAATCTCTAATAAATCAGAAGATGGATAGAGCTTCCCTGATGGCTCAGTGGTAAAGAATCCACCTGCCAAGCAGAAGATGAAGGTTCGGTCCCTGGGTTCGATCCCCTGGAGAAGGAAATGGCAACCCACTCCAGCATTCTTGCCTGGAGAATTCCATGGACAGAGGAGCCTGGGGGGGCTACAATCCATGGGGTCACAAAGAGTTGGACATGACTTAGCAACTAAACAAGAACAGCAACACAAAAGATAGGCAGAAATAAAAAGGGAATTTGACAGACCTCCAGAAGAATGGGAGTTTGTAACATGGCGCTTTCCGAAGTTGACAGATTCAGGAGACGAGTGAGAGAGAGAGGATTTTATGAAGACCACTGCAAACATTTTGCACTGTGTGCGTTTGTATGTTTCCTGGTGCTTGTCCCATTGTCCTATGCCAGGACCCTGTTCCTCCTCCAGGTTGTTTAGAGTGGTCTGTCTTGTCTCGAAATGGACTTGATGGGTCAAGATAAGGTTGAAAAAGCTCTGCCTCTTCAGCATTATGTGCTGCCACAGTTGTGGAAGCCCCACCTACAAAATCCACCTGTCTCCCAGTGTTAAACACACCCAGTTGTAGGCAGGGTCCCCGCCCTGAATGAGCTAATAGTCAGTGGGATGGAGGGATGTATGCCCTGACTCTCCTTGCCCACCCCCTTCCTGTGGCTCCTTGTGCCCCCAACACCCACGGGCACAGCCCTCACCGATGCCTACAGACTGTCTTTTCTCCATGAGCCCTTCCGTATTCTGTGATCTGGCCTCAGAAGGCTGCTCTTGCCTTGACTTTTGCCCATGTGCCTTTCCCAGCCCAGCCCTCAGCCTCAAAGCTCCACTCCACCCCTTCCACTCCTCCGTGGTCCCCCTCAGCATCCTTCTGAATGAATTTGATGGCCCAGCCTTCTTTGCCTCGCTGCCCCTCACTTAGGTTCTTGGTGGTCATGTCCTTTCTTCCCCAGGCTTGGAGTTCTGAGGGCAGAGGTGCACCCGGTCCCCTGACCCCCGGGAGACCCGCCTTGTGCCCTGTGGGGGCTCTGAGCAGTGACTGGATATGGAAAGGGGCGTCCATGGAGAGAGAGCCTCCCTTCCTCTTGCACGCCCCCTGGGAGCGGAGGTTAGACTGCGTGCTTGTGAGTCCCACCAACACCCCTTCACCATTGGGTGACCTTGGATGAGTCAGGAGGCCTCAATTTCCTCAGTGTCCAGCGAACAAGCAATTAATAATATTCCCCCCTACCGCCCACCCACCCACCCAGAGTTGTGGGAACTAGATGCCTGCCATGGGGTGAGCTGGCAGGACGTGTCAGCTCCTGGCACAGTCATTCCCTATCCCACGATTCTTTGTCCTGGATGCTCTTGATCCCATTTCACAGATAGGGAGCCTGAGGCCCAGAGAGGCTAAGGCCATTCATACCTGACACATAGCTAGTAAGTGGCAGAACTGGGATTCGAGCTGAGGCCCCTGACGCAGGATCCCACGAGGAGGTGCATGCTGTCCCCAGGGCCTGTGCTCAAACACGCCCAGATGCACTGAGTCAGGGCCATCCGCGGTGGCTCCAGAGTGTCGCCTTCCCGGCTGGTCTCCCGGCCTGGCGCTGGGGCCGCCACGTCTGTCTAATGCTAGGAAGTCGATTCGGTTTGGTCTCCTTCCTGCCCCTGTCATCCGTCCCCTGGGGAAGCCAGCTCTGTCACTACCATGCCAGGCTGCTGAACCCTCTCCTCATGGGATCGTGACATATCAGCCAGAAAGGGGCCTCTTAAATCTTGTGAAAAACATAGATTCCTGGGCTCCACCCAGGACCCATGAATCAGAATCTCCAGGGGCGGGGCCTGGGAATCTGGACAGAAGGGCCCAAAGCAGGGGAAACACTGGTTCTTTTAACCCTTTTATCTTTCAGTTAAAGAAGCTGGGCTTAAGAGAGGAGTCTGTGTTGCAGGGAGGGTCAGAGAGCCTGGGGGCCTGAAAAGCCTTCTCTGGACCCTTACCTGGGCCACAGCTGCTGCCCCTTCCCAGCGCTGGTGCCCTCCACAGCCCTCCCCTCCCCTGGCCCCAGCCCCAGCCCTTAGCCTCGGACCTCTAGGAACCCTGTGCAATGGAAGTGGTTGCGAATGGGTGTGCAGAGACCTTCTGGAAACTCAGGCTCTGCTTGGAGACTTCCTGTGTCTTACAATGTTATCTTCAGAATAGGAAACTTTGCCCCATTTTTGCAACGCACATCCTTTGCCTGAGAGTCTGTGGTGGTGCCGGCCAGCCGGGGCGGGTCACTTCGCAGGCAGAGGCAGGGAGTCGTTCTGACAGCCATGCGAGGAAGACCTCTTTGCCTGCTACCCACAAGAACAAACAAACAGACCCTTTTGCAAAAATAATTCCTGTTGGCCAGACTCATCAGGAGATTTGTTCCTTGAGCCCAGTGATACTGAGGAGCAAGTTGTTCCTTAGAGACAGGCTCCCTAGCCACGAGGCCCAGCTCTGCTGCCTAACCTCTGGCAAGTGATTTCTGCTCTCTGAGCCTCGGTTTCCTCTTCCGTAAAGGGAGGAGGTTGGGCTGGATAAGTTCTGGCGCTAACAGTGAACAGCTCCCCAGGTATCCTTTTGATTCCTCTACTTCCTCGGAGTTTCTCTTTGAAATCAGCATGCTTTTGCTGTTAGACAGTATGTTCTGGAGTACCCTGTAATTTTCCGAGTTTCCACCAATCCAAGACAGGCATGCCCCTCCTCACCCTCAACTCGGAGACATTCACATGACCCATTGGGGTGGTGGGTGGATTTCCCGAGTGACAGGTTCCATTTTGAATTGGGAGCAGGGAAATGCCCCTCGGAACTGAAAGGGAGCAGACTTTCTGCGGGCTTGCAGTTAGTTACACGCCCGGTCCAGAGCTCACTTCCTATGGGCCAGCTGCAGAGAATGTTTATGCAGTTTCTTTTATTCCCCTCAGACTGGAAGTCTTAAGGAGGACTCTGGTTTGAGGGAAAAAAATGTGTGTGTGTAGCCCACTAAATAACTTGGAACTGACCAGAAGGACTGATGTTTACAGAAACGAGAGCCTCTCTGATTTCCTTTGACACACACTCCTTGCCACAGGACTGATGATTCCTGCTTTCAGGGAGTCCGGGTTGGTGCACCCTTGCACACAGTAGGCATGACGTGAGCGTGAGAGAGGAGCCCCACCTCCTGGGCAAATGCTGTTCTTGCCTCTCCGTGGCACTTCTGTTGGCTGAACCCCAAACCCACAATGAGTGGTTCTTGAAAACATCCTTCCCACTCTTTCCCCTCAGGGAATTGCTTTCAGGGTTTCAGGGTGGGGCCCTGCATATTCCAGGCCTGGGCAGGGCAGCTCTCGTGGCTGGGTGGGAGCAGTCGGGAGCGGGGGTGCCTTGGAAAGGTAGAGATGGTCAGACTCTGGCGTGAGTGACCTGCTAGGATCCGGTTCTTGGTGGGTCTCTGTAAGTGAGTGAGTCGGTCTGCCTGTTTGATGGTAAAGACCACGAGGAGGGAGAGGGTCAAACCTCGAGGATGCCCAGATTCCAAACATGTGGGTGAAGATCCTTCTGGCCAAACTGTGGGTCAACTACAGAACCCATGGTGACCATGGCAGGACGTCAATCTGGGGGCAGATGCAGGCATATGGCAAGCCCCAGCCTTCATTGTTTTGTTGGTCTTACCTGATAGCAATATGTGAAGCCCAAGGAAGGGGTGCAGGAGTGCAAAGGGATTGGTAGGGACAGGGAGAAAAGCATCCCCCAGTGCACCTGGCTTCCCCACCCTGCAAGACACAGGATGCATCTTCCCCATGGGACACGGGCGAGAGGCCCTGCTAGCCTAAGGGGCACCTCTGAGGCTGGCTTCATCACCCAGTGGGTGCTCCAGAGTCTTGGTGATCCAGAAGATGTCAGGAATGTGCAGAGGACCGGAGCCGCGGGGTGGTGGTCTTAGGATGGGGGGCGGCGGCTCTGGATCTAGGAGGTGGGGGGTGGAGGGAGAACAGTCTTTCAGCCTCAAAGTTGAGCCTGAGGTCAGTGCCCCTTGGGGGGCGGGCTGGGGGGAGGCTCTGCCTTCCCCTGGGGTCCCTAGGCAGGCAGGCTATGGGGTAGCGCCAGGACAGGGGCACCCTGGGGAGGCTGGCGGCTCCAGGTCTCCCTGGCACGGCTCCAGCCCCCACGTGCCCAGAGACACAGGCGGTTGCTCCTGACTCGGTGGCCTTGGGGACCCGCCCGGCCGGAACCTGCCATTCCCCCGTCAGTGCCGCCTCCCTGACTTGGCAGGGCCATCTCCTCGCGCTGGAGCAGCCCTCGGTATTTCCAGCTTGGCCCTCTGCCCGCCTCGCTGGGGCCTCGCAGTCTGTCCTCCCGGGCCAGGACCAACACACCCTCTCAGCTTGACGGCTTCCCAGCCGTGCCCGGGCCTCTTCCTGCCACCCCCGACTCCCTGAGCCGAATCTTCGGTCCCCTCACCTAGCCTGCCTCTCAGAAACCATCAGTGGCCACCCTCTACCCCCATCCCCCGGAGGTGAAATGCACTTCCTCCCAGGGAGAAATGTGGGGCCTGGCTCACTTAGAAATCACCGAGGAAGCCATAAACATCCTGGGTTCCCCTGCTGCAGTTGACGCCCGAGGGGTTTCCACGTGGGGTGGGGCCCCTGCCCACCCGCTCTCACGTGGAAACACCCCATTTGGCTGTGTCCCCTGGCCACACGCCCTAGGAAAAGCTGCTTCTTTCAGATGGGCACGGAGATAATTGGGTGGCACGTTGGTTTGCGGGAGCCAAGGGCTCCCTCTCCTTCCTGGGCGGCCGCTGAGCGACCTGGGGGTGCTAGAAGTATAGCCCCCCAAGTGGCTTCTTTTCCAGATGCACAGAAGGGGAGCACTGAAAACCCAGAGGCTCACCAGTTCAGGCCATTGAGGGGTGGGTGATTGGAAAGGTTAGCGTCTGGGAACCAAACTTTGTGATGTTCTAGAACCACAGATGATGCTAACTGGATAACGTTTCCCGTTAGAGGTCATTTGGAGATGTGCTTTAGTGCACAGATAAGAGTGATTTGTAATTGGTATGCCCATTGTTTATACAGCGCTAGTAGAATAAACAGTTCTCCTGAGCCTTATTTATATTTTGCATTTGTTTATCAAAACTTTTTTTTTTTAACTTCAACCCAGCTGCTTTCGGAATTATTACAAACTCTGGATTTATGGGTCCTGATTAGTGATACTTTATGTATGTGTATGAGAATTTATTTTGGCAGCATGCATGTTTTATCCAAGAGCCTCAGTGCATAGGGTAAGGGAAGCCGAAAGTGTCCCTTCCTCCCCAGAACGTCAATGCTGTAAGAAGGCTTGGGAGACAAATGTTTGTCTTATCTGATCAAAATCATGGAGTAGATAAAGCATGAGATTTCAAAGTGCCTTCCTAGACTAAACCCTGAGGGCTTGAGTTCGCAGAGCTTAACTGGGACACTGTGGGTGAGGCTGACTCCTGGGGGATGTGTATGTGGCCAGTGGAGGATAGAGGAGACGAGGTGACCAAAGGATACTTGGCAGCAGTTTCCAGCAACAACAGATATTTCTCCTTTATTTATGACCTGATATCTTGTCATTGTTCAGTTGCTGTCACATCCAACCCTTTGTGACGCAGTGGCCTGCCGCACACCAGGCTTCCCTGTCCTTCACTATCTCCTGGGGTTTGCTCAGACACACGTCTATGGAGTCAGTGATGCTATCTAGCCATCTCATCCTCTGCCACACTCTTTTCCTTTTGCCTTCAATCTTTCCCAGCATCAGGGTCTTTTCCAATGAGTTAGCTTTTCGCATCAGGTGACCAAAGTATTGGAGCTTCAGCTTCGGCATCAGTCCTTCCAATGAATATTCAGGACTGATTTCCTTTATGATGGACTGGTTGGATGTCCTTGCAGTCCAAGGGACTCTCACGTGCCTTCTCCAACACCACAGTTCAAAAGCATCAATTCTTAAGCGCTCAGCTTTCTTTATAGTCCAACTCTCACGTCCATACGTGACTACTGGAAAAACCATAGCTTTGACTATAGGGACCTTTGTTGGCATAGTGATGTCCTTACTTTTTTAATACGCTGTCTAGGTTTGTCATAGCTTTCCTTTCAAGGAGAAAGCGTCTTTTAATTTCATGGCTAACCTGATGTGTACTCTCTATCCTTTTTGTCCTTCACTGGTCTTACAGCTTACCTTTGACATTCACCCACTAGCATTGGCATCAACCCTTCAGCGTGACTTCTAATCAGGAATTAATGGTGCCACTTAGCCCAAGGCTTTGGCACTGGTCTCAGGAGAGCTTTGCTCTGATTTCACAATTGAACCTCACTGTTACAGGGGACTACATTTCACACTGAGGTTGGTCACCTTGTTCTGTTGATCCCCATTTTTCTTGAGGTGTTTGTCTGTATAAAGACCTCCCAAAGACTTGACCCAAAGAGGGGCTCACACTTCTATCCTCTTCTTCACGCCTGAACTCACCCGAACCACTTGAATAAACCTGAACACAGCTGTAGCCTCTCCTGCCCTCTGCTCACCCAGCTCCCATCATTTTTCTTCATCATTTAACCTTTTCCTGAGGCTAAAGCGAACAGGTGAAGTTAGAAGCACCACCTTCCCCCTACCTACACATACACACACACACGTTGAGGGGGATGTTGTAGCCCCATTTTACAGATGGGAAACTGAGGCACGTTGTGCTTTTGCACGCAGGTAGGGTAGACACTCTGGGATGGAGTTGGAAAAGGAGACTTCTGGGTGTTTGGGTTTTCTGCTGTTATTTTTAACTCTGGGATGAAGCATCCTTTCTTGCAGTTATGGCCACGACACAGGGCTGGGATGTTGTGAGACTCTTGATGTAACTGAAAGGGCCTGGCCTGTGAGTTCCTGACCAGGGAGGAAGTGGTTAGGTGGCCAAGAATGCAACCTGCACCTCCCAGATTAATTAATAATTGAGCGCTGGCCCCTGGCCAGAAGGAGCCAGGAGAGATACAGTGAACCGAGAGTGGTTAACTGCAGTGGGGGAAGGAAAAGTTTGACTTTGCCTGTGGCTAAAAGGGAAATTCACAATGGCCGTGATTTATGAGCTGAATTACTTCGGATCCTCCTTTGTGGGCCCAACTCGGGCCTGCACTCCAGGAATGCAGAGCCAGTTGTGCCCACGGGGAAGGGAGGTGGGAGGAGTGGGGGGTCAGGCGCCAGCCTCAGTGGAGGAGGTGTGGGTCAAACCCCTAGGAGAGGACCAGGAGAGAGGCTGGCTAACCGCCTGTTGGAAAGTGTGTAGGCTAGAAGCTGAGTGCCCATCAGGTCACCCTCTGCAAGAAGGATGGGAGGAAAAGTGGGTATGGAGTCTGGTTCTCCTGGGTTCAAATTCTGGCTGATTGGCTTTGTGACCTTGAGCCCAGGGCTTAACTTCAGTGACCCTCCACTGCCTCCACTGTAAGATTCTGCCCACCTCCTAGAGTTGTTCTTGGGGTTAAATGAGATGGGGTGTGGGGACAGATGGTCACTAAGAGCCCCTGAATTCCCATGGGATGAATGGAGGCCTCAGTATTGACCCAGCAATGGCAGGGTCTTTACTTAGCAAAGTTCTGCTAATGTGTGCTGGGCCCGTGCATGTCAGGTGTGTGCCACTTGGTAAAGCAGACACGATTATCCAACCTCCTTCCCCAACTAGAGTTGCTTCAGACTTCAGATTCAGGAAAGGCACTCCTTCCCCGCCCTTGTCTGGCGGGTCCCTGTGGCTGCAAACAGCCCTATGGAGGAGGAGGAAGTAGTTCTAGAAGGCACTTGGGTGTTGCCATCTGTTGGGTTCAGCCCAGGTATCTACCTGGGCTCTTTGCCTTTCATAGATGACATTAAGAATTATGAACTGGGAACTTCCCTGGTGGTTCAGTGGCTAAGACTCCAAGCTCCCAATGTTGGGACCCAGGTTCAGTCCATGGTCAGGGAACTAGATCCCACATCCTGAAATCAAGAGTTTACATGCTGCAACTAAAGATCCACATGTCAACAAATATTGAAGATCCTGTGTGCTGCAACAAGAGCAGGCACAGGCAAATACGTAAAGATAAGTATTTTAAAAAGGATTAGGAATTGGATCATGGCAAACAAGCCTTGTACCCCTCTCTACTGAAAAGTTAGCCTTGGGAATAGGAGACCAAACAGAAGCACAGTTGACAGTTGTGACATGGCTCCCACATTTTGCTGCATTGACTTGAGTCGTGCAGCTCATGCGCCTATGTGTATCTGGACATAGACTAAAGAATTACTCTGAGGGACTTACTGAGCCGATGGCTCACTTTCCCAAGATGCTTGGCTGACAGTGGAACTGACAGTGGGAGGAGCACCTTTGGCCTCCAGAGACAGGGATGAACCCTGATCCTCCTTCCTCATTAACCCTGTGGGCAGTCACCCAGCCTCTCTGAACTTTATATGCCATAACCTAAAAAGGGGTCCTTTATGAATGGACTTGGAGAATTGGAAAACCCTCCACAGTTAGATGGAGAAGGCAATGGCACCCCACTCCAGTACTCTTGCCTGGAAAATCCCATGGATGGAAGAGCCTGGTGGGCTGCAGTCCATGGGGTCGCGAAGAGTCGGACACAACTGAGCGGCTTCACTTTCACTTTTCACTTTCCTACATTGGAGAAAGAAATGGCAACCCACTCCAGTGTTCTTGCCTGGAGAATCCCAGGGATGGGGGAGCCCGGTGGGCTGCCGTCTATGGGGTCGCACAGAGTCGGACACGACTGAAGCGACAGCAGCAGCAGCAGCCACAGTTAGAAACAGCATCCTACCATCACCACTGACTGGGGGAGACCCAACTTCTTGACTTGGGCTATAGGAGCTGTAAGAGCCAAGCTTGGCTGCCTCCTTCTGCTTTGGAAACTGACCCTGGACTTGGGATTGAGGCATGGGATGCAAGTCTATGGGTCTGTGTCCACCTGCAGGCCTGCTGTGATGGACAGTTGCCTGACTTGCTCCTCCTCCGCACCTCTAGCCCCATATCAAACAAGCCATGCCTTTCCAGGCAGCTTGGAGCTTGGGCAGGGACGGCGCCCAGCAGCTCCAGCTGCGCACAGTAGCGCGACTGCAAACAGGAGACGGACTAGCAGGGATGAGCTTCTGCCAAGTCCTAGGTCATTTTGCAACATTTTTGTAAGGAACCTTTAAATCTCATGTTACTGTGTTCTTTACAGCAAATATTAATATTTAATTGTGGCTTAATGATCTCTCCAGTCAATATTAGCTTTTTGCTTATTATAAAGCATCCTTGTTTGCTCCAGAAATGTGTAAGAATGATCCAGGCAAGCCTCACTTTCAGAAAATCCAGTATGTAGGACCCTGTCTTCACTAAAATTAGGTACCTTTGTGTTTAAAGAGAAGGTTTCAATGCAAGGATTATTTGTAAATTGAATGCCTCTGCCCCTGGGACTTTAATTTGGGGGTGTTTATCCCAAAGTGTTAGTTGCTCAGTCATGTCCAACTCCTTTCAACCCCATGACTGTAGACTGCCAGGCTTCTCTGTCCATGGAATTCTCCAGGCAAGAATACTGGAATGGGTAGCCATTCCCTTCTCCAGGAAAGCTTTCTAACCCAGGAATCTAACCTGGGTCTCCTGCATTGCAGGCAGATTCTTTACCATCTGAGCCACCCAAAACGCATCCCAAAGCATTTCTTTAATGTAAATAAGGCATATTTGACTTGCAGAGGTCACATGATACTGGCTCATGGGTAAATAACAACAAGCTGGTGTTAGATGAGGCATATCTTTGAGAGCTTTGCAAATAAGAAAATCAGCTCCCATCCTGTTCTTTGGCATTTCCATGGAGAGCCGTGCTCCCTGTTCCATTCACCCTCGCAGACCTAGCAAGCCTGAGAAATTAAGTCCACCCCATTGCCAAACAAGATGACTGTAGGCTTTAGGTGATTTTATTTTATTGAAACAAGCGTGGCACATAGCAAGCTCATCTGGTGTTCCATTGGCTGGGTTGCATCGTGAAGATCAGCAAGTAGGGATGTTGCTTCTCCCTCCCCGGCTCCGTGCCCTGGCTTCTAGACCTCCGTGGTGTCATCTGTTCAATGGGAATGGCATGGCTGCTGCGTTTTTTCCAACCTGGGGAAAATCCGATGATTTCCCGAGTGCCCGCCCAGCCCTCAGATGCGCAATTCCAGTCATCTGTTATTGACAGTGTCTTGGTCAGGAGGCAGGGTGCCTGGTTCCGGGGTGGGAAGGGCAGAGGCCAGGTGAAACCTCATCCCCGGCCAGCCTGCTTGCAGGTGGGTGAGGTGGAGACACACGCCCTCCTGATGCGGGCATCAAAGAGCATCATGGAGGAGGGGCTGAGTGGTTCAGACCCAGGGACTCAGGAAGGCTTTTCAAAGGAGGTGACACTGGGGCCTTGGTAGTTGAGTAGGAGTCTGATGTACTTTGGGGAATGGAGGAAGAATCTCACTTTCATCAAGGGCCAATTACTGTCGTTAGGGCTATCATGAACCCGCCCCCCAACCTTGACCCCTTGGAGTGAGTTACACTGGCTTCATGGGTGTTCAGGGATGTGTGCCCCACTCAGGGCCTTGTGCAGAGAAGGGGCCTCTGCTCAGTTTAAGGCTCCGCTTTCACTACTGAAATTCTGGATACATTTTGAACAAGGAACCCTGCCTTTTCATTTTGAACTGGGCCCCCCAGTTCTGTAGCTGGCCTCGACACTCAGAGGTGTAGTCACCTGCTCACTGTAACACAGTCGTTAGGATCTGCACTCGTTCACCTCTCTGCTGCCTGTGGTCTCACGGAATTTTCCAGATCAAGAGAGAGTAGACAAACTACACATGGGGGCGGGGGCGGGGGGAGGTGGCGGGGGAGGTGTTCAAGGCACAGGGAGCTAAAGGATCCTCCTCACAGGGGACGGTGGAGCCAGGGATTTGAGGGGCCTGGGTTGTCGGGGCCTCCCCTGATTACCCCCTGGGATGTTTCTGCAGCAGCATAGGTTCCTGCCTCAGAGACAAGTTGATTGAGGGCAATTTTAAGGTACTTTGCTTTTATGGCTTTACATTCGGTCCAGGTAGAAGTCTGAGGCAGGAGGTTTGCCAATAAAACTCATATTGTATTTGGGAAATAAAAGAGAAATGGAGGTGCCCTGAATTCCCCCGACAGGGCAGGAGCGTGTCCCCAAATGGGCTTCCTTGAAGCACATCGCCGATTACCAGAGACCGCTTCCCCCCACTTCTGACGCCTGCGCAGGCTGTCCCCATCTGAACCCCCAAAGGGCCGACTTTGTTCTCTGTATTCTCAGATTCAACAGGGAAGTCAAGGTGGGGTTGAGTCAGTGAACTTTGGTACCTGAAGGCTCTGGTGAAAACCCACTCTCCCCCAAGACAGGAACCCCAAAGAGCAGCCAGGGACCTGGCTCCTGTGAGAATCCAGGAGTTCAGCCATCAGCAAGGCTGACTCGCAGGCAGGGAGGACGGGGGGCCCCTTCCCTCTCACAACTGCTGCCTCTCTCCTGGGGATCCAGGTACCCAGCTTCAACGCTGTACACACACAGTGCTTTTTTAGAATCTTTGCAGGGTTAAGATGAAGAGCCAGGCTTTCCCACCCCAGGGGGTCTCTGGCTAAGGAAACAAACAAACTTACACAGAATCCTAACTTTGTGATAAAACAAAAGACGACCTGGAATGAGAGCAAAGTTCAGAGCCTTTTGTTGCAGAAACTGGTTCCTTCTGGAAAACGTGGGGCTGATTTTATAAGCTGCTTATCACCAGCTCTCCCCTCCCCTTGGAGACTGAAGCTTTTCACCGTCCTTCCCTCCAGGACACAGGGAACCAGAATTCTCCCACCTAGACTCGAATTTCTGCCTGAAGTCGGAGAGGTTCTCCTGCCCAGCCTCCTTGCTGTTGTTTTTCAGTCACTAAGTCGCACCCAACTCTTTGCCACCCCATGGACTGCAGCCCACCAGACTTCCTTGTCTTTCACTATCTCTTGGAGTTTACTCAAATTCATGTCCATTTAGTCAGTGATGGCATCCAACCATCTCATCCTCTGTTGCCCCCTTCTCGTCTTGCCCTCAATCTTTCCCAGCACCAGGGTCTTTTCCAATGAGTCGGCTCTTTGCATCAGGTGGTCAGAGTATTGGAGCTTCAGCTTCAGCATCAGTCCTTCCAGTGAATATTCAGGGTTGATTTCCTTTAGGGTTGACTGGTTTGATCTCCTTGCTGCCTCTTTGGCGTCTTGTCTTTTCCGGCGTAGGGTGTTGGGGCTTCGTTTAGGACCGTCAGGCCGGGCCAGGTAGGCCTGCCAGTGTTTCTGGGGTACAGTCTGATGCTCAGCTCTGATGGAGAGTGATCTGATCGCAGCCTCAGTGTGGCTCTCAGAGCTGGGCCTGCCTGTAGAATGTTTTTAAGAAGGAAGCTTGGACCACAAAGCACCAAGGCCTGGGGAGAAAAGCCACAGCCCCCGGGCCCAGCGAACCTGAGAAAAGCTTACAGGGACAGCAGGGGGAGAAGGATGCTGATGGAAGTGATAGGTCCTGCTGGGCTCCGGGGATACTACGTGTGGAGGAGACCCTGAGCAGGCCTGTGTAGTAGGGCCCAAAGGAGAGCTTGTTTTATGCCAGGGTTGCAAGAGGAGCTCATCTTTTCAGGATCCATTCGCATACTGCAGGAGATTAAATAACAGAAACCTTACCCATCTCAGCCCAGGCCGCCACCTGGTTCTGCTGGAGACATGGGAGCGAGCAGGCAGGGGTCAGGGTGCCAGGGGTGAAGGAATCCCGCTGGGTCCAGCAGGACTGTTCTTAGAGACCAGTGACAGCTCGGCAGGCTGACCACTGACAGCGCATACTCCCTCTAAACCCTTCAGGGTGGCGCTCCCTGGGCCTCCCAGAAGAGCAGAGGCAGCGTGCAGGGCCCAGCAGAGAGAAGCAGGCTTGGGGTCAGGCCATCCGGTCAGGATTCCCACGCGGCCTTGCTCTGTGGCCTCTGTGACTTGGGGTCTGTCCTCAGAGAATGGGGGTGATCCTGCCTCCTGAACTGGGTGCAGAGCAGAGAGCACCCGGCACCCCCCACACCCTCCAATTACTCAGCCAGGGTCAGCAGCCCTTTGCTGAGGTCACCCTCCATTACTGCAGTGTATGCAGAACACGCTCCTTGTGTCAAGGAAAGGAGATGGGAGTCCGTGGGAGAAGCTGTCCTGAAACACTGGAAAAATACATGTTTGCAGGACTGCATTGGGGTCTATAGATAGTTGTTAGAAGGCATGGTTTTTGAAAACCCCCAAAAGGTGGGCAGTGTCTACTGGGGCCTCCATATTGCCACATCTAAAGACGACTTTGAACATCCAGTCCTTATAGAGCCGCCAAGTGCCGGCTTGGAGTGGACATGGATGGGCTGTTACAACACAGACTCTGTGCCATTACCCTGCAGGCCTCTGGGGTTTTGCAGCTCATAGGTTGTAACCACGAGAGAGTAATGCAAAGTCTCCAGTCTCCACATAGACGTGAGCTTGGATCCCAGATTGGCAGCTTCCTAGCTGAGGACTCTGGACTCACTACCTGACTGTTAGACCTCAGCTGCTTCTAAAAAGGGGAATTACTAAGAGAATGAACAGTATGATGAGACAGTGCATTTAAAGTCCTTCATACTCTGCTTAGCATTGGGTAAAAGTTCATTAGATGTTGGCTGGTATATCATCATCATTATTACTACTATTACTACTGGCTGGTTTATCGTTGTTACTACTGGTGCTCCTCTTCTCAGCATTTCCCCCTGATCCTCAACTCCACTGACACATTACCTGACCTAATATGAATACCCTTATGAACTATACAGACTGAATCAATCTATTCAATAATTTATACAATATAGAGATAAGATATACAGTGGTAATAATACTAGTGAAAAAAAAATAGCTGTTAACTTACAGAGTGCTTATTTTGAACCAGGCATTATTTTGCACTTGAAATTAATCCCAGCAGCCCGAGGCAGTAAGCGCTGATTGCATCCCCATTTTACAGTTTAGGAAACTGAGGCCCAGGTAGTGAAATCACTTACCCAAGATTTCACTGCTGGTGAGTGGCAGGGCTGAGATTCACACACATAGGCAGCTTTGTTCCTGGATCCTGTGCAGGAGACACCCAACTGGTCCTAGCTGCCAGTCTATTGTGAGTTTCTCCTGTAACCCTGGCCAGTTCCTTTCCCTCTTGGGGCCTCAGTTTTGCATCTGCAGAATCCTGAATTGTGGCCACACGGACCACGAATTTCCTGGACTCCCTCCTCCTGTTGTCATTTTCCCTTTGCCTGCTTCACTGCTGTCCAGGGGGTAACCCCCAGCCCTCCTGCCCCCAGCAGAGCGGCTAGTCAACTGTCTGGAAAGTGGTGGCCAAACAGTCCTTGGCCCAGAAACCAGCGGCTGAATGAGCCCCCAAGGTGGACCCCGTGAAGGCGGCGGTGGTGGCCAGACCGCCCGTGATGTAATGACCGATTAGGAACTTCCTCTTGGAAGCCTGGCTTCCTCCAGGGGCCAAAGGTGCGGGAGTTGAGGTGGGGGCGGGGAGGGGCGGGTGGGAGCGAATAAGAGGAAACTCCTGTCAGCTGGGCCCTGCTTTTGGAAAGCTTTCAGCGGAGCGGCTCGTTCTAAGCTGTTGACCATTAACATGGCCCTGTGCACATTCCTTCTCTGCTTTTACTACCGGATCCCAGTGAATAAAGGACGGGTCTCCCCCTCCCTTAACGAAGAAAAAAAAAAGAGCCTCTAATTAATGCTGCATCTTTAGACTTGCTGCAAAACCTGAAGCCATTTCTGCAGCTTAAAATGACAAAGGAAGGTTAAGTGGAAACTTCTTTTTCCCCCTTTAGTTTGATAACAAAAACTACTTATCTAATGGGCAAACAAGGCTTTTAAAGGGGTGTTAGGTTAACCAGATGCAGGGCCACGTAATTACTCCCAGGCCTGGGAGCCTCAGATGAAAAAGCTCCTGGTTGGATGGGAACTTAAAAGCCGTGGGCATAACATGGGACAGAAGAAAGGAGTTTTCCAGGAGGGCAGGCGGCCCCAACAGGGCTCTGTGCAAAGGGGATTGGAAAAGCCAGCCCTAGGCTCCTCCTTGGCTCTGCCACCAAATTGCTGGGTGACCCTGGGCAAGTCACTTAGCTTCTCTGAGCCTCCCTTCCCAGCTCTCGGTGGGGTCTGCCCTGGTTTCATTGTTCATTTAAGGTGTGGCTGGGCCAGCCCCCGGAAAGGCAGGGAGGCTGCTGTGGCCCAAGGGGGTGTGAAGCAGCAGCCAAAGCTTTGAACGTGGAGGAGCCTGAGCAGCCCAGCTAGGCCCTGGAGACTGGGGGACTCGGGGCCAGCTTCCTGTGAATGCCCTGAGCCTTCACATTTCCCTTCCTTGGAGTCTAAGCCATCCGGAGACTTTAATCTGGGCACTTCTGTGGTTCGCCTCCCAGGGTGGGCAAGTCCAAGGCAGTCTGGCGCGGCGGAAAGGGGAAGTCACGAGGGAAACAGGCTGCATTGCGTGTGTTCAGGCTTTTGGAGTGTGCGGCCCACGGGGGAGCGCACAGGAACGTTCCTGCCCTTTGTTTTGACAGAAAGCTGCTGATTCAAAGAAGCTAAAGGCTTTCCTTGGGATTTCAGCTTTCCTCGCCTTCCCCAGACTACAGTGGGCCCCATAGGTGCCCCAGCATCCCCACAAAATTACACATTGGGCTTGCAGGACCCTCACTTGGTCAAGAGGCCCAGAGGAAGGAATGCCAGCCATTGGAGGGGCTGGCTGCAGTGCAGGGGAGAGGACCTCCCGCTGGGCCAGTCTCCTCCTGTCCATGACAGGCATCCACCACCCTCTGGTGGCAGGAATGTGGGCGCCACCCAGAGGCCAGGCCACCCTTGTCCGGCCTGTCCCCTGGGCCCCCTGGGAGCCCTGCTGAGACCACTTTTAGGACAAGCCACAGAGGGCTGGCCTTTGTTGTCATCCTTTCAAGGCGTCGTACCTACGATGAATTGCACAGCTCTTTAGCGCATAGGTCATGATTTTTGACAGTGTGCATACCCGAGTTCCTGCTGTTCAAGATAGCAAACATTTCCAGCATCCCAGAAAGTTTCCTCATCCCCAGGGGAGCAAACATTTCCAGCATCCCAGAAAGTTTCCTCATCCCCAGGGGTTACTCCCCAGAGGTAATCCCTGTTCTGATTTCTGTCACTTTACTTCATTTTGTCTACTTAAGAATTTCGTATCAGCGGAAACAGCACATCTTTTGGGTCTGGCTTCTTTCACTCAGCCAGATGCATCTGAGATTCACCCACGTTGGGGCGTGTTTCAGCAGTTTATTACTTTTTACTGGTGAATCGTGTTCCACTATAGTGCGTTCATGCTCAGTTGTATCTGACTCTTTAAAACCCTATGGATTGTAGCCCGCCAGGCTCCTCTGTCCACAGGATTTTCTCAGCGAGAATACTGGAGTGGGTTGCTATTTCCTCCTCCTGGGGATCTTCCTAACCCATGGATCCAACCTGAGTCTCTTGCGTCTCCTGCATTGGCAGGTGGGAATTTACCACTGTACCACCTGGGAAGCCCTCTTGTACTGAATGGATGTGCCTTATTTTTGTTGATCCATTATCATAGCCTGTTTGGGCTGTGATCACAATGATACCCTAAATTGGGTAGCCTAAATAATACATATTTATTTCTCACAGTTCTGGAGTCTGGGAAATCCAAGGTCAAGATGCTTGCTGGTAGATCTGGTGTCTAGTGAGAGCCATTTCCTGGTTCATAAATGGTTGTATTCTTGCTATAGTCTCACACAGTAAAGTGACGGGGCTTTCTGGGGTCTCTTTTCTGATCTGTTCATGAGCTCCTCACGTCCCAAGGACCCTACCTTCTAATACTGTCACGTCAGGGATTAGCATTTTCAACCTGAACTTGGGGAGGGACACACATGAGCATTTAGTCCACTAACATCCATCCTCCTGCTGATGGACATCTGAGCTGCTTTCCAGGTTTGGGTGATTACGGTTAGAGCTGCTGTGAACATTCATGAAGTCATAGATGCGTAGAGCTCACTGTGCAGAGGGGAAGACTGAGGCCGGGAGAAGAAAGAGCGCCTGCAGATCGGGGCCAGGAGAGAGGACACCTGGCTGCAGGACTCCTGGCCCCCGGTCTGGTGCTGCTCCTCCAAGTCCGCCCCAGACATCACGCCAGCCCGCGCCTCTCCTCTCCCCCTCCCCCCGGAACCCTTCCAGCCGGGACCCAGAGTCTGGCTGGGAACTAGGCCAGGCCCTGAGCAGGGGGTAGCGAGCAGGAGTTTCGGTCAGAGAGCGGTCATCTTTGATGTTGTTCACTCGGGTCTGACTCCCCGGTATTTATTTGCAATTAAGGAGCTGGTTCCTAATTAGGCTGATGGCGGGACCACAGCCTTGGAGCCATGAGAAGAAAAAGATCTTCTGCAAGAGGCTGTCCCCTCGTATCCTGAGAGGCAGCTCAGGCTGCAGATGAGAGGCATGATGGGTGGAGTGGAGCTCTGCGTCTGAGGGGAGTGGAGAGGGGACCCTGGGTTTGGGGGTGCCTGCCTGCTCATTCTCAGAGAGCGTTGTCAGCTTGTGAACACGCAGCATTAGATGTGAATACACGTGTGTGTGTAAACAGAGCCGCAGGAGCACTCATCTGTGTCCCTCATGTTCAGCTATTCATCGCTTCACTTTGATTTCTTCACTTAATGAGCACCTTTTTGCACTTCAGGTACCAGGCTGGGAGCTAAACCTTAACATTGGTAAAGTGCTTTACAATTTGCAAAGGCCTCTGCTGTCCGTTGTCCTGTTGTAACCCCCCATGGTGGTGATCCTGGGTCATGACCCCCAACACCCGTAAGGAGCCCTGGCCTTTGAAGGGTTAGGCCAGCATGGGGACAGATAAACAGCTGCTTCTTTCTGCTCCAAATTGATCTGCTGCTGGAGTTGCCAGAAAGTTCAAAGAGGGACTGTGTAATTGAGGTACTCAATTATGAACAAGTCCATTTTACAGATGGGGAGATTGAGGCTTGGGGACATTCGGTGACTTGTTCATGGCCACATATCTAGTCTGTGGTGAGAGTTAGGTCTGTCTCACTCAGAAACCTTTTGGATCATGGGACAAGCACTGGTTAGAGTTCTGGGGTCTCTAGTTCTGGTCCCACTTCTGCCACCCACTGCTGTATGTCCTTGGGCAAGTCACCTGGTACCCCCCAACCCCCGGGCACCATCTTTGGGGCACAAGGACACTGGGCTCAGTTGATGGTTCCCACAGGCCACTCTCAGGACTGAGTTTTCACTGGTCTATGGTGAAAAAAACAAGAAAATTTCTTACAATGTAAATATATTTTTAGATTTTCTGATTTGATTTTTTAAATACTCTCTTTTTTGAGAATCAAATTATACTTTCTTTTGTGCTAGTGACAGTAGATGGTCTTGGGGTTTTTAATCAGTCTGTATGTGACAAAATAAAATTGTAGTGACCTTGTAATATTCCCACCCCACCCCCATTAAACAGTGTATTGGTTTGTGAAATTCCAGAGTATTGGGGCTCCCTGGATGAAATAGTGCCGTGGGACCCTCAAGCTCTGGAGCCCAGAGACCCTGAGAGCTAGGAGGAGACGAGGAGGCCTCAGGCATGGTGACAGGCTTACCTGCTGGGCTGCTGTCTCAGGATCAAACCTGAGACCCTAGACCTTGCCCAGCACCTTTCAGGCCTGAGGCCATCAGCCCCACCTACTGGGAAGGATTCCAGTAAGGGGTAGTGTGACGGCAGTGTGCCCACACTTGGCATATATTCTGTTTCCTTCCTCCTTCCCTTGCAGGGTGTTCCAAGAGCACCCTGGGGATACACGCAGACTTGGGACAGATGCAGAGAGGACTAAGACCCACCCCTTCCTCCTTGAGAGTTGAGGCCAGCCAGGGATGCTGACCAACAGCACAAACACCTGCTCAGGCCAAGAGCGAGGCTGCATTTGAGGCTCTAGGCACACAGGAGGGAGAGGTCAGAGAGGGCTTCCCAGAGGCGGCAGTCCATCCCTTGGAATTTGGAAGACCTGGCCCAGAGCCCAGGCTTGATGAGGTGTTACTGCTCATCCAGAGGCCACAGGAGGTGAGGCCCGGACTAGGCGGTGTCCCTGAGCACCACGGCTGGGGCCCAGGGCAACTCAGGGGCTGGGTGGTTTATCCCCATGCATAGGGTTCCATCCCCCGTGAGGAGTACCGACTGGAACAAGACCCGAGACACAGGTGTTGATCAGGGTTGGGGCGTGGTTAGATGATGAGGGCACAGTTGGTTTGGCTTGGCTGGGGTTGGAGGTGCTGAGAGGAGGGGGACAGGAAGGCCCACTTGGCCTTGAATTAAAAGCCTTTTAGGAGCTGCGAGGGAAGAAGTGCCCCACCCCTGGGGTCCCATTACTCTTCTCTCTGTTAAACTGCTTCTTAAGCTTTTATGAGTGGCTACACCCTGGGGCAGAGCTGCCCCTTTATGACTAGGGTGGCCCCTCTGTGCTTATCTGTAGAGGCGGACAGCAGTGCTCCCTCCCTCAGTAGGACTGTGTGAGTCTTCAGGGGATGAAGGCCTTTCGTTTGTGGCTCACCAGCTTGTGGGTAAGCACTTCTAGGACTCACAGACCACGAGAGCTGTCATGGTTGCAGATAGGGAAACTGAGGCTCTGAGAAGGTGGGGGGCCTGTCTGGAGTATGGAGAAGAGCTCCCCTCGAGAGTGTGGCCTGGCACTGATGCCAGCCCCAGCACTCTTGAGCGTGTGCCCTTGGCCGGTTATGGCACCTCCCGGGGCCTCAGTTTCCACACCCGTGGACAAGGCTGGTAGCAGGTGCACCAAGGCCGTCGTGAGGAAGTCACCTGGCTTATGGAGGGCACTCAGAGGTGCCCGCTGCCTGTGCTGTCGTGCAGCGTCCTCCAGGCATGCTTCTTTGCCTCTGCACCTCTGTGCCTGGTGCACTGATGGAGTTCTCACCTAACGAGAAGGTTGGTTTCGGAGTTTCACAGCCAGGCTGGGACGGTGCTGCTTCTCTGCATCTTGAGAGCTCTCAGACCAGTGCCAGATGGATGGATGGAGAAAGGGACAAGGGCGTGGGGTACTCCTGGCGGCCCTCCTGCTGGGACTGGCCTAGTGCCCACTGGTGGAGGGGCAGGTCAGCTGAGAGCAGGGGGGCCTGTTTCCCCCACTCTGACCACAGCTAGAACCATGAGGGGTCTGCGTAGGGACCATGAGACAAAGTATACATCCTCAGGGGCTAGCCTGGGGCCCTGTGGCTGGGACCTTAATGCCACCCTTTGAGGCTGTGCCCAGCCCCAGGCCACAGCAGAGCAAGCAGCCTAACAGGAAGCCCTCAGGTGCACAGTTCCCTGCTGGGGGTGCCTCCCAGAACATAAGGGAATGTCAGGAGCTCGGTCACCCTGCTGCTCCGTCTAGGCGGGACTGGACTGAAGGCCGACAGAGCTGACCTCACCCAGGCTCCTGAATGAAGTTGTTGGCAGTGCTTTCTCCCTCAGGTGTGACTGGACTTTGCTCTGTTTCTCTGGGAGGAGCTGAGCCATAAAGGGCCTCACTGTGTCCTCATCAGGCCTCCAGCAGACCTTCTCCCCCTGCCAAAGCCCCAGCCGGGGGCCTGAGTGGGAACACTTCACCCCACTGGGCGGTCTGCTTCTCAGAGCCGTGAGCTCAAAGGAGAGCCCAGGCGTCGAAATGCTTCAGAATCTGAGGCCGGCCACGCCTGAGGGCAGGGAGGAGGGGGCTGCCCTTCAAGATGGGGCCCTTGCTATACCTGGAAATTGTTAAATTCACGCAGACGCATAGAGGTGCTCCCAGCTGGAGTGAAAAGGGATTCCAGTCTTCATCCAGGCCACATCTTTGCTGTCACTGGGGAAAGTGGGGTCTGGAGAGGAGCAGCTGGGAAACTGGAGCCCTTGAGGAGCGATCTCCTTTCCCACTTAGAGACCCTTCATTTCTATGTCTCACAGAAGCGGCTGCAGTTCTGGTGAAGACCTGCACTTCCTGCCAAGAGAGCCAACCTGAGGGGCTGGGGTGGGGGCTGCTGGGAGACTCTGCATCACGCTCAAGGCTGAGGCTGGGAGCCATCAGCATTGAGCAGCAGTGATTCCCAGCTGCAAGAGATACTGGGGGCCATGTCCCCCACCCCACCCTATCCTGCCTTCTGATGCCTGAGTCCCCTCCAAGGGGTGATTTACACCCCTCCATTGCCTCACCCTGGTAGCTCACACAGTAAAGAATCCACCTACAATGCAGGAGACCTGGGTTCAAGTCCTGGGTCCGGAAGATCCCTTGGAGAAGGGAATAGCAACCTACTCCAGTATTCTTGCCTGGAGAATCACATGGACACAGAAGCCTGGCGGGCTATAGTCCACAGGGTCACAAGGAGTCGGAAATGACTGAGCGACTAACTTGCACTTCACCCCACACTGTTCAAGTTGAGGCTTGGACTGACTGGGTTCAAATCCTGGTGGTGCCACCCGCTAGCTGGGTGGCCTTGGGCTGCCAAGTCTCAGATCCTCATCTGTAAAATGAGAAGGTGGCCTCCTCGCCATTTCAGGAGGACCCAGAGAATCACGTGTGGAGTGAGGCCTGCAGAGCACAGCACCCAGAACAATGTAGGTGCTCACCGTTCAGCCCCTCCCTTGGGTGTGTGGGTGTGTGTCCCTCTTCCGCCGGCTTGTAAAACTCTATGGGCCGGAGCCGGGTGTGGCTCGTGTTTGGGTGCCCGTGGCACCTGGCACAGTTAGGTGCCCTGCCTTTGTGTGTGTTTGTGGGTGGGGCTGGGCGAGGGGGCCTGCAGGTTAAGTTTGAGGACAGCCTGGCCCGCAGTAGACGCTCCGCATGTCCGTGGGGTGCTAGAAGCTCCACGCACCTCCCCCTTCTCCCCGGGCCAGGCAGCCATACCACCTCCGCTGCCCGGGAATAACAGCTGCGTGCCCTGTGCTTGCCCCGCAGACGCCAGCATGTCTCCGGACGCCACCAAGCCGAGCCACTGGTGCAGCGTGGCCTACTGGGAGCACCGGACGCGGGTGGGCCGCCTCTACGCGGTGTACGACCAGGCCGTCAGCATCTTCTACGACCTACCTCAGGGCAGCGGCTTCTGCCTGGGCCAGCTCAACCTGGAGCAGCGCAGCGAGTCGGTGCGGCGCACGCGCAGCAAGATCGGCTTCGGCATCCTGCTCAGCAAGGAGCCTGACGGCGTGTGGGCCTACAACCGCGGCGAGCACCCCATCTTCGTCAACTCCCCGACGCTGGACGCGCCCGGCGGCCGCGCCCTGGTGGTCCGCAAGGTGCCTCCCGGCTACTCCATCAAGGTGTTCGACTTCGAGCGCTCCGGCCTGCTCCAGCACGGCCCCGAGCCCGACGCCGCCGACGGCCCCTACGACCCCAACAGCGTCCGCATCAGCTTCGCCAAGGGCTGGGGGCCCTGCTACTCCCGGCAGTTCATCACCTCCTGCCCCTGCTGGCTCGAGATCCTTCTCAACAACCACAGATAGCGCCCCCGCCACCTGCCCCGCCGCCGGGGGGGGCCCCGTGCCCAGAGACACAGCCCCCACGGACGAACCCCCCCCCCAGATATCATCTACCTAGATTTAATATAAAGTTTTATATATTATATGGAAATATATATTATACTTGTAATTATGGAGTCATTTTTACAATGTAATTATTTATGTATGGTGCAATGTGTGTATATGGACAAAACAAGAAAGACGCACTTTGGCTTATAATACAGATATATTTTCTTTCTCTTCCTCCTTCCTCTTTATGTTTTTTTTTTTCTTTAAAGAAAATGATACAGCAGAGCCAGGTGGAAAAGCCTGGGTTTGGTGTCTGGTTTCTGAAATATTAATGCCCAGACAAAAAGCTAATACCAGTCACTCGTTGATAATAAAGTATTCGCATTATAGTTTTTTTTTTTTTTTTTAAACTGTCTTCTTTTTAACAAAGAGGGATGTGCAGGGTTTCCGTGGGTTTCTGACCAGTCAGGCATTTGAAACTTGATTTCAGTCTTTTAGTGGTTAAAGAATAGAGGGAATTACATTGAAAAGGAAGGAAGGACCTATGTTTGTTCTTAAGACCAGAGAAGGTTCTGTTGTTCCTTCCCTCCCTTGGCTGTGGGGTGTCCACAGGATTCAGGAGAAGGAGGGGGAGTTTGTGGTCCATCCATCCTGGGTAAGTGCTTCCAATCTGATGGGGAGGCTCATGCTCTGGCTTACGCCAGCTCTCAGTCTGATGTCCATATCTCCCATCTCTGAGCTGTCTGCAAACTAGAAGACTAATTCTCACCACTTTGGGGAAATGATCTGTGGAAGAAAGACTGAGATGGTGGGTGTTGGACCCACTTAATGGCCTTGTGGAAGCTCCCTGAGCCCCAGGGTGAAACTCCCTTTTAGGACCTAAATAAGCTACCCTCTGATCCCTCACCAAGGAGGTCAGAACCTGCCCATCTGGGGCTGTCCTCATGATTGATGCAAAGGCAGGTGGTTTCTTTCTTCTCTATAAAAGGGAAAAAGTTAAAGGTTCTGGAAGGGTAAATGACTAGCTCATGAAACTGACCAAGGTTAGAACTTACATCTAATTGTAGGACCAGAGCCATATTAAATCAGTTTCCTCTCTTGAGAAAACTCAAAAAAAGAAGGCTTTCTTGGCCAAATAACTAGGGAATGTTACATTGTATATCTTCTTTCTTGGAGATTTACATTAGCCTATTAAATGCTCTGAGAAGTCCTGTGTATTATCTATTGCTGCGTAATAAATTATCCCAAAACTTGGCAGCTTGAAACAACTACCATTTATTATCACACAGTTTCTGTGCTCAGGAATGTGGGAGCAGCTTAGCTGGGTGGTTCTGATTCAGGGTCTCTTGAGGCTGCAATCAAGCTGTCGGCCAGGGCTGCAGTCATCTGAGGCTTAACTGGGCCTGGAGGACCCACTTCCAAGCCTGCTCACGTGGCTGTTGGCTGGAGGCCTCAGTTCCTCACCACATAGGCCTCTCCATTGGGCTACTCATGACGTGGCTTGCCCGAGAGCAACTGATCCAAAAGAGAGAGACCAAGTGTGAGGCTGCTGTCTTTCCTAACCTTATCTCAGAAGCGTCATTCCATCACTTCTGCCATGTTCTATTGGTCACACAAACCATTCTTGCTACAGGGTGTGTGTGTGTTGGCGGCGGGTGTGTGTGGGGGGCGGGGGGAAGTGTTGCTACACTAGAGTGTGAATGCCCGGAGGTGGGAATCATGGCCACCACATCCTCCAAGAACTACACTATTTTTACTTCATTTCCCAAAGTTCTATGCCAGTGGACTCCTTTCCACCCCTCTAATTCTGTCTCAGACCCAGGTCAGCCAGCCCAGTCCCTTTCACTCCACTCTGCCACCCCAGACCCGAGCTTCCCAGGAGTCCCCCCTTCCTCTGCTGTCCCCGCTGTCCAGGCCTTGGTCCTCCTGGGGCACAGTGAGCAGAACTGTGCTCTGTTGGAAGATGGGTTCGGAATCACTATCTGTCTTCTTTTCAAGTCAGTGATTACCGACATGAACTGTCTGTGAGTCCTTACTACCCGTGGCGCGAGAACCTCTGTGAGGGTGTTCTTGGCCAGTCCCCCTTTCCAGATGGAGAAATGGAAGCTTATGGGAATACTGTCCTGTGCCCAAGCTCCCTGGGGGACAGGACATGTCTCTGTCTCAGATGCAGGCTGGGCGTCCTGTCCAACGTCCTCTCGTGCTGGTTGTGACTGGCTTTGCTGGAGTGGGCCTACCCCCTGGGGACCACCCTTGAGTCTGGAGGGCTGAACTCTGGGGACCCAGGGGCCTCAACCTTGCAGCAGTCTTGCTCCCAGGCCTGCCCACTGCCCAGGCTGAGAACCTCCCTGAGCTCCTTGGAAGGCCTCAAGTGCTGCAGAGAGGCCTCACGGCTGCCTTTCTTCGCAGGGGTCTGAGGCTGCAATTCTGGTCCCTCAGTTCACAGGGGGAAACCGAGCCCCAAACAGGACAGGCTGAATTGCTGAGGTCACAAGTGGCAGCAGGACCTCCATCCTCCCCCTTTCCCAGTCGTGGTGCCGGCAGAAACTTTGTGGTTTCCCCAGACCACCCAGGGATTGGTGACTCAGGCTCCAGAAGACACTTTCTAAACAAGGCCCTGTCTCTGGAGAGCCTGGTGGGAGCTGGGTCCTTGCAGGCTCTGGGAAGTGCGGTGGGTGGGGTTTACTGTCCCCAGGCCCAGGCCTAGGATGGGGACAGAGGGGGAATGGATTTCCTGCTATTGGCTAGATTTGTGGAGAGGGGTTAGTCCCTCCTTTGCCCCTCTCTCTCTACTGCACAGCCCACCCCTACGTCCTGTCTCTTCCCTGCCTTAGTCTCTGAAAGTGTCTGGGTGTGAGAGTGTGGAAGGATGGATCTATGAGCCAGAGAAGTACAGCTTGGTGAGTGAGGAGTCCTAGAAATCTTGTGTTCAGGCTTCAGCTGAGAAAACGCAAGGCTCAGAGAGAGCTATGAGGAGCCCAAGGTCACACAGCAAGTTCGGGGCAGAACTGAGCCTGAACCCCAGGTCTCAGAACGCCTGATCTGGCTGCTTCCTCAATGTCTGAACACAGATTCCCTCATTACTCCAGAGAGTGTGCACACACCTCTGTTCACTTCTGGGAACTACCCCCATCCCTTCCCACTATCTGTTCCGGAAGCTTCCATCCCACACAATTCAGAGGGCTTCATTGTTCCGGCTGTCTTTGGCTGTAACTGCCTTGTTTTAATCCAGACTCTGCCACTTACCACATAAAGTGATCTGAGGCATGTTATTTAACCTCTCTGTGCCCAAGTTTCCTCATCAGAATTACAAGAGTATTTCCATCCTAGGATTGTCAGGAAGATTACATGAATTAATGACTGTTATGCAATGGCAGCCCACTCCAGTACTCTTGCCTGGCAAATCCCATGGACGGAGGAGCCTGGTGGGCTGCAGTCCATGGGGTCACTATGATTCAGACACAACTGAGTGACTTCCCTTTCACTTTTCACTTTCATGCATTGGAAAAGGAAATGGCAACCCACTCCAGTGTTCTTGCCTGGAGAATCGCAGGGACAGGGGAGCCTGGTGGGCTGCCGTCTATGGGGTCACACAGAGCGGGACACGACTGAAGCGACTTAGCAGCAGTCCAGGATGCCAGGGCCTCCACCAACAGCTGCTGTGGCCTCTTGAATAGGCCTCCTTCCCTCTCCCACCCCTTTCAATCCACTCCTCACCCAGAGTCATGGTCTGCACCCAGATCTTTTTTTAACAAATAATTAATTTATTTGTTTTTGGCTGTGCTGGATCTTCATTGCTGCTCAGGCTTTTTTCTAGTTGCGGGGAGCAGGGGCTGCTCTCTAGTTGCAGTGCACAAGCTTTTCGTTTCAGTAGCTTCTCTTGTAGCAGAGTGTGGGCTCTAGGGCACGTGGGCTTCCGTGGCAGCTCCTGGGCTCTAGAGCACAGGCTCAGTAGCTGTGGTGCATGGGCTTCGTTGTTTCGCGGCATGTGGGTTTTCCCCGATTAGGGGTTGGATCCATGTCTTCTGCATCGGCAGGCGGATTCTTTACCACTGAGCCACCAGGGAAGCCCCGGCACCCAAATCTGACAGTGAACCTCCTCCATGTGATGGTGACCTCTCCGATGACTGCCTGTGTCTTTAGGATATAGAACTGCCTCTGAGAGGACCTAGCCCTGCCCTGAGTCTTCTTGGCCCAGTACCATCTAACGCCACACTCCAGACCTCTCTGTCCCCACTAGGCCTTTGCCCAAACTGCCCCCTGCTCCTGACCATGCCCTGGCCTGCCCAGTGCAAGATCTGACCATGCTGCTGTCCCCTCTCTCCTCCCTAGGAGTCTCCTGGAAGCCAGAGATGTCTTATGATCTTGGTCTAGCCCAGTGCCGGACACAGAGGATGGGCTTTCTGGATGTTTGTGGAGTGAAAGGGTCATGGGAGTACTAGATGTGGGCGTGTTTTATAAACTGCAGGAATGAGCAGGCATCCAGAGGGGGGTATGTTTATTAGTACCATGCGTCTCCATGACAACCCCAGCTGACTTTTTCTAGGCCTCTAAGAACCTTCACACCCTCCACTAGCCTCAAGCCCCAGTCCTATAGTCTTATTTTACCCTCTTGGGGCTGTGGTAGCAAGAATTCCTGATTTGAGAGGGGACATCCCTTTAAAGACTTAGAATACAGAATCAGAAAATGTCTAGTTCTATTACTGTCATAGAACTGAAGCTCAGAGAGGTCAGGCTGCTAACCAGGGTCACACAGCAAGGCAATGGCCAATGGAGGCCAAACCCTTGACCTGGGGCTCCTTTCAGAGTTGAGCTCTCAGAGATGCTGTAAAGGCTTCTGAGAAACCTGCATTAGTCTGACCAAAGCAGAGGAGAGGCAAGAAGGTTAGTGGTAGAGATCATTTTTTGGTTGTGTTTGTTTTTAATTGTGGTTAAAAAAAAGAACATATATAGTGTAAAAGTGACCAGTTGAACCATTTTGCAGTGGCATTAAGTACATTTGCACTGTTGCACAATCATCACCACCAACCCTCCCCAGAACTTTTTCATCTTTTCTATGTTTTTGTGGTTAGTGTTATTATTGTGGTAAAATACACAGAGCAGAAACTTTGCGATTTTAACCATTTTTCAGTGTGTGGTTCTGTGGCATTAAGAATATTCTCCTTGTTGTGTTTCCTATGCTTTTTAATAAAAGGCAAATGAAGACAAAGTTTTACAATTCTTCACCCTGAGGTTGAGGGTTTTGCTGACTTCCGGCAGCCTGGGTAACCCAGAGGAAGCTGTGTGTCACCTTGGCTTGGGTGGGCTCGGTGGAGGATACTGGGAAAAGGGGAGTCCAGTGAAGGCTGACTGTCACCGGGAATATGAGTTGAAACAGCCTCTCAGCCTTGCTGTTTTCAATGCAGCTCATAGTGAGGCTAGTGGAGTGTAGATGAAATACCTAGAATTTCTGAGTGTGAGACCAGGAGCTCATGGGCTGAGCAGAGGATACAGGTGGTTTTTAATGTGACCTCCTTGACTCCCGGGGGGCACTGTGGGAGACCTGGCTGAATGGCGCTAGGAAAGGCCCCTCCCTGGGCTTTAATTTCCCCTCGAAAATGAAAGGTCTAAACCAGATGTCTTGATGATGCCTTCTGGAGGAGCCCAGGGCTTCTAGAGATTGTTTGCTGCCCACCCCAAAACCTAAGGTGGACTTTCTCTTTTAAAAATTTCATATATTTGTTGATCTTCGGCCGTGCTGGGACTTTTTTGCTGTGCCAGCTTTTCTCTAGTTGCAGTGAGCAGGGGCTACTCTTCTTTGTGGTGTGCCAGCTTCTCATTGCAGTGGCTTCTCTTCTCACAGAGCCCAGGCTCTAGAGCACAGGCTCAGTAGCTGTAATACACGGGCTCGGTTGCTCCAGAGCACGTGGGGTCTTCCTGGACAAGGGATCGAACCTGTCTCCTGCTTTGGCAGGTGGATTCTTTACCACTGAGCCACCCAGGGAAGCCCTAGGGTGGGCTTTCATATTGGATCTGCTGAGAGGAGCTGGGGCGCTTGCTAGTAATAGAACCCTTACTTTGTTTAGCAATAACCATAACAGTTTTCATTTATTAAGGGACTTGTTATTAATATATACTAAAGTGTTAGTCACTCTGTCATATCTGACTCTTTGTGACACCATGGACTATAGCCTTCCAGGCTCCTCTGTCCATGGAATTCTCCAGGCAAGAATACTGGAGTGGGTTGCCATTCCCTTCTTCGGGGGATCTTCCCCACCCAGGGGTCAAACCTGGGTCTCCGCGTTGCAGGCAGATTCTTTACCATCTGAGTGTTCTATACTAGGCACTTTGTATTATCTCATTTAATCCTTATCCCTGATTTATAGATGAGGCTCAGGGAAGTTAAGCAGGGTCACATAGCTAGTAAGTATCAGATGGAAGATTCCCACCCAGATCTCTGGTTCCAGAGCTGGTGTTCCTACCTACCCACCCCCACCCCCCTCATCCTTCGAATGAATGGTGCACTTCTGAACTTGACTGAGCTCACAAGCTTTGGAGGCGACTCCCGGGGCTCCAGGCCCAGCTCTGCCTCCAGCTAAGTGACTTCGGATAAGTTATTTAAGGATTCTGTGCCTCAGTTTCCTCATTTGTTAGCATGGACACCTTCTAGGATGGTTAGGAAGATGAAATTAAATGGGTTTCTATTTGTGAAGCGGTTAGAATAGGACCTGCTTATAGTCCCATTTAGCATTTGTTGAATTTTTAAAATACTATATTTATTGCCAGCTTTTGGGGGTCGGTTTTGCTTGAACCAGCACATTAATTGGGAATGTTTATTGATTGTAGTTTCACTTTCTAGTTCTCATCTTTGAGCAATGAACAAAATGGGGCTTTAGGAATGCCTAGGAAAACATGCATATAAACAACACTGCATACATGCATGCGGTCCAAGTCGGCTTTCCTTAACACTGCGAACCAAACACATCTATTCATGAGTTTTTGTAGAAAAGGGGGGAAAAAGATCTTCTCTGTTGGCCATAGAATGTTGGCTAAGCTCCTTAAATTGTCTAAAATGGGCAGCATTTTGGTGCTTTCTGAGCATGTGTACTGGAAGCAGATCCTTCGGAAGTGGCAACCCTACCCCCACCTCGTTCCCACTTCGCTCTCCTCGTCCACCCGTGGAGCGACGATGCTTGCCATTCCTGGCCCTCATGACAGCTCTTTTGACTCTTTAAGAATCCCCAGCTTTGTGCTGCCCAACATATAATGTCAATACACGTCAAAAACCACATCGGATCCCCAGAAAGCCGAGTGGCGCCTTGGTGACAGGCCTCGGCTGGCTCCCAAGCTCTCCGCACTCTGGGGCTCCGGGGCTGAGGTCTGACCCTTGGGCCCCTTGGCCCCATCTGGGCGCACAGCCCAGGTCTCTGCCAGGCCCTGGCTGTGCTGAGGGGTGTCCCTGCCACAACTTGCAGGGAGGAAGAAACAGCTTGAGCCACACAAAGATTTTTAAACAAATATGCAGAATTAGTCTGCATATTTGGGATCCCATTCTATCCAAGTCTGAGGCTGTAGAGTCCCAGGGGTCTTCCACTCAGGGAGGGCTCTGGCCGGCCTGGCCCTAGCTTAAGCAGGCGATGTCATCAAACATCCCCTGGGACAATTTCTAAACCTCAGGAGTGGGCTCCCAAGTGACCAGGATAAGCCAAAGGCCTTTGAGGTAAGTCTGTTCTGGAATTTGTCATGGTTAGGGTGAGAAGAGCCATGAAAACCATCTCTGAATGAGAGATTTTGCCACCTTCTTGGTCAAGCCTTCTGTCTGAACTGCAGTTGCTGAGGAATTTGGGCCGGTTTTGCAGAGAAGTGGAAAGCTTTGATGTTTGAATCCTGGCTCCACCATTTTCCACTCTCTCTGAACTTTTCATGTGTTTCCTCTGGGCTGTGGTTTTCTCATACATAAAATGAGAATGATATCCTCTATCACGTAGGGACCAAATGAGAAAGCTTGTAGTGTGGGGAGATAATTCTCCATGGGACTCTCTAAGAATCTTGGCAGCAAAGGCACAGACTGCTTGTATTCCAGACTCTTTCTTCAAGGATATACGACAACCAAGAGCCTTAGAGATAGTGTCTCCCTCTGGTGCAAAGGACGGGCATTTAACTAACCCTTATAAAAGATTTGGGTTCCCAAGCTTAGGATTCTGCTCCTATAAAGCACTCTACTGGGTGTGAAGTTGTCACTCGCCCCTCTTTGCACCACAAGAAAACCAATGCAGACATGCTGCCAGCAGTGCCCTGAGTACTGGAAACCCGTCATCTCTGAACCAGGAGTCTCTCGTCTTCTGTCAGCATCCAGGAAACAGGGCAAGCTAACTTATTGTCTTACAAATTGGGTAAAGTCTCAGATCCTTTCATAGACTTTGACAGTGATGCAGGAGGGATCTTGAGAGAGACATGGCTTTCTGGATAAGGAAAGAGGAGGGTCTTACAAGCCAGTTAATGGAATTTTGAGGAAGTCCATGGAACTCAGTAGCAAATATATTGATCAAGATTTATGGCCAATCGGGCAATAAAGTGAAGTGAAGTCGCTCAGTCCTGTCCGACTCTGCGACCCCATGGACTGTAGCCTACCAGGCTTCTCCGTCCATGGGATTTTCCAGGCAAGAATACTGGAGTGGGGTGCCATTGCCTTCTCCAGGGGATCTTCCTGACCCAGGGATCGAACCCAGGTCTCCCGCAATGCAAGCAGATGCTTTACCCTCTGAGCAATAGATGTCCCTATATTTTATTGCCTTTTATTGAAGAGAGTTTCTCACTAGAATTTCTCCTGGGGGATGGAGGTTGTTCTTGCCTTTTAGATAGCAGTTATGGAGATGGGTACTTACACTGAGAAAGGAGAGAAATTCACCACTGACATGGACAGGAAACCGAGGGATCCTTAGAACTTCAGCTGGTTCGCTTGAGACAAGAGGGTGGGACAGTCACGCTCCTTAGGGAAGAATGATGACTCACCCCCTCATCCAGTGTGTCCTACTGACTTTAGATCCAGGCAGAGGTGACAGTCGGGAGTCTATAAGTGGGTCCTGGCTGCTCTAAGGTAATTTTGACTTTCTTGGGGAAATTTCCCGGGGGAAACCATAGGTGGAGAATGGACTGGTATCGGGGCTCTTACTACTGCAGGTTGGGTTTGTCCTGATGGGGTCCACTGGGCGGCGGCATCTACTCTGCATCAGTGTGCCAGCTCTGCGAATGGGCACAGCCACTGTGCTCAGTGGGCAGAATGACTGTTCTCATAGCTCCAGCCAACAGTCCTCTTGATGGAGTTTGTTATAGTTTTGTTGTCTCTTGGATCTAACCAATGACCTGGCTGTTTAATTTGTCACTAGGAGAACTACAAACTGGCAAATTAAAGACACCTCTCTGCTGCTGCTAGGTCACTTCAGTCGTGTCTGACTGTGCAACCCCATAGACGACAGCCCACCAGGCTCCCCCGTCCCTGGGATTCTCCAGGCAAGAACACTGGAGTGGGTTGCCATTTCCTTCTCCAATGCATGAAAGTGAAAAGTGAAAGTGAAGTCGCTCAGTCGTATCCGACTCTTAGCGACCCCATGAACTGCAGTCTACCAGGCTCCTCCATCCATGGGATTTTCCAGGCAAGAGTACTGGAGTGGGGTGCCATTGCCTTCTCCAAAAGACACCTCTCTATAGGGTCATAAACTGTTGCCACTAATTGAGGCTGCTGATTGAACTTTGTTGGTCATTCTTGCAGACACCTGTTGGAAATGGTCTGTTCTCTTATGAGACTGACTGGCATGCCTGCCCTAGCCAGCCTGCCCCCTGTAGCTGCCTGAACCTATCCCCTACCAGACATGACTACCCTCAGAGACCAGAGCAAGGAAAGGATGGCATGTTTCTACACAGTCCGCCAAGCCTGAGACTGCTGCCCAAAGTTGACCTGTAAGCATGAACCGTGGCTGCTTATGGGAGATTGACTGCTTCAGACCTCTGACCCCGTCTTGGGGCTGTGGATGTATGCTTCCATGCTGTTGACACATTTTTAAGTTATGTTGTCACTGGCAGTCAGATCAGCCAATTCCAGCCACAGCATTTTGGCCCCGAAGCTGATCTGGGTCATGTTTTCACATTCAGGGCCATTTGCAGTTTAACAACGGTGCAAACTTACTGCAGAAGACACTTGACAATGGGCTGCTGGTCAAAGTGTTCATGACCGTCCCTGCTCCCTGCTGTTCACAGGGATGGTCTAGGTTGGGTCAACATTCCCAACTTTCTCTCCCTCCCCTCTTCTTGGTCCACACACCTGAATAAGGCAGCTTGGTTGTTGATTGTGACTGTCCCCAGAAAGGGATCACCCAACTCTGGGTCACCTCCTGGGTAATAACCAGGATGAAAAGGGTTGGGGAGTGGATTTATGGAGATTCTGCCCTAACCATTCCTGGGCCAACGACTTAGTTTCCCTGAATGGCCAGCCTAGTGAATGCACCCTATGCTTGGTAGTCTGACCAAAAGGAGATTCCGATGGAGTTCTCGTTAGTTTTTATTAAAGTCCCTTGCCACTCAGTGTACCTGGCCCTTCTGGGTGAAAGGTTTGGGTACAAGTAAAGGGTGAGTGTGGAAAAGATAGATACTGGGAGAGAACACACAGCTTTTGTGGCAGTGGAGGAAAAGCAGCAACCCAGCACCTGGGAAGGGAACACCTTGCCTATCAGGACCTTCTTCACAATGGGCAGCACCCCGTGCAGCTGCCACATTGGTGCGCATGCCTTAAATGCACTGCTGGATTAGCTATCTACCACCAAATACCACTGACCATGATTTGATCACTATTTCTCTTAACCTTCGCAAACCAAGAAGTTATGGGAAACAGCATGAGATATCCCCTATTCCTGCACCTCCCATGCAGAACACCTGTCAGCACCTTGGAATGTCTGCCTCACCCAGCTCCCATCACTCAGGCATCTGGTGGAACTGATGGTGTTGACAAATAGGACGGGTTGGACTGACTAGTTTGGGGAGATAGTCTTTCTAAAAACAGTGGAGTTTGTTACACAGCAGTAAGTAACTGATACCATCAGCTCTCTTGCTTCACGCTCCCAGCAGTGCTTTAGCATCTGTGGGATGATGCCTGTTTTATAGATGAGAAGCAAAAACTCTGAGAGGTGAAGTGATTGCCTGAAGGTCACACAGCCACGTGGTGGTGCTGGGTTGTGACTGAGTCTGCCTGACTCTTATTCCAGTGCTCATTAGCTTTCCCTCATCTAAGGTGCTGGGATGCTTTCATGAACCTCGAAGACCCTGGCTTATAGAATTTCATGCCTCTCAGCCAGTGCCCTAACTCTGAACACCATGGTTGGGAGGCTGAGAAGGCTGGGGAAGCATAAAGCAGCCAAAGGGCTTCCTACCACCTTCTCTCTACAAGGGAGTGGTCTCAGTTTCTTTATCTATGAAATGGGTCTAATACTTGTTTTCACAGAGTGGTTGCAAGGAATAAATGAACTTGGAAGCAGGAAAGTGTTTTGGAAAACAAGATGGGAACTGTTGCAAGCACTGATGTGGTCTGAGACATGACCTAGAAGAGAATAAGGGCTTGATAGAGGGCTGGGAGGACTTCCCTGGTGGCTCAGTGGTAAAGAATCCGCCTGCAAGACAGGAGACCTGGATTCAATCCCTAGATCAGGACGATCCCCTGGAGGAGGAAATGGCTACCCACTCCAGTGTTCTTGCCTGGAGAATTCCACGGACAGAGGAGCCTGGTGGGCCACAGTTCACGGGGTCGCACAGAGTCAGACTTGACTGAAGGGGCTAAACAGCAACAGCAGCGGCACCAGCAACAGAGGGCTGGGAGGGAAAGACAGCAGAGCAGAGAGGGCCAGTCAGACACACACACTGGCCCAGGGTTCTTTTATCAACTGTTGTTTGTCCGCTCCGATACCACCTGCCTTCCTGGCCCTTAAACCTGGCCACTCCTTTGGGTTAAGCAGGAGACTTAACCTTTAGGGCAGTGGTATGGTACTGACATAGACTGAGTCCCCCTCCCACTAACGGAATACTCACACTGGACTCTCATGCTAGCCCTTTCTACAGATATGGCTGTCCTCTTTTATAGATATGGAAGAATGAGGCTAGCAAGAGCTCAGTGCTTTGCCTGAAGTCTCACAGGAAATAAGGCATAGAGCTAGGGTTCGACTGAGATCACTCCTGCTTCAAAATCTGCTGGCCTTTGGGCTCCGAGGTTTTTGTATCCTAGACTTTCAGCCCCAGAGCAGCCAAGCACACCGAGACTGGGACCAGGGCAAAGGGGCTCAGAATCCTCCCCGGTGGGTGGTGTCTCACAGTGAGTGGAGTCCAGTGCTCGCTTGTTCGAGGACAGACTTCCAGGCTTAGAAGGGGCAGCCCGGGACCACCTTGGCTCCATCACACGATCTTTCTGTGGCATCACCATCACCCTCTCGTAGTGGATCCCTCCACCAGCCTCTAGGAACTCTGTTTGTTCCCCTCTCTATGCTGCGCCCAGATGGATCTTCCTAAAATGCAGCTTAGTAAGTTGTTCCTCTGCAAAAAGCTATCCTTTGGCTGCCCATCAAAGTCCAAGCCCCTTACGGGATGTATCAGGCCCTTCTCAGTCCCCTCACCCTCCCAAGTCTGAACCAACCATGTTCCCTAAATAGGCCAAACTGATTTGTGACTCCAAACCTTTGCTAATTTTTGAAAAAATATTTATTATGTATTATTTGGCTGCACTGGGTCTTAGTTGTGGCACACAGGATCTTTAGTTGCGGCATGTGTGGGATCTAGTTCCCTGACCAGACCTCGAACCCCCCAGCCCCCTGCATTGGAAGACTTAGCCACTGGGTCACCAGGGAGGTCCCTCCAAGCCCCTGCTTATGCCGTTCCCTTTTCTAGATGCCTTTCACCCACTCTGGTGCTTCATTGTCAAACTCCTTTCCTTTAAAGTTTGGAATATCTTAAAAGTACTTAACACATTAGGAGATAAGCACATGTGTTATAAATGGCATGGTGAGGATTGTCTTCTCCCATCCAGGCGCCCTTGGGTCACCTATTTGTTGAGTGCTTTTGTGTACAGAAGGTATTACTGGAAGGCTGGGGGCGTCTTCAGGTGGTGATGGCACAGTGTCTGTGGCTGCTACACTTTGCGGAATCTCCTAGAAAGGACTTCCCTGGTGACTCAGACAGTAAACAATCTGCCTGCATTGCAGGAGACATGAGTTCGATTCTTGGGTCAGGAAGATCCCCTGGAGAAGGGAAAGGCTACTCCAGTGTTCTTGCCTGGAGATTTCCATGGACAGAGGAACCTGGTGGGCTATAGTCCATAGGATCACAGAGTCAGACATAAGTGAGCGACTCACTTTCACTTCTAGAAAGGAGGTTTTGCTTTATGAGTGGTGCCTAGGAAACCAAGGAGATGGACGAGTGTAGTGGGGAGGAGAGACAATGGCTCCACCTTCAGCTCTCACTAAAGAGCAGAACAGATTCCAGATGGCTGAGACTGCAAAATGTGAAAACAAACCATGAAATAACTAGAATAAAATGTTCATGATTTTAATCTCTGGATGGGAAGGGTCTCTAAGCACCAGCAGTCATGGAAGAAATTATAAAGAAAAAGATGTATGTATATGTTTGTGTGCTTGAGATTGGAAACTTCTGTATATCAAAACATCCCATAAATAGAATTAAAATAACAACACATATGTAAAGAGCCCTGGCAAATCAAAAAGAAAAAAATTAAGAACCTCAATAGGAAAAAAAAAATGCACAGTGGACATGAAAAGAAAATTGATGAAGGGGAAAAAATGTGACTAAGTTTATGTTTATATTTGAAAGTAAGTGTCTAAAAATATGTTTAACTTCTTTAGAAAATAAAACCTCAATTGAAACTGCAAGATGTTATTTTTCACTTATCACCTTGGCCAGACTATAAAAAAAATAGCCCTCAACGGGGCTGAGATGGAGTGAGGTAAATAAGATGAATGTACTTCTGTGCTGATGGGCCAACAAACGGGGCGGGGGAGCAGTTTTCAGGAAATCAGTTTCTCAGTATGGATCAAAAGCCTTAAAAATGTTATGCCCTCTGTGCCAGCAGTTCTGCCTCTGGGGATTTTTCCTGAGAAATATTCATTTGGTATGGCAGTAAAAATTTTAAAAGTCTAACTGTCTAATATAAGGAATTACAGAAATGATGGCACATCTATGTGACAAAATTTTATGCAGCTTTTAAAACTCACGTTTAATTTTTTTTTTATGTTTAATTGTTATGGCAATTGTGCCTGAGAAAATGGGAGGGAAGATCAAAGTGAGCTGGGGGAGTTTTTTCTTTCCAATTTCTATTTTTCTGAACTATTTATCCTACCATCAGCATGTGTTATAAAGAAAAATATCATGTTTTAGAATCTTTTCAATTATTTGGAAAATTTATGATATAATGACAAATGGGGAAAAAAAAACCTAGTGATAAATCTATACATATGTAAAGTACTTCATTTCCATATGTACATAAATAATACAGTAAGCACTGAAATTCCATCCCTGACACATATATATCAATATTGTGATATTAATGCATAAACATGTATATAAAATATATCCAGTGAATATTTCTGGGTTGTGGAGTTAGGGGTAGTTTTAGCATTTGTTTTTTAAAAAATACTTTCCCATGTTTTTTAAATTTTCTACAATGAGCATGCATTATCTTTATTATATTATATTAAACTTTATTATAAATTATAATTATAAAACCAGACTCTCCACTATAAACATTGAACCACAAGGGATTTGGTGTTTAGTCTTAATTAAACATTTTTATCTGCCAGTATTCTGCTTAGTTGAAGTTTGTATTAAATGACAATAAATGAAATTTACATTTTTACCCCCATTTTTTGGCGGTGCCCCATGGCATGTGGGATCTTAGTTCCCAGACCAGGGCTGGAACCCGCACCCCCTACATTGGAAGGGCAGAGTCTTAACCACTGGACTGCCAGGGAAGTCTGAACCTTACATTTGTATAGTGTACTTCACCTCTCAACTATCTCCCTTGACCTCTATAGTACCTCTGCAAAGTCCTGGGAAAACTTCACAAGACATAAAGGGAAAAGTGTACACACACACACACACACACACTCACACACAGCTGAGCCACAGTCTCGATGGCTCCAATCTCGTATAAGCCCCACACTGTGGCTTTAGGTGGCCAGGCCACAGCACAGCTTTCTAACTGGGCTCCCTGGCCTTGCTGCCATCTGTCAGGTCCAGGTGGGAGTTAGCAGGGTAGGAGGGGAAGAGAGGCGCATGCCCGCAGTTCCCAGAGAGGTGATGGGGCACATTTCCTCTCTCACTTGGCTTTCAGAGAAGACTTTTCGGCTGCTCTCCCTGGAAGACCCCACCCTGATCAATGAGGCTGCTGTCCCTCTGGATGCCGCACAGACCCGCCCTTCTCAGCTCAACAGTGGGGTTGGCAAAAAAAGGACATTTCCTTGGAAGAACAGAAGACCATGCTTCCAGGGAAACTGCTTTCCATTCTCTCAGTCATTAGGTTCATGTGTGATGGGTTTCTGGGGTGCTTGGGATACCGACGGTTCTGTGAGCCTCAGCACCAAAACCCTAGTTCACAGATAGACTGAGACACCTTTGAGGGAGAGGGGACACAGGTCAAGCAGGGTTAGGGGGCAACATTGCATTAGACACGTTGTTGCTACACACTGGAGGCCATGCCATAAAAGAGAGTTTAGAAAGAGAATAATAATGTGGATGATGAGGGGGAAGTAACTGTTATTTATTAAGCACTATCTATTATGTGCCATCTATAATCTCATTTAATTATCCCATCATCCCTGTGAAATAGGTAATGTTATGTCCAATTTGCAGATGGTGAAACTGAGGGAGGTAAAGTAACCTCCAGATACTCAGCAAGTAAATGGCAGAGCTGGAATTCAAATCTAGGTGTTTCTTCCTCCTAAACTAATGTCCAGAATTTACCTGGCATATAGTATTCTCAATGGAGTTGTTTGAAATGGATGGACTTAAGGAATATCTTCTGAAGGCGAAATCATGGCTCAGGTGCTTTTTACATGATATCTCATTTAATCTCCACAACAGCCTTTGTGGGGTATGTGTAATTGTTCAGTTCAGTTCAGTTCAGTCGCTCAGTCGTGTCTGACTCTTTGCGACCCCATGAATCGCAGCATGCCAGGCCTCCCTGTCCATCACTAACTCCCGGAGTTCACCCAGACTCACGTCCATCGAGTCAGTGATGCCATCCAGCCATCTCATCCTCTGTCATCCCCTTCTCCTCCTGCCCCCAATCCCTCCCAGCATCAGAGTCTTTTCCAGTGAGTCAACTCTTCGCATGAGGTGGCCAAAGTTTCAGCTTTAGCATCATTCCTTCCAAAGAAATCCCAAGGCTGATCTCCTTCAGAATGGACTGGTTGGAGAAAACTGAGGCTCAGAGGTTTGTCGAAGGTCAAACTGAGCCAAATAAAGGCCTTTTTTAGGGAAGCACTCGTGGGGAGAATCAATCAGGAACAACCTAGACCCAGGGGCCAGAAAGGACTAGGGAATGGGGTGGGGCAGGGGGAGCTGGTAACTGGATGCTGTCTTCACCCACAGGAGGCAGTAGAGGGTCCATGGGTAACTATGATTTAGGACAAGCCACCCTGGCCTCAATTTCTTCATCTGAAAAATGGAACCACCAATATCTAGTATATTTGGGCTTCCTAGATGGCGCTAGTAGTAAAGAACTTGCCTGCCAACACAAGAGACTCAAGAGATGTGAGTTCGATCCCTGGGTCGGGAAGATTTCCTGGAGGAGAGCCTGGCAACCCACTCCATGTTCTTGCCTGGAGAATCTCATGGACAGAGGAGCCTGGTAGGCTACAGCCCTTGTGGTAACAAAGAGTTGGACATGACTGAGCGACTGAGCACACATATTACCTACTATATAGAACCGTCAAGAGGATTAAGTGAGATAATGCACATGACTTGCTGAGAGCAATGCCGAGCTCACAGAGAATGGCAGACAAATGTGAGACCCTGCTCCTTCCACCCACGCCCTTCCCCTTCTCTATTGGTCTCTGTCAGCTGGCCAATACTCCTGGTATCTGGAAGACCACTTTGGCACACCATCTACTGGTCTCTGTCCCAGACCCAGCACCAGTGTGTCATCAGGGTTTATGGACTGAGACCCAGCTGAGCTGCTCCCTGGCTATTTGACCCTGTGTGGCTTATTTACTATACTCCCCAGGTGGCTCAGAGGTAAACAATCTGCTTGCCAATGCAGGAGATGCAGGAGAGGCGGGTTCGATCCCTGGGTCGGGAATATCCCCTAGAGGAGGAAATGGCAACCCACTCTAGTATTCTTGCCTGGAAAGTTCCACGGACAGAGGAGCCTTGTGGGCTGAAGTCCACGGGGTTGCAAAGAGTCAGACACGACTGAGCGACTGAGCACCCACCACCCAGCTTATTTACTCCCTCTGGCCGTCAGTCTGGGCTCTCAGGATTGCCAGGGGCAGGGAATGCTGCCTGGACCATCTCTGGGGCCCCGCCATACCCACGTGAGCCACTCAGCGCCCCCACACTGGGTCTCCCCCCACAGCCTGAACCTCCTCCGCCCTGACCCTGCATACGGAGGCTCTGGAGGCCGAGCCAGCTACCTACTCCCCAGGGACCGTCCTAGAGGCTCCCTTCCCTACCCGTGCCAGCTGACAGACCAATCCTTCTTTCTCCCACAGCCTCTGGAAGGGGCCCTCCCACTCCAGCAGGGGACAGGAAAGTGACTCAGTCCCTACAGCCCCCTCCTCAGACTCACACTTACAGTCTTGCTTTGGAAAAAGGGTGGTTTTCGTTTCTTCTTTTTTTTTCTTTTCCTTCAAGTGCTCTTGCTCTTCTGTCCCTGGGCTGTCTCTCCCGCGGGCCTCTGTGGTCTGGGCCAGGAGTCTGTGGCCAGCCCTTCTCCATCGGCTCCCGGTGGAGGGTCTCGCCATCAGGGCGGGCTGTGTGGCCCTACTGTGCGTAGTGGGAAAGAGGCTGGCCTCTGGAGGCCCCGGCTGGCCCCCTATTATATTGGCTTCTATTAAACTGAAACACATAGCACGTCTATTACACAATAAACCACAGCTATTTCATGGATCAAATTAAGTTTTATTTGGGCAAATTACAACCTTTCCTACAGTTGTGCCTTTGTGAGGCCATTCCTTTTTAATAAAAGCAAGCATTTCTGGGGCTAGCCCTCCTGGACCAGAGCTCCATGGTGGGTTGGGGGCTCCGGCCAGGGCTGGCAAGGGTGTATGTGTGTGTGTGATGGGAATTCTTGGGGCCCCTCTGGGGAATGGATTTGTCCACCTTCTCCCCCTGCCTCTCCATCCTGAGGTTGCCATGGAAGTCTGCAGAGAACTTCTCATTAAACAAGAAAAAAAGCAGCAGCAGCAACAGGAGGAAAGCATTTCCCGGAATCCGGGAGGAAGCGTGAGTCACCAGGCCTGCTAAGTGAGCCCTGCGTGGCCACTGCAGCGCCTGCCCAGGAGGCCTGGGGAGCAGGGCCAGCCGTCAGGACTGCGCCAGGCCTGCCCGCATAGACATGCCCACTGCCCAAGCTGACGCAGGCTCCAGGAATGCAAACAAAGCTGGGTGGAGGGGCCTTCTGAGGGCCAGGGCGCCGGGCCAGGCAGGAGGGAACCGGCCTGGAGGAGAGGCCTGCGGAGGGGCCTCAGGCCCCTGACGAGCCCCACTCTGGTGTCCTTGGAGCCCCGGCTGCTGGAAAGATACCCTTCCTGGTGTGACTGCCCTGGCACTGCCTCTGGCCTGGCCTCCAAACTACTCCTTTTGGGGTAGGGACACGAGTTCCCCTAGGTCAGAGGGTTTCCAAATTGGTCCCTGGATCAGTGGCACTGCATCACCTGGGGACTGGTCAGAAATGCAGAGTCTCAGGCCCCCACCCCAGCCCTGGTAGATCAGAAACGCTGTGGGTAGAGGCCAGAGAGCTGAGGTTTAACAAGCCCTCCTAGGCGACTCCGATGTGCGCTCAGGTTTGAGGACCGCTGCACTTCATTTTCTCCAAGTCAGCTTCAAACCCACATCTGCTGGTTATTTATTGACCAAATTAAGAGGTAATGCTTAAGGAGCGCCTTCTGTGTGCCAGACCCCAGGCTAACCGCTTGACGCATGCTTGCTCATTCACTCTCCACGTCAACCCCGTGACATCATCTTCTGTGATCATTTCTCCATCTTACAGGTGCCATAAGTACTGCTTTTTAGCCAGAAGCCAGTGTTCTGGGACCTTGTAGGTGATGGGAGATCCTGGACTCAACTCAGATTTGGCCCATATTGATTAACTGGTTTACAGAGTCCTATCCAACTCTTTGTGACCCCATGGATGTAGCCCCCCAGGCCCCTCTGTCCATGGGATTTTCCAGGCAAGAATACTGGAGTGGGTTTACGAGGCTGACCTTTCCCTGTGTAACTTTTCTTAAATGCCCTTCAGAGACTATGCTGCCTCCTGAGAGGTGGTGGTGGAGAGAGCTCTCATTCCAGAACTGGGAGGGATCAGGCAGGTGGAGCCTGAGAGGCAGGGTCCTGTAGTGTCTTGTTTCTCCAAATGTGGTCCCTGGGCCAGCAGGGATCAACATTACCCAGGAGACGGTTAGAAATTCGAAATCTAGGGCCTTGCCCCAGACCTGCTGAATCCAAATCTGCATTTTAATAACATCCTTCTGGTTTGTGTGCACATTCAGGTTGGAGAAGCGGGGTGAGGCACACAGACATGTCCCCCAGCCTTGTCCTGCCACATAGAGGGACAGGGTAACAGGATCTGGGATCTGCACCAGCCTCAGCCCAGCTCCCATGGTCTCAGCTCCCCTGTTAGCACAAGCATCCCCTGAAGACCCTGGAGGGAGCCTCCAGCCCTTAAAACCCACAGGCAAACTAATACAGTGGGAGGGACTCTCCCTCTGATGAGCCCTCTTCCCAGAGTTGAGGGTCTTAACTCCTTCACCCTTTCCTCCTAGAACATGCATGTGTGTGTGCTCAGTGCTGTCTGACTCTTTGTGACCCCAAGGACTGTAGCCCCTCAAGCTCCTCTGTCCATGGAATTTTCCAGGCAAGAATACTAAAGCGGGTTGCCATTTCCTCTTCTGGGGGATCTTCCTGACCCAGGAATCAAACCCACATCTCCCATGTCTCCTGTATTGGCTGATGGATTCTTTACTGCTGAGCCACCCAGGAAGAATATGCACTCTGCGTTCAAACCCAGACTTCACCACTTACTCTGATTATTGTTGCAAACTTCTAGTTCCTTGGTTTTCCTTTTCCATGAAATAAAGTGAAAGTGAAGTCACTCAGTCGTGTCCGACTCTTTGCGACCCCATGGACTATAGCCTACAAGGTGCCTCCATCCATGGAATTTTCCAGGCAAGAGTACTGGAGTGGGTTGCCATTTCCTCCTCCAGGGGATCTTCCCGACCCAGGAATCTAACCTGGGTTTCCTGCATTGCAAACAGGTGCTTTTACCGTCTGAACCACCAGGGAATAGGGTAACAATATTTCATGGATCATACATTTTTGTTGTGCAGGTTAAATCTATGAATACACATCAGGTACTAGGAACGGCGCCTGGCACATCACTACACAAACATTAGCTACTTGCTTTCAGCCTGCCTTCCCTCCCTCCTTTGGCTGGCCCTTGGGCTGGGGTGGGATATAAAGAAGGCGGGACTGACTTGTGAGGCCCCAGAAGTGCAGTGACCAACCCAAGGCCCCAGTTAGTGAAGGATGGAGCTAGAGCTGGAGGGGGTGTTCTTGGCCAGCCTGCCCTCATGACCCCATGCTTCTGCCTCTACTACAGCTCAAGCCAGTCCCTCGAGGAGACAGAGGGATCCAGAAGGTCAGAACTGGCAGAGGATTGGGAAGCAGATGGGTCCTAGGAATGTGGTTCTAGGCTCTTTCATCAGAATCTCAGTTTCCCCTGGTGGTACCTCGCTCTTGCAAGGAGCAGGGAGAGTCTTCTTCTTTTTTTTTTTTTTTTCTTAAATTAATGAATTTTTGACTGCTCTGGGACTTCGTTGCTGTATGCCAGCTTTCTCTAGTTGTGGCAAGCCAAGGCTCCTTTCTACCTGCAGTGTGCAGGCTTCCCACTGCAGTGGCTTCTCCTGTTGCAGAGCACAGGCTGTAGAGTGCAGGCTCGGTAGCTGTGGCACATGGGCCCAGTTGCCCCGTGGCATGTGGAATCTTCTCAGTCCAGGGATGGGGCCTGTGTCCCCTGCATTGGCAGGCGGATTCTTAAACCCTAGACCACCAGGCCAGTCCCAGAGTGGGTCTTCTGTGTGGACCTGCACGGAGGTTAGCTGCTCCTGGCTTTGCACCCCATCCCACCACAGTTGCCCTGTGTGCCTTGACTGGAAGGCAGGCCTTTGGCAGATGTGTTAAGACCCCAATAGTGGGGCTTCTGGTTTCAACACGCTTGTATAAAAGGAGTTGGAAGATGTCCCTCTCATCCTCACAGCAGGAAAAAGCTGAACAAACTGAAAGTCAACAACTTGTAGATCCATCAGAGAATTGAGGTCCCAGGGCAGACTGCGGCTCTAAAATCTGGAGAGACAGGTGAATATAGAGGATCACAGCTAAGATCAGCTTACCTAAGCAGAAGCCGCCAAAGCCAGTAACTATTACGAACACTTGAATGGTAATGTTTTTAATTTAAAAAAATGTAAATTGAAGTATAGTTGATTTACAATGTTGTGTTAGTTGGTAGTGTATGGCAAAGTGATTCAGTTACATAGATACATATATATGTATATATATTTTTCATATCCCTTTTTCAAGATTTTTTTTATTTTTAAAATTTTATTGAAATATTGCTGATTTACAAGTTTAAGTTCTGCTGTACAGCAAAGTGATTCAGTTATACACACATATACACATGTATGTCCTTTTTAATGCCCTTCTCGTTTATAGTTTATCACAGGATATAGAATATACTGCAGTTCCCTGTGCTTACGGTAGGACCTTGCTGTTTATCCATTCTATGTATAATGGTTTGCATCTGCCAGCTCCAACCTTCCACTCCGCCCCTCCCCAAGCTCCTCCCCCCCGGCAACCATACGTTGTTTTCTGTTTGTGAGTCTGTTTCTTTGTAGATAAGTGCATTTGTATGTATTTTATATTCTGCCTTAAGTGATATTATATGGTATTTGTCTTTCTCTAACTTACTTCACTTAGTATGATAATCTCTGGATTCATCCATGTTGCTGCAAATGGCATTATTTCCTTCTTTTTTGTGGCTGAATAGTATTCCATTTGTGTATATGTGCCACATCTTCTTTATCCCTTCATTGGTTGATGGGCATTTTAGGTTGGTTGCATATCTTGGCTATTGTGAACAGTGCTGCTCTGAGCATTGGGGTGCATATATCTTTCAGATTATAAATTTGTCTGGATATATGCCTAGGTGTGGGATTGCTGGGTCATATGGTGATTCTTTTTTTAGTTTCTGAGGAACCTACATACTGTTTTCCACAGTGGCGGCACCAACTTACATTCCCACCAACAGTGTAGGAGGGTTCCCTTTTTCTCCATTTGTAGACTTTTAGTGATGGCCTTTCTCATCTGTGTGAAGGGGTATCTCATTGCAGTTTTCATTTGCATTTCTCTAATAATTACCAACGTTGAGTATCTTTTCATGATTGTTTGACCATCTATATATCTTCTTTGGAGAAATGTCTATTTAGATCATCTGCCCATATTTCTTTCCTTTTTTAAAATTAATTTTTATTGGAATATAGTTGCTTTACAATGGTGTGTTAGTTTCTGCTGTACAGCAAAGTGAATCAGTTATACATATACTTATCTCCACTCTTTTTCAGATTTCCTTCCCATTTAGGTTAGCACAGATCATTGAGCAGGGTTCCCTGTGCTAACCAGTAGGTTCTCATTAGTTATCTATTTTATACATAGTAGTGTATATGTAGGAGAGGGCAATGGCACCCCACTCCAGTACTCTTGCCTGGAAAATCCCATGGACAGAGGAGCCTGGTAGGCTGCAGTCCATGGGGTCGCGAAGAGTTGGATACGACTGAGCGACTTCACTTTCACTTTTCACTTTCACGCATTGGAGAAGGAAATGGCAACCCACTCCCGTGTTCTTGCCTGGAGAATCCCAGGGACGGGGGAGCCTGGTGGGCTGCCGTCTATGGGGTCGCACAAAGTTGGACACGACTGAAGCGACTCAGCAGCAGCAGCAGCAGTGTAAATGTATAGTGCCTATCCTAGTTTCCCAGTTTGTCCCACCCCAAACGCTTCCAGGTTCACGTGGAAAAGATCAGAGAAAAATACCCTCTTTTGGGTAGGGGAAATAAACACTTTAAAATATGCCGTGACAAAGGCCTACCCCTCAGGAGAAACATACATTACCAGAGCCTTGTCTGACCTAGAGGAAGGGCAGTTAAATAATTGCAGCCCTCTTTAGCCTTACTGTCTCATTTAAGAGGAGAAATAAAGGCTAAGATATACTTAAAAAGGCCGCAGCCCAGGGACTCAGATCGACTGAAAATCAGAGATTTAGTGATAAGAATATAGTCTGTTTCCCCTTCCCAACATCTTACTGCTAATATAACAGATCATCAGTATTATAATTGATTACAACTGAAAAAGCTGCAAGACACAGCCTCTTTTTAAGAAGGAGTTCTTAGGGAAGCTCAAAGATAACAGGGGAGGAAAACACACACAGGTCAGCTCCTAACCAAATTAACATAAAGCCCTACACTAAAAGCCTCATTACCTAAGTTTCTATAACCTGATATATCATATCTGGTTTTCAACAAAAAATTAAATGGCATACAAGAAGACAAGAGAAAACAGTCTAAAGAGACAGGCAAGTGTTAGAACCAGACTCAGATATCACAAAGAGTTATGGAAGTAATCAGATAGAGGTTTTAAAATATTGATGACTTTGGTTAGTATTCCAATGGAAAAAAGTAAATAACATGCAAGACTACATGGAGAATGTAAACAAAGAGGTGGAAATTCTAAGAAAATATCCAAAGGAAATCTGAGAAATGAAAACCATTGTACCAAAATAAAGAAAGTCTTTGATGGGCTCATCAGTAGACTGGACATGGCCAAGGCAAGAATCACTGAACATGAAGATATGTCCTTATAAACTCCCCAAACTGAAATGCAAACAGAAAAAAGAATAGAAAAAAAAAACAAAAACCGTGGGACAATTGGAGAAGGAAATGGCAACCCACTCCAGTGTTCTTGTCTGGAGAATCCCAGGGACGGAGAAGCCTGGTAGGCTGCAGTCCATGGGGTCGCACAGAGTTGGACACGACTGAAGCGACTTGGCGGTGGCGGCGGGTGGGACAATTACAAAAGGTGTAACATATGCATATAACTTCCCTGGTGGCTCAGAGGTTAAAGCCTCTGCCTGGAATGCGGGAGACCCGGGTTCGAACCCTGGGTCGGGAAGATCCCCTGGAGAAGGAAATGGCAACCCACTCCAGTACTGTTGCCTGGAGAATCCCATGGAGGGAGGAACCTGGTAGGCTACAGTCCATGGGATCGCAACATGATTGAGCGACTTCACTCACTTACTTATGCATAAAGGGAACACCAGAAGGAGAAGAAAGAAAAGAAGAGAAATTTTTGAAGTAGTAATGGTTGGGAATTTTCCAAAATTAATGTCAGACACGAAATCATAGATCTAGTAAGCTTGGGGAATACCAAGTAAGCAAAATATAAAAGTATCTATACCTAAGCAAATCTTGTTCAAACTGCAGAAAACCAAAGAGAAAGATAAAATCCCAAAAGAAACCAGAGGGAAAATACACTTTATCCACAGGTGGGTAAAGGTAAGAATTACATCAGGAAACCATGCAAACAAGAAGGGAATGGAGTGGAGATTTTAAAGTATTGAAAGAAAAAAAAGGCATCAACCTGGAATTTGGTATTCAGAAAAATTATACTTCAAGAGAGAAAAGTAAAATTTCTCAAAGAAACAAAAACTGAGGGAATTTGTCACCAGCAGGCCCGCCCTCCAAGGTATGTGAAAAGAAGTTCTTCAGAGAGGAGGAAAATAGGTAAGAAACTCAGATCTGCATAAGCAAAGGAAGAATATCAAAGAAGGAATAATGAAGGTAGAAATCTTTTATTTTCTTATTCTCAATTGATCTAATAGACAACTGTTCAAAGTAAAAATAGCAAAAATAATAGCAAAACCCGAGCAATATAAGTATCGGGTGATTATAGTATATGGATAAGTGAAATAAATACCAGCAATGTTATAAGGGATAGGAAGAAAAATTGGAAATACCCTACTATAAGGGATCATGAAGCAATATAGTTATTGAAAGTAGACTATAAATTATAATCTATAGATTATATAGACTATAGATTATAACTATAGATTAGTTGTAAATGTATATTGTAAACTCTAGGGCAGCAACTAAAAGGGTTTTTTAAAAGAAATTTTAATTGATGTGCTAAGAGCAGGGAGAAATGGAATCATATAGAACCAGATGAAGCAAGAGAAGAAGAGGAAGATTAAAAAAAGAAACAAGTGTAACAAATAGAAAACAATTATAAACATGGTACATATTAATCCAATTACAGTAGTAATTACCTTAAATATGAATGGTATAAATATACCAATAAAAAACAGACTATCAGAGGCATAACTAAATGCGACTCAACTATCTGTTGTCTATAAGAAGCCCATTTTGTTTTTGTTAATTTCCACTGGAGTATAGTTACTTTAGAGTGTTGTGTTAGTCTCTTGCTGTACAGCAAAGTGAATCAGTCATATGTGTACATACATCCACTCTTTTTTCGATTTCCTTCCTATTTAGGTCACCATAGTGCATTGAGTTTGAACATTCTCTGGCATTGCCTTTCTTTGGGATTGGAATGAAAACCGACCTTTTCCAGTCCTGTGGCCACTGCTGAGTTTTCCAAATTTGCTGACATGTTGAGTGCAGCACTTTCACAGCAGCATCTTTTAGGATTTGAAAGAGCTCAACTGGAATTCCATCACCTCCACTAGCTTTGTTCGTAGTGATGCTTCCTAAGGCCCACCTGACTTCACTTTCCAGGATGTCTGGCTCTAGGTGAGTGATCATACCATTGTGATTATCTGGGTCATGAAGATCTTTTTTGTATAGTTCTTCTGTGTATTCTTGCCACCTCTTCTTAATATCTTCTGCTTCTGTTAGGTCCATACCATTTCTGTCATTTATTGTGCCCATCTTTGCATGAAATGTTCCCTTGGTAACTCTAATTTTCTTGAGGAGATCTCTAATCTTTCTCATTCTATTGTTTTCCTCTATTTCTTTGCATTGATCACTGAGAAAGGCTTTCTTATCTCTCCTTAATTTGGAACTCTGCATTCAAATGGGACTATCTTTCCTTTTCTCTTTTGCCTTTAGCTTCTCCTCTTTTCTCCGCTATTTGTAAGGCCTCCTCAGACAACCATTTTGCCTTTTTGCATTTCTTTTTCTTGGGGATGGTCTTGATTGCTGCCTCTTGTACAATGTCACGAACCTCTGTCCATAGTTCTTCAGGCACTCTGTCTATCAGATCTAATCCCTTGAATATATTTGTTACTCCCACTATATATCATAAGGGATTTGATTTAAGTCGTACCTGAATGGTCTAGTGGTTTTCTCTACTTTCCTCAATGTAAGTCTGAATTTTCAATAAGGAGTTCATGATCTGAGCCATAGTCAGCTCCTGGTCTTGTTTTTGCTGACTATATAGAGCTTCTCCATCTTTGACTGCAAAGAATGTAATCAATCTGATTTCGGTATTGACTATCTGGTGATGTCCATGTGTGGAGTCTTTTCTTGTGTTGTTGGAAGAAGGTGTTTGCTCTGACCACTGCATTCTCTTGGCAAAACTCTGTTAGCCTTTGCCCTGCTTCATTCTGTACTCCAAGGCCAAATTCCTACTTTTGCATTCCAGTCCCCTATGATGAAAAGGACATCTTTTTTGGGTGTTAGTTCTAGAAGGCCTTGTAGATCTTCATAGAATCGTTCAACTTCAACTTCCTCAGCATTACTGGTTGGGGCATAGGCTTGGATTACTGTGCTCTTGAATGGTTTGCCTTGGAAACAGAGATCATTCTGTTGTTTTTGAAATTGCACCCAAGTACTGCATTTTGGACTCTTAACTAGGAGGGCTACTCCATTTCTTCTAAGGAATTCTTGCCCACAGTAGTAGATATAATGGTCATCTGAATTAAATTCGCCCATTCCAGTCCATTTTAGTTCACTGATTCCTAAAATGTCAATGTTCTCTTTTGCCATCTCCTGTTTGACCACTTCCAATTTACCCTGATTCATGGACCTAACATTCCAGGTTCTTATGCAATATTGTTCTTTACAGCATTGAACTTTGCTTACATCACCAGTCACATCCACAACTGGGGTTGTTTTTGTTTTGGCTCCGTCTCTTCATTTTTTCTGGAGTTATTTCACCACTGATCTCCAGTAGCATATTGGGCACCTACTGACTGGGGAGTTCATCTTTCAGGAGACTGTGTGGATCACAACAAACTGTGGAAAATTCTTAAAGAGATGGGAATACCAGACCACCTTACCTGCCTCCTGAGAAATCTGTATGCAGGTCAAGAAACAACAGTTAGAACTGGACATAGAACAACAGACTGGTTCCAAATTGGAAAAGGAGTACGTCAAGGCTGTACATCGTCACCCTGCTTCTTTAACTTATATGCAGATTACATCATGCGAAATGCCAGGCTGGATGAAGCACAAGCTGGAATCAAGATTGCTGGGAGAAATATCAATGGCCTCAGATACTCAGATGACACCACCCTTATGGCAGAAAGTGAAGAAGAAATAAAGAGCCTCTTGATGAAAGTGAAAGAGAGGGAAAAAGCTGGCTTAAAACTCAACATTCAAAAAACTAAGATCATGGCATCTGGTCCCATCACTTCATGGCAAATAGATGGGGAAACAATGGAAACAGTGACAGACTTTATTTTGGGGGGGCTCCAAAATCACTGCAGATGGTGACTCTAGCTATGAAATTAAAAGATGCTTACTTATTGGAAGAAACACTATGACCAACCTAGAGAGCATATTAAAATCAGAGACATTACTTTACCAACAAAGGTGCATCTAGTTAAAGCTATGGTTTTTCTAGTGGTCATGTATGGATGTGAGAGTTGGACCATAAAGAAAATTGAGTGCCGAAGAATTGATGCTTTTGAACTGTGGTGTTGGAGAAGACTCTTGAGAGTCCCTTGGACTCTCCTAATTCATCCTAATCTCCTAATTCATTCCACACCCCCTCAGGGAGCAGGTGCGTGGGCTTCTGACTGGTTGGGGTACAATGTGAGGCTGACTCAGCTCAGCTGAATTCAGGGACACAAGATGGGAAGAGTTCCCCAGATGGAGCGTTTGGAGATGTCCCAAAGCTGGGGGTCCATTCCAAGCTGAGAACACAGCCTGAGCGAGGCTTGGAGGGTGGCTAAAGCAGTGTGCTTGAGGCATGGTGAGCAGGCTAGATTGGATCATGGACCCCAGAGATGGTCAAGGTGCAGAAGTCAGTGGGCCCAGTCATCTTGACATAGAGATGAGGAAACTGAGGCCCAGGAAACCTCCCAGTTGTCACACTGCTAGATTTACTTCCATCCTGGGACCTCACTGAACTTGGAGAATGAGACTTTTGATTAGCAAGAAGGATAATTTAGCGACGATAAGGGATGGATTCTTACTGATTGATGAATGTGTGTCAGGCACTGCTGTGAGGGCTTAACAGGGGATATGCAATTTTATCTTCACAAGTAAACCTGTGAGTTAGAAACTATTATCTCCATTTTAGAGTTGAGGAAACTGAGGCACAGAGTGGTTATTAATGAGTCCTCAATGCTTTCAGGACTTCAGCAGATACCTCTCACTGCCTCGTCCACATCCACCCAGGCATTTCTCGCTTGCCGTCTCAGCAGCTGCTCTGTTCCTCTATCCACCTGTCCCGCCACTGCAGCTTCAGGAAAGGCCAGCTCCAGGGGAGCCACCCATGGTGGCTCACCTCTCCTGCAAGAGATTGTTTCAGGAATACACATAAGATGTCTTCTGGCCTGTTAGAGGTGGAGGGAAGTTTGGGGAATTCTGGAAGGAGTTCCTTGATTGTAAAAAGGAGAGAATGAGAGAGAGAAAGACAGAAGAGAGAGAGAGACCCATGGAATATACCGTGGCCCCTCTTCCACTTCTGAACATTGTGGTGTCTGCATGTGATGTTGGAATGATGGCAACGACTTTAGGTCCATGAGGAGACAATTCTGACACAGAAGATGGCAGAGCAAAGGCAGGAATTAATGGAGACCCTGAAGATGTGGATGAGCTGCTGAATTTACTAACCCAAGATGGGCTTCCTCCCATTTTCTTGACACAGGGGAGCTCACATCTCCTATTTGCTAAGCCAGTTGCATCACTGTTTTCTGCTCCTTGTAACTGAAAGCATTCTTGTTGGTGGAAGGATGAACCCCAGATCTCCTCAAGTGTCATTCAAGACTCAGCCTCCTGGCATCCCGTTTCTTGTCAGCATCTGCTCCTCTAGCCGGAGTTGAAGGCTGGCTAATCCCAGGATGGGCCGTGCTCTCTGGAGCCTTGGGGTCTTTGTATTTTCTGTTTCCTCTGCTGCGGTGCCCTCCCACATGCCGGTTTTACACACTCCCTCTTCTCTCCTGAACCTGCGGCTGTAGCACCCTCTGTGCAGAGTCCCACAGCACCGGCTGCATGATGATGATGAGCACCGCTCTCACCACCCAAGTTTTCCTGTGTCAGTATCTGCCCATTTTCCTGGACTGAGCTCTGGACTGAGGGCAAGCCCTGGCCGCGTCTGTTTCTGGGCCCTTGTCACAGGGCCCGGCCTAACACACATACCTTCTAAGTGGCTGTGGGATAAATAAGGGTGTGGGAGCTCTCTGGGTACCCCAGAGCTCCTGAGGGGGCCTGCAGACATCAGCAATATTAACAGTGATCGTCAGTGAGCCGCCAGATGTTCCATACACATTGTCTCCTATGGCTCTTTGTGGGACTGCCGGTCTTCTTTTTCAGATGAGGAAACTGAAGCACAGAGGGCTAAAGTGAGGTGTTCAGAGCCGGGATTTAAATGTGAGTTTTCAGCAAAGTGAAAAAAGATATACATAGAATTACCCATGTATGATTGTGTATGGGAGCATTGAGTGTGTGTGATTGAGTATATGTGTGTGTGTTTAATTGCCTTAGGATAGTATGAATATTGGCCATTGACTTCCAGTTTTCCCAATATTTTAAATTTTGTTTCAGAAGCATAATGGGGGAAAATTTTAAAATATATAACCAAAGGTTTAGAGAATTAACTTTAGGCTGGGCTGTGTGCCTGGAGGACTTCATTTTCTTAAAGATTCTGTGGTGGAGCAGGAAACCCACTTCACTCTGTGTTCCTGAGATGCGATCTGAACCGTGCAGTATCAAGATTTCCTGATCCCCTGTTCTCTAATCTATACTCTCATGAATTGGGGGAATTTTTATTTGTTTTTTTCCTCCTTCCCTCCCTCCCTCCCCTGCTTATTCCTTACTCTTTTTCTTCCTTCCTTCCTTTTTTTTTCTTTTTGCCAGAAAGTAAGGATAAAGAATAAGCAGTGTTTGCATTTTTCTAGCACGACTTACATTTTTCCTACTTAGAAAAGGTTAAGTCATTAGGTCATTGGCATGTGGATAGGGAGATAGGAGGAAACTCAGTTCCAAAAATCCACCTCCTTTCTTTCTTATTTACATGAAACTTTGTGCTGAAGTCTTCTCAGGGGCCCAAGCATGAGCACACAAACAAGATCAGGTCATAACCATTCTGTTCTCTGCCCCTCGCCCAGCTGGACCCTGGGTGGAGCCCCAGGACAAAGCTCTGGGGGGGCTCTGGGCAGCAGATCCAGCCCACCCCAGGAGGGAGGCCCCGCTGCCCTGCTTAGGCTCAGAGGAGGAGAGAAGCCGCTGGACTGAGTAGCCAGGCTCCCCCCGCTCCAGCCCAGCAGAGAGTCTGTGCTCAGAGAGGGGAGGCCCCAGTCCCCGCCTCCAGGAGATGGGGCTGTTGTGAGAACCCAGTGGGAGGACGCGGGGACCCAGTGGGAGAGAGGACCAGGCTGGGCCAGGAGCTCGGGCAGTGTGGGCTGAACGCAGTCCACAGCCTGGGTGGGGGGAGCTTTTGCAAGTCAAAAGGCATGTGTTTTGAGAACCCTTCATCCTGCTCTTGGCTTAGGGCTCTCACACCCCTGTGAACCACTTCTTGCAGCACTGGTGTTCTCCTCATCTTGTGTTGCAGTCACATGAAGCCCTAGCACCCCTTTCTGCTTCCCCCTGGGCTGGCCACCAGTAGCTGCCTGTCTATGCCATCTTTTTTTTTTTTTTTAATTTATTTGCTTATTATTTAATTTATTTTTGGCTCAGTAGTTGTGGGGCACAGGCTTAGTTGCCCTGTGGCATATGGAATCCTCCAGGACCAGGGATCAAACCCATGTCTCTTGGATTGGCAGATGGATTCCCAACCATTGGACCATCAGGGAAGTCCTGTCTATGCTATTCTGAGGCAGCATGAGGGTCAGATGAAGAGACTGCAGGGCAGTGGAAAGAACTCTTGATTTGATCAGAAGCCATGAATGTCTCACAGTCCTGCCACGAAGCTGCCCTTACCACCTCGGACCTCAGCCGCCACCCTCCCGGATGGGACATCTAGCCTAAATGTCAGGAGGGGCCTTCTTAGCTCTGCAGTCTCAAGGGAAGGGCTGGGGCAGCTGGAGGGAGGCTGGCAGGGAGCTGAGCCCTCTCTTGTTGGCTCCCGCCCCATCCGGCCCAGCTCCCAGACAGGGTTCGAGGCAGTGGCGGCTACTGGGTAACGCAGACCAGATGCAGCCCTTTCCTCGGCCATGCTCAGCGGCCTTCCTCCTCCAAGGCCTTGGGGATATTTGAAACCCCGTGGAGTTTGGCATCAGAGTCTGGAGTGGAAACCACAGCTCCATTACGTGAGCACATATGATCTCCCTGGGAGAAGAGACGCAACCGGCCTCAGAGCATGAGAGACGAGTTGGAGGTTGCTAGCCTCAGAGGACACTTAGGACGGTGTCTGGGACCCCAGGGAGGTGAAGTCCAGGGCACTCGGGGCAGATCCTGGTGTGACCTCAGAGTGGCAGGCTGCCTGATACCAGGGGATGGAGCAAAGGCCAGGGCCCCTTAGAGCGGAGCCTTGAGCCCCGAATGAGAGCTGGACGTCCACCAGGGAACCATTCTATCTCCCCCGCCCCAGTGGATTGCACATTTTGAAAGCTTTGTGTTTGCCACACAAATCATTGAGGAGAGAAAAATTCCACTGAAAGGGAATGACCTCCGTATCCCCTCCCCCAGGGCAGAACAAGCAACTATGTCTGCACGAATTAGTGAGAGATGATTTCAAAGTCACTGCCAGTTAAGATATTCCAGCTTCTGCCACTGCCTAGTTGGGTAACTTTGGACCAATAATTTTGTTTTCTTTTTTCCTTTTTCTCTTTTTAGCCTCAAGGCATGTAGGATCTTAGTTCCCCAACCAGAGATAGAACCTGCGCCCCCTGCAGTGGAAGCACAGAGTCTAAATCACTGGACCACCAGGGAAGTCCTTGGCTAATAATTTAGTATCTCCAGCCTCAGATTCTCATTTCCCAGTAGAAATACTGAGCCTCACCCTGGGGTGGGGGTGGGAGGCTCTTCAATACGCATGAAAGGTCCCAGCAGAGGCTCACAGAGGCAGGTTGGTGTTACCCTCAGATGACATAGATTAAATCCTCATATCCCGTATCTAATAATCCAAGATCATCATAACTGTTCGTCAGCAATGTGGTCAACAAAAATAATGGAGACACCCCCTGGGGGTGGAGTGGTCAGACTGAGGCGTCCAGTCGGCTGGCCTGAGAGTAGCACCTCCCAGCTGGAGTGACAGTCAAGGGCGGGCACTTTGAATGCTGCTGCTGCTCTGCAGTCATGACCCTTATGGGCAGAAACCAGGGCTGAGGCCGTCTCTGCTGGCCCTTCCTCAGGTTCTTTCTCTCCAGGGGTGGAAGCTCAGGCAGGGCCCTGGGTCCCTCAGCTTTGGTTCTGCTCAGGGTCCACTCATCTGGGCTGCTTTAGTCTGGCTTTTTCTGTGTGGTGCAGAGTTGACCTGCTAGATCACTTAGTAACCTCAGTTTCCTCCTCTGAAATGGGAGCAGCAGGCACATCAGTTCCCTGGCCAGGTGTTGTGAAGGATAGGGAGAGTGGTCAGTGGGTCTGGTTGGGTGGAGAGACCTCAGGCTTCAGGGCACCAAGGAGCAGGAATGCAGAGCAGTCAGCTCTCCTCAGGGGCCAACTCCTAGGAGAAGGTACAACCCCTGGCATGGGGTCTGGAAGTGGGTGGGGCAGATTCTCAGTAAATCTAAGATTTGTGGAAGGAAAGAGATTGTATTTGTTAATGGGCTTTGAAATAGGCCACCTGGGCCCAGTACTGCAGATGTTTCTACCCTTGCCCAACCGTGCCCTTCCTCATCCTCGTTCGCATCCATCTCTGCATTCATGCAGCTTACTTATCCCACAAACACTTCTCGGGCACTCTCTCTGTGTCCTGCGCTGGGATACAGCACAGAGTGTGGTGCTGGCCCTCATGGGGCTCCCACTATACTTGGGGGGCAAGACCTTAAACAGATAGCCGGGGGGCTTCCCTGGCGGTCCAGTCGTTAAGACTTCGCCTTCCAATGCAGAGGGTACAGGTTTGATCCCTGGTTGGGGAGTTAAGATCCCACAGGCCTTGTGACCACAAAACCAAAAAAACATAAAACAGAAGCAATATTTTAACAAATTCAGTAAAGACTTTTAAAAATGGTCCACATCAATAAAATCCTTAAAAAGAGATCAAATAGCTGGATGCATTAGTACAAAGATTACAACACTTACCAGGAACCAGGAAGAAAGAGATGGGCTATTGCCAAGTTCACAGCAAAGACCAACTCCTCCTGAAGGCCAGGACTTGCTGCAAGCCTGGCAGGGCCCTAAGCCCTTGATATTGACTCACGGGATCCTTGCCACATCCCTATGGGATGGGAGCCATCACTACCTCCATTTACAGAAGGGGAAACTGAGCAGAGCCCAAATCTCAATTGTTCCTTTCATTCTGTGCCCTAGGAGGGCAGGCTTCCTTCTTCCTTTTTCTGCAAATGAGGAGACTGAGACTTTGGCCAGAGTAAAAAGTGTTTTTCAAGGTCACAGATAGGAATGGCTGAGTTCTCCGGTCCTTCTCCTTCCAATGTCCAATCAACCTAGGACAGAATTTTTAGCCCAGTGAAGAGAAATCATCCCTCAAGGAATGAACACGTGATTTAGTTGTAGAGACAGACATTGTGGAAGATTAATTGTATTCATAGTCCCACAGTTCTTCACCCCTCCCTGTATCCACCTCTTCTACCCAGTAAGTCTGCAATGCCCTCCACCCCAGGATGGAATGTTCTGCCCAGTCTTTGATGCTGGGCTCAGTTCTGTGACTTGCTTTGGCTGATAGGATGTTAGCCCATGTGGTGCAGAGGCTTGACAAAGCACTTGCAGTTTCCTCTTCTGCCGTGGTCATGAGAACATGCCAGCTAGCTTGCTGAGTGACGAAGGCATGTGGCCCATCATCACAGCCAAGGCCATGGTAGGTCAGCAGCTGACCCCAGCCAGAATCAGTGGAGCTAACTGAATGAACCAACTCATGAGGTAAGAGAGTGTTTGCCACTGAGGCTCCGGGTTGTTTGTTGCGTGGCATTACGAGGCAGTCCGCGACAGATGCAGATGTGTATGCAGCCCGTGTGGCTGTAGATGCCGGTGCTAAGGGCTCTGCTGGAGTCTGCACAAAGCAGGAGCAGAATAGTTAATTCTGAGCCTAGAGGTCAGGGCATGAGTCATAGAAGAGTATGAGTGAATCTCCAAGAAGTAAGACGGTGTCATAGGCAGATAAAGCAGGCATAGGCACAAGGTGTACAGTTATAAGGCGTGTTTGGGAAAGGGCAAGTCAGCCACCCAGTGTGGCCAGTACATGTTGGGCAATGTGGGAAGTGAGCCTGGACTGCTCCATCAAGGAGCCCAGTGGTGGCAAATCCTGAGTGCCACGGTCTCTAAGTGGGCAACAGGGAGCCATGGAAGGCTGACAAATTGTGAGGGAGTACAGCGGATTGAATGTTTGTGTCCCCTCGAAATTCACATGTTGAAGGACTTCCATGATGGTCCAGTGGGTTAATCTGCCTTACAATGCAGGGGATGCCAGTTCGATCCCTGGTTGGGGAACTAAGATCCCACATGCCGTAGGGCAACTAAGCCCTGTCTGCAACTACTGAGCCCGCGCATCACAACTGGAGAGTTTGTGCCTCTCAGTGAAAGACCCTGCAGGACACAGTGAAGATACTGTGTACCGCAACTGAGACCTGATGCAGCGCCCCCTAAAAGTCATACGTTGAAATCCTCACCCCACAATGTGATCGTATCAGGAGGTGGAGCCTTGGGAGGTGATTAGGTCAGGCGGGGTGAGCCTTCACGAATGAGATTGGTGACTTTTAAAAGAGACCCCAGAGAATTCTTTTGCTCTCTTTCTGCCATGTGGGGACACGACAGGAAGCTGGCCATCTGTAACCCTGAAGAAAGCTGTCGCTGGAACCCAGTCTCGCCGGCACCCTGATCTTCCACCCTCCAGAACCCTGAGACGTAGTTTACTTCTGTTGTTTTGAAGGCGTGCCGTCTATGATACTTTGTTACAGCAGCTCAAACTCAGACAGGGACCTTGATACCTGTTCTGCCCCTCTGTTGCCAGGTCCTCTGTATTTGGTCCACCCTTTGTGTCCCCCACCTCCCTGCCCTGATCCTGACCTTCTCTCAGTAGGGCTCTTGCTCATTCTCTACATGGAACCCGGGACTGACCCCCAACAGTCCTTCCCTAGAGAAAGGATAATCAGAACTTGCATCGCCCCAGAGCCTTTCCCAGCATTAAAGTCAAGGGACTCGGTTCTGAGGCTCCTCTAGGACAGGCCTTTGCAGCTGGGGAGGCCATGACCTCTGGAGTCTGAGACTACCTGCGGGCCAAACCGCGTCATCATGGACTGAGGGCACGACGCTGGAGAGCCCTGTCCCCTCCCAGAGCTTCCCTAGCCCCTGCTGCCTTGAATCCTCACTGCACCTTGGGATGCTGGTATCCCTGAGCCGTAGAGGCTCAGAGAAGTGTAGCGATCTTCCCAGGGTTGCAGAGCAAGATGGGGGCCAGGCAGCATGGGACCCAGGCTTTCTGTCCAAGTGCCACGTCCTTCTGGGACTCCTTCCTGAAATTTTGTGAGGTAGGATGGTACCTTCTCTCCAAAGGCAGTTGCCAAGAATTTCTCCCTACTGAATACATACTGTGCTTCTCCCAGAAGGAGGAGGACCTGTTTTCCCTCCCCTTGACTGCCCCTGTGACTTTCTTTGAAAAGAGAACACAGTAGAAGTAACTCTCCAGTTCCACCTCTAGCCTTCAATGGCCTAGGCCTTCTGCTTTCTCTCTCTCTTTTCAAAAAAAATTTTTAAAGAATATTTTGTTATGGACCATTTTTTAAAGTCTTTATTGAATTTTTAAACAATATTGCTTCTGTTTTATGTTTTGGTGTTTTGGCTGTGAAGCATGTGGGATCTTAGCTTCCCTACCAGGGATTGAACCTGCACCCGCTGCATTGGAAGGTGAAGTCCTGACCGCTGAACAGCCAGGGAAGCCCCCTCTCTGTGTTTTGGAGTCCAGCGGCCTTGCATGGCAACCTGAGCAGACAAGAGTGTCAGGAGCCATGTGGGAAGAGAGGCCACGTGGAGCGGAGCTGAGGTGCCCCAGCACAGGCCTGAGAGGGAGGCCTCGTGGCTGAGATCCCAGCTGAAATCACCAGGCTGACGCCACAGGAAGCAGGAGATACCCCCAGCTGACCTACGGACCCTTAGAACTCGTAAAGCAGTTATTTCAAGCCACTAAGTTCTGGGCTGGTTTGTTACATGGCAGAGATAACGGAAACAGGTGGCCTTGTGGATGCTTGGGTTCCGTAAGTCCCTGGGACCTCTAACCCCCTCCAGAGCCCTGAGCCCTGGTTGCCATGGTTCCCAGGCAGATGGCGAGGGCTCCTCCTGTTTTCCTCATTTTAATGAAGGTGAGGGGAGTTGTATGGTTCCCCCACATCCCACTTCAAGGCATGCCTATCACAAGCTAACAGAGTTCCCATGATAAGAATGACAAGCTAAGAACTTGAACTCTGCAGTCAGACTCCTGGATTTAAGTCCAATCTCTACCAGTTTCTAGCTGTGTGACCTTGGGCAATTTACTTATTCTCTCTGTGCCTTGGTTTTTTCATCTTCATTTTATAGTGAGGTTAATACTCGTGCCTATCCCATAGAGTTCCTGTGAGGATTAAATGAGATAATATATATAAACTCTGAAAATAGTGCTTGACTCATTGTAAGCCCTCAATAAATATCATCTATTGTTTCAGTACTATTAGTATTACTAGGTTGCAGGGCTCTGAGCTGGATATTTCAGTGTTCTGGAGATGTATAGCTGACATCTAAACAGGAAAGTTATAATACAGAAGGATAAAAGTAAAAATAAGAATATGGTCATATCTGGGAGGGGTTTATTTTATCTTAGATTTAGGAAGTCTTCCTGAGGAAGGTGACAATTGAGCTGGGTTTTAAAAAGTTTTAAAGGAGTTTTCTGGCTGTATCGATTAAGTTTACACTTGGCCCTAAATGAAAACAAACACAAAAATAACAGTGACTTAAACATGATAGAAGCTTGTGTCTGACTCAAGTTGAAATCTGGTGGTGGGAGGCCCAGGGCTCATAAGTTTCTCCATGGTGAAAGGCACCCAGGTTCTTCCTATTTTCTTGTTCCACATGCTTGTCCTCAAGCCTTCACGTGACTCCTGGTACAAGGTGGCTGCCAGAGCTCCAGCAGCCGTGTTTTTAAGGACACTCCTGGAAGTTGTACAGTGCACTTAGAAGCCATTGTCAAGGCTCAATCCCATGGCCCAGCTAACTGCAAGGGAGGCTGAGAAACATGTTCTTTATTTTGGGTGGCCATATGCCCAGCTAGCTAACACTCGGGGGTTCCATTTCTAAGGAGGCTTGAGGAATAGACACTGGAGGTCACAACTGGCCAAGTTTGCCACATAGAGGACAGATGACAGGAAAGGACTCCCACTAGAAGGAACAGCATATGCAGAGGTCTGTGTACATGAAACATGTGGCTGGTTCTGCCGCCGCAAGATCTTCCAGGATCTTCCTCCTTCTCTCCTGAGGCTCTCACTGCTTCAACCTGGCTGCTTCCACGGACTTGCCTTTAGACCAGCTTCTCGCCAGGCAGACACGTCTCACTCCCAGCTCTCCTGTTGCTCTGGAGGCTCCCTCCTACCCAGTGCCTCCACGGGAGAAACTGCGATGCCCAGAGGAGCTTGTGGTCACTGAAGAGACAGAGTTGTGAGTGGTGGGGCCTCAGGGAGAAGGACCTGGGCCCAGACAGCTGGGCCGGGTGGCTGAAAGGGGCCCCAGGCCAGGGAATGCTGTAAACCAAGGCCAGGAGGTGGCTCTTAAGGCACTTAGGGGGCCGTTGAGGAGAGCTGTCCCTGCTGGTCCTGGGGGCCTGAGGCCTGATGGGCTGGGTGCTTGGGGGAGGAGAGCCTGTGGACCCCCTGGTCATGTCTCACAGAAGTGCTGGTCGCGGTAGACTGGGGCCATGGGGTCCGTGCTGTGGAAGAAGACTGGACGCCAGAGAGGATGGGATCTGGGAGTGGGGAAGGGGAAGCACGGGCCCTACCCTGAGCCCCCTCTGGGCCTGGAGGCAGAGTGGGAGATGTACCCAGCACAGGCCTTGGTGTGGAACTCCAGTTCTGCCCTGGACATGCTGGGTTACTAGAAGCCTCTGTTTCCCCATCTGTAAAGTGGCTGGCTGGCTGCTTCTCAAGGGCATGCTGAGGGTTCCAGATGATGGAAGGACCGGTGTGAGAGCTCAGGTGCTGCGCACAGTGCCTGTTACCATGGAGATTTCTGAACGAAGGACCTCTCACAGGCACAGGGTTTCAACAAAGCAGGATTTCCTGGTCTCCAGGACCCATTTGGAACCTTAGCTTCTCAGGCAGCCGCCTTGGACCACCTCTGCACCCGTGCCCTCAACTCCCAGCCTTTCATAGCCTCTGGCTCCAGAAAGCCTTGGGTCAAAGTCTGGAATGTAAACGTGAGCTGCAGCCCAGGCCTCACTACCTGGCCATATTCCAGGAGCCTGGAGACTCAGGCAGAGGAGACCTGGTGGCTAGAAAACCCCAGTGCTAGAGGGAATACTCACCCAGCGAGGACTCATCACTCACACGCCCACAGGGACTAGGACAGTGGCTTAGGGGGTGGCATGCAGTCTCTTTCATACTGGAGAGCATGTGCCTAATCAGCTCAAAGGAAGTGTTTTTATATACCCCCCTACTCAAAGCACTGGCCCTGAAAGGCAGGACTGAAGACTGGAGACTTTGTGATCTGGATTCCCAATCACCAGTGTCTGCTCTGTAATGTATTAGGGGATAGGGAGGCTTTTATTTTTTTTTACAAACCAATAAAATCAGCCCGGCGTGGAAGAGAGCAGTGCCCATCTGCTTTGCTTCTGTGATGGAGGTGGGGTGAGAGTCCTGGGTCTGACCAGGGGGGAGGAACCCAGAACAGGCAAGAGATGACCGTTGTTCTCTTTGCCTGGTGTTGTCCCCTGGCGGGAAGCTGCTCCCCATCATCATCGGCCCCAGGTTTCCTACAGGATTGGCCATATTGACTCTCCCCAGGTGGGGATAACCTGACCCAGGCTGAGCCAATCTCTGATTTGTGCAAAGAATTTGGAATCAGAACCAAAAGACTTCAGCTGAGGCTGGCTGTCTTCGCATCTAGAGGCCAGGAGCTATTGACTGCTGGGCTTTCTGCTACTGGTTGGAATGGTGGACAGAGCCAGGGGCTTCAAGGAAGACGAAGGGACAGAGGAGAGCAGCAAGGTAAGAGGAGGGGAGCCCTGCTGGGCTGGAGCCCTGATGGCACCCTTTCCTGAGACCCACTGGGTCCTGGTTGAGGATGCCAGAAGGTACCCCAGGCACCTTTCTGTAACTTCCACGCCCCTCCCCCAATATCTTCCTTTTCTTGTTGTAGCTAGTTGTATTTTTTTAATATTTATTTTAATTCTGGCTGCTCTGGGTCTTTGTTGCTGCATGCGGGCCTTTCTCTAGTTGCGGCAAGTGGGGGCTACTCTGCAGTTGCTGTGCGCGGGCTTCTCATTGTGGTGGCCGCTCTTGTTGCAGAGCATGGGTTCTAAAGCTCAGAACCCATGGTGTGAGTTGCAGCTCATGGGCTTAGTTGCCCTGTAGTATGTGGAATCTTCCCAGACCAGGGATTGAACCTGTGTCCTCTCCATTGGCAGGTGGATTCTAACCACTGGACCCACCAGGGAAATCCTTGCTAGCTACAGGACTTGCTAGTTTAGGCAAGTTTGTGCTGCTACTAAAATAATCCCAACTGATATGAAGAAAAGCACAATAAGACCTATTTTTCCATGACTGCCACTTACTGAGCCAGCTGCGTTGTTTCACTGTGTCCTTATAATGACTTTATATGGTAGGTAATGTATTGTTTCCATTTGGCAGATGAGAACATTGAGGCCCAGAGAGGCTCAGCAATGTGTCCAGGGTCACACAGCTGACAGGAATGAATCTGGGCTGGCTGATTCTAGAGGCTGAGTAGGAGTCTTCCTGTGCACTTCCCTTCGCTGCTAGAAGGGGTTGCAATCAAAAGCCACTGGCCTGGGGGTTCTGTTGAGCCTTGTACGGAGCCTGTGATTCTCTGCTCCACTAAGTAGGTTTGTACATCTTGAAAAACAGTCAAGCTGGTGGGGGTTTAAATTTTCAGTACTGGGCTAGAGGTGGCCTCCTGAGGGAACTCAGCCAGGGCCTGGCCGAGCCCCCAGTCTAGGCTGGATGAGGATGCTGCCATCATGTCCTGCCACGGCTTTGAGCCCCACCTCTGAGTCACGGGCTGACCAGCCTCGGGCAGATGGTCCCCCCCCCGCAAGACCTAAGTCACCCCCTCTAGGAGGCCTTTTCCTGTGGCTCTAATCGTCTTCTGTTCTCCCTGATACTCATTTTGTCATGGCCCCCACTCAGAACCCTTGGCTGGGTTCCTCTGCCGAAGACTCATGCAGGACAAAGCTGATACCTGGGATAAGCTCGGCCCCTGCCCTCACCCCAGGTGGGGAAGGGGGTGGTGCTTGTCCTTGGAGACAGAGAGAGAAGACCCAGCACTGCCTGGGCTGTGAGAACCCAGTAAATCCTGGAAGAAATAGCACTTGGCAGCTCCTTCAGGAGACTCAGGGAGCACTCTCAGGGATGGGCCTGGCTGGGTGCAGACAGGCGGAGAGAGACAGAGACCAGCTGTCCCTTCCCTTAAAAAAATATTGAAAATCTGCTCATTTGAATTCTATGTATGTATAGTTTTCAAAGTTAAGTGAGATCACATGATGTATTTTATATCCATCTATCTATATCTATCTATCCGTAGGTAACAGATATCCTTCCAAATGAACAGTCACTGGACCACCAGGGAAGTTCCCTAGATAAAGAATTCTAAGTAAAAGGAAAGGCATCCTCACTTAAGTCCAGAGCAGAAAAGGCTCATGGTCCAGCCCATGACTGTTTTCCATGTTTGCCCAGGTAGAGTGGAGCCCAAGGGCAGTGGTGGAGGAGCTAGTGCCTGTTGCCTCTGGGCTTTCCTCTGTCTGGAGTCCCTTTGCCGGAGGTGAATTTACCCAGAGCTAAAGGAATATCAGCTTCAGAGCCCCTCACTCACAGCAGCCCTTCCAAGACTCTGTAACCAACGCTCAAGTCACTCAGTCATGTCTGACTCTTTTGTGACACCATGGACTGTAGCCTGCCAGGCTCCTCTTTCCATGGGATTTCCCAGGCAAGAAGACTGGAATGGAATACTGGAGCCATTTCCTCCTCCAGGGGATCCTCCCCACCCAGGGATTGAACCCAGGCCTCCTGTGTCTCCAGCATTGCAGGCAGATTCTTTACCACGGAGCCATCGGGAAAGCCCTCTGTAACCAATACTATATTCCTAATTTGGTATTCTTATTCTTCAAACAGCCCTTGAGCTGTAGAAGCCTCAGGCCCTCACACCTGAACCCTCTCGACTCCAGCTCAGCTCTTTCCCTATGGATTTTAGTCACCTTGAGTCCCCAGCACCCAGCCTGCTCCTGGCCAATCATGCAGAACAGGTTGTGGAGTGAATCAATGAGGAAAGCAGAGGAACGGAACTTGTCCAAGGTCACTCTGAGGTCAGTAACAGAGCTGAGACCAGAGCCCGGGTCTCTACTCCCCGTGTGCAGGGCCCTGCCCACCTCACCGGGTGACACCTTGGCCTGAGTTTTGCCCTCATGACATCCAGGAGGTGCTGGGAGCATAAACAGGGTTGTGCTGTGACCTTGAGTGACTGGAAGGAGACCCAGCTGAGGGAAGACACCCAGGCTGCCCAGTGCATGGAGCTGCAAGGCTGGCATCTGTGTTCCTGACCCTCTGCCCGCTGTCCTCTTAGGGTCCTTGTAGCCAAGCATCCTGAGAGCCACCCTCTGGGCAAGCCCATCCCCCGAGTCCTCTCCCTCTCCAGGTCCTAAAAGCCATGTTGAGTTTCTGTCACTTCTGGGGCATCCTTGAGGGGGCTGCTGACAGGCCGAACAGATGATAAACATAGCCACATGTGTTCCCTACTCAGATTGTATGGTGTTGAATGAAAACAGCAGCTTAGACAACAAGATGATCCCCTTTTGGGGAAAATAAGTCCATATTGATATGTGTGTATTCACGTGAGTGCAAATCTAGAAAAACACCCACAAAGTTAACAAAAGTGATCTCCAGGTAGCAGAATCCTAGTGGGTTTTTTCTGAATTTTAGCTTTTCTGTGGTTTCTAATTTTTCTATCATCATCAGGTATTACTTGTGGAGAGGCAGCATAGTGCAGTGTTTAAGAGTCAAATAGGGCTTGCATCCTAGCCCTCGCTCATTTTTAGCTGTGTGTGTGTGTGGGAGAGATGGAGGTAGGTCACTTGACATCTTGAGCTTTAGGCTATTCATCTACACGATGAAGTGGAATTGAACATTAAGCGCTTGACTTATTACAGTGGAAAAACCTGGTGGACCCCAGCAGTGATAGAATTTAATACCACCAGTAACGGGGCAAACCCACCTGAGAAGCACACAGCACCGAGGTTCCTGGATCCAGTCTTGAGGAAACGTCAGACACATCAAATTGTGTGACATGCAGCAAGGCACCTGAACTGGATTTTCAAAACGTGCCAGTTGGATGAAAGAAGGGAAGAAAGAAAAAGTCTGGAAAACTATTCTAGATTAAAGGGGATGAGAAAGGTGATCCTTGATTGGGTTGTGAGTAGGATGGGGACGCTACGAAGGGCATTATTGAGACAGTTGAACAAATTTGCATATAGAGAGGACATTAGATGATAGTATAACAATGTTAAATTTCCTGAGTGTCATCACTGTATAAGGATGTTACAGGGAAACATCCTTATTCAAAAGAGAGATTTGCTGAAATACTTAGAGGAAGAATACCATGATGAATATACCATGCTGTCTGTAACTAACTCTTCAATGGTTCAGAGATAAAGTCTGTGTAGCAAAACTGAATTAAATATAATGCTCAGCACTGGGTGGATCTCAGTCCTGACAAGCCACTACTCCATCTTGCCTAGGGTTGCCTCTCCAATCCCTCCCCTGAGCCCCCTTTCTCCTACCCCTCCCCATAGGGGAGGCTCTGGGAGAACAACAGGAGTCAGGAAACAGCCATCTCCCTGAGATTCAAGCCTTCTCCAGACTCACGCTCCTAACAGCCTCTGCCCACTCGCCCTGGGCCCTCCTTATTACAGACACACATGGGTTATCTTCCTCCTCCAATCTGCTTGCATAGTTCTCTTGGCTTAGAAAGCCATCCTGCCCTTTCCAGTCAGTAAAATCCCACTTATCCTTTAAAGAATGCCCACACATGTGCTCAAAGGCCTACCTCTCTCCCAGCCCAAGAAAGAAGCATGGTTTCCTGGAATGGCTCTTGGGCTGTTATCCCACTCTGTGATGCTAAGGTCGGTTGATCACCTCCATGAGCCTGGGAGCTCCAATTCACAGGGAACAGGTTGCAATCACCCGTGTCTGTAACATATCCTGAGCCATAGTAGACAATCTGCATGTGTTTATTGCCCAAGGGTTAGGTGCCAGTATGAATCTATGAATCGGGTGCTATTTGGAGAGGGAGAGGGAGAGAGGGAGAGGGAGAGAGGGAGAGGGAGAGGCTGCATGGGGTCTTAGAGCACATGGGATCTTTAGTTGTGGCATGCAGGATATTTTTTAGTTGCGGCATGTGGGAACTTTGATCTTTGTTGTGACACGTGAACTCTTAATTGCAGCTTGTGGGATCTAGTTCCCTGGTCAAAGACCAAACCTCGGCCCTCTGCATTGGGAGTGTGGAGTCTTAGTCACTGGATGACCAGGGAAGCCCCCTTGGAGACTAGTTAAAAATACACATTGGTATGTTCAAGTAATAGAATACTTATGCAGGTATCAAAAGAATGACTTGGATTGGTATGGAATAATTCCAGATGTAACAGGAAGTGAATGCAGTGAACTACTTCTTATTCGTGTAAGAATAAAAAGCATGTAAGAATAAAAGCGTGTGTCCTTGTAGTAGCAAAGATTGCCTCAGGAAGAGGGGAAGCGGGGCTGGGAGGATGGGGAGGGAGGGAGAGTTCTTGAGTTTGTGCCTTGCATATGTGAACCTAGGTGTAACAAATTACATGATTTAGATTTATAGTAGAGCACGCTCTGTCTGAGGGAGCCTGAGAAAATCCTAGGAGTTGGGTGCTGAGGAAAAAGAGAAGCAGGTGGGCGTTGCCCCTGGGTGGAGGAGGCGTCTGGTCTCTTGCTTGTGGCTCTTGCTAGAGGACCCAGACTGTGAGCTGCATGGCAGCAGAGAAGGGCAGTAGCCTCCCAGAATCCTCAGCGCCACAGGCATCTCTCACATACTGGAGTCCCGTCCTCTGGGCCCTGCAGCGTCTCGTGCCACCCTCTTCCACAGAAATGCCCTGCCTCCACTTTTCGCATGCAGAGTCATACTCAGCCCTCAGGGCCCTACCCAGTGCCTGTCTCTGCCAGTGATCCTCTTACCCCCATATCAGAGGCCTCCTTCTTGCCATCTTGCTCACCAAGGCCCCTTTGCTCCAAAGGCCTCAGGGCTGAGTGGGCCCAAGTAGGAGAGCAGGAGAAGGAGGGGAGGGTGTTTAGAGGATTCTGGCCCCACTGGCCTTTCTCGGGCCCAAGACCACCTGCTGCCCAAGCCCTTTGCTCGTTCCTGTGTTGGGCAAAGGACTGCCTACTCCAAGCCCATGCTCCCCTTTCATTACCTGAGGAGCAGTGAGAATGTCATGCCTCCTGGGACCCCTTTGCACAGGGAAGGGATTGGAACTTGGGTATCACAGGATGCATGGTTAAAGGAATGTGCTTCCTTGGTGGCTCAGTGGTAAAGAATCCACCTGCAATGCAGGAGCTGCAGGAGATGCCGGTTCGATCTCTGGGTCTGGAATATCCCCTGGAGAAGAGAATGGCTACCCACTCCAGTATCCTTGCCTGGAGAATTCCATGGACAGAGGAGCCTGGTGGGCTACAGTCCATGGGGTTGCTGAGAGTCGGATATGATTGAAGTGACTTATCGTGTAAGCACATGTTTAAAAGAAAGTTATTCTACCATTTGTTAAAATGGTTAAAACAATAAGGAAGGAAGGCTTTATTCAGGACTATTGCGATAGATGTTAAGACTTCACAATAGCAGGGAGAGATCAGGCTCAACTGTAGATACAGCAAACACAGCGAGGCTTAGAGCCAACAAGAGGATGAGGGGTCAGTGGATGGAAAATGACTAAGAGGAGCCATCAAGGGTAGGGGCGATTCTTACTAAACCAACTTAACAGGACACCTGCTTAAAGCAGGCAAGGTGGTCAGGTATCGAGGGTGGGGGATTCTCCACCCTCCCCCTGGGCGGGGCAAGCCAAAGACAAGACCCAAAGACAAGACCTACTTGAAAAGAGGAGCCTGTCTGAAGTTTGATCAAGGAGAGAGTGTTTGTCACATGTTATAAGATCTTGGGAAAATTCCCCTTTTTATAGTGAGGAAACAGAGGAGGCTCAGAGCAGTCATTTGGGCATTCTGCTTTAGTTTACCTTCCCCCGCCCCGCCAGAGGCTCAGCCCCGAGACTCCTGCTGCCTCTGCCCCTGGCCCGCACGCTGTGGGTGAAAGGGCCTGGGCTCCAGCCCCACTGTGACTGCTGACTCAGTGCTGTGTAACCCTGGTTTAGTCTGGCCCATCTCTGGGCCTCTCAGTGTGACCCAAGAACAAAGCCACCAGAGTCCTCTGGCCAAGCCCTGGGAGCTCAGGGGAGCCGGGTGGTCCGGGACTGGGCTGGGCAAGGCAGTAATTAGCTGAGAGCTCCTCTGGAATGTTAAGTACCCAGCCCTGGAATGCAGCTCCTGCCGGCTGCAAATACCCCCCACCATCAGATAGGCCCCATAGTGAAGATAAAAATCAGGGTCGTCAGGCACACCACCCCACCACCACCAGGCACGCTTCTCAGGCTTCTCCCAGGGTTGGGGTTCCCTCCATCTTGGGGCTTGCTTGGAACAAGTCTTTGCAGATGTGTTGCTGTTCAGTCATTCAGTTGTGTCCGATTCTTTGAGATCCCGTAGACTGCAGCACACCTTCTTTTCACTATCACTCGGAGTTTGCTCAAACTCATGTCCATCAAGCTGGTGATGCCATCCAGCCGTCTCATCCTCTGTCATCCCCTTCTCCTTCCCTCAATCTTTCCCAGCATCAGGGTCTTTTCTAGTGAGTCAGCTCTTCACATCAGGTGGCCAAAGTATTGGAGCTTCAGCGTCAGTCCTTGCAATGAATATTCAGGGTTGATTTCTTTGGATTGACTGGTTTGATCTCCTTGCTGTCCAAGGGACTCTTAGATGTGGTAGGGGCTTCTAAGATGACCCCTGCCTCCTGGTACTAATGCCCCTGTAAAATCCCCTCTCCTTCCATGTGGGCTAGCCACAGGGAAGGCTTCTGACAAACCAAAGGCAGCAAAGTGATGGAACATCACTTCTGATATGAGGTTACAAAAGGATCACGCCTTTCATCTGAGACACACTTTTGCTCTCTCTGTGGGAAGCCAGTTGCCATGTTGTGAGCTGCCCAACAGAGAGGCCCATGCAGCTGGGCTCTGGTCAATAGCCAGAGGGACGAGCAAGGCCAGCAAGGAACTGAGGTCTGCAGTCCAGCTACACATGAGGCGCCAACTCCGCCAACAAGCCCATCAGTGAGCTTGGTTGCAGACGCATTCCCCAGGTGAGCTCAGATGACTGCAGCCTGTGAGGAACCAGGAGGCAGAGGGCCAGCTAGACTCGGCCCAGGCTCCTGACCCACAGAAACTGGCTTGCCCAAGGGTCACAGACCCTTGGGACTGCCAGGTCCAGGATTAGAACCAAGGTTTTCCAACTCTCAGCCCCGTGTGCTGGGCCCTAGGCCAGTGGTTCTCAAACTTTAGTTTGCCTCAGAATCATCTGGAGGGCTTGTGAAAACCCAGACAGCTGGACCCTACTCTGAGTTTCTGGTTCTGTAGGCCTGGGTGGGGCCGAGAATGTGAATTTCTGACAAGTTTCAAGTGGTGCTGATATGGCTGGTGGAGGGCCACACTTTGAGAACCAGTGCTTTAGCGTGTCTCCCACATCACTCTCCTGATGGGTCCCCATAAGCATAGACCAAGGGCAGTTTGCCACATCCTGAGTGCCTATCTGGGCCCCATTTCTTCTGAGGGAGTGGGGTGTGGGTTGAAAGAACCACAGAGGGCCGTGCCCTCTCTTGTTCATCTTTGCAGCTATTTCTGACCCGTAACACCCATAGATGCATATGACATTCCAGGATTTTATAAGGTAACATTTTTGGAAAAAGGTAATTTCTTTTTATAAAAACCATACCAAAAGTATTTTATTTTGTTCGGGAATAGTTGTGTTAAGGAAACTACCAGTAGGATGTCGATAGGAAGTGAGATCGTTCTCTCAGCTGTAATGTTTTCTGTTTCCATGTTTTGCCACTAGGGGCTGATTTTATCCATTACTGTATTTTATCTTTGGGGCACTAAAGTTTCTATCTACCTATCATCTTTATTTGATTTTAAAATACTTATTTATTTGGCTGCACCAGACCTTTGTTGTGGTATGTGGGATCAGGTCCCGTCCATTGAGAGTGCAGAGTATTAGCCACTGGACCACCAGGGACGTCCCTAGAATGTCTATCTTGAAAGCTGATGCCTTGAATATTAGCTAATTGGTGGATCTGTTTTTATAGATATACATTCATATGTGGATGTGGATTCAAATACAGATACAGCTGCAGAGATACAGATACAGATGAAGATGTAGCAGTGATGTTCCCTAAGGGGAAAGGACATGCTCCCTCCCTCCTTCCCCCTCCACCCAAGTTGCAGGGGGAGCCAACTTGGACACATCAACATATCAGAGCAGCAAGGTGGAAGGGGCCTGGGTGCCTGGGCAAGCTCATGGACTAGTATCACCATTCCAGTCCTAGACAATCTACCCCTAGGTCATCATAGGAGAGAGAAGTCAACTGTATTCTGCCATGGCTCTCATCCATCACACGCACATGTCCCCCAGCAGACTACAAGCTCCTTAAGAGTAGGGCCAGAGATTCCCTCTTTTGTCCCACAGCTCCCAGAACAGGGCCTAACACATTTCTGCTCTGGTTCTGCCCCTTAGTAGCAGGTGACCCAGGGCAAATGACTTCCCTGGCCTCCTTCCTCTTCTACAAAATGGCTAAATAACATTCTCATAAGATTCTCATCAAGCTTAGTGAGATGATGTGCATGAAACACTTAGCCCTGTACACCTAATAGGAGATAAATAAATGGTGGATATTATCAGCTATGTGTTCAGAAATCACATCATCCCCTCCCACCCTGTTTTTAAAAAATATTAATTTTTATTTCTGTATTTGGCTGTGCTCAGTCTTAGTTGCAGCATGTGAACTCTTAGTTGCAGCATGTAGGGTCTAGTTCCCTGACCAGGGATTGGTCCTCAGCCCCCTGCTTTGGGAACACAGAGTCTTAGCCATTGGTCCACCAGGGAAGTCCCCTCCCACCCTTCTTTGCTCCCCTCCCAAACCATTGCTCCCAACTTCCCTTAAGGTAACATCTAACCCTCCTACCATGGCCCCTAAGACCCTTTATGATCTAATCCTGACCACCTCTCTAGTCTTCTCACACATATCGTGAACTCTACAGCCAGACAGAGTTGCTCTGGCATCCTGTCTTTTCCAGGGACTTGTCCTAAAGGTCAGAGTGAAAGGTGTGAGATGTGCTAAGTACAAATGACCCTGGAAAATTCCTTAAATGCCCATAGGTACAGTCATCCGATCCCATCACTTCATGGGAAATAGATGGGGAAAGAGTGTCAGATTTTATTTTTTGGGGCTCCAAAATCACTGCAGATGGTGACTGTAGCCATGAAATTAAAAGACGCTTACTCCTTGAAAGGAAAGTTATGACCAACCTAGATAGCATATTCAAAAGCAGAGACATTACTTTGCCAACAAAGGTTCATCTAGTCAAGGCTATGGTTTTTCCTGTGGTCATGTATGGATGTGAGAGTTGGACTGTGAAGAAGGCTGAGTGCCGAAGAATTGATGCTTTTGAACTGTGGTGTTGGAGAAGACTCTGGAGAGTCCCTTGGACTGCAAGGAGATCCAGTCAGTCCATTCTGAAGGAAATCAGCCCTGGGATTTCTTTGGAAGGAATGATGCTGAAGCTGAAACTCCAGTACTTTGGCCACCTCATGCGAAGAGCTGACTCATTGGAAAAGACTCTGATGCTGGGAGGGATTGAGGGCAGAAGGAGAAGGGGACGACAGAGGCTGGATGGCATCACTGACTCGATGGACATGAGCCTGAGTGAACTCCGGGAGTTGGTGATGGACAGGGAGGCCTGGCGTGCTGCGATTCATGGGGTCGCAAAGAGTCGGACACGACTGAGCGACTGAACTGAACTGAACAGTATCCAGACCTAGAACTTCTCAGTGAGAAAAGCCCAAAACAGGTTTCCTCCAGTGTAGGGAAAGGTGGCTTTATCTTCAGTTGAGCATCAGATAACATAGCTGGCTTATGTTTATGGGCCTCATGAGACCCAAAATATGTGTCTTTCATTAGTTTCACATTCAAAATGAAACATTCATTGATTCTCCTTCTGTACTCCCAGTTCTTATAACATGCACTGCCTCTTACCTCCAAGCCTTTGGACATGCTGTTCCTTCCACCACCCTACCCTTCCTGTCACCAGCTCCACTTGGCCTGGCCAATCCTCATTCCTCTTTCAAACCTCTATGCAAGTGCCACTCCCTCAGGGAAGCCTTCCCTAACTACCCACCCCCCTCCTCTCTGGGCAAGCAGAATACCCTGAAACTCCTCTGTTCTGTGCAGCATGCCTCCCACTATACAGTCAGCCCTCCTCCTATCTGTGGCGTCTCCATCTGCAATTCAATCAACCCTGGATGGAAAGTATTTGGGAAGAAAAATCCAGAAAGTTCTAAAAAACAAAACTTGAATTTGCTGCTGGCTGGGCAACTATTTACATAGTATTTACATTATATTTACAACTATTTACATGTCATTTACTCAGCATTGTATTAGGTACTATAATCTAGACATGACTTAAAGTATACAGGAGAATGGAGGAGGAAATGGCAACCGGCTCCAGTATTCTTGCCTGGGAAATCCCATGGACAGAGGAGCCTGGCTGGCTACAGTCCATGGGGTGGCAAAAGAGACAGGACTTAATGACTAAACAACAATACCGGAAGATTCCGGTTTGTTACATGTAAATACTATCCTACCTTAAATAAGGCACTTAAGCACCTCTGGATTTCTGTAACAGCGGGGATTCTGGAACCCATGGCCCCGGCCTCCCCACGGGTGCGATGATTGTACATTTCTGCATGACGGCTTGTGGGTCTTTCCTACCAAGTTCTTCCTTCTCTTCTGTTTAATGCTAGGTCCCCGGCGCCTAGCACAGAAATTGGCGGACAAGGGGTGCCCACTACGCGCTCATGGAATGAGCTGGCCCATGAGGGAACTGTGGCCATGGTGAGGGATTCCTTTGCCTGCATCCGCCAGCATCCTGGGGAGGGCAGGAAGGGGGCAGGGAGCGCTGCGGGGGCCTCTCCGCCCCGTCGTCCTCCCAGACCCTTTCCCTGCCCAACAGGGCGCCACTGGCCTGTCCCACACCCTCTCTGCCGCCTGCCCAGTGACCTAATTATTGTTTTTTCTTCCAGCCCCGCGGAGGGGAAAACAGAAATTCCTGGTGGATGACACAGGCCCGGCGGCCGCCTGAGAGCCGAGCACGGGACCGGCTGGGCCGGCTTCGCCCGCCCTGAACCCGCCGCCCGCCCCGCCACCAGGGCCGCGGGAACCCGTCATCAGCCTAAGTACAGAGCGGGCGGCGGGGCGGGCGGCCGGGAAATTGCCGGTTCCCGCTGACCCGCGGGGCCTGCGGGCGCCCGGAGTCTGGGGGCCCGGGGCGGGCAGGCAGGGGGAGCCTGGGGGGCACGAGTGAGCATCCCGGCTGGGCTGGCGCGTCCTCACCGTCCGCCACCCGGCCGGCCCCGGGAAGGGGAAGGATGGGGATCGCAGGGGCTGCGCTCGGGCCCCAGGGGGTGGCGGGAGGCGCCGGCGCGGGGGCGGGAGGGGAGGAATTCGGGCGGCTAGGCCCTGGGTGCGGCCCCGGCGCGAGGCCAGGGCCCCGTGGCGCACAGCGCAACCCAGAGTGTGCGCTTGTGTGTGGGGGCGGGGTGTTACCACCCCTTCCCTTTCTGGTCGCTAACCCCAACTCTTACAAGGAACACTGGGCTCGCGGCCAGACTCATGGGGTCGTGCATTCCCACCCCGATGGACTGCTTCATTTGCCGTGTGTCATCTGTGGGCCCTTGATGCTGGAGGGAGCCTCAGTTCCCCCATCTGTGAAATGGGTTAACAACTAGGGATGGCTGTGAGGTGCGCGGTTCCACCCTCTTCTCTCCGCGTAGCAGATATGAGCTGCTCCACTGTCTTTCGATTATTAGGGGACAAGGCACTCGGTCTCTCAGAGCCTTCCCTCAACTAATAGGAATTGAACTCCTACCCTGGGCCAAGTGTGTCTTAGGCTTTGGGGTTATAGTGATGAGTAAGAGGGATAAAATCTTACATTCTCAGTGGAGACAAACAACAAGTAAATAATACATGGATATTCACATCAGATAAGGTAATCCTTCAGGTGGTGACAGGTGCTACTATAATGGGCTTCAGAGAGTAAGAAGAATGGTTCTGTTTAGGCTCAGTGGTCCTAGAACGAATGTCTTCGTGTGCAAGTGCCCTTTGAGCTGAGATCTGAGTGAAGAGGGAGGCACTTATCTAGGGGAAGGCTTTTTGGATAAAGCAAACAGCAGGTGCAAAGGCCCAGACTCCCCTACTCGCTCCTTGTTGGCAGAATCCACCTCTCAGGTTCCTGGGCTCCCGAAGCATAAAATCACTCCCTTTTTGTCCCTCAGTCCGCAGGCAGGAAGCATAAAGAACAGATCTGGAGTCCAACAGATCTAGTTTTAAATCCTGGCCCCACTACTCACAGCTGTGTGACTTTACATAAGTCACTTAACCTCTCTGAGCGGTAGTTCTTCCATCTGTCAAATGAGGAAAAAAATGATGTGTTCTTTACAGGCTTGTATGTGGGGTCAGTGAGGTAACCCTGACATGTGGCAAGCCCAGACTTGGGCGTACCTATGTGCTTGAATGAATGATCTGTGGGATCCCTAGAAAAACCTCAGTTTTCTTCATCTGAAAATTGGGTCTTTCTCTGACTTGGGCTGGTCTTTTCTTGGTCTTGGTGGTAATGGGGAGATGTGGTAAAACTGTGAACGACGTGGGCAAACTCTTGGGGACAGTGCCTAGCTGTGGTCTGGTGTTGGTCACCTTCTGAGACTCAGAGCCTTATTTGCAGAGAGAGAAGCCACCCACAGCTCCCCCACCCATATTATCCAAAGCCTACCCAGGCCTTGGATATTCAGTGGGGTTCAGAGAGGAAACCTCCAACAAGTCTAGGTCAGAGCAAAGCTATGGCATTGGCAAAGTTTGTATTTGATGTCATCACCCTCTTCCTGTGGCTCCCTCTCCCTATATCCCTGTATAAATTTGTCCTTCCTTTGGGAAGAACAGAAGCTCAGTCATACCTGAGGGAAGATTTCAGTCTTTGGAGATCGTTCTGCTACATTCTCTTATTTGACATGTGGGAATCTGAAGCCCAGAGGGGGCAAGAGCTGGCTAGAGAACACAGCAGTCCTGAGGTATGAGAACTCATACCAGCAGACGTTTGATCCAGAGTTGTTTTCTTCACTGTACATCATGGACAAATTCCACCCCTTTTACAGAAGGAAGAAACTGAGGCCCAGGGTGGTGATATGCATTAGCAGAGGCTTCCCAGACCAGCAAGGGGCAGTGAGGAATGGAGAATGTATTCCAGGCAGGGGTGGAAGGAGGTGGGAATTTTCGTGGACCCATCACATCATTCCCAGGCCCATCTGTTTTGAAGATAATCTTTCAGACTCCCTAAGGGAAAAGTCATTTGGGGAGATCTGTGGCCATTGCTTCCTCTTCTTACCCAGGAATCCTAAATTCCCTATCTTGAAGGGTCAGTCCAGCAGGTACCCAGGTGCACACTGGTACCCTTGTCCTTCCGGCTCCACCGAGAGCCAGCTGTGATGGCTGAGTCCCACAGTGCCTGGAGGCAACCATGGTCAGCGTGGGCATCACCGCACCCTGCCCAGTGGCTCTTGACTGCTGTTGTGGCCCGTGGGAGCTTTATCTCAGAACGTAAACACGGCAGCTGGCTCTGACAACGAGCCCCTCCTGGCCTGCGGTTTTGCCACCAGCTGCTCCAAGTGGTTGCTTTTCATTCCTTCGTTCATTCGCTCAGGGCCTATCAAGTGCCGGCCTCTGCTCTGCATAGTCAAGGTAGAACAGTAAACGAGACTGTGACTCTTGGGCCTCTGGAGGTCACATTCTAGGGTAGGGGACAGGCAATTCACAAATGTGCACAAAAATATTAGGGCAGATGGAGGTGAAAGGTGAGGGGTCAGTGAGGGATGGGGTGCTCTTTTTGATTGGGAAATGAAGCAGAGGCCCCAAAGACGTGGGGGAGGTGCCACGTGGCTGTCCGAGGCAGGAGCAGTTCTGAAGGTGGGAGCTGAAGGCGGGAAGGCCAGTGAGGCAGGAGCCCGGCTGGCATTCTCAGGGCACATCAAGGAAGGCAGTGTGGCTGGAGTGAGTGGGGTTGGGGAAGGGTGAGGGGACCGGACTGCATTCTTTCTGGCTCTGAGTTGCCGCATTTCTTCTGTGTCTGTCTGGAATTGCAGCTGTGCCCTCCCAGCGCAGCCCGGACATCCCAGGAGCTGATTACAGAGCAGGCTGTCTGAGCTGCCCCTTTGCTTCCCCTCTCTTTTGGCTCTCTCCACCCTTGCACCCCCTTCACCTGTTCTACAAAGCAGGATTAAAAGGAGTTTGGAGTCTGAAATCTCTGGATTCCAGACTAGGCTCCATGACTTAGTGATTGTGTGAGCCTGGTGAGTGAGTTAAACTCTCTGAACCTTGGCTTCTGTGTCTGTAAAATGGTCCTAAACATACACACTGCCTAAATAGCTATGAAAGCTAAGTGTTCACCCACCCCCTGACCCAGTGGGGGTGCTCCTTGGTACTGTGCCACCAAGAGAGGTGAATGTGCCTGCCCAAAAGGCACAGGGCAGGGTGATCCTGGGAGCTGGTTACAATAGCCCTGAAATGGAATCAACTCTGGCGTCCATCAGCAGAAGGAAGGACAGCGACATAAAGAAACCATGGACAGACAGATGCAGCAATATGAACGATACTGACATGCTGTTGAGTGAAAGAAGCCAGGTGTAAAGAGTAAGTTATTCCATTAGTAAGAAGTTCAAGGACAGGTAAAGCTGATCTATGGTGAGAGAGGCTGTCATAGTGGTTGTCTTTGGGGGTTGTGGACTGAAAGGGGGCTTGAGGGGAACCTCCGGCGTGTTGGAACTTGTTTGTCTTGGTCTGGTTGTCACATAGGTTTTTGTTTTGGGGGCCGCCTTGGGTCTCCATGACTGCGTGCGGGCTTTCTCTAGTTGCAGCCAGCAGAGGCTACTCGCTGGCTGTGGCGCTAGGGCTTCTCGCTATGGTTGGGGCAGAGCATGGGTTCTGGGAGCCCTGGCTTCCGCAGTTGTGGCGTACGGGCTTCGTTGCCCTGTGGCACGTGGGATCTTTGCGGCCCAGGGATTGAACCGGTGTCCTGTGCGTTGGCAGGTAGATTCTTAACCACTGGACTACCAGGGAAGTCCCATCATGTGGGTTTATATGCATGTCAAAGTTCATTGAACTTGAGCTCCATGAACGACTTGAGATTCATGTGTGTCGTCCTATGTATATTTCAATTAAAAGGTAAAAAGTATACCACCTGGAAAGCTGGTGAAGAGTAAAGGAGATGGAGAATGTAGTTGTGCCTGTATCAGAACTGGCACCTGGGGACATTCTCTGCTTCCCAGCACCACTCTGACAGGCAAGGACTGCCTTCCAGCACTGACGTTCTGCTGTGGTGGGGGTGGTGGTCAGTTGCTTGTGTCCAGCTCTTTGCAACCCTATGGACCATAGCCAGCCAGGCTTCTCTGTTCGTGGGAGTTCCCCAGCAAGAACACTGGAGTGGGTTGCCATGCCCTCCTCTAGGGGATCTTCCTGGCCTAGGGATTGAACCCACATCTTCTGCATTGGCAGGTGGATTCTTTACGGATGAGGCACTGGGGAAGCCTGATGTCCTGCCATAGACCAAGCCTTAGCTAGGATCAGATGATGCTGTTAGAAATGAGGGATGAAAGGGGACTGGGTCTTTTTTTCTCATAGATTTGCTTCATCTTAAATGTGGTAATTCACTGTGGTGCTCAGATTCCCCAGCCTGGTGTGCAACGAGGACCCTGAAGTGGGGAGCACTCGGCTTTCCTGGTGGGGGGCCAGTGAGATGGCATTGAGAGTGACGCTTCTATGTGTAGATGGGCAAGTTTCCTCAGAGAGAGCCTTGAGGACCCCAGGCCCACCGTGCAGTGGAGGGGCAGAGCCCCACTCCCACCTCTCATTGACCCGCATCCAAAATGCCCCAGGACCAACTGGCTGGAGACCGCTGTGCCACTTCAGCCTGTTCCAAAGTCACTGTCCCGGTCCCAGAGAGGGGAGTGGTGTCTCCAAAGCGCACAGGAAGTTTGCAGCAGAGCAATCAAGGCCGTGGGTGGGTGGGAGAATGAGAGGCTCAGGGCTTGGGTTGCCAGCCAAGCTTTTCCCTTATGCCCAAGGGGGCATGGCTGGGGGTTGTGTTCCCCTTGATCTGAAGAGGGAGGGCAGCCATAGTTGTAACCAGGGAAATACCTGACATGACAGGGGCTTCTCTGCCAGGTACTGTGGAGGGTGAACCCAGCCCTTCAGCTCTCTGAGCTCCTCCAGGACAGGAGCTAGGGCTGTCTCGTTCACTGCTGGGCCCCGGTGCCTGGCACACACGTGAGACAGTAGATGTTTGAGGGAAGAATAAATGAATGCGTGAGGAAAGACTGCCAAAGCAGGCATGTTGATGCCAGGGAGGGAAGGGCTCATTCTGGTGCACAGGGATGTGAGTGTGTGTGTGTATAGGGAGGGGGTGATGCAGGAAAGGTGTGTGTGTTGGGGAGGGGGTGATGCAGGGAGGGTGTGTATATGTGTCTGTGTGTGTGTGTGTGTAGGGAGGGGGTGATGCAGGGAGGGTGTGTGTGTGGGGGTGGAGGGGGTGATGCAGGGAGGGTGTGTGTGTGTGTGTGTGTGCGTGCACGCGTGCGGGTAGAGGGTCACCTGGGCTGAGCCTGTGTGGTTGCAGGGGTTTCAGAGGGAGCTGCTGAAGGTGGGGAAAGACAGGAGGACTCTCTTGCAATCCAAACACGCCGAAACTCGGGTTCTTCCTTTATAAACCAGAGGCCCCTGTGAAGCTGTTGGGGCCGGGGCGGGGGAGGTCCCTGCATCCAGAAAAGGCAGCGCCTTGGTCCAAGATGCAGAAAACCTGGGTTCCTACCCTCCACTGGACTCCCAGCAGGCAAAACTGGAGAGGCAGTCCTCCTCCGGGGGAGTGGAGGCAGCCCAGGCCTCTCCCTCTGGGCACGCTGGCCCTTGGACAGGGACTCTCCCTTGGGACTCCTTTCCCTGGGAGGCCTTGGAGGACCTGTAGCTCACCCCTTGGAGAGAGCCAAAGGTCTGCCCTGGGTCACTCAGAGAGGAGAAGCAGAGCAGAGACTGGCTTTCAGGCTGGGGTTTCCAGCCTCCACTGTCTACCATGTGTAAGGGCCTTATTCAGATCAGTCAGCACAGTGCAGGTAGCCCCACCCAGAACCCCACACTCTCTTCAGTTAAACTGGGAGCCCAGTGTCCCCGTGCAGGAGCAGGGCCCCTCCTGTGGGGGCCTCTTCTCTGAGAGTGCTTGCAGCCTGTACCTGCTCACCTGCCAGGCTCAGGATGAGGCGAGGGCCGCCTTCAGAGAAGCCTGTTCTCAGGGCCTTGGTTACGGTGTCTTCTGATCCCCAGGGCAGGGCCCGTTCTCCTCCACCAGATCCAAGACTTAGGTCTCAGTTCTCTAGCCCTTGGGCACTGAAGCTCACCCAGGGGAGCCCAGGGCTGGCTAGGATCGCTCACATACCTCCTACTGCAGGCCAGGGCCCTCTGTAGACCTGGGGTGCCGGCCTGGGTCAGGTCTGGCTGGGGTAGATCTTCCAGCACCCTCTTCCTGGAAGCTTCTGTGGTCGTGTCTTTCTGGTTGCTGTGTCATCCTAGACCCCAGCATAGAGTGGGGTTTTGTGATATTGAAAGAGGTGACTTGGAATGCCATTTGAGAGGCTCTAGGAAGAGATCCCAGGCCCTCCACTCCACCATCCCCCTAACTCCCTGGGAGTCACAGTCTAGAATTCCACCGAGAGAGGCACATGCCTTGACATTCTCTTCATGAGAGTAAATCACAGGATTGGTTTATTCTGCTCTTGGGCCCAGAGGCCTCAGGAACTTCTGAGAGCCAAACTGAAGATATGGGTGGGGAGAGGTCTGCTAGCCTGTTCTTCAGCCTCTAGAAGAGAAAAGCTGAGATCCCAGGGAGGGGTGGACCTCTGGAGACAGGCTTGGGCTGCAGGGGCCCTTGGGGCTGGCGGGAACAGCAGGGCCTGTCTGGGAGGGAGCCTCTGACAGACGCTTTATCAGGCTCTGTCGCCGGCGTTATCTGTGGCTTCTCAGCAGAGAAAGAGCCACGGTCCTCAGCCACCCTCAGACCACTCCAGGGCTGGAACAAAGCAGCCGAGTCAGCTGGCGGCCCCATGGCTCCACTGTTAGACTGTGGACTGTGCAGCCCTGGGGCCCACGTGGGGTATTCGGGGGGGGGGGGTGGCTGGCTTGGCGACGGCCCGTCTGCTGGGACTCCTCCGCCAAGTCCCCACTGCCGCAGGGACCACCTCCCTGGAGCCTGTCTGCAGAATGGGGATGGGGCACCAGGTCACCCCAGCCCCTGCAGGGCCCGGCTGAAAATGTCAGCCACAAAGGACAGGACACAGGGCGGCCTGTCCAGGAACAAGGGCCAAGTGTTGGCGTGGGATGATGGCCGGGGCTGAGCTGGTCAAATGTTTACTTGGAATGGTTCCAAGTGGGCACCCTCCAGCCACGGGGGCAGCTGGCGTCTGGCATTGGGCCCTCCTCTACCCACCACCATGGGGCAAGACAAAAGTTCAGATCCATCCCAGATGGGCTCGAATCCAAAAGCGCTCAGAGGGGGCTGCCAGAATAGGCCTTGGCATTGTCACTCCCTCCTGGTCCCTACCCATTTTGGGGGAGAGAAATTTCTGGGAGGCCAGTTTCAATTGCTTTCCTTCTGGAATCACCTGTTGCTCTGGCTTCCTGCAGGGCTGCCATGTATGGTTGGGCAGGTTGGGCACTGCAAAAGGACACCTTGCCACTGAAGTAAATGGACCTGAAACCTTGCAACTGGCCATGAGCTGCATCAGCCCAGAGGGTGCTTTTCTGCAACTGTCTGCTAGGAGGGGGCACCTTTGTGTGCTGAGCATTGGAGACATTAAGAAGACAACATGATTCTCTTGGTAGGACTAGCTCATAGTCTGTTACAGATAGGGTTGCCTGATATAATACAGGATGCCCAGTTGGATTTGAATTTCAGATAACAACAAATACTTTTTAAAATGTATAATTGTGTCCTGTGCAATTTTATAATGTTTGAGTGTCGTGGGTGAATGCTCTCTGAGTGTCTGCATGTACTGGGCCCTGTGCTCCGTCGTCCCCGACTCTTTGTAACCCCGTGGACTGACTGTAGCCCACCAGGCTTCTCTGTCCATGGAATTTCCCAGGCAAGAATAATGGAGTGGGTTGCCATTTCCTCTTCCAGAGGATCTGCCTAACCCAGGGATCAAACTTTCATCTCCTGCATTGGCAGGCAGATTCTTCACCACTGTGCCACCTAGGATCCTCTCTGAAGTCTGGTTAAGTCAGACCTTCCCTCCAGTCTCCCTTAGCACATAGGGCCCTCGGGGTCATGAAGGAGACTGTGGGAGGCTGAAGAGAGGCCAGTGTGGCTGGAGAGGAGCTGGAGAGGCAGCAGCGGTGAGATGGAGTGTGGACTCAGAGGCCGGGGTTCTCTGAGTGAGATGGGGCCACAGGAGGGTTTGAGCAGGGACCTCACATTGTAACAGGCTCCCTCTGCTGGTGGTGTTGAGAATAGGCTGGAGGGGCCTGACCAAAGCAGGCTGGCCTGTGAGGAGATTGCATCCATGCAACGGCTGGCTGCGGGGCAGTGATTTTGGAGCTAGAGAAAAATGGCTGATTCTGGATGTAGGAACTTTTTGTCATGGAAAATGTCAAACACATACAGAAGTAGCAAGGATTATGCAAGGAGCTCCCATGGCCCCATCACCCACTTTAACCATCATCAGCTCACAGCCAATTTTGTTTCATACAGACTTTTCACCCCTCTTGACAACTGGATTATTTTGAAACAAATCCCAGATATCATGTTATTTCATCCATAAATATGTCAGTATATTATATCACTGAAAGATAAGGCCTGGGTATATTTTGAAGCAGGAACTACTAGGAATTTGCCCCCAGACCTCAAGCTATTAAGAGAGAGGAGGCCCCTGACCTCATGAAATCCATGGCTCAGCAGTCAGTTCCCTGGTCGTAGGACCATCTCTCTAAGCTTTCTCGTGCTTTCCTCCTCAGGCCTCCTGTCTCCCGCCCTCCCGTCTGCGCGCATTCCTAGAGCAATGCTCCTCAGGCTGGGGCCTGGGGACGCTGGCATGGACTCACTTTTGGAAGTTCCTGCCTGCTCCCCAGACCTCACAGCAGCCCGAAGCCTCCCCTCTCTCTGATCTCTTGAGAACAGGACGGTGCTGTGTCTGCAGCTGAGGTTCCCAAGGCCCTCACAGATGGTCGCTCCCCGCAAACTGAGGAAAGGCAGGCACCCCTGGTGAATGTGAGGGAAGCGCCGGGAAGTCACAGGGTGAGAGACAGACAGGGACACAGATTCAGACGTCAGAACCCCTTGAAAGTTCAGGGAGGCTTTTTGCTCGCAGAAGGCCACCCCCTCCAGGAAGCCCCCGGGCTTATCTCCAGTGTGCTGGGAGACCCTGCAGGGGTTCCTTCCCCTCTCAGGGTCTGGTCGTGCAGGGCTTCTGCCTTCTCCCGTCCTCTCAGATTCGGCTTCCTCTAAGTCCCCCAGATGAGGGGAGTTGAGGGGCAAAGGTAAACTTGGGCGCAGGCTGCTGGGAACGTGCTAACCTTGGACCCAGCCACCCACACTCTGAACTCTGTGGCAGGCAGAGTATCCCCGCTTTCCAGAAGAGGAAAGTGAGGGGCAGAGACATAGACACCCGACTGGGATCCCCTGGTTTGTGGGCAGTACAACCAGGACTTGAGTCTAAGGCCAAATGCTCAGCGTGCTGCCCAGGTGCCCCCATGGTTTTTGAGGTCCCACCCCCAGGCAGAGCCCTCCTCAGTAGGCCGAGTTTCACCAGTGCGACCCAGATTCTAGCCACTCTGCCACCTCAGAACCTCCTAAAGCCTGTGCTCCTCTTAGCCTCCTCAGGGTGACGCTGGGAGGCTGACTGACCTTCCTATTCCAATCACCTTCGTTCCCCAAGCCCTGTCCAGGGCTGGGCTTCATGGACACCGGATACACCAACATGTTTCTCTCATTTCATCCTCACAGCAACTGAGTGAGGTATTACGCCCATTTTACAGATGTGGAAACTGATGCCCAGAGAGGAGCAGTGACCTGCCTGAAGCCACACAGCCCCACTCTGGTGGAGACAGGACTGAGACCAGAGTTCTCTGACTCCCTGCACTCCATCCACTACACTGCAAGAAACTGGCTCAAAACACCTAACCCAGTGCCATTTGGCTGTCCTGGCTTCTGGCAGCCTTTTGTTTTCTTCCCCAAACAACTCCTTTGTCTTAGTTTCACCTAGGTAGGAACGCTTGATCTTTCTAATAATTGTGGGAGAAGGTATGATGATTGGTCTTTATAGGTGAAGTGCCACACATGGCTCCAGGGACATTGTGTTTCGAAACTTCCTGAAAGTTCCCCAAAGCTTGAGTTACTCCCTAGAGCTGCCCACAGATGCTTACGTTCTTCTAGCTCCCCCTACAGCCTTTCAACAACATCGACTCACCCTGCAAAACTTTCTGCAAAGTTTTCTTTCCCCTTTAAGTCAACACCTCCCACGGTTACCACATCTGGACCTTCTCCTCAAAAGTTTGGACCCACCGTGTCCCTCCTTGCTCCCCATGTTCAACAATAGTCAAAGCACATTTGCCTTTTGTAACTCCATCTTCCAGAAACTAGGATTTGGTACAGGCTTAAACTAGGGAGGCTGTCAAGCGTGAGAATCACAAAAGCGTGTCTGGGTTTCCATCAACCTGAGAGCTCTTTGTGGGAGAGATCTGTGTCCTCCAATCAGATTACACTAACAGTCTTTCAGGGAAGGCACATCGTCTCCCCCAGAGTCCCCAAGCCCCGGGTCAAGGCCCCTGTGGAGCAATGATGATGGCAGTGAGTGGGGAGAGGTGGCTCTGGGCTCTGCTCACCACCAAGCCTGTGGGGAGCACTGCATGTCTAGTAGAAGGATGGAGCCTCTGTTTCCTGAGGTTCAGGCAGGACATAGGGAGGACGGGAAAGACCCGGTGGGGAGGCAGCTTTGGGTTGGCTCTGTGTACCCGCCTATCTCAGAACCCAGGGGAACTTGGACTTAGGCCTCAGCGAGACTGAGTCCTCCCAAGAGTGAGCGTGTTTGGGTTGAAGCTACTGTTCCTGGAGGCAGTAGCTGAGGACTCGGCATTCACTGTGGGGAGGGGCAGGGTCCAGAGAGGGAGGGAGAGTAGAGGTCAGCTGATGTCCGAGTCCCTGTGGTCTTGGGGCCTCCACCCGGGATGTCTCGCTGCCCCTGGTCACCCCGCTCAGGGCTCCCATAGGCCCCCCAGCCCCTCACACAGGCACACTCCTGCTCTCACCCACTCTTCTTTCTGGGCTCTCTTTGCCCACTCATCCATCCGACTTTCAATCAACATTCAACTGATCATCTACCAAGTGCCAGGTTTTTGTTTGTTGGGGGCAGAATTTACTGAGGTACAATTTACATATTGTAAACTCATCCCTTTTTATTGTGTGAGGTTTGACAAATGTTCAACAGTGGTGTAAACACCACCATAATCAAGCTATTGAATATTTCCATCAGTATTTCCTTCCTGCCCCTTTGTCACCAGCACTTCCTCCTCCTCCCAGCCCCTGATCTATTTTTTGTCCCTATAGTTTTGCCTTTTCCAGAATGCCATGTAAATGGAATCACGCAGCAGGCAACCTTTTGAATCTGGCTCCTTTTACTCAGCATAAAAGCTTACGAGAGTCATTTGAGTTCTTCCGTGTATTTCTACTTGGTTCCTTTTTTATTGCCCAGTGAGTTTTATTTCCGTATGAATTGTATAGATTCAGAGTTGTATATGTGTAGGTAATTTATTGGGGCTTCCTCAGTGGCTCGGCAGTAAAGAATCAGCCTGAGATGTAAGAGATGCAGAAGATTCAGGTTTGATCCCTGGATTGGGAAGATCCTTTGGAGAAGGAAATGACAACCCACTCCAGTGTTCCTGCCTGGAAAACCCCATGGACAGAGGAGCCTGGCGGGCTACAGTCCATGGAGTCATAAAGAATCAGACACGACTGAAGCGACAGAGCACACAGGCGATTTATGCATCTACTCATCGGTTAATGAGCATTTGGATTGTGTCCCGTATTTGGCAATTACGAATAATGCCGATGCAAACGTTCATGTGTAGGTTTTTGTGCAAAAAGGAATTTTTATTTTTCTGGGGACGATACCTCGAAGTGGGAGTACTGAGTCGTAAGTGTATGTTTAGCGTTATAGGAATCTGCCAAACTGTTATCTGGAATGGCTGTACTATTTTCAAAATAATAATAACCTTCTCAAGTCTAAACTCTAACTTGAACATCTTGAACAAATGCCAGCAGGAATTCTGTTCCTAACTGAAAGCATCTCTCTTTTGGGAAAATGTAAGTCGCAGAGAGTTGGACACGACTGAGAGACTGAACTGAACTGAGCTGACTGAACTGAAGTTTCCATTTCTCTAGGTAAGTATCCAGAAGTGGGACTGTTGGATCCTATGTGGATTAAGTTTGTCATAAGAAGCTCCCAGACTATACACTACCGCTAGTAATGTTCAGGTTTCAGTTGTTCCACATCCTGACCAAGTGCCAGGTTGTTGTTTTTTTTAATGTTTCATTAGGAAAATTTCCAACATCTAAGAAAGTAGAAAGAACAGTACTTTACCGAACCTCCACTTACTCATCAGCAGCCTTCAGCAACTACCTCCTTATCAGCCTTGGATCGTGTTTCCTCACCCCACCCACCATGACCCAATTATTTTTGAAGCAAATCCCAGATGTCATACCATTTTATTCATAAATATTCAATGTTACCTTTCCATGGTACCATTATCACATCTAAAACATGCCATTATCCCAGTTAATATATAGCCAGTCAGGGCTCGCATTTTTCTGATTGTCTCCTGAATGTCATACTTAATTTTTTTTTTTTTTTTTGCAACTTAGGTGTTTGAATCAGAAAGCAAATAAGGTCTTCACATTGTGATTGGTTCACATGTCTTTAAATTACTTTGCTAGGAAGTCACTTGGGATAGTTCTTCTCTTTGTGGTTATGTCACTAATTCAATGTATATATTTATTTGCTTCATTTTACTTTCATCTTTTATGAATTTATTTAAAATTTTATCTATAGTTACAAAGTCTATGATACAGAATATATTTACAAAGGTATAACTTTCATTTGTGCCCTCCTCATCCCATTCCCCCTTCCTCTAATTATTAATTTGAAAAAAATTATGCTTTATCCTTCAGTTAGGTTCAGTTCAGTTGCTCAGTCGTATCTGACTCTCTGTGACCCATGGACTGCAGCACGCCAGGCTTCCCTGTCCTTTACTAACTCCCAGAGTTAGTCATCAAGTCAGTGATGCCATCCAACCATCTCATCCTCTGTCGTCTCCTTCTTCTCCTGCCTTCAATCTTTTCCATCATCAGGATCTTTTCCAATACATCACCTCTTTGCATCAGGTAGCCAAAGTATTGGAGCTTCAGCTTCAGCATCAGTCCTTCTAATGAATATTCAGGACTGATTTCCTTTAGGATTGACTGGTTTGATCTCCTTGCAGTCCAAGGTACTCTCAAGAGTCTTCTCCAACACCGCAGTTCAAAAGCATCAATTCTTCGGCACTCAGCTTTCTTTATGGTCCAACTCTCACATTCATACATGACTACTGGAAAAACTATAGCTTTGACTAGATGGACCTTTGTCAACAAAGTAATGTCTCTGCTTTTTAATATGCTATCTAGGTTTGTCATAGTTTTTCTTCCAAGGAGCAAGAGTCTTTTAATTTCATGGCTGCAGTCACCATCTGCAGTGATTTTGGAGCCCAAGAAAATACAGTTTCTCACTGTTTCCATTGTTTCCCCATCTATTTGCCATGAAGTGGTGGGACCGGATGCCATGATCTTCGTTTTTTGGATGTTGCGTTTTAAACCAGCTTTTTCACTCTCCTCTTTCACTTTCATCAAAAGGCTCTTTAGTTCCTCTTTGCTTTCTGCCATAAGTGTGGTGTCATCTGCATATCTGAGCTTTATCCTTCCATTGATTTATATACGTGTACACACATATGTGTGTATATGTATATAAAATACTTCAATATACACATATATTCACATCCCTCCCTTCTTTTGTTAGTTAAGTGTGAGTACACAGCCACACTCTCCCCTACCTTGTGTGATTCACCTTACATCTTGCCCTGCAGTATCTCCCACAGTGGCCTGTTGAGAGCTCCTCTGTTCTTTATCATCAGAGGCCTCCTCTGTGTTGATAACCACAGTCCCCTGCTTATGGACATTTTCCTTCTTTCCAGCCCTTTGCTGTTACAAATAGAGTTGTAGTAAAAAGCCTTGTACTTCCATCTTTCGGCATACCAGTTGGAGTGTATTCCCAGCAGTGGAATTCCCAAGTCACAGCTTGAACATAAATGGTGATTTTGCTAGCTTTTGCCCAGTTCCCCTGCAAACAGATTGTACCATTTTGCGTTCCCATCAGCTGCACAGGGCTTGTTTCCCCATAGCTTCCAGAGCAGAATGTGTTGCCAAACTTTCGAATTTTTGCCAGTCGGATAGGTAGGAAATGGTATCTCTGAGTCATTTTGATTTGCATTTCTTTTGCTTGATTGAGGTTGATCATCGTTTCATATGACTAAGGGCCATTTGGATTTCTTTTTCTGTGAACTGTCTGGCAATATTTTTAGCCCATTTTTCTAGGAGGTTGTTGGTTTATTCCTTTTCTACTTTTAGAGGCTCTTTATAAATAATAGACATTAATCCCTTGAAATTTATAAATTCATATAAATTAATTATAGGACTTCCCTGTAGCTCAAATGGTAAAGAATCTGCCTGCAATGCAGGAGACCAGAGTTCGATCCCTAGGTTGGGAAGATCCTCTGGAGAAGGGAACGCCAATCCACTCCAGTATTCTTGCCTGGTGAATTCCATGGACAGAGAAGCCTGGTGGGCTACAGTCCATGGGATCGCAAAGAGCTGGACTGAGCAACTAACACACACAATCCCTTGAAAAGACCCTGATGCTGGGAAACACTGAGGGCAGGAGGATGAGATGGTTGGATGGCATCATCGACTCAATGGACATGAGTTTGAGCAAACTCGGGAGATAGTGAAAGGCAGGAGAGCCTGGCATGCTGCAGTCCATGGGGTCACAAAGAGTTGGACGTGACAGAGTGACTGAACAGCAATCCCTTGTCTGTGATAAAGGTTCAGGTATTTTCTTCACTTGGTCACTGGCCTCATTTGCTCATTCATTCATCCATCAGTCTCAAGCCACCAGATCCTGGGGATGCAGCAGTTGTGAACAGAGTGGCCCTGAGTGGGTCCTTGTGACACCCGAGCCAGAACCTTGGGCTGATCCCAGCCAGTCCTTTCCCGGGCTGTCCCTTCTGCCTCCTGACCTTTCTCTTGCCGTACAGTGACAACCCTTCCTGAGTCCTGCCTGCTCAGGCCCTCAGCCCCTCCCAATCTGCACTCAGTGGGAGTCAGAAATGGAACCGATCATCTGTCTGTCTCCCCTGACATGTCTGATACCTGATGAGGGAGCGAGTGAAGAAAGAACAAATCAGTGAATGACTCTTAGGAGAATGACATAGACTCAGTCCAGGAAGCCAAGGGCTTGGTTTGGCTGCAGTTCTTGTCCCTATTTTACTCCTTCCTGGAGTAGTGGTGGTGTGTGCTGGCCCAGGGGATATCTCTTTCTCAGTCTTAATCCTGTTGACTTTCTTGCTTTGCTTCCTGTTAATATTTGTTTGGCTGCACCAGGTCTTCTTTGCGCCACACAGGATCCTTAGTTGTGGCATGCAAACTCTTAGTAGCAGCATGTCGGGTCTAGTTCCCTGACCAGGGATCCATCCCGGGCCCCCTGAATTGGGAACAGGAGTCCTAGCCCCTGAACCATCAGGGAAGTCCTCCTGTTGACTTTCAAATGGAAGTTTATGAGCCATCTGCTCAGGTCCAGCTGCTGAGGTACCCACTCCCTCCTCCCTCGCCTTGACCACATCACCCTGCTCTCTAAGCCTCCGTTTCCTTACATGTAAGATGAGGAAGGTGAACTTGTTGGCTTCTACGACCCTTCTGCCTGGGGTGGGTTCTTAAGCCCAGTCTGGGCGCTTTCTTTACTGGGATGCTGGAGGCGCCCTCTGGTGGCCAATATTGGCCATGCAGCCCAGAAATGGACTTGGCAACCTGCATGGCCCTCCGAGTGGGTTTATGTGTGTGTGTGTAAGTGTCCCTTTGTATTGGAATGATACACGGGATGTGTGACAGGCTCATGATACATTCAGTTCAGAGCTTTACTAGATCTCTGATGAAAATGCAGAGAGAGGTGAGACCATTTAAAGGAAATGCAAAAGCTGGCAAAAACTTACTGGCAGCTGCTGGGGACACCTAGGATTGCAGAATGCCTTGGGGCATCTATCTCACTCTTACACATTCAGAACATTACTCCTGTGCTCAAAATCTCATCCTTGTTCCTCTGCAGAACAAGTAGATATCAAACTCCTGAGCAAGGGCATTTAGGGCCTTCAGAAGCTGATCCCTGCTTGTTACCTATGGCCCCATGTTCCACCCTTGTCCTTCTTTCCTGCCCCACTGCAGGCAGGCTACCTGCCCCATTCCCATCTCCTAGTCTCTGCTCATGCTGGTTCTTCCCCCCAGAGTGTCTTAGTCACCTTAGTCACCACACCATCTTTCAAGACTTGGCTAAATGCAACGTCCTCTAGGAAGACCTCCTGGGTTTTTCCACTTGGGTCTGAGCTCTCTTTCCACTGAACTCCCCAGTAACTACATCTGTCTCCTGGTATACAGACAATTAGTGTTTATCTAAGTAACTCGGGTTGAAGATGTCCAGTTGAGTAGCTCCTCCTATAGGATTGATTCCATGTCTGCTCCTTATCTGAGTCCTTCTAAACACTGAACCTTCCCCACTGGCATACAAGCTGCAGAGCCCTGACTCCCATCCTGTCTTGCATCTCCTCTGAGCGCTTGGCTTTAGCCCAAAGAGTCTTCTCTTGTGGAAGGAGGTCTGGTGGTCGAGGAGAAAGATGCTAGCCTTGGGCCAGACTCCTGTTGGCCCTGCCCTTCAGAAGGCAGATGGCTGCCCAGCACACAGGCTCTAGCTGCTGAGCTGTGTGTGGGAGGCTCGTGTCTGGGTGCCCAGAATAAAGCATCAGATCCATGTCAGTGCCTGGCTCTTTCCTTCAAGGACAGAAGTCATAACTGGAGCCATTGCAGGCAGATTCTTTACTGTCTGAACCACCAGGGAAGCCCACGGTGTTTGTCCCTCAGTCGTGTCTGACTCTTTGTGACACTGTGGACTGTAGTCTACTAGGCTCCTCTGTCCATGGAATTCTCCTGGCAAGAATACTGGAATGGTAGCCATTCCCTTCTCTGGAGGATCTTCTCGACCCAGGGATTAAAGCTGGGTCTCCCACATTGCAGGCAGATTTGTTACTGACTGAGCCACCAGGGAAGCCCCCTGGCACTAATCTTCCTGATTAACTGTGGAAGTCTGCTTTTGTCGGTTTGTTGCGCTAACATGAGATTCTCATATAATCCATTTGTAGATGAGGAAACAGAGGATCAGAGAGGCTGAGTAACTTGCTCAAGGTCACAGAACTCTGAGTATGAATGCTCAGTCTTTGATTTCCAGGTACCTCCAAATCCTGGCAGTTCCTGGAATGTTCTGCTGTCACTGTCTTGCACATAGTAGGTGCCTGATGAATTCCTGGATAATAAAGCACAGGCATAATGTCTGTATAACTATCCCTTTCTGGTAGTATTCCAGTCTGCCTCAGGCCTCTGTGTGTGGGAAGAGCCCCAGAACTGGGATTGTCCAACAAGGGAGTGGCTCTGGGGCTGAAGGGATAGTGATGCCTGGGTCCCAGGAGAAGGGAATTCCCTGCATCTGGGTTTTAGGGGGAACAGGTCCTGGGCTTGACACACATTGGCACCTGCTGGCCCACTGGGTGTGCTGGAAAGCTGTGTGTGCTGGGCTGCAGGGGGTCCCTCTCTCTCAGTTTTAATACTACTGACTATCGAACTGAAGTTTGAGAGCCGTCTGCTCATGTCCAGCTGTTGAGGTGGTCTTCCCTCCCCTTGACCACATCATCCTCTTCTCTGAGTCTCAGTTTTCCTACGTGTAAAATGGTCTTTAAGGCCCAGAGTGGAGCTGCTGAAGCCGTCGGTCAGTTATGTTCCCCAGGTAGAAATCTGAAAAGACCCTTGTCGTGGGCACTGTACTGGTTCCCTGATGCTCCTGTCCCCAGCCTGGCCTGGAGGATGGCCCCAGGAGCCGCAGCTAGAAGGAAGGAGAATTGGGGCCGCTGGAAACCCAGGAGAGAAGCTGATTGGCCCAACCCGGGTCGGGTGTCTTCTTCTGGTCCAATCAGCTATGGCCAAGGGGTGGAGCCACATGCCATTTCAGCAGGGCCTTGGAGCCTGCTTTCTGAACTGTAGGTGCCTATCGTGGTTCAAGCACACTGGCAGGGCAGGTGAGGGAGTGCAGGGTGTTGGTGGCATTCTCTTGCTGACTGTGTCAGTGTGACACAGCTGGTGGCTCCACGGGGCCAGGAGCTGGACTTGAAAGGCTCTATGCCTACCTGATGGCCAATCCCCAGGACAGGAACTTGGGGATCTGTCTTCCTGTTAGCTTGGGACCCCAAGTAGGCAGGGAGCACTGAGGTTAAACAGCCCTGCATGTAGTCTTGGGTTTGGGTCCAGCTCTTCTACTCTCTTGAGCAAGTCGCTTCTCTCCTCTGGCCTCAGTTCCCTCATCTGCCCAGTGGGTGTCATCATGAGCTGGTGGGGAAGAGACTGTGTGGTATGGAGGTTTGGGGCTCAGTGTTCAAGCTGACTTGAATCCAGTTTCTCCAGTTACTTGCTCTGTGACCTTGGGAAAGTTACTCAATCTTGTGAAGCCTCAAATTTCCCATCTATAAAATGGGGATGAAGAAGAATCTCTCTCTTTGATTCTTCAAATGGTAATGTGAGACTGCTATATTTAAAATAGATAGCCAACAAGAACCTAATGTATAATACATGGAACTCTGCTCAGTGTTATGTGTGGCAGCCTGGATGGGAGAGGGGTTTGGGGGAGAGTGGATACATGTATATATGTGTATGGTTGAATCCCTTCGCTGTTCACCTGAAACCATCACAACATCGTTAGCCAGCTATACCAATACAAAATAAAAAGTTTTTGAAAAGGCAATGTGCTATGTACCAGCTGGGGTACACTCACTCATCTCTTATCCTCTCCTCTTTCCTGGCTCCAGTCCTCACAGCTCCCTGGCTAATGAGTCAAGCAGTGATGGAGTCAGGCCCACAGTGGGGATTCAACCATACAAGAAGAGTGATGTTGTGCTGCAGACCTCTTGCCTGGGTGGCCTCAACCTTGTCCAGTGTTTATGGAGTACTTCCTTCCTGGCAGGTAAGTCCTGTCCCTGAGGGGTTCTCAGGCACTCCTGCACAGGGCAGGCTGCATCCTTCTTTGTGAAGGCTCACTGCAGGCTTGAGAAGAGCCTGTCTTGGATGTCTGGACATCTGGATATCAATCCAGTCTTTGCCGCTCAATCCCTGTGTGGCCCCCCACACTAAATAAAGATTCCATGAGCTGGGGAGGGAGGAGACTCACAGGAGAAGTGAGAAGAGAAGAAAGATATCTCAGTTAGGTCTGGGGAGTCCAAGCATGGAAAGGCCTTGGCCTCTGGGGCAGATGAGGAGCTGGGAGGGGCCTGGACCTCCTTGTGCCATGACAGGTGCTGGAGTGGAAGCAGAAGTCACTCGGTGGGTATGCCCAGGCAGGTGGGCCTGATGTGTCCTCACAGAGCTCCCAGGAGCAGCGGAAGGCCTCTGTGTGCCCACGAATATTTCCACAGCCTGGAGAGGTGTGGACCTAGCAGCATGCATCTGATAGGCACAGGAGTGTGGTATAGGTAAGGTACAGTAGGTGGGAGGACCCGGAGAGGCTGAGGGAGGCCCAGAGGGAGGCCATGTATGGTCCACAGACACCAGTGTCTGATGTCCAGACCTCTTGGGTGAGGACAGCAAGGCAGGTCCCCAAGAACTGAATCTGCCTTGTGTTCCCCCTCCTCTGCCTCAGCACCGCATAATTACCACCCCAACTCAAGAACTGAGATGTAGTCTTGACTAAGATGACCGTTCTTCCATCCAAGTGACATGAGGGCTCAAAATAGAAATACAATTCAGTTAGATAAAGAAAGTTCTGTTTATCATGTACCTTGGTTTGTAGTCTTTGTACCTGCCACCCAAGGATAAAGGGGGTGTGATACAGGTTCGTACAGGTGAGAAGAGGTGGCTTGCAAAGATAAACCAACATCAGTCTTTACATCTGTAAGGCTGGGCCACAAAACTCCCACAGATTACCAGGGTAAAGATTTGTGATTCATGTCTTTGCCCCAGTCAAGATGCCATTAATTCTGGGGGCACATGAGGACTGAACAAGGACTCCCCTGCTGGTCCAGTGGTTAGGGCTTTGCCTTCCAATGAAGAGAGTGTGGGTTCGACCCCTGGTCAGGGAGCTCAGATCCCACATGCTTCATGGCCAAAAATAACGAAAAAACCAGTAGCAATATTGTAACAAATTCAACAAAGACTTTAAAAATGGCCACATTAAAAAAAAAATCTGAAAAAAAAAAAAAAAAAGACTGAACAAAATACTCATACCAGATGAAACTGGGGTTAGAAGACAGATTTCAAGATACAGGATGAAAAAATATATAAGGAATATTTGATGTATAAGAAGAAATGACTACATGTAGCTAAATCTAAATGGATGATGATGTGATAATAATTTGTAATTTTTAAAGTAGGAATTCTTGAAACAAAGCCATTCTATAAGGGAAAACTTACTAAGTCAGAAATGAAATCGTCTGCAGTGTCCAGTGGGGTGGCTTTTTACATTTAAATTCATTAAAATTAAATACAATCAAATATTCAGTTCTTCAGTTGCACTAGCCACTTTTCACGTGTTTCATGGCCACACATGGGTAGTAGCTGCTGTACTGGACATTGGGTATAGAACATTTCCAATATTGCAGAAAATTCTTTTGGACATCATTGGTCTAAACTATTAGCAAATCCTTGGAAAGGAGAGGATGTTTTGGAGAGTAGAGAATAAAAGTGTTCTGAAGATCTTCTAGGACTTCGCTGGTGGTCCAGTGGTTAAGAATCCACTTGCCAATGCAGGGGACACAGGCTTCATTCCTGCTCTGGGACAGTTCCACATGTCACAGGGCAGCTAAGCCTGTGTGCCGTAACTACCGAAGCCCGTGAGCCCGAGAGCCTGTGCTCCTAGAGCCACTGCATGAGAAGCCCACGCACTGCAAGTGGAGAGTAGCCCCCACCAGCAGCAACTAGAGAAAGGCCTGGGCTTAGCGATGGAGACCCAGTGCAGCCATATACAAAAGAGCTCCTTTAAAAGGCCAGGGGAGAAGTAAACGGGCAAAACCAGCAGCAAAACTGAAAAGCAGAGTAGAAGTTCTGAATAAGCAAATGATGACGGTGGTGAAGCAATTTGACATAAGGAATAAAGAGAAAGTTGACCAAGCCAGGGAGAGGGAGAAAAAAATATAATCAGTAATAAATATGAAACTAGCTGGGAGAAATAAAACCAAGTTCATTAACTACTAAAATAGCTGTGATCTGGGGGAATTCCCCTATCAGAAGTCAAAGATGTCATTTCCAATAGCTGTATATAGAGAAATTCCCTGGGATATAACACCTAAAATGCTCAAAAAAATTTTTTAAATACTTTTCAAAGACATAGCTTCAGTTCAGTTCAGTTGCTCAGTCGTGTCCGACTCTTCACGACCCCATGAATTGCAGTATGCCAGGCCTCCCTGTCCATCACCAACTCCCAGAGTTCACCCAAACTCATGTCCATCAAGTCGGTGATGCCATCCAGCCATCTCATCCTCTGTCGTCCCCTTCTCCTCCTGCCCCCAATCCCTCCCAGCATCAGAGTCTTTTCCAATAAGTCAACTCTTCACATGAGGTGGCCAAAGTATTGGAGTTTCAGCTTTAGCATCAATCCTTCCAAAGAACACCCAGGACTGATCTCCTTAGATGACAGAAAATAAGGGAAATGTCAAAGTTCAGAAGTATCAGGAAATCTTGAATCCACAGAGGTTTTGGAGCCAATGTATCTGCCTGTCTCTGGTGACGCAAAGTCTGGCTTTAACAGGCTACACGGCTTAGGGAAAAGAAGATAATTCTTGGGACTTAACCAAAGTGAGAAAGCAAGCTCCTCCATAAACCTAGGATCCCAAAGGGCTAGAAAACTAGGAAAAATGATATCTACAGAGATTTGTCTGCCTCTGTCTTCACTGGGGTTGGAGCAGAGGAAAGAAGAGTCTTCCCTGAGAGTCTCCAGGACAAGACCAGTTTCAAGGGTGTATGGCGCCAGCATCACGCTGCCCATCTTGCTCCCTGTGCTCCCCTCCTCCAAAAAAACTAACTAAAAACATGCATTTTAAAGTGTTCCCCAGATGCCTGACGAAGTAATTGCAAATGCTCCCTGGAGAACACGTTTTAAATCTAGGCTTCAAAGAATTCACACAGATAAACTTCTGAGGAACAGAAGGTCATACTAAAAAAGTCATTAAATAGAAGCTACATGAAATGAGAGTCAGCAGAAACAACACTGCTGAATCAGACCAACAACAACCGAAGATATTAGAATTATCTGTTACAAAGTATGAAGTAATTATGTGTAGTTTGCTAAAGAAATTAGACATGATTGAATCTATGACCAAAGAATGGGAGTAGCAAAAGCGATCAGATGAATCTGAAAAAGAACCAAATAGAACCTCTAGAAGTGACAGATATAATTGAAATTAAAACCCAATGTTTACTACAACATTGTAAATCAACTATAACTGGATAAAATACATTTTTAAAAGAAACCCAATGGATGGCAGACTAGTCCCGGGAAAGATGGAGTAAATATACTCTACCTGTCTCCTATGGAATGCAGTTATAAGCCCTGGATAGAATGTATGGACCAACTATTTGAGGACTTAAAAGGTAAGTGAAAAAAGTGAAAGTCACTCAGTCGTGCCCGACTCTGCGACCCCATGGACTGTAGCCCACCAGGCTCCTCTGTCCTTGGGGGTTCTCCAGGCAAGAATACTGGAGTGGGTTGCCATTTCCTTCTCCAGGGGATCTTCCCAACCCAGAGATCAAACTCAGGTCTCCCACATTGTAGGCAGATTCTTTACCGTCTGAGCCACCAGGAAAGCCCCAAATATTTATTTTATTGGGCCATACCGGGTCTTAGTTGCAGCATGTGGGATCTAGTTTCCTGACCAGGGATCAATCCCCAGGCCCCAAGCATTAGGAGTGCAGAGTCTTAGCCACTGGACCAAAGGGAAGTCCCAAGGTAATTGGTATCCAACAGATTAGAGAAGGAAACAAGAGTTTGAAGTACAAGTGAACTGGGGTGAGTATCTCATTTTTCTTCCCTCCAGTGTTGCCTGGCCTGCACTCAGAGGCAGACTGGAAGGGTGTACCAGGTACAGACAGAAGAGCTTCAAGATAGAGCTCTCTTTCTGGCCAGAGGAGTAGGAAAGGGCCTCCTAAGGATATGAGGGAGAGTTTTCCTGTTTGTTTTTTTTTTCGTTTTTCTCCCAAGGTCTCCCATCCTAGCCTCCAGGCAGTCTTGCAGTGGTGGTAGTGGCAATGGTGATGACACCATCAGTCAGAAGGGTACCTAAAATTCTGAGAGAAGGAAAACCTTCTCTCTACCAGAAGACCTGTGAACACAAGTGAAAGGAGTGAAAGTGAAAGCCGCTCAGTCGTGTCCGACTCTTTGTGACCCCACGGACTATACAGTCCATGGGATTCTCCAGGCCAGAATACTGGAGTGGGTAGCCTTTCCCTGCGCCAGAGGATCTTCCCAACCCAGGGATCAAACCCAGGTCTCCCGCACTGCAGATGGGTTCTTTACCAGCTGAGCTGCCAGGGAAGCCCAAGAATGCTGGAGTGGGAAGCCTATCCCTTCTCCAGGGGATCTTCCGGACCCAGGAATCGAACCGGGGTCTCCTGCATTGCAGGTGGATTCTTTACCGACTGAGCCATCAGGGAAGACCTCGGGCAAACTGTTTTTGCTTCCCGCCACCCCTACTCTCTGTCCTCCCATTGCTTCGCCCCAGACACAGATGCCGTTATAGTACATAGCAGAACTGGGAACCTAAAGTCCCAGATTTCTGGCTGGGGGATGAGGAAGAAAGCCCCCACGGTTTAGAAAGTGTTGGATGATTGAGAGAAGAGAGCACAAGATAGTGACCCTGTAACTTTGTGTATGAACTTCTGGGATCACCTCCAAACTGTGGATGCGTGGAAATGATCCTCAACAGAATGTGAAAGGTTTTGAGAACTGAACCATGGGACAGACTGCCACCCAGGTCCCAGACGGGTCACTGATGTTGCACATGTAGGACACACTTGAGCAACACTGCAAAAGGCTTGGAAAACTCAACCAATATTGGAAGCAGAGCCCAGAAAGGGGGTTGAAATGTATGGCCTGAATCTAGTCTAGATCAATTATATGTATATAATATTACAATATATATTTATATTATATGTTATAAATATTATATATTTTATATAATATATATACACATACATATATATGTATATGTGTATCAACATTCTCCTTAATAAACAAAACCCAGAGTCATATAACATGATATGTAAAATGTCCAGAATACAATCTAAAATGACTTAGGATATATAGAATGAGAAAAATTTCAATTCTCAGTTAAAAGGCAATCAATAAATATGAACCCTGAGAAAAGACAGATGTTGAAATTATCACACAAAGACTTTAAAGTATCTACTATAAGAAGTAAGGGGGACGTCCCTGGTGGTACAGTGGATATGAATCTGCCTGCCAATGCAGGGGACACAGGTTCGATCCCTGGTCTGGAAAGATACCACAAGCCCGTAGAGCAGCTGGGCCTGTGTGCAGCAACTGCTGAGCCCCAGTGCTGCAACAATTGAAGCCCGGGCTCCTAGAGCCTGTGTTCCGCAATGAGGAGTGGCCCCTGCTCACTACAAATAGAGAAAGCCCACATGCAGCAATGAAAACTGGGCACAACCAAAAATAATAAAAATTACAGAAGGAAGGGCGAGCACTCTTGAGTGAAAAGATAGACCGTCTCAACAAAGAAATAGAAGATACGAAGAGGAGCCAAATGGAAATTACAGGACTGAAAAATTCAATGACCAAAAATTTTAAATAACTGGATGGATGGGCCTAAAGATTATCATCCTAAGTGAAGTAAGTGAGAAAGAGAAAGAGAAATACCATTGTGCTATCACTTATACATGAAATCTAAAATACGACACAAACAAACATAGCTACAAAACAGAAGCTGACTCACAGGCTTGTAGTTGCCGAGGGGGAGGGAGAGAGGAGAGGGTAAGAATGGGATTTGGGGTTAGCAGATTCAAACTGTTACATATAGATAAGCAACAAGGTCTTGCTCTACAGCACTGGAAAGTATATTCAATATCCTGTGATAAACCATAATGGAAAAGAATATGAAAAAAATATATGTATAACTAGGTCACTTTGCTATACAGCATGAATTAACATTATTTTTTTTTTTTAAACAACTTAGTCTTTTATTTGCCCAAGGCCAGCTGTTGCAGGCATTGAGGCCCCTAGACTTCCAGAAGGGATGGGAGTGGGGGAGTCACCCTGCCTCCCAGGTGCTGCCTGCCCCATCCTGCTTCCTGCAGGAGATGGAAGAGTAGAGAAAGTGTGCCCTTGCACCATCAAGGATCTCAATTGTGTGTGTATGTCAGTTGCTCAGTCGTATCCGACTCTTGCGACCCCATGGACTCCCCATGGAGCTCACCAGGCTCCTCTGTCCAAGGGATTCTCCAGGCAAGAGTACTGGAGAGGGTTGCCATTTCCTTCTCCATGAATTAACATTATAAGTCAACTATACTTCAGTAAACTTTAAAAAATAAAATAACTAGATGGGCTCAATAGCAGCAGAATAGAGATGACAGAAAAGTTAGTGATCTTGAAGATATATCAATAGAAATTGTTCAATCTGAACAACGAGAAAAAAGATTGAAAAAATTGAACAGAGTCTCAGGAACCTATGTTCAGTTCAGTTCAGTCGCTCAGTTGTGTCCGACTCGTTGCGACCCCATGGACTGCAGCATGTCTGGCCTCCCTGTCCATCACCAACTCCCGGAGCTCACTCAAACTCACGTCCATCGAGTCCGTGATGCCATCCAATCATCTCATCCTCTGTTGTCCCCTTCTCCTCCTGCCTTTTGTCTTTCCCCGCATCAGTGTCTTTCCCATTGAGTCAGTTCGGCTCCTCAGGAGGCCAAGTATTGGAGCTTCAGCATCAGTCCTTCCAATGAATATTCAGCCCTGATTTCCTTTAGGATGGACTGGTTTGATCTCCTTGCAGTCCAAGGGACTCTCAAGAGTCTTCTCCAAGATGCATGGACCACAAGAACCTATGGAACAATACCAAAAAGTCAAACATTCATGTCATTTTTCAGTCCTAGAAAGAGTGGAGAAAGAGTGCAGTTCAGGAAGTAATAATTGAAAAATACTTGCTGAATATTTTGCAAATGTTTAGGTTTAAGAAACTCAACAAATCTCAAACAGGGTAAACTCAAAGAAATCACCTCCTAGATATATGAGAATCAAAGTTCTTTAAAAACAAAGAAAAATATCTTGAAATTAGAGAGAAAAGCACATTATCTATAGCAGCCCATTTATTTGACTATTGATATCTTATCAGAAACTGTATGGACAAAAAGGAAGTAAAACAACTGTTTTTAAAAATTGAGGCATAGTTAATTTACAGTGTAGTACTTTCAAGTGTGTAGCAAAGCGATTCAGTTGTACGTGTGTGTATATTATTTTTCAGATACTTTTCCGTAATAGGTTATCATAAGATATTAAGTATAGTTCCCTGTGCTGTACAGTAGGTCCTTGCTGTTTACCTATTTTATATATTGTAGTGTGTATATGTTAATCCCAGATTCCTAATGTATCTCTTTCCCCCTACCCCGCTATCCCCTTTGGTAGCCATAAATTTGTTTTCTATGTCTGTGAGTCTATTTCAGTTTTGTAAATAAGTCCATTTGTATCATCTTTGAAGTGCTGAAAGAGATGAACCACTAACCCAGCTTATCCAGTGAAAACATCCTTTAGGAATGAACATAAAAATATCCTGAGATGAAGGAAAATTGAGTCTTTGTTGCCATCACACCTGTTCTGAAATAGACACTAAAGGCAGTTCTTCAGGTAGAGGGGAGGTGATGCCACAGGGAAACCTGGAGCATCAGGAGTGAAGGATGAATGGCAGAAATGAGAACTATCTGGGTAAATAGACTGTTCACTTTCTCTTGAGTTATCTGAAATATGATTGACAGTTGAAAGCAAAAACTATGGCATTGGTAGTGGAAGTTTTCAGTGTAGATCTATTATATGAGTTATAAAGGAAGGAGGGTAAAGAGACTTCTATGGTGGTGAGATTTCTACATTCGATTTAAGGTGGTAAATAAAGTATTTCTTCCTATTGTCTTCTAAGTAGACAATAAAAAGTTAAGTATGTATATTGCAATCACAAAAAAATTTATCTAAGAATACAGTAAAAATACAAGAAATAAGCTAAAATGAAATACAAAAAACAGTTTAACCAAGGAAAGAAGGAAAGGGGAGACAGATGAACACAAAAACAGAGCGAACAAAAAATAAAATAATTAAACAACAGAACTAGGTCCAAACATATCAATAATACCATTAAATCGAAATGGACTAAACATACCAATTAGTGAAATGATCAAAATGGATTTAAAAAGATACAATATGCTGTATATAATTATGATATAGATGGGTTAAAAGATTGAAATATGTGTACTAAAAACCACTGAACAATATTCTTTAAATGGGTAACTATATGATATGTGAAATATATTTCAATAAAGCTCTTAAAAATATTGAGATATACCATGGAAATACCAAGCAAAAGAAAGCTGGAGTGGCTATATTAATATCAAAATGGGCTTCAAAGCAAAGCAAATTACTAGGGATAAAGAGACACATTACATGACAATAAAGAGGCCAGTTCACCAGGAGGACACAGAAATCCTAAATGTGCATGCATATGATAACAGGACTCCAAAATGCATGAAGGAAAAATTGATCAAGCTGAAAGGAGAAATGGAAACTCCAAACGGAAATTTGGAAACTTCAGCTTTCCTCTCTCAGTAATTAATAGAGCAGATAAATAGAAAATGGCAAGGATATAGAAGAACTGAGCCATAAATCAGCTGGATTTAATTGAGGTTTATAGACCATTCCATCAAAATCCAGCTGAAAATAGTCTTTCCAAGTGTGCAAAGAATCTCCACTAAGAAAGACTGTATCTTGGGTCATAAAACAAGTCTTAACAAATGGATATTGAAATCATACCAAGTATGTTATTTGATTAAAATGAAATTAAACTAGAAATTTATAGCAGAACAATAACTGGAAAATCTCTAAAACTTGGAACTTAACACACTTTTAAATAACTCGTGGGTCAAAAAGAAAGTCTCGTGGGAAATTAGAAAATTTTCTGAGCTGAATGAAAATAAAACATACCAAAATTTGTGAAATGCAGTTTAAGCATTGCTTAGAGGAAAATTGATAGTATTAAATGATTATATTTTTTAAAATCTCAAATATCTAAGCGTTCACCTTCAGAAACTAAAATAAGAGAAATATAAACCTAAAGCAAGCAGAAGGAAGGAAATAATGAAGAGCAGAATTTAATGAAATGGTAAACAGAACAATAGAGAAAGATCAGTGTAACAAAAACTTGCTCTTTGAAAAACTGAATAAAATTGATCAAACTTTAGGTCGACCGACTAGGAAAACATATATTACCAGTATCAGGAATGAAAGATGAATTATCACAATAGACCTCACATGCATTAAAATGGTAATAAGGAAATAATAATACAAACAACTCTACAGAATAGACAACTTAGATGAAATGAGTGAAATCCTTGAAAGTCACACACTACGAAAAACTCATCCAAGAAGAAAGAGGTAACATGAATAGTCCTATATTTATTCAAGAAACTGAATTTATAGTTGAATGCCATCTGAAAAATAAACTCCAGAACCAGATTTCACTGGCAAATTCTACCAAGTGTTTAAAGAAGACATTAAACTGATCTTTTATGAAAGGGGAATACTTCCCAACTCATTTTTTAAACAACCAATATGCTATGTTCTTTATTATTAGTAATTCACTAATTTTTGGCTGTGCTGGATCTTCACTGCTGCACAACCTTTTCTCTAACTGCAAAGGGCACGGGCTACTCTCTGGTTACAGTGTACGGGCTGCTAATTGCAGTGGCTTCTCTTGCAGAGACAGGCTCCAGAGCACACAGGCTTCAGTAGCTGCGGCTTCAGGGCTCTTGAGCACAGGCTCAGTAGTTGCGCAGTATGAGCTTAGTTGCCTGTGGCATATGGGATCTTCCCAGACCAAGGATTGAACCCATGTTTCCTGCACTGGCAGGCAGATGCTTTACCACTGAGCCACCAGGGAAGCCCCCAACTCAATTTTTGAGACTAACTTTATTTTGATGCCAAAACCAGACAAAGACAATACAAGAAAAAGAAAACTACAGGTCAGTATCCCTCAACATAGATACAGAAATCCTCGACAAAATGTTTCCTAATTGAATCCAGCAATATGTAAAAAATAAGTGGGTCTTATCTCAGGAATGCAAGGCATTGAAGATCAATCAATGTAATTTACTATGTTAACAGTCCAAAGATGAAGAACCACATGAGCCTATCATTCAGAAAAAACATTAAATTAAATTCAACATCCAGTCATGAGCATCCATAAAGTACTTTTATAACATCCACAAAAGCTCTCATAAACTAGGAACGGGAGACTTCCTTAAACTGATAAAGGGCATATACAAAACAACCTGTATCATACCCAGTGGTAAAGACTGAATGCTTCAGGAGCAAGACAAGAATATTCGTTCTCATCATTCCTATTTAACCTTGTCCTGAAACACCTAGTCAGTACCTTAAGTCAAAACAAGAAAACAGAAGGCAGACAGGTTGGAAAGGAAGAAATAAAACTATTATATTGGCAGATGACATTTCTATGCAGAAAATCCCAAGGAATCTACAAAAACATCTAGTGCTTGTAAGAGATTTTAGCAATGCTGCAGGATACAAGATCAGCCCACAAAAAATCAATCATATTTTTACATACCAGCAGTGAACAATTGGAAACTGACATTTAAAAAACTGTACTTACAAAAAACCAAAAAACAAAAAACTGTACTTACAACAGTACCCCCAAAATGAAATAATTAGGTATAAATCTTACAAAATACTCGCAGGATCTGTGTTGAGACTGCCCCCTTTAAGGGACTTTCCTGGAAGTCTTGTGCAACATCTGCCCTCACATGGCACTGACTGTGTCACACGGGTCCCCATGGCAAGGGTGCAAGGGAGGCTGGGAAATGCTCCACAAGGACTTCATTAATTTTCACTGTTAGGATCCTGAGGGGGTTCCAAGACCACATAGGCAGAGGCTGGCAGCTTCCTCTGGGTACTTTTGGGAATGTTGTCTGTCTCAGAGTAGGTAAGAGCGATCACTAGGAAGGACATTTTTTTAGATATCTGGCTGAATGGACATGGAGAGCAGCTTCCAGTAACAGAGCTGAGGGCATGAATGTCAGATGGGCAATCAGGGGAGAGAAGAAAGAGCTGCCTGGAGGAGGAGTCACTGAGGCCTCGCGGCAGTAAGTGCTGGCTGGGCCAGGGCCCCCAGTCCGCGCCCACTAAGTCCATCGTCACAACCCCTCCTAAGGAAAATGTCCCGTGCCCCCAGGTAACCTCATTCTGTCCTGGGTTACCTTGTGCCACCCTTTGCCCTGGTCTCAGCTGATTGGACTCAAGCTTGGCACCTAACCCAGGAGCAGCCAGTTCACAGGAGGGTCAACCATTCATGTCTTGCTCAAAAGATTGTCTAGCCATTCAGATTCCCTGGTCCAACTGTATGGAAAGAACTTGCAGGTGGGAGCAGAACAGACATAGACACTGGAGCACTGGGGGCCAGGTCTTGTCCTGGATTCCTGTGGTCTCTCAGCAGTTTGGACCAGGGCACTCCAACTCAGATCTTCATGGACTTCCCTCCTGGCTCCTGGTACGGTCATCCCCACCACCAACCCTCTCCTTCAGAGCTGGAGGGCCTCAGCTGCTTGCAACAAACATACCAGCCCTCAGTTGTTTTAAATCAAGGTCCTCAAGCACTTCCTATAGAAATTCAGTAGATTTCAATAATAGAATCAAAGTTGAGCTTTTGAGAGTTCGTTCTGGGGAGCGTGAAACATCTGACATTGTTGTAAATATTCTTGCACATTCATTTAAAAAGTTCAGCATCAAAGACAGAATTCTTTGTGCTTGCAAGGATGAATATAAATTTTAGTAGAACACAGCAGCATGGTAAAAACAATATTCATATCCAATTAGGAAATTCATGGAGCAGAAATGAACTTGGAATCGGTGTGGTACAAATATAATTGAAACTTGGGATAAAACAAGCTGTGATGGAATATCAATTGAAGTGGAAACTGTAGTCATTTGTATGTACATATGCATACATAAAGAGTAATTACACTACAATACTTTTTTGGCATGGGTATTTAATATAAGACGTATTTCAATCTGATCACAGGGCCAGGACTAGGAAAGGAGAGGTACAAAGTTTAAGGGGGGCTTCCCAGGTGCCTCTAGCGGTGAAGAACCTGCCTTCCAGTGCATAAGAGACATGAGAGGCAGCTTCAACCCCTGGGTTGGGAAGATCCCCAGGAGGAGGGCATGGCAACCCACTCCAGTATTCTTGCCTGGAGAATCCCATGGACAGAGGAGCCTGGCGGGTTACGGTCCACAGGGTTACCAACAAAGAGTTGGACACGACTGAAGTGACTGAAGCACAGAACAAAGTTTAAGGGGTAGCAAAAAACTCAATAATCGAGACAAATAGCACTTTTCTACATGCATTTTAAAAATAAAAATTAATGCAAAAACCATGATAAGTAAAATATCCAAATTTTACAGATAGGATCTGTATTATCGATTTTCTTTCTGCCTCAGGTTCCCGCATTACTAGGCAGAGCCTTGCAAAGCAGTATGTTTTCTCATTTGCTGCCTGTCATCAGTCAAATTTTTCAACTGTTTGAGCCTTTGAAGAATTACTTTGTAAATCATTTTAAGTGTTTACAATGGAATTGAACATTTTGTAAATGAATCCTCTAAATTTTGTTCAAAAGCAATTGAAAACCTTTAGTCAGAGTGTTCAACAAGCCTGCCAAAATAAACTTTAACTTTTATCAAATTTAAGGTACTGTAAGCAAAGCTTTCATCAAATTTCAGTTATTTCACACTGGAAAACATTTTCACATATCTCTCAAAAGCAAGGGAGTTGCTGAACAAATTAAGTAACTAGAGCATGAATGGTGGCCAAGATTTAATTTAGAGATTCTCAAATTTTTCTTTAGAATGCCTTCATTTGTGGGAAGACTCTTTTGATGGATTTCCTACTTAAATTGAGAAAATTTATATTTTGTACTTGGATTGAAGAGAAGACAGAAGTTTATGGTTTTGCAGCATTTATAACTGGCAAAATATTAAAAAGAATTATAAAGTCAACTTATATGAGGGTTTTATCTTTGCATAACATTTGTTAAATGTATTCTAAGTGGAAATACACTATCTGTGAAAATGTTGGGGCTGAAATAGTTAATCATTCCCACCTAAATAAATTAGAATTGAAAATATCCTCCATTTAGCAGAATCTTCTCTAAGCTTATCAGGTACCTCTGCAGAAAAAAAAAAAAGCAACCAACTATATTCTTATTAAGAATATTGTAATTTATAGAGAAAAGAGGCCATGAAGTGTGTTAACAACTTCTTTTTTACAGTTCTTAACCACTGGACCATCAGGGAAGTCCCAGGGAATCCCAGTTTTGAAAGTACATGATGCAATCAGGAGGGCAGATGGATCAGCACTTTGTAAAACCCCAAACCCAGCTAAACTAGGATGGGGGAGACTTGTGGTATCCAGAATTGTGACCGAATGATTCCCCGTGAATTCAGACAATGAACCTGCCGTGGGTTTGCTGCAGGAACCCTTTAAGGAACAATTGAACAGAGTGACCGCTGAGGGTGGGCTGGGGCCACCCTCCCACCTGGGCCATCCACTGCTCAGCTCCCCAGCACGGGGCTCCCCAACCCTCCAGTCTTCCCTGGTCTCAGCTGGGAGGGAAAGGTGACCTTGCTGGCTGCAGCTAGGCTGCAGAGGGAGGCTTTGAGGGGACAGTGGCAGATGGCAGCTGCACACTTGACTGTGCTGGAATGCTGTGTGCATGGAGGAGCCTTAGTTACCAAGTGCCCAGCTCCACAGACTCTGCACACACCCACACGTGCACATCCCTCCTCCCTAAACGTCCTTCCACGTGTGGTAGGAAGAATAATGGCCCCCAACGATGTTCACATCCCCACTGCAGAACCTGTGAGTACCTTACTTACCTGGCAGAAAGGGACTCTGGATATGTGGTTAGGGATCTTGAGATGGGAAGGTGGTCCTGCGTTACCCAAATGGACCTAACATAGCCACAGGGTCCTTATAGAGGAAAGAAGGAGACAGGAGAGAGGTTTTTCGGTTGGCTTTGGAGATGGAGGAAGAGGCTGCAAGCCAAAGAGGGCAGGCATTCCCATTCTGGAAAATGGGAAGGACAAGGAAGCAGATTCTCTTGTAGCATTCTTCAAAGGACAGAGCCCTACCAACCCATCGTGGACTTCTGACTTCCAGAACTATAGAATAAATAGTTTGTTAGTGGTAAGCCACTGTGGTATAAACCATTAAATGTTTTAATAAACCTTTTATAGTCAGCATCCAGATCAGGAAACAGAATTTTGCCAGCCCCCCCAGAACATCAGTCATTCACAAATCACCTTCCTGATTTTTGACTCATCCACATACCACTACATGCCACCTCTGGAGTTTTCCTTACAATTGTTAACATTTTTCTTTAAATATTTACACTCCTTAAATATTTAAATATTTACTTAATGAAATCTATCTGAAAAGAAACTTTCTATCGCTTTGTGGAGTGTTAAAACTATTATAATGACCCATTATTTATGGCAAGAATTGTATTTGAAAGCCAGTATAAAAATAATTGTTACCCACTTCCAGCTAGACCATTCTACCTGCTGGAGGCTCTGGACCTGATGGCGGCTCTCTCTGTGTTAAAAACGGTGGTTTATCAGGAGAATTTGAGAGGTGTTGAGGACTGATGCACACCAAGCCCAGGCTTTCACTTATATCCAGTCATAAAGATTGAAAGAAACTAGCTAATACCATTTAATGACAAATCTGCGTCTGCTCCCTCACTTATGTCCCAGGTCACCAGCATTTACCTCCACCTCATAAAAGAGCAGAGGGCTTGTTTCTGACTCCTCTCAGAGTGAGCTGCAACTCACTGGCTGTGCAAGCCCAGGTGAGTGACTTAGCTTGTCTAGGCCCTAGTTTCTTTACCAACAAGGAGTGAAAACACAGCTGATTCTTGTTATTCGGGGTAGTCATGTTCTGTAAAGTAGCTTGGAACACTGAATTAGCATGTGTGTGTGTGTGTGTGTGCGTGCGCGCTCAGTCGCTTGGAACACTGAATTAGCGTGTGTGTGTGTGTGTGTGTGTGCGCGTGTGTGTGTGCGCGCGCGCGCTCAATCGCTTAGCTGTATCTGACTCTTTGCAACACTATGGACTATAGACTGCCGGGCTCCTCTGTCCATGAGATTTTCCAGGCAAAAATACTGGAGCAGGTTGCCATTCCCTTCTCCAGGGGATCTTCCTGCCCCAGGGATTGAACCTGCATCTCCTGCATTGGGAGATGGATTCTTTACCACTGAGTCACCTGGGAAGCCTTTTGTGAGCCTCTGATCACATTTTTTTCAGTTGATCAAACTTAACCTTGTTTTATGTGTATTTCTGCTCAGATACATTGCTTGATATATATTGTTCATTCAAAATTGACGCAACTGCTCTAACACACCTGTTTTCTCTGTAATGCACATCACAACTTTCTTGCAGTTAGAGAGCACTTCAGCACGATGTTTGGGGCCATTTGAAAGAGCTAAATCACTCACAAAAAGCACAAAATTGTGAAGAGCCCTGCACTAGATGGATCACGGAAAGGACATGTTAACAGTGTGAGCTGAAACAGGAGGGTGGAGCATCGGTCGGCTTGCTGGACTTCAGCTGGGAATTTGCACGTGGGGCCACTCTTCGAGTGTCCACCAGCGACCCTGAAGGCATGGTAAGCATTGATGGGGGTTATATATTTCTTTTTCCCCCTCTTTTATTTGTAAATATTTATTTTTTAATTGAGGGATAATTGCTTATAGAATTTTGTTTTTTTTTTTTCTGTCAAACCTCAACATGAATCAGCCATAGGTATACATATATTGCCTCCCTTTTGAACCTCCCTCGCATCTCCCTCCCGATCCCACCCCTCTAGGTTGATACAGAGCCCTTGTTTGGGTTTCTGGAGACATACAGCAAATTCCTGTTGGCTATCTATTTTACATATGGGAATGTAAGTTTCCATGTTAGTCTCTCCACACATCTCACCCTCTCCTCCTCTCTCCCTGTGTCTATTCTCTATGTCTGTTTCTCCACTGCTGCTGCTGCTAAGTCACTTCAATCGTGTCCGACTCTGTGTGACCCCATAGATGGCAGCCCACCAGGCTCTGCCATCCCTGGGATTCTCCAGGCAAGAACACTGGAGTGGGTCCTGCAAATAAATTCTTCAGTACCATGTATGTGCACTAGTATATGATATTTATCTTTCTCTTTCTGACTTACTTCACTCTGTATAATAGGCTCTAGGTTCATCCACCTCATTAGAATTGACTCATACGTGTTCCTTTCTTATGGCTGCGTAATATTCCATTGTGTATATGTACCACAGCTTCTTTATCCATTCATCTGTTGATGGAGATCTAGGTTGCTTCCATGTTCTAGCTATTGTAAATAGTGCTGTAATGAATAATGGGATACATTTGTCTTTTCAGTTTTGGTTTGCTCAGCATATATGCCTAGGAGTGTGGTTGCTGGGTCATATGGTGCTTTTATTCCTAGTTTTTTAAGGAATCTCCATACTGTTTTCCATTGTAGCTGTATCAATTTACATTCCTACCAACAGTGCGGGAGCGGTCCCTTTTCTCCACACTACAAAGTACATTTCATTGAGCAGGAGCTTTGGCAAATCCGTGATCCATGAGCAAGGAGGATGGAGGGCAGCACCACCTGCCCTGGATCATCGTGAGTGTTAACAAGGTGACAGGCCTCCAGCAGCTTCCCCATGGTAGGTCCTCACCCCAGGGAATCTTAAAGCTTGTTGTTTGTTGTGCACTGGTCCTGTGGCTTTAGCGCCTCAGACTCAGGGCAGGGAGGTACCTGCTTTCACAGTGGGGCTTCTCTGAGGCCAGGTGACAGGATGCCCAGGGAAGCCCTGCACTGAGCTGGCACTGCAAGGCTTTGTTGGATTTTCCTGTCGTACCGTTAGTTCAGCCTGAGCAGCCCGTGGGTATGCCTGCTCCTGTGCTGGGGTGGCCGAGGATGGCCAGTGAGAGGGATGAGCTGGACCCCAAGAGTGAGGGCCTCCATAAATTTTGTGCTCTGGACATCTTGCCCCTCAACCTGGTACTGGCCATGGCACCTACCTGGAAGGGTTTTCTGGAAAAGCTGGTTGAGGCCAGGTGGTGGAGGAAAGCTGGGTTTGCAGATGAGTTTTATGTTCAGGGTGATAGGGAACTATGGAGGTTTGTGGAGTGGGCCCATGATGGGGATGAAATGCATTTTCTGAAGGTAGTTCTGGCGGTAGCATGGAAGAGGGGGGCTGGAGACAAGGGTTGGGGAGCCTGCTTAGTGGGAGGGAAAGGCCAAGGGAAGGCAGCTGCTGAGGTCTCCTGTGTCTTTCGAAGCCTCATATTTTTCCCTGAATGGTGGCTTCCGGGAGCCCCCTGATGAGGGTGGGACCAATGAATGCCGTGAGCCTGCTTGTCTCCCTGGGGCTTCATCTGCTAAAGCCGCCAAGCACGCAGACCTCCCCGGAGCTTGACAGTCATTCGTATTTGCTGAATTTTTCATTAAGAAAAATGGTCACCGAAGAGTGGTGGGTGAGTGAAGTTTCACCAGCACTCCTTGGGGTGCGAACCAGCCAAACCCAGTGGGGGTGCTTCCCTCCACAGTCTCCCACTGCACGTGTGCGCTGGCCACACGTGTGCGTGTGTGCATAGCACCCCTGAGGGCACATATGTATGTGCACACATGTCAACACTGGCAGATGGATTGATTCTAAGTGCGTAACACACATAGAAATACTGTGCACCACACCCACAGGCTGACATGACACAGCGCATCTCAGGGCTTCAGAGCCTGAAACTTACCAGGGAGTTATTAATCCTCAATTTTTCTCATCTGTAAAATGGAGATAAAAGTAGAGCCTGTCTCAGATATCTGGTGGGGTTTCCCGGGGGGTGCTAGTGGTAAAGAACCGACCTGCTAATGTAGGAGACATAAGGGACTCCGGTTTGATCCCTGGGTTGGGAAGATCCCCTGGAGCAGGAAATGGTAACCCACTCCAGTATTCTTGCCTGGAGAATCCCATGGACAGAGGAGCCTGGTGGGCTACAGTCCATGGGGTTGCAAAGAGTCGGACACGACTGAAGCTACTTAGCACCCACGCATGCACAGATATCTGCTACAAGGTTTGAGGGGATTATCCACATACAGTGTTAAGCATGGTGGCCTGGCCCGTGATAAGTGTGCCATCAGTGGTAACTGTTAGCATTTCTCATTATGCTGGTAAGGACTCCTACACTTTTATAACCTCTGCCTGGGGAAGGATTTAATGGGAGGACCTGTGGTTATCTTAGCAGCTTTTGACCACCTTTTTAAAAATATCACTTTAAAAAATTATTTATTTGTTTTTGGCTGTGCTGGGTCTTCATTGCTCCTTTGCTTGAGCTTTCTCTGGTTGCATTGCACAGGCTTCTCATTGGAGTGGCTTCTTTTTTGCAGAGCACAGGCTCTAGGCCCACGGGCTCAGTAGTTGTGGCAACTAGCAACACAGGCTAGTTGCTCCAAGGCATGTGGGATTTTCTAAGACCAGGGACTGAACCCATGTTCCCTGCATTGGCAGGCAGATTCCTATCCACTTGACCACTTACTTTTAAACTGTGCACAGTGGACTGTCAGTTTCTCACTTTGGAAACAGTAGATCTCTCATGTTAGGGGGGTGAGAATGAACTTTCATTATAAAATCCTTCAGAGAGAGGAGAAGGAAGCAGGGCTGAAAGATGAAGGGGAAGCCCAGTGGGGGAGCCGTGTCTGGTTGCAGCCCATCCTAAAGCCAGCTGCAGCTCTGTGGACCCCTCTTAAACTGTGTTCATGGCCTTCCAGCAGATTCCATTTCCTGATTAAGTAGCTTTAGTTGGATTCTGTTACCTGTAGCCTCTAGTCAAAGCTATGGTTTTTCCAGTGGTCATGTATGGATGTGACAGTTGGACTATAAAGAAAGCTGAGTGCCGAAGAATTGATACTTTTGAACTGTGGTGTTGGAGAAGATTCTTGAGAGTCCCTTTGATTGCAAGGAGATCCAACCAGTCCATCCTAAAGGAAATCAGTCCTGAATATTCATTGGAAGGACCGATACTGAGGCTGAAACTCCAATACTTTGGCCACCTGATGCTAAGAATTAACTTATTTGAAAAGATCCTTATGCTGGGAAAGATTGAAGGCAGGAGAAGGGGATGACAGAGGATGAGATGGTTGGATGGCATCACCAACTCGATGGACATGAGTTTGAGTAAGCTCTGGGAGTTGGTGATGGACAGGGAGGCCTGGCATGCTGCGGACCATGGGGTTACAAAGAGTCAGACATGACTGAGCAACTGAACTGACTGACCTGTAGCCAAAAGACGTGGCTCCTCCCTTCTCACAGCGCAACCCAGTGTGCAGAGATAGGAGGTGAGCAAGAAACAGCTGCCCCTCTGGAAGTGCTGGGGTGAGGGACTTGGAGCCTTGCTTGGCTGGGGGTGGGGTGCGAAGGGGTTTCTCCATAGAAATGTCCCCTGACGTGAGCAAGGGAGGAGGAGATGGCAGTCATAGTAGGGGACACAGCTCGTCAGATACCCGAAAGGGAGCCTGGCACTGTCTATACAGAACATCATATCTGTGTCTTTATCTGGATCACAAACATTAATAGTCCCTGCTGCCTCTCCCCTCCCGTGTTTGTGGTGGAAACAGTGATGTTGTCTCATTTCTAGGGGCAGAGCCCAAGGTTAAGACAGCCCTGCTGTTCCTTCCAGTAGCTTCCTGGAGTACACAGAACCTGGCTGAGGTGATGCTCAAGCAGCCGTCTGAGGCTGTGGAGAGAGGGGAGGAGGGGCCGCCTGTGTCCTCTCAGAGGCGATGAGGACAAGGACAGCTGGCTCTGGAGGCAACTGAAGGCTTCCCAAATGGAAGTGGGGTGGCAAAAGCACCGAGGGGAGCACTGGAGCTGGCAGAGGGAGCTGGGACTGCAGTACCCCAGAGGGAGGCTCTGGGAGAGCCTTTCTGGGCACTCAGGGCCTCTAGTGAGGGCACGAGGATGGCACTTGGCCTGGGGGAGCTGTGGTGGTCTTTCAGGAACACAGTGACCCACCCCAAGGCGGCACACCTGACCCTAATTTAAAATTGTTAATCTCTCAATCGTGTCCTACAACCCCATGGACTGTAGCCCACCAGGCTCCTCTGTTCATGGGATTTCCCAGGTAAGAATTCTGTAGTGGGTTGCCATTCCCTTCTCCAGGGGATCTTCCTGACCCAGGGATCCAACCTGGGTCTCTCACATTACAGGCAGATTCTTTACCGTCCGAGCCACCAAAAATATGTATATCTGTATGTTAGACGGAAAGAGGGAGAAGGCGAGTGATGGCTTTGTGTACCAAGTGCGTAGCACCATCTCCTTTCATTCTTTCAGCCATCCTGTGAGGTAAGTATCCTTGTCCTCATTTTTCAGATGAAGGAACAAGACTCAGGCAGGTGATGCCACCTGCCGAGGTCACAGTTAGTGACCACAGAGCTGTTACTGAGCAGGGGCTTGCATGCCTGAGGTGCGGAAAGCTGAACTCTGACCGCAGGTGCTTGCAGTGAAGTGGTTTATTTGCCAGGCGCCAAGCCAGGAGAATGGGCAGCTCATGCTCTGAAGACCCAGACTCCTCCATGGCTTTCAGGCTAGGGTTTTTAAAGACGGTGTGAGGGGTGGGGTTCTTAGGATGCATGATCAGCACGTGGGCCTTCTTCTGATTGGTTGGGGTGAGGTTACAGGAATCACAGTCTACTGGTTCGAACCAGTCTAGGGTCTAGGGCTTGTGGTCAGCATGAAGTTACCATCCTCCACCTGGGTGGGGGTCTTAGTTTCTATAGAACACAGATATGAATCAGATTGTTGTCTATATCCCTTCAGGAGGAACTAGGGGGCCTGTGATTCTGTTGTCCTAATAGTTAACTCCTTGAGTCTGCTCTTTGGAACTCAGGGAAGCCTAAGAGACTAAAGTCTAATTCTACAAACATGGAGTGGGACACGGAGGGGGCTTTTGAACCCAGGAGGGCCCTGAAGGGTGCTGCTCAGGTTTCAGTCCCCTCTTCTCTTTGATATTCTTCAATCTTGAAGGGGTAGGAAAAGAAAGATAATAAAGTTTCGGATGGAGAGATTAATTAAAGTTTCAAAATTAGAGTAAAACCACTCCAGTCCCACCCTCATCTTGCCAGCAGACCTGCTGAAACTCAGCCTGTGCTGCAGAGAGGAGCCTGTGCCCCGAGCAGCCAGGAGAAGCCTGTTAAATACTTACACGCCTTCTTTATGAGCTCAGCACCCTGGCCCCAGCCCCATAGTATTATTATCCTCACGATTCCCCACTGCTTTCCCAGACCCTGTTCACTCCTTGTTTACACAAACTTCTAGTAAGTGGAGTGGCGGAAAGAGCAGAGATCAGTCAGAAGTCTTAAGGCAAGTCTGTTAGCATCTCTCTGCCTCTCTTCCCGCATCTGGAAAATTGAGATAAAAATATTGCTTCAGCACTGAGGTTTTCCCTCTGGTTAGAGGATCATAAAGGTCGTGGTATCCTTAATAGGACATTTTTACATGCTCAGTTCCATAATACAAAGGCACATCTGTAGAAGAAAATATAACTATATATCATGTCTGCAGGATAGTATATCTTTTTTAAAAGAGACATTGAACTTAAAATCAAGAAACCGTTTCTCTCTTTTTAAATTAGTATAGTTGCCTTACACTGCTGTGTTAGTTTCTGTTGTATATTGAAGTGAATCAACCGTATGTATACATACACTCCTGCGTCTTGGACTTCCCTCCCACCACCCCATCCCACCCGTCCAGGTCACCACAGAGCTCCCTGTGCCATCAGCAGACTCTCATTAGCTATTTATTATAAACCTGGCAGTAGTAAAATGCCTACCTTTGAATTATTTTCTTGTGCCCTGGGAAAGTCTCACTATATGATGTTTTAGACAGGACCCCTGGGTCCAGCTCATCCCACAGGTGCCTGTTTGAGAACCACTGGGGTAGATGGGGACTTCCCTGGTGGCCCAGTATCTAAGACTCCGTGCTTCCAGTGCAGGGATCTGGGGTTCAATCCCTGGTCAGGGAACTCCATCTTGTGTGTTGCGATTAAGATCTGGTGCAGTCAAATAAATAAATAAAAATATTGGAGTTCCCAGGTGGCACAGTGGTAAAGAATCTGCCTGCCAATTCAGAAGATGCTGGAGATGTGAGTTCGATCCCTGGGTCAGGAAGATCCCCTGGAGGAGGAAATGGCAACCCACTCCAGTGTTCTTGGCTGGGAAATCTCATGGATAGAGGAGCCTTGGGGGGCTACAGTCCACAGCGTCGCAGAGTCGGACATGACTGAGTGAGCATGCTTGCATGAGCTGGAGATAGGAGACTAGTCCTTGCCTGTCCAGTCGCCTTGCTGTGTGATTTTGGACAAGTCACTCACCTGTTCTGGGCTTCTGTTTCTCCTGGATGCAATAAGGGGGTGAGGGTACACTAGAGACCATCTGAGGTCCTTTCCAGTTCCCGCCTTCAAGGATGGCGTCGGTTCCTCCATCTCAGTGTCACGTTCAGGATCCCACCGTCCAGGGGCAGGTGTGAACCCATCTTTTCCTCCAGTTGCCCATCTGTGCATCTGTTCTGCCCTGTGGGAAACCATACAAGAGGGTCTTGGGCCAAGGAAAGGCTGCTCTTTCCCCTCAACGGAGACCCCATCTTCCCAGTCCAGGGCCTTAAGCCCCCAAACAATTGTCTGAAGGGGATCCAGGCTATTAAAGTAATTTACATAGTAATTAACAAGGTTCCATTAGCTTATTCCTGGAGCCAGAACGCTCTGCCTCCATTTCCCTTTAGGGGTCCACGGTCCCGGGCTGGGACTAAGGTTTGCTGGGGTTTGACTGGTGGAGCAGTGAGGGGAAGAATTTTCCATGCTCACGTGTCTCAGCTCCACAGCCAGGGAAGAGAAACAATGACGATGCAAGAGCCCCAGCTGGCTGGGTAATGAGGTCTGGGGCGAAGGGATGCCTCGTGAGCACGTACGGCCTGAAACCCCAGAAAGAAAGGCAACCACAAGTCTCCTAGCCATGTGTCTGCTCTACAGCCCAGGACCTAACCCCTCTCAGAGCTCCTTTTTCAAGATGACACACCATTTCTCATGTCCTTCTGGGCCTCCTGACAACAAATTTTATGTGTGACCACAGTAAGGTGCAAAACTTCCCTGGTTACCCTTTGAGCCTCTCAGCAACCCTGTGAGGCAGATGTTATCTTCTCCATTGTGGGGATGAAGACACCTCTGCCCAGAGAGGTGAGGTAACTTGTCCAGAGTCACACAGCCTGAAATAGCAGAGTGGGATGAGAACCTGGGTCCTCAGACATAATCCAGCTCCTGCAACTTGGCCAGTGGTTTCAAAACAACTCTGTGGAGCCCTGGGGGACTCTCAGAATGGTTTGCCTCAGGATAAGGGGTCGCTGGGAGGACTGGCAATTCTACCCATGTGTTCCCCCAGTTCAACTGGGACAATATTTACATGTTGGACATCTAGATGGGATTTTGTTTGGATTCCATAGCTAGAAAAGCTTTGAAAACCACCAAACTTCTAGAAATGTCCCAGGAAGGCACCTATCACAGGGTCACTCTCTTGAACACCTCTTGCCATGGAGCTGTGTGATGTGGCAGAATGGCTCTCTGAGGTTCTGGTGTGGGGCCCCAGACTCCTGGTCTTGGTCTCTCCATCAGGCTCCCTGCAGGTTAAGCCCAGGACCCACTGCCTGCCCAGCCCCTCCTGCTCCCTCCTCCTCCCACGGGGCCTGACTGGCCTCTCTCACCAACCCCCCCCCACCCCCGCCAGCAACCTTCTCTCTGCTCTATAAGAGCTTCTCTTTGGCTCCAATGTTTCTATGGCCAACCGAGGAAAAAGAAACATCAAAGATGGGGAAGGACAATGGTTCTGGGGTTTCTACCTGTTTCAAATGATTTTCCTACACTTGTCACTCAGCAAACATTCTAGAGCCATGAAAGCCAGCATCTGAAGATAAAAAAAGGTACATGAGGGGACTTCCCTCTTGGTCCAGTAGTTGAGACTCCACGCTTCCAATGTAGGGGGCCGGGGTTTCATCCCTGGTCAGGGAACTTAGCCTGCACATTGCAACTAAGACCCAGGGCAGCCCAAGAAATTTTTTAAAAAGGTATGAAAGCCCAAACCTTGCCCTCAGAGAGCTATGGGGAAGACATAGTACAGACTTGTCATAGTGGTTCCCCAGGGACAAGGCGCTGGAGAGGTGCAGGACTGGAGAGTGTCCCAGACCCCCCGTGGAGGGGGCGACTCCTGGTGGGAGAGCCTGGCGGATGTCGAGGAAGAAGAAGCCTGGAGAAGCCTGAGCTCTTTGAAGGTGGAGGAGGAGTTGGCTGTGGGGGAGGGAGGGGAGCACCGTCTCACTAGAGGGGGCGGCACGTGTTGGGGCTTGAGGCAGGCAAACTGAGGGCCTCTTGTGTGGTTTCACCTCTGTGTGTGATGCGGAGTGGAGGAGAGGGGCCTGGGGCGATGAGGGGACCACCTGGTCAAGGTGCCGAGGGAGGGGCCGAGGCCCTCAGGCTGCGGCCCACTCGCTTCTGTAGTTCTGCAGGACCCCTGTGCTCAGGGCTTTCAAGGGGCCACTTAGGGCCGTGGCCATCAGGGAACTCGTAACCCAGGGGCTCCCCACCTTGGTGCCCGACTGCCCCTGGGCCCTGGGCCTGACCTCCTGGGCCTTGCTCCCGGCTAGAGGTGGGGCCAGTGGGATGTGTCACGGCTGCTGTCCTGAGACCTGGAGATGAAGCGGGAAGGTCATCGCTAGGGAGACAGCAGCTCCCCTTTTTGGGCCTCGATCCCTCCTTCTATGCAATAATGGGGTTGTCACGAATAATGGCCAAAGCCCCTTCTGGCCTGGATTCCTCCTTTCAGACAAGGAAAAGTGTTCAGTTTGGCTCCCCCCAAGAAGTGGAGCACCAAATGGGATTTGAGTGCAGGTAGGGGGAGGAGGGCATGGCAACCCACTCCAGTATCGTGCCTGGAGAATCCTGTGGACAGAGGAGCCTGGCGGGCTGCAGTCCATGGGTCGCACAGAGTTGGGCAAGACTGAGTACACACATGCACACAGGTTATTTGGGAGGTGATCTCAGGAAGCACCAGTGGGGTCATAAGAGGGGGAAGGGAAAGAGAGAACACGGGGTGCTTGATGAGCAGAGGATCCTGTGGGTAGTCAGGGCTCCAGTAACGCACACCTGCAGAGTTGTCCTGGTGAAGGGGATGGGACATGGGCTCTTTATCCCCCACTCCTGTCTCTTGTAGAGGGCTGCTCCTGCACTCCTGACCTGCCCCACCCGTCGATGCTGCATCCTTCTGCAGCCAGAGGGGGCCTTCGGGCAGAGAGTGGCAGAGGCTGCAAGAAGAAGCCACTGACATGATGGCCATGGCGCACAGCAGGACAACACTCATGTGGACAGTGTGTTCTGCAGAAACCAAGACCTAAAGGGACTGAAGTGACCTCCTGGATCCCACTGTGAGTTAGGCTGGACCGAGGGTGCTTTCTGCCACACATCCCTCCCTCCACCACCTCCCTGTGGTCAGGTCTGTGACTCATCCTTGCCCCTCCTCCTTCACATGGTTTAATAAGAAAACTTTGGTGGCAGATACAGCAGTACCTTGAAAAACATCGATTGGTTTAAATCTATGAAACTTTGGAGCCCGTCTCTGAAAAAGCCCCTCTCAGAAAAAGACCTTCTCTCCGTCTTTGCATCCCCGTCTCTGCACGTGGTAGGTCCTTTGTACACAAAGGATGAGCTGAAGTTTGGGTCATTTGTGTAGAACGGGGTGATGCTTATGTCTTTATGACTCTCAGTTACCAGTTTGAAAAATAGTCATGGGATGCCAGCATGCTAACATCCTAGGCTCATCGTATTAGATGTTCAGCAGGATGCATGGCACCTAGGGGCTCAACTGCAGTCTGGACTGCTGAAGAACAGATAGAAAATCACATAAGCTGTTACCCCAAAGGAAGGGGTGGTCACTGTGCGAGCCGGCAAGAAACATCACGAGTAGGACCATCATGAGCCCAAGGATCACGTTTCATGTCCCCCCCCAACCCCTGCAGGACACCATCGCCTCCCCAAACCCGCCCAACTGCAAGTCTGAGGTTAGGGGTCAGGGTGCCCCCTCCCAGCTGCACATTCTCGCATCCCTGAAGCTCTGAGTCAGGTTTCCCGCCTCCTGCGATTTCACAGCTCCCCGCCGGCCAAGCTGTTTTGCAGACCCAAGTTGGTAATGACAGATTCTTCTCTCCTGGCCCTCCACTGGTGAAACCACGGAAAGTATTTGAAACACGCAGCCCCGGGAATGTGCAAGCTTCCATTCGCTGGGCTTGGCAAGGACCAACAGTTTCTCAGCCAGCACTTTTGACTAAGACTTGAACGGCTCAGGTTTCCCAGGAGCTCCTCAGCTCAGTGTTTCAACAGCATTTATACCTTTTTTTTTCCCCCCTCCTTCAGCACATTAACCCTAAAGTAGGTTCTGGATCCTCCAATCCTTGGAAGCATGGCTTTCTCTGTTACAGGCGCGGTTGTGGATGGGCCACAGGAGAGCTGGCCTCGGCCTGGGAGGGGAATCTCCTACCCACCAGGGCTGCTTGGGCCTGGACAGCGTGAATCAGAGGGTTCTCTGCTGAAAGGGATCCCTGGAGGACTTCCAGATTTTCTGCCTCCAGAGAGATCTGGTTAACCTATTCCAGGCCTCTGTAACTTTGATTTTAAAATATCCTCCCCTGGGGTTGAAGGAAGGGAGAGAGGATGGAAAGATCACAGAATGTGGACCTAGATACACCTATGTGTCAACGGCACATCTCCTCCCTTTGGAGTTTCATCATCTGTAAAATGGCAGTAATAATAACCATCTCAGGTTATGGTGAGGTTTATTTATTTTTAAAATTTATAGATTTTGGCTGTGCTGGGTCTTCGTTGTGGCATGTGGGCTCTCTAGGTAGGACGCACAGCCTTAGTTTCCCCTCGGGGTGTGGGATCTTAGTTCCCAGATCAGGGATCGAACCCCAGTCCCCTGCATTGGAAGGCGGATTCTTAACCACTGGACCACCAGGGAAGTCCCTATCATGAGGTTTAAAGGGCAGCACAGGAAAGCACCTAGTGTAATTCCTGCACACAGTAGGTGCACAGCACTTTCCTCTCTTCCTTGTTCTTGGTCACTGATTTTACAATCTCATCACAAAGTTGTTTGGTGAATGAATGGAGGTCTTGATCCATCTAAACACCCCCTTCTCCCCTCAAGGCCATGGAACAAGTATTTCTTAAGCATCAGTTCTGTACAAAGAGCAGAAATGGGCTTTGTGGTGACACCCTGATACCTAAGCCCAGTCCCTGTTATAAAGGAATTTCTGGTCTAGGGAGGGAGCTGGCACCACTTGGGAAATGGCAGGTAGATAAAATGCTGTCTACAGGAGAAATAGTCTCAGTGATTTTGCTCACTTGTTTACGTATATTCACCCATTCCTGCAACAAGCGTTTGCTATAGGAAGAGGGCTGGCCACCCTTGACCCTGGTGGTGGTTCTGGGGGCTTCTAAAGCAAGCTCTTCCCACTCTACCTGCCTGGTTCTATTTGCTGTGATGGGATACTTGAAAGTGCTCTGGAAATCCAAGGGCGTACTGTTCCCTTTGCCAAGAACACCCTTCCCATTCACCCACCCTGTCCTGAGAAGCCCTCTCTGACTCCCTGAGGCATGTTTATCTGCTGTCTCTGAGCCCCTACTCCCAGCACTTTAGTCATAACAGGGGTATTGCCCCCTCCACACTGTGCTTTGAGGGCCTGTTTCCGAGTCTGCTTTTGAGATGATAGCACGCAAGCACCAGGTACTGAAAGGGAAAACGGGGTGCCGAGGTTGGGCTCCCTAAAAGCAGAGCCTGAGGTGGGGATTTGGACACACACAGCTTTTTTTTTACATCCTTAAGAAAGAGCTTTTATTATTTATCATCATTTTATTTTCATAGCTAGAAAAAATGTTGGTAAATGACTATAGGAAATATGTTGTATACATCTGTGTGGGTGTAGGAAAATGCATTGCCCACAATACACAGATATTTTTATCCACTTAGGGCAATCATTTCAAGTCTTTTTTTAGTTTTATTGGAGTATAGTTCATTTACAATGTCATGTTAGTTTCAGATATACAGCTAAGTGATTTAGTTATACACGTATGGGCAGACAAGCCTGGCAGGCTACAGTCCACGGGGCTGCAAAGAGGCAGACACGACTGAGCGACTGAGCATAGCACGTACGTACATTCATTCTTTTTTAGATCCTTTTCTTATATAGGTTATCATAGAATACTGAGCAGCGTTCCTTGTGCTTGTGTTCCAAATCCTTGTTGGTTATTGAGCCTGTGTATAGTAGTGTGTATATGTTCATATACATATTCCTTATTTATCACTCCCCTCTGTGTTTCCCCGTTGGTAATCATGTTTGTTTTTGATATCTGTTTAAGTCTGTTTCTGTTTTGTAAATGAGTTCATTTGTATCAATATTCAAAAATCAGATTACATATGAGGGATATCATATGTTTATCTTTCCCTGTCTGATTTACTGCACATAGTGTGATAAACTGTAGGCTTATCCATGATGCAGCAAGTGGCATTGTTTCGTTCTTTGTATGGCTGAGGAATATTCCATTGCGTGTGTGTGTGTGTGTGAACACACACCACATCTTCCTTATCCATTCATCTGTCGATGGACATTTGGGTTACTTCCACGTCCTGGCTATTGTAAATAGTGCTAGTATGAACACTGGGGTGCATGTATCTTTTTGAATTGAGTTTTCTTCAGATATATGCCCAGGCGTGGGCTTGCTGGTAGCTCTGTTTTTAGTGTTTTTTACTTGCATACTGTTTTCCATAGTGGCTGCACCAATATGCATTCCCACCAGCAGTGCAGAGAGGCTCCCTTCTCTCCACACCCTTGCCAGCATTTATTGTGTGTAGACTTTTTGCTGATGGCTATTCTGACCGGTCGGACATGACTGAGCGACATCACTTTCACTTTTCACTTTCATGCATTGGAGAAGGAAATGGCAACCCACTCCAGTGTTCTTGCCTGGAGAATCCCAGGGACGGGGCAGCCTGGCGGGCTGCCGTCTATGGGGTCGCACAGAGTCGGACACGACTGAAGTGACTTAGCAGCAGCAGCAGCAGCAGCAGCATTCTGACCGGTGTGGGGTGGTACCTCATTGTAGTTTTGATTTGCTTTTCTCTGATAATTAGTGATGTTAAGCATCTCTTCATGTGCTTTTTGGCCACCTGTATGTCTTCTTCGGAGGATTGTCTAGTTAGCTCTTCTGTCTGTGTTTTGATGCGGTTGTTTGGACATACCCCGCTAATTAGGGGTTGTGCTCATGGGAGAAGGGAGTGGGGGAGCAGGATGGGGCAGCAAGAGTGTGGGCTAGCTGGAGTCCAGCCTCAGCCTGGCCCTCAGGGAGCTCTGGAGTGGGAACTACACCTCAGAGTGTGACACTCAACCCTTTCGGTCAAGGGGGCCAGTCTCTACCCCTGAGTCATGTAGTCTGATGTCAGAGAGGCAGGTGGGGGTGACCTCCCAAGTGAGGTGGCTCCTCTTTGGCCAAAGGCAATTCTCTGTGGAGGAGGGCAGCCGTAGCTGCCAACATTCCTAGCAGTGGGGCGGGGGGGCACCCGCAGGGTTCTGGGTGGGGGAAGGGAGGGAAAGGATCAGGAGGGAGCATCAAGATCTCCACCAGAGCTTTCCAAAACAATGTACAGGTTCTGTGCACCTGTTCCCCCATCTTTGTCATTTGTTAAAAGGACTCACAGGCAAGGAAAGAGATGCACACCCCTGGGTGGGGGCAGGGCCAGCATCCCTGGGAGCTCTGGGCATGGGGAGGGGCCTGAGGGGGGCCGCAGGGAGACGATGGATCCTGGCTCATGACCACTCACCTCGCCTGGTGCCCCACTGCCCTTTATGCACCGGTGGCCCTGACCTTCCCCTGCAGACCCAGGCCCACGGGGTCTTCCCATCCTCAGTGTACCCTCTGCACTTGACTGCAGACCAAGCAGGCTGTGAGGAATTGCTTTGTCTCCCTGAGCCCACTGTAAATTCTTTTTTAAAAAAAGTATTTATTTATTGGCTGCGTCAGGTCTTAGCGGCGATGCACGGACTCTCTAGCTGTGGCGCGTGGTCCAGAGGGCGCACAAGCTCAGTAGTTGTACCGCGTGGGCTTAGTTGCCCACATATGGGATTTTATTTCCCCCAACCAGGGAGTCCCCTGCGTTGCAAAGTGGATTCTTAGCCACTTTGCAATTCACACCAGGGAAGTTGGTGTGAATTCTTAAACGCAAAGGCTTCATCTTATTTTGATTTTCCAAGTGTCTGTCTCAGTGCCCTGGGATTTACTAGGTGACCCATCAGTATTATTGAGTAAATAACCTAGGTCGATGCCTTGGTGTTTCTATGAGGCAATGAAAGGGCCTGGACCCCTTCCGATGGCAGTTTTGGCCAAGGATGCTCTCGTATTCAGGCGAGAGGCCTGGGTTGTCCTTGCTCTTCCCACGGCTGCACCCTGAGCCCCAGACAGGGCTGCAGCCTCCACTTGGCCCTGCCCGCGTGCTGGGTGGCAGCCTTGGGCGAGGGTGGCCCGTGGGACATGGTGAGGATGGGGCGTCCCCGCTGGCCTGGCGTACAGCCTCCTCGGCCTTCATTTATGTGCCATCTGACTCCATCCCTCAAAGCCCGCGTCTGGCCTTGGTCGGTGCAGGTAATGATGATATAGGCTCATTTATGCAAGATTATCCTTTTATCACATTTCCAGGCTCATTTATGAGGCTCATGTTTCTCCCCGAGGGCGTCATCAAGCAAGTTAAGTTGTACTATTTCCCTCCCGCAGAGAACTGGCGGGGGCCTCCCTCGTTGACGGATGAGGCCCGCTGCCTTTGCCAAATAGGGTCGGCGTGATGGATCTTTTACTTGTGAATATTATAGCTGGAAATTAGCATGTTTATTGAGGTAGAATGTGTTTGTTTACATTCCACTACCCATGGCATTACCTCTTATGACCTGACTTATTTAGTTGAGGATAAGCACAAATGATCCACATTTTGGCACCCACAAAAAAATTAATGAACTTCCAGATATAGAATTCAGCCTTAAGTAAACACACCAGCGGGGTGGGTGGAGGCAGAGGACTGCGGAGGGCTTTGGGGGTTTGGGCGGTGAGCATGGTGGAGCATCTGGTACTCGAGGGATGGGGGGCAGTGGGTTCAAGTATCCTGTGTGGTGCACAGGGCTGGCACCCAGCCTGGCTGCCCAGTAGGGGTGATTTCTGAGGATGGAGAAGGAGGAGAGAGGCAGAGGACCAGGATCGTGAGAATTCCTGGGGATTCTCCTGAGCTACCTCTTTTTAAAAAAAATATTGTATTTTTATTTAGTTTTGGCTGCACTGGGTCTTCATTGCTGTCTGCAGGGTTTCTCTAGTCGTGGAGAGCGAGGGCCACTCTAGTTGGCTTCTCATGGTGGGCTTCTCATGGTGGTGGCTTCTCTTGCTGCAGAGCACAGTCTCTAGGGCACAGGCTCAGTAGCTGTGGCGCATGGGCTTCGTTGCCCTGTGGCATGTGGGATCTTCCTGAGCAGGGATCTAACCTGTGTCCCCTGCATTGGCAGGCAGATTCTTAACCACTGGGCCACCAGGGAAATCCTGAGCTACCCCTGATTGTCTTGTTGCAGGAGTGAGAAGGAAGGCCCAAGTGTGGGGACTCAGGGAGGGGAGAGAGTATGCTTGGCTAGGATGATGAAGACCCAGGTGAGTGATGATAGGTCCCAAGAGGCCAAGTTATCTCCTGGGAGTCTGCTCCCCTCCAAACACATCCACCTGTGACAGCTTTGAATCCCAACTTCTGTCCCCACCCCTCGTTGCTGGTAGTCCAAACAATCTGAGATGCAAGCACTCAGTAACTCCAAAACCCTCTTGTTTTATTTGTTAAGTTTTTGGCCACACCACCTGGGCATGTGGGATCTTAGTTCCCTGGCCAGGAGTTGAACCTGTGTCCCCTGCATTGGAAGCACAGAATCTTAACCTCTGGGCCACTATGGAAGTCCCCCCTCTTGTTTCAGAGAACTGGAAGGACTTGGCCAAGGCCTTAGAGGCAGAGCGAAACCAGGAGCCTCGCTCCCAACACCACTGCTGCCTTCCTGTGCCTTTAAGCCTGATCCCTGTCTTGTAAGATGGCCCAGAGAGTGTATTCTCTGGGGTGTTTCTTCATGGACCTAGGAAAGCTTTGTCCTCTGTGCCTGGCCAGCAGAGGCCTCAATTTCCACCCTGGAAACCAGCTACCTTTGCAGTTTAAATCACTTTAAAGAGCAGTTGTTCCTGGGGTGGGGAGGGGTCTTGTTATTGGTCATTGCCTCCCGGGGTACAGAAGTGACCTAGGAGAGATAGAGGGAGACAGGAGGGTGCATGGTTGAGGCCCAGAGCCCCCAAACAGTATGACTGAGAGCCCCAGGAACAAACTTTCCCACTTACATAAAAATTTTCCAAGTAAGCAAAGCCATTCTCTCTGTCCCCCGACCCTAAACCCTGAACATAAAGAGGGCAGAGGCAGGATGTCCTGTCTGGACCTCAGAAGCAGACAGACCTGGCTTCTAATTCTGGTCCTACCTCTTCCTAGTTCTGTGACCATTGTGACCTTGGATGAGTCCTTTGATCCCTGTGGTCTCCATTTCCGCAGCTAGAAAATGGGGCAGGGGGATTATAACACTCACTTGTCAGTGTCTCTGTAAGATTAAATGAAGAAAAGTGTCCGCTGTGCTTAGCACACAGTACTTGGTAACTGTCAATGAACTAGTGGGCATTAGTATCATTATTTTCCTTCCCAAACGAGGTGCTGTCACCTCCTGTGGCCTTCCAACACGTGAGGATTGGTGGAAGGGATTGAAAGAGATAGGGAGAGTGAGATCAATTTTCCCCACACTCCCCACCCCTTTCCTCTCGTTGGGTTCTAATGTGCGTGTGTGAGCCCTTCCCATGAGGCCCGTGGAGTGCCCACATGGTGGAGTGGGTCAGCACGAAGAGCCAGACTAGAGTTTGATCCATTTCAGCCTCAAATCTCCTGGCTCTCTGGGGAAGCTCAGTGGTTCTAGACCTCAGTCTCCTCATCTGTGAAATGGGGCCAGCCTCACTGCTAACCTGGGAAGCCGCTGAGTCCACAAGTAATTTGTCTCTGAATCACCAGCACCCGGCAATGTCAGGCATGCAAGAGTTGTTCAGTGATGACGAGATGATGGGCAAATAGACTGGATGCTAAAATCAGGTTCCAGAAAACTTTCTATAAAGGGCCAGGTAGTAAATATTTTAAGGTTTGCAAGTCATGCAAGCCCTATTGCAACTACCCGACTCTGTCTCTATGATGCAAAAGCAGCATTATACAAGGTGTAAACAAATGAGTGTGTCTGTGGTCCAATAAGACTTTACTTATAAAGTCAGGTGGTGGCTGGATTTGGCCACAGTCTTGACCTCTGTGTTGTGAGGCCATGGTCTTTGGACTCAGTTGGGCTTAATTCCCGGCACCTCCACTCTTTAGCTGTGTGGCCTTAGGCAAGCGACTTACCCTCTCTGAGCCTCCGTTTCCTCTGTGACATGGAGGACACTGGCTTGTGCTTTTTCGGCATTCCCCTCAGTGTGCCTACTAGGGCTGGCCTCAGAGAAGGAGCTCAAGAAAGACTTGCAGGATGGCTAAAAAAATGGTCTCTGAAAATCATCACAACTCCTGATAAGTGTATAGTAAGTCCCCTACATACAAAGCTTCAAGTTGCAAAGTTTCAAAGATGCAAATGTGCATTTGCATGTCCAATCAGGTAAATTAGTTCACATGTCTGGCATGCATTTGGCCTGTGAGCGCATCCTTAACAAGTGTTTGTGTTTTTGTGTACTTTATAGTACTGAATAGAGTTCTTTGCTAGTGGCAAAGAACCCACCTGCCAATGCAGGAGACACAAGAGACTTGGGTTTGATCCCTGGGTTGAGAAGATCCCCTGAAGGTGGGCGTGGCAACCCACTGCAGCATTCTTGCCTGGAGAATCCCATGGATAGAGGAGTCTGGTGAGCTACAGTCCATGGGGTCGCAAAGCGTCAGACACGACTGAAGCGACGTAGCGTGCCTGCGTGCACTGTATAGAGTACAGCATCCGTTTTTCAAGCCCAGAACGTCCAGAAACAGGAATAAAAGCAGCAGTGATATAGCTGGTATTGCTAAGAAGCACCAGCTGTTATTACTGTACTACTGTACTTTTTAGGGTACTGTACTATAAGATTAAAAATGTTTCCTTTATTTTTTGTGTTTTATATGTATTATTTGTGTGCAAAGCATTATAAATCTATTATAGTACAGTACTATATAGCCATTTGTGTTGGGTATCTAGGCTAACTTTTTCGACTTACGAATGCACTCTCGGAATGGAACTCATTCATATATAGGGGATTTACTGTACTGCACTTTTGACTCACAGTGCATTTCACATCCATCTCATTTCCTCCCCTCCCCTCCTATAGAATGGATATAGTAGTAGTAGTATTGTTATACTCACTTTACAGATGAAAAAAACCAGGGTCCAGAGAGACTTAGAGACTTTCCAAAGGTCCATTTGGGATGCCATAACAAAATGCCATAGACTGGGTGGCTTATAAACAACAGAAATTCGTATCTCACAGTTCTGAAGGATGGAAAGTTCAAGATCAAGGTGCAAATTAGGCGTTTGATAAGACCCACTTCCTCACAGGAGGCTGTCTTTTCACTGTAACCTCACACGGCAGAAGGGGCTGGAGGCCTCTTGCCTAAGGCCACTCATCTCATTTATGAGAACTCTGCCCTAAATACCTCCCAAAGGCCCCACCTTCTAACACCAAAACATTGACCGTTAGGCTTCAACATATGAATTTTGGGGAGACTCAAAGATTCAGTCTATAACAGTCAAACAAGTGAGGGACAAGAACAGGGATTTAAACCAGGTATTTCGGCAGCAAATCCTTGCATTTTCCACTACGCCAGAGCTGTCATAAATAAACCTCCTCCCCAGGCTACAATCAGCAAATGGACTGGCTGCACAGGAGCTTGAGAAGTGTGTAGACTAGGGCCTATCTCTCTGTGAGAAGGGGTTATTACTTATCTCCTCAGATTTTGAGACTTACAGGCTAGAAATATGGGGTTCTTGGCTCTGTAGTGGAGATCCTGAACTGGGTAAGCAGACTGGGACTGGAGTCATTGTTTCAGTCTGAGGGGCCCCTCTTGGTGCAGAAAGGGGGTGAGCAGGCAGTTCTCACCTGCTAAGATCAAGCTTTTAACATTCTGAGAGAGAAAGAAACCCTGTATTAGGTGAGGAATAGACTTTGGCAGCAAGTAACCATGATCCCTCAAAGCTAAGAGTTAGCAAAAATAAAAGCAAAACAAAAGATAAGGCTTGTTTTTTTTTTCTCACGTGCTATGAACCACCAGGGTGGTTAGGGCTGGGGCAGCAACTCCACAATGGAGTTGCTTTATCTTTAGTTGCATTATCTAGAAGTTGCATCTTTCTTTCTGCTCTGCAAGTGGCTTCTCCTCTTAAGGTCACCTCATGGTTGCAAGATGGCTGCTGGAGTTCCAGCCATCCAGGGCACATTCGAGGTGGGGAGGAGAGGGGTGGAAAGGGTGCTTGCCAGCTGAGTCAACTCCTTTTTAAAGGAGATATCCTGGGAGAGGAAGACTGCCATCCAAGAAGAAAGCAACTTTGGCTTTCATCTCATTAACCAGAATTTGTCACGGACTAGCCCTAGCTATAAGGGAAAGGGTGGATATAGTACTTTGCTGCTCCAATCAGGGCTGTGCTAGCCAGGAAGAAGGGGAGAATGGATTTACGGTGGTAAACCTCAGTCTTTGCCTCCTTCCCCTATTTGCCATCGGAGTAAACTAAGGCCCAGGGATGGAAGGAAGTTGCCCAATATTGCGCAGAAAGCTAGGGGCATGCCTGAAACCAGACCCCAAAGTTTCTGACTTGGCAACAGATGCTTCTTCCACTGTTTTTGCTGCTTCACTCTGTAGCCACACCTGTTCATGAATACTAAGGTTATTATTATTTATCGAGCATTAACTATGTGCAAGGCACTATGCTGAAGGCTTTCCAGGCTGGTTCCATGAAGTCTGCTATCAATCGTTGAGGTGGGAATTTCTGTTATTCCCATTTTACAGAGGAAGAACCTGAGGCTCAGCTAAGTGAGGTGACTGCTCCAGGTCCCAGAATTCCTAAGTGTTGGAGTGGGCTTGAATATCAGGTTCCTGACCCTGACCGTGAGCAGTTCAATGTGTGTGATTGAAATGACGCAGCAGCAAGACTCCCACTAACCAAGGGGGTTCTGGTTCCCCACCCACCTGGCCAGCCTCCATCTCTGCAGCGCCTCATTCCAGCCAATTACTCCTAATGGAGTGATATGAAATGTAACTAACTTGGGGAAATATCTGTATACTTTAATTAAATCAGTTTGCAATTAGCCATCTGAGTAATGAGGCTAAGGTGTTTTATCTCCCTGTGCGCCAGTGGGCCAGGGGAGCTAGAAGGCAGGGGGATTTTGCGCGAATAGCGTGGTCCTAGAGACAAACTCCTTAGGGGTATGGAGGCAGGTGTTGGAAGCCCCAGGAGAGGATTTGGCCCAAATTTACTATGATTAAATAAATACAGCACCTCAGAGAGGAGCTACTAATTTGTGGGACTAAATTTTTAATGGCTACAGCCGGTTTTTCTTATTAAAGAAATACCAGGGCCTTTAATCCAAACACCTCATGGCAAAAGGCTAAAAATTACACATGTGTGCCGTATGACCCCCAAGTCCCCAGACGTGGTAAATGCCTGGCTGGACAGGCTGGCTGTTGTCCAGCAAGTCTTGCTTAAGGCCTCCAGGGGCAGGGCTGGGACCAGGGTAGGGCGGGTGAGGCCTTTTCATTGGGTAGAAAATTTAAATGGGTGTCCAAATATTCAATCATTTTAATGCAGTATATCTTTTAAATAATCAAAAAGAATGCAAAAAAAAAAAAAAAGGATAAACGAAATTACACAGTTTAAATAAAGATGGGGTTAATATCAATGCTGTGCCATCCTGAGCCATTTCAGAGTCTGGAGCCAAGGAGACAATCAATAATACTGTTGTCTTTCGTTAAAATTTTGAGATTTGGGGGACTTTCCTGGTGGGTCAGTGGTTAAGATTCCGTGTTTACACTGCAGCGGGGGCATGTGTTCGATTCCTGGCTAGGGAACTAAGATCCTGTATGCCACATGGGACAGCAAAAAAAAAAAAAAAAGAAAAGTTGAGATTTTGTTCATTAATGGACTTTTTTTGCATTGATTTTGACTTTTTAAAATATTGCCTTAAAATATTATATATCACGTTTATTATGGTTTTCGATGCCTCCTTAAATTGTATTCCCAGAGGCTAGGGCCTCAGTCTCCTGACCCTAGTCCCGGCCCTGTCAGCTGGGTTGTTCCTCAGAGTTTGAGTTTTATTTGGTAAAATGGTCATTCTGTGTGCTATTCCAGGTCTCAGCTGGGTTCTTAGGACCTCTAAGTGGCAGACTTTATAGGTGTCTGAGACACGGGTATCACTTGGCACCCTAGACCATTAAAGCCAAGAGCAGCCTCATGATGGCTACAGTAAAACCCAGAGACCAGAAGCAACTGGCCTGAGGTCACCCAGCCGCTTAGTGGCAGAGCTGGAACTCAGTTTCCTGATTCCCTCCAGGGCTTTTCTACTCATCAGAGGAGAGGAGAGCCTTTAAGATGACCCAGGTTGGGACTTCCCTGGCAGTCCAGTGGTTAGGACTTTGCCTTCCAATGCAGGGGGGTATGGGTTTGATTCCTGGTCAGGGAGCTAAGATACCACATGCCTCATGGCCAGAAAGTCAAAACGTAAAACAGAAGCAATATGGTAACAAATTGAATAAAGACTTTGTAAATGGTCCACATTAAAAAAAAAAAAGGATGATCCAGGGTGAAAGCCATTGCAAAGCCATCCTCCACAATGGGAGGCCCAAAAGCAAAATGGCTGTCTGGGGAGGCCTTACAAATAGCTGTGAAAGGAGAGAAGCGAAAAGCAAAGGAGAAAAGGAAAGATATAAGCATCTGAATGCAGAGTTCCAAAGAATATCAAGGAAAGATAAGAAAGCTTTCTTCAGCGATCAATGCAAAGAAATAGAGGAAAACAACAGAATGGGAAAGACTAGAGATCTCTTCAAGAAAATTAGAGATACCAAGGGAACATTTCATGCAAAGATGGGCTTGATAAAGGACAGAAATGGTATGGACCTAACAGAAGCAGAAGATATTAAGAAGAGATGGCAAGAATACACAGAAGAACTGTACAAAAAAATCTTCACGACCAAGATAATCACGATGGTGTGATCACTGACCTAGAGCCAGACATCCTGGAATGTGAAGTCAAGTGGGCCTTAGAAAGCATCACTATGAACAAAGCTAGTGGAGGTGATGGAATTCCAGTTGAGTTCTTTCAAATCCTGAAAGATGATGCTGTGAAAGTGCTGCACTCAATATGCCAGCAAATTTGGAAAACTCAGCAGTGGCCACAGGACTGGAAAAGGTCGGTTTTCATTCCAATCCCAAAGAAAGGCTATGCTAAAGAATGCTCAAACTACCGCACAATTGCACTCATCTCACACGCTAGTAAAGTAATGCTCAAAATTCTCCAAGCCAGGCTTCAGCAATATGTGAACCGTGAACGTCCTGATGTTCAAGCTGGTTTTAGAAAAGGCAGAGGAACCAGAGATCAAACTGCCAACATCTGCTGGATCATGGAAAAAGCAAGAGAGTTCCAGAAAAACATCTATTTCTGCTTTATTGACTATGCCAAAGCCTTTGACTGTGTGGATCACAATAAACTGTGGAAAATTCTGAATGAGATGGGAATACCAGACCACCTGATCTGCCTCTTGAGAAATTTGTATGCAGGTCAGGAAGCAACAGTTAGAACTGGACAGGGAACAACAGACTGGTTCCAAATTGGAAAAGGAGTATGTCAAGGCTGTATATTGTCACCCTGCTTATTTAACTTAAATGCAGAGTACATCATGAGAAAGGCTGGACTGGAAGAAACACAAGCTGGAATCAAGATTGCCGGGAGAAATATCAATAACCTCAGATATGCAGATGACACCACCCTTATGGCAGAAAGTGAAGAGGAACTAAAGGGCCTCTTGATGAAAGTGAAAGAGGAGAGTAAAAAAGTTGGCTTAAAGCTCAACATTCAGAAAACTAAGATCATGGCATCCGGTCTCACCACTTCATGGGAAATAGATGGGGAAACAGTGGAAACAGTGTCAGACTTTATTTTCTGGGCTCCAAAATCACTACAGATGGTGACTGCAGCCATGAAATTAAAAGACGCTTACTCCTTGGAAGGAAAGTTATGACCAATCTAGATAGCATATTCAAAAGCAGAGACATCACTTTGCCAACAAAGGTGCGTCTAGTCAAGGCTATGGTTTTTCCTGTGGTCATGTATGGATGAGAGTTGGACTGTGAAGAAGGCTGAGCGCTGAAGAATTGATGCTTTTGAATTGTGGTGTTGGAGAAGACTCTTGAGAGTCCCTTGGACTGCAAGGAGATCCAACCAGTCCATTCTAAAGGAGATCAGCCCTGGGATTTCTTTGGAAGAAAAGATGCTAAAGCTGAAACTCCAGTACTTTGGCCACCTCATGCGAAGAGTTGACTCATTGGAAAAGACTCTGATGCTGGGAGGGATTGGGGGCAGGAGGAGAAGGGGACGACAGAGGATGAGATGGCTGGATGGCATCACTGACTCGATGGACGTGAGTCTGGGTGAACTCCGGGAGTTGGTGATGGACAGGGAGGCCTGGCGTGCTGCGATTCATGGGGTCGCGAAGAGTTGGACAGGACTGAGCGACTGAACTGAACTGAACTGAACTGAACTGAATAACGTGACCCAGGGTGGATGGTGTTGACTGGCTGACCCAGTCCCCACACACAACCCCTTCCCTCCCCCAGCGACTAGTGCAGAGGTGACCACGTGACCCAGTTCTGGCCATCAAGACCCAGAAGTCATTGGGTGGGGCTAAAGGGGACAGGCCCAGCTGATGGCCCTTTGGCCTTTTCTTTGCCTGTTTCCCTTCCCCTTTCATGTCTTGAACTGGCTTTCTGTGTCTGGAGGTGAACAGCTGCTCCATGACCTTGAGGACAAGAGCCGTGTGCTAACAATGGCAGAGCAGAAAGACAAGAGGAGTCTGGATCCCTAGGCCACCTTAACCCTCCGTTCCACTCCTGGGCTGCCTGCTACATCCCTTTTCTGATGAGTTGAAATTAATGCTCTCTGCCCAAGCCAGGATTAGCAAGACTTCCTGACAGTCACTCTTTTTCTTCTTAAATTTTTGGCTGTGCTGGGTCTTCGTTGCTGCATGGGCTTTTCTCCAATTGCGATGAGCGGGGGCTACTCTCTAGCTGTAGTGTGTGGACTTCTCATTGCGGTGACTTCTGTTTTTCAGAGGATGGGCTCCAGGGCATGCAGGCTTCAGTAGTTTGCAGTTCCCAGGCTCTGGAGCACAGCCTGAGTAGTTGTGATTCACAGGCTTCGTTGCTCCATGGCATGTGGGATCTTCCCAGACCAGGGATCGAACTCATGTTCTCTGCATTGGCAGGCAGATTCTTTACCACTGAGACACCAGGGAAACCCGATGCTCAGTCTTGAATGCAGCTCCATCACCCACAGCGACAAAAGAAGCTTTTGGTGAAATTCATTTGATATTCACGTGGCTCACTCCCTGCTTCATTTAGGTCCTTGCTTCCTGTAGCCTCCTCAGAGAAGCCTTCCCCGACCACCCGATCTCCCATCACTCTCTTTTCCTTTGTCCTGCACTATTTTTTAATGGCCCTTATCAATCATTACCTGACATTATATTATGTAATTATTTGTTTTTGCCTCCCCCATTGGCATTAGTTCTGTGCAGGCCAGGTTCTTCTGCCTTGTGTCATGGCACTATCCCCAGTGCCTAGAACAGTGATTGGTACATAGTAGGTCCTCAATCAATATTGTTGAATGGGGCCTTCCTCGGTGATCCAGCTGCTAAGACGCCACACTCCCAATGCAGGGAGCCTGGGGTTCGATCTCTGGTCGGGGAACTAGATCCCATATGTGGCAACCAAGACCTGGTGCAGCCAAATAAATAAAGTAAATAAATATTTAAAAAACATTGTTGAGTGAATGGACCTACTCTGAGCCAGTCAGGCTGTGACCTTTTACCAGCTCCTGTGAAAGCAAGTCAACTTGGTCTCTGGAATTAGGATTTCCGCTTCTTCTCAGGCTCAGCCTCTTAGAACCCAGTGTGAATTCCTATTATCGACTGCTGGACACCCTGGATCCCAACCATCTTGCTCCTGGACTCTGCAGCTGCCAGACCTGCCTCATGGGATACCCACCCCGTCCATACCCAGTGGTGGCTGGGCACCCTCTCTCGTGTCCTTCTTCATCCTCACTCTCCATGTCATTGTCCTTGAGGGGTCCCAGGCAGTGACGACATTGTGTGAGGACTGGCTTTCCTGTTGACAGTACATCAAAAGCCATTGCCTTCTGGTTCAGATTTCCAAGATGGAGCCTGCCTCAAAGAAAACAAAATAATGGGTTTGGTGTGCCAGACCCCATTAACTGGCTGCCTGAACTAATCAACGACAGAAATTCAAGGAAATTGCTAGAGCAAATTGAGACACCAGATTATTTGGGTCTCTTGATTGAGATTGGAAGAATAATTGTTTGAGGGTTCATTAATAAGCTTTGTTTACTAACCCTCAGATCCTGTTTTGATATCCCTGCCTCAGTTACTGGGGGTAGGCCTGCTCTGAAAGAGTAGTTCTGACATTGTTTTTGATCGGAGCCTTGGAGCACCTCCTTTCATTTTATAAATGAAGAAAATGAGGGGGGAAGGAGCTCCCCAAGGTCCCCAGAGATTAGAGACTTAATGCCTCGGTGCTTCTGAGAAAACCAGCAGGAGATTCAAGGAGTGTCAGAGGAAGTGCTTCTGACACGGACCATCAGTGCACCCTGAAGGGATGTGAAGAGCTGAATCTCTTCATTGGTTAAGGAAGCCCGTGGACAAATATGGTGAAAGGGGGAAGCATGTCACTCTGTCCAAGCACCCGAGTCTTCCTTGGAAGGTAAAATGGATCCACATAGGCACCCTCTTCCGTCAAGGATTCGTCTTTACCTCTAGTTACTGAGAACACCATGGAGTCAAAGTTTTACAGAGAATCCCCGTGTGTGAAGGACAATCTGGAGAACCTTCCATGAGCCCTGGAGAGGAGACTGGAATTGCCCAATTCTCTAGCTGCCCGGGCTGGAGTCCTGGTCTCCCGAGTCCCCAGTCAGGATCCTGTTCCTGACCCCACTCTGCCCAGTCCAGCTCATAGCTGCTGCTAAGTCGCTTCAGTCGTGTCCGACCCTGTGTGACCCCATAGACGGCAGCCCACCAGGCTCCCGCGTCCCTGGGATTCTCGAGGCAAGAACACTGGAGTGGGTTGCCGTTGCCTTCTCTGCCAGCTCATGGCACCAGGGTATCAATCAGTGAGGGTCAGACCAGATGGCCGTCCCTGTGGGTGCCCCCCAGTTCCTAGGGGAGTCGGGGAACAGGGTATGGAACAGTGAGTGGGGGAACCAGAAGAAGCAAGGACAATGATGGCTTGGTGTAGTCAGGGAGGTTTTCTCAAAGAGGAGGGGAGGCTCTGCTTGTGAAGAAAGAGCAGAATTTATGGACAGAGGGGTGTTCATTATCCATGGAAAGCAGTGGGTGTATGGCAGGTGTTCAGGGAAAATTCATTCTTTCTGCACAGTTTGCGGGGAGCCTTTATTATGTGCCAGGTTTTTTACTTTTCCATTTTTTTAAATCCTCACAATGACCTTGTGAAGGAGGCAGTAGTGGATATCGTTAGTTATTAGGTTATGTGCTCAGTCGTGTCTGACTCGTTGCGACCCCGTAGACTGTAGCCCGCCAGGCTCCTCTGTCCATGGGATTCCCCAGGCTGGAGTACCGGAGTGGCTTCCCAGCCCAGGGATGGAATCCACGTCTCTTGCTTCTCCTGCTTTGGCAGGCGGATTCTTTACCTCTGTGCCACCTGGGAAGCCCAGATACTGCAGGTGTGAACGTAAAACGGATGTGGTCTTTCCCCTCACAGTTGCCCATCAGGGACTAGCTCTGTCCTGGTTTCCTTCTGAAGCTCAGTCTAGAAGCTTACTCATGTCAAATGACTGGAGCATCCCGACCATCCTGGTCACTCACCCGAGTCCGTAGTGGGCCCGGCACCATCACCATGTTTACCACACTTGCACAGATCCCACCTAAGTTGGCACTAGTTCTCTTAGCAGCTACACCCCATCTTTAGTAAAGAATCTGTGTATTATTGAAACCACGGAGAACATCAACAGGAAAAGTGAAGTGAAAGTGAAAGTCACTCTGTTGTGTCCGACTCTTTGAGACCCCACGGACTGTAACCTGCCAGGCTCCTCTGTCCATGGGGATTCTCCAGGCAAGAATACTGGTGTGGGTTGCCATGCCCTCCTCCAGGGCATCTTCCCAACCCAGGGATGGAACCCAGGTCTCCCGCATTGCAGGTGGATTCTTTACCAACTGAGCCACCAGGAAAGCCCCTGTTGTCAAACTAAGTATTTCCCATCTTATGCTTCTCCAACTGACAGGTTAAATTTAAATGAAAGACTTTATATTTTTGTCTGTTAAATGTCACCGTAATGCATCCAGTCTATTTTTCATAGCCTATTAAATATTTTTTCCAAACTATATTTGTCACCGCTTCTGCAATGCCTTGGAAATGTGGAAAGTCTGCTTTGAAGAGTCTTCATTCAAGGCAGTAAAATGCAGAATAGAGCAGAGATAAAGATTTCACTAGAGACCTCCTTCCAATCAGTTGCTCCATATTCTTTGTGTGGGGTTGATTAACCAGCTGTGAATCTGCATATCTAAATCTTCATCTTGCTCCCTCTTTCCATTTTGTTCAAAGCCTAACAAGAGAGACTTACAAAATGTTTTGTAGAAATCAAAATATGTTATTTGCAAAGCATCCCATCAGAAGGGAAATCCGGTGAGCTTGGCAGGGCTTTTCCTAGTGAATGTCCATTAATTTCTAGTGGTCGCCAATTCTTTTTCTTTTTTTTCCTAACTGCTTGTAAACTAGAGGAATGCTATCAGTTGTAAAAGGAAGTTCTACAAAGGGAAGCAACAGCTTTGCAGATCAGGGATGACAGGATTTCTAGTGCAGCTGAAACCCAGCTTCCCCCATGGGCAGCAGGAGGAAGTGAAGACATGGAAGATGCTAGCAAAGGAAGCTACATCAAGGTGAAATTTCCAAAGAACAAAACCACAAGAGGTTTTCCATGGGAGCAGGATTTAAAAACCGAAACTGGGAAAAGATAGTAGAAACAGAATGAGCTGGAACATTTGATCTCAACTCGGAATCCCGCCCATCCAGGACTGCTAGAACTCTTGTGTGCAGGGTACACACAAGAAGACCTCATGCAGCCCTGTTGAGCTGGAGCTCCCGTTACCTGGGAGCTAATGGTACCAGAGGGAACGTGATAGCAACCCGATGTGGGGTCATCTTCAGGAGCAGTTCCCTTTGCAGTCACGGAAAGGAGCTGGCTTTCAAGTACAGACGTGCCTCCTCAAGTTCTGGTTGATTGCCACCTAGCCACCTTGCTTGCAAATCTCACTACAGCCACCAGAGGCGGTATTTGCCTTATTGATAAGCGGTTGGGAGGGGACGATAGACGATGAGACGGAAGAATGGCATCACTGACTTAATGGACATGAGTCTGAGTGAACTCCGGGAGCCCTGGCGTGCTGCGATTCATGGGGTCGCAAAGAGTCAGACACGACTGAGCGACTGATCTGAGCTGAACTGAACTGGGTTTTTCCAAAACATGCCACCTGGTGGCTGCTATTGGAATCACAAGACCCGTGTTTCGGGTTAGGACCAGTGTTTTGGGTAAGCGTTGGTAAGGATAAATGCAAAGGATAAAAGATTCCATTTACAAGCAAGCGTGCCAACTTACTTTAGTGTTTGTAAAGTCACAGTTGTTATGAACAATTCCAGGTGGTGAGAAATCGCTTGTGGAGGGGAAACAGAAAAGACCAATGGAAAGACACATAATAGGCATATTTATGTGTGTTGGGGATAGATGGAGGGGGTTGTCCAGACAAGACAGAAGACAAGAGGGAGAGAATTAGAAGGAAAGGAAAGTGGACCAACTTAATGAGATTGGAGGAGTTCCTGACGTGCCTTAGACCTCAGTTAATCCTGTTACTCTTAAGGATCTCCCTCACTTTACCATTTAATTTAATTTAACTTAATTTAATTCAACAAGCCTGTATTGAACACAGAAGTGCTTCACAAGATGTGGGCAATCCTGAGTGATCAGGAAGAGCTGTCCTCACTTCTTTCTCAAGCGGCTCAAAAGAGTTTAGCCCCTGAATTCTGTGACATGCTTAGGTTTTGGGGGAAGATGCCTTCCTGCTTCATACATTAAAAAAAATTTTTTTCTTAATTGAGTAAAACACATACGACATAAGATTTACTCCTTTAACCATTTTTGAGTGTATAGTCAGTAATTTTAAGCACATTCACATTGTGTGCAACCATTATCACTTCAGAACTTTACTCGTCTTCCCAGAGTGAACTTCAGTAACTATTAAATGCTAACTCCCCATTCCCCCTTCTTCCCCACCCCTGGTGACCGCCATTCTACTTTACATCTCCATGATTTTGACTGTTCTAGGTACATCATATAAGTGGAATCATACAGTGTGTGTGTGTGTGTGTGTGTTTGTGTGACTGGCTTACAGTCACAAAGTCTCCAAGGTGCATTTATGTTATAATTTGTGCCAGAGTTTCCTCCCTTTTTGAGGCTGAATAATATTCCACTGTATGGATACACCCCATCTTGTTTGCCCACTCATCCCTTGATGGACACTCGGGTTGTTTCCGCCTTTTGGCCATTGTGAGCAGTGAGCTGTGAACACGGGCATGCAAGTATCTGCGTTCAGTTCTTTCAGATATTAATATAACCAGAAGTGAAACTGCTGCATCGCGTGGCAGTTCTGTTTTCAAATTTTTGAGAAACCATCATACTGTTTCTACCACACCTCATGTTTTTTTGTGTGTGAGGAAATGCCACCCCAACTTAAGCCAAACACAGAGTCCCCCAACAAATGAGAATTGGAGAATTCCTGAGGTGGAACTTTATCACCAGGTGGGAAGGAAGGGCTTGTGTTTTTCCAAATTCACCTCTTGCTTCCTTCCCTGGTAACCCCTACCCTGGACTCGCCTAGCACCCACATATTTAAGCCAAATTTCAAATCCACCAAGGCTGGAATGGAGAAGAATCCTGACTTTCTCAGTGGATTGAAAGGGGTAGGGGCCCAGTTAGTGAGTTGGAGGGTGATGCCCGCTGTCCATGTGCAGCCTTATCCTCTTGATCTTGGGGAATTTGGGGTCCAGGCTGAGGTCTCATCAGAAACAGAAGGAGAATCAAGCCTCAGTGTTGAAGAGAAGACTCACAAGACTATCATCTTCCCTCCCAGCGCCTGCCCTGCCTCTGAGGACAGCTCCCCTTGGAGCAAAAAAAAAGCAAACAAGAGAGCCCAGTCCCGCCGTTACTCCACGTGTCGTGCAGAGGGCAGCCTGACGTGGAGGAAAGGCAGCCTTGGGATTGGAGAAACCTGAGTTTGAATCCTTCTGGCGCTTACCGGTCATATAACCTCAGATGTGTTCCTCAGTTTTAGTGAGACACATTTCAGAGTTGCCAAGGCCAGCGATGAGCACACTGGCATCTTCAGTCCCTTCACTGTAGTTAAGATGGCATGGCATGGCGCGTGTCGAGTGCCAAGCACAGCACCCAGAGCGTAAGGGTTCCCCGGACATTCCCTACCTGCCTTCCGCACCGATCTTGTCTCAGTTACTGACTTTGATCATGTTCCTCCTGAGTTTTCATCTCTCTAACCTACCATGGCCAGCCTTCTGGGACTGTTCTCACCAAAAAGGGCTCCATCTTTGATTATTTCCAGTTGAATTCTTGGTCCAACTGGTCTTCTCCAGATGAGCTCAGACACATACCTCTCAGGCCCCTGATTCAATCAATACATATGGGGAAGGAGCGGGAGGGGCACTGCCCCGTCCTGGAGCTAATGCCAAAACAGGGCAAGTGCTCGTCACTATCTCATCTGACGACCGGCTCTGAATGAGGGGAGGTTGCCCAGTCCCGACCTTGTCTGGCTTTTGTTAAATTGTGTTACAGCCTTAACGTTACTTAACTGTAGAGGACTTTGGGATGTGTGTGTGTGTATGAGTCTGTGGGTTAATAGCAGTTTGTGATAGATGCCTTTGGCGCCCACATACTCAATAACACCCACACTCACAAAAAAAAAAAAAGAAGGGGGAGGGGAGTTGTTTTTATGGGAGATAACATAACTGCTTGCAATTTGGCTATTCATTGTATCTTTGGCATTTTATGTACTGCATTAGCGGAGGCAATTTCATGCATATGGATATAATGCATTAAGTGGAGGCATTTAAATATAGTGAAACTAATTTTATGATGATTAGTTGAAGGAAAACATTGCATTCGTATCATCTATATAGAAGCCAATTTGCATGAAAATGCCCAAAGTTGCTATGCCAACATTTTCTGTGCTGCTGGTCGGGGTCGTCTCCGAGTCAAGACTTTGTATTAAAAATCGGTCTCCAGTGCCCATGTCTTTAATTCATTGCAAGCTGTAGGCCATTTGCTCACAAAGCGCTCGCAGTAAAACAAATGAATAGCTAAAATACTCATTTGCATGATTCCCATTTGAAAACGATTCCCCTGAAATTAAAAAAGCGTGTTACTCGGTTGTGAAGATGGATGGGCCAGTGAGGCGGGCAATTAATATTTTCTGCGTTCTCTTTAAAGCCCTCCCAAGACTAGGAACAGCACATGCCAGACAAATTGGGCCCCACAACAGTTTCAGGGCCTCGGCGGCAGCAGCTTGCTTCCACTGTCTCCCCTTTATTGTCTCACTTACATTATGCAGTAATTAAAACTATTTACCATTCCTACTTATCCGCCATCTGCTACCGCGGGAGGTTCCTCTTCTTTAGAAAGCTTCTTAAAGAGCAGCAAGAAGAAGGCGAAGGTTTGGCCCTGACTGCAGGAAGGGGCTTTGGGGGTTTGTCCTCTCCTCCTGGCCGTGTCCACCTGTCCCTCCGTGAAAGGAATGAAGGAATGACGGGGGAGGTAGTGTAGTGATGCTGAGTTTCTGAGCGAGTTGGTCTGGGTGGTGGGACTCTACTAGAGCACAGCTTTCTTCCTCTTTTGGGGGGAGTCCTGGCTTAGATCTGGGGCAATTCATATGTCTAGGGGGAGCCTAAGCCTGGAACTTTTCACCAATAATGACTGCAAAGATCTGGTTTTTTTTTTTTTTTTTTTGGCTAAGCCGTACAGTATGTGGAATCTTAGTTCCCCAGCCAGGGATCACATCTGTGGCCCCTGCTTTGGAAGCACAGAGTCCTAATCACTGGACCACCAGGAAAGTCCTAAGGTCTGGAGGTTTTGGCCACTTGACTGGGGTCTGGGGCAAAGCCACTAACTATAGTTGTTCAAGTTGTTTATTGCACAAGTGTGCTCAGCCCATGAGGCTGTAAAGGCTGACGTCCTCCTGTGGTCCCTGTGCCAATCTGGGGACCTATGGAGCCATGTATATGCCAAGGGGGTGCCTTCTTCAAATTCACACAAAGACACTATGATCTCACTGCGCTTCATCTGAGAGAAGCCATTTTTTTTTAACATTTATTTTTAATTTAAATTTATTTATTTTGGCTATGTAGCATGTGGGATCTTAGTTCCCTGACCAGGGATTGAACCCGTGCCCCCTTAATTGGAAGGGTAGCGTCTTAACCACTGGGTCACCAGGGAAGTCCCAAGAGAAGCCATTTTGAAAGCAACCAAGTTGCTGCCTCTTTTGTGCGGTGCCTCGCAGACTGGTTCAAGCACAGCACCTGCTTAGCACTTGTTTGCAGAGGTTGAGCTAGGATGTCCAAAGAGCAGCCTACTCTATGAGCATTTACATTTCGTCCAGGGCCCACCCCCGACAGAGCAGCACAGACAGAGAAACCAAACTGGGCAGGAAATGGGAACCGACTCGCTCAGCAGGATGAAGTAGGCCCCGGAGTCTGCAGACTCTCAACCAGCGGCTGCCCCGGCAGGACAGGGTCTGAATGGAGAACACCTTCCGCTGCTCTCCTGAGCCCGCCTGGAGCTGGGCATGTAGCAGGTTTTCCGAAGTACTTGTTGAGTTAAGCTGACAGTGAGGCTATCTGTCTTGACGTCACCGCCCAGTTATGATGCCTGCTCTGAAGCTTCATCCCACAGGCCCTCTCAGCTCACATCTCGCCTTCTTAATGGTCTTTTCCTGGAACGTAACCAAAGGGTTTGGATTAGCCCAGAACCCCACCCCTTGGCTGTGACTTTTCTGGCTTCATTACTCCCCGGAGGCCGTGGGGCCACGCACACAGCACATGCATCTACCCTGGGCCTGGAAGCCCCGCCCCATCTTTTCCTGTCCTGTAACTTCACCTCCGCTGTCTGGCCCTCTGGGACCTGGGGCCTTGCCTGCTCAGGTCCACAGAGATAGCTCTCTTGGCCTTCACCAGCTTACGTATTAATAGGTTGGCACTTGGCATGGCTATCATATCCTCCCTCTCCAGGTGACCCTGGAAGCTCTTAGAATTGGGCAGATCAGAGAGCATGCCTGGCCACTTGTAAGTGGGAGCTTCCCTGGTGGCTCAGATGGTAATCTGCCTGTGATGCGGGAGACCTGGGTTCGATCCCTGAGTCAGGAAGATCCCCTGAAGATGGCAATGGCAACCCACTCCAGTATTCTTGGGCTCCCCTGGTGGCTCAGATGGTAAAGAATCTGCCTGCAACGTGGGAGACTTGGATTCAGTCTCTGGGTTGGGAAGATCCCCTGAAGAAGGCAATTGGCAACCCACCCCAGTGTTCTTGCCTGGAGAATTCCATGGACAGAGGAGCCTGGCATAGGGTTGCATAGGATCAGATACAACTGAGAGACTAACACATTCACTTTTTTCACTTTGTTGATGCTTTACTGACAATGTTGGTTTGGGTTCTACCAGGAAAGGTCAGTTTCAAACCAGAGCTTTGTCCAGTCAATGTGTGGACTGTCACTGAAGGCAGTGAGTTCCCCATGTCATTGTCACTAAAGATACGATTGCATCTGGGAGTCACATGACAGAGTCTCCACCCCCAACACAAAGGCCCCTGCCAGGGCCTAGGAGCTCCCCTGCTGTCTAGACTAACCAGAAACTCATGCTCACTAACGGACAGAGAAAGAAACTTGGTGGATGATGTGGCCCATACAGTTCAAGTACATAAATACCTATGTGGTGAAAAGGCCAGACTTAACCTAGAGGATGATTCTCTCTAAGCCTTGGCCACAGTCAGAAGGGGAACCAGGGGTGCCTTTCAAATGCTGTCATATCAGCAGCTGTTTATACCACAGATAGAAAGCATGTTTCCTGCCCAAGCCTCAGCCACCTATGGACCAGCCAAGGAGCCCAAGGCAGTCAGTGTGCAAGAAAGGGCACTGACCTTGGAGTCAGCAGCCCTGGGTTGGACTCTCTTCTTGGCCATCAGTTGCCTTACCTGAGAGTGGTCATCCAAACTCTGCCAGTCTTGGTTTTCTCCTCCATTAAATAAGGTTTCACAGCTGTCTGTCAAGTTGACAGCTTGTCCTGAGTCCATCAGTTAACACTGTATTATAGCACTTAGTCTGTATCCTCAGAGCAGGTGTGTGCTCCCCCTGGAGCAGGTGGAAGCATCTTTGTACACAGGAGAAGCTCTGTAGACATAAGTATGTGAGATGTCAGTTGCCCTTAACTTGCATCTGAGCATCGCCCAGCTCTGCAATCCAGAGTCGGGCACTTGAAAGACAGGACCAGCCCTTGTGGAGGAAGGACAATACAGTTATATCCTAACATTGCTAAGGCCCCACTCTGTTCCCAGGCCCTGTGCTACGCCCTTCGCATGAGTGACCTCCTTCCAATTCGTACGTCTTTATTCTAATGGGAAAATTGAAACTCAGAGGTTTTGGGTTGAGTCCCAGAGGCCAGTGCTCTTCCTCACTTGCTGTGTGACTTTGGGCAGGTCACTTGCCCTCTCTGAGCCTCCATCGCCCCATTTCTAGCCCACAACTGCTGCAATTCCCCATCCCACACAGCCTTGCAAATCCCCCACTGGCTGCTACACTGCATCTCCTGGCAAATCATAATTGTTACTGTGGGCTTTGCTATTAAGATGTGAGTTAGAAAGAAACATTCCTAGTTGCTGAAGTAGACATCAATAAAAGTAAACCAGGAAACAAGACGGGGCGGGGGGGGGGGCAGAAAATGCAAAATCAATCCCAGGGAGACCTTCACCTGCTTCAAATTTGGAGGGCATGGCCAGAGGGGAAGGAGGAGGAAAAACCAGCTCCCCACTTAGTAATCACCACTAAAGATCAACACTGGACCAAAATAGAATCCCACGTAGGAAACGATCCTGCTTCACAGCCCCGGAAAAAATTTTTTTTAACATAGAGATGCCATTTAAAGCAGAAAAAATATTTGTATGTAAAAGGAAATATTTTAGGTAGGAGTTGAATACCAAATGATTTTGGGTCTCTGCGGGGAGTAATGAGGCGTAGCAAACACACAATTCTATATGCATGTAATATTATCATCGCACGCCTCGGAAAGCTTTTAAATCACAGAAATGCAGTTAGGGACCATTGTACAAAATAAACATCCCACTTGGTGTGTTGCCTGCCCTAAGTTCCTTGATCTAGAGCGGCACTGCCAGATTTTTACAGCCCCATAAATTAACGTGGTGCTGATTTGATTGAGCTAAATTAATAAGACTTGTGCTTTGTTGCAAAATAACTATTACAGTATGTTGTGAGGACGCGCTGCCGATAAGGAAATTGCTGCCTTTAACAATCCCACTGAAGTTTCATGGAGGATTTCAAAACCGATTTTAATTAAAACAAAAGCCGATGTGTGGCAATAATGTGGGTGTTAAGGAGAGAAAATGCAAAATGTCTTTTTAAATCCATTTTAATATGTCTTAAGGACTGGATGATCGATGTGGTAAGAGCTGGCGGCTGACACCACGCTGGTACCCAGCCCATGCTGCCTGCTTCAGCGACAGTGGCACCTCGGGCCCACCCTCAGGCTGGGTGCTGGTTCTCCACTTCCGGCTCAGGGCTCAGCTCCTGAGCTGGGGCTCCCGTGGGGAGGACTTCCTTTGCAGGTGCTTTCTCAGACCTTGGTAGAGTCCTGTTCTCCTGGCCACTCCGGACTGGAGCTGAGAGCTGCAGGGTCATAGCCTCCAGGCCTGGCTCTGGCCCTGAAGACCAGGTTGCATCCTGCTCCCCACTCCCCACTCCTGTAACCAGCTGCCTGGGTGCTACCAAGCAGAAGGTGCTGAGGAGTGGGGCTTTGAAATAAGAAACAGCTGGAGTGTGGTAGCATGAGGTCGGGCAAGTGCGTGAAATTACCAGGCCAGGGAGGCCAGGCAGGGCACCTGCAGACAGGGCAGCTGGGGCCCAGGAGGCTCAAAACTGGAGCCACTGGGGACCTTGGGGGCAGAGGAGACTCTGAATCAAGGTAGGGAGCGTGGCTGATGTGGGGGCAGGAGTGAGAGTCGGCTAGACAAGCTCTATAAGTCTCAACCTCCCATTACCTCAGTTTTGTCAGCTGGAAAATGGGGATAATGATAGAATTTACCTCACCCAGCTGCCGTGAGGGTTAAATGAGGTTGGTACCTGGCACACAAATGCCTGAAAATGTTAGTCGTTGATATAGAAAAAACAACAATAACAATACTAGCTTCCTTTTTAGGGCTTCCCTGGTAGCTCAGTCTGTAAAGAATCTGTCTGCAGTGCAGGAGACCTGGGTTTGATCCCTGGTCAGGAAGATACCGTGGAGAAGGAAATGGCAAACCACTCCAACTTCCCTAGTGGCTCAGATGGTAAAGAATCTACCTGCAATTCAGGAGACCTGGGTTCATTTCCTGGGTTGGGAAGATCCCCTGGAGGAGGGCATGGCAACCAACTCCAGTATTCTTGCCTGGAGAATCCCATGGACAGAGGAGCCTGGTGGGCTACAGTTCATGGGATTGCAAGAGTCAGATATGACTTAGCAACTAAACCACCACCACCTCACCACAGCTTCCTTTTTACTTGTCATGTTTTTAGTCAGAGATAATCAGCCCATGACCTGGGGGTCTTGATATGTGATCTACACAATGCTAACATACAGAAGAGGCAGCCACGTTTGGAGGCCCTATGATGTCCTGGGTGCCTGTTCTGAGCAGCGTGTTCACGTGTGCTGTCTCATCGTTCTTCTCAACTGCAGGGAGGCTTGGAGGTGAAGAGATATGCAGCCGTGTCACATGGTGTCATAAGTGGTGGAATGAGATGACCCCAAAGCCCTGCTCTGATTACCAGGTCAGTGGCCTTCAACTTCCTTTGAAAAAAATGACCCAGTATATATACACACACTAACAACTAAAGTAGAATTTTTACAAAATAATACTCTTAATTCAGAGGATGCACGTAATGTTTTTATTCTATTTCCTTTGTAAAAGAAATTGTTCATGACACTAAATTCTTGGCAGCCCACATTTACAACTCAACCTGCAGCGCAGAAAATGCTGCACACATGCGTTACCATGGGGGAGATTTTCTACGTGTTGTCTCATTCAACCATCCCACCCACTCCGGGAGTGAATGGTGGTGTGCCCATTTTATAGATGAGGACCTGAGGCTGAGGAAGGAGGGGTGATTTAGTCCCAGCCCTGACCACGCAGCGTGTGATTGCTCCGTGTGTTGGCTGCCCCCGTACCACACGTCCACAGGGGAAGAGCCCTGTCTCCTGGCTCCCTCCGAGAGTCCACCCGGCACCTGACACCGAGCAGCCCCCAGTGACTGTTCATTGCATAAATGGATGGGTGGTGGGGCCAGGGCACCATTTCCCTTGGGGGCTCAGTCCCTCTCCTTGAGAATGGGCTTCCTGTGTCTCCCCAGAAGCAGAACTGGCTTGACCTCAGAGGCCTCTCCAGGTCAGAGGTTGCAGCTGAGAGAACTGGAAACACTTTGAGGGAGAGAAGAGAGCTGGGCCCTCACAGGGGGCTGTTGCAGCCCACTACCTGGGGGCCCGTGAGGAGTGGTGGGAGCCTCCCTAGTGGAGGAGCAAGGTGTGACCCTTCAGAGGAGGCAGACAGGAAAGTTTATGGAAGAACAGAGAACTCAGTTGTCTCCAGGAGCCCGTGGGGAGGAGGGGTCAGGTCCACATCGTTATAGGATGGAGGCTGAAGAGGCCTCATCCGCTTCTGAGGGGACAGTTCCAAGGCAGGAGCAGCAGCCTCCACTGGATGTTTGCCCTTAAACACTGAGGGAACTTGGTCTGCCCATTGACTCCACCGGCCAGGATTGAGACTGAACCACAGAATCGTAAAGATGCAGACATTGTCTGGGTCTGGTGGAGGCCCAGGGGAGGGGGTGGAGTGGGGAGTGGGCGGCAGAAGTGTGTCCTAAGTGCTGGGAGTCAGCTACAGGCGGGGGGCAGATGCATCAGAGCCGTGTCTCACAGCCCCTGGGAAGAAGACGGAAAGAAGAATGAACTGCGAGTGGACAAGGCCTCCTAAGGGGCTATCCAGGCCTCCGGGCCCAAGGCTCCTTCCCCACAGGGAAATTTCCACCTCCCTTTGCCAGGGACACTAGTCCCTTGGCTGTTTCTTCCTTGGGTTTTATCCTGAAGAGGCTGTTCTGTTTTGTTGCAGATTCCCTTTGCCCCAGCACCAAAGCAGAGGAGACCCAGAAGGATAAGCCAGAGCATTGGAGAGCTGGGTTCCCACCCCAACAGTAAGGTAAGAGCACCCCATCTGTACCCTCACCACACCATGGCTGCCTCATTCTGAGGCCTCAAACATACCTATGCTGCATGCTCAGTCATGTCTGACTCTTTGTGACCCCATGGACTGTAGCCCACCAGGCTCCTCTGTCCATGGGGATCCTCCAGGCAAGAATACTGGAGTGGGCCGCCATTTCCTTCTCCAGGGGATCTTCCTGACCCAGGGATCGAACCTGAGTCTCCTGCATTGGCTGGTGGATTCTTAACCACTGAGCCACCTGAAACAAACCTATACCAGTGGACTTTGGGGTCCAGGGTCGTTTCCTTTCATTCGCCTCATAGCAGAATGATGAATCTCGCCATTTTGAAGTCAGAATACCTGAATCTAAATCCCACCTCAGCTCTTTCCTGGTTGGGCAACATTGGGCGAATGATTTCAGCCTCTGAACCTTAGTTTATCCACCTTGGGATAATAATAGTCCTTACCTTCCTTTTGAAGGAATGATGCTAAAGCTGAAACTCCAGTACTTTGGCCACCTCATGCGAAGAGCTGACTCATTGGAAAAAACTCTGATGCTGGGAGGGATTGGGGGCAGGAGGAGAAGGGGATGACAGAGGATGAGATGGCTGGATGGCATCACTGACTCGATGGATGTGAGTCTGAGTGAACTCCGGGAGTTGGTGATGGACAGTGAGGCCTGGCGTGCTGCGATTCATGGGGTCGCAAAGAGTCGGACAAGACTGAGTGACTGAACTGAACTTACCCTACAGGGCTGTTGTGAGGATTAAATGACGCCGTGCAGATGAAGCAATGGCACCTACCAAGCACTGACAAGAGGTAGAATTCCCATTTTTATTTTCTTCATCCCTCACATGTACAGTGATGAGGGTCTCAGTAAGATTCATGCTGGGGCCTGGAGTTGGGGCTGAGATAAAGTCCTACATAAGGCAAGCTCCTGCCTTCAAGCAGCTGAGTGCCAGGGAACCAGAGAGATGGTGAAAAGCTGAAGAAGCCCTGCTCTGGGATACTGCTCACGTGGCTGCAGGGTGTGGCTGGGTTTCCTCATGGGCGGGGTGACTTACATGGATGGTTGTGGTCTGGGGACTTGGGAGGTGGCAACCCCCACCTCCCCCTGCTGCCTGTTGAACAGTGCTTGCTTGCTTTCTTCTAAAATATGTTATTTATTTCTTCATTTGGCTCACTGGGTCTTAGTTGCGGCACGCGGGATTTTAGCTGCAGCATTGTGGGAAATCTTCTGGCTGTGCCCTGAGAGCTCTTAGTTGTGGCATGTGGAATCTAGTTTCCTGACCAGGGGTTGGACCTGGCACCCTCCACTGGGAGTGAGGAGTCTTAGCCACTGGTTCACCAGGGAAGTCCCCAGCCCTTGTTTTCTGCTTTCTGCTGCGCTCTAGAACCCTAGAGACTCACACCCAGGTCTTCAGCCTCCAGATCAGTGCTTCCCCTAAGAAGCCAGGAAACCAAGCTCCTCGGTCTCCTTCTTGCTGCTGCACCCATTTGCCAGCCCAGACAGCGCAACAGAAGGAACCCCATGCCTATCAAGTCGGTGCTCTTCTCCTGTAGCTGCAGAGACTGAGGACTGGTCGGGAAATTAGCTCGGGCCCTGCAGGGACGCCATCAGACCCCACTGGGACCCAGTCCCCTGACTCCCAGACTGGGGCTCCTTCCGCCAGCTCACAGCACCCCCTGTGCCCCTCTGCCTGCTGCACTGGGAGGGTTTGAGGGCAGAGGAGCAGGCGCCCTCCTGACCAGGCACACTCACTGTCCCCAGGAGCTCGAAGGCCCGACATTAACGGGATTTTCCTATTTTATTATCTCATTTTTCCTTATCCCGCATTCCCATTTGGACCCCATTTATCAATCCTCCCATTTCCTGCACTTTAAGCAATTAATTTATTATCGCTTTTAACTTTTTGAGTTGGAGCCACTCTTTCAGTTGCTCTAGTGAATCACTCTCACTTTTAGATTTTTGGCATTTTATATCTGAGGTTCTAGTATTGTTTTTTAATCCAGTTGATTTTATTATGCATAAACTCAATGTTTTCAGATCCTGATTTCTCTTATTATTTGTTTTTAAGAATATTCGTCATCTTATTCTCAACTTTGGCCTTTGGTGATTCTCTTATCCTTCCTTTATTATGTGACTTTATTCTTTTTGCAATCCTCTTTGCCTGAGGATAGGTGTTTACACCAGGAAGCAAGATGAATAGATGATGAGTTTGAAGGGTCCAACCCACACTTAGAGATGGTTGGATGCCTTGCACCAGCACCCCCCAACCCCCCACCCCGCCACTGTCTTTGTGGTTGTCCATCTGGCATGGCCACTTAAGGAAGACACTTCAGATCCTTTATCCAGGGGGTCTCACAATCAACTCTCCCCAGGCCACAGTTCTCAATGTGGTGACAGGGCTGGTTCATTGGAATCAAGTCGCCATTCACGTCCGCTGAGCCTTAAGAAGAGCTGTGCCTCTTACACCTGCGATTTTCAGTTATGTCGAGTCCAGGATCACCTGTCAACAGTGTGATGCTTGTCGATGGTACCTCCTGATATCAGTCAGTCTTTTACTTCTTTCTCCCTTCTTGACCCCAGTCCAACCTGTCACTATATTTCACCTTGACCACCATAACAGCCTCAAGACCTCTCCATCCAAAGCTATTTTGTCTCTAACCCTTCTTCAAACAATTATTGTTGTTGTTTAGTCACCAAGTCATGTCTGACTCTTTGTAACCCCATAGACTGCAGCACGCCAGTCTTCCCTGTCCTTCAGTATCTCACCAGAGTTTGCTTAGACTCATGGTCATTGAACTGGTGATGCCATCCAACCATCTCATCCTCTATCGCCCCCTTCTCCTCCCACCCTCAATCTTTCCCAGCATCAGGGGCTTTTCAAATGAGTCAGCTCTTCGCATCAGGTGGCCAAAGTATAGGAGCTTCAACTTCAGCATCAGTCCTTCCAAAGAATATTCAGGGTTGATCTCCTTTATGATTTACTGGTTTGGTCTCTTTGCTGTCCAAGGGACTCTCAAGAGTCTTCTTTAGCCCCACAACTCCAAAGTATCAATTCTTCAGTGCTCAGCCTTCTTTATGGTCCAACTCTTACATCTGTACGTGACTACTGGAAAAATCATAGCTTCGACTATATGGACCTTTGTCAGCAAAGAACAGACACAGCCATCTTTCCTGGAGTGACATGCGATTGTGTCATCATCCTGCTTAAAAGCTTCCAAAGACCTTGGGAGGTTTGGATGATCAAGACCGTCCTACCTTGGGAACACAGACCAATTACTCAGGTGCATGGACCGGGCTCATGTTCAGTGGGTAAGGAACCCTCACCATCTTTAGGAGGATTTTTTGCACAACAGCCACCACCCCATCACCTCACCACCCACTGGACTGAACCATTCCACTTCTTGTTTTGGTCACTTTAATTGAGAAAACAAACTAATCTAGAGTTGTGGGAAAAGCACATAGCAGATTCTATTGCTAGTAATGTGGCAGGCTGGGTTATTTAGACCAATGTTCATGGTAGAAACAACTAGAAATGTTGAATAAAATGAAAACTATTTTCTTAACAGCATTAAAGGCTGACAAGATGCTAAGAAGCTACAAGGCCAAAAACTGTGAGAGCACCAAAGCTCCTTGTACCCTGTGGGTATTTGCCCAACAAGCAAACTTGAGTTTCAGTCTTGACATGACCGAGGGTATTTGGGGAAAGAAGGTAAAGCCCAGGGCCAGCAAAGGTGGTGAATCTGATAGGATGTCCTTCCTCATAAAGATTGGACTCCAACGGGAAACCCTCAGGGGAAGTGTGAACCAGAGGAAGACTGCCTCACCCCTTGCACACCCAGGGACAGTAAGAAAAGTTGCCTTGATTCTGGGCAGGGCAGGAGCGGAAAGAGCCATTCTTGAAAAGTAGATTTGCAGCCCAAGTTTGTATTACCTGAATGGTCAGAATAACTATGCTGCTGCTGCTGCTAAGTCGCTTCAGTCGTGTCCGACTCTGTGGGTTGCCATTGCCTTCTCCTGTCAGAATAACTATAGCCATGAACTTAATTCACTATCTTGGATCAGTACTGCCTTTATGGTACCTGACAGAAGTAAGCACAGATCTTTTCATTCCAAACCTCATGTTTTGCCAATATCCTGATTGCAAGCACATAGGAGACCCTGAGCCAGAACTAACCATCTGAGTTGTTCTCAAATTCATGTCACACAGAAACTACGCATCAATAAATGTCTGCTGTTGAGTTTGAGGATGATTTGTTACACAACAAGAGATAACTAACACACACCACTGATATGCAGGGTAGCCAAGCTGCATTTCCTCTCTGGGTCTCACCAGCATGGTGGAGAAATTGGACTAGGTTATGAATGGCAAATATATTTCATCCTGCCATAGAAATGTCAATCAGTTGGTGCAGTGTGAAGGATGCTGAGACTCGCATTTATGTCAGGGTGACTGAGTACATTAGTTGGCTGGAGGAGAGTAGCAGCTGGTTTGCCATGTGTACTCCGCCCTAGACTAAAGGATCTCTCAAACCTACAATCCTTAGTGTAGAAGTGACAAAAGCAGCCAGTTTCCTATCCTCCCAAGTCCTGTGTCTGAAATCACTTGAGTAAGAAGCACTGGCCAGGACTCTGGAAATGAACCTGAGATCAAATCTTATCTGTCACTTAACAGTTATATGACCTTTAGTGACTTAATTCATCTCTCTAAGCCCCAGCTTCCTCACCTATAAAATGGAGATTTTATCAAGGATTGAATGAAATTTATGGCAGCTAGTCAATCTGTTCATCTGAGTCATTGGCTCACACACCATGAGCCCATCCTTGAGCTAGTGCTGTCTCCAGGGATATAGAGGAGCAGCTCAGAGTCCCTGCCTTCAAAGAACCTGCTGTCTACTTGAGGAGAGAAGTCTTGGCCACGAGCTACTATGAGAGAACCTTCCAAGCCAGTGTAAGCACAGTGACTGATGGTCTGGAATGGCTGCATATGTTCTAGTAGTTCTCAAAGTGTGGTCCCCAGACTGTCAGCATCACCTGGGAACTTATTAGAAATTCAGATTCTCAGACCACACTCAGACCTATGGAATCAAACACCCTAGGGGTGGGGCCCAACGGTCTGTCAATCTGTGTTGTAACAAGCCCCCTTGGTTATTCTGATACATACTCAAGTTTGAAAACCCCTGCTCTAGGGGTTCATGAGACAGAGGGACCAGGAGAGGACTAATGGAGGATCTGGAATTTGAATTTTATTCATTCATTTCTTTGTTTACTGGCTGTGCTTGGTCTTCATGGTTGCTTGCAGCCTGTCTCTAGTTGTGGGGGGTGGGGCCTACTCTGTAGCTGTGGTGGGCTTCTCATTGCCGTGGCTTCTCTAGAGCATGGGCTCTAGGCATATGCATTTAGTTCCCCTGAGGCACGTGGGATCTTCCCGGACCAGGGAATCTGAGTGGTGTACCCTACATGGCAAGGTGGATTCTGAATCACTGGACCACCAGGAAAGCCCAGATCTGAATTTGAATCCTTAGGAATGATTAGTATTTGAATAGAGGTGGAAGGACAAACGTGGGTTCAGGCAAGGACAAATGGCATGACCAAAGGCAAGGAGATGGGACAACTTGGGACGTTCTGGGCCTGTGGTCGGGGGAAGAGCTGGACAGAACAGAGAACAGATGTTGGAAAGAGCAGGAGCTTGGGTCGGGCAGGTGGGGCCTCAAGCGCCAAGCGAGGAGCTTGGCCTTGACTGAGCAGGCCAAGGCAGTCCTTGCAGGTTTTTGAGCAGGAGAGTGACAACAGTCTGTCCCCTCTTTTAGACCCACAGGCCAGGTCTCACTGAGCTCTTGACGCAGAGCTCAGTCCATCCATCAGTGTCCTCTAAAGCCAAAGACCCTGCTTCCAGGAGGCAGTGAGAGAGGAGCTGGCCTGCAGCAGCAGCTACGTGCTCCCTCCTGCAGAGGGCCTCCCGCGCCCCAGCCTAACGTGGGCCTTTGCAGGTATTGAATTATGAATGGAAGTTGCCCAGAAGTAATTGAGAACATTATTGCCCCCCACACATGTGTCCTCTGCAAGGCTGCAACAATAGATTTTGTTGCTTCAACTCTCCAGGGTTGATATAAATTAGAGCTCTCACAGTAACAGTGGGGACAGGGAACCTGTGGAGAGGGAATCCCATCCGAAACACCTAAAAGGGAGAGACCCCTCAACTGTGTGCGTTGGTTACCCTCAACTTTTCCTTTCGCTTGATCTATTCCACCCGTCCCTATTAAATAACTAATTATTTAACATCTTTTAAAGCTTTGTTATATATTAGAACAGGCAGGACACAAATGAGTGCTTTTAATAATATAAAAGCCCATTAGCTTCATTTACTGTTAATGTTAAAATAAACATGAGGCAATTTAGATATACTATTCCAATTTCACGGAAACTTTGATGTTTTTCTTCTCTAGTCACATAATTAAGGGAAAAACTACTAATGATATTAAGTTTGTACAGTGTTAATGACAGAAACAGGCACAAGCTGAAATTGCAGCCATTAATATGAAAAAATAAAATATTTAACAGGGGAGATAGATGAGTGCAATTTTAATAAACCAAAATGAAGAAAATTAATTTTAGAAAGTTCCACAGTCTTTCACATGCTACCATTACACAAGCCATCTAATGTATTATTTTTGTGGTCTGGATTATTTATTGATGGTCCAGAGGAATGCCCTGGTTTTTGCGTATTGCTTTGTGGATGATGAAGAATTTGCCTTTATTTGTTTAATTTTTTTTTTTTCCTTTCCCCTTTGCTTTACCACCAGTCCCCAGATGGAAAAGGCTTTATTTACAGCGTGTGCTTTGACAGACAGACCTTACCAGCAACCCGTAGGTGGAATGCAAGGGGCCATCATGTAACCTCCTGAGAGGGTCTATCAGTGACTGCTGACCTTCAGGGCCTGGGTGGTTCCAGGGGCTGAAGTGTTGAGATTGCCCCACAGGTGACAGTTGGTGTCACAAGGGCTCCTTGTGCTGGGCAAGGCACCCACTGTTCCAACTCCAGCTTTCCTCTCTGGATCTGGATCTTGCCACTTAGAGTGTTAAATGGTGTCCTCCCCAAATTCGTGTCCACCTGGGACCCAGAATGTGACCTATTCAGAAATAGGGTCTTTGTAGAAGTGTAATTGGGCTTTCCAGGTGACTTAGTGATAAAGAATCCACCTACCATGCAGGAGACAGGGATTTGATCCCTGGATCAGGAAGATCCCCTGGAGGAGGAAATGGCAACCACTCTAGTATCCTTGCCTGGGAAATGTCAAGGACAGAGGAGCCTGGGGGGCTAGAGGCCATGGGGTCGCAAAGAGTCGGAAGACTTAGCTACTAGAATACCTTCAGAAGTGTGATTAAGGTGGGGGTTGAGATGGAGGTGGGCCCTAGATCCAAAGAGAGACATAACAGACATCAGAGACACAGAAGAGAAAGCCAGGAGAAGACATGGCAGAGACTGGAGGCATACTGCCACAAGCCAAGAAACCACTGGGCCACCAGGGCTGGAAGAGACAAGGCAGGATCTCCCCTAGGACCTTCAGAGGGACCGTGGCCCTGCTGACACCTTGATCTCAGACGCCTCCGCAACTGTGAGAGAGTAAGTGTCTGGTGTCTTAGGCCACTAGGTTTGAGGTTATTTCTTATAACAACCTTAGGAAATCAATACACTGCTGAAGAGCAACTCCATGGAAGTCAGCACCCCGACCCATCTCATGGAGGCCACAGAGGATCCAGGGACAGGAGGGTGCTTTAGATCAACCTCATCAGTCTCCAAACAGTGGGGCCCCACACTAGGCCCCGTGGGGGAACACAGCTAAGACAGGACTGTGGCTGTACAGATGTCGGGTCAGTTATAGGACCTGGAGAGGATGTTATTTTCTCTCATGACAGGAAATCTGAGGAAGGGCAGCACCCTGGTTTTTCATGGCAGTGTTGTAGCGCTGTTGTCCAGGATGCAGGCACTCTCCATTTGTATCCGTTCTTAGGCTGTTGTCTCAGGTCCTAACCCACCTTCTGCTTTATGACACAAGTTGAAGGCCACCAGCCCCACTTCTGCTTTGCCAGCTGCTCCCTGCCAGTGTCAGTCAATAGGGGACACTAGAGGGAGCCTTGGGGCTGTTAATACCTTCCCGAGGGCTTCCTGCTCCCACCAGCTTCCCTCCGTCTTGGTCTCTTCACCACACAGAGGCCATTCCTCGGAAGGCTGAATGAATTGCTGTTCTTCCCACTCTCACAGACGCAGCATCATTGCATCTTCTCTTCAGAAGCTGGGTCCAGGCCCCAGTGGACTTGTCCTTTGAGCTCAGAGACACCTGCACCAGCCACGCAGCAGCCCCTTCCCAGAGGTCGGCATTTCAGCGCCACGCACCCCTCCTCTAAGTGTTACTGATTCCAGCCTCTTTCCTATGTTCTCTCAACCCTAAAACTAGTATCTGGCTACCTTTCTTTTTACCCTTTCTGTTACCTGATTAACATCTTCTACACCTAGTGAGCAATTATTCACCATAAATTCTCCCTAACATAACTGGTATGATTCCCACCTCCTGCCAGGACCCTGCCTGATAACAAATCTTTCTGCCTTCCCACCCCCAATATGTAGGTGATATCACTCCTCAGGGTGACAGGGTGGCTGAAGCAATGCCAGTTGACAAGTACTGATGAGCATTCCCAGAGGCAGAAGAGTACCTTTTTCCTTTTGTCCCCTTCCCATGTGTTTTTAAGCAGAGGCAAACTTCCCCTCATATTTCCTTGGCCAGAATTAGATCACATGACCCCATCTCAGCCAATACCAGAGAGAGGAATAGAATACTGTGATTGGTGTAAGCCAATCAGGCTTCATCTCCCTGGAGCTGCACTGTGATGCCAGTTGCTCTCACTGAGGTGGCCAGGCAGAAAAGGAGCAGCTGAACAAAAGTTGGGTTCTAAGCAAGAAAGAAAATGGAGAGTGGGGGAAGGGGAAGATGGGTACAATCAGCACGAACTGCTCCATCATCCCACCATCCAGTAGGAGATGCTGGCAATCACAGGTCTGGATGTTAGGTGCTGAGCAGGGTGCTGGGCCTCAGAGAGCAGGTGGGGTATGAACTGAGACATGAAGGATGAGGTGGGCTTTATCAGGTAGCAAGTAAGACAGAACTTTCCAGACAAAAGTTACGGTCCTTGCAAAGGCACATCGAAATGGGGAGAATATGGCACAACTGGGAACAATATTTTTGGATGTGATTTAATGGGAACAATGTTTTTGGATGTGATTTGAACGCAAGGGGACAAAGCGGAATGGTGAGTGATGTGGCCTTCCAGGTCAGCAGGAATGGAGCGGGCAAGGTCTGGTAGGGTACCTGGAGGCATGAGGTGTGTGGCTACAGTACCTGCTTCAGGCCAGGAGAGGGTGGAGCCAGGGCTGCAGGTCTGGAAAAAGGGTCTGTGGGAGATGCGTGCTGTGGGGGCAGGGAACCGAATGGACCCACAGCTCCTGTCTCCAAGCCTGGTGGGCCACTGACCCAGAGAGGCCCTTCTCTTCTCTTCCCCTTTTCTCCACACAGGCATGGCCTTTGTTGTTATAACTGAACAGAGTCCAAAGAAGGAAAAAAGGCAGGCCCTGACCACAAGGAGTTCAAAGCTTAGGTTTGTTTTTTTTTCTTCAGTTTTTTTTTTTTTTTTAACTGTGGTAAAATGTGCATAACATACAATTTATTGTTTTAACCACTTTTAAGTATACAGTTCAGTGACGTATAGCCCCATTGCGCAACCATAACCACCATCTGTCTTCAGAATTCATCTTCCCAGATTGAAGCTCTGTGCCCACCAAACAGTGACTCCCATCCCTGTCCCATTCTAGCCCCTGGCATCCTACATTACACTTTTCTTTTTGGTCTTTGTTGCTGCACAGGGTGTTCCTTTAGTTGCAGTGGGTAGCGGCTGCTCCCTGGTTGCCACCCACAGGCTTCTCATCGCGGTGGCTTCTCTTGCTGCGGAGCCCGGGGTCTAGGTGAGCCGGCTCAGTAGTCGTGGTGCGTGGACTTAGCGGCCTCTCGGCAAGTGGGATCTCTCCAGACCAGGGACTGAACGCATGTTCTCGGCGTTGGCAGGCGGATTCTTAACCACTGGACCACCAGCGAAGCCCGTATTATACTTTTGTCTTTATGTATTTGACTATTCTATATACCTCATATCTATAGGTATTTGCCTTTTTGTGTCTTATTTCACTTATGTCTTCAAGTTCCATTCATGTTGTAGCACATACAAGGCGGAACGATATTCTGTTGTGTGTATATATATACACTACATTTTGTGTATCCATTCATTTCCACCCTTTGGCTAATGTGAGTAATGCTGCAGTGAGTGTGGGTGCGTAAATATCTGAGCTCCTGCTTTCACTTCTTTTTCTTTAAACTTATTTCATGTACTTGGCTGCTCTGGGTTTTAGTTGTGGCATACAGGATCTTTAGTTGCAGCATTGTGGGAAATCTTTTCGTTTTCCATAAACAGCCGTAAGGAGGAAGCAGGGAACGTGCGGATGGCAGAGGACTATGTGAGGTGTGAAGGATGCTTCAGATCCAGAAGGACAGGACATCCAGGAGGCAGGGACCTCAGGGGGAAGTCTGGCCTCGGTTACTGCCGGGTCGGGGGATGGCCAGTCGTGAGTGTCGGGGGCCAGAGGGGAAGGCCATGGATTCCCCAGTGGGGCCTGGACCTGGGCGTCTGTCCCCGTTGAATGATATTCCCACCTGACTTTACCCAGCTCATAGCCGTTCTCTGCGGCCTGGCTGTCCTTGTTCCCTTCTCCATTCCTCTTCTGCAGTGATATTCCCTAGGCCCTGTCTGGAGTCTGTACACACCAGGAAGGAAGAGATGATGGGTGAAAGGCTAGTTATTAGCCCCACTGAACAGACAAGGACACTGAAAGGGGAGCTGGATCTCATTTCACAGAGGTGCTGCCCAGGCCAGGTTTTCATGATGCTCGTGAGCTCTGCCCCTCATCCCTGCCCCTGAGGGAGGGAACCACCTGCGTCAGTTATCTGCTGCACACATCCTGCACAGTGACCATCCCACTCTCCCACTCTGAGCACTCCCGCATTGGGCCAGGCCAACTGCTTGTGGCTTCTCAAATGAAACTCCCCATGGAGAGAGGAGGCAAGGATTTTCCTCATGCCCACAAATTACAGGAAATAATTGATTATGGGAATTAATGCATTAATATGCATTAATAATAGGAGGTACTGGAGAAGGAAATGGCAACCCACTCCAGTATTCTTGCCTGGGAAATCCCATGGACAGAGGAGCCTGGAGGGCTACATTCCATGGGGTTGCAAAGAGTTGGAAACAACTGAGGGACTAAACAACGACAGTAGAAGATATTTATGTAAATTACTTTCACTTGCATGTCTGTAACTACTTGTTTGGGGGGCTCTGCGTGCGAGGGAGAGGGTGTAAGAGAGAGTGACACCTGCCAGGCAGCTCAGATGGTGGGTACAGAGTCATCTGTTTCCTTCACTCCACCGTCTATGAATCAGGCTCTCACCTGGAGAGCAGGACCTCAGTGGCATTCAGTGAGGCATTTAAGCTGTAACGTATAACAGTGTGGCCGCCCTGTCCCCGATAGTCACCAAGATTGACCCACAGGTCAAAGGGAAACGCGTTAACCAGTTTAACTGTCTGGAAATCCAGCATGATGGACATCCCAAGGTATCTTATTACCAGCTCACTGTGGCTCGCTTTCAGTTCAGTTCAGTCACTCAGTCATGTCCAACTCTTTGCGACCCCATGGACTGCAGCGTGCCAGGCTTCCCTGTCCATCACCAACTCCTGGAGCTTGCTCAAACTCATGTCCATTGAGTCGGTGATGCCATCCAACCATCTCATCCTCTGTCGTCCCCTTCTCCTCCCACCTTCAATCTTTCCCAGCATCAGGATCTTTTCAAATGAGTCAGTTCTTCACATCAGGTGGCCAAAGGATTGGAGTTTCAGCTTCAGCATCAGTCCTTCCAATGAATATTCAGGACTGATCTTCTTTAGGATTGACTGGTTTGATCTCCTTGCAGTCCAAGGGACTCTCAGGGGTCTTCTCCAACACCACAGTTCAAAAGCATCAATTCTTCTGTGATCAGCTTTCTTTATAGTCCAACTCTCAGATTCATACATGACTCAATATTTATTAACATTTAAATTTTTATAAAGTTAATTCTTGTGTGGGAATGATGCCACGAACGCAGGCCTGGGACAAGGATTCAGAGTTGTGCTGTTAGTGACATGTTCAAAGCCTCCAAGACCCGAACCATTTGGTGTATTTCAAGACACTGCTACTGAAGCAGTCTTATTAAGCTGTGTAGGGGAGGTGGGGCAAAGAGGACTTTGAGACATGACAAAGGGGTGAAGGGGCTGTGAGGGGTGTGCTGACAGAGAGCCCCAGGTGATGCGTCCAAAGATTGGCCTCTCTTTTTGCTGCAGGAAGAGGGACCCCTTCCAGGGCCCAAGTGTGGCTCTTGTCTAACACTTGGACATGAATTATCTGAGGACACACATGCTGATAAAGCAAGGGACTCTATTGGGAAGGGGCACCTGGGTGAAGAGCCACAGAGTAAGGGGACCCAGCAGAGCAGCTTTGCCACGTGGTCATAGTCTTGTGTTTCATGGTAATGGAGTTAGTTTCCAGGTTGTCTCTGGCCAAGCGCTCTGACTCAGGGTCCTTCCCGGTGGCAAGAGCATCACTCAGCCAAGATGGCTTCCAGAGAGGAGGATTCTGGGAGGTTGGTAGGACATATGGACTGGAGTCTCCTCTCTCCTTTTGACTTTTCCCGATTTCTTCTGCTCGGTGGTGGCTTGTTAGTTCTACGTTTCTTACCAGGAGCTCCTGTTGTAAGATAACTCATGCAGGTGGCTACTGTAGAGTCTGGCCAGGGAGGGCAGTTTCAGTCAGTGGTTCCCCTCATATTTTCAGGCTATTGCTAACTTGTGGTGTCATCCACAGAAAGACACTTCATCCCCATTGGGTCTCGATTTCTTTAGTAAACACTGTCAGTGCTCCCTGGCCCCAAACATCCCCTGGGAGTATTGTGATCCTATCTACTTACTGTTCCTCTGTACCAAGGTTTCTCAGCCTTGACACTCTTAGCATTTGGGGCTGAACAAACCTTTGCGTGGGGGCTGTCCTGTGAACCAGAGGTAAATTAGCAGCATCCCTGGCTTTCAGATGCCAGTAGCCTCTTCTTAGCCTTCTATCCCAGATGTGACAACCAAAAATGTCTCCAGACATTGCCTGGTGGCCCTGGGGCAGTATCACCCTGTTGAGAACCACCAATCTATACATGGATGTGGGCTCTAGGTACTGCCTCATTCATTTTTCAGATACTGTGCAGCAGCTCCCGTGTGCCAGGCACTGTGGGTAAAAAGTGCGTTCTTTACAGTGCTTCTCATGCAGTTCGTGGTGCAGCAGGAGAGGCAGGTCCCTGGGGAGGTGATGGCCAAAGAGTCTTTGTCTGAGTGGCCCCTGTGCCTTGAAGCTCCTTCTTGCGTCTGAATCTTGCAGTGCCCACTCAAGGTTCACCTCCTCCTGGAAGCCTACCACTGCCAAAGTGAGCTCTACTTCCTGGGACCTCTCCCAGCCCATTGCCCACCCCATTTAGGGACTGAGTTTTCTGTTGTTAGCCATGTCCTCAGCCCAGATCCATGGCAAGAGAAAAATGCCTGAGTATAGGAGTCAAATGTAATCGATCTTGCAATGCTTGGCTAGAGGCAAACCCAGTGAGGGTTTGTTCACGGACCTACTGAGTGACCACGGGCAGAGACAAGGGATCTCTGACTCTATGACCCAAAGCAGAGCCCACTTGGTATAGGGAAGTGGAGAATGGAAACTGACATCTAGCATTGACTATGTGGGAGCACGTAACATGTTATCCATCTTCATCTTCAGAGTAAACTCTGGAGCCTTTGTTATAACCTCACCTGACAGATGAGCAATGTAGGCTCAGAGATGTGACGCTGCTTACTCAAGGTCACACAGGTAGTAGGAGCTGAATTGGGACTCAGACATCTATCTGTGTGCTTCCAAAGTCTGTGTCTGTCAACTATCCCGTGAATTGGTCTCAGGAAATCTACATTTCTGGCTGTGCTGTGTGAGTCAGTGTGAAACCAAGATTTATTGAACTAAATTTTGAGGTCATCTTGTCCAACTCCTTGCTCTTACTGCTGGTTAACTGAGATGGAAGGAGCAAAGAAATGACTTGCCCGAGGATGTGGTAGGGCCAGGACCAGATCCTGAGTCGAGGTGACATTAAGTCCCAGTCCCTTTCCTCTGCCAGACTCAGTAGAGCGAGAAAGCCCCTAGACTTGGGTAATCAGGAAGAAGCCACCCTAGAAGGAAGATCCTTGCCATGGGCGGGGAAGGGAAACCTACCATGCCTCAGGCAGGAAACACACCACCTCACGTAATCCTCCCAACAGCCCTATGGATCATCTGCATTTAATGAGGTTAGGAAGAAATTGTGAAAGTCTTTGTAATGAGCCAAGAAAGATTGCTTGATGCCTTGCAAGGCTCCTTTCTGGGTGATCTGTTCATTTTATCGTCTTTGGGCATTTTTTACAACTCTAGAAGTTGTAGCAAACTGATAATACTGCAAATAATTCTTGTCCAGAGATGCAAATAAATTTTGCCTGTTGGAATGCAAATGACTATTGCCCCGAGGATATTGACCAGTTTTGCAACTGCTTATAAATTCATTTCAGATTGCCTTAGGTTTGTAAGGTCTTTGAATTCTCCTTTGAACCAGTATTTAACGCCTTACTGCTTCCCTCATTAATTAGGTAAATAAAATCCTTTTGACGTTTGTCCATGTTTACATTTGTATTAAAGTGGTTATTTTATGTTTTAAGAATTATCCCTGAACACTGATGACAAAATGTAAGTAACTTGCCCAGGGTCACAGCTTGTAAGAGCTACAGTGCAATTCAAAACCTTACTTCTGCTACCCACCTCCCATAACCAGCTTTACACCTCTCCTTCTTTTTTAAAAAAATTATTTGGCTGCACTGGGTCTCAGGTGGGCACTCAGATCTTTAGTTGCGGCAGGCGAGATCTAGTTACCTGACCAGGGATCAAAGCTGGACCCTCTTCACTGAGAACATGGAGTCATAATCACTGGACTGTCAAGTAAATCCCCCACCTTTCCTTCTTACAGCTCCTGGGTTATAAGGGTACAGCTGTATGGTCCCTTTAACTTCTTGGACCTTCAGTTTCCTCCGTTGGCAGCTGAGGATCTAAAACCTTCGAAGCTTACTATAATTAGTCAAACAGAGTCACATGTATGGAAGCACCCTGAGAAAGACGAAAGCCAAGAAAGTGTATGCTACTAAGGAGGCCTGTGGGCTCTGGACTTCGAATTAGAAGGTCTGAGGGTAGGTAGATTCTGGCTCCTCCACTTGGCAGCCCTCTGACCTTTTTCAAGTCATTCAGTCCTGTCTTTGACCATCCAGCCCCTGGACTGTCAAATGGTCCTGCCCTTACAGAGGTGTTGCGAGGATGGAGGGAGATGATGGATGGCAAGTGTGTTATACATTAAGTGCCATAGAGAGGTTGAGCCTTAGTTTGAGTGTGACTGCCATTGAGGTTGTTTGCACTCTGACCACTCTAGATGGGATGGATGGGGAAGTTTGAATCTGAGACTTCTCTGGGGACAAACTGGCACTGCTAGGAGGAGGGGAGTGGGTGGATGGGGACTTGGAGTGGGGGCAGGCCCCCACCTCCAGCTCTCTGCCCCTCGAACTCCTCTCTGCATCTGTAGCCAAAGTCAGCCTTGGGTGTGGAGTCCACCTATCAGGAGGCACTTTCCCAATGCAAGTTGGACAGGGATACATTTTCCCAGGCCCTTCAGACACCTGTTGGGCTAGTGCAGGTATTCCACTATAAGATCATTCACGGAACTCTCGCATCAGCTTACAGGCACTACTCAGTTTACTTCTAGCTACTTGAGGGTTGTGGAGCCCCGTCTACCTGGCTGTTTCCCCAAGATGACTTTTTACCAGGTGTGAGCTTCATCCAGCTCAGCCAGCTAAATGAGCGTGGAGCTCCTACTTGGTCTGATGTGAAGAGCAGAAGGAAGGCCCAGTCTCCCACCCTCCCCTCCACTGGGACAGAACATCACAGAACCTCAGGGTCAAAGGCAGGCTGAGATTTTCCAGTCCAAAAGCCTCTAAATCTGGCTTAGTTTATCAGAATCATCTGAGAGGCTTTTAAAATCCAAAATTTGAAGACCCAGGCCCTCTAAATCAGAATCTGAAAAGGCACGTCATGGCAAGCTTTATTTTTAAAACCTCTCCAGCAGCCTGCTTTAAAAAGTCTTTTCCAAAGCAATATTCTTTCTCTGAGCAAGGAGGAGCCTTTGACCCAGGGATGTGAAGTCAAGTGTCAAGGTCACCCAGACTACCTGCAAGCCCTTTTGGATCCATTGTTCCAAAGGGACAGGTTCTTAGGAGGCTGGCATTTTCTCTGAGTGAAGCTGCTTGCAGGAGCTGCTGCAGGGGCTGTGGAATGGGGAAGGAGCTCTTTGTCGATTCCAGAGCGGATCTGGCTGTGAACAAATGAGGAAGTGCTTTAGTGTAAGCCTGGCTGAATGGATAATTAAACAGACAGCAAAATGGAATGCTGTTCCCCATCCCTCCCGGGAGCCAGCTGGGGGGGATAATACACTTTCCTGTTGTCAGAAGGCACAGGAGGAAAAACAACTGGGCCTGGCCGTTGGCTATTTAACAATATTGCTTTTGTAAACAAGTTGAAAAATCCAATAACTGTTAAACTTATGGCATGTCTTTAAAAGCCTGTGCCTGTATTCCCCATAAACGAATGAGCGTTTCGACTGAAGGTGTTCTGATTAAACAGTCCATGTCCCCAGGGGAACGAGGTCATCCTCTGGAAGAAGGATCTGCTCTCTTCCAGTGACCTCAGGACTGGAGGTAGGGGTGGTGAGCTTGGGGTGCAAGTGTGTTACAGCCAAAAACTCCCCTCCTCTTCCTGTACTCGACCACTAGCGGTGAAGTGAAAGTGTTAGTTGCTTAGTCGTGTCTGACTCTTTGTAACCCCCATAGACTGTAGCCCACCAGGGTCCTCTGTGCATGGGATTCTCCAGGCAAGAATACTAGAGTGGGTAGTCATTCCCTTCTCCAGTGGATCTTCCCGATCCAGGGATCAAACTGGGGTCTCCTGCATTGCAGGCGGATTCTTTACCGTCTGAGCGACCAGAGAAGCTCGACCACTAGAGGTGCCTCTGAAAAACAATCCAGCACCAAGTCAAGGAAGCAAACGCTTAAGATGGAACCGCAGCAGTGAGTGCCCCACCCCCACCACAGGGGCCCCGTGAACCAGAGCTTCAGACCGGAAAGAGGAAGGCTATTCAGTTCACCCACAGAGAAAACGTTTGGTGTTGGAACTGACAGAAAAGTAGATAGTTCCAGGCCCAGAGGAGCTCACAGCTTTGATGGGGAATGGACAGACACAAAAACACACTCTGAAAAGGACACAAAGAGGAGAGAGTCAAGGGATGAGTGAATGGAACAGGCAGTGTAGGGGGAAGGTGCTTGGGGGCTGGGGGTCTTTATGGAGGAATCGCAGAGACTCAGGGCTGGACAGGACTCCAAAAGCCGCTTGATCCACCAGCCGGCTCCCGCTCTCTACCTCCCTTCGCCATGTGTCTGGAGTTGGGCCACAGTTCACAGATGAGAGCACAGTCCTTGACAAGGCTCTCACTCCAGACACCAGCGGAAGTTCAAGGGTTCCCAGGGCCCCCCTTACTCCGACCAGCTGGCTACAAATTCAAGAGTTCCTATGACCACCCTCAGGTTGATAATTTGATAGGAAGACTCACATAGAAAGAGCTCAGAAAAGTGCTGTATTTATGATTACAGGTTGTTTTTTTTTTTTTTTTTTTTTGTGGTAAGATACACATACCCAGGAGCTTCCCTGGTAAAGAATGATAAGAATGGTAAAGAATGATAAAGAATCTGCCTGCAATGTGGAAGACCTGGGTTCCATCCCTGGGTTGGATAGATCCCCTGGAGAAGGGCATGGCAACCCACTCCAGTATCCTTGCCTGGAGAATTCCATGGACAGAGGAGCCTGGTGAGCTATAGTCCATGGGGTCACAAAGAATTGAACACAACTGAGCGACTAACATACATACCCTAGAAGTTAGCATCATAACCAGATTTTTAAAATTAATTAATTATTATTTTTGGATGCGTCAGGTCTCAGTTGCAGCGTGCTGGGTCTTGCCGTTGTGATGCACAGGCTTTTCTCTAGTTGTCACGCGGTAGTTGGAGCACTGTGGCATGTGGGAGCTTAGTTCCTTGACCAGAGATCGAACAAAAGTCCCCTGCATGGGAAGGCATATTCTTAACTACTGTACCACCAGGGAAGTCCCTGTAACTGTTTTTAAATGTACAGTGTAGTAAAGTACATTTGCATTGTTATGCAGTCCATCTCTAGAATTCTTTTCATGTTGCAAGACTCAAACTCTGTACCTATTAAAAACTAACTCCTCATTCCTCCCTTTGACCCAGGCCCTGGTCAGCTCTGCCTCTATGCATTTGATTACCCTAGATACCTCATGGAATTGTTAAGTGGTTTTCTTTTCTTTCTTTCTTTTTTTTTTTTGATAATTTTAATTTTATTATAGCAAAAGTTTACAAATCTGAGCAAGCCAAAGGGAGAGACACACAGGTGAGGTCTGGGAGGGTTCCAGATGCAGAACTGCTGTGCTCCTCTGGGATACGTTACCCTGTGTGTGGAAGGGCCACAAACTCAGAGCGTACTGCCAAGCAGGGCAGTTCACTGAGCTTCGTGTCCAGAGTTTTTATCCAGGCTTCACTATTGGTCAAACCACTGGCTATGTGATTGAGCTCCATCTCCATGCCGCACCACCCCACTAGATCAGGCTGACATCACAGACGCAAAGCCTCAATCCTCCAATCACAGGCTTGGTTGTTCTGATCTAGTCAGCCCCAACCCTGAGCCATTTCATTGGCATAAATATGGGGAGAACAATCATGAATCATCTCATTAGCATAAACTAAGCAGGTGTGGTCTGAGGGCCCCTCTGTGAATAATGGAGACATCCCATCACTGGGGAGGAGAGACCCCGTCACTGGAAACTCCAAGGGGGTTAGGATTACCTCCCAGGGACAGGGGTCAGAGGGCAGCCAAATTCTTTGTGACACATCATCTCAACATTGCTGTTTTTATCCCATGGCTCCCAGAGGTTTTCCCAGAAGACCGCTGGCCAATGGGTTCAGTGTGAACAGCCTGGGGACCCAGTTCTGGGTCCAGTCTAGTCGTTTAGCTTCACGTGGCCTTGGGTGAATTACTTAATCTCTCTGCAACACGTCAGCTCTGTGAGGGCAGAGGTGTTTGTCTTGTTCACTGATGAATCCCCAGGCCTGCCTGCAACAGAGTCTGATGGGTACAAAGTTAGTGCTCAGTCAATGTCTGTTGAATGAACGAATGAATATACTTCAGTCACTTTACTTGAACCATGAGGACTGTTGCCAGAGTCCAATGTAGGAGGGTCTTTGGGGAGCTGTGAGGCCTCAGGCAAGGTTGAGGGGCAGTTACTCTTAGATTACCATAGCTATGGGGGGGCCAGAATAGCCCGTCCTAGGTAACAGGTGCAGTCTTATTAGAGGGGCTTTCTAGAAATCTCATTTTTGAGATTGACTGAAGGAAGTGCAAGGGAGGGAATAGGGTCCTGTAACCTTCACAGGGGACATGGGGGTGTTTTTTTAATAGCTCACCAGGCCCCTCTGCCTCAGCCCCTCTTCTGAAAAGGCCTTAGTTCCCTGGAAAATGCGTGGGAATGTCAACCTGCTTTTTCTCTTAAGGGACAAGAAGGATTAGGAAATCGTGTTATTTCCTGATATTTGCTAGGTTTTTTGTTTGTGTGTGTGTGTGTGTGTGTGTGTGTGTGTGTGTGTGTGTGTGCCGTTACTTACCCCTTCACGTCTCTGTTTGGCAGATAAGGATGCTGCAGTTCAGAGGTCAGGCCCCATAGGGATCTGTGGGAGGGTGTCCACGACTCTGGGTCCTGAACCTGGGGCTGGGCTGGGGTGAGGTGAGCAGAGCCCCTGTAGTGGCCTGAAGAGTGGCCCCCCAAAGATATGCCCACATCCAGGAACTGTCAATGGACCTGATTCGAGAAAAATGATCTTTGCAGATGTAATTAAGGATCATCCTGGAGTAAGCTGAGGTCATCCCGGACTACCCAGGTGGATCCTAAATACAAGCCAAGTGTCCTTGTAAGAGACACAGCAGAGACGGTGAGGTTGGGGGGAGGGGATGGAGAGGAGAAGGGTATGTGCGGACAGAGACAGGAGGGATGTGGCCGCAAGTCAAGGAACAGCTGGAGCCACTGGATGGAGGGAGAGTGAAGAAAGCTTCTCCCCTAGATTGCTCAGGGGGAGTGTGCCCTGGGAGACACCGTGGCTTTGGGCTTCTGGTCTCCAGAACTGTGGGAGAATCCATTTCTGTTGTGTTAAGCCAGCAGGTTTGTTTTAGCAGGCCTAGAAGACAAACACAGAGATTCTGAATGGTACCCTGCACTTCCCATGGCCTCCCCTCAGGACCAGGAGGGAAACTGAGGCTGGCACCCAGGCAGAGGGGCCAGGGAGAGGCTGAGGCAGATGTTCATGACAGCCCAGCCCATAGGCTTCTCCCACTTCTTGCTGGTGGGAGAAGGCCCAAGGCCTCTGGTGTCTACCCTCCTCTGTAAAGGGAAGAGACTCCCTCTTGAGTCATCTAAGCCACTCACCGTGAGCCTTGTCTCTTTTGCCTGTGATTGGTTAAGAGGTGGGCATGTGACCCGGTCCTGACCAATGAGATGTGAAAGGTTTCTTGACTTCTATAAAAGAGATGTATGGGACTAGCCAGGGCTTCCCTGGTGGGCTCAGCAGTAAAGAATCTGCCTGCCACTGCGGGAGGTGCAGGTTCCCTGCCTGATCCGGGAAGATCCCCTGGAGCAGGGAATGGCAACCCACTCCGGTATTCTCACCTGAGAAACCCCATGGACAGAGGACCCTGGAGGGCTACAGTCCATAGGGTTGCAAAGAGTTGGACGTGACTTAGCGACCAAACAACAACAATGGGAGCGGACAGTCCCTCATTCTCTTATGAATCTGTCAGGAGTGGACGGGGGCCAAGTAGCCACCTTGTGACCACGATGACAGTGAGCTGGCTCGCTGAGGATGGCCTAGGGCAAAGGGAGAAAGGAAAGGACCTGACTCCTGATGCTGTTGTCTGGCAGTGATTAACTGGGCCTGGTCTTGCCCTTGGACTTCTTGAAGTGGTGCTAATAAATCTTGTTGAGCTTGTTTGAGTCAGAGATTTTTGCACTTGCAGCCAAAGTATCTCCACTCAGTACAAACAGTTTTCAAATGTTTTGTCAAATCTCATAGTGAAAACATTTTACATTGGACCCCAGTCATGTAGAAAACTGAAACAGTTCATAGGATACTATGTGAACACATTCAGCTATTCTTTTTTTTTTTTGTCTGCTTATTTAATTGCTGGTCACAGTCTAATTCATTGATTTTGTGACCAACAGTCATGATACACAACTTGAAAACCGCTACTCTGAAAACACACAGAAATAGGTGCCAGAAAGAGAGAGACAGAGTTATAGTCAAACAACCCCAGGGAGGCCACATCACACAGACCTGGCCTCAGGCCCGAGATGTTGCAGATGTTATCAAGGTAGCTCGGGCATCAGGAAGGCGATGGAGAGGGAGAAGCAGGGAGAGAGATGGACGGGAAGAACCAAGCAGACAAGAGCCACTCACCCGCAGACGCCAGGGAAGGGCGGAGAAAGAGACAGGTGAAATCAAGTGGAAAACACAGAGGTCCAGGGACGGGGAGTTGGAGACAGAGAGACAGGAGATTGGCAACGTGTTGCTGGGGCAGAAACACACACAGGCTGGGAAATGGAGATTCTGAGACTGAGACTAGAGATGCTTTGCTGCAAATGTTACTGAGAAGCTGGAGCCGGGCCTGTGTGAGGGCAGTGGTCCTGCTGGAGAGAGCCTGCTTTCGGGGATCGTCATTTATGGGCTCTTTGGCCTTGGCGGAGGTCACGTGGCCTCCCTCGGCCTCTGCTTCCTCCTCTGAGAAATGGGGCTAACATTCCCTTTCACAAGAGCGTGGAGGTCACAGTGGGCACTGTCCTCTCGAACCCCTGCCCTTGACCAGACGGAGAGTCTGCAGCTGCCAGGTCCCCTAGACGGCTCCAGTGTCCCCCCACCCCCGCAGCCCCTCCCCAACTCCTCTGCCCAAAGAGGGAAACCCATTTCCCAGGGAACAGCTGTGTTCCCTCCACAAACAAATGTTCCCTTAAAACGCTGCTGAGGAAGAGCGGATGGTAATGAGCGCACATCTGGCCCATCGGCACACTTTCGTTTTGGCAGCTCCAGAGCCCGCCAAGTGACTATTCCCTAATGTTCACCACGTCCTGGCACCTGCTATTCCCAATCAGGCTTGTACCACTGCACCTCAATTAGGAGCAGATGCGGGCTGAGTGAACGGAGAGGGAGAAACCCCTTCCCCAGCATCCCGCCGCTCTGCTCGAAAGCCCGGGGAGAGGCCTGGGAACCAGCAAGGGCACCGCCTCTGCCTTCGCTCTTCCCCCTCTCCCTCCCTCCTTTCCTTCCTCCTTCCCTTCCTTACTTCTTTAGCTCAACCAGCTACCTGTGCTGTGGCCTTTGGGGATGCAGATCCGAATGGCACATCCTTGCCCTCAATTTGCCCTCAAGCTCCTAGACAGACAAGCTCCTGCCTGTAATCGGGGTGCTGGGTTGTTGTTGACAAACTTGTTTTGCGCGGACCACATAGTCAATATTTGGCTTTGCAGGCCACACAGTCCATGGCACAACTCTTCTACTCTGCGGTCTATCACAAAAACAGCCATGGACAGTACATCAGTGAACGAGCATGCATACATGCGTGCTAAGTCGCTGCAGTCGTGTCCGACTCTTTGTGATCCCATGGACTGTAGCCCGCCAGGCTCCTCTATCCATGGGATTCTCCAGGCAAGAATACTGGAGTGGGTTGCCGTGCCCTCCTCCAGGGGATCTTCCCCACCCAGGGATCGAACCTGAGTCTCTTACATCTCCTGCATTGGCAGGCGGTTTCTTTACCACTAGTGCCGCCTGGGAAGCCCTGTGAATGAGCATAGCTATGTTCTAATAACATTTGATTTATACAAATGCTGGCAGGCTGGATTTAGTGCCTGGGTCATAATTTGCTGACCCCTGTTATACCCTAAAGTCAGGTAGTCACATCTTGAGATATCTGCCTTTATTGTCCCTTCCATCCATGCATTACATGAGGCTCACCTCCCTCCCCCCAGTTGCTGAGGGGCACAATCGATTGGACCAGGGTGACACCTGACCCAAGCTGGACCAATCAGAGTCTCTCTCTCAATTTAGCAATGAGGCTGACAGGGTCAGCTTGCCTCTGGAGCTGGTCTCACTGGAGCGGAAGTGTAGCATCTCATGTCTGTTCCCTGGACGGAAAAGCAGAAAAGGCTGGGCTCCGGGCATGTGGATGAAGCAGCTCACGTGGAGCAGGCTGCCTGGGTGCCGCTGCCCTTCCAGATGGACAGCATGCCTTCCTGAGCCCTGACCACACCCCTGCCCTCAGTTCCCAGCAGCCCCCCTGGATCCTTATCATGATGCCTGCCTTTCTGAGTTTGGCAGCTTAGATCGGTACCTGCTTCTCCTAACCAAGCAAAGCATCCTGAACCACTTTCTCCTTTTGAAAGCCACTCAGGCTCGTTTTGGACATTTGTGCCAGGCCTTGGTAGACACAGATAGGAATGGGTCATGTCCTTGCCCTCTAGCAGCGGATGGGTAGGCAGTCCATCCAGAGGACATTCCTGCTCCTCACCCTAGCACAGCCCACAGCGGACTGATCAGGGCCACCTCATCTGCCAGGGAGCGAGGGACAGGGGTGGGAGATGGAGGAATCTGAGAGCCTTGGTTGCAGAGGGGCCATTGTAGGCTTTGAAGAATGAGTTGCCTGTCATCGGGCAGAAAAATAAGAGGTGATGGCATGAAGGGAGAGCATCATTTTCCAAAGCATTTCTGTGGGACACCAACTCCAGGAGTTTTATTGTATCCGCTCTTCCGTTCCTCCTTACCCAGAGACCTACAATTCTTTCTGGGTGATAATTGGCCCTTAAAATTACTCAGCCTTCCAGGCTGTCTTGCAGCTAGGGTGCTCGTGTGACATGCTTCTGGCAGATGAGATGTAGCAGAAGTCTGCTGAGGGAGCTTCTGGGATATAAAGGTTCTGCTCCCCTCTTCTCTTTGCCTCTTCCTGCCTGGAACGTAACTGTGCTGTCTGAAAGGGCTGCAGTCGTTTTGCCACCATGGAGGTGGAAGATACCTGTGGGGGATGGCAGAGCGGGAGGCTAGAAGGAGCCTGGGTCCCAGGGCCACGTCTGAACCACTACATCAGCTCTGGACTGCCCATCTCTGCTGGTTCCTGGCTGCTACTGAGGGGCCGTTTCTCTGCCTGCAGTTCTGTACATTCTTAACTAATGCATTGTTTTACGGTAAAAGGAGACGGTGGGCCAATTAAGTGTGAGCACACCAGTTTCCACTTTCAGAGATTAAAAACAATAGATTATTAAACCTCCAAGAAGTCTTAAAGGTGGTTGTCTAACTCAGTGCTTCCCAAAATATCTGTTCACCAACATCCCCTGTCCCCACCCTTTCTGTGACACCAATGAACGCCCCATGGAATACACTTCGGGAAACAAGCTATAGAGAAAATGATTTGGGCTTTGGAGTTGAGGAAGATCTGGGTTGAATGCTGTGTCTGAGCCAGAGATTCCTACTCCATAAGATGAGGGAGGGCCATATAGATTTAAGGTAGTCCAGGTAAGCGCCTGCAGTATTCTTGGTTCCTGCTCCGTCATCAGCAGTTCTCATTAACAGTGGATCATATTTCTGAAAGAAACTGGCATTAGAGACAGAAGATCCTGGCTTGTGGAATAGTTCTACCATTTTCTTTTGAGGTCCTGGGCAAGTGACTTCACTTCTCAGGGCCTCTGTGTTCTGAACTATTAAGTAGAGAATGTAATGTCCTCTTGGGGAAATGGAGGTGTGTGAAAAGGTCTGGTGCAGAGAAGCCTCACCCAGTGTCAGAGGCACGTCTGAGCTGAGCTCTGTCCACCAGGCCCCGTGGACCTCTGTCGCCACCCCGACTCCAGAAGGCTATATACACTGAGCACTTTGGGGCAGTAAGTCAGGCAGGGTGGCTTTGGCAGTTTCATTCTGCCGTGGGTCTGCCTCGCCTCCCAGCCCACCTCTCCATCTTCCTCCAGGGTCACCACTGGGCCCCCAGGGGGCTCTCTGGGGCAGACCTCCGCTCCAGGCCACTCGGACACCTTGTCGCCCAAGCCTGCAGGGCTCGCTGCAGCTCCCGGCCTTTGTCCAGCTGGGTTCCCTGGGTCGCAAGGTATGAGCCACAGATGTGGGGTGGAGTTTTGATGCTGTCTTGGGGAGCCTTGGGGAAATCACTGCCCCTCAGAACCTCGGTTTCCTCCTCTGAAAAAAGAGGGCTTTGCAATGTATGGGCTTGAAAATGAAGGGGAGGAGCTGTTAAGATTTGCTTCACCGGGCTGTAAGGAAGACCGGGAAGCAAACTGTGAGTGTGTGAAATTGATGGCTTGCGCGATACTGGTGAGCCACTCCCACTGTCCTTTGTCATCCTGCTTCTCTCTTGAGACCTTTCCTTGTCTTTAGGCGCCCTCTCCCCGCTCCAGAGCCCAGCACTTTGCTCTCTCTTGAACATTTACGGTGTGCTAACTGCTAACAGCTGCTTTCCCTTCACTCACAACCCCAAGGCCCCCAGACCCGCACCTCCACCCGCCCAGAGCATCTTCCCATGGCTCTGTGTCTTCACCCCTGCAGGGCCTGCACAGAGACCCGGCCGCACTCTTCCCACGGGAGGCCTTTCCATCCTCACTGTCTCCGCCAGGCCCCCAGCCCTGCGTGTGTTTTCTCTCTGTAATGCTCCCTGGTGCTCTATGGTGTGTGTACCACATGCTCAACACTGCTGGGGGCTGGGCTCTTCCTGTTGCCCCCGTTCTGCCCGCAGCTGGACAAGGCAGCCGCCCTCTCACTCATCACAGGTGGAAACCCAAGTCGGAGCCTGCAGGTTCCTGACCACCCAGCAGTGGGGGCTGGGCTCACCTTCGATCCTGACTCTTGCCCCAGCACTTTCTGCTCAGGGCTGCCCACTTGGGCCTTCTGATAAAGGTATGTTTCCCAGTTGGTTATTTTCAAGGGAAAAGTCTCATGTTTGGGGCAGGGAGGGATTGACAGGGGAGAGGGGTGATGGACTTTTTTTCTTCCCAGGAAGAGAATGAAGGAGGCCGAGGGAGCAGACCCAGCTCTGAGGAAGCAGACACCCAGTGAATCCTAAAAGGAATCAACCCTGATTATTCATTGGAAGGACTGACTGATGCTGTAGATGAAGCTTTGATACTTTGGCCACCTGGTACAAAGAGCCGACTCACTGGAAAAGTCCCTGATGCTGGGAAAGATTGAAGGCAGGAGGAGAAGGGGATGACAGAGGACAAGATGGTTGGATGTCATCACTGACTCAATGGAAATGAGTTTGAGCAGGCTCTGGGAGCTGGTGATAAACAGGAAGGCCTGGCGTGCTGCATTCCATGGGGTTGCAAAGAGTCTGACATGACTGCGCGACTGAACAACAATCAGGCCCCCGGAGCCTGTCCCCAGGCATGGCCAGCTCTCCCGAGACCTCCCCTGCTATGTCCTGCAGCCCCACCCAGGAAGGAAGGCTTTGTGACCTCCTGTGCAGCATGGAGGGCCCTTCAGGAACAGGCCGACAGCAGAGAAGACAGGGAACCGGTGGGAGAAGGACCTTTTCTGGAGCCCCACCCCAGCCTCTCTTCCCTCTGGATGTTAGAGCCAGAGGCCCAGCCACCATCACCACTCACCCTGGGCCATCTGCTTTGGCCCCAGACCCTGGGCAGGACGGGCCTGCAGGCTGCCCACGCATCCATGTCTCATGTGTGAGGGGTGGGCAGCGAGAGATGGTTCCCAAAGACCCACAGCTGCCAGACCAACTTCCCCACGTCAGCAACCCCTGAGGCGAGGCCCTCAAGTCACCGCTCGGGGTTGGGGTGTCAACCTGGCACCCCCGCTCCCCTCTAAAGCTCAGAACTGCCCTTCCCAGAAGATGCTTCCCTGCCGGATTTGAATAGTAAGATTTGCAAGATGGAAGTGAAGTCCAGAGTTGGGGGTTGTGCCAGACATGTGGAAGTCTGCCACTGGCCCCAGCGTGTCCTGGCTCCCCTCCTGTCCCACGTCCAGCCTGTCTTCCTGATCGCTGCAACCTCCAGCGGTCCCCAGGCCACCACCCGGCACCGTGGCGGGGCAGCAGCCTCCTCAGACCTCTCCCCGCGCTCTCTCCATGGCCCCACTTCACCAATCTCCCCACAGGCTTGAACCCAAGTGTTAAGGATGTACAGGGAGACTGAGGGGCAGAGCTGACCTGTGGCTCCTCCCAGAGAGACCGTGGGGTGTAGTGGCCAGAATGCAAACAGGCTATCACAGCCCGTCACTGACCCGCCTGTGGGAGCTCAGCCGAGTCCTCCGTCCCGTGCCACTGTTGCCGCGTGATGTTTCGGATGGTGGTGATTCTCTACAGGGTGTTTGTGAGGGTTTGAGAGCGTGTTCTAAAGCTCCTGGTTGTGGAAGGTGCCCCTTAAATGATCAGTGAGATTACCCCTCGTGTGAACATTCATATTACTTGTTTTTCTAAAACGTATGCCCTTTTCACCTGAATGTACATTCGAATGTACATTTTAAAAATCTACATCCTGAATGTACATTTAAAAAAATAAAGAAAAATGAAGCTTTAACTTCAAATATCTGCTGTACCCCACCCCCCAGCTCCTAGGGCCTGGCCCCTATCAGAGGAGCCCATTTGGTGTCTGTGGCTGCTCTGAGGCCTCCTCTACACTCGGGGTCCAGAAACCTCTCAGTTCTTTGTTTTCCTAAATGAAGCTCAACCTGAATCTACATGCCTCCTAAACCTGTTTATAAAGGCCAATTTTGTGTATTTCTGTAGCGCCCTATTTTCCACCCCTTTCGTAGATGCTATAGGACGTCTGATCATATGGTGTGTGGGGAAGGAGAGTAGGGTCTGGCCTGTCGTCTGGGCTCTGGCTGTTGACTTTGTCTCTGCCCCCTGCTCTGCAGATGACTCTGCGGTCTTTCTTCTCTGTCCCCTGCTGCATGGGGCTGGCGGCACTCACAGCTGCTGAAGACCCTGTCCAGCCCCCTTACTCCCACCACCAGCCCATCAAGGCCCTGCCCACATGCGGAGCAGGCACAGGACACCACCTTTTACAAATCCCTCCTCTCCTTTCCCAGTGGAAGAGGCACCCACCTCTTCCATGGAGAGGCACCCCCCATTCTCTATGTACTGGGTTCAGTTCAATTCAGTCGCTCAGTCATGTCTGACTCTGCGACCCCATGGACTGCAGCACGCCAGGCCTCCCTGTCCATCACCAACTCCCAGAGTTTACACAAACTCATGTCCATTGAGTCAGTGATGCTGTCCAACCATCTCATCCTCTGCCGCCCCCTTCTCCTCCTGCCCTCAATCTTTCCCAGCATCAGGGTCTTTTCCAATGAGTCAGCTCTTCGCATCAGGTGGCCAAAGTATTGGAGCTTCCTCTTCAGCATCAGTCCTTCCAATGAATATTCAGGACTGATTTCCTTTAGGATGGACTGGTTTGGTTTCCTTGCAGTCCAAGGGACCTTTTATTTTTTTTTTCTGTTTCAGAAAATTATAGAATTTTATTTTTTTTATTTTTTAATATAAATTTATTTATTTTAATTGGAGGCTAATTACTTTACAATATTGTATTGGTTTTGCCATACATCAACATGAATCCACCACAGGTGTACACGTGCTCCCCATCCTGAACCCCCCTCCTCATCCCATCCCTCTGGGTCATCCCAGTGCACCAGCCCCAAGCATCCTGTATCATGCATCGAACCTGGACTGGCCATCTGTTTCACATATGATATTATACACGTTTCAATGCCATTCTCCCATATCATCCCACCCTCACCCTCTCCCACAGAGTCCAAAAGACTGTTCTAAACATCTGTGTCTCTTTTGCTGTCTTGCATACAGAGTTATCATTACCATCTTTTTAAATTCCATATATATTCATTAGTATACTGTATTGGCAGAGAAGGCAATGGCACCCCACTCCAGTACTCTTGCCTGGAAAATCCCATGGATGGAGGAGCCTGGTAGGCTGCAGTCCATAGGGTCGCTAAGAGTCAGACATGACTGAGTGACTTCCCTTTCAATTTTTACTTTCATGCATTGGAGAAGGAAATGGCAACCCACTCCATGTTCTTGCCTGGAGAATCCCAGGGACGGGGGAGCATGGTGGGCTGCCGTCTATGGGGTCGCACAGAGTCGGACACGACTGAAGCGACTTAGCAGCAGCAGCAGCATACTGTATTGGTGTTTTTCTTTCTGGCTTACTTCATTCTGTATAATAGGCTCCAGTTTCATCCACCTCATTAGAACTGATTCAAATGTATTCTTTTTAATGGCTGAGTAATACTCCATTGTGTAAATGTAACACAGCTTTCTTATCCATTCGTCTGCTGATGGACATCTAGGTTGCTTCCATGTCCTGGCTATTATAAACAGTGCTGCAATGAACATTGGGATACACGTGTCTCTTTCAATTCTGGTTTCCTCGGTGTGTATGCCCAGCAGTGGGATTGCTGGGTCGTATGGCAGTTCTATGTCCAGTTTTTTAAGGAATCTCCACACTGTTCTCCATAGTGGCTGTACTAGTTTGCATTCCCACCAACAGTGTAAGAGGGTTCCCTTTTCTCCACACCCTCTCCAGCATTTATTGCTTGTAGACTTTTGGATAGCAGCCATTCTGACCAGCGTGAGATGGTACCTCATTGTGGTTTTGATCTGCGTTTCTCTGATCAAGGGACTCTCAAGAGTCTTCTCCAACATCACCGTTCAAAAGCATCAATTCTTCAATGCTCAGCTTTCTTTATGGTCCAACTCACATTCATACATGACTACTGTAAAAACCATAGCTTTGACCAGATGGACCTTTGTTGGCAAAATAATGTCTCTGTTTTTTTAATATGCTGTCTAGGTTGGTCATAGCTTTTCTTCCAAGGAGCAAGCATCTTTTAATTTCATGGCTGCAGTCACCATCTGCAGTGATTTTGGAGCCCCAAAAATAAAGTCTCTCACTGTCTCCATTGTTTCCCCATCTCTTTGCTGTGAAGTGATGGGACCAGAAGTGATGGGACAGAGTGCCTGAAGAACTATAGATTGAGGTTTGTGACATTATACACTAGGCAGTGACCAAGACCGTCCCCAAGAAAAAGAAATGCAAAAAGGCAAAACGGTTGTCTGAGGAGGCCTTACAAATGTACTGGGTTACTGCCTCTCTGATCCTCAAGGCAGTGTAGCCCCAAGGCTCTCTCCCCGCTCCCCCTGGGAAAAGCCAGGTCCACCCCTTGGATGGACCAAACCTGAAGACAGCCCCTGAAACATACAGAGGCTGTAACTCTGCCTTCCTTTTCCCGACCCTGGGACTCAAAGTTGTGAACTCTCCTTCCTGGGGAGATGGTGAGAGATGCTATCACTTTCTTCCATCACAAAAGTACTATACTAACTTTTTTCAATAGATGACATGTAACCTAAACTTCCAAGGCCCCTGGGGCCCACCTACCTGCCCGGACTCCTGCTTTCTGGCAAAGGAGCCAGTTCCCGGCTAGCCGGTGCCCAGCCACTTAAGATGGGCTTAGCTCAGACCAGGATTTGCTTTCTGTGATGGTAAGAGTGAGTGTGTACCTGTTGTTCCTATAAACATCACACCCAGGGAAAGGGGTGAGAAGAAACCACAAAGGTTCAGAACCCTGAAGGCTTTGGAAAACCCACTAAAGGTGAGCCCACAGGTGGCTTGTGGTCATAAAATTTATCATCCACTTGATAGATTATCTATACTTGGTAGTGACCAAATGATTTATCATTCAGACTGAGATGCTTGAGTGTGTGGTGTGTGTGTGTGAGAGAGAGAGGGAGAAAGAAAGGTCATTAGTGACAATGCCAGGCATCAGGTGTAAATCAGGCTTTTTCTAGACAGCCTTGGACATGTGGGTTACCCATTAAGTGGAAACTGGGATCTATTTTTTTTATCTCATTAGCTCCTGTGAAAGTCTGGGCAAGTTTCTTGTCTCCAATGCAGAAGCAAAATGAACTTGGGAGTAGGGAAGTGATGACCCCAAGGCCAAGCAGACCGTTAGGGGCAGCTTCAGGCCTTCCATCTAGGCTCCAGCCTCTACAGCCTTTGTCACAGGTCCAGCCCCTCATCATACCGGTTTTCCGCTCCCTATCTGTCCAGAGAACCTTCAAGGAGTCTAATCCTAAGGGCAGTTTCCAGCATTAGGGCCAGAAAAGGACACTTCTGGAACTTTGAAGACAGAGGACACAGGTATTTTTATGGTTTAGATAAAGAGAAACAATGGCCTGAGACAGGGGACCGAATAAGACGACCTTTGAGGACATCTAAATGGGAAACAGTAGCAAAATCCCAGACCCAACCTGGTGCTCAGGTGCCGCATTGTACTACAAAAACCACAAGAGGGCGCCCTCGCACCAACGAAGAGCTGTCTTAAACCGTTCTCCCACAGCTACTGAGCCAAGAAAGGCCTATCACTTTTTGTTACTTGTTTGTTTTCGCTTTTAATATTTTTCATTTTGAAGCAATGTCCTATATAAACCAAAGTTGCAAATACTTAAAAAAAAAAAGTCGTTTTTCCCCCTGAACCATTAAGAATAAGCTGCTGAAATGATTCCCTAAGTCCATCAAATTCTTTTTAAAGATTTTTTTTTTTTTGATGTGGGCCGCATTTTAAAGTCTATTGAATTCGTTACAATACTGCTTCTGTTTTATGTTTTGAGTTTTTGGCTGCTGAGGCATGTGGGATCTTAGTTCCCGAGCCAGGGATCGAATATGCACCCCCTGCATTGGAAGGTGAAGTCTTAGCCACAGGACTGCCAGGGAAGTCTGAGTGTGTATTTCTTACAAACAAAGACATACTCTAACCACACTATAGCCATCAAAATCAGAAAATTAACACAGAAACATCGCTACCACCTAATCTGCAGCCGCCTTTCATGTTTTGCCATGGCGTTCTTCGTAGCAAAATATTCAGAACAGAAGCATGCTTGCAATTAGTTGTCAAGTCTCTCCTATTTCTTTGACTTTTAGGACCGCCAGGCTTCTAGAGGATGTCCCTCCATCGGGAGTTGTCTAATGTTTCCCATGACTAGATTCGGGTCCTGCGTCTTTGGCAGGAATTCCATAGCACTCGTCTACGATGCTATCTTCTCATTGCCTCCTACCAGGTAGGAGGATGGGATAGGATTCAATTTGTCTAATTCATGATGACATTCACTTTGATTCCTTGATTAGGATGGTGTCTGCGAGACTTCTCCACTGCAATATTATTCTTTTGCCATCTGTAATTGGTAAGTATTTTGGGGGAGATACTTTGATATCTTGTAACTGGACTGTTCAATTCTATTATTATTTTAAATAATTTTATTTATTTATTTTGGCTGTGCTGGGTCTTTGTTACTGTGCAAGCTTTTCTCCAGTTGTGGAGACTGGGGGCTACTCCCTAGTTGCAGTGAGAGGGCTTCTCCTTGCAGAGGCTTCTCTGGTTGCAGACACGGGCTCACGGGCTCTAGGGTGCGCGGGCTTCCATAGCTGCAGCTCCCAGACTCTAGAGCGCAGGCTCAGCAGTTGTGGTGCAGGGGCTTAGTTGCTCCACAGCATGTGGTTTCCTCCCAGATCAGGGATCAAACCCAAGTCTCCTGCTTTGGCAGGGAACCCTCCACCACTGAGCCACTGGGGAAGCCCTATTCATTTATTTACGTGAGTATGGAGTCAGTGTTTGTTATTCTGCTCAGTGGGTTATAATCTGTTGCCAACATTATATAAATTGGTACTGAAATTGTCACAGATTGGCCTAGTGGGAGTCCCTGCAGGGTGGCCCGTGTGTCCTTCCGGCAGGTCCCCATCATTCTCAGGCGCTTCCTTGCTCTCTAGCACCACAAGATGGTTCAGGCTCATCTGGTACTTTCTCAGACCCAGTTCATCTCTCCAAGGAGCACTGGGTCCCAAAGTGGAGAATGGTATTCAGAAGCCAAGACCTGGGTGCTGGGTGTACTTGTGGCCATTGGACTGCTGCTGCTCCCAGGCCCTTTCCATGGCTGGAACTATGGTAGGGAACAGCTGTCCTATACCACGGTAGGGAATATGTATGTGTTTCTACACATTATGTCAAATACACCTGCGTACATTCATCCATCTATCTATCCATCCACCCATCCGTCTGTGAGTTTAATCTGAAACTTCCCATTCTACTCACCAGCACAATTTCATCTAGTGCTCTCCCTTTTCATATATGTAACTCCCTTTTCTGATGGTGAGGAAACTACTCCCATTATCTTTAATATTCTTCTCTATGTAACCAGTCTCCCCCCTCTGCCACCTCCTACCACCAGTGCCCCCTCATCCCTCCCAGGCCTTGGCACCCCTCTGCAGGCCCCTGCAGCCACCTTCCTCCACAGAATGCCATCCTCCCCTGCTCACCAGGCTGCCCCTCCGTGGGGGCACCCCTCTCACTTCACGTGGTCTTTGGCACTCTGTGCAGCCACCACCCTCACACCACACAGGCTCACCTCTCTCTCTGGGCTACCCCTGTCCCCGACCCCAAGGAGACACCTGTTCCGCAGCTCCACCTGATGGCCTTTGAACTACTGAGGAGGGGCAGAGGAGAGGGGTAAGGAGGAAGAGCTACTTTGAAATCTAATTGTTCTCTTTTACAATATCCTGTTTTTGTTTCATGATTGTAATCTCATCTTGTATATTTTATTTCAGAGGGTAGTAATGATAGCTTTTGCTTGTTTTGCAGTTTCTTCTAACCTCAGAGTCTGATTCCTTCAATTTTTGTTTGTTTAGTAGAGAGAGGTCTTTCAAGTCAGGGACTCTCTTTAGTGTCTGAGAATCCCTGGCCACAGACTCACGTGTCATGGTAAGGAATTAACCAGCTTACTGGAGGCTCTGAGAGCTCATCAAATATGAGAATCCCTGTGGGTGAGCCACTGGGTCATTTGGTTGGGGAACTCCTGATGTCTGGACCTTTAAGCCACTCTTCTTCAGCAGCTTAGATTCTGCAGAAAAGACTTTTCCAGTCTCTTCCTGGAAGAGGAAGCCTGGCTGCCAGGGCTCCAGGGCTAAGGGGAGCTGAGGGCTAGGGTGGGGGATGTTGGCATCATAGGATACACTCTCTCAGTTCTACAGCAGGTGGTGAGTACCCTGCCCTCCCCTCTTGCTGGTGCTCACCAGGTGGCGCTAGAGGTAAAGAACCCACCTGCCATGCAGGAAATAAGAGCGGTGGGTTGGATCCCTGGGTGGGGAAGATCCCCTGGAGCAGGAAATGGCAACCCACTCTAATATTCTTGCCTGGAGAATCCCATGGGCAGAGAAGCCTGGCAGGCTACCGTCCACGGGGTCACAAACAGTCATCCACAACTGAAGCAACTTAGCATGCACTATTAAGAGACCCTCTGATGTTACCTCTTCAAGAAAATAACCCAGCTGTTCCGATGTGGAGACAGAGAAGCCGGGTCCGTCTTTTTCTCAGACTTGCCATCAGTTCTCCTATGTTGGCCCTCTTTTCTCTGTTTCTCCAGGGCTTCCAGAGCCTCCAGGTCCTAAGCCTCCTAGAGATTCTGCCGTGCAAGCTGTGTTGGCGCCTGGCTTTCCCCACTTCTGTTACCGTTCCATTTTCTTGGATTTCTATCTTCCAGTGTTTTGTGGCCACTGTTTTTTTTTCCTCCTGTCCTTCTAATCTTTGTATTTTTTTTTTTTTTTTTAAAGTCATCCTTTCTGGTTTTTGTGGTGAGGACTGAAGGGGCAGCAGAAAGAGACATGAGTGTCTAACCTGCCATGATGACTCACTCCCCTTCCTCGCCCCTACAACGGACTGACATTTAGGTCATCATCTGTTTCCACCTCAGCTCCCCCACTGTTCTGTGAGACTTTAGCTGGACACCCAGGAGAAGCTCAGTACACCTCTGATAGACAGATTTGTCCTTCCTGCAAAGGATTTGGCCAAGAGGGCACCTGTGACATCTTGCCACCCATCATTCATTCAGCACTCCACAAATTAGAGTACCCGTACGAGGGTGTCAACCCCAAGGACCTGTTGATCCCATCCTATGCCCTAAAGATTCTTCAACCAGTTTCAGACTGTTCCTGAACCCTGGGCAACCCCTCTCAAGGGCAGGGTGATGCCAAAGAACGGGCCCGGCTTTGCAGTGGCCTGAGTGCATTAGCTTCCAGCCCCGAGGCTCCCTCGCATACCCTTGAGACTTCTAATGGCCATGCCTACAAATGTAAGATGGGGGTGATGAGAGCTTTTCTCCTGCTTCCAGATGTTTTTCAGCACCTGTGAGCTTGAGTGGGGCCATGTATCTAATGTAAGAGTCTCATTCTTGTGGCCCTGTTTTTTCTGCCGTGCCCCTTTCAACCGCCTTGACGTCTCTCCGCCTCCTTGATGATTTGTCAGCTAAAATGATGTGTGTGCCTTCTGAGCTTGATTGTACGATCACTGATACAAGGCCTTCCAGAGCCTTCTGCCTCTGCTGCCACGGTTGGTAGTATTTCCAGTAGTGGTTGCTGTATCGGTCTGGGTCACGGAGTGAGAGCAAGAGTGAACTGGAGCAACCTGCCAAACTGCAGAGTCGAAAGTGAGCAACAAACCTGGTGTAGGCCGCGGACAGGCGAGGGGCTCCTTGTTACTGCCGCATAACCTAGCTTCCCTGACTGACACACCTCGCAGTGTTATGAGGATTATTTAGCAATGTATGTGAGTATGCACAGGCTCTGCCTGGCACTCAGCAAGTACTCAAAAATGTGATCTCCTTGCTGACTCAAGGAGAGCTAAGGGGGAGCATATGATTCAGGCAGCCTATTCCATATCCAGCTACAAGAAGCAAAGTATGCCAATTCAGTGTATTGAGCCAGTACTGTGGGGCAGGCCTGGGGCCAGTGCTCATATGAAGACAGGGAGTCTGGTTGGGGTCTTAGACACAGGGAACCAGCTCATGTGACAGTGACATGAGGTCATAGAAGTAGTTCTGGCACTTTGAGGGTGCTGGCCCCCTTGGATACTCCAGCGAGTTCTGTGGGCCTCCTTTCTGGGAAGTCATGAGCCTCTGTACACCTCTACCCCACATTTTGCATATACTTTCTGAAGGGTTCCAGGCCCAGGTCAAAATGCCTATACAGGGAAGCCCAGAGGCTTCTGTAGCTAATGGGCATCTGGCCACGTGTGACCTCGGGAAGGCTCTTTATGCAGGAGCCACTGAGGCTAAGACCCCAGGTCTCTGTCCCCAGAAACTCTCTGACTAGCCATGGGGGAGAAAACCTACCACCCAGTTAAAGAGTGGTGCCCCCTGGGGACATTGGGTTTTGGGGAGAATTAAAAGGTGAGAGGACTGGAAAAGGTCAGTTTTCATTCCAATCCCAAAGAAGGGCAATGCCAAAGAATGCTCAAACTACTGCACAATTGCACTCATCTCACACGCTAGGAAAGTAATGCTCAAAATTCTCCAAGCCAGGCTTCAGCAATATGTGAACCGTGAACTTCCAGATGTTCAAGCTGGTTTCAGGAAAGGCAGAGGAACCAGAAATCAAATTGCCAACATCCGCTGGATCATGGAAAAAGCAAGAGTTCCAGAAAAACATCTATTTCTGCTTTATTGACTACACCAAAGCCTTTGACTGTGTGGATCACAATAAACTGTGGAAAATTCTGAAAGAGATGGGAATACCAGACCACCTGACCTGCCTCTTGAGAAACCTGTATACAGGTCAGGAAGCAACAGTTAGAACTGGACATGGATCAACAGACTGGTTCCAAATAGGAAAAGGAGTACGTCAAGGCTGTATATTGTCACCCTGCTTATTTAACTTACATGCAGAGTACATCATGAGAAAGGCTGGACTGGAAGAAGCACAAGCTGGAATCAAGATTGCCAGGAGAAATATCAATAACCTCAGATATGCAGATGACACCACCCTTATGGCAGAAAGTGAAGAGGAACTAAAGAGCCTCTTGATGAAAGTGAAAGTGGAGAGTGAAAAAGTTGGCTTAAAGCTCAACATTCAGAAAATGAAGATCATGGCATCCGGTCCCATCACTTCATGGGAAATAGATGGGGAAACAGAGGAAACAGTGTCAGACTTTATTTTTCTGGGCTCCAAAATCACTGCAGATGGTCATTGCAGCCATGAAATTAAAAGACGCTTACTCCTTGGAAGGAAAGTTATGACCAACCTAGATAGCATATTCAAAAGCAGAGACATTACTTTGCCAACAAAGGTGCGTCTAGTCAAGGCTATGGTTTTTCCTGTGGTCATGTATGGATGTGAGAGTCAGACTGTGAAGAAAGCTGAGCACCAAAGAATTGATGCTTTTGAACTGTGGTGTTGGAGAAGACTCTTGAGAGTCCCTTGGACTGCAAGGAGATCCAACCAGTCCCTTCTAAAGGAGATCAGTCCTGAGTGTTCTTTGGAAGGAATGATGCTGAAGCTGAAACTCCAGTACTTTGGCCACCTCATGCAAAGAGCTGACTCATTGGAAAAGACTCTAATGCTGGGAGGGAATGGGGGCAGGAGGAGAAGGGGACAACAGAGGATGAGATGGCTGGATGGCATCACTGACTCAATGGACTTGAGTCTGAGTGAACTCCGGGAGTTGGTGATGGACAGGGAGACCTGGTGTGCTGCGATTCATGGGATCTCAAAGAGTCAGACACGACTGAGCAACTGAACTGAACTGAAAGGTGAGAACTAAGCGGGGCCAGTGCATGGGGAAGCATCCCCGACTTTACTTACTTGTCAATCTGAAAGCTCTTGAGTCTCCATATGCTCAGTTAGATGCTGGCTGAGGAGTTGGCACAGCAACTGCCAAGAACCCCACTCCACAGGGGTAGAGGCCGAGGCCCAGGGAGGGGAGCAATATACTCAATTCAGTTCAATTGGACAAACCTTTCCTGACTAGCCCTGTGGCAGGCGCCAGATGTCTGAGCATCACCAGACCAGACATGTAAGTGGTAAATTGATAAGAGGGATGAGTGTGGAGCTAGGGATGAGAGGGTTCCTGCTTCCAGCCCCGAACCCCCCACAGTAGTCCCTCTGGGAGGAAGGGAGGCTCCCACGGAATCAAAGATGGGCCAAGGGAAAGTGTTTGTGGCTGGAGAACCAGAAGTGAGAGCACAGAGATGGGCCACGTGTGGACAAGAGAGGGCATGTGAGGACACAGGGCAGATTGCAGGAATCACTGGGTGGTGGAAGATGGGCAGGGCCCCCAGCAGGACGGTGGTGGCTGCAGAGGCCAGAGCGTGCAGCAGTCCTAGCATCTGGCCTGGAGGGCTCAGATAGGGCCTCCCCACTTCTCCCCCAGCCAGGGCCGTGGCCAGGAGCTTGCATTTTGTTCTATATCTCATTCTTGTGGCCCTGTTTTTTTCTGCAGTGCCCCTTTCAAACACCTTGATGTCTCTCCTCCTTCTGGTATCATCATGAACAGAGAATAGGACCTGGAGTTAGGTGCAGGCTTCACCACTAACTGGCCATGTGACTTTGGGCCTCAGTTTCTTCATCTGTAAAATGGGGGTCGTACAAGCACTCACCCTGCCTACCCCACAGGAGCCCTAGAAAGCTGAAATATGAAAGTCCTTTCCAAATGTGGCAATCCTTTAAGAACATAAGTTTATTTCAGAGTTAAATCTTGCTCTTCCAAGGGAACTAGGCAGAGCAGATGATTTTATCCCCATTTCATAGATGAGGAAACTGAGTCACAGAGAGATTAAGTGATGTACCCACAGTGCCACAAGCAGTGAGTGGCAGAGCCAGGGTCACAATCCTGTGAGTCTGAATCTAGTCTATGCTTCACCAGGCTTTCTCTACAAAACCCCCATGAAGAGAAAATCCCTCTGGAGTCCACCCAACAGGAACAGACTTCTCTAGGCCTCAGGGTCCACTGTTCTGGGAGCAAATGAGCAGGTAATCTGACATCACACCTTATCAGACGAACAAACAGGAGGATGAGCCTCTAATCATCCTGACACTGGAATTTAGGGACAGAGTGAAGCCCATAATGAGCTGAAGCTGGAATCTGACAAGGTGTGGCATAAATAGTTAACTTGGCTGCACATCCTAGCAGGGTCAGGCCCTTGCCGATCACAAAAGGGACTCTGCCCTCAGTTCCATGTGCCAGGGAGCTGGGTGACTCATGGTGCCCTTGGCCTGTGGTTATTGAATATGTCATCTCTCCATATGCTCCCCAAACTCAGCCCCTGTGCAGCCACCTGTGACTAAGCCTGCCTTAGTCAACAAGCAAGTCAACATGCTGGGGACATTTGGTGGGTGAAAGCTGTCGAGGATATCGGGGGGCTGTGTGTTTTTTCTGGCACCAGCATCAGGGTGACTAAGAGAGGCATGCATAACCATAGGAACAACCCCTCCCACTTATTCGGTCTCAACAATCTTCAGAATGTTTTTGTACACATGATCTTGCTGATGCCTGCTGCTGGGAGGGCAGAACTATTCACTCTGGGACTTAAAGAGTACATAGATAACAGACCCCCTGCTCTTAAGCCTCACTCCGCTAGTCCCTTGCTCATGGCAGACATCATTAATCAATCACATCACTCTTTGCAGTTCAGAGTCTTTCTCTACACAGCTCTTCAAGTAGTCGCTACCAATCAATTGATGATCGCCACTCCTGATGCAGTGGAGGCAGGTCAATTACCTACACAGCTGGGTGACCTGGGGCAATTCTTGTCAGTTTTCCCATCTGAAGAGCAGGAAGATAGACTAGAAGTCCTGTGTTTCTGTTCATTGATCTCTCTTCCTTCTCTGCTTCCTGCAACACAAGGGAGCTCTGTCTCTTGTTGCCTCTGAAAGGACTCCCTTTACGGGTCTTCTCTCCGGGCTCCAGTATGTTGTGGCAACTTGCCAGCATGCTCTTCCTGAATTTCTCAGCTCGAGGACTTCTGAAAGTCTTCTGCAACCTTCCCAAGACAGTCCCCTCCAGAGTGTCCATGATCTTGCCCTTCTAATCATCTCCAAACTCGATTTCCAAAGTCCTCTGCACTCCCCTTAGGTCTCAGCCAAGGTGAACGTATGTTTTCCCCACGTGGCCCACACTATCCCACCTGAGCCTTTGCCCGTGTGGCTCCCTCCACCTGGGGTGCCTGCCTTCACCTTCTCTCCATATCAACTTCTCAAAGCCTTTTCTGTCATTAACTAAGGTCACCTTAGTTGATGCTTCTGCCTCTTTGCTGACATCATGATTCCCCACAATAGGGGGTGCTCTCTGCCTCCTCTATACTCTAGTGCATCGTTTGTTTGTTTTTTTCCCTTATTCTCTTTCCACAGGCCTATCCCTGCCCCTGCCTCCACCTTCTGACTCACGTAGGAAATTCCAGGTGACTCACAGCCAGCACTCTGTGCAACAAACAGGAGTAGCACCTGGTCTGTCCCCCTTCCGTCCAAACAGAAGTCATGCGGAAGGCATTTTCTTTCTTTTTTTAAAAAACTTATTTATTTATTTATGGCTGCGCTGGGCCATCATTGGTGCTCATGAACTTTCTCCAATTGGGGCAAGTGGGGGCTCCTCTTCAATGCGGTGCAGGGGCTTCTCATCGTGGTGGCTTCTTGTTGCAGAACATGGGCTCTAGGCATGCGGGCTTCGGGAGACGTGGCACATGAGCTCAGGAGCTGCAGCGCGTGGGCTTCTCACTGGAGGGGGGTCACGGGCTCTAGAGTGCAGGCTCAGTAGTGTGGGTGCAGGGGCTTTGTCGCCCCGTGTCATGTGGGATCTTCCTAAACCAGGGATTGAACCTGTGTCCGCTGCGTTAGCAGGTGGATTCCTATCCACTGCACCACCAGGGAAGTCCCAGCAGGCGTTTTCTGAGACCTGTTACGTGCAGAGTGCTGGGGGGCCACTGGGGTGCTCGGTGTCCTTGGCTGTTCTTTCCCCCTAGGGAGGGCTACCAGCATGTGAGGGGCAGCTTTGGCTCTGAAGGGAGATTGCCTTTGCACCCTGATGGAGTGGGCAGGGAGAAGAGGAAGACAGGCCAAGCAGGGATAAGGGTCTCCCCTCTTCTTCCCCCTCTCCAGGAACTCATTCTCTGTGCTTACTCACTGAACACTTCCTGGCACACATCGTGGACCTCATCTCTGCCCTAATTGAGGGGACGAGACACTCACAAGCCTCTGTGCTTATGCTCAGGCTATTTCACCATTTGGACTACCCTTCCATTCCCTCCCCCTGCCCCTGTCTGGATTCTCTCAGTGCAGTACCACCTCCTCCAGGAAGGCCTCCCTGATTGCCTCCTGACCCCCCCTTGGAAATGATCTCTGTCCACAGACTCCCTTAGTCCTTTATAACCATGCCTCTCCTGGAGTGTTCATCCAGCCCCCTCACCTTGCCTGCTCAGGTGACACCCGCCCCTCCTAGTTCAGGGAGGTCTTTGAAGCCAGGATATCTTTCTGAATCTGACTGTTCTGGACCTAGACATGCTGACGGATAGGTACTCACAAAGATCTGTCCCTCAGAATGAACAACAAGCGTCCAGCAGTTAGTGGAGATTCAGGAGTATAAGTGTCTGGATGCTCTTTTCTGAGAGGCTGTCTAACCCTGGCGCCGTCTCCTGAGGAAAAGGGCCTGGAGAGCAGGTCAGGCCTCAAGGCACAGCTGATGAAGGTTAGGACCCTCCCCCAGCCTCCACGGACTCAATACCTGCATGCCAAATCCAAGGGAGTGATAATAAAAATCAAACTCTCCTTGAGGTGTGCCTAGGCCTGGACCCAGGCTTCCCCACGACTGGCCTCACCTGTGAGGCTGCTGCACCTGAGCAGGGGTGGCTCAAGAGGCCTGGTTCAGTCAGAAGGGTGGCATGGGCCTGTGTGGACGGACAGAGGTGGCCTGCGCTCAGGCCCTGGCTGTGTCTCGGAGAAGCTGCTGACTGTAGGTAAGTGGCTTAGTCTCCCTGGCTTCCATCTCTGTATTAAAATGGTGCTAGGGAATCACATGGAGAAGGCAATGGCACCCCACTCCAGTACTCTTGCCTGGAATATCCCATGGATGGAGGAGCCTGGTAGGCTGCAGTCCATGGGGTCGCTAAGAGTCGGACATGACTGAGCGACTTCACTTTCACTTTTCACTTTCGTGAATTGGAGAAGGAAATGGCAACCCACTCCAGTATTCTTGCCTGGAGAATCCCAGGGACGGCGGAGCCTGGTGGGCTATGCTGTCTATGGGGTCGCATAGAGTCGGACACGACTGAAGTGATGTAGCAGGGAATCACAGAAGACAAAGTATGATTCCACTTACATGAGGTGCCTGGAGGTGGCACGTGCAGAGACAGAGTACAGCCGTGGTTTCCAGGGGCTGGGGGAGGGGACAGGGGGTGGGTGTTTAACAGCCACAGAATTTCAGTTTTGCGAGATTAAAGAATTTTAGAGATCTGATGCACAGCAATGTGAATGCTCTGGACACCACAGAATTGTACATTTTAAAATGTTTAAGATGGTAAACTAGTGTACCTAAAGTGTTTTTTTAATCTAGGAAAAAAAAAAAAAAACAAAACGGGGCCAGCAAGAGCTCTTACTTCATGGGGTTGCTGTGAGAATTAAATGAGATGGTCGCCCCCATTGCTGTGCACCATGTGTGAAGTGAAAAGGACGCTTAATAAATCCTGCTCCTCCTTCCTATCCCTTTTCCTGAGAGGCCCGGGCTTTGGGCCTGCAGCCGCAGTGACTATTAGATGCAGCTCTAGGGGCTGGAACTGCCCGTGGGGTCAGGGCTGCGATGGGAGGTGGTGAGCTTTCCAGCAGAGGCGGCATGCGAGTGACGTCAGCACCCCAGTGCTGCTGTGGGGGTGGCCTCTGAGCTCCTTCTCTACCAGGGATTTGAACGGAGTCTGAGCCGTGTCCCACCACCATCTTCAGTGGCTGTGCTCACATCCTGGTCACTCTGCCCTGACAGCTACATCCTGTCCAGACCAGGTCCCGAGCACGGGCCACGGGCCTCCCTGGCAAGGCCCCCGCCCCGCAGGAGTGTCAGGTGGGTTCAGGTGAGCAACAGAGCAACCAGCTGCTGCCTTTATCATTTTACAATGGGCCTGAAGTCCCAGGATGGGGTGGGGGGCGGGTTAGACCTCCCTTTCCTGAGCCCTGTCTTGCTGTGTGAGAGGCTGTGAGAACAGCACCTCTTCCGTGGGGTCAGGGTGAGAGTAAGTGGCAGATGCATGAAAGTGCTTGGAACATAGTGAAGCCTCAACAAACACTAATTTATATAAATTGTTAGTTTTTGAGTGTTTAGTAACTGTGCATAAAGGTGGGGGGTGCCTTGATGCCATCTTCCTGGGCTGAGGTGCCTTCTGCACTCTATTGCTCTTACCCCCTACACCCCCACCCACCACCACCATCAAAGCAGGGTCAAGAGGCCCAAAGACCAGCTCTCCGGGGTCCCCAAAGGACCCTATGCCCTCAGCCAGTCCTCCGTCCCCACACACAGGTCTGGAGAGGGGCAGGGGCACCCAGGACCCGGGTCTTCAGCTCAGGGCCCTCAGCCCAAGGAGAGGCCCCTCAAAGCCTATTCCCCATGCGGGGTCTTTGTCTCTGCGCACTCTTCCAGCTCACTCCATTTCCCAGGCTCTAGGGGAGTTCACCCAACCGTAGAAGTGCTCAGTAAAGAGGAAACCTCGCCAGTTGTCAGCAGGCAATTTAGAAGTGATGAATTCCTGGGAGCAGTATTGGAAAACACATCCCAGGACAGCCTGGGGTTTCACCTGGCAGGGCAGAGGGAAGAACATCATGGAAATCAATTCTCTTAACTTCATGTGAGCCCTCCAAGAGAGGAGGCCGGAGGCCGTGGCCCCGACGGGGTTAGGGTTCCAGTGAGACTGAAGGTGGGAGGAATCCAGATGGTTTTCTGTTTGCGTGATGACCCTAGTAATTATACAGTAACAACAAGAATCATCATAATTTTTAAAAAGAGCTAATAATTACTGTGCACTTGTTGTGGGTTGCAACATTGTTCAAAGTGCTTTGACCCTGATTACCTTTCTCAATCTTTACCATCACAATAGTAGGCATTGTAATTATGCCATTTTATAGAGGGCGAGACTGAGGTTCAAAGAAGGGAAATTGAAGCCACAAAGCCAAGTGGGGGGAGGTTGAGATTCAAGTCTACATCTCAGCCCTTCTACAGACCCAGTGGGCACAGAATATGACCCTCTGGCTGGGACACTGCTCGTGGGGATCATGTAACCAATGTGTGCAAAGGCACCCAGCAAACTATAAACAGTGTTCTTGTAAAAAAATATTATTTATCTGGTTGCTTCGGGTCTTAGTTGCAGCATGCAGAATCTTTTGTTGTGGTGCATGGACTTGCTAGTTTTGGTGAATGGGCTCAGCAAACTGTGGTGCCTGGGCTTAGTGACCCCGTGGCATGGCATTTGGGATCTTAGTTCCCTGTCCAAGGATTGTACCTGCATCCCCTGCCTGGCAAGGTGAATTCTCAACCACTGGACCACCAGGGAAGTCCCTAAATAGGGTTATTAATAAAATAACAGCCTCCCTTGCTAAATGATCTCAGAAGACAAAGCCAACCCTCTTTTCATTCAAGGACAGTGAGCAGGGTCACACCTTCCTAGAGGAGGCCAAGGGAGAGGCTGTTGCTTTGAGAACAGCTTTAAAGCAGAAGAAGCAGGCAGAGCTGAACCCTGTCTGGACTCAGTGAGACCAGTCAGCGTTGCTTTGATCTGGACAGCAGTGATTTGATCTAGTTAGATTTAGCCAGTGGGTGCTCTTTGCAACCCTATGGACTATAGCCAGCCAAGTTCCTCTGTCCATGGGATTCTCCAGGCAAGAATACTGGAGTGGGTTGCTATGCCCTCCTCCAGGGGATCTTTCTGACCCAGGAATTGAACCCAAGTCTCTTACATTTCCTGCATTGGCAGGTGGGTTCTTTACCACTAGCGCCACCTGGGAAGCCCCAGCTTTAGCCAGAACCTACTTTAAAAGGTCTCCATTGGTGTGATCCCATCAGATCATATTAGAACCAGTTTTCATCCTGATCATGTCAGAGTCAGAATTAGCTAGACCCTGCTTGGATTGGTTAGAGGTGGTTTAAGTCTGTTGTGACGGGTCTGAAGTAGCAGACCATGATTGTCTGTCATGGTCATAACCTCTGGCCCTGGATTTTCAACAACACAAGCAGCTTTAGGAACAGAGGTTGATGTGCAGTGGGAGGAGTTGTGGGGACATGGGTAGGCAGGTGGAGGTGGGAGGGCCTGGAAGGCCGAGCTGGAGAGCGGATGATGTCACATCCACAGTCACGCCACACGTAACCCTCCAGAGCACTGCACAGACCACACGCCTGTAAATCAATTAGCCTCTTGCCCAGTGATTAATGGGAGGGAAGTTTTCATCACTTGTTGTGGATAAATTATTGCATATGGAAGCACATCTTTGATTTTTATGGGTTCTTGCTGGAGCATGGAATTTCTTGGAGGAGGTTCCCTAAGGAACGCACAGCCCCTGTAGGGCCCTCCCTTCCCCCTTAACACGCGCACATCCGGCTCCCTGCTTCCTCTCCCCCACCCCCTCCTTGTATCTTCCCAGACCTAAGGGCTCATTAGAGCCCAGGAGTAAGGGGGTCTGGGGGAGGCAGGGTTCACAAGGCCCAGGACCAGTTGTGCTTTGTAAACAAGTGTGATGGAGATGGTAGAGCTGAGAGCCTCACTTGCTGCCCCAAACCAGACATGATGCTCATAGTCCAGGTCAGCCTAAGGACAGGGAGGGGCTGGGCCATACAAGGGTTTTCCTAAGAAGTCTACAAAGCCATGGGTGGCTCCAGAAATGAGTCCCATGTAGAAACCCAGATGGTCAGGAGATCTAGGGAAGATCTTCCAGAATGCACATGGGGGCCGGGGGCTTCCCTGGTGGCTCAGTGGTAAAGAATCTGCCTGCCAATGCAGGAGACGAGTTTGATCCCTGGCCCGGGAAGATCCCCCATGCTGCAGAGCAACTAAGTCTGTGCGCCACAACAATTGATATTGAGCCTGTGCACTCGAGCGGAGCCGCAGCCACTGAGCCCACGCACTATAGAGCCTGTGCTCCCCAACGAGAGACACCACCACAGTGGGAAGCCTGTGTACCACAAATAGGGAAAAGCCCACACAGCAGTGAAGATGCAAACCATAAATAAATAAGATTATTCCTTAAGGAAAGATTATCAGAAACAGATTCACAGACTTTGAGAATGAGCTTATAGTTGTCAGGGGGAAGGATAGTGGGAAGGGGTAGTGAGGGAGTTTGGGATGGACATGTACACACTGCTGTATTTAAAATGGATAACCAACAAAGACCTACTGTGTAGTGCATGGAACTCTGCTTAGTGTTGTGTGGCAGCCTGGATGGGAGTGGAGCTTGGGGGAGAATGGATACATTTATATGTACAGATGAGTCCCTTTGCTGTTCATCTGAAACCGTCACAACATTGTTTATTAATCAGCTATACTCAAATACAAAATAAAGTTTAAAAAAACCAGTTTATTCCTTAAAAAAAAAAAAAAAATGCACATGGGCTAGACCCTTATTTTCCCCAGAGGGCTTAAGTAGGAGGAACTTGCATCAGGCCACATCACTGGGACCAGAGGCTGCTCCATCCCCCAGTCGGAGCAGGCCTCCCGCATTAAGTGATATCTGTCTCTAGGGCTCTTCCATCCGGCCTGCCCACACCTGGAGCATGAACATGCAGCTCTCAACCCTTACCTGGTGGGCAATGGGATCATATCACCCTGGTTTGGGAGCACAGTCTCTGTGGGCTCTGGAAGCTGATGGACCTGGATCTGAGTCTCTGACCCTGCTTTACTAGCTGAGTGACCTTGGGCAAGAGTCCTCACCTCTCTGAGACTCAGTTTACGGTCTACAAAATGAGGATAATACTAGAAGTCAGCTCATGGGGTGGGGAAGTTTAAACAAACTAATACACAAAATTTATGGCACAGCGCCTGGCCATTCACCCAGTGGTAGATTGGTAATACAATTGTTAGCATTTTCAGTAACAGTTATTCTTTTCATTGAGTCCTTGCTCTTGGTCACAGAGGCACTGGAGGAGGACTCTGAAGGCCTGGCTTAGAGGACCTGCTCAGCACTGTCTCATTCCATGTGTGGCCTCAGTTTACCCATCTGTGAAGTCAGGTAAGTACTTCCACTCTGCCTGTGTTTCCAAGGTGGTTGCAGAATTCAAGAGATGTCTAAGTGCTGAAAACTAACTATTCTGGTAGACTCAGAGGTGACCATCCACTTCCCCGTCCAGGTTGCTGCCAGGAGTAGGGCCAGTGGTCAGATGGTCTCCAACTGTCAGTGCCTTCAACTGGTCTCAGCTGCAGAGACTTGCCCGGTTCAAGGTCACATCCTCCTCAGGGGCAGGTTGCAGCCAGGAGCGGAGCAAGCTGGGGGCATAAAGACCAGCCATATGGGTCCACCTGGGACAGTCTGATGGGTACTGGCCGAGCCTTCATCATCAGACCTGCACTGCGGTTGCCTGCTCTCTGCCTGCTCTCCTTCCGTTTTCTTTCACACATGTTGAGCCTTCATAACATCTTTTTTTTTTAATCTGAAATGTAGCTGATATACAATAGAAGTTACAGGTGTACAACATAGTAATTCACAATTTTTAAGTTATACTCCATTTATAGTTATTCTAAAATACTGGGTATATTCCCTATGTTGTGCAGTATATTCTTGTAGCTTCCTCTATACAAAATATTTTGTTTCTTAGTCCCCTACCCTTTTATTTTTCCCTCCCTTCTTTCTTCCACCCACCGGTAACCCCTAGTTTTTTCTCTATATCTAAGTCTTTCTCTTTTGTTATATTCACTAGTTTGTCGTATTTTTTAAATTCCACACATAAGTGATATATAAGTGTTTATTTTTGTCCAATTTATTTCATAGTAATAGCATAATACCCTCCACGTCTACCTATGTTGCTGCAAATGGCAACATTTTTTTCATTTTTATGGTTGAGTAGTATTCCATTGTGTGTGTGTATATATATATTATATATATATATATGTCACATCTTTATTCATTCATCTGTTGATGAACACGGGTTGTTTCAGTATCTTGGCAATTTTAAGCAATACTGCTATGGACATTGGGGTGCATGTATCTTTTCAAATTAGTGTTTTCAGGGTTTGTTTTTTTTTTAAATATATACCCAGGAGTGGAATTGCTGGGCTATATGGTAGTTCTCTTTTTAGTTCTTTGAGGAACCTCCATACTGTGTTCCACAGTGGCTGCACCAGTTTTCATTCCCACCAATGGTGTGCAAGGGTTCCCTCTTCCCCACATCCTCACGGTTTGTTGTTTGTGTTCTTTTTGATGGTCAGCATTCTGACAGAGGTGAGATGATAACTCACTGTGGTTTTGATTTGCATTTCGCTGATGATTATCAATGTTGAGCATCTTCTCATGTGCCTATTCACCTTCTGCACGTTCTCTTTGGAAAAATGTTCAGGTCTTCTGCCCATTTTCTCAATGAAGTTGTTTGTTTTTTTTGATGATGGGTTGTATGAACTATGTACATATTTTGAATATTAACCCCTTATTGGTCATATCATTTGCAAATATTTTCTCCCATTCAGTAGGCCATCTTTCATTTTGTTAATGGTCTTCATAACATCTTGCATAACACTGACCTCTGCTACTCAAATGAGAAAAATTGAGATGATATAGCAAATTTAGGAAAGTGATTATGCTGATTGTAATTTTTTTCCTTGCTATTAACATGACTACATAGTACTGATATCAGATTGTAGGGTTTAAAAAAGTATATTAACTTGGCAAAAGAGCAAACAAAAGAAGCTACGCATCTTCAAAATCAAAGTCTGGGGTCACCGACAGGTCCCAAATCACTCAAGCATGCTCCTGCCTGTGCCTCTGGCCAAGATGCCAGATCACGGGGGAATTAGCTGACTGCTGACCTCAGCCTAGCAGCATACTGGGCTCCCTGGGCCCTGGCCATGTCTGAAATAGCTGATGGCTTGCTGATGGCCCTTCCTGGGCCCTTGGCCCCTCTGTAGATTAAGCTGTAGATGGGTGTGCCCACAATGAAATTCTCAGAGAATTTAAAGAGGAAGGGCTGGTAAGGACAAGCCAACCTTCAGCACCTGCCCCTCAGCTCCCTTCCTCCTGTCCCACCAGAGGGGGTCAGGAGTGGGTCAACAGTGCTCCCCAAGACGAGCTGTGAGCCCCTGCATCATCACTTCTGGACTAATTGCCACCCTACCCGCCCACCAGGTGCCTGCCTGTGTGTCTCCCTGGCTCTGGGGCTGCTACTAAAGACATGTTGCAGCAGCTTTACGAAGCATGGCTCAGAACAATTTTACACCCCATTTGATTTATGTTCTGGGATTCACTCCTCTCTGAGGCTCCCTCCCCCTGGAAGGAAGTGTATGTCATCCAACCTGGCTCTCCTGCGCTCCCACAGAGCCAGCGCCTGGGCCAGGAGGGGCCAGGCTGGGGCAGACCCTAAGTCCTGAGTGAGCAGTGCTGTGACCTGGCGCTTCCTTCTGAACTTTCTCTCCAGGGGTCCCCGACCCAGGACATCTGTGACTGAGACCTTCACAGGTGGCCTCAGTTATGACCAAAGACTCCAGAGCAGGGAAAGTCCTTGGGGGATAGGTGAACAACCTTTCCATCTTCCCTCAAGGCCCTTCCGAAGGTTCCATCGCCAGTGTGTGTGGCAGGCACCTGCCTGCCTTCTAGCGGTGGTGAGGGCAGGGTTGGCGTGGGGAGTCACCAGGCCAGCTGTGAGCCAGTCTTCCTGGCAGCATGACCTGCTTCACTGGACTCTTTGTCCAGGCAGTGACGTTGACCTTGACTGAGGAATGGTAAGATAAGAACCCATTTGGGCCGCCACCTCCTTTATTGCAACAGGAGGGGAGGGCAGGCTCAGAGAAGGACAATGATTTCCTGAAAGGCACACAGCCAGTGGGAGAGTCAGTGCTGGAACCCTGGCTTTACAACTCCAGGATTTCATCACCTTCACCCTAAGAGGCAAGATCATTTACAGTCACAGCCTCTCATCCCTTCAGTCTTGAATGAATGCCTCCAAAGAGCCAGGCTTGGTGTTCAAAGAGCTTCCAGGTTGGTAAACACATCTCTGGACTTGGATGTCTGCACGGGGAAGGATAGAAATACCTGCTTTGGGTACCCTTCTGGACTTTATCCTATGTTCCTGCTGTTCCTTGAAAGGGCACCAGTAAATTTAAGTGTTTCCTCCAATTCTGTGAGCCGTTATAGCAAATTATTGATGATGGGGAGAGGATCATGGGAATCCCTGATTTGTAGCCAAGTCAGACAGTACTGCAGGTCACCTGGACACCCATCACTTGTGGTTAACGTTGGAAGTAGGGGCAGTCTTGTGGGACTGAGCCCTTAAAATGCGGGGCCTGCATTAACTCCAGGTAGTTAATGTCAGAATTGAGTTAAATTGTAGTCCACACAGTCGGTGTCCACAGAAAATTGGAGAATTTCTCCGTGTGGAAAATCCGCACTTTGTGTCAAGAGTATTGTGAGTAGAGAAACTGTTTTTCTTTCACAGAGTGCCCTTGTTTGTGATGACTGTGACAGTTTTGAGGGGTACTGGTCAGGCAGACTGCAGGAGGTCCCCTTGCTGGGATTTGTCTACTGTTTTTCTCACAATTAGACTGGGGTGATGGGTTTCAGGAAGGTGGCGTAGGTAAAGTGCTGTTTTCGTTGCTCCATACCATCAACGTGATTTACTGTAGTTGATGTTGGCCTTGACCACCTGGCTGAGGCAGTGCTGGGGAGGTTTCTCCACTGGAGAGTCATTCATTTCCCTACCCACCCCTTCCACAGTGTACTCTGTGGAAGAAAGTCTGTATGTGCAGCTCACACATAAACAGTGGGGAGCTGTGAGCCCTCTTCTTTAGAGCGGAGGATCTACGTAATTTATTTTAAAGCAACTTCCAGACATCCTATCATTTCAATCATAAATACTTCAGTACATGTCTCTAACAGATACAGCCTAGAAAATCACATAAATAGCTATATTACCACTATGCCAACCTACACCACTGATAGTGATTCTTCAGTATCATTTAATACCTGGGCCATATTTCATCTTCCCTAATTGTCTAAAAAATATCTCTGTGGTTGGTTTATTCAAGTCAGGATCCAAACAATATTCACCCATCGTATTTGGCTAACATGCTGTTTAATGGATTTCCATCTGTAAAGGTTTTCCCTCCTTTTTTTGGGTGTGTGTATGTTGGGGGCGGGGGTTGTGCCTCTTATTTCCTGAAGAGTTAGGGTCAGTTTTCCTAGAGAATTTTCTACGTTCTGGTCTTGGCTGATTGCTGTTTCATAGTTTTATTTGACATGTCCTCTGGCCTCTGCACTTCTGGGAAATCTGTCGTTATGTCAGAAGTTTGATCAGATTTGGGCTCATTATTTTGGCAAGAACATATCAGAGGTGGTGCATCTGACCAGGACACATAAATGTCCAGATATCCCTCTTTTCTTGGAGTGAGAGTGATCAGGGGTTGGCGTGTTGTCAACATTTCTCCTCATGGGCTTAGAGCTGCTAAATAGCCTCTACATACATCCCTTTGCTTCTTAAAGAAAGAGGTCAGTTTCTATTACTTGCAACCAAAACTCTGATAAATAAGTCCAAAGTACCCAGTTTGGTGCTGGAAAATGCCTGATTAAGTGCCTAACCCTGAGGTGGGAAGCTGGGAGAGGACTTTGGAGCCAGAACTGTCAGAGTTGAGGTCCTGTCTCTATGATCTGAGCAGGTTTCCTCAATTCCATCATCCATAAAATGGGATGCTGCTGCTGATAGCAAAGTCTAGCTCACAAGGTTATAATCAGAATTAAAGTACTTAATGTTTGCAAAGCCTTTAAAACAATACCAAGCACACAGTAAGCATGTAATTGTTAACTGATATAAGAATACCACTAATTTTTTATTTTATCTTATCTACTAGTTCTGTTTCTTTCCTACTGCCACATTCTTAACCTTATGTAATGTCACCCATTCCCATGGCTTTGGCTATCATGTTCCCTCATACCTCAATGCCAAGAACTAATTTGACTGAAAATAGTCAGCTTTGATATAATAGCCTTGTTTTTTCCCTCGGGGATTCAGGGAACCTACAATAAATGCAAGCACTAAGACATACCTCAGTTCCAGAATTGATAAAGAGGTGGATGGGTGTGATTTGTGCATAGAACTGAGAGAATAAGAAATATTCTAACAACTTCCTAAGCTACACTAACCAAAACAACTCTACCCTGGAACTTAGGGACATCTTAGTTGTGACTCTTCCTCTTGATTAGCTTGATTTGCATTAAGCTCTGTGACCTAGTGACAAAAATATGTGAAAAGGGACCTGGGCTTTCTGCTGAGTGCTCTGGGTGCTAGAAACTGGATCCTATCAGGACTGGGAGCTAGATTTGTCCCTGCCACCCTTGGGGAACATCCGTAATGAAAAAAGAGCTCACTCTTAGATAAAAGAGGTCAGTAGACAGGGTCTCTGCCTTAAGTCCACCAAGATGAAGCTGAGAGAGCAGCCCAAGGTCTGGGTCATTGAGCGGCTGTTCCCAGGTACAAATCTGAAGGGTTTGGACACATTTTACTCTTGTATTATAATTGCCATTAGGGAGCTCATTAGGAATTCCGATGTGAGGGCATGTGGAGAGAGGTCCATGGGTAAGAGATGGAAGAGCTGGTCTCAGCTTCCTGGTGGCAGCTCTCTAGCAGTATAGCTCCACACAGGGATTCCCTGAAGGACAGTGGTGAAGGGACATCCTCTGTCCTCTGTCCCTGAGAGTCTCCAGGCAAGAATACAGGAGTGGGTTGCCATTCCCTTCTCCAGGGGATCTTCCCAACCCAGGGATCAAACCCACATCTCCTTTATTGGCAGGTGAATTCTTTACCACTAAGCCATCAGATGGAGAAGGCAATGGCACCCCACTCCAGTACTCTTGCCTGGAAAATCCCATGGATGGAGGAGCCTGGTAGGCTGCAGTCCATGGGGTCGCTAAGAGTCGGACATGACTGAGCGACTTCACTTTCACTTTTCACTTTCATGCATTGGAGAAGGAAATGGCAACTCACTCCAGTATTCTTGCCTGGAGAATCCCAGGGATGGGGGAGCCTGGTGGGCTGCCATCTATGGGGTCGCACAGAGTCGGACACGACTGAAGTGACTTAGCAGCAGCAGCAGCAGCAGCAAGCCATCAGGAAAGCCCGTTGAGCAGGACACCTGGATGTTTATCTTGCCTGGAGGGAAAGATGGCTAGGGATTTGGATCTATGTTCATTCATGGACATGGCTAATGGTTTGGTCAGGGACTTAGAAAGAATACAGTTGGAAATTTGATGACAAGAATGTCTGAGAAAGAGATATTTGAGTGGGCCTCTCTAAGTGGGCTCAGAAGTGAAGATATCTGAAAGCCAAGTGAGTGCTCATCAAAGAGCAATCTCAGCACAGAATAATCTTAATTATCAGGTTGACCCATTCTGTGTATGTCAACGGCTCATAAACAAAATAGCCATGACAGCATGGATGGAGATTTTGCATTGACCTAGCAAATGGGCTTTCACTCGCCAAGACCAATCTGGTTGTAGTCACTTCTGAATACCCACACTACCTACAAGAGCAGAGGCCAACACAGCTCTGAATATGGTACCACTACTTGGAGAGACCAGCCAAACGCCCGGTGGCAGATTAGTTATGCTGAAATGCTTCCATCTGGGGAGTACTTCTTTTTCTTCTTCTCGGGAGATATGAATATTCTGGATATGGGTTTGTCTTCCCTGCCCGCAATGTTTCTGCCCCTATCCGCAGACTTACCAAATATCTTATTTACTATCATGGTATTTCACAGAGCACTGCTTCTGACCAGGAAACTCATTTCACAGCTAATGAAGTGCATCCATAGGCTTTTGCTCAGAGAAGTAGCTGGTCTTACCATGTTCTCCATCATTCTAAAGCATCAAACTGGCAAGACAGGGGGGATACTATTTGGAAATCTGGACCTGGAGTCAGACAAACCTGGGTACTCATTTTGCCTTTGACATGTACAGTTGTGTAGATTGGGTAAGCTACATGTCTGTTTTCAGATAAAGTAGAGTGAACACTAAAAATATGGTAGCTATGATTATCACTCTCTTCTTGGCTTGTTCTCACTGCTATAGTATATTGTCATCACTCTTAACAAATAGCTATAGGTCCTCCCAAAGATTCAGCTGTGTGGATGTTCATCATAGTGATGCTCATCAGTTCAGTTCAGTTCAGTTGTTCAGTCGTGTCCGACTCTTTGCAACCCCATGAATCGCAGCACGCCAGGCCTCCCTGTCCATCACCAACTCCCGGAGTTCACCCAGACTCACGTCCATCGAGTCAGTGATGCCATCCAGCCATCTCATCCTCTGTTGTCCCTTTCTCCTCCTGCCCCCAATCCCTCCCAGCATCAGAGTCTTTTCCAATGAGTCAGCTCTTCGCATGAGGTGGCCAAAGTACTGGAGTTTCAGCTTCAGCATCATTCCCTCCAAAGAAATCCCAGGGCTGATCTCCTTCAGAATTGACTGGTTGGATCTCCTTGCAGTCCAAGGGACTCTCAAGAGTCTTCTCCAACACCATAGTTCAAAAGCATCAATTCTTCAGCACTCAGCCTTCTTCACAGTCCAACTCTCACATCCATACATGACCACAGGAAAACCCATAGCTTTGACTAGATGGACCTTTGTTGGCAAAGTAATGTCTCTGCTTTTGAATATGCTATCTAGGTTGGTCATAACTTTCCTTCCAAGGAGTAAGCGCATAGTAATAAGGAATTAGAGACTACCTAAATATCTGTTGAGAATTGTTTACAAAATTACTATATATCAGTTGAATAAAATACTCTATAGCTATTAATCTTCTGTTGCTGTTGTTTAGTCACTAAGTTGTGTCCGACACTTTGCAACCCCCCTGGACTGTGGCCCACCAGGCTCCTCTGTCCATGGGATTTCTCAGACAAGAATATTGGAGTGGGTTGCCCTTTCCTTCTCTAGGGGATTTTCCTGATCCAGGGATCGAACCCGCATGGTTAGAGGTGTACTTATTAAATAGATATTCATGATACACTATTAAGTGAAAAAGGCAAGTTATAAAATAATATATGCTGGATGATTTCATTTGAGTATTTTTTAAAAGCTATATATCATGCATAAAAGTAATGCTTGAATTATATAAAGTATAATAGATTTATTTATTATTATCTCAAGGAAATGGAAAGTTGGTTGAATTTCATTTCTCCCTTTTTCTTGTCTATATTTTCTAAATTTGTTTTTGGGACTGTGCATTGCATTTATAGTGTAGAAAAAAGAACCCTCCCACCCCCCAAAAAAACCAGTGTTCTGAATGTAGAGCAGCAGAGGAAGAGACCAGGTGAACTTTGCGTGCTCCATCCTAGACAGGCTTCTCCTACATCTGAGAGGATGCTGGCTGACTGGTCGGAAGGAGACTTCAGCCACATCATTTCTGTAACCTCCAGGGCACAGCCCTGCTTTGGCATGACTCCATCCTTTCTCTGGCAGCCCCTGGCTCCCCATAGTGACTGGGAGAGACTTTTCTTAACTCTGTCCACTGATAGGATAGGAGAAGGTCACAGCAGTTGCCTCTGGGACCAAGACCAGATGTGCCCTGTTCAGGACACCAGACAGGAATGTGGCTGCCTGGGAGAAACGGGCCTGGATCCAGCACTGGACTGCGTGTATTGGCTGAGGTTCACAAAGGCGCAGGACTTCAGTCTGGCAGCTTGAAAATATTTTTCAATGGAGCCCCAGTATTTGACGGGAGAAACAATAATATTCCTTCTCTGGATGTCAAACATCCGGATAAATAGAAGCCTTTTTTTCCACCTTCACTCTTCCCCAAGTGTTACAAAGGATGCTCTGACATAGGTTTTTGGAAGGGACTCACCTTGCTAGGGTGAAGGCCAACTCGAGCCACAGGGAATGCTTATTTTTAAAGGAGAGGGAACCATGTGGCCCATCACAGATTTGCTCAGAGGGCCTGGCTTCCTCAGGAGCGAGGGCGTGGGCTGGCAGGACCTGCCTTCTTGACCGGGGAGGACTCAGAGAGGGTGATGGGTGTCCAAGCCCCTTCCCTGGCAGGAGGCTAGGGCAGGACAGGGCAGGGCTGGGGAGGGGTCTGGCAGGGAATGTGTCCCACCTAGAGCTGGGCCATGGGTGCAGCCAGAGTCGGGGGGCTGTGTAGTGGTCAGGAGATGAGAGGGAGGTTGAGGACAGACATTAGCTGAAGACCTCCCATCATGTTCACTGAGCTGGAACCCAGGCACGACCCAGCCACAGAAAGTCAATCTCACCCAGCAGCTGGGCAAATGCAATGGGCTTGGCTAAACTCAGAAACTAAATGAAGACATTCCTAACGAGTCTTCCCCCAAATATGACCGGCATTTGGGGTATCCAGTGGGGAATTTATGGAAAAGAAGGTAGAGAGAAAACACTTAAACATTTCTCAAGCTGAAAAATGAATCAGGAAAACAGTCTCAACTCCTTGGGTTCTGTTGAGCAAACTCTTAACTCTGTTTAGCCAGTGACCCCTGGGCTGGGCTTTCTCTCCCCTAACTCACTGCTTATCTCCACATCACAGGCACAGCCTGCTTCCTGACCCAGGGTCACTTTGCCTGTATATCTGAACCCCTCCCTGGGGCCAGGATAAAAATACCTCCTTCCAACCCTTCATCCTGGTCCAGCTCATCCTGAGCCAGCAGGCAGTCTGTGGGGCAGACCCACTGATCTGCCTTTTCCTCTGATGAGACATGGAGACCCTACCCATCTCAGAGTCAGGCCTTTACTCGGTAACAATCACACCTTTACAGGGAGGACCAGCACTCGAGTACGCTTCTATCACAGAGGCTCGAACTGAGGGCTCAGCTGCCTTGGTTTGATTGTATAAACTTGAGCCACCTCATCAGGAGTTTTTGGAAAATCTAGTACAGGGCTTCCCTGGTTGTATAGACTGGATTCAGCCACCCCACCCCCACCCCCAGGCTTATATGGAAATTCTTACTCCTCTGCCAAGACTCCAATCCTGGAGCCCTCTTGATTCCATTGTCTGTCTGCCACTTCCTCTCCACCTTCATTACCTCTCCCTGGTCAAACCACCTTTCTCTCTACTGGATTACTACGATAGCCTCCTTCCTCTTTCCACTCTGGTTTCATCCAGCCTCCTCACTGCACACACAGAGTTCCCCGGCTTAAAGCTCTTCCCTGGTCCTCCCCTGCACTCCGGCTCCTCAGAAAACCACCCAGGATCCCCAGCCAATGACCCTGACCTCTGTCCTTGCTCACAGCTCGTCTTTACCCAGAGTCCTCTGTGCCACGGTGTGCCGCACTGGCCTTCTCTCTGAACCCACAACTTTCCTGTTTCGCGGCTACCCCGGCACTGTTCTCACTGCCTGGAACACCTTCTCCTCACTAGGCTCTTTCATCAAGTCTAGATCTTAGAGAGGCTTTCTCTGACCATCCGAGCCGATGAAGCCCCTCACGGCATTCTCCTCTTCCCCTGTGGCACTTGCTGTCCTTGACGGTGGGTCTGTGTGCCTTCACTTGCTGAATGTCTACCTTGGCCACTGCACCATGTGTTCCTTTAGGGCAAAAAGTATGTCTGCACTGTTCATCCCGGTCTGGTATCTCCCGTGTAATAGATGCTCAGAAATATTTCCTGAGTGAGTGAGTAGGTAAAGGAAAGAGAGAGACTGGGATGTAGTCAGCAAAGGGGCCCAGGAGGCAGTGTGATTCAATAACAAAGGGTGTCCCTGGAGTCGGATGGTCCTTGACTGGTGTCCTAACTATGTGATGTGGGGCAAAAAGGACTTAACTTCACTGAACCCCAGTTTCCTCATCTGTAAAATAATGATTATAATCATTTCCTTGCTGTGTAGGTTTTTTAAAAAATTAATTAATTTATTGTACTTTATGATATTGGTTTTGCCATACATTGACTTGAATCCGCCATGAGTGTACATGTGTTCCCCATCCTGAAGCCCCCTCCCACCTCCTTCCCCATCCCATCCTTTTGGGTCATCCCAGTGCACCAGCCCCGAGCATCCTGTGTCCTGCATCAAACCTGGACTGGCGATTCATTTCACATATGATATTTTACATGTTTCAATGCCATTCTCCCATATCATCCTGCCCTCGCCCTCTCCCACAGAGTCCAAAAGACTGTTCAATACATCTGTGTCTCTACTGCTGTCTCGCATACAGGGTTATCATTACCATCTTTCTAAATTCCATATATATGCATTAGTATACTGTATTGGTGTTTTTCTTTCTGGCTTACTTCACTCTGTATAATAGGCTCCAGTTTCATCCAACTCATTAGGATGGATTCAAATGTATTCTTCTTAATGGCTGAGTAATATTCCATTGTGTATATGTACCACAGCTTTCTTATCCATTCATCTGCTGATGGACATCTAGGTTGCTTCCATGTTCTGTCTATTATAAACAGTGCTGTGATGAACATTGGGGTACACGTGTCTCTTTCGATTCTGGTTTCCTCAGTGTGTATGCCCAGCAGTGGGATTGCTGGGTCGTATGGCAGTTCTATTTTCCAGTTTTTTAAGGACTCTCCACACTGTTATCCATAGTGGCTGTACTAGTTTGCATTCCCATCAACAGTGTCAGGGGGTTCCCTTTTTTCCACACCCTCTCCAGCACAAAACTTATTGCTTGTAGACTTTTGGATAGCAGCCATTCTGACCAGCGTGAGATGGTACCTCATTGTGGTTTTGATTTGCATTTCTCAAATAATGATATCTTTTCATGTGTTTGTTAGCCATCTGTATGTCTTCTTTGGAGAAATGTCTGTTTAGTTCTTTGGCCCACTTTTTGATTGGGTCTTTTATTTTTCTGGAATTGAGCCGTAGGAGTTGATTGTATATTTTTGAGATTAGTTGTTTGTCAGTTGCTTCATTTGCTATTATTTTCTCCCATTCTGAAGGCTGTCTTTTCACCTTGCTTATAGTTTCCTTTGTTGTGCAGAAGCTTTTAATTTTAACTAGGTCCCATTTGTTTATTTTTGCTTTTATTTCCAATATTCTGGGAGGTGGGTCATAGAGGATCCTGCTGTGATGTATGTCGGAGAGTGTTTTGCCTATGTTTTCCTCTAGGAGTTTAATAGTTTCTGGTCTTACATTTAGATCTTTAATCCATTTTGAGTTTATTTTTGTGTATGGTTTTAGCAAGTGTTCCAGTTTCATTCTTTTACAAGTGGTTGACCAGTTTTCCCAGCACCACTTGTTAAAAAGATTGTCTTTTCTCCTTGTATATTCTTGCCTCTTTTGTCAAAGATAAGGTGTCCATAGGTGTGTGGATTTATCTCTGGGCTTTCTATTTTATTGCATTGATCTATATTTCTGTCTTTGTGCCAGTACCATACTGTCTTGATGACTGTGGCTTTGTAGTAGAGCCTGAAGTCAGGCAGGTTGATTCCTCCAGTTCCATTCTTTTCTCAAGATTGCTTTGGCTATTTGAGGTTTTTTGTATTTCCATACAAATTGTGAAGTTATTTGTTCTAGTTCTCTGAAAAGTACCATTGGTAGCTTGATAGGGATTTCATTGAATCTATTGCTTTGGGTAGTATCCTCATTTTCACTATATTGATTCTTCTGATCCATGAACATGGTATATTCTCCATCTATTTGTGTCCTCTTTGATTTCTTTCACCAGTGTTTTATAGTTTTCTATATATAGGTCTTTTGTTTCTTTAGGTAGATATATTCCTAAATATTTTATTCTTTTCATTGCAATGGTGAATGGAATTGTTTCCTTAATTTCTCTTTCTGATTTCTCATTGTTAGTGTATAGGAATGCAAGGGATTTCTGTGTGTTAATTTTATATCCTGCAACTTTACTATATTCATTGATTAGCTCTAGTAATTTTCTGGTGAAGTCTTTAGGGTTTTCTGTGTAGAGGATCATGTCATCTGCAAAGAGTGAGAGTTTTACTTCTTTTTTTCCAATCTGGATTCCTTTTATTTCTTTTTCTGCTCTGATTGCTGTGTCCAAAACCTCCAAAACTATGTTGAATAGTACTGGTGAAAGTGGGCACCCTTGTCTTGTTCCTGACTTTAGGGGAAATGCTTTCAATTTTTCACCATTGAGGATAATGTTTGCCGAGGGTTTGTCATATATAGCTTTTATTATGTTGAGGTATGTTCCTCTATTCCTGCTTTCTGGAGGGTTTTATCATAAATAGATATTGAATTTTGTCAAAGGCTTTCTCTGCATCGACTGAGATGATCATATGGTTTTTATATTTCAATTTGTTAATGTGGTGTATTACGTTGATTGATTTGTGAATATTGAAGAATCCTTGCATCCCTGAGATAAAGCCCACTTGGTCATGATGTATGATCTTTTTAATATGTTGTTGGATTCTGTTTGCTAGAATTTTGTTAAGGATTTTTGCATCTATGTTCATCAGTGATATTGGCCTGTAGTTTTCTTTTTTTGTGGCATCTTTGTCAGGTTTTGGTATTAGGGTGATGGTGGCCTCATAAAATGAGTTTGGAAGTTTATCTTCCTCTGCAATTTTCTGGAAGAATTTGAGTAGGATAGGTGTTAGCTCTTCTCTAAATTTTTGGTAGAATTCAGCTGTGAAGCATCTGGTCCTGGGCTTTTGTTTGTTGGAAGAGTTCTGATTACAGTTTCAATTTCCGTGCTTGTGATGCGTCTGTTAAGATTTTCTATTTCTTCCTGGTTCAATTTTGGAAAGTTGTACTTTTCTAAGAATTTGTCCATTTCTTCCAAGTTGTCCATTTTATTTGCATATAGTTGCTTTGCTGGGTAGTTTTGAAAGTTAATGTATTTAGAGAGTCTGATGCAAATGCCTGGCAATAAACAGGCCTATTTATCCAAAAGACCCCACATATTGAAAGTATGTGTGCGTGCATGCTCAGTCACTTCAGTTATGTCCGACTCTTTGCGATCCTATGGACTGTGGCCTGCCAGGCTCCTCTCTCCATGGGATTTTCTAGGCAAGAATAGTGGAGTGGTTTGCCATGCCCTCTTCCAGGGGATTTTCCCCACCCAGGGACTGAACTGGAATCGCCTGCATTTGCAGGCAGATTCTTTACCTACTGAGCCACCTGGGCAGCCCTATTGGAAGTATATGTATATATAAATAGGTAGACAGCAAGGACCTACTGTATAGCATAGGGGACTGTATTCAATATCTTATAATAATAGACAAGAATCTGAAAAAGAATATATATATGTATATGAAACTGAATTACTTTTCTATGTAACTGAAACATTGTAAATCAACTATACTTCAATTAAAACAAAAGAAAATATTGAGTGGGCCAGACCTGAGCCAGGGCCAAGGGGCTCCACAGTCTCTGCACTCAAGGAAGATGACATTTAGAGGTTCTGTAAATCTCAGCTATTCATAGTAATAGTCCTACTGCTATTACTACTAATAAACAGAATGTTAGGAAATTCTCTAGCCAGAGTGAATGAGCCAAGCCCCATGGAAGCCCGCCTGGGAAAACCAGGATATGAGAGAAGGGAACAGGGTGTGAAGAAAAAATACAGGAGCGAGTGTGTGGTTTACTATAAATCGTCCTTTGATCTTTCTTTCATAGTTGGCTTAGATTTTCCATTTAACCGGATTAAAGAATTCTGTGACTAAAGTATTCATTCACTGAATGGATATTTGTGTGTGTGTGTACCTATGTATATAAATTCAGGAGGGAGAAATTCAGAGGTGAAATTGATGTAGTCTTTGCCCTCAAGAGGCTTACAGAGGAACATGATATACACAAAATATCCTAACACAAGGTTGACTTAGAAGAGACAGAGAGGAAGGCCAATGGAGATTCAGACAGAAACAATAGGCTTCATGGGGAGGTGGCATTTGAATAGACTTAAAGACACATGAGTGAGAGAAGGAAGGAAGAAGCATGATACAGGGAGAGAAATACAGAACATGAAGTCAGATGACCTGTTTTCAAACCCTGGCTTACAATTCGCACCTACAAAAGTTGGTTTCCCTGACCCTCAGTTTTCTCATCTGTGAAATGGGGATAATACTTCCACATTATTGTGATTGTTTTGTGTGATCATCTTCACATACACCCACACACTGGTTTCCGTAGAGAGGTCAGAGTCATGGGGCTGAGAAACACCTCCTGAGGTTCCGATGAGTTCACCAGTGAGCTCGTCCTCACTGCTGTCCTCCCTGCAGGGGACACTCAATTCCTTAGGCCTGGAAGGCATGTGGTAAATGATGATGTTTGGAGAAGGTGATGGCAGTGGTGCCACATCCTGCCACTTAATCCACCTGAGATAGAAACAGCACTTCCCGAAATCCCAATCCACTCCCATTCCCAGAGGGAGGGCTTTCAGGAACTCTGGGCTGGGCCCAGCATCCAAGCCAGCTTGAGCCACGAGCCCAGGTTGCAAAGATCCTAAAGGGCTGAAGTCGGGCATGGCAGAGACCAGCCGGCTCTTCACCCAACCTGTTTCCTCGTCTTCCTGGGCTCACAGCAGACTCCATCCTTGTAGCTGGGTGAGGCCATGCAGCATAGCTGTAATCAATGCCAAGTGATACATGTGTCTTCTTTCCAGATCTGACCAATAAAACTCTTCTATACTCTTTCCCTGGGTCGTCTGATGGTGATCCCCCAGCATGAATTTGGAAGCTGCTTTAAAGATGACATAGCTGCCACCAGCCGAAGTCTCTGACTGCCTGGAGGATGGCCCCGTCCCCACTCACCACCCTTGAACTCCAATTAGAACTGCCCTGAACTGTTAGATGAGACATGAAATAAACTTCCTTTGTGTTTATCTATTATACGTTGGGGCCTATTTTCTACAGCAGCAGTGTCTTACTAATACACCAGCGTAGGGTCTCTCCTACCTGAGGAGGACCAAAGCAGGAAGGGCTGAAGGAGCAGCTCTCCATCGACGTCCTTGAAGAAGGCAGGATGTTGTGACCGTGGTGCCTGCATATGAAGTGCAACCTCTGTGGGGTGTAAATGGAGTTGAGTGTTAGGAGTCAGGCAAAGTAAGGTCAGACATAAAGGGGGGTGGGTCACAGGGGCTATTGAAAGCAGTGTGTTTGAGCCTAGCTTGTTCCCATGAGTTGAGATGATTTGAAGGTTGCAGCCATTGCTCTTGTAGTTGGGTCTGCCTCACCCCTGGCTTATACCTCCTGCCCTGGCCCCAACCCCTGCCTCAAGCCCAGGGCTTGGTCACTGGGATCCCCTGTTATCCCCCTGGGCCCTGACTGGTACCCAGTGTGCAGCCTCATGGTCCAATCTGTTTTCCAGATGAGGAAAAGCAGACCCAGAAAAATGAAGGGACTAATTCATAAAACCCAGATTGATCTTTCCACCTGGCCTTGGCCAGCGAGCACAATTTCCAGCAAAGTCCTGCCTCTTTAATGCCCTGGCCAGAGTCTCCCCAAAGGACGGCTTCTGGCAAGCTGGATTTCCAAGCCTGGCCATTGAGAATGAAAAGGAGCTGGTTTCTTCTGGTCCCAAAGATAAACAAGCTGGTCAGTTTTCTGTCGGTCCCAAGGCAGCTCTCTCCTGCCCTGGAGCCAGGCAGACACTGGGCAGTCTGTGTGCAGGGCCGAGGCTGCAGCACCCACCGGCTTGTGACGGCTTCGCAACTTCTCGGAGGGAGCTGGCATCCACTCAGACCGCTCGGGAGGGAGGAGAGGACGCTGAAGACAGAACTGTGCTTCTCGTAAAGGTCTGTCCTAAAAATAAAGACAGAGTTAACCTAGCGAGGGTCTGCAGGGATGTTGGTCTGAATAGAGAAGTGGATTAATCTGAATTCTCCAGTTAAACAGAGCTAATAGAATATACATGTTATAGATATCTATATGCAAATGGTCTTCTTGTTTCTTATTTCTTTGGCTGTTACGGGTCTTAGTTGCAGCACCTGGGATCTCTAATCTTTGGTGTGGCATGTGGAATCTTATAGTTGAAGCACCCAGGATCTAGTTCCCTAACCAGGGATCAAACCTGGGGCTTCCTGCATTGGGAGCTTAGAGTCTTAGCCACTGTAGCCCCAGGGAAGTCCCTACATACATATGTTTATACAACATATTCATGTAGATATATATAACGTATACTTTGACTATGTAATATACCTGGGCTTCCCAGGTGGCGCTAGTGGTAAAGAACCTGCCTGCCAATGTAGGAGACGCAGGTTCCTGGGTTGGGAACATCCCCTGGAGAAGGAAATGGCAACCCACTCCAGTATTCTTGCCTGGGGAATCCCATGGACAGAGGAGCCTGGCGAGCTATAGTCCATGGGATCATAAAGAGTCGGACACGACTGAAGCAACTTAGCACTATGTCGTTACATGTAGATACAGAACATCCATGTGTATGCCTGGTAGCTAGCTGGTAAAGGATCTGCCTGCAGTGAAGGAGACCCCGGTTTGATTCTGAGTTGGGAAGATCCGTTGGAAAAGGGATAGGCTACCCACTCCAGTATTCTTGGTCTTCCCTGCTAGCTTAGCTGGTAAAGAATCCGCCTGCAGTGTGGGAGACCTGGGTTGGATCCCTGGGTTGGGAAGATCCCCTAGAGAAGGGAACAGCTACCCACTCCAGTATTCTGGACTGGAGAATTCCATGGACTGTATAGTCCATGGGGGTCACAAAGAGTCAGACACAACTGAGCAACTTTCACTTTCACTTCACTCACTTCATAAACATATAGTTTACATAGATATATACACACTGATATACATATACAACTATACATATGTATAATAAGGAATTGGTTCATGCGGTATGGAAGCTGAGAAATCCCATGATCTGCAGTCAGCAAGCTGGAGACCCTGGAAATCCCATGGTATAATTCCAGTCTAAAAGGTTTGAGAACTGAGAGAGAGCCAGTGGTATAAGCATGAGTTTGAGTTCAAAGGCAGGAGAAGATCAATGTCACACTTAAAAAAAAAAAAAATATATATATATAGTAGAAACCAATCACAATATTGTAAAGCAATTATCCTCCAATTAAAAATAAATTTTTAAGAGGATTAAAAATAAATTTTTAAGAAGATAATTGCTTTACGATATTATGTTGGTTCCTGCCATACATCTATATGAATGAGCCTATGTACCCCATCACTTGAACCTTCCTCCTACCTCTCACCCCATCTCGCCCCTCTAGGTTATCACAGAGCACCAGTTTTGTTTTTTTAAATGAACTTATTTATTTTAATTGGAGGCTAATTACTTTACAATATTGTGGTGGTTTTTGCCACACATTGACATGAATCAGCCATGGGTGTACATGTGTCCCCCATCCCGAACCCCCCTTCCACCTCCCTCCCCATCCCATCCCTCTGGGTTGTCCAGCGCACTGGCTTTGAGTGTCCTGGTTCATGCATCAAACTTGGACTGGTGATCTATTTCACATATGGTAATATACATGTTTCAATGCTGTTCTCTCAAATCATCCCACCCTTGCCTTCTCCCACGGAGTCCAAAAGTCTGTTCTTTATATCTGTGTTTCTTTCGCTGTCTCACATATAGGGTCATCATTACCATCTTTCTAAATTCCATATGTATGCATTAATATACTATATTGGTACTTTTCTTTCTGGCTTACTTCACTCTGTATAATAGGCTCCAGTTTCATCCACCTCATTAGAACTGATTTAAATGTGTTCTTTTTGATAGCTGAGCAATATTCCATTGTGTATATGTACCACAGCTTTCTTATCTATTCATCTGCTGATGAACATCTAGGTTGCTTCCATGTCCTGACTATTGCAAACAGTGCTGTGATGAACATTGGTGTCTCTTTCAATTCTGGTTTCCTCGGTGTATATGCCCACCAGTGGGATTGCTGGGTCGTATGGCAGTTCTGTTTCCAGTTTTTTAAGGAATCTCCACACTGTTCTCCATAACGGCTGTAGTAGTTTTCATTTGCACCAACAGTGTAAAAGTGGAGAGGGTTCCCTTTTCTCCACACCCTCTCCAGCATTTATTGTTTGTAGACTTTTTGATCGGAGAAGGCAGTGGCACCCCACTCCAGTACTCTTGCCTGGAAAATCCCATGGATGGAGGAGCCTGGTAGGCTGCAGTCCATGGGGTCGCGAAGAGTCGGACACGACTGAGCGACTTCACTTTCACTTTTCACCTTCATGTATTGGAGAAGGAAATGGCAACCCACTCCAGTGTTCTTGCCTGGAGAACCCCAGGGATGGGGGAGCCTGGTGGGCTGCCGTCTATGGGGTCGCACAGAGTTGGACACAACTGAAGCGACTTAGCAGCAGTAGCAGCAGCAGACTTTTTGATAGCAGCCATTCTGATCAGCGTGAGATGGTACCTCATTGTGGTTTTGAGTTGCATTTCTCTGATAATGAGTGATGTTGAGCATCTTTTCATGTGTTTGTTAGCCATCTGTATGAAAGAGCACCAGTTTGAGTTGCCTGAGTCATACAGCCAATTCCCACTGGCTGTCTATTCTACATTCAGTTCAGCCGCTCCATCTTTGCAACCCCATGGACTGCAGCCCGCCAGGTTTCCCTGTCCATCACCGACTCCTGGAGCTTACTCAGACTCATGTCCATAGAGTCGGTGATGCCAGCCAACCATCTCATCCTCTGTTGGCCCCTTCTGTTTCCATGCTACTCTCTCCATTCGTCCCAGCCTCTCCTTCCCTCACTGTGTCTACAAGTTTGTTCTCTGTGTCTGCATCTCCATTGCTGCCCTGCAGGTAGGTTCATCAGTACCATTTTTCTAGATTGCATATGTATGCATTAATATATGGTATTTGTTTTTCTCTTTTTGACTTACTTCACTCTGTATAACATGCTCTAGGTTCATCCATCTTAATAGAACGGACTCAAATGCATTCCTTTTTATGGCTAAGTAACATTCCATTGTATAGTCCTACTTAAATACAGGCAGAGAGAGCAAATTCTCCCTTAGTCTGCCTTTTTGTTCTATTCAGGTCTCCCAGGGATTGGATGAGGTCCACACACGTTGAGGAGGGCTTTACAAGTTGTACTCATTCAAATGGTAATCGCATCTGGAAATACCCTCAACAGAATAATGTTTAACCAAATATCTGGCACCCCCGTGGCCTGGTCAAGCTGAGACATAAAATTAACATCATAAGAAGGGATGGAACCACACAGAGGTTCCTGACTAGGGTTAACCAGACTAACCAAAGGGTGCAAAGCAAGCCTTCTCCTAAGGAGATCTGCTTGCCAATAAGATCAAAGCTTTCAGCTTCTGATCAATCTATGAGGTTAAGGAAGGTTCTGAGGAACCAACAACTAGATGCAAATCTAGTTAAACAACAGAAAGAACATATTGATTTTTGTACCTGGAAATTTTAGAAGTGTGAGGTCAGACAAAGCTTCATCCAGTGGTTCAAATATGGCACTAAGAATCCAGTTTCTTTCTGTCTCTCTTCTCTGCCTTCCATGGAATCATTGGGTTGTCTGAATTAGCAAGAAAGAACTACAGGCTGTCTACTGAAATTTGAATTTCAGATTAACAATGAATTTTTTTTTTTAGTATAAATATGTCTCATGCAACATTTGGGACCTATTTATACTAAAAATTATTTGTTGTTTATCTGAAATTCAAATTCCTCAGGGTGTCTTATATTTTATCAGACAACCCTATCCTAAGCCTTGTCTCTCTGTCTCCCACCCCCCGCCCCAGCTTTGTTTGGTAGCTCCTATAAATAAGAGGGGACCGTTCTTTTCCAGAGCCTTAAGCAAACACCTCCTTGTATCTTCTTGGCCTGAAATGCCTGTTTCTGAACCAGTTTCTTTTCTGTGGCTGGGGAATAAGATAAACTGATGGGCTTAGTGAGGAGGCTGGAGATCTTTTGGGAAAGGAGAAGAGGAAAACAGATGTTTTGGTGGCACCCAACAGATGTCTGCTACATTGGACTTTCCAGTTATCAGTCACAGAATCCAAACTCCTCAAGTTTGGATGGGAGCCTACAGGTCACTTAGTCCAACCTGTGTTGTGATGCCTGAACCCCCCCCCCCTCCCATAATATTCTAGTCTTTATGTTCATATCTCTATTGACAGGGAACTCACTTTCCTCCATGGAGCTCCTTCCATCAACAGCCTTGCCTGTTGGAAAGTTCTAGCTGAAATCTTTCTTTTCTTGCATATTCCATTCATTGATTTCAGTGCTAACTAAAGGTATTTACAGGATGATTTTCTTTCTTTTGGCTGTGCTGGGTCTTCATTGCTTTGCAGGCTTTTCTCTTGCCGAGACCACAAGCTACTCTTCATTGCAGCACTCAGGCTTCTCATTGCAGGGGCTCTGTTGTTGGGGAGCATGGGCTCTTGGGCGCTTGGGCTTCAGTACTTGCAGCACATGGGCTCAGTAGTTACGGTTCCTGGGCCCTAGAGGACAGGCTCAATAGTTGTGGCTCAGGGACTAGTTGCTCTGCAGCATGTGAGGTCTTTCTGAACCATGGATCGACCCCACGTCTCCTGCATTAACAGGCAGATTATTTACCACTGAACCACCAGGGAAGCCCTACAGGGCAATTTTCTAAACCAACTTGGAATGAATGAGTACCTAGTATGCACCATGCACTTGGCTGTGAGCTTTCACATTTCATCTCATTTCATTCTCCCAACACCCTGGAAAGCTAGTCCTTTCTGATGGATACAGAAACTTGCAAATTAAGCCCCTTGCCCTGATCACACAGCTAGTGGCCTAGCTGGATTTGATCACACCTTAGCCCTGGTGTGCCCAGAGGAAACTTAGCCCTGGTGTCCCACCCACCTGCCCCTCCATGAGGATGAGGAACCTGCAGCCTTTCACATACTTGATGACAGAGTCGCAGTTCCCTTGTTCTCTTAGGGCCTTGTTTTCAGGGACTCTCACTCCTTAAAGCTGGTATCCCAGGCAGAACACGCTGCTCAGATGTGGTCAAGGGTGAAAGAGTTGCAGAGGAGGAGATGCAAGTAGTCCAGAGAGCTTCATATACAAACCATTCATTGGTTGCTTCCATTCACTTGTCAACAGAAGCTGAGTGCCTGGTGTGTGTACACACTCTGTGAGGCATGGAGGATGAGGACAGAAAGAGTGAAAAAAGAGAGAGGGAAAGTGAGAGAGAAGATACGGTCTACAGCAGGAAGGAGCTCATGGCCTAGAATGGGAAACAGATGTGAAATCAACAATTACAATAAAATGTGATATATACATACTTGACTGGATCAGCATGGATAGAACGCTATGGCTCTGGTCATGGGAAGTCAAGGGGAAAGGCGCCTTCCAGGCAGGAGGAAGAGCCTAGGCAAAGCACAGGATGGTGAGTTCCTGCCTCAGAAGGTGGAGGGAGACCCTAGATGGGAAAGTACTTGGTTGAAAGACCACTGTGTACATAAACCAGTGGGATTCTAACAATACGAAGGAGCTTTATTCCTGGCCTGGGCCTGCCTTCTTGAAAGCCCATACTGCTTCTGCAGGAAACTCTCTCCATGCATTTTGATAAATTGGAGATTTATTCCCACAGAGGAAACTGGGTTTTGGCATTTAAAAACATCATAAATGGGCCAAGGACACAGGCAGTTCACACAAAAGGAAGTATGGTTAGTAAACAAACATGAGGAAACACAGTCAACCTGGCCAGTAATCAAAGAAATGCAAATTGAAACCACTGAGGTGCACATTTCCACTGATTAAATGAACAGTCATGGCCAAAAGGTTCAGATGGTTCTGCTTCATCCTGGTGAGTTCTGGGGGAAAGGAGTGCCTCCCACATGGTGGGAGGCGTGACCAGCTGCAAGATCTTCAGGGCTCAGTACAAACTGAAAATGCACGGTCTCTGGTTCAAAAATTATTAATAATTTTAAGACAGCAGTAGCAGAGCATTAAACCAAATGCTGGACCCTACCAAGTCTTTGTTGGATGTTGTATGAATGAGTACAGCCCTCTTACAGGAGAAGAGCTGTCCCTTCTCCTGCCCAGTGTCAGTCCCCTTACCTGTGTTTCCAACCTCATCCTCTCCGATCTGCTCAGGGACCTTATTGTCTCTTGTCACTTCTCCCTTGAAATTCATTCTCTTGCTAGTGACCAAGTTTTCTGACCAGTGTTCAACATACACACAAGCCCTCCTTATGAAAATAAAACACATAAATAAAAACCATACCTCAGGCTTCCACCCCACTTCCTCCAGCTACTCTCCCAGGCCCTTGTCTCAGCCATGCTTCTAGAAAGGTCTGTGTGAACATGCTCTCTCTGTGTCCTTATTTCCCATTCATTTATCCAGGCTGTTTTTCCCTCCATCATTACAGGTCTTGCCAAGGTTGCCATTGATTGCGAGTCATTTGCTAGGACCTTTTGGCATCGTTTGACACTGGTGACCACTCTCCCCTTCCTCTACCCCTCTTCCCTTGGTTTCCGTGACATCATGTCCTCCTGGCTTTCCGCCCATGTTCCCTTCAGTCTCCTTAGCCAGCTGTCTCCCTCCATCTGAAAGTGAAAGTTCCCCACTTACCTGGTCTAGACTTTGCTCACCCTCAACCTTTCTCTTTGGGCAAGCTCATCCATACCTGTGGCTTTAGTCACCATCTGTGTGTGGATGACTCATAAGTTCATGGCTGTAAACCAAACTCTGTTCTGAGTCTCAGACCCACGGTCCAGCTGCTCACTTGACAGATCCTCTTACTTCTCTCAAAAACACCTTGAACTCCTTATGTATAATGTCACCTAATACTGGTCCTCTTTCATTTTTTTCTGGATCTGTGAAGGGCACCACACTGCCGTTCATCCTATTCCTAACACCAGAAATCGAGCAGTTGCCCCTCAGATACCCTTCTCCTTCCTCTTCCCCGCACATCTTAAATCAACTACCAAGTCTTGTCAATCCTACCTCCACAATATTCCCTAAATGTGTCCACTTAAACTCCATTACTTTCCCTATTCACATTATCTAAGCAATTGTCATCCTTCAGCTTGACCACCACAACAGCTGCTTGTTGGTACCACCATCCCTTCTCAAAGTCCTTCCCCCTATGTACTACACCCAATGTGAGTGTTTCAAAGTCCACACCCAGTTCAGGGGTCCCAGGCTCTCAGGATAAATACCAACACCTTTCTGATGGTTCACAGGCCCTGCCTGGTCTTGCCTCAGGCTCTCCCAGTTATTTGAGCTCAAGCCTTTGTGGTTTCCTTAGGTCTGCCAAAAGGCATTTGTACATGCTACTCTCTCTGTCTAGAATGTTCTTTCTTCTCTTTCATTCAAATTAGCTCCTAGTCATCCTTACTCCCCAAATCAATCACTTTTCCCTTAGGAAATCCTTCCATTAACCACCAAGCAAAGTAGGACTCTACCATAAAATACTTTTATAGCTTCATGTCTCTCTCTTTAGTAATGCTTAGCATGGTTATAATTTTATCCATCTGTGTGATAACCTGATCAAGTCTGTCTCCCTAACTAGAGGGTAGGACTCATGAGTGTAGATTGTATGTTCTTCTTCACTGTTGCATCCCCAGTGATTAATCAGTGTCTGATCAGAAGAAAGTGCTCAATAAATATTTGGTGAATGAATGAATGGAAATCCATTTAACAATATATTTTAAGAACTATGGAAATGTTCATGTTTTGATCCAATAATGTCACTTGTAGGAATTTATCCCAAAGAAGTAATCAAACAGAGAGAACACTTTTTATACATGAAGATATTACCACATTTTTTCTTAGTAGAACATTTTTAAAAGACATGTAGATGTCCATCTGTATGAGAAATGTCATAGAATAGTAGACCCACAAAATAAACAACACGGTCATTTGAAAACAATTGTGAAGACTAAGTAGCAATATGGAAAACAGTTTTCAATATTACAATCGCTTTTCAAAAGCTGAATGCAAAATTGCAGTTTTACAACTATGTAAAAATGTTTTATGCATGCAGACAAGTACCAGATGGGAACAAGGGAAAATAAATGAGTTGATTTGTCAGAAAAAGTGGATCATGATTGAATTTTCCATTTCATTTTGATTCCTCTTAGTGTAGTTATATTGTTTTTGCTCAAATAATACTTTAATGTATTCTGTGAGTTTCATCTACAATCACAGGCTGAATGAAATGGCCATGTTAAGCTGAGGCTCCATCAAAGCACAAAAGCCTAATAAATAGCGTTGCTTTAGAACAGCCTATTAACTACTATTAAAATAGATCCCATGATTATACCTAATGTTCGTAATATTTTGTGTGTGGACATGTGTTCTGTTTCCCTCGGGTAAGTACATAGGAGTAGGTGAGATGTACTGTACGGCAGGTGTGTGTCTAACTCTTAATGTTACCTGTTTATTTCTGGCTCCGCTGGGTCTTTGCTGCTGCTTGGGGTTTCTCTAGTTGTGGTGAGCAGGGGGCTAGCCTCTGGTTGCAGTTCTCGGGCTTCTCTTGTTGGGGAGCATGGCCTGTAGGGCATGCAGGTTTTCACTAGTTGCAACACGCTGGCACGGCACAAGGGCTCAGTTAGCTGCGGCTCCCTGGCTTTAGCAGGCTCAACGGTTTTGGCGCATTGGCTTAATTGCTCCGTGGCATGTGGGATCTTCCTGAACCAAGGATCAAACCCATATCTCCTGCATTGGCAGGTGGATTCTTTACTGCTGAGCCACCAGGGAAGCCCGGATGTGTGTTTAATGTTTATTTTCCCCAGTTTACTGTGAACCAGTTGTTGTTATTTTATTTAAAAATAACAATTGTATATATTTAAGGTGTATAGCATGATGACTTGATAAACATACATATTTTTAAAACTATTGAATTATAGCTGATTTCCAATGCTGTGTTAATTTTTGCTGTACAGCAAAGTGATTCGGTTATACACACATGCTGCTGCTGCTGCTGCTAAGTCGCTTCAGTCGTGTCCGACTCTGTGCGACCCCATGGACTGCGGCCCACCAGGCTTCCTCGTCCCTGGGATTCTCCAGGCAAGAACACTGGAGTGGGTTGCCATTTCCTCCTCCCATGCATGAAAGTGAAAAGTGAAAGTGAAGTCGCTCAGTCGTGTCCAACTCTGGCGACCCATGGACTGCAGCCCACCAGGCCCCTCCATCCATGGGATTTTCTAGGCAAAAGTACTGGAGTGGGGTGCCATTGCCTTCTTCGTTATACACACATATGTGTATATATATATATTCTTTTCATGTTCTTTTCCATTATGGTTTATCACAAGATATAGAATACAGTTGCCTATGCTATACAGTAGGACCTTGTTATCTATCCATCCTATGGATAATAGCTTGCATCTGCTAATCCCAAGCTCCCAGTCTTTCTCCCACCCCAATCCTCTCCCCCTGGGCAACCACAAGTCTGTTCTTTATGTCTGTGAGTCTGCTTTTGTTTTGTAGATAAATTCATCTGTGCCGTATTCTAGATTCCACATATAAGTGCGTGCAGGCATGCTAAGTTGTTTCAGCCGTGACCAACTCTGTGTGACCAATGGACTGTAGCCTGCCAGCCTCCTCTGCCCATGGGATTCTCCAGGCCAGAATACTGGAGTGGATTGCCATGCCCTCCTCCAGCACATATAAGTGATATCATATGATATTTGTCTTTCTCTTTCTGACTTACTTCCCTTAGTATGATAATCTCTAAATCCATGTTGCTGCAAATGACATTATTTTGTTCTTTTTTATGGCTTAGTACTATTCCATTGTGCATATAGACTTCATCTTTTTTATCCATTCATCTGTCTGTAGACATTTAGGTTGCTTCCATGTGAACGTTGCTGCTGTGAACACAGGATGGTATATATGTACATACCAAAATGATTACTGCAGTCAAGCTAGTTAACATATCATCTCATTACATAATTACCTTTCTTTTGTTGTGACTAGAGTACCTAACGGAGAAAGCAATGGCACCCCACTCCAGTACTTTTGCCTAGAAAATCCCATGGACAGAGGAGCCTGGTGGGCTGCAGTCCATGGGGTCGCTAGAGTCGGACACGACTGAGTGACTTCACTTTCACTTTTCACTTTCATGCATTGGAGGAGGAAATGGCAACCCACTCCAGTGTTCTTGCCTGGAGAATCCCAGGGATGGGGGAACCTGGTGGGCTGCCGTCTATGGGGTCGCACAGAGTCGGATACGACTAAAGCGACTTAGCAGCAGCAGAGTACCTAAAACCTACTTTTTTGGCAAATTTCCAGTATTTAAGACATTATTATTAACTATAGTCATCATCATGCTGTACATTAGCTCTCTTGAATTTTTCATGACATAACTGTAACTTTGTATACTTTGACCAACATATCCCCATTTCCCTTACCTCCCTGCCCACTGTTCTACCATCTGTGTCTATGAGTTTGACTCTTAGATTCAGTATATAAGTGAGATCTTGCAGTGTTTGTCTTTCTATGCTTATGTTTCACTTAATATAATGTCTCCCAGGTTCATCCATGTTGTCACAAATGACCGAAAAAGCTGAATGATATCCCTGTGTGTGTGTGTGTGTGAGCGTGTGTGTGTGTGTAATCTTTATCCATTCATCTGTTGGTTCACACTTAGGTTGATTCCCTATCTTGGATATTGTGAGTGATGCTACAGTGAATATGAGAATGCATAGCGCTTCGAGTTTCTGGCTTCACTTTTTTTTGGTATGTACTCAGAGGTGGGATTGCTGGATCATAATATTAGTTCTATTTTTAATTTTTTGGGGGGGAGACCTCCCATAGTGTTTTTCATCATTTAGATTCCCATCAACAATGTATGAGCGTTCCCTTTTCTCCACACCCTCACAAACATTTATTTTTTGATAATGGCCATTCTAATAGTAGTGAGGTGATACCTCACTATAGTTTTGGTTTTCATTTCCCTAATGATTAGTGATGTTGAACATCTTTTCATATACCTGCTGGATATTTGGATACCTTCTTTTGAGAAATGTGTATTCAGGTTCTTTGCCCATTTTAAAATCAGGACATTTATTTCTTGCTGTTGAGTTGATTGAGTTCCTTATATATTTTAAATATTAACCTCTTATCTGACATATGGTTTACAAATGTTTTCTCCCCTTCTGTAGGTTGTCTTTTCACTTTATTGGTTCTTTCATTTTCTGTACTGCAGGTTATTAGTTTGATGAGATCCCACTTCTCTATTTTTGCTTTTGTTGCCTGTGTTTTTGGGTCATATCCCCCCAAAAATCTGCCCAGGCCAATATCAAAAAGCTTTCCCTATGTTTCCTTCTAGTAGTTTTAACATTTCAGGACTTACATTTAAGTATGTATTACATTTTGAGTTGATTTTTGTATATGGAGTGAGATGGGATAAAATAGGGAACAATTTCATTCTTTTGCACATGGATGGCCGGCTTTCCCAACACCCTACAGTTCTTTCTTAAAGAACTGTCCTTTCCTCATTGTGTGCTCTTGGCATCTTTGTCAATGCCAGCTGACCACAGATTTATTTCTGGGGTCTGTAGTATGTTCCACTGGTCTATGTATCTCTTTTCATGTGTTTTGATTACTATCGTGTTGTGTTATATTTTGAAATCAGGTAGTATGATGCCTTCAACTTTGTTCTTTTTGCTCAAGATTGCTATGGCTATTCACAATCTTTGGTGGTTCCATATCAATTTTAAGATTTTTTTTTTATATTTTTTGTGGGAAAATGCCATTAGAATTATGTTTGTATTACATTGATTCTATAGATTGCTTTGGGTAATATGAACATTCTAACTATATTCATTTTTCTAATCCATGAACATGGGAATCTTATAATTCATTTTTGTCTTTAGTTTCTTTTTTAAAAGTTCTATGGTTTTCAGGTATAGATACCTTACCTCCTTGGTTAAATTTATTGTAAAGTATTGTTGATGCTATTGTCAACAGGATTGTTTTCTGTTTCTATTTTCTTAATTTCTTTTTTGTATTGTTCCTTAATTAGTATATGGCCTTCCCTTGTGGCTCAGCTGGTCAAGAATCTGCCTGCAATGCAGGAGACTGGGGTTTGATCCCTGGGTTGGGAAGATCCTCTAGAGAAGAAAAAGGTTAACCACTCCAGTATTCTGGCCTGGAGAACTGCACGGACTGTTTAGTTCATGGAGTTGCAAAGAGTCAGACACGACTGAGTGAATTTCACTTTCACTTTAATTAGTATATAAAAATGAATTTTGATTTTATATCCTGTTAGTTCAGTTCAGTTGCTCAGTCATGTTCAACTCTTTGTGACCCCATGGACTGCAGCATGCCAGGCTTCCCTGTCCATCACCAACTCCTGGAGCTTGCTCAAACTCATGTCATTGAGTCAGTGATGCCATCCAACCATCTCATCCTCTGTAGTCCCCTTCTCCTCCTGCCTTCAATCTTTGCCAGCATTAGTGTCTTCTCCAATGAGTCAGCTCTTCGCATCAGGTGGCCAAAGTATTGGAGTTTCAACTTCAGCATCAGTCCTTCCAATGAATATTCAGGACTGATTTCCTTGAGGATTGATGGGTTTGATCTCCTTGCACTCCAAGGGATTCTCAAGAGTCTTCTCCAACACCACAGTTCAAGAGCATCGATTTTCCTTATGCTCAGCTTTCCTTATGGTCCAACTCTCACATCCATACATGACTTCTGGAAAAACCATAGCTTTGACTAGACAGACCTTTGTTGGCAAAGCAATGTCTCTGCTTTTTTTTTTTTTTTTCCAATATTTCTTTTTTAATTTATTTTTTTATTGAAGGATAATTGCTTTACAGAATTTTGTTGTTTTCTGTCAAACCTCAACCTGTATCAGCCATAAGTATACATATATCAGCTCCCTTTTGAACTTCCCTCGCATCTCCCTCCCCACCCTAGTCTCCTAGGTTGATACAGAGCCCCTGTTTGAGCTTCCTGAGCCATACAGCAAATTCCCATTGGCTATCTATTTTACATATGGTAATGTAAGTTTCCATGTTAGTCACTCCATACATCTCACCCTCTCCTCCTCTCTTCCCATGTCCATCAGTCTATTCTCTATGTCTGTTTCTCCATTGCTGCCTTGTAAGTAAATTCTTTAGTGCCATTTTTCCAGATCCTGTATGTATGCGTTAGAATATGATATTTATCATTCTCTTTCTGACTCACTTCACTCTGTATAATAGGTTCTAGGTTAATCCATCTTATTATACTGACTCAAAGGTGTTCCTTTTTATGGCTGAGTAATACTCCATTGTGTATATGTACCACAACTTCTCTATCCATTCATCTGTTGATGAGCACCTAGGTTGCTTCCATGTTCTAGCTATTGTAAATAGTGCTGCAGTGAACAATGGGATACATGTGTCTTTTTCAATTTTGGTTTCCTCAGGGTATATGCCTAGGAGTGGGGTTGTTGGGTCATATGGTGGTTTTATTCCTAGTTTTTTAAGGAATCTCCATACCGTCTTCCATAGTGGCTGTATCAATTTACATTCTCACCAACAGTGCAAGAGTGTTCCCTTTTCTCCACACCCTCTCCAGCATTTATTGTTTGTAGACTTTTTGATGAGGGCCATTCTGACAGGTGTGAGGTGATAGCTCATTGTAGTTTTGATTTGCATTTCTCTAACAATGAGTGATGTTGAGCATCTTTTCATGTGTTTGTTAGCCATCTGTATGTCTTCTTTGGGGAAATGTCTGTTTAGGTCTTTCCCCACTTTTTGATTGGGTTGTTTTTCTGATATTGAGTTGTATGAGCTGCTTGTATATTTTGGAAATTAATCCTTTGTCAGTTGTTTCATTTCCTATTAATTTCTCGCATTCCGAGGGTTGTCTTTTCACCTTGCCTATAGTTTCCTTTGCTGTGCAAAAGCTTTTGAGTTTAATCAGGTCCCACTTGTTTACTTTTGTTTTTATTTCCATTTTCTACGAGGTGGATCATAGAGGACCTTGCTTTGGTTTATGTCATTGAGTGTTCCGCCTATGTTTTTCTCTAAGAGTTTTATAGTTTCTGGACTTACATTCAGGTCTTTAATCCATTTTGAGTTTATCTTTGTGTATGGTGTTAGGAAGTGTTCTAGTTTCATCTTTTACATGTAGCTGTCTAGTTTTCCCAGCACCATTTATTGAAGAGGCTGTCTTTGCCCCATTGTATTTTCTTGATGAGTCAGGCCAAATGTTTGTCAATTTTGTTTATCTTCTCAAAGAAGCAGCTTTTAGTTTTATTACTGTTTACTATTGTTTCTTTCATTTCTTTTTCATTTATTTCTACTCAGATCTTTATGATTTATTTCCTTCTACTAATTTTGGGGTTTTTTTTTTTTGTTGTTCTTCTTTTTCCAGTTGCTTTAGGTGTAAAGTTAGGCTATTTGATGCTTTTCTTGTTTCTTGAGGTAGGATTGTATTGCTATAAACTTCCCTGTTCAGTTCAGTTCAGTCACTCAGTCGTGTCTGACTCTTTGCGACTCCATGAACTGCAGCACGCCAGGCCTCCCTGTCCATCACCAACTCCTGGAGTCCACCCAAACTCACGTCCATCGAGTTGGTGATGCCATCCAACCATCTCATCCTCTGTAGTCCCCTTCTCCTGACATCAACCTTTCCCAGCATCAGGGTCTTTTCCAATGAGTCAGCTCTTTGCATCAGGTGGCCTAAGTATGGAGTTTCAACTTCAACATCAGTCCTTCCAATCAACATCCAGGACTGATCTCCTTTAGGATGGACTAGTTGGATCTCCTTGCAGTCCGAGGGACTCTCAAGAGTCTTCTCCAACATCACAGTTCAAAAGCATCAATTCTTCAGCGCTCAGCTTTCTTCACAGTCCAAGTCTCACATCCTTACATGACCACTGGAAAAACCATAGCCTTGACTAGACAGACCTTTGTTGGCAAAGTAATGTCTCTGCTTTTCAATATGCTGTCTAGGTTGGTCATAACTTTCCTTCCAAGGAGTAAGCATCTTTTAATTTTATGGCTGCAATGACCATCTGCAGTGATTTTGGAGCCCAGAAAAATAAAGTCAGCCACTGTTTCCACTGTTTCCCCATCTATTTCCCATGAAGTGATGGGACCGGATGCCATGATCTTCATTTTCTGAATGTTGAGCTTTAAGCCAACTTTTTCACTCTCCTCTTTCACTTTCATCAAGAGGCTTTTGAGTTCTTCTTCACTTTCTGCCATAAGGGTGGTGTCATCTGCATATCTGAGGTTATTGATATTTCTCCCAGCAATCTTGATTCCAGCTTGTGCTTCTTCCAGCCCAGCGTTTCTCATGATGTACTCTGCATAGAAGTTGAATAAGCAGGGTGACAGTATACAGCCTTGACATACTCCTTTTCCTATTTGGAACCAGTCTGTTGTTCCATGTCCAGTTCTGACTGTTGCTTCCTGACCTGCATATAGGTTTCTCAAGAGGCAGGTCAGGTGGTCTGGTATTCCCATCTCTTTCAGAATTTTCCACAGTTTATTGTGATCCACACAGTCAAAGGCTTTGGTGTGGTCAATAAAGCAGAAATAGATGTTTTTCTGGAACTCTTGTTTTTTCAATGATCCAGCAGATGTTGGCAATTTGATCTCTGGTTCCTCTGGATTTTCTAAATCCAGCTTGGACATGTGGAATTTCTCGGTTCATGTACGAAGCCTCATGTTGGAGCCTCACTTGGAGAATTTTGAGCATTACTTTGCTAGCATGTGAGATGAGTGCAATTGTGTGGTAGTTTGAACATTCTTTGGCATTGCCTTTCTTTGGGATTGGAATGAAAACTGACCTTTTCCAGTCCTGTGGCCACTGCTGAGTTTTCCAAATTTGCTGGCATATTGAGTGCAGCACTTTCGCAGCATCATCTTTTAGGATTTGAAATAGCTCAAGTGGAATTCCATCACCTCCACTAGCTTTGTTTGCTTCCTAAGGCCCACTTGACTTCACATTCCAGGATGTCTGTCTCTAGGTGAGTGATCACACCATCATGGTTATCTGGGTCATTATGATCTTTTTTGTATAGTTCTTCTGTGTATTCTTGCCACCTCTTCTTAATGTCTTCTGCTTCTGTTAGGTCCATAACTTTTCTGTCCTTTAGTGTGCCCATCTTTGCATGAAATGTTCCCTTGGTATCTCTAATTTTCTTGAAGAGATCTCTAGTCTTTCCCATTTTACTGTCTTCCTCTATTTTTTTGAATTGATCACTGAGGAAGGCTTTCTTATCTCTCCTTTCTATTCTTTGGAACTCTGCATTGAAATGGGTATATCTTTCCTTTTCTCCTTTGCCTTTCACTTCTCTTCTTTTCTCAACTATTTGTAAGGCCTCCTCAGACAACCATTTTGCCTTACTGCATTTCTTTTTCTTGGGGATGATCTTGATCACCGCCTCCTGTACAGTGTCACGAACATCTGTCCATAGTTCTTCATGCACGTGTCTATCAGATCTAATCCCCTGAATCTGTTTGTCACTTCCACTGTATAAGCGTAAGGGATTTAATTTAGGTCATACCTGAGTGGTCTAGCGCTTTTCCCTACTTTCTTCAATTTATGTCTGAGTTTGGCAATAAGTTTATATCCTGTAACTTTACTGAATTCACTTATTGTAACTTTACTGATTTCATTATTAAATTATTGGGCTTCCCTGGAGGCTCAGATGGTAAAGAATCCACCTGCAATGCAGGAGACTTGGGTTCGATCCCTGGGTCGGGAAGATTCCCTGGAGGAGGGCATGGCAACCCATTCCAGTATTCTTGCCTGGAGAGTCCCATGGACAGAGGAGCCTGGTGGGCTACAGTCCATGGGGTTGCAAAGAGTCGAGAACGGCTAAGTGACTAAGCACAACATTTTTCTTGGTGGAGTCTTCAGGGTTTTCTATATATATATATAATATGTCATCTGCAAAAAGAGAAAATTTTACTTCTTCCTTTCCAGTTTGAATGTCTTTTCTTTCTTTCTCTTGCCAAATTGCTCTGACTAGGACTTCCAACATTGTGTTAAATAGAAGTGGCGAGAATGACCTTCCTTGTCTTGTTCCTGATCTTATAAGAAAAGCTTTTAGCTTTTCACCACTATGATGTTCATCATGGGCTTGTCATATTATGTCATTTATGTCATATTATGTCATTTAATATGTTGAGGTACATTCCTTCTATACCTAATTTCTTGAGAATTTTTTTTATAAAAGAATGTTGAATTTGTCAAATGCTTTTTCTCCATCTATTGCAATGATCTTGATTTTTATTCTTTATTCTATTAATGTGATTTATCACATCTATTGATTTGTATCTGTTGAACCATCCCTGCATCTCAGGGATAAATCCCTTTTGATCATGGTATATTATTTTTTTAATGTGATATTTAGTTTCTTTTGTTAGTATTTTGTTGAGTATTTTTGCATCTATGTTCATAAGGGATATCAGCCTGTAATTTTCTTTCCTTATAGTGTCCTTGTCTGGTTTGGGTGTAATAGTAATGATCTCATAAAAAGAAAGTTCTTCCACATTTAAAATTTTTTGACAGTTTGGAAATTGGCATTAACTCTTCTTTAAATGTTTGGTAGAATTCACCAAAAAAGTTGTCTGGTCCTAAATTTTTATCTGTTGGGAGGTTTTTGACTACTGATTCAACCTCCGTACTCATTATTGGTCTGTTCAAATTTTCTGTTTCTTCATGATTCAGTCATGGTAGGTTGTATGTTTCTAGGAATTTATCCATTTCTTCTAGGTTATGTAAATTATTGGTGTATAAATGTTTATGGTTGTATTTACTCTTTGAGGAACTGTTAAACTTCTAGAGTGCTTTACCATATTACCTTCCTACCAACAGTGTATGAGTGTTAGTGGAATATAGATGTTCCACATTTTTGCCAACATGTGGTGTGGTCAGTCTTTTAATTTTAGCCAATCTAAAGGGTGTGCTTTATTGACTATGCCAAAGCCTTTGACTGTGTGGATCACAATAAACTGTGGAAAATTCTGAAAGAGATGGGAATACCAGACCACCTGACCTGCCTCTTGAGAAACCTATATGCAGGTCAGGAAGCAACAGTCAGAACTGGACATGGAACAACAGACTGGTTCCAAATAGGAAAAGGAGTACGTCAAGGCTGTATACTGTCACCCTGCTTATTTAACTTCTATGCAGAGTACATCATGAGAAACGCTGGGCTGGAAGAAGCACAAGCTGGAATCAAGATTGCTGGGAGAAATATCAATAACCTCAGATATGCAGATGACACCACCCTTATGGCAGAAAGTGAAGAAGAACTAAAAAGCCTCTTGATGAAAGTGAAAGAGGAGAGTGAAAAAGTTGCCTTAAAGTTCAACATTCAGAAAACAAAGATCACGGCATCTGTTCCCATTGCTTCATGGCAAATAGATGGGGAAACAGTGGCAGACTTTATTTTTCTGGGTTCCAAAATCACTGCAGATGGTGACTTCAGCCATGAAATTAAAAGACGCTTACTCCTTGGAAGAAAAGTTATGACCAACCTAGACAGCATATTCAAAAGCAGAGACATTACTTTGCCAACAAAGGTCCGTCTAGTCAAGGCTATGGTTTTTCCAGTAGTCATGCATGGATGTGAGAGTTGGACTGTGAAGAAAGCTGAGCGCCGAAGAATTGATGCTTTTGAACTGTGGTGCTGGAGAAGACTCTTGAGAGTCCCTTGGACTGCAAGAAGATCAAACCAGTCCATCCTAAAGGAGATCAGTCCTGAATATTCATTGGAAGGACTGATGCTGAAGCTGAAACTCCAATACTTAGGCCACCTGATGCGAAGAGCTGACTCATTGGAAAAGACCCTGATGCTGGGAAAGATTGAGGGAGGGTAGAGAAGGGGACAACAGAAGATGAGATGGTTGGATGGCATCACCAACTCAATGGACATGAGTTTGAGTAACCTCCGGAAGTTGGTAATGGACACGGAGGCCTGGTGTGCTGTAGTCCATGGGGTTGAAAAGAGTCAGACACGATTGAGCAACTGAACTGAACTGAAAGGATTTGTAGTAGTATCTCACTGTAATTTGGATATACATTTCTCTACTGATTAATGATACTTATTTGATATCTCTGTGTAACTATGTGTCTGTTCAGATTTTTGCCACTTTAAAAATTGAGCTATTTTTAATATTGAATTATAAGAGATATTTATATATTCTGAATAGTCCTTTATCAGGTATATTTTGCAAATATTTTCTCCCAGTCTATAGTTTACCTTTTATAACTTTATAACATGATCATTTGGAGAGAAATTTTAAAATTTTTAATGAGATTGATCAATTTTTACTTTTATCATCTGTGCTTTTTTAGCCCACGGTCAGTCACCAAGATTTTTTTCCTCTGTTTTATAGAAGTTCTATAGTTCTAGTTCTTACATTTAGGTTTATGACCCATTTAGAGTCAGGTTTTGTATTTGGTATGAAGTAAGGGTCAAGGATCCTTTTTTTTTTTTTTTTTTTTTGATGGATATTCAGTTGTTCCAGCACTACTTGTTGAAAATATCCTTTCCTCATTGAATTGCTTTGACATTGTTGTCAAAAATCAATTGACCTGGGGAAAGAATAGGGTTGGGTGTTTTTTTTAAATATGGTACTGGGACAAGTAAATATCCAGGAGCAAAAGAATAAAGTTGGAACTCTACTTCATACATATACAACAACTGAAATTGGAACATACACTTATATGGAAAAACGAAAACTTTTAAATCTCCTAGAAGACAACATAGCAATAAATCCTCATTACTTTTGGCTAGGCAATAGTATCATTAGTCATTAAGGAAATGAAAGTCAAGATGCAATAAGATACCGCTCCACACCCACTAGAATGACCACAGTAGAAAAAGATGGACAATAACAAGCGCGGGTGAAGTGGAGAAAGAGCTCTCGTGCACTCCTAGTGGAAATGTCAAATGAAGCAACTGCTTTCAAAAACAGTTTGGCAGTTTCTCAACAGGTTAAACACAGAGTTATCATATGACTCAGGAATTCTATTCCTAGGTTTAGACCCAAGAGAAATGAAAGCATAAAATGTCGTACATGAATGTTAATAGCATTATTCATAATATCCTTCAAAGTGGAAACCGTCCACATGTCCACCAGTGATGAAGAGATAAGTAAAATGGGTATATCCATGCAATGTAATGTTATTGGGCAATAAAAAGGAATGAAGTGCTGATACATGCAGCAATATGGATGAACCTTGAAAGCATTAAATGAAAGAAGTCAGTCACAAAAGATCACATATTATATGACTTCGCGTATATCAGATGCCGAACAGGCAAATCTATGGAGCTGGGAAATAGATTCGTGGTTGCTTAGTGGCATTGAGTGTTTGTGGAGGAGAATAGGGAATGACAGCTAATGGGTATGGAATTTCTTCTAGGGGGGAATGAAAATACTCTCTAAATAGATTGCGGTGATGGTTACACAACTGTGAATACACTGAAAACTACTGAATTATACACTTTAAGTGGGTAGATTATATGATGTGTGAATTATGTCTTCATAGGACTGTTTGAAAAATCAATGTACCACATATATGTGTGAGTCTATTTTTGGGTTCTCTGTTCTGTTGCAATGAGCTATTTGTCTTGACACCAATACCACACTGTCTTGAGTACTGTAACTTTATATATTTGGAAATTAACTAATATAATTTCAACAACTTTTTCTTTTATGAACTTGTTCAGGCTATCATAGGTATGTCTTAGAATCAGTTTATCATTTCCTACAAAAAAGCCAACTGAGTTTTTTTTTTTTTTTTTTGCTGTATGATATTTCTTATATGTGGATTCTAAAAAAATAATACAAATGAATCTATATACAAAACAAAAACAGATTCATAGACAAACAAATTTTGGTTACCAAAGGGGAAAGGGAGGTGAGGAAGAACAATTTAAGAGTGTGTAGTTAACAGATACAAACTATATAAAATAAATAAGCAACAAGAATTCACTGCATAGCATAGGGAATTATACCTAATATCTTGTAATAACCTATGATGGAATATAAACTGCAAAAAAATAAAAAACCCAAAACAAATCACTATGCTGTATGCCTGAAACTAACACATTGTAAATCAACTATACTTCAATAAAATTAAAAAAAATTTTTTGCATCCTATTTCTGCTCACTTTGAATGAAACAAATGTTTCTTACCAAAATTTAGCCACTTATTTCTTCATGAAACAGTTCCCTACTTCTTGTATTTTATTAGATTCCAGAGTTCTGAAAGAAATTGAGCTGGAAAAGTTTTGCCAGCTTTGTCATTGATTTAGTGAGGTGTCAGTGTTCTGGGCTTGCCCCATAGCTCAGCTGGTAACGAATCTGCCTGCAATGCAGGAGACCTGGGTTTGATCCTTGGGGTGGGAAGATCCCCTAGAGAAGGGAAAGGCTACCCACTCCAGTATTCTGGCCTGGAGAATTCCAAGGACTGTATAGTCCATGGGGTCACAAAGAGTTGGACATGACTTTCACTTTCAGTGTTTTGAAGTTTCTCGTCCTGCCATTTTCCTCCCTTAATACATAAATGGAACAAATATTATTTATTGTCTATATATTAATAAATATGCCACAGAAATACATTTTTATATTCTTAATAAATGCACAGTAGCTTTCTTATAATTTTTCCCATTATACTACATGAACACATTTAAAATTTCCACTTTAAATTATAAATTCGCATTCTCTGAGCAACTTTGAATAGAAAATGTTTCCCTTTTTTGGCTTATTTTCATTGAATTCATTTCCAATAGTGGAATTCTCATTAAGAGAGAGTAAATTTTAAATACAGTTTTCAAATATTGGTCTAACAACATTTAATACCTGAAAGCAGAAGTTATTTCTATTTAAACCATATTTTCTAGTGTGATTAATTGAAGGTTTGTATCTTTTTATAGTAGAGTTTTCCTTCTTTCTCATTTTCTGTCTTAATTGATTAGTAATTTTAAAAAATTTATTTATTTTTTATTGAAGGATAATTGCTTTACAGAATTTTGCTGTTTTCTGTCAAGCCTCAACATGAATCACATAGGTATACATATATCCCCTCCCTTTTACAGCTCCCTCCCATCTCCCTCCCCATCCCACCCCTCTAGGTTGATACAGAGCCCCTGTTTGAGTTTCCTGAGCCATACAGCAAATTCCCATTGGCTCTCTGGCTATCCATTTTGCATATGGTAATGTAAGTGTCCATGTTAGTCTCTCCATACATCTCACCCTCTCCTCCCCTCTCCTCATGTCCATCAGTCTATTCTCTATGTCTGTTTCTCCATTGTCCAACTGAGGTTTTAACTAGAATGGCATTGAACCTGTAGATCAGCTTCAGGAAATTCACACCTAATGATGCTGAGTCTTCTGATCTCTGAGGAGCTGTATGTATCTCCACTTATTTTAGTTGTCTTTAATTTCTCTCAGTTTTTGGCATTAAGTCTTGCACAGCTTTTGTCAAATTTATCCCTAAGTATTTCTTATTTTTGATAACACACCATTTTTAAAGAATTATATCAGCAAAAATACTGCCAGTTCAGGCTGAAAGGGACAGAGACAGTAAAAAAATGAAAAGAAGTTTTTGCACTCCTAGAATTCTGCTGGTAGGGAGCAGGCTGATAAAACGGCTCAGCACAAATATGTGCTTCCTTTCATTATTTTGACTGATACTTTTATAGTTGACTAATACTTTATAATTGACCAATTTTTTTATTGAAGTATAGTTGAATTTACAATGTTGTGTTAATTTCTGATGTACAGCAAAGTGATTCAATTATACATACAGACACACATATATACACATATATGTGTATATACACATTCTTTTAATATGTTCTTTTATATTATGGTTTATCATGGGATAGTGAATATAGATCTCTGTACTATACAGCGGCACCTTGCTGTTTATCCATCCTATATGTAATAGCTTACATCTGCTAACCCCAACCTCCCACTCCACCCCTCCCTCTTGGCAACCACAAGTCTGTTCGCTATGTCCGTGAGTCTGTTGCTGTTTCATAAATAGGTTCATTTTTGTTATATTTTAGATTCCACACATAGGTGATATGGTATTTGTTTTTCTGACTTACTTCACTTAGTATAGTATGATAATCTCTAGTTGCATCAATGTTGCTGCATATAGCATTGTTTTGTTCTTTCTTATGGCTGAGTAGTATCCCACTGTGTGCATATCTTACGTCTTTATCCATTCATCTGTTGATGGACATTTAGATCGCTTCCGTGTCTTGGCTATTGTGAATAGCGCTGCTATGAACATTGGGCTGCATGTATCTTTTTGAGTTATACTTTAGTTTGGATATATGCCCAGGAGTAAGATTGCTGGCTCATAGTGTAATTCTATTTTTAGTTTTCTGAACAAACTCCATACTGTTTTCCATAGTGGCTATACCAGCTTACATTCCCACCAACAGTGTAGAGGGATCAGGAAAGGTAGATTCTTGACATCTAGTTGGAGAAAGCGTAGCAACACTTTCACCTGAAGTTTATTTGGAAAGTAGAAAATGATCATAGTGAACTGGGTATTTGGGCTAAGGAGATTTCCACCCAGATTGTTGAAGGTGCCGCCTGGTTTCTTGCTGCTTTTAGCAAAATGCTAGAGGAGAGAGATAAGCTAAAGGAAAGACTTTTTAAACAGGAGAGATAGGACTTGCTGTTTATGAAGATCCCCACCTCTCCAGATAGGAAATTATGTTAAAATTTTTTAAGAAATAAATTCTGAGCAAAGATCCAGGAATCTCTCAGGAAATCATGGTCTAAAGATGAAGCTGAGGGATTTCCCTGGTGGCCCAACAGTCAAGACTCCACACTCCCCGTGCAGGATGCCTGGGTTTAAACCCTGGTCAGGGAATTAGATCCTACATACTGCAACTAAGACCTGGGACAGCTAAATAAAAATAAAATAAAAAATAAATTTTAAAATCTGAAGCTGAAGGGAGATATGACCATGAAACCCTCTGTTAACCCTTCAGGAAGGTCAAAGGTGGTGCCTGAAAGTACTATTCTGTCACACTGTACCTCTAAAGACTCACCAGAAATGTGTGACTCACCAGAAATGTCACGAGTGGGACAAGATTCTGGAAGAGGTGACAGGTGACGCCAAGAGGGATGTATGGAATGCTAAGAATTTACAGGAACTGCCAAGAGAGTAGAGTTTGTGGCTGAGAACATGGACTGCAGTTTAAATCCTAGTTCTGCCACTTACTGGCTACCTGACACTGGGACATGATATTTGTCTTTGCCCCTTGATTTTCCTCAGCAGTAAGATGGGGATCATGGTACATCCAGCAGAGACTTGCTGTGGGGTTTAATTGGCTTAACACATGTAGGCACCAAGACGCATGCCTGATACATGTGGGAGTGCAGGCTAAGTCACTTCAGGCAGGTCTGACTCTTTGTGACCCTATGGCTATAGTCCCCTAGGCTCCTCTGTCCATAGAGACTGTGACAAGTAAGTGAGTTATTATAAGATGTAATGGAAAAACCTGAACTTTTTGGCCTCCCCAATATTTAGGGAAGGAGAAGTGAAAAAGCTGTACTTTTTACAGCAAAGCTGAATGTGGCCTAAATTATAATTTGGGTGACAAAAGAAAACTATAGCCTTAATATATTGTCAGAGGCTATAGAGGCTCTCCCAAGGTGTTTAGACATAGCAAAGACCCAGGGGCCAATGTGAGAGTGGGTCCTTGAGCTGTTAATTTGCAAGTGCCAAACCAGTGACACAAAGAGGTAAAAAGTGGAAAGGAGAGAGAGAGAGATTTGCTATGGTCTAAGAACACTTAGCATCGGATAATCAGAGCTAGAAGAGAGCTTTATGAATTTGTCCAATAGTATAGATTTTGTCAGAGGAAGAAGCTCGGAGAGGAAGCCACACAGCTACTCGTGGCAGAATTCGACCCAGCGCTGAGAAACCCACAGTTTCCTGGTGCCTCCAATACAGAGTGGGCATCAGTACCACCACCCTCTCTGTACCAGTCTGGGTAGGGCCTAGTCAAAAATGACTGGTACTCATTGTAAGATAAGGGCTGAAACAAAAATAAATGTTAATTCTATTTTTTACACTTTTAACTATCATCTATTAAACACTTGCTACATGCTAATCACAACTGCATGAGGAGAAACCATTTTTGACCAAGAAAAATTTTTACAGTTTCATATAGATCAACCTAATACATTATTTATCAACCTAATACATTATTTAATTATGATAAAACACTATAAAGTGTATACTATTATTAGCCTGATTTTATAGATGAGACAGAGGCACAGAGAGATTGACTTATCCAAGGTCACACAGCTGGTAAGTGATGGAGCCAGTTTATAATTTCAGGAGGCCTGATTTCAGAGCCCATGCTGTGAACCCCTTTTCCAGACACCAATATGAATGTGCCCACAGTCTCAGGGCACTGGTCGGGCACCTGGGCCCTACCCTGACCCCCTGGAGTTAGGAAACCAGCTTCCCTTGGGGAATTAAATCAGCCCAACCTCCTGGGGCCTATTCAGAAAAAGCACATGTTGGCCCAGCCTTGTGATCTTATGCCGGCAGGGTTTTGAGACAATGGAACAACTTTCAGCACCAGGCATCACCGTGGAGACAATGTGCTTCTCCAAACACCAACCCCCAGAATAACAAACACGGCTGACTTCCACAGCATCAAAGTCTAAATATTGAAGTGGAGCATCCGTGCCTTGCCACGTGTGGTGATCTTTTAGTGGAAAAAAGTCGGCAGTTCCTATTGTCTTGGATTCCCCAGGGGGAAGATCTGAAGCTGTTTCTCTAGCTCTGCAAGACTTCTGCTGCCTCTCTAGAGACCCCAGTCAGAAAGAGGGCTTGTTTGATGTAAGCCAGGCTGGGAGACCCCTCCACATTCCATTGTGATCCTTACTGACCTAGAGCAAAATAAAAAAGTCAGGACAATATGGAGAATTTTTCCTAAAGCTAGAAGTCGTCAAGTTGCAGAACCCTATGTATGCTGCTCAGCATCCTTTTTGTGGCTCTTGTACTCTGCTACTCTATCCATTTCTCTGCACTCACTGGCTGCCTCCTCTTGTGTGTACCCTGCATCCCACAGGCGCTCATCATGGCTTTTCCAGCCCCAACTCTGCTTCAGTCTCCACTGCTCACTGCCTTGTCCTCTCAATATTTCTTTGCTCACAGTTTCTAGAGAGAATCTGATTAACTTCATGCTTCTTTTACACCAGACCATGTCATGCATTGCTGGCCAGCCCACCAGCCAGCTGTCTTTGGGCCAGATGGCTAACACTGGTTCAATCAGCTGGCATGGCCCAAAACACAACTGCTCTTTGAGCAGGTAGCAATAGTAGGCCAGTTCCCCTTGAAAAGGGCTTAAAGAGCAGGTTTAATGATTGATATGGCTGGCATGAAGTCCAATTCAGAAATTTCACACTGAAGTTGAATTTGCAATTCTCCACTTTGGAGGGTTTTGGAGTCATGGAATGGGAAGGTCCACCTGAAACATACTAGGGACTCCAGAGCATTCTGGCTCTGGGAGATGTAGCCAGGGAAGGACTCACACCAAATGGTCAGGATTTAACCCAAGAGGGTAGTTGCTGAGACAGAAAGGAAGACACAGATTCAGACATAATTTGGAAGAAAATAAATAAGTGTTGGTGAAAAATTGGGTATCAGGAACAAACAAGAAGTTAGACAGATGGTAGCATCAGTCACTGAGCCAGAACATAGGAGAACATAGTTTGGGGAGATGAAGGAGAAATGGTCAGAAATGACTTGCTGAGATGTGAGACATCCTGCTGGGTTTACCAACAGGAAGCTGGCTGTTTAAGTGTAAAGTTTAGAAGTCTGAGTGAGGTACTTCAGCATGTTGGTGGTTCAAACCATGGAGAGGATGATTTCACCCTGGGAGAAGTGGAGTGCATAACTGATGCTTGACAAACATTTGTTGGAGAAATGAATGAGCTGGCTGTGTCTTGGGATCTACTCATGTTTCACTCCTTTCCAGGTGACAGAGTAACTCGCGGAGACCTTGCACTGGAAAAGCAAAATGGTGAATGGAAAGAACGTAGGCTTTGAAGGCAACACCAAGTTTAATGGCAGATTGAAACTTACTAGTTGTGTGCCTTTGGGCTTCATCCTTAACCTCTTATAGCTTTAGTTTCTTCATCTCAAAATGGGTATAATGATTATTACCTCATCAGGCTGTCGAGAGGATTAAATAAGACAGCAAGATTAGGGCTTCAGGCACAGGTTTTGGTACATATAGTTGGCACTCAACAGAGGTCTCAGGCTCCTGCCTCCCCCAAAGGAAGCTTTGAAATACCAAAGACCATTCTGCTGCCGCTGCTGCTAGGTCGCTTCAGTCGTGTCCGACCCTGTGCGACTCCATAGACGGCAGCCCACCTAACAGAAATTCCGAGGATGTCATTCCCTTAGCCAGTGATGTCTCAAAAACACCCACTGATAATCTAAATAATCTCATTTGGAGCTAATGTTAGGAGCCTACAACTGGACTTTTCTGGTGGTACAGTGGTTAAGAATTCGCCTGCCAGGGCAGGGGACACAGGTTCAATCCCTGGTCTGGGAAGATCCTAAGCCCATGCGCCGTAACTACTTCACACCTGTGCTCCACAAGAGAAGCCACCACAGGGAGAAGCCTGGGCACCGCAGCACAGAGCAGCCCCTGCTGCTGTAGCTAGAGAAAACCCGTCCACAGCAAGAGACCCAGTACAACCCGAAATAAATAAGTAGCTTTGAAAAAAGAAATTTTTAATTAAGGAAGAGTCTACATCTGAGGCCTGGATCAAAGAGCCCTCCTGTTCCCCACTCCTGCCTCCTGCATGGGTCCTCTGTGACAGGCCATGCCCGCTCATGTGGTCATACTCTCCTGTGGACGCTTCCCACTTTGAGGACTCCCACAGGATCTCCCCCATCCCCAGCCCCAGGGAGCCTTCCTCGCACTGCCAGCAGCTGCCCAGGCCCTTGTCACACTCCAGTGTGTGTGCCCAGTTTCCTAGTCACTGATAGCTTCCCCTGAGCTGAGAGCTCCCATTCTGGCCCATATATCAGGCCTACACAGGAAAGGGTGTTCCATTCATTTATTCAGTACTTGAACATGAATTTACTTCAAGTCATATGATTTTTTTCAAAGAAAGTTATAGAACTTTGTTGGGAGAAATAGAGCAACATCAATGGTAAGCCCACCCATACCAGGCTAGAAGATTAAAAATAGGAAGGCGACACTTTTCCTTGAATTTCTATATAGATTTAGTGCACTACCTATTAACACTCCCAAAGGATAATTTACAAGAGCTTGAGACCTAGACAACATATTAAAAAGAAGAGACATTACTTTGCCAACAAAGGTGCGTCTAGTCAAGGCTATGGTTTTTCCAGTGGTCATGTATGGATGTGAGAGTTGGACTGTGAAGAAAGCTGAGTGCCAAAGAATTGATGCTTTTGAACTGTGGTGTTGGAGAAGACTCTTGAGAGTCCCTTGGGCTGCAAGGATATCCAACCAGTCCATCCTAAAGGAGGTCAGTCCTGAGTGTTCACTGGAAGGAGTTGAAGTTGAAACTCCAATACTTTGGCCACCTGATGCGAAGAGCCGACTCATTGGAAAAGACCCTGATGCTGGGAAAGATTGAAGGTGGGAGGAGAAGGGGACGACAGAGGATGAGATGGTTGGATGGCATCACCAACTCAATGGACATGAGTTTGGGTAAACTCTGGGAGTTGGTGATGGACAGGGAGGCCTGGTATGCTGCAGTCCATGGGGTCACAAAGAGTTGGACATGACTGAGCAACTGAACTGAGAAATGAATAGTGATGTTCAGTTACCGAGATTAAATGGTTAAAAGGACTGAAGCCTCTTTTTAAAGGGTATGATAGTAAATTTAACTTACCGGATTTCATAACATATTACAAAGAGACAATAATCCGAACCATATGGTAACAATGGGAAAAAAAATATCAGTGGAAGGAATTAAAAGATCCAAAATTAATTCAGTATATAGTAAAACTAGAAATAATCCAACAGTGAAGAAAGTATTTGCCATATAATAAATGTGTGGGAAAGAACTATAATTAATACAGAGTAAAGTTATACCTTATACTATTTTCTGAAATAAAGTGCAGACTACATTTTGTGCACATCTGAAAAACAATCCATAAAGACAAGAAGGTATAATCCCACATTTATCATATTGGAAGAGAACCCATCACTGACGACAACAAAGATTTTCAAGTTAAAAAATAGGAATGTTTTATTAAAGAAAATATAGACAATTAATTGCAAGAGGAAAATAGCCTGGAAAAGATAAACCACTGATACATCTAAAATATATTAATTTTTGCTTTTTCACAAAAAGTTAAATCAGTGCCCAGATTCCAGTCAGTAAGCAACAAAAGAGATGAGCACACAGTTTACACAGGAAGTACAGATGGTAAATCAAAACATGAAAAAGTACATAACTACCAGAAATGAGAGAAATGCAAACAATCAGCTATGAGCTATCAGCACACGCTTATCAAACTAATCAAAATACAGTGGCAAAACCCTGTGTTGGTAGAGCCAGGAAACAGGCCAGATAGTATAGAGACCTTCAGGGCAGGGACTCTGCAGCCACGTTGCTGTAACACCAACTCATCCATGGGCCACTTCTGAAACCTTCCACGAGTGACTTCACCTCTCTGTGCCTTGGCTTCCTCATCTGGCAAATGAGGTTTTGTTGTTGTTTAGTCACTAAGTCATGTCTGACTCTTTTGTGACCCCATGGACAGTAGCCCACCAGGCTCCTCTGTCCATGGGATTTCCCAGGCAAGAATACTGCACTAGGTTGCCATTTCCTTCTCTAGGGGATCTTCCCCACCCAGGGATCGAACCCAAGTCTTCTGCATTGGCAAGTGGATTCTTTAACACTGAGCCACCAGAGAAGCCAATGTATGTATAGGGAGCTTGGAACAGTGCCTGGCACATGGTAAAAATTATATACAGGTTACAGTTATTATCTATAGATGGGGTGCCTTTCCCAGCGAGTTCTCTCAGTTGTGGTAGAAAGGGCATGGACTCTGGAGCCAAAAAGATCATTCATTCAACAGCTATTTACTAAATGCCAGATCCAGGTGCAAATCTCAGTTCCATTAATTATGAGTATTGATGGATTAATTTTGGCTTTACCGGGTCTTCACTGTGGCACACAGGCTCTTTGTTGTTGTACGCCAGCTTTCTCTAGTTGAAGCAAACGGGCTACTCTCTAGTTGCAGCAGTTTCTCTTACAGAGGAACGCGAGCTTGGTCATTGTGGTATATGGCCTTAATTGCCCCCACGGCATGCGGAATCTTGGTTCCTGGATCAGGATCAAACCAGTGGCCCCTGAATTGGCAGGCAGATTCTTAACCACTAGACCACTAGGAAAGTCCTCCATTAATTATTAGTGATGTCACATTGTGAAAATCACTTAGGAATATTGAATCTCAGTTTCTTCCATCTGTAAAATGGAGTAACAAAATCTGCTTAGTCTGGCTTTAGGGGAATGACATATTGCATAAGAAAGTAGATAAGATGGGGCTTGGCATGTAGAAATCCTTAATCCATCCTTAATTCCTCACTTCTCCCCCTAGAACTTCAGTCCAGCCCCTATCTATGGTCATGGAGTTTGCTCTCAGCTACCTGCCAGTTAGACTAGATTAAGATTTCAGATGGCCCCAAATACATGAATCAGAATAACAGCACCAAGCCATAAAATTTGGTGTTTTGATGTGCCACAAAGCCTCCTTGTATGCTGCAAATGCAATTGGTTGTTTCTGTATTTACTCTCCCATTCTTGCTTGCTTTTTTGGTTCCCCCGTTTACCACTGGCCTTTTTCCAATAGTTTAGCCAGCCTGGTGGGTGATCTCAGACCACTGCCAAACCTTCCCCATGACACAGGGGCCATAAAGACTTCAGATTTCTCCCTCCTCAGGACTATTTGCATTCCCCCCCTTCCCACTTGGGGAGCAAGAACTCCTGGAGACTGAAAGCTGGCACCGAAACAGCACTCAGTAAATATTTGTGGAATGCAAGAATGAATGAATACATGAAAACTCTGCATGATAGAATTTCAGCTGTGATGGGAGACGGGAGAGAGGGCTGTCTTTAATGCAGAGACAGTGACCAGAATTCCTCAGATTGCCCTATGTGGGTAGAGGGTCGATACTGAAAATGTTTAACACACAGACCAGCATAAGTACCGACAGTGCACCGGCAGACCCCTGCTGGGGTTAAGCATCACGTGGGCTACTAGAGGCCCTGGGCTTCCAAAGGTAAGGACTGAGGAGACGGTGGGAGGTCTAGGGCCTCCAGCAGCTTGTATTCACCGACAGGTATAAAAGTACTTTGGGCTCCCCAGGTGGCTCAGTGGTACAGAATCCACCCGCCAGTGCAGGAGACATGGGTTCATTCCCTAGGTTGGGAAGATCCCCTGGTGGATGAAATGGTAACCCACTTCAGTATTCTTGCCTGGAAAGTCCCATGGACAGAAGAGCCTGGTGGGCGATAGTCCATGGGTTTGCAAAAGAGTAGGACACAACTTAGCGATTAAACAGCAAATAAAAGTGCTTCAGTGTCCCAACAACCAACACGCTGTATCACACACACATGGATAGAACCCAGGCTCAGTTAGAAGGCTGTATAGTAATCAAGAGACTTCAGCCACCCACTTCCGTGGGCCCCAGTCTCCCATCTATAAAAGAAAAGTCAGACTTTTTGTCACATTTATTTATTTGGCTGCATTGGGTCCTAGCTGTGGCACTTGGGATCTTCACTGTGGCATGAATGATCTTTCCTTGCAGCTTGTGGGCTCTAGAGCACGTGGGCTCAGTACTTGCAGAGCGCGGGCTTAGTTGCCCTGAGGCAAATGGGATCTTAGTTCCCCACCCAAGGATTGAATCCACATCTCCAGCTTTGGAAGGTGGATTCTGAACCTCTGGACCACGAGGAAAGTCTCAAAGTCAGACTTTCTAACCTTTCTGATCCACTCCCCTCTGATGGCCTTGATTTCAAAACCAATTTGTAAAAGGCCGTGGTATAATAGAGAAAAACGGATGCTCTGAGGCTGAAAAACCCAGTTCAAATCCCAGCTGTTACTTACTATGTGACCTGGGTCCAAATCAATGAAATTTTCTGAACCTTCACTTTTCATTAATTCAACCAGTATTTAATGAGCACTTTTTCTGTGCCCCATTGTGAGGACACTCTGGTGAACAAGACCTGGTCTTTGCCATCATGAAACTCACTGTCTGCTTAAGGCTCCTTGGATGCAAGTGACAGAAACCAACTCAAGCCAGCTTATGCAAAGCCAGAATATGTTATAAGGATGTAGGAGAATCTGGGGACCAGAGGGTAGGAAGCACCACCAACCACACTATAGCTCCCAGCATACCTGCTGCATTGTTGGTTCTCTCTCCTCCAAGACCTGATTCCTGTAAGCCTTGGTTAATGTGACATTCTAATTCCAAACCTCTCGAAGAATCTGATCATCACAGCTTGGGTCATGTGTCCACTCTCAGTCCGATCTTCTGTGACAGTGGGCCTGGGCCAATCAATACAAACATAGCCTCAGGGACTCGCTCATACGGCTGGGGAAGGGGTCCAAGTCCCAAAGAAAGAGGGGCCTGTGGATCCTGGAGTCTACTCCACAGCCTCATAGGGTGGTTGTGAAATTAAATGAAATTCCACAGAAAGTGGCCTGTGTACAGCCAGGGCATGGACGCAGCGCTGTGACACCTGGCCCTGGTCATAGCTGGTGCTTAACTGCGAGGAATTACTGATAATGATAATATCTTTCATGTCTCTGGCTGCTTTGTGTTCATGTTCTCGGTGACTGCTTCCCTTTGCTTTGATCTCAGACCCCACCTGACTGAGCTGGCTCGTAAGTTAGCTGGTCACGCATGGGGCCCAGGCTGACCCTACCCACAGCTCAACATTTGGCCCCCACACCTGGTGGGTACCTGAGATGCTAAATGAATGAATGAGTGAGTAAGTGAATGTTCTCCCGCCCAGCCCTCAGTGGTCCGGGAGGGGCAGATGGATGCCTGAGGCAAGCGGGCAGTGCGGGGTTGGGGGAGGTGTCTTTGGAATTTGTCTCCTTTCCACCCGGTCTTTGTTGGAGGACCTTTCTTTCTCCCTGTGCTTAGTAGTATCCTTAGGACCAGGAGTTCAGCTCCTCTTAGGAATTCTAGGAGGGATCAAGGGCTGGGTTCAGGTCTTCCCCCGCAAGTGTAATTTGTGGAATTACATGGAACCCCTGACTTCACCTCTCGTTACTGAAAGCATTACCTCTTGTTACTGACTTCACCTCTCATTGGGCCTCAGTTTCCTCAGGGGCAAAATGTATGGTTGGGGATGTAAGGACTGGCTGAGGTTGGAGATGAGAAATGGCTTCCCTGAGGCCAGCCTGGAAGGGAAGATTGGAGAGGCCTTCCGCCCAGCTGCTCCGTGCCCTCAGGAGCACCTCAGCCGCTGGCCCATGACGGATGACTTCACCGGCTGTGTGACTGAAACCCGAGCCCTCTCACTAGGAGCTGAGCAGGAAGTTTTTTTCCTGCTGTGGGAGCTTTTGTTCTACTAGCCTTGATCGTTGGGCAGAGGAATTTCCAGCCAGCTGACGTCAGCCCAGACTCTGGCCAAGCCCCTCAGACCTGCAGGGGGCCTGAGGAGGGGCCGTGGGCAGGTCAGAAGGTGCAGAGCTTCAGGCACCAGGAGGCCTCCCTCCTCTCTTCAGAAGCGTTGACTGGGGTCGGCTCCCCATCCATCACTCAGGAGGAAAGCCCAGGAAAACTCATTCACCCTGAGAGTAGATAGAAAGGTGGGTGAACAGTAGATTCTATTTCTGGTCCAACTGCTTACTGCTAGCTCAGTGCCTTGGACTAGACACTTGACTTCATTGGTACTCAACTGCCTCATCTATAAAATGGGAATAATACTCCCTCAGACCCCCCTGGTAAAGAAGAAAGAAGAAAATCACTCAGTTGTGTCCAGCTCTGCGACCCCATGGACTGTAGCTTACCAAGCTCCTCTGTCCATGGGACTTTCCAGGCAAGAGTACTGGAGTGGGTTGCCATTTCCTTCTCCAGAGGATCTTCTGGACACAGGAATCGAACCCAGGTCTCCTGCATTGCAGGCAGACACGTTATCATCTGAGCCACCAGCGAAGACCCCCTGGTAGTGGGTATTAAATGTAAAGCATTTAAAACTTCCTGGTACATAATAAATGCTCAGTAAAGACGAGCAACAATTTTTATTATTATTATCTCTCCAGTGGAGAGGAAAGGAGATGCCATGTGAGGGCACCTAGTAAAGGGGCCAGTTCAAAAACAGAGGCTCCCTTTGCTAAAAGAGCAGCACGCTTTTCTGCTGTGTGAATCCAGCTGTGCGTTCCTTCCCAGAATCTCAAGCCTCTGCAAAGGTGACTGCATTAATTTTCACAACAAAAGTGAATTGTCCCATAGTTCTAGAGGCTAGAAGTCCGAAACCCAAGTATCAGCAGAGTTGGTTCTGGGGGCTGGGAGGGAAGGATTGTCCCAGGCCTCTTTGCTTGGTGTGTGGTTGGCTGTCTTTCCTCTGTATCTCTTCACCTAGTCTTCTCTCTGTGTGTATCTATGTCCAGATCTCCTTTTATTAGGACACCAGTCATATCAGACTACTGCCCACCCTCAAAGACCTCATTTTAATGATTACCTCTGCAAGGTCTCCATCTCTGGATAGGGTCACATTCTGAGGTACTGGGGATTTGGACTTCAGCATATGGATTTTGGGGGTGTACAGTTCAACCCCAAAGAATGACCTAGGGGGAAAACATGATGCTTAACTGAAAGGTGGTTTTCATATCTTTCCACACCAGAAGGGATGAGAGAATTTGGAGCAGAAAGGTCTTCTTGAAGTCTGTCAAACCCTCCCTGGGACATGGCTATTAATTCTAGTAGTGTCAAGCCTTAATAGCATCAGAACCTCGTTGTGGAGCCCAGATGATTAAGTTACTTATTTTCTACTCTAAACTTCCTGCTCTCCATTTCTAATTTCATCTGCCAAAATTCAGTGTGGAATCCAAGATTTGCCCAAGAAAGCTCTGCCATCCTCACTTCCCTTGGCAACAGAGTTGGGTAAAAGGAACACTGACTAGGGAGTCGATGGACCTCGATTCTAGTTTATGTGCTTGCAATGTGACCTTGGGCATGTGACCTCCCCTCTCTGAGCCCCACTCTCCTCAGCTGTGAAATTGTGTGTGTGTTCATGCAGATATAGGTAGCTGGAGGCAGAGGGGTCAGACTGCGACTGTGAACGGGACTAAGTGAAAGTGAAGTTGCTCTCTGGGGCCCCATGGACTGTAGCCCACCAGGCTCCTCTGTCCATGGGATTTCCCAGGCAAGAATACTGGAGTGGGTTGCTATTTCCTTCTCCAGGGGATCTTCCCAACCCAGGGATCAAACCCGGGTCTCCCGCATTGAGGGCAGATGCTTTACCATCTGAGCCACCAGGGAAGCCCGACTTAGCTATGGGATACCGTTGTAACTGGGGCTGCAGTGGGACAAAGCTGGCACGTCTTCCTTGAGTGTCAGTTTAACATAGACTGGGACTTTAAAACTCCAGAACACACAAGTGTATCACAGAGGAGCATGCGAAGCCATGTGGATTTTTAACTATAAGGCTTTAGAAAAACTAGAGAAACTCTTGACTTGTGGCTGTTTTTCTGTGTTCCACTTTGACCCCTAACACCTGGGGTAGGACCGCTTTCCATGTGCCAATAGGGGTCCTTCATGGGAAAAATTTGAGATTCTTTGCACAAGGTGTTGGCAAAAATGTTCCAACTTAGAGTCCATGTGTTTTGGGGTCTGAACTCATGCGTGCACGCTGAGAACCCCAGGGCATCTTTCGTTCATGGCCTAGTTTGAGCTGCCTCTCCACTGTGCGCTTGAAGGCCAGGCCAGGGTGAGAGGTCTATGCCAAGTCAGAAAAGCCGTGGCTGGAAGGAGAGCTGCAGTAGCAGTGGATCTGGTAGCAGAGGAAGTGGAATTAACCGCTGGAGGAAGCAGCCTCTGGCAGCTGTGTGGGGAACTATCTCGGGGCTTCCCCGTCTTCAAGTTCCTCTGATGGTCAAGTGGCAGGAATTTGAAAGTGAGAGTCCACCTTTCCCTCAAGCTTCGCCCTCTCAACTCTCTTGTACAGCAAAGCTTCTTTAAAAAAAATTTTTTTTATTTTTAAAAATTGAGGTTTAGTTGATTTACAATGTTGTATTTGTTTCTGGTATACAGTAAAGTGATTCAGTTATATATATAAAAATATATACATATAATTTTTCAGATTCTTTTCCATTATAGGTTATTATAAGATATTGATTCTAATTCCCTGTGCTAGGTAGTAGTTCCTTTGTTTATCTATTTTATGTATAGTAGTGTGTATCTGTTAATCTTGAACTCCTAAAGATAGAGCTACCATATGATCCAGCAGGCCCACTCCCGGGCATATATCTGAAAAAGATGAAAACTCTAATTCAAAAAGATACATACACCCCCCAGTGTTCATGGCAGCACTATCTACAGTAGCCAAGTCATGGAAGCAACCTAAATGTCCATCAACAGATGAATGGCTAAAGAAGATATGGTATATATACAATGGGATATCACTTAGCCATTAAAAAGAATGAAATAATGCCATTTGCAGCAACATGCGTGGGCCTAAAGTTTATCATACTAAGTGAAATAAATCAGGTACAGAAAGACAAATACCACATGCCATCACTTATATGTGGAATCTAAAAAAATGATAGAAGTGAACTTATTTACAAAACAGAAATAGAAAACAGACCTGAAAAGCAGACTTACGGTTACCGAAGGGAAAATGATTGTAGAGGGATAAATGCGGAGTTTGAGATTAACAGATGCATACGACTGTATATTGAATAGATCCACACAGTGAAGCTTCCTGAAGGGGGACTCTGCACTCTCCTCCCACTCCCTTCTCTGGCTTCTGCCCCAGCCCCACCTACACTTGCTCTTGATGAGGTCCTGAGTGCCTCCTGGTCGCTAATGACAGTTTGCCCTCTTCCATCCTCACCTCACGGGCCTCCTGGCAGGACACTCCAGCTTTGGGGTCACTGCCCACCCTGGGCTTTTTCCCTTCATCTCCAGCTACCCCTTCTCCATCATCCCTGCAGCATCGTCTCTCTCAGAGCCTGCCTTCTTCTATACACCCTCCCTGTGCCTCCTCACCTACTCCTGCAGCTCAGTCCTTCTCCATCTCTAAACTCTTCATCTCAGGTCCAGAATTCTTCTGAAGCTTCTGACCTGGCCACCTGGGTATCCCCCAGGTATCCCCTGGGGCCTGCACATCAGCAGGTCTCAAATGGAGTCATCACCTCCTCCCGCACCCTGTCCTTCCACCTGTGTTCCAAGCTCCAAAACCACCTGGGGGGCTACCCATGGTACCTCCTTCTCTCCCTTCCTTTTCTCATTTTATCTGTAGATGAACTGCTTGGCTTCTGTTCAGCTCATAACCACATTCACCTCCTTGAGGCCAGGGTTTGCTAATTGTACCCCTCGGCATCTGTCACAGGGTGGGGCAGAGTTGGGTCCACTGTAGGACCTCAATAAACATGTGTGATCTGAAACTTCCTCAGCAGTTAAGGCTTCTTCCAAAGCAGGCAGAGTGGGTACAATCCCTGATCAGGGAGCTAAGATCCCACATGCCTCGTGGTCAAAAAACCAAGTCATAAAACAGAAGCAATATTGTAACAAATTCAATCAAGACTTTAAAAATGGTCCACATCAAAACAAAAACAAACAAACAAACAATGTGTATGATTAGACCCTGAAGGGAGGTGAAGCCCAGCTTCTGGAGACCCCTTTCTCCAACATTCTGGGAAGACCCAGCAGTGGGCATGGGAAAGAGCGACGCAGAGACCTGGGATGTCTGCCCTTGCTCTGTCTGTCACTAATTACCTGTGTTGTTCCGTCTATGAGGGGAGGCCTGCAGGGAGCTCACAGGGCAGTGTGTGGTGGAGGAACAGACTAGGAGTAGGGACAGACAGTCCTGCTCTGCCTTGGGCCAGCCTGGCCAGGAGACTCACCTGCCTCACAAGGCAGGAAGCAGGTAAGCCCTCCATGATGCATTCCACAGAGCAAAGAAACAGCGTGAAGAAACAGCACAGCGAGGAAACCCAGCCCCTCCTGCAAGCTCCCCTGCTGCTCTAGAACTCAGTCCCCTGCCCAAGTGACTGTCCTGTGTGATCTGCCAGCCAGCGTCCCCATCTGCCCCCTCCCCCGTGATACACGAGTAAGAATTGGTTTGTCCAGCTGGCTTGCAAGCTGCTCAGGGATTGTTTCCCTGAGACCAACCGATTCTAGATGACCTGATAAATGCGACTTTTTAAACTGAAAGCCAAGGACCCTTGTGAGGATTCCCCTGGGAGCCCTGGTGTGAGTAACCACCTCCAGCATCCCTCCTAGATGAATCTCCGATTCCACATCCGGAGCCATCCAGTTTGCTCTGGTAGGCGGTGCTTTGCAGTGAACAGCCCTGGCTATGGAGCAGTGGTTCTTAACAGGGAGGGAAGTCTCACAATGCCTGAAGACACTTAGGTTGGTCACACCTTGGGTGAGGGTGGAGGTGCCCCTGATATCGAGGGGCCTGGGTTGCTGCTAAACCTCTCCAACGCACAGGACAGCCCCCCTTGACAGAAAATTACCAGAAGTCTCTGTCGCAACATGTCAATGGTGCCAAGGCTGAGAAAGCTTCAAGTCAGACTGCTTGGCTCAACTGCCGGCTCTACCTGGAGCAACCTATCTGCCTTCCGGCTGTCTCAGTTTCCTCAACTTTAAAATGAGTATAATAGGGAGCTCACTGGCGGTCCAGGGCTTAGGACTTGGCACTTCGGCTGCCATGGCCCCGGTTCAACCTTTGGTCTGGGAACTAAGATCCTGCAAGCTGTGAAGGGCAGCCAAAAGAATAAAAATAAAATGGGTATAATATCCATATTTACCAGTAGGGTTGTTGTAAAAACTAAATGATCTAACTTGCATAAAGCACTTAGAACCATGCTTGTTGTACAGTAAAACATTCAGGAAAGGTTGATTTTTACTGTTGATATTTGGGGGGATGATCTGGGCCTTAATTTCGTAGCTTTTCAAACCAGTGTGGATGCTAGTCCATTCAGATATAGTAACATTTGCATCTTGTTATCACATGTGATGGAATCAGGAATTTCCATGTCACCTTGGCCTTTGACAAAGGCACAGTGCCCTTCCTGGGGTCAGCTTGCTGAGACATGTCTCTGAGACTTGGAGGGGCAAGGAGCCTGGTCATCCACCTGATGGACTTAGCGCCTCACCTTCCGGGGCTTGCTTCCCTGTCAGCCTCTGCAGACTCAGATCCCAAAGCTGCCGGTCCCCACCTGGCAGAGTCCCAGGCTGCTCTGGCTCCGCCTTTGCTGGGGGTCCAGATCTGGGCTCCCTGCCCACTCTCTGGCTGGCACTGTGGCCTCTGCTCACCCCAGGATTGCTGCTGGCTGTCTGAGGGGCCTCAGGTGACTTTCTGTCCAGCGAGGCACTAGCAGACACTGGGGAGTAGTACCTTCCTGTCATACTAGTTTGCAGGTATACCTGACCTATTCCTGGAATCTTCTAAACACTGAAAAAACAATGGTAGCAGTGGTGGAAGATTGTGAGAATGAAAAGAGATTCCCAAATCTGTGAATTAGAAATACATCCAGCTTATTTTTATGTATATAAAATTGTGGTGAAATATATTGGTTAAATATAATTCTCTCCCTCCCCCACACAACAGGCCTTAAGTATTCAAGGATAAGGGTTGGTAGCGGAGGCAAGGAGAAAAAAAGAATATTTTAAAAATCTAGAATTTATATAAAAGGCAAACCAATACTTTCATGGAAAGATTAGCTAGACTTTCCTTTTAAGGAAAAGGATCTGTCTTCAAAAGGAAGAGATTAAAATGCGCTATTGCTTTGGGAACAATCAGCTTTAAAAAGGATCCCCAGAGGAACCAACTCCTGGGACGCTCATGGTCGGAGGGTCAGCCAGCATTCTCCCCGCCGGCTGCAGTTCTCAAATGCTTGCCAGTCAAGTTTAGGGACTGACACATAGTCCTTCTCCAAACCTGCTCCTCTATTGGACAGACAGACAGGAGGGCGCAGGACTGATCATAAAAAAACTGGTGTTTTTCTTGCAAACTGATTCTTCTTCTTTTTAGGGAAATGGGCATTTGAAGAAGCTTCTCTCACCTCATTTGATTCTGATAACAGGCTAAGTGCCCATTTTCTCACAAGCAAACCATTAGTGTGATGTTAAAGATGCAGTCATCCGCTACATGATAAACTGATGCTCTGTTTTATCAGACTGGGGTTTCAGACTAGCTGGCAGAGAGAAGTGGTTTCAGTTTCCTCCATGAGATCATGGTTTTGAAGGTCCCAAGACATTGGCCTTAGTGGGGTCAGGATGCTAGAACTTAGGCTGGCTCTTTAAACTGTAGGATAACAGTACTAAAGACCGCTTTATTCATTTACTACTTCATTCATTCAGAGAATATTTATGGAGCATCTTCTCTGTGCTCCTAAGCATTCTACAGGCACTGGGGTTACAGCAGAGAATAAAATAGAAGAAGTCCTACCCTCGTGGAGCTAATATTTTAGTGGAGAGAGGAGACAGAGTATGTTGGGAAGAGATGATACCTTTTGGGGAGATCTTGAAAGGCCTCACTGAGATGCTGATGTTTGAACAAAGACCTGATCGGTGAGAGGATTCTCTACAGATAGATAACTGGGCAAAGAGTGCTCCAGGCAATACAAACAGCCAGTGCAAAGGCTCTGAGCTGGAAAAGTGAAAGTCGCTCAGTCATGTCCGTGGGCTTTGCGAACCCATGGGCTATACACAGTCCATGGAATTCTCCAGGCCAGAATACTGGAGTGGGTAGCCTGTCCCTTCTCCAGGGGATCTTCCCAACGCAGGTCTCCCACATTAAAGGCGGATTTTTTTACCAGCTGAGCCGCAAGGGAAACCCAAGAATACTGAAGTGGGTAGCCTATCCCTTCTCCAGGGGATCTTCCTGATCCAGGAATCGAACCAGGGTCTCCTGTATTCGGGCAGATTCTTTACCAACTGAGCTATCGGGGAAGCCCCCCTGAGGTGGGGGTGGGGAGTGAAGCCAGATGTGTTTGGAAAACCAAGGGTGGAGCAGGGCAGGGTGGAAGGTCAGGGCCAAGGAGCAGTGGGAGGGTGGGGCAGACCACACAGGACCTCCTGGGCAGTGTGAGCCCTTGGGATTTTTCTCCGACTGAGACGAGAAGCCCGTGGAGAGTGTCAAGGAGAGGCATGACACCACCCACTTTATGAGCCGCCTCATTGGGTGATCTTTTCTCAGTTGTGTTATTAGTCCCATCTTTTCTTCTTAATGCTACACATTTATTTGAAAGGTCAAAAGTTTAAGAAGACTAAACATATTGGCAAGGATATAGAAGAACTGAAAGTCCCAAACTCTTCTGGTAGGAATACAAAAGGAAGCAACCATTTTAGATCACAGAATATGCTGATGTTCTCAGTCACTCAGTGGTGGCTGACTCCTTGCGACCCCATGGATTGTAGCCTGCCAGGCTCCTCTGTCCATGGAATTTTCCAGGCAGGAATACTGGAGTGGGTTGCCATATTAAGTCTCATCTTAAAGGTGAGGAGACTGAAAGGTTAAGAAAATAAGAGGAGACTGAAAGGTTAAGAAAATTGCCCACATGTGCATAGCATGAGCAGCCAGGATTCTAAGCTGGATTCTTCTTCCTTCTTTTTTTTATTTTTAACTTATTTTATACTGGAGCATAGCTGATTAAGAGTTATGGTAGTTTCAGGTGGACAGCAAAAGGACGCGGTCATACATATTGCTGCTGTTGGTCAGGCGCTAAGTCATGCCCGCCTCTTTGTACCTCATGGACTGCAGCACGCCAGGCTTTCCTGTCCCTTACTACCTCCCAGAGTTTTCTCAAACTCATGTCCATTGATTCAGTGATGCCATCCAACCATCTCATCCTCTGTCACCCCCTTCTCCTCTTGCCTTCAATCTTTGCCAACATCAGGGTCTTTTCCAATGAGTTGGCTCTTCACATCAGGTGACCAAAGTATTACAGCTTCAGCATCAGTCCTTCCAATGAATACTCAGGGTTGATTTCCTTTAGGATTGACTGGTTTGATCTTCTTGCTGTCCAAGGGACTGTCAAGAGTCTTCTCCAACACCACAATTTGAAAGCATCAGTTCTTCGGCACTCAGCCTTCTTTATGGTCCAACTCTCGTATCCATACATGACTACTGGAAAAACCATAGCCTTGACTACATACCATGTATCCACCCCGCCCCCCCATACTCCCCTCCCATCCAGGTTGCCACATAACATTCAGCAGAGTTCCCTGTGCCATACTGGAGGACCTCATTGGTTTTTCATTTTAAATATTTCACTGTGTACATGTTAATCCCTAACTCTCTCCATTCTTCCCTGCTAACAACCATAAATTCATTCTCTAAGTCTGGGTGAACTCTTCCTTCTCAGCCAGGGCTCTTTCCTCTCTAGTGTGTAAACCTTTGCTCCTGCCTGAGAGCTGGGAAAGGGGCAGACAGGGCTGACTCTACCTGCATGTGGATTGCTGGGGGGATCTGGACCTGCTCTATGGCATCATTTGAGAGCATGTACAGAGAGTGCTCTGGAAACAATCAAGTATTGCACATATGGCGAGCACTGTAGTAACTAAGAAGTTCCTGATGAGTCTTCTTGATCCTATGTTCCTCATGCCGGATGGTCTTCATTTCAGCATTGGGCTGAGCACTGCTGCTAGCTGTTATTCACCTAGGCAAGTTCCAGCTCCTGTTTCCATCTTTCCCACCACTCATATGTGGATCTGCTGGTTTCACCTCCAGGTTCAACCTTGCCTTGGTTCACAGATCCATCAGCCTATATAAGGAAGCACACTCCTTGGAAGGAAAGTTATGACTAACCTAGATAGCATATTCAAAAGCAGAGACCTTATTTTGTCAGCAAAGGTCCGTCTAGTCAAGGCTATGGTTTTTCCAGTGGTTATGTATGGATGTGAGAGTTGGACTATAAAGAAAGTTGAGCACTGAAGAATTGATGCTTTTGAACTATGGTGTTGGAGAAGACTCCTGAGAGTCCCTTGGACTGCAAGGAGATCCAACCAGTCCATCCTAAAGGAGATCAGTCCTGGGTGTTCTTCGGAAGGACTGATGTTGAAGCTGAAACTCCAATACTTCGGCCACTTGATGAGAAGAGCTGACTCATTTGAAAAAACCCTGATGCTGGGAAAGATTGAGGCAGGAGGAGAAGGGGATGACAGAGGATGAGATGGTTGGATGGCATCACCAACTCGATGGACGTGAGTTTGGGTGGACTCCAGGAGTTGGTGATGGACGGGGAGGCCTGGTGTGCTGAGGTTCATGGGGTTGCAAGGAGTCGGACACGACTGAGCGACTGGACTGAACTGATACAACTGGGTATCAGATCACCCATGCTATCAGATATCCCAGCACTGTGTCTGGCACACAGAAGGTGCCACATACCCATCTTGACCCAAGATGACCCAGTCATCTTGACCATTGGGCCTTGCCCTCCTGCATATCCCACTGCATCTGGGTCTGCCCTGTACATCCAATGAGGGCTGGGGGCTGCCCCCAGGCCTTCCCTGGCTCAAGGCCACTGGGTCCTTACCATAAGTAAACAACCAGCCTCAACACATCCAGGAAACAGGCTTGTGTAAGGAATGTGAAGGGCACAGTTGTAGTTTGGGAGGCTCATCTCTGATTCTGCTTGTTTCCCAGCAGGCTTGCAGGGGAGGGGTGGTGGTGGCAGCTGACCCAGTGGAAGGAAAGCCCTGTGAACCCGGAAAAGAGTGCCCGTCTTTCTCACAGGTCAGCTCCTCATAATATCATCCCCAGAGGGATTTTTCTTCCCCATATAGATTTTACAGAAAGTAGATGAACTTATAATGGCAGACACAGGGTGGTCATCATTTTGAAGACCTTCAGTATCCCCTCACTCATACCCTCAAAGCAAAAGACATAGAGATGCAAAATCAGAAGAAAAGAAAGAAAGAAAAGACTGTAAAAGTTAAACAAAACCACCCACAAATAGCCTGGAAAGAAAAAAAGAACGACTGTAGCATATCATGGCAATTGTGGACACTTTGGCAGCTGAGCCAGCAATGACTCATTCCTAGTCTCTGGTTGCATAATCCTCCCCAGCCCAGGCAGGAGAATGAAACTAGGAGACTAATGCAGTGACATTTAGTAGCAGAAAGGAAGCCCACACAACATTTGTGCAAGGCCATCCAAAAATAGCGGGCTCCTCCAAGCTTGGGTTTGGAAACTATGCATTTCACTTGAAATGCCTGAGTTGTGGCACATTTTTCTTGGACCACCCACACCATAATCCAGTTCAATTGAGCAAATATTTATTGCAGTCCTACTGTGTGCCAAAGGTTGTAAGTAAAGTTGCTCAGTCGTGTCCGACTCTGCAACCCCACCAGGCTCCTCCGTCCATGGGATTCTCCAGGCAAGAATACTGGAGTGGGTTGCCATTTCCTTCTCCAGGGAATCTTCCCAACCCAGAGACTGAACCCAGGTCTCCCACGTTGCAGGCAGACGCTTTAACCTCTGAGCCACCAGGGAAGCCTGCCCAAGGTTGTAGGGGTGGGAAATTCAGGGATGTGGGAGACTGGATGAGGAGAATGTAAAGGAGGAATAAATGGGTTTTGGAGCCAGAGGGTGATGGAGTCAAACCCTGGCATGGTTCCTTGGTCCCTTACCAGCTCCAAACCTTGCTTTCCTTGTCTTTGAAGTGGGATACAGCCTCATTAAATTGAGTGAGGCATCAATAAGTTGAGGTATGTAAGTCACCAGAGTGCTGATGAGCAGTAGGGCTTCATCAATGGCAGCTGCTCTTGCACCCTCTGGAAGAATCCTCAGTGTGTGTGTGTGTGTGTGTGTGTGTGTGTGTGTATACACATGTGTGCATTGCAGTACTAAAAGTGTCTGCCACTGGAGAAGCATAAAGACATAAAAGGGGCTCAATGAAAGGAGCTCTCAAATCTGGTTGGGGTTGGTCAGGGGGTCCGGCAGTGAGGACGAGGCCTTTGAACTGAGCTTTGATTCGTTTAAACTGAACTGAACTGCCAGAGTGAACAGTGGCAGGTTTTTTCCTTCAGTGCTCCCTGGGTGTCCACCCTGGTGCCAGGCCCTGAGGGTACAAGGACAAAGGAACACATCTATCATCAATTTTTAATAACTGTAACAATAAATTAAATGTAATAAAAATGGAAATAATAATACAGGGAAGTGGTTTGGCATAACAATTGTGGGTGTGGGTTCTGAAAACAGGTTCCCTGTGTACATATCTCAGCTCTTTCGCTTCCAGTTGTGTGGCTCGAGCAAGTTATTCTCTGCCTCAGTTTCCTTTTCTATCAAAGTGAAAGTGAAATTGCTCAGTCGTGTCCGACTCTTTGTGACCCCATGGACTGTAGCCCACCAGGCTCCTCAGTCCATGGGATTTTCCAGGCAAGAGTACTGGAGTGGGTTGTCATTTCCTTCTCCAGGGGATCTTCCCAATCCAGGGATCGAACCCGGGTCTCCCGCACTGCAGGCAGATGCTTTACCATCTGAGCCACCAGGGAAGCCCTTTTCTATCAAATGGGGGTGCAAATAGCAACTCCTGTATAGGGTTGTAAAAATTAAACTGAAACAATGCTTGGAAAGCACTTAACATAGTGCCTAGACCATAAGAAGAGGGTGATAACGGTAAGCTATTGCCATCTTCGTCACCGCCATCACCACCGTCTTTGTCACCATCACTCATCTCTGAAGAGAGAGTGGTGCAGAGTCCTCCAGGAGCAGAGGGAGACTCGCAGAGTCAGGGAATGCCAGAGACAGGAAGTGAGTTTTAAAGGACAGGCAGGCATTTGCCAGGAGGATTCTGGAAGGAAGAAGTATTCCAGGCAGAGGGATGATACGAGAAAAAACCATGAATGTGCAGGAGATAAATGTTTAGGAAACAGGAAACGACTTGGGCAGAAAGCCAGGCTAAGAGGATGACCTCAACAGGGGGAGAGAGGGCAGGCGGGAAGGGAGTGAAAATCCTTCCTTTCCTGGCTCAGGTCAGGCGGTCAGGAAGCTTGTGCCTGGATGGGAGCACCGGCTCGCTCAGAGCCCTTGGCATCTTTCCAGGAGATGTCAGACACAGGCTCACTGAGAAGGCAGCCAGGGTTACTGTCCCATTTTCACTGCAAATACTAGCCCTTAGGTCGCTTGTAGCTCTTTGCATGAGGAAATCTCAAGATACATTCATCTTAGAGTTCAGCCAGGAAAAAGTATTGATGAAAATGATTTCTAACTTGTATTGGGAGTTGACAACGTGGCAGGCTCTGAGCCCTTCACAGGTGTAAATCAGTTCATTTAATTTCTCACAATGATCATATGAGGTAGGCACTGCTATCTGGCCTGTTTTGTAAGTAGAGGGATGACTCACAAAGAAGTGAACTAATTTGCCAAAGCAACACAACTATTACTACCAGACCTTGTGCTCCTCACTCCTTTGTATATGGAAACCTCTTTTCCTTTTTGCATTTCTCTCTCTCTCTCTAAAAAATACTCATTTGGCTCTGATGGGTCTTAGTTGCGTTGTACGGGATCTTTCATTGTGACGCAGGGCCTCTCTAGTTAGGGTAGGCTTAGTTGCTCCGCAGCTTGTGGGATCTTAGTTCCCTGACCAGGGATCTAAGGGAACCTGTGTCCCCTGCCTTGCAAGCCTGATTCTTAACCACTGGACCACCAGGGGTTTTCACTGTATTTCTCTTGTTGCGTTGGCTACCAGGAGCCTCAGCTAAGTTTTGTGATAAAGTGTAGTATCTGCTTTAGGCCAGAGTTTCCTGCATAATTATTTTTTTTTTCCTTTAAGGCCCTCTAGTCTCCAGGTCCAAGTGACCTATCCAGGTTTTCTTCTCATTACATTCTTCTTTGTAATTTGTGCTCCTGCTACTCTGGACTCCTCACTTTTTTCAGGCTTGCTTTTCACGCTGTCGTTCCTCCATGCCTCTGTTCATGCCAGTCCTCCTACTTAGAATGACTTTCTCTTGCTCTGTTTTTATTTTTAATGATGTGGAAGTTTTATAATTTAGTGAGTGAAAAGAGTAAGTTACAAATCTACATGTATAGAAATACAGTAGGTTCCAATCTTTAGTAAATAACCATCAGAACATATGTATGAAAACAACCCCAGAGAGATATGCATTAAAATGACATATCTGAATAGGGGAACAACAAATTATTTTATATTTTTGCTTGATGATCTCTATCTTCTGAATGGTCACAGAAAATACATATATCACTGAAGTTGTGACTTTTAAGAAAATTGTACATTTTTATTTTTTAAAAGTCTTAATTAGCATTTCAATGAATTTTAAGTGTACAGTTCTATGGCATTAAGCACACTCGCATTGTTCAACTGTCTGGGATGACTTTTTTTTTTTTTTTGCTTTTAACATATATATTAAAAGCATTTAAAGCTCGCAAGTGGATTTTATTTACAATGTTATGTTTAATTTCTGTTGTATAGCAGAGTGATTCAGATATATATCTATCTATCTCATGTATCCTTTTCCATTCCATGATGGTTTATCATAGAATGTTGAATATAGTTCCCTGTGCTATACGGTAGGACCTTGTTGTTTATACGGCACATATATAATAGTTTGCATCTGCTAACCCCAAACTCCCAACTTCCCTCCCGCCTCCCCTCCCCCTTGGAAGCCACAAATCTGTTCTCTATAATTGTTTTTGTTTCGTAAATATGTTCATCCATGTATTTTAGATTCCACATATAAGTGGTATCACATGGCATTGTCTTTCTCTTTCTGACTTACTTTGCTTAGTATGATAATCTCTAGGTCCATCCATGTTTCTGCAAATGGCATTATTTCATTCTTTTTTACGCCTGAGTAATGTTGCATTGTATATATAGATATACATGTAGCACATCACCTTTATCTATTCGTCTGTTGATAGACATCTAGGTTGCTTCCATGTCTTAACTATTGTAAATAGTGCTTTTATGAACAGAGAGGGGCATGTATCTTTTTGAATTACAATTTTGTCTGGGTATAGGCCCAGAAGAGAGATTGCTGGATCATCAGTTCAGTTCAGCTCAGTCGTGTCCAACTCTTTGTGACCCCATGAATCGCAGCACACCAGGCCTCCCTGTCCATCACCAACTCCCAGAGTTCACTCAGACTCATGTCCATCAAGTCGGTGATGCCATCCAGCCATCTCATCCTCTGTCGTCCCCTTCTCCTCCTGCCCCCAATCCCTCCCAGCATCAGGATCTTTTCCAATGAGTCAACTCTTCGCATGAGGTGGCCAAAGTATTGGAGTTTCAGCTTTAGCATCAGTCCTTCCAATGATCATATGGCAACTCTATTTTTAGTTTTTTTGAGGAACTGTTAACTGTTTTCCGTAGTGGCTGAACTAATTTACACCCCACCATCACTATAAGAGGTCTCCCATCTGGAATGACTTTCTAACTTCTTTCTCAGCCACACATACTCTTTCTCCAGGACTAGAGCAATGTTCACCTTCTATTTAAAGCTCTCCCCATCTCCCCCGACACTGCCTGCAGAAAAGATAGCTCCCTCCTCTCCACTTCCTCATTGTAGGGACCTCTGTGTGTCCCTCATGTCATTCTGTGGCAGTGGTCAAGCGAACAGGCTCTAGAGCCTTCATATCCTATATTTGACACTGCTAGCTGTGTAATCTAGGGCAAGTCACTTAACCTATCTGTGCCTTGCTTTCCTCACCTTTAAAAATAGACATTAGTCCCATTTCACAGATGAGAAAATCAAAGCTTATAAAGGTTAACAAGTTTACCCAGGATCTCAAAGCTCATAAGTGGTAGAGTGCATTTAAAGCCCTAGAGTACATACACTGAGTCTGCTTCCCTAAATAATAACACTGCCATTTATTGATCACATATTATGTGGCAGGCTGTATGCTAGGCACTTGATATAATAACCTGCTGAATCCTTACAACTAGTCTCATGAGAAAGGTTGCTATTATCCCACTTTACAGATGCAGAAACCGAGGCCCAGAAAGGTGGTGTCATTTGCCTGAATCCCTCAGCAAGTCAGGATTTAGTGACTATAAATAATGCCTTCTTTTTTACCACATTATGCAAAGATGATCGATTTCTAAAGTATACAACTCAGGACTAAGATGAGGGGGTGCAAATTTTACTCAGGCTTCAAGAGTTCAAAAAAGGGGGTTCAGTGAGGACTTAAGAATGTGCAGAAGCCTTCACAGAAGAGGGGATGGTGCTGAGCCATAAAGGCTGGTAGTGGAGGGCCTGTCCTACCTTGGGTCCATAGTGAGGCTGTGGTCCTTGTAACTAGTCAGCTCCCAGTTAAGACTGGTGAAGTGAAAATGGGGTCTGGGCCTGGGTCTCCTACCTGGGAGAGGAGGCTGAAGGCCAGTGCCCCACTGGAGATGGCCAGTAGTAAAGATGAGCTCCATTCAGGAGACACCAAATTAGAGTGAGGGGGGCCCTAGGGTCTGGAACCAGGGGTACACCTAGCAGGCATCTGACCAGGTGGCCAGGTGTGGGGACAGGGGGACCATGGGAAGATCCCATATGAGACTCTCAAGGGGCCTCCCTCTTGACATCACAAGGCTTCTTTCCTGAAAGTCACAGCCCCCACCCCTGGCATGCCCCTCTGCCAGCCTTTATGACTGAGCTCTCCAACAGCATGGGATAAAAAGAGGCATTCCAGAGCTGAGAGGTGAGCAAGTGTGCAATAGAGAGAGACCGAAAGATGCAGACAGAGGGGACAATTTAGGCAGAGTCCAGAACACGCATGGGGAGAGGCACTTTGGAAGCAGCTGTTTGTTTACAATGGAGGCCTCCTGGGAAGTCAGTGTTATCTCTTCTGAAAGCCAGTCCTCCAGGCCCTGCTTGTCAAAGCTTTGCTGGTTTTGTTCAGGTTGTAGGCTGGAAAGAGATGTGGCCGCCCTTCTGAGGAAGTGCTTGGTAACTCGAATCCCTGCAGAACAAAGCCTGGCCTGCTCACATGCTGTCCCCTCTGTCTTTTCTAGGGGCCACTCATTGGGCCCCACATTCTGCTAGCTCTACAGCTGGCCCTGTGTGTTTATTTTCCAAAAGGAAGAGGGTTGACCATGAATACCAGCAAGTACTTTTACAACTTTTTGAGCATAACTCTGTTCTAAGGCTGGCTTCAGCTCCTTCTGACAGCAATTTCATGAACTAGATATGATTATTAACACATTTTAAAGAATCTTGGGTCACACAGCTAATAACTGGCCAAGCTGGGATTTGAACCCAGGCCCACTTGACTCCAAATCTGTTGCTCCAGAGTCCTCCCTGGGGGTTGTGTGGGGTATAAGGTAAGGTATCGTCTTTACTGGCTTCATCCCCAAATACACGCAGTTGTGATTTACCCCATCATTCCCTTTGTACTTTTAAACAATATTTATTTATTCATTTATTGGCTGTGTCATGTCTTAGTCGTGGCACGGGGCCTCTCTAGTTGTGACACGCACACTCAGCAGTTGAGATGCTCAGGCTTATTTGCCCTGCTGCATGTGGGATCTTAGTTCCCTGACCAAGAATGAAACCCACATCCCCTGCATTGGAAGGCAAATTCTTAACCACTGGACCCCCGGGGAAGTTCTTGTACTTTTTAAAATTGAAGCATAGTTAATTTACAAGGCTACAGTGTTAGTTTCAGGTGTAAAGCAACTCAGTTTTATATATATTTATATATGTGTGTGCATATATTATATATTCTTTTTCAGATTATTTTTCATTATAGGTTATTATCGTGATTATAGTTCCCTGTGCTATTCAGGGGGTCCTTATTGTTAACCTATTTTATACTTTTGTCTTTTAAGCAACAAACTTGACCAAATCTAGAGACACAGAGAAGCCAAAAAATAGATGAATTCAATAGCATGTGTTGACAGGGTGTTATGGGGACTCTGAGAAGGTACCTGATCCAGATTGAGGGGAGGATTTTAGAGCTGTCTGAAAGGATGGAACGTCTAAGATGAAACGAAGGGTGAGTAAGAGTTAACCAAGCAGAGAAAGAGGAAATGGATTTAGGCAGAGATAAGAGTTTGTTCAGGACAGCGGTCTGGTCGAAGAGGAGAGTTTGGGAGCCTTGGCATAGATGAGGTTTGAGGCCAGGAGACTGGCGAGATGACCTAGGGAGTGAGTGATATCACTTTACCCATCCTCTGAAGAGGGACGACGAGCAAATCTTCCTCATAAGGTTGTTGTGGGGGTAGAATGGATGACACAGGGTGGGAAACATCTGATCAGTGTCCAGTTCCAGTGGGAGCATGTCAGGCTCCAGCAGAAGCAAGGGGGCCAACCAGACAGGAGCTGGAGTCAAATGAACACGAGGCAGGCAGGGTCTGGGTTTTGTCTCGACGGGGCTGGGATGTCTAGGCTTCCTTCTAGCTGGGTGCTGGCTGCATGGAGGAGTCATCGGTCAGACAGCCTGGATTAAAGGATCAGGGTCCAGAGGGCTCCTGGGAATCTGATCTCTGCAGAGACGGCAACCCATTCTCCCAGGGGTGGGGGTTAAGGGCCCACCATTAATAATCTGCATGTAGTTTACCTTTCCCAAGGTCTCTGCTGCTGCCCAGAGTGACCCTCCCTCCCTGAGCCTTCCTGTACCAATCTGTAATAGCTAAGTATCAAGCCCCAGGCACCTCAAGCTGTCAGGCTATGCATCTCACATTCATCATCCCTTTTCATCCCCACAATACAAGAAAGATTCTCCTGTTAGTCCACTTAAGAGAATAGGGGTAAAGTGCCACACTCACACCCTAGGTCACCCCATCCAGCCCATGGCTTTATATATCATCTATATTGCGAACTTCCAAATTTCTCTCATCAATCAGATCTGTCTTCTGAAATCCAGGCTCATACATTCAACTGTCTTCTGAGAAGTCTCGCAAAATACGTCTAAGAGTGAAACTCTTGATGTTCACTGCCCCAACCTGTGTCAGGGGTTGGGTGACAGTCTTCTGGGAAGACAGGGAAAGGGAAACTGTGAAGGGATGTTTCACTTCCCTCGGGACCTCAGAATGAAGGACCCCTAGTGAGGAAGAAAGGTAAAGTGAGGCCGGGGTCTCCCAACCTTTGAGGGAATCTGGGGCAGAGAAACCTAATGGAGGGACTGTGCAAAGAGGGAGAACCAGAGAAATCAAGGAGTTAAAACAAAATAGGGCAAGAAAAGACAGCCCAGCTCTGCAGATGTTTTCCGTGGAGGAAGTGCACGCTCAATGCGCCACTGGGCACAACCATCTACTCTCCAACAGGCATGCGCAGCTGGGCCCACTGCCCAGGGGCACCTGCACCCATGTTCACTTGTGCGACCCTGGTGCTTGTGACCCTGCCTGACTGGCTGCAGAGCACCCCACCTCCCTGCAGATTCCATGACTCTGGGGTCTCTGCAGCACCAGCACTGGCATCGCAGATGGCCATGCACGCGACAAAAAGCTATCTGCTGGCCAGGACCCTGGGGACCTCTGACTTGTTGGGGGAAGAGGGTGCCTCTCTCCATCCTCCAGACTCCAAAGGGCAGAGGGTCTGCTTGCTTCTCCCTTGGGTGAAGTACATGTGCGCAGAGCTGGGGGAGAGCGGCAGCCTGGACGGAGGCTGGGCCACCAGTCCACTGTCTCTCATTTGCTGTGTGACCTCAGACAGGTTACCCACCATCTCAGATGTTACTGTTGTTCAGTCGCTAAGTTATGTCCAGCTCTCTGTGACCCCATGGACTACAGCATTCCAGGCTTCCCTGTCCTTCACCATTTCTCCCTGAGTTTGCTCAAACTCATGTCCACTGAGTGGATGATGCCATCCAACCATCTTATTCTCTGTCGCCCCTTCTCCTCCTGCCCTCAGTCTTTCCCAGCATCAGGGTCTTTTCCAATGAATCAGCTCTTCCCGTCAGTTGGCCTAAGTACTGGAGCTTTAGTGTCAGTCCCTCCAACGAATATTCAGGGTTGATTTCCTTTAGGATTGACTGCTTTGATCTCCTTGCTGTCCAAGGGACTCAGAGTGCGCAGTGTTAGATAAAACGACCCCTGCCAGTCCCCCAGGACAGGGCTTGTATCTTCTTTATTGGTTCCATGGTCCCTGAACTGAGAGCAGGAGAGTACATTCAGTTTAAGAGCGCTCGTCTCTACTGTAATGTGTTCCTGTTGGGGTATGTGTGTGTGTGTTATTTGAACCAGATGTTCTCATTCCATGTGCAAAGTTATAAATGGCCCCCATTGTCCTGCAGCTGGGGGCACAGAGCAGAGATTTTACACGCAGGCCAAATGTGTCTTAAGGTTCTGTTGAACTCCAAGCTCGAGGGACCAAACCGCGACCCTCTTGGCCAAAGTCAAGCTCCCTCCAAGTTCTGTTTCCCAAAAACCTCCCTGTACCTTTGAGGACCAATGATGTCCCTGAATTATGGATCTGTCCCAACAGCCTTCATGAGAACAGCTGAGCCTCAACATCAGAGCCGGAGGGAGTGAAGAGAAGGTGTGAGAGTCAGAGTGGACCTGAGTGTGGTCCGGTTCTAAAGGCGGGGTCTGCGTGGTGACAGGGGCGGGGGGGCAGTGGGAGGGGAATAGGTTTTCAGAGCTTTGGATGGAAGCCATCTTAAAAACAGTGCACTTCACAGCTTTGCCTGCATCTGATGCTTGTCAGTGCCTCTCCAGTGCTGGGCATTGTCCAGTATAAGGAGTACTGTTAAGCTCACTGCTACGGACACAAGAGGGGCTCAGCTCAGTTGGAACCTCCCGAGAAGCCTAAGGAAAACCTCCCAGATTTGTCTGAAGGTAAAGTTCAGAGAAGTTAAACAGCTTGCCCAAGGGCACACAGCTGGTTGGAGAGTCTGCCCAACAGGGATTAAAACCCTCTGTTTTCAGTGCCTGGGCTTTTCCCATAGTACTCTGGAGGGTTCAGTTAGGGCTCTAACTTGCCAGGGCGCTTGGAGCCCACCACCTAACCTCTCTCTGGAGGTGGCTTATTTTCTCATCTGGACAGAAGCATGATGAAGCTACCTGCCTTGCATACCCCCCAGGGAGGTGCAGAGGACCGAGAAGCAAGGGGAGTGCTCGCAGCATCACAAGGTGTGAACACGAATGGGGGGCAGGGAGGGGCTCCTGTCAGTGCTGAGACTGAGGAGGGTTGGGGAGCCCTGTCTGACGGGAGATTCTGGAAGGCCTGGCTGTCCACTTAACTTCCCTTCCAACTCCCTCAGGCCACAGTCTCCCCGGACCCCCGTCCTTCAGATCTGATCACACTTGACACCTGGTTTGCATCAAGAGGGAGCCTCTTGTGGAGAACTCACCTCTCCCGGTGACATAGGGCTTTACAGCTTACCAAGGATTTCCCCGCACTTTTTATCTTGATCTTGCCATACCTCCCTGAGGTGAGTGGGAAAGGCTTTACTATCCCAACTTTCAGCTGCATGGATAGAGACCCTGCAGACCGCAGCCCTTTTTAGAGGCAGATAATGAGGCCCAGAGAGGAGAAGCCACTTACCCAGGGCCACACAGCTTATGAACCGCAGAGCAGGACAAGAAATAAACTCTTTCAGCTCATGGGTGGCGTTCTTCTTCCTAATACCCAGGATGTCCAGAACCCTCCGGACCTCCCCTAGAAGTTGCCTCTAAAAACAAACTCCTGCACAGCGTTTCCCCCAACATCTGTCTTTCTCTCGTGAAGGTCGGGGCAAGATGAGGCAAGAAACAAGATTGTGCCATGATTCTGACCCTGCTTCTCCTGAGGGTGACAGGAGGGGAGGAGGCTGCTGGAGGGAACCGTGAGGGATGTGGCCGCAGCTGACCTTCAGTTCCCATGATGCCCTGCGGCCCCGTGGTCGGGGGTGTGGCTACCCCGTGTTCTTCTCCTTTTTCATCTCCTTCTCTAGCCCTGGCCTGTGGTTATTGATGACCGCACCACTCCTCCGTGGCTGCAAGAACCCTCTTCAGCAAGAATCCACTTAATTACAATCGCAGGGCAGAAAAAGTGACTCAGACATAAAAATAAAAAAAAACTAGCAGCCAGAAAGAAGGGTAAAACAAATTGAGTTTTATCAATAGATCCCTCCATTACCCAGAAAATTTCATTACCCTGTACCTCCCACTCCTTGAGCTTTCTGCTAAAGAGCATATTGGCTGAAGCATACATTTCTGAAGTCTGGCCTGAGAGGAGTAGAAGGGGAAAACCCCAAATAATTAGAAATGCAAGAGACCTCTTTCAGAGAAATGCAAGAGGTCTTACTGAAGTTTAACTTCCCCAGGATAGATTTGGGAAGGATGCGCGGGTGGGGGGCGGAGGACGGGGAGGGGAGGAATTAAGTAACAGGCTGAGGTCCATCCTGAAGCAAAAATTCTGTGGATGAGCCATATAAATAAATGTTAAGTGTCTAAGAGTTTATCAAGAAAAACACAGCAGAATTTTAACCAGTAACTCAAATGGGTGCTGCTTTAATTCCACAGTTATGTGCCAGGTGGGTCTTGGGTCCTAGCAGGGAGAGGATGTCCTTACTGTCTAACCCAGTTGAGAAATTCCTCTTCCACTTTGTAATTTGAAATCTTAATAATTCACCTCTTCTTTCCTCTCTGCTTCCCATCCCCCAAGTTAGCCATATGTGTGAACGGCTTTCATAACCAACTCATCGTGTCAATGCTGTATGAGGGATGTGAGCTAAGAGTCCTTTGGAGTAAGTAGGCAACCATCTTCAGCCCAATCTTCCTCCTCAACATGACCACTGACGTGACTCCCTGTTGCCTTTAAGAAAAAGCTAATAGGGACCCAAGTTATCTCTCCATCTTTATCTCTATTAACTTCACATCTTATACCATCAGCCCCAGCCAAACTACCTTGGCATTAGCCTTGACTACTTTCCCACCTATTTGTTCAAATTCTCCTCTAAACTTATGAGGGCTGGGCAAAAAGATAAACAGTCTCAACGAAATCCTGTTTCTTCCCCTGAACATAGTGATATGTTCCTGCTGGGCCTGCAACACGATTCTCTGGGGTACTTTTTTTTTTTTTTTGCTGTGCTGGGTCTTAGTTTCAGCTTGCGGAATCTTCAATCTTTGTTTTGGCATGTGGGATCCAGTTTCCTGACCAGGGATGGAACCTGGACCCCCTGCATTGGGAGCACAGAGTCTTAGCTACTGGACTACCAGGAAAGTCCCTCTGGGGTACTTTTTTGATGATATATAATTATAAGTATAGTTAATCTAATCTATTAATATCATCTGTATGTATCATTTCTTCAACCATACAGTAAAAATACTGAATTTTCTGTGTAAACGAATGAATGAATTTGCGATTAGCCCTTCACACACATTGCATGGCAAGGCGGGAACAGAATGATTTGCTCAAGGCATCTGCAGTATAATGTTCCATACACAGAAAAGGAAACTGTCGTAAGAATCTATTAGTAGCCTAGAGGTTAGCTCATTTAACTGAGCAACTCCATTAGGGGTTGTTAGCACATCAAAGCAGTGTTTATTGAACCTGGAAAAGTGTCAAATTGTGCTCTGGTTCCGCAAACCTCTCTCAAGGTAGGTGATAACATCTGCTTTATTTTCAGGAGAAAAATAGTTTCCTTTCCCTGAACACACAATATCTTTGTTCCTTCTGTTGACTAAGATGTCAAGCTGCCTTGAGTTATTTAAAGAGACAGAAAACATCTTTGTTCTTCAGTGATATTCCCTGTGGATTCCTTTCACTGACGATAAACAGCTTCACTATTATAAGATGTCTCTGCTTGCTTTTAAAAGGACAGCACTCTATCCACCTCCACTCCATTTTTCTGGTTGCTGTCTTTATGTGGAGTTGCTCTGGTCGCTTTAAAGTCATTTCTCTGGATATCACACTTCTTTAATGTTGATATAAACGACCCCAAGCTTCCTGTCCTCTACCTCCTCCTACTTTTTTAGGGCTAATAACTCCATTTTGCAAACATGCCATTTAAGCCCCAGCAGTTGGAACCCAGGAATACAGCTCCTTCGCTGAAACAGATAAATGGGGTGGCTGCCCTGGTTGCCATGGAGACAAAAGCCCACTTCCTAGGATAATGAGGGCCATATCTGGGAGCCTCAGACCCTTGCCCCTTCTCCCTTACTGAGGCCTCTTGCTTTCTGTTCAAATAGAAATGGAGAAAGAATAGCTTCTACTTCTGACTTTGTGGGGGTGGGTCTCAGAGGTGAGCAGAGAGCGGGAAGAGCTAACATAAGACATGTCTAGCCTAGTGGGTAGGGCCCTAGGCTGGGGGCCTGCAGGCCCAGGCTTAAATGCCGACTCAACCAGCTGTTTGGTGACCATAAACAAGTCCCCTTCTCTTTTCCGAGCCTCAGTTTCTCCAGCTATAAACTGAGGGAGGTTCATTACCTGTCTTGACTTGGTTTGCCCCAGAAGCTGAACTTGGGTCAAAGATTCAAATGTAAGTAGTTAATGGAAACTCAGACCGAGGGGTGTGGAAATGAGACCGAGGGAAGGGAGCCAATACACGGTGTGCTGTTGAGCCGGCCATCACCATGGCAACTGGGCCTCCATCCAGTTGGGCAGTTCTGGGAGACAGAATTGGAGCAGACCACAGAGTTCTCCTGCCCCAGCTGGGGATTAACCCACCACATCTGCATCTCTCTTTATAGAGGGCTGTTTCCAGAAGCGTTTGTTCATGGCCACCTCGGACTTTGCCCCACACTGACCCACCATGCTTGCACATACTGGAAGGAAGCAGCCTTGAGTGTCAGGGATAGTGCCTGCAAAGGCAGAGGTAAGACACTAATAACATCTCTGTAATAATTGACCTGCAACTCTTCCCTCAGCCCTGAAAAGCTGTAGGCATACACATGGGCAAAGCAGGGGAATTTAAGGCCTTGGTGTGCTGTGCAGAGTGCAAGGACTGCATCTTTTGCACTCAGTGACACCCCTCCCCCATGATTCTAGGACCTCTGGACGGTTCTCAGAAGCTGAGACCAGAGTTCATCTCTAACTGGTCAGAAAGGTGAGCTCATCCCCTGGCCAGAGGAGGAGGTGATGGTCTTGCAGTCTCCATCCCACCTTCTTCCTAACCCCTATCCCCACCCCAGTCTCCAGAGCTTTTCATGGTCTTCTAAAATACTTTATCTTCCAACACAAACCCTCAAGTGCCGTCAGGCTTTCTCCTCCTCTGCCTCTACACGGGCCATTCCTACAGATGCCCTGAGAGTACCTTTCCCTGAATTGAATTTGAGGCCCAACCCAAACTTCACCTCATCCAGGAAGTGCTTGACCATCCCAGGGCTGGAAAGCTCCCTCTTCTTTGAAAATCTGTTGTCTCTGACATCATCTAATCTGATCACACAGGACTCTGGCATTTCACAGTGACACATCTCACCATCTTCGAAAGAACATTCTTCTTTCCACCATTTAGCTGTCTATCTGCCAGTACCTGGCTCGTGTTTGAGAGACAGGAAATAATTGAAATAAAGAGTGAGTCAATCAGTTCAGTTCAGCAAGTATTGACTGGGAATTTCAGTATACAGATGCTGTCAGAGGTGCGATGTTGTTGTTCGTTTGCTCAGCGTGTCCAACTCTTTGTGGCCCCATGGACTGCAGCACTCCAGGCTTCCCTGTCCTTCACCATCTCCTGGAGTTTGCTTGAACTCATGTCCACTGAGTCAGTGATGCCATCCAACCCTCTCATCCTCTGTTGGCTCTTCTCCTCCCGCTCTCAATCTTTCCCAGCATCACGGTCTTTTCCAATGAGTCAGCTCTTCCCAGCAGATGGCCAAAGTATTGGAGTTTCAGCTTCAGCATCAGTCCTCCCAATAAATACTCAGGGTTGATTTCATTTAGGATTGACTGATTTGATCTCTTTTGAGGTCCAAGGGACCCTGAAGAATCTTCTCCAGCACCACAGTTTGAAAGCGTCAGTTCTTCAGTGCTCAGCCTTGTTTGTGGTCCAACTCGCACATCTGTACATGACTACTGGAAAAACCATAGTTTTGACTATATGGACCTTTGTTGGCAAACTGATGTCTCTGCTTTTTAATCTGCTGTCTACATTGTCATAGCTTTCCTTCCAAGGGGAAAGTATCTTTTAATTTCATGGATGCAGTCACCATCATGCAGCAGTGGGGTGACTCAAAAAAGATGTCATGTGACTGTGCAAGATAATAGTCAGAATGTGCAAGGATGGCCCTTGGAGATCACCAAGTCCAATCCTCTCCCTTCACAGATAGGGAATCATAGAAGGAAGTTGACTTGCCTCAAGTCACATAGCTGATGAGTAGTTTTACATATGTTTATTCACCACAGGGGGTCCTAGATTTTCTTTTTATCATTTGTGTGAGTTCAGACAATCTTACTTTTCTTTGCCTTTCCCCCCCCCCCCCCCACTTTGAAGAAAAATGGAATTTAACGGCTTCTCTTTCTGAAGAGAAGGGGCAAAGAATAAAAATATCAGTTATATAATAGTCATTTGCCTTAGTCATGCAGCCCTGCCAGAGTGCTGTTGGAACAGAAAGATGATTAAGTTAAACACGGCATATTTATTCCCCTGCGGTCACCCTAATTGGCTTTGCCACAGTAATTGATTTGACAGGTTATTTTTACTGAGAACGAGCTGGGTTCCTCTGCTGGCTAGCAGATTTGCTGTTGTTCTCAAAGTCCAGGGTGGCAAGGGTCCAGATGCCCAGATGTGCAGATGTGGGCTGCTTTCCCCTTGAGGATGGGTAGGGGGATTCCCCAGCTAAACCTTGGGGGAATTGAACTCCCAGTGTACAAGTGTGAGAGTTTTTAGGGGGTTTCCCGGGAAAGAAATGGGTAGAGAAGCTCAGTGTGATGCTTCAAGGCATCAAATGGAGGGATCTAGGAAAAATGGAAAGTGACATGCGTCTATGTTAAAGACTCCATCGTGAGGGCAGAGGAGTAGGGGACCACTTTTTGCCTCTGGAGCTTTCTGTACTTTTTGTCTGTTTCAAACAGCCACCCCTTCCCACCTCTGCAAATGGCTGCACAGAGTACAGAGAAGCAGCATTCCCCGGTAGACTGCAGCACCAGCCACCTACACAGCCTTCTCTATTTTTGCACATAGCTCAGGGCCTCCCCCTGTGGGCTGGCAAATGCTCAGAAACCCATGGGAGGTCTCCAGGGTGAGAGGAGACCCTTGAAGGAGCTGGCACCTGCCATGAAGTAGGGCCATTTCAGTCACCAAGTGACCTTGGATATTATCTCACCTTTGAATTTCAGAGTCCTAGCCATCCATCCACACAGAGTAACCATAGTCTGCCCCATCCCCTCACTAGTCTGTGATGTGAGTAATCACAAGTGATAATTACTGAGCACATAAAAACGTCCCGAGCTCTGGACTCACACTTCCATACACCATCACATGTTGTCTGCTTAGCACGATGCGGAAGGTGCTATTATTACTGTTCTTCCTTAGAGGCACGGAAATCGAGGTTCAGAAAAGTAACACTTTCATGGGCACACACCCATAAAGTGGTAGAACTCAGGCAGGCTGACCCCAGCCTTGTCTTTTAACACCGTACTACTACATTCCGTATTCTACACCAGCAAAAAATAATTTGAATTTACAGTGGCTGAGGGCCATAGTCACGCAAGAAGGTTACCATATCCAGACTAGCATAATGCTATGGCAAGAACAAGTGAAAAATGTATCTCCGCCGCTTGCTAGTTTTCTAATTCCTGGGGCGTCTGTCCTCCTCTTCTGTGAAATGGGTATGACAATATCCACACCAGGCGGCTGTTCTCAGGAGTGTAGGATGGCTCACAGAAGGGACCTGGCACCGGGCTTAATATACAGTAAGCGCTCAATACATGGCAGCTCCTTTCCTCCCTTCTCCTTAATCCGAAAGCTGAGCCAAGAGAAGCCCCCTCTACCCCAACTCTCCTGGAATGCGGGCATTTCCTCTTGCATTTGCCTTTGAACCATGGCACGGTATGGGACACTAGAGCAGGGAGTGACGGGTGGCAGTGGCTCCCCAAGCCCACCCAGCAGCCTGCGGGGATCTGAGCCGCATCTGAGCCTGGCATCCACACAGCATCCCGGCAGGCCAGGGAGGAGGCCCGTGCTGGAGCAGGCTGAGGAAGTGAGGTCACAGCCTCTGACAGCAATTCGGAAGTTAGGAGAGGACTGCCAGGCCCTACCAGTCGAGGGGCCTTCACAGAGCAGTGTATTGGTTCGGCTGGAATTTCAGGCAGGAATGTTTAGCAGACAGTGATGGGGCAAGTGTACATTCCAGAGGCTGAGGTTAACACTTTGCTGAGGAGTTTCCCTGCTGTCAGCCTCCAGCCTCGAGCAGGGCCTTCCTGGGAGTGGGAGGGGGAGGCACCTCTTGGATTGGAACAGGGCCAAGGGGGCCTGGGAGGCAGTTTCTCCCAGGTCCAGGGGAAACCGGAGGTGCACTTCATGTGCTGGGCACTTTATACACATGTGGCTGCTTTATGGTTCCAGCTGGATTCAATATGCAAACAGAAGTCAACTTCATTTTTTTTTCCCCCTGTCCTTTTTAGACTATTCTCTTTCTTTCCATCCCTAAATAAAACCTTAGGTCTTATAGCTTTTTCTGGGCCTTTTTAGTCTCCAAGAGAGTTTCGTTTCAGTAAATTGAAAATCTGGTCTGGTATAATGTCAAAACTCCAAGCTCCAGTTCCTCAAAAAACTGAAAATAAAAGTACCATATGATCCAGCAATGCAACTGCTGAGTACGTATCCAAAGAAAATGAAAGCACCAACTTGAAAAGATATATGCACCCTACCATTCATCACAGCATCATTTACAGTAGCCAAGATATGACAGCAACCTAATTATCCATCAAAGGTCAGTGGATAAAGATGTGGTACATATATACAATGGAATACTGCTGCTGCTGCTAAGTCGCTCAGTCATGCCCGACTCTGTGCGACCCCATAGACAGCAGCCCAGCAGGCTCCCTCGTCCCTGGGACTCTCCAGGCAAGAACACTGGAGTGGGTTGCCATTTCCTTCTCCAATGCATGAAAGTGAAAAGTGAAAGTGAAGTCGCTCAGTCGTGTCTGACTCTCAGCGACCCCATGGACTGCAGCCTACCAGGCTCCTCCGTCCATGGGATTTTCCAGGCAAGAGTACCGGAGTGGGGTGCCATTGCCTTCTCCCATAAAAAGAATGAAATTCTGCCATTTGCAACAATGTGGATGGATCATAAGAAAAGTATTATGCTTAGTGAATTAAGTCAGACAGTGAAAGACAAATACTCTATTATCACTTGTATGTGGAATCTAAAAAAAAATAATAAATGAATGCATATAACGAAACAGAAACAGAGTCACAGATACAGACAACAAGCTGGTCATTTTCAGTGGGGAGAGGGAAGGTGGGAGGGACAAGATGGGGTAGTGGATTAAGAGGTGGAAACCAGCATGTATAAGATAAATAACCTACAAGGATATATTGTACAACACAGGGAATGTAGCCAATATTTTAAAATAACTGCAAATGGAGTATAGCTCTTAAAAATTGTGAATTACTATGTTATACACTTGAAACATATTTATGTTAACTATATATTAATTTTAAAAAGATGTAGTGTATATATGTAGAATGGAATATTACTCAGCCATGAGAAAGAAGGAAATCCTCCTATCACCCTGGGGGTGCTGGCAGAACGTTCTACAATCTCTTAGCTTGTCCCAGACACATGGCCCAGCCTTTGCTTTATGATGTGAGGGTTCTTGGCACCTATTGTGTTATGTCAGGCCTCTGGGATGATGACTGAGAAAGACAGCAAGTGCCCCATTGTAGCGCTTGTTAGGAGAGTTTCCTGGTATGAAGATTATGATGGAAGCGTGCCTGTTTCTTAAGTACTATGGGCCAGCACAGTACTAAGCAGCATTATTTCATAGTGATTCCCATCTGGGGTTTCCCAGGTGGTTCCGTGGTAAATAATCCTCCTGCCAATGCAGGAGATGCAAGTTCAATCCCTGGGTTGGGAAGATCCCCTGGAGAAGGAAGTGGCAACACACTCTAGTGTTCTTGCCTGAAAAATCCCATGAAGAGAGGAGCCTGGTGGGCTATAGTCCAGAGGGTTTAATCCATGAATCACCTGCATTAAGTGCACACGTCTTTTTTAAATGTATTTTTATTGAAGTGTAGTTGAATTACCATGTTGTGCCAATTTCTGCTGTACAGCAAAGTGACTCAGTTATGCATTTATATACATATACATTCTTTTTTCATGTTCTTTTCCATTCTGGCTTATCACAGGATACTGAATATAGCTACCTGTGGGATACAGTAGGACCTTGTTGTTTATCCATTCTATACATACCAGTTTGCATCTGCTAATATCAGGCTCCCAATTCAACCCTCTTCCACCCCCTACGCACCTTGGCAGCCACCCTTCTATTCTTTATGTCCATGATTCTCTTTCTGTTTCATAGATAGGTTCATCTGTGTCATGTTTTAGATTCTACATATAAGTGATATCATATAGTATTTGTCTTTCTCTTTCTGACTTACTTCACTTAGCATGATAATCTCTAGTTGTATCCATGTTGCTGCAAATAATATTATTTCATTCTTTCTTATGGCTGAGTAATATTTAATTGTATATATACACACCATATTTTCTTTATCCATTCATTGGTTGATGGGCCTATGGGTTGTTTCCATGTCCTGGCTATTGTGAACAGTGCTATAAGTATAAGAGGGCATATATATTTTTGAACCATGGTTTTGTCTGGATGTATGCCCAGGGGTAGTGTTGCTGGATCATATGGTAACTCTAGTTTTCTGAAGAACCTACATACTGTTTTCCATAGTGACTATACCAACTTACATTCCCGCCAACAGTGTAAGAGGGCTCCCTTTTCTGCACACTCTCTCCAACATTTGTTACTTGTAGACTTTGTAACAATGGAGTTTCTGACCAGCATGAGTTGGTACCTCATTGTAGTTTTGATTTGCATGCCTCTAATAATTGGCAATGCTAAGCATCTTTTCATGTAAGTGCACATGTCTTAAATGTACAACTTGATGCATTTTAAAAGTGAACATCATCACTGGGATAGAGGAACTCGAGAAATCTCCTCAAACCATGTCATAGCCAGCCTCTGCCCAGAGTACCACTAGTTTGAACTCTATCACATAAATTCATTTTGCTTCTTTTTGATCTTCATATGAATGACATGCAATATATCCTGTCTCATACCTGATTTGCTTCACCTGTATGATTCACCTGTAAGATTGTTGTGTATAGCAGGACTTCTTTCTTTTACTATTGTGTAGTATTTCATTGTGTGGCTCCACCATAATTTATCCATTCTACTGATCATGGACATTTGGGCTCTTGAGAATACTGTGAATATATAACATTCTTGTACATGACTTTTGATGGACTTAATCATTCATTTCTGCTTGGTATATGATCAGGGATAGGATTTCTGGAGGATGTTTATCTTCATTCAGTACTAAATAGCGTCAAACAGTTTGGTTACACCAGTTTACATTCCCACCAGCAATGCACAGGTGTTCTGGTTGGTTCACATTCTTGATAATACGTGGTGTCATCAGTCTTTAAAATTATATTCATCCTGATGAGTGTGTAGAGGTATGGCATTCTATTTTAATTTGCATTTTCCTAAAAATGAATGTTGAACATCTTTTTATATGTCTAGTGGCCTTTAGATAGCCTCTTTTCTAAAGAACCTATTTTTTCAAGTTAGAATTTGTAATAATTGAATTGTCTTTTATAGATTTGTAGCAGCTTATTATGAATTTTGAATTTGGTCCTTAGATATATGTATCGCAAATATTTTTTCCTACTCTCTGTGTTGCTTTTAAATTGCTTTTTAATTGTGTTGCTTTTTCGTTTCTTGTCTCTTCACGCAGTTCTCAATTTTAACGCAGTCCAAATTGTCAATTTGTTTATAGTTAGTCCTTTTTGTGTCCTAAGAAGTCTTTGCCTACCGCCAGGTCCTGAAGATATTCTCCTAGATTTTCCAATAGAAGCCTTATTATTTCTCATGCACATCTTCACACTGCAATTTCTTGTATATATATCAAAGCAAATATGATATTCTTTTGTATATTTTTCAATTCAGTTCAGTTCAGTTCAGTCGCTCAGTTGTGTCTGACTCTTTGCGACCCCGTGAATTGCAGCACACCAGGCCTCCCTGTCCATCACCAACTCCTGGAGTTCACTCAAACTCACGTCCATTGAGTCGGTGATGCCATCCAACCATCTCATCCTCTGTCATCCCCTTCTCCTCCTGCCCCCAATCCCTCCCAGCATCAGAGTCTAGTTAGCTTTATATAAATAATATATAATAACATATTATAACATAGTAATATAATAACCCTGGTGGCTCAGTGGTAAAGAATCCGCCTGCCAATGCAAGAGACACAGATTCGATCCCTGGATTGGAAAGATCCCTTGGAGAAGGAAATGGCAACACACTCTAGTATTCTTGCCTGGGAAATCCCATAGACAGAGGAGCCTAGCAGGCTACAGTCCACGAGGTCGCAAAAGAGTTGGACATGACTTGGTGACTAAACAATAACAGCAAATACGATAACATTCTACAATTTCCTCTTTGCACTGAATAGTACATTTAGGAGATTAATCTTCGTTGCTATGTGTAGCTTTCACTCATTGCCTTTCACTGGAGCAAACTTAATTACACTGTATACATATAACGCCATCTGTTTACCCTTTCTTCTACTTATGGATGTTCGGTTCCCTCCAGCATTCATCACCACAAGTCATGCTCCTGTGAACCCACATGCAGGTGCCTCCTTGCGTGAGAGTGTCTGTAGGGTGCTTGCCTCCCCGATGAAGCTGTGGTTTTAGAGCTATGGAGACTCAGCACTCAGGACTGCTGAGGAACAGGACTGAGGAGACAGATGGGTGAGTGGATGCAGGGGCTGCAGGGTGGGGCCAGGTAGTCCTGGCTCTGGGCCCCTACCTGTTTCAGCCAGAACAGATTTGCTTTCATGCGTTAGGATTTGCAGTTCTGTTAACACTTTTTGTTTGAAAAATGGATTCTGCTTTAAAAAACAAAAACAGCATGAAAACTGAGTGAAAGTATCGTTCACAAAGTGTTACAGGCACCACTGGGCTGTGTGAACCGCGAGGCGGTAGTGGGTTCCCCCTCCAGCCCAAGCCAGTCTGCCCCTCTGCTGCCTTGCTCTGCACTGTCCATAGACTTCTCATGCAGCCCCCCTTTTCTTCTCTGCAGCTAGACTCCGTGTCTGTATCTTCTGTGTCCAGTGCAGTAAGCGTTTGGTGATGGATCGACTCGTGGATAAACTTTTGAATAACTTACCACCATGGTCATCTCATACTAGTACATTTTATAGTACACAAACGAAACACTTTTATTTTCTTATTTTTTAAAAAATTGTTATTTGGGGAACTTTCCTGGTGGTCTAGTGGTTAAGACTTCACCTTCCAGTACAGGAGGTGTGGGTTCAATCCCTGTCTATGGAGCTAAAATCCCACATGCCTCATGGCCAAAAAACTGAAACAATATTATAACAAATTCAATAAGGACTATTAAAAAAAAAAAAGAAATGTGTTTAAAAAAATTAAACATTCTTATTTTATGTTGGAGTATAGTTGATTTACGATGTTGTGTGTTTCAAGTATATAGCAAAGTGATTCAGTTACTTATACACGTATATCCATTCTTTTTCAGATTCTTTGTTCATATAGGACAAAAATATCTGTCTTTCCCTTCAAATCAACCTGGAGCTTTCAGGATTACCAGCTTCACAGAGATGAATACTGAGGTTCAGGGAGGTGAAGAAACTTGAGGTCACATGACTGGGAGGTGGCAGATTTGAAACTTGGACCCAGGCCTTTGAATCCTGGCATTGGGCCCGTTCCACGAGTGTGTGTGGCCTGAAAACACAGCCTTAATCCAGACATCAGTTAATAAGTAACCTGTGCGTTACCCTCCGCAGTTTCCGAGTACTCTCCACAGCCCTTCTGTAGGTGGATGCACCCCACCTTTTTTCAAAGACAGGGAGACTAGTGGTAAGAGGGTGGAAGTATCTCACCCAAGGCCGAACACTGTGGAGCAACTAAGCTGTGTTCACCGCCCAGCTCTGCTTCCCCGACCTGCTCTGCTCCTTCCCTCACCTTCACTCCTGGTGCAGGGCCCGGAGGCATCTGGGGACAGGCCGGCTTCTCGGCAGCCCTCCAAGTCCAGCCTCCTGCAGCCTAAAGGCCTCACCCTCCCTGGCAGGCCCAGGAAACGGGTTGGCTCTGAGCGGCTGAGCAGCCCCTCCCGTGAGGCCTGGAGTTGTTTTTCTTATCTAAATAAACTCTGCACAAACATGGCCGCATTACTCATGAGTAAGATATTTGCAATAGCGTGTTCCACAGATGGGGAAATTAGTTCACACTGGAACCACGTCTTAACCTGGTAAATGAATGGGCAAGAGGAAGGAGTTTTAGACCTAGGTCGCAGCAGCAGCAGCGGAATTCAAAACCTACTCTTTTGAGCATGCCCCCTCCATCTCAAGCCTGGGGAACACTTCTACACCTGGTCCTACACCCTGTGGGCCCCATGAAGGATGGGCAGCACTAATCTGTGCCCAGGGCAGAGGGTCAGTGACCTCCAAGGACCCAGGACCCTGTCTCCCATCGTGTCCACATTTTCCTGCCAGCTTCTTCTTTTTTTCAAGTATTTCTTTAAAAACATATTTTATTATTCTTATTGTTATTTTATTCATTTTTTTTTTTTTTTGGCTGTGCCATGCAGCATGTGGGATCTTTGTTCCCCCACCAGGAATCGAACCCATGCCCCCTGTATTGGAAGCACAGAATCTTAACCACTGGACTGCCAGGGAAGTCCCACCAGCTTCTTAAGGGAAGAGGGTAGGAAAGCTTTGCTTTATCCTCAGGCCTTTTGTGAAATTGAACTGAAATCAGTTCAATTCAGTCACTCAGTCATGTCCAACTCTTCGAGACCCCATGGACTGCAGCAGGCCAGGCCTCCCTGTCCATCACCAACTCCTGGAGCCAGCTCAAACTCATGTTCATCGAGTCGGTGATGCCATCCAACCATCTCATCCTCTGTTGTCCCCTTTTCCTCTTGCCTTCAATCTTTCCCAGCATCAGGGTCTTTTCCAGTGAGTCAGTTCTTCTTATCAGGTGGCCAAAGTTTTGGAGTTTCAGCTTCAGCATCAGTCCTTCCAATGAATATTCAGGACTGATTTCCTTTACCATTGACTGGTTTGATCTCCTTGCAGTCCAAGGGAGACTCTCAAGAATCTCCAACACCACAGTTCAAAAGCATCAATTCTTTGGTGCTCAGCTTTCTTTATAGTCCAACTTTCACATCCATACATGACTACTGGAAAAATCATAGCTTTAACTAGATAGACCTTTGTTGGCAAAGTAATATCTCTGCTTTTTAATATGCTGTCTAGGTTGGTCATAGGTTTTCCTCCAAGGAGCAAGCAGTCACCATCTGAAGTGATTTTGGAGCCCAAGAAAATACAGTATGTCACTTTTTCCATTGTTTCCCTATCTATTTGCCATGAAGTGGTGGGACCAGATTCCATGATCTTTGTTTTTTGAATGTTGACTTTTAAGCCAACTTTTTCACTCTCCTCTTTCAACATCATCAAGAGGCTCTTTAGTTCCTCTTCACTTTCTGCCATAAGGGTGGTGTCATCTGCATATCTGAGGTTATTGATGTTTCTCCCGACAATCTTGATTCTAGCTTGTGCTTCATCCAGCTCAGCATTTGTCATGATGTACTCTGCATATAAGTTAAATAAGCAGAGTGACAATATACAGCCTTGATGTACTCCTTTCCCAATTTGGAACCAGTCCGCTGTTCCGTGTCCAGTTCTAACTGTTACTTCTTGACCTGCACACAGATTTCTCAGGAGGCAGGTAAGGTGGCCTGGTAGTCCCATCTCTTTAAGAATTTTCCACTGTTTGTTGTGGTCCACACAGTCAAAGGTTCTGACATAGTCAATAAAGCAGAAGTAGATGTTTTTCTGGAACTCTCTTGCTTTTTCTATGATCCAATGGATGTTGGCAATTGGATCTCCAGTTTCTCTGCTTTTTCTAAATCCAGCTTGAACATCTGGAGGTTCACGTACTGTTGAAGCCTTGCTTGGAGAATTTTGAGCATTACTTTGTTAGCATGTGAGATGTGTGTAATTGTGTGGTAGATGAACATTCTTTGGCATTGCCTTTCTTTGGGATTGAAATGAAAACTGACCTTTTCCAGTCCTGTGGCCACTGCTGAGTTTTCCAAATTTGTTGACATATTAAGTGCAGCACTTTCACAGCATCATCTTTTAGGATTTGAAATAGCTCAACTGGAACTCTATCACCTCCACTAGATTTGTTTGTAGTGATGCTTACTAAGGCCCACTTGACTTTGCACTCCAGGATGTCTGTCTCTAGGTGAGTGATCATGGTTATCTGGGTCAGGAAGATCTTTTTTGCATAGTTCTGATTATTCATGCCACCTCTTTTTAATATCTTCTGCTTCTGTTAGATCCATACCATTTCTGTCCTTTATTGTGTCCATCTTTGCATGAAATGTTCCCTTGGTATCTCTAATTTTATTGGAGAGATCTCTAGTCTTTCCCATTCTATTGTTTCCTCTATTTCTTTGCATTGATCACTGAGGAAGACTTTCTTATTTCTCCTTTTTATTCTTTGGAACTCTGCATTCAAATATATATCTTTGACATAAAAGGTATATCTTTCCTTATCTCCTTTGCCTTTAGCTTCTCTTCTTTTCTCAGCTATTTGTAAGGCCTCCTCAGACAACCATTTTGCATTATTGCATTTCTTTTTCTTGGGGATGGTCTTGATCAGCACCTCCTGTACAATGTCGCAATCCTCCGTCCATAGTTCTTCAGGCACATTGTCTATCAAATCTAATCCCTTGTATATTTGTTGCGTCCACTGTAAAATCGTAAGGGATTTGATTTAGGTCATACCTGAATGGTCTAGTGGTTTTCCCTACTTTCTTCAATTTAAATCTGATTTTTGCTGTAAGAAATTCATGATGTGAGCCACAACATCTGGTTTAACTAAACTCCTTCAGCTTCTGGAGCTGGTTCTTTCACAGGAAGACCCTGGGATCAGGGGAGGGAGGGGCTCAGGAGCTGTTATGTAAATGAGGATACAGTGCCTGGCAAATCACCTTTGTTGTTATGACTGTCCCAGGTACTCAAGTGTGGGAAAGCGAGAAGATGCTGAAAGTTGGCTTATGTTGGCCCACCACCAAGTGTGTGCTGTGTGTGTGCTAAGTCGGTTCAGTCGTGTCTGACTGTTTGCCACCCTATGGACCGTAGCCTGCCAGGCTTCCCTGCCCATGGGATTCTCCAGGCAAGAATACTGGAGTGGGTTGCCACGCCTTCCTCCAGGAGATCTTCCTGACCCAGGGATTGCACCTGCGTCTCTTATCTCTCTTGCATTGGCAGGCAGGTTCTTTACTACTAGTGCCACCTGGGAAGGCCTTCACATCTACTCTGTCAGGTGAGTTCATTACCTCATTTTGTAGTGAGGGCCTGAATCTCAGAGGAGCTCTGTGATGTGCTCAAGGTAGATGGGGAGTGGATCATAAACCTTGGACAGTGGGGTTTGCATTTGCAGAGGACCCTTGGACATAAGGTCTTAATAGAATTCCTGGAGATGCTGGGAAAGGAACCTTAGTCCTTGACTCCTAGTTCAAGAAATCCTGGTTTCAGCAGAATGTTTCTCAGGTGCTGCTTCTAGTCCCAGACTGGAGTATATTGGTCCCACGGAACATGGGAACTACACTTGACTTCTCTCCAGGACTCTGGACTGTGGTACCCGGGCTGTGTGGTCACAGGAACCCCTTTGTCCTCTTGACCAGCTTCAGAATGATGGGCCCTAGGTTGGAGAGGCTGTGGCTATTGCATGGTGCAGTCCTTGTCCTGGGGGCCTTTTCTCATCGCCTTGCATGAGGACAGGGCTGGGACGAGACCCTGAGACACCCTGAGAGATTCAGTCTCCCATACCACATTCCGGCAAAAATAGTCTAAACTTGATAATGTGCCTCCCAACCATGTGTGCTGAACTCAAGTAGCTTTTTCTAGAGATTCTGCTTTTAAAATCCTGCGTGAATGCAAGAAAGTTGAATTTTTCTCCTTGGCTGCAAGAGGGGCAGGAGGGGGAGGGTGCTTTGCAGTGGCCTTAAGCCCCTTCTTGCTCTGCCTCCTGGGTTCCCCTATCTGCCAAGAGGGTCTTACACATAGTGGGTACTCAACCCCCATGTTCTGAATTGAATGATGTATGCTCACTTCCCAAAGAGAACTAAGACTAAGCTGTACTGTGTGAGGTGTGGGCAGAGAGTCTGTGCCAGCCTAGCTGGGGCATACACGTGCACACACACACCTACACACACATGCACGGGGAGGAGGCATAGGAGGACAATGTGTGTGGTCTCATCCACCCTCCTTAGCTCCAGCTTAAAGGGACAGCAAAATTAAAACATGTTGTTCCCTCTCCTAATTAATATCTGAGTCCAAGGGTCTTCTTTGGAGGTCCAATGGTTAAGACTTTGCCTTCCAGTGCAGTGGGTAAGGGTTCAATCCCTAGTCAGAGAACTAAGATCCCATATGCCTTGCCACCAAAAATCCAAAACATAAATCAGAAGCAATATTGTAACAAGTTCAATAAAGACTTCAAAAAAAAGTATCCAAGTCTGGGATCCCCACACTTACCCAGGTGCTAACTGAGCCCTGATGCTGACTGTCCTTTACGGACAAGTTTCTCACAGAAGGATCAACTGCTAGCCCTGAACTGAATGGCTAGAACGCTGGGCCTGGAACCCACAGCTTCACAGAAGACGCAGTTCCATAAAGGGGTTTTAGAGTTTCCTGATGCAGCCCCAGGCAGATGCATGATATGGGTATGCTTTCCTACTTAAAACCAGCTCTGCTTAAAAAATAACATTGGAGGCAAAAATACACTTAATGAAGGTGTGACACACCGCAAAACCACGGCCAGTGGGGTTTGAGTTTGAGAGGGAGTGTATAATTGTGTGTGTTTTAGACATTAAGGTAATGTGGCCTCACTTGGAAAAATCTGAGGGGAGTAGAGAGCGACCTGTAGAAATATGAGTCCATGCTGGTCGGGAGTTTACCTCCACCCTTGCTAGCTAAACTGTAGGATAGTTAGTGTTTGTGTACGCTCATTATTTTCCTTCATTCCATCAAATATTTATGGGAAGACTGCTTTGTGTCAGGCAGTATCCTAGACACTTGGTGACATACCTGTTAATTAGACAGATGAGTTCTGATCTGTGTATTCAAGTCAGTGGGAACAGCACTTGTCTTTTCTGGCTTTTGAATTAACCTACCTGCTACCCAAGGGCAGGAGGCCAGGCTCTTCTGGAGGCATTTTTTCCACCCATCATCCTAAACAAAGGTGCCTACGATGGAAGCTGAGGCATGGGGCCCAGCAGGCTGACAAATGCACGCCCTTTCCATCTTTCACCCCCTCTCCTTGGCTTCTCTCCTGGGCCTCCTGGGCGGCCTTGGCAGGAAGGGGCCCCGAGAGTTTAGTTGTTGATTGAAGCTGACAAGGAGTCGAGGTGTTTTCCTCCCACAGTCATTTGCATCGAGTTAGGGGATTCCCAGAGACCAGAGGATGCGTCTTTATCAGTGAATTAGAAGGTCAGAGCTAGAAGAGGCACAGAGGCAAACAGGCTCCAACTGGAGGAACGGCAGCTCTGTGGCAGAGTTTAAAGAAGGATCCCAAGGCAGAAAAGAACTCAGAAAGCCATTCTGCCATGACGTCTGCCATGCGTGCAAACAAGGGTGTTTGAGTCTTGTATTTAAACCCAAGGCCACTCCAATCCCTTCCTTTAACAGACGAGGAAACTGAGACTGGGGATGTAAATAATAATACAATACAATACAAGCTAGAGCAGGTCCATTCATAGAACCAAACTCTCCACCATTCCCAACCCCAGCACTCCACTCAGTCATTTCTTCTGCCACTTAACCAGGTTTCAAGCCCTTCATAGAGAATTCCTCCGCAAGTCACAACCATTCTCTTCATCTGTGGGTGGGGCTGGTCCAGATCAGAAGTTGACGATGATAATGCATGCTGCTCCTATGTTCCTTTTGGCCCCTGACATTTCCTAGTAATTGTTCGGGGGCAGTAAAATACAGTGCAATGGAAGATGAATCCATACCAGGAACTACAGGATTGTGGGCCAGGTTGCCTGGATTTTAGCAATTAGCACCTCAAGCCAATCTTCACGTAAATCCTCCCATGCATTCCCTACAGATTGGCTTCTGACATCCCCTGACCCAGTGGCCAAACGAGCATGGGGCTGAGAGTCTGCAGTTTAAGTCAGGATTCTACATTTTAGTTATGAGACCATGGGCACATCATTTAATCTTTCTGGGCCTCAATTGCCTGACTATTCATTCAATTCATCACCAAACTTTTATTGAGTACTTTCAGTGGGCTCAAGCACAGGTGTTGGGGTGAGAAAAATATGACAAGGTCTTTGATCTTCAAGGCGTTTAAAATCTACTATAATGAATTAATTATTAAGATGGGTGCAAAAGTAATTGTTGAAATCTGCTGCTTGATATTGGGATACTTTCTTAAATAAGTGTGATTATGTTATACATCCTTTTAATGCACATTTCTTTCATTTTTTTTTTTTTTTGCTAATGACTTATTATTTGCTGTTTACATTTATTTTAGACTAGGTAAATGATACTAGACAAAAAGCAAATTCTAGCAATTTTCTTATTTGAGTTCAAAATGTTTTGTAAAGCAGCAGAGACAACTCACAACATCAACAACGCATTTGGCTCAGGAACTGCTAATGGATGTACAGTGCAGTGGTGGTTCGAGAAGTTTTGTAAAGGAGACAAGAGTCTTGAAGATGAGGAGCACAGTGGCTGGCCATCAGAAGGTGACAACATCGACCATTCTCTGGTTGTTCAGCCTTTGAAGCAAATTCAGTTCAGTTCAGTCGCTCAGTCGTGTCCGAACCTTTGCGGCCCCATGGACTGCAGCACGCCAGGCCTCCCTGTCCAAATTAGAAAGGTGAAAAAGCTTGATGAGTGGGTGCCTCACGAGCTGACCACAAATCAAAAAAAAAAAAAATCGTCATTCTTAAGTGTCATCTTCTCTTATTCTACACAACAACAACAAACCATTTCTTGATGGATCGTGATGCGAGGCAAAAAGTGGATTTTATATGACAACTGGCAATGACCAGCTTAGTAGTTGGACCAAGAAGAAGCTCCAAAGTACTTTCCAAAGCCAAACTTGCACTGAAAAAAAGGTGATGGTCACTATATGGTGGTCTGCTGCCGGTCTGATCCACTACAGCTTTCTGAATGCCAGTGAAACCATTACTTCTGAGACGTATGCTCAGCAAATCTATGAGATGTACCAAAAACTGCAATGCCTGAAGCCAGCACTGGTCAACAAAAATGGCCCAATTCTTCTCCACAACGACGTCCAATGGCATGTCACACAACCAACGCTTCAAAGTTGAATGAAATGGACTATGAAGCTTTGCCTCATCCACCATATTCACCCGACCTCTTGCCAACCGACTACCACTTCTTCAAGTATCTCGGTAACTTTCTGCAGGGAAAACGCTTCCGCAACCAGCAGGAGGCAGAAAATGCTCTCCAAGAGTTCACTGAATTCCGAAGCAGGGATTTTTATACTACAGGAATAAATCAACTTATTTCTCATTGGCGAAAATGTGTTGCTTGTAATGGTTTCTGTTTTGATTCATAAAGATGTGTCTGACCCATAATGACTTAAAATTCACGGTCCAAAACCACAATAACTTTTCCAGAATATTTTAACAATAACCTTTAATAAATAAACAGATAAATGCATGAATAAGCCCTAAGTATGAGCATAGAGGTCTGAACAGGATAGAGGAGGAAAGGCTTCATGAAGTGGGTGCTGCTCCAACCTAGACTTGGATGGAAGGAGTGTTCAGCTAGTTGAAGGGGTGGGATGTGGAGATAGGAGGGATGGAGAGGACACCAAAGTCAAGAAGGAGTGGTGTAAGCAAAGACACTGTGGTGGAAAGGCCCAGGGATGTTTGTGATGTGCCTGGAGAAAGGATGTGATGTAGGTGAAGCAAGCGAGTTGAGGCTGCAGACAGACTGGCCCCATCACTCAGCGCCTTCACTCCATATGAAACACTATGGATTCTGTTCTCTAGAAGCGTGCTGTCCAATGGGGGAGCCACACATGGCTACTGAGCACTTGAAATGTGACCAGTCTAAACTGAGATGCAAGCATAAAGCACACAACAGATTTCAAAGACTGCACACAAAAAAAGAATATAGAGATAATTTTTATAGTGTTTACATGTTAAAATGATATACTGGATATGCTGGGTTGCGTGCATGCTACGTCGCTTCAGTCATGTTAAACTCTTTGCCACTGCATGGACTACAGCCCACTGGGGCTCCTCTGTCCATGGGATTTCCCAGGCAAGAATACTAGAATGGATTGTCATTTCCTCCTCCAGGGGATCTTCCTGACCTGGAGATTGAACCCCCATCTTCTGTGTCTCCTGCATTTCAGGCAGATTCTTTACCACCGAGCCCTGTGTTGGGTTACATCAAATACATTAACTTCACCTGTTTATTTTTCCTTTTTAAAAAATAACATAGCCTCAATAACATTTAAAATTACATAGGTCACTCGCATATATTTCTACTGGACAGCACTGCTATAGACAATTGAAAGCATTCTTTGTAAATTACCGAAAGCACTTGTTTACAAAGCAGGGAAATGTAGATGCAATTTACACTTCTGCAATGCTCACTCTGGCTGCAAGTAGAGAAGGAAGACAATTAGAAAATTATTGTAATAATTGGTGGTGGGCAGTGATAGGGGCCTGAATTAGGATGGAGGCTGGGTGATGGGAGGCAGATCCTATAGGGTCTGGTGGCAGATTGGATATAGGGGTGAAAGAGGGGAGGAGTTCCTGGGTGATTGGAGACAATGGTGATGCCCCTGAGGACGGAGGGCTGAGAAGCAGGTTCACGGAGGAAGCTGACGAGCTCAGTTCTGAACATGAACTTGAGATGACTGTGGGCCTCTAATTCCAGGTGACAGTTTGAGACTTGAGCTCAGGAGAGGGGTTGGGTTGGATATTTAGATTTTGGGGCCAGTTTTTAAAGATCAGGCAAGACTCAAGCAGAATAAGATCACCCAGGATTGTTGTTTTTGTTTAGTTGCTAAGTCATGTCCCTCTTTTTGAGACCCCATGGACTGCAGGACACCACTCCTGTCCTCCACTACTTCCCAGAGTTTGCTCAAACTCATGTCCATTGAGTGAGTGATGCTATCTACCATCTCATCCCTTCCTGTCCCCTTCTTCTTTTGCCTTCAGTCTTTCCCAGAATCAGGGTCTTTTCCAACATCAGGGTTACACAGGGAGAGAAGTCAAAGGAAAGAAGCAAGTGCCTGGCCCCGGGGAACACCAGCACCTATGGGAGGGCAGGGGGAAAAGATTGAAAAGCGTTTCCTCGTATTGCCTGCCAGTAACACCGCCCTGTGATTCCTCTGCCCTGTACTCGGAGATCTTTCAGTAGAGACCCTTTTTCACTTTTTGATTTCAGAAGAAAACAAAAAATGTCACAGCAAAAGCTGAAGCTCTCTTGAGTGGAGCTATTGATGACTAAGTCAGATGACAAGAAAAATTGTGCCCCAGATTCAGTCTCACTTTATAAAGCTGTTAGGATGAGGATAAGCTGGTACAGTAGCTTTTCAGGGGGCCATTTGGTAATGACTCCATAAGTAGCCATTCTCCTTCTAGGGACCTACTGTAAGAAAATAATCAGAGAGACACACAAATGCATATGTACAAAAGTGTTTACAGCATCACTTTTATAATGCTGAATAAAACTGGGAGCTACTTAAATGTCCACTTGGGGAAAACTGGCTTCATACATTATGATAGACCCATGTGACAGGCTGCTCCACATGCATTCAAAATAGTGGAGTAATAGAAAAAGATGTTCATGATATATTGAGTGACAAATCAGGGGGTTGCTGTGTGATTATCTCTAGTCTGTGGTCATTGTTTGTCCTCATCATGGTTAAGAACAAGGACTGTCCAGCAGGTATTGTGGCTTGTCCGAGCAAGGCCAGTTTCTGAATGTCACCTCATCATGTCTCAGTGTCCTCTTCTGGAAAGAGGAGGGTAATGACACCAGCCACAGGCAGCTGCAGAAACTAAATGAGTTAATCTCATTCATGTGAAGCACTGAGAGCAAGGCCTAGCATTCGTGAGACGTCAGTATGTGTTAGCCTTTATTATTACTTTTAAAGACGTCTTTATTGAGCTGTAATTCACTTATACCATTCACCCACTTAGAAATGAATGAGCCAGTGGGGTTTAATATATTCAAAGAGCTGTGCAACCATCACAATAGTCAACTTTAGAATATTTTCATTCCCCCAGAAAGAAACTCTGGACCCCTGGAAGGCACTCCCACCCCACCCTCCACCAGGCCCCCAGCAACCTGTGATCTACCTCTGCCACTGTAGACTGGCCTATTCTGGGCAGTTCAGAGAAATGGAATCCTAGGGTATGTGGGCTTTAAAACAGCAACAGCAGCCTAACTCATGTCTTGAAGCTGGTGTCCCTCCCTCTGGTCAGACTGAATTGCTTGGGAGAGGGACAGCTTTTCCCGTTTTATTCCTTCAAGGTCTGAGTCAACCGCAGGAGGTTTGTTTCCAGATGCTGGGGTGTATCTAAGGGACAGAATATTCTAGATATATGTGTGTTGTTTTGAGAAATGAGGACTCTGTTTCTCTTTTAACATGGCCCATGTTTGACTACACAAAAGCACTAACAGACCACCCTACCACTGCCCCAAGCATCAGTCACACTCTTAGACTGGAGCAGACAGTCCAAACCACCCCTGCCTCATTCCCTCCAGGGTCCACATTCCCTGCCCTGGATAAACCCAACTGTGCTTTCACCCTGCACATTGCTGTCTTTCTTTAAAATCTTTGTTTAAATTGAGGTGTAACTTTGATATAGTATCTTCCATTCACTTATAGTGTAAAAATAGCTTGCCAATATATTAAAAAGTAATTTAAGGGCATACAGTCTCACTGCTCTTCTAGAACTGTATTTTTATTTCAGCACACCACTCCTTGCTGGTTGTTCATATGCACCTGTGCTTTTAAAAATAAATGCAATTATATGAGCCAACCATTGCTGCTTTAGGGCCACATTGTAAACTGAACTCTGGACCGAGGGAAATCCTGGGCCTGAGCCAAGGCCACATTTGTGACTCTTATTATCCCAGAAAATAGGAAAGAGAAAACATAGTGACCTCTGCAAATATACACTCATACACGGTACAAAGACAAAGACACAGAAACACATGAACCCAGGGGGACAAGTCACACCACACATATCCATTTCACTTAAACATATGGGCTGGGCTCTGTGAAATAATGTGATCTGAACAAGACAGATCTCAGAGGCATGGGTGGACAGAGACATTCAGCACACACACACCTGAATCTCAACAACACCTGTGTAAACACAGAGTGATCAACACACCAGCACGTACACAGGTGGTATAATCAGGTACACACACACACACAACTGTACACCTACCAGGATCCTCTCCTGGCCCCTGACTCCCAGGCCTACCATTTCTGGACACTGGGAAGGAGCTTCTTCAGGAAAAGAGCTCTGTGAACCCTGCCCTGGGCTCCAGCCGCCTGCCCACAGGCCCATCCTGTCCTCCTTCGAAGCCCTGGCCCTGTGCCTCAGTCTGTACCCAGCGGCGGGTAGCAATGCCTACCCCCGAGTCCAGTCCCCCACCCCAAATCTCCTCCTGTCAGACCTGGCCTCTCACCTTATCTTCCTTGGACCCAACACCCAAATCCTACACTCCAACTTCCCTACACCCAGCTCCTTCTGTTCCAGCTCCCTTCTCCCAGGGACTGTCTGTAATCAACCCTAGGAACCTTACTCTGGGGGCTCTGGAGACAGAGGGTCCATGCTGGGCTGGCAGTCAGGGGTCAGCCATCCAGTTTGGACAACAGCAACTTAAATTCTTCAGTCTGTGGTCCGTCCTCAGCAACAACAGGAACCATTTTTGGGGACTGAGAATTTCAAACAAGATGCTATCCTAGAAGTCTCTGCCCAGAGCCTGGCCTAGAGCAGACCTGCAAAGGGTATTGGTCCCCGCACCCTCAGCTGTCAGGTGGGGGCAATGTCCGAGCTGCGGGTTCCTAGGGGTGGCCCTGGGGCAGGCATTTTAAATAATTTTGACTGGGTTCTCCAATTATGAGAAAGCACCATCATTGGTTGGAAGGTGCTGGGAAGCAAAGGCTCTGTCCTGGTTTATTTTGTGGTGGTTTAGATGTTTTGTCTTTTTACTGATTGACTGACTGGATGTGCCATGCAAGATCTTAGCTCCCTGACCAGGGAATTGGCGCCCTCTGCACTGTGGAGTCTTAACCACTGGACCATCAGGGAAGTCCCAAAGACTGACTTTTGAGCGAACTAGAGAATAGTCAGGCTACTGACTACCCTGTGCTGAGTACATTGTACTATTGCAGCTTACGTGCAGAGAGTGAGGTTAACAGATTCCTCGGCACCACGCAGTACTTCATCGTTACAGACCCATGGATGTATTTATTTTCCCCCTCTAGTCTCCCCTTCAATTCCTATACGCTTACCCTCAAACACCTATTCTATTGTGTTCAATGTGTATTTTTTCTATTTTTTAATTATGATAAAATATAGGTAACAAAATGTATCATTTTAACCATTTTGAAGTATACAGTTCTGTGACATGGTTGTACAATCATCATTACCATCCATTTCCAAAATTTTTTCATCTCCCATCTCAAATGCTGTACCCATTAATTCCCTTCCTCCCCCAGCCCCTGGCAACCACCATTCTACTTTCTGTCTCAAAGAATTTGACAGTTCTACATACTTAGTGTAAATGGAATCATATGGTGTTTGTCCTTTTGTGACTGGCTTATTTCACCTAGCACAGGGTCTTCAAGGTCCATGCTCACTGTAGCATGTGACAGGGGTTCTTTCGTTTTTAAGGCTGAATAATATTCTATTGTACGTATAGACCATATTTTGTTAATGCATTCATCCATCAATAGACACTAAAGTTACATCCACCTCTTGACTATCACATAATGCTGCTATGGACATGGCTGTACAAATATCTGTGGAATCTCTGCTTTCACTTCTTTTGGGGTATACACTCAGAAGTGAAATCGCTGGATGAATTGGTAATTCCATGTTTACTTTTGTGAGGAACCACCATACCGTTTTCCACAACACTGCCCAAGGGTCCTAATTTCTCCATATCCTCACCTGCACTTACTATTTTCTCCTTTTTTAAGAGTAGCCATCCTAAAGGGTGTGAAGTGATTCAGTATGTATCTTTTTGTTTATATGACTTCTTTCAAAATATATAGTTGTTTTGTGCCAATGTAACTTTTTACACAAGTAACACAGCATTATTTCTTTTATTTTCTGTGTTGCTATCTTCACCTTGAACTGTTTTTAAGATACAGCCATTTTTTCTCCTGTACACAGAACTCATTGCTTCTAATTTGTGCATAGTACTCTACACTGAGCACCACCTATATCCAAGTGTATTGAAAATGTTCTGAGTGCTTGTAGAAAGCTCTCTGCATGTGTTATTTGCTTCCTTACAGCAATCTTAAGAGGTAGATTATTATTATTCCCATTCTATAAGGAAACTGATACATAGAGTTAAGGGACTCGCCTCAAGTCACACAGCTGGAAAGAGGAGACTAGACATTTTAACTCAGGTCCATTTGGTACCACAAAGAGAACTCACATGTGTTAAGTGCTAAAGAAAGAGGGCTAGCTGCACACAGAGGCTCCCTCTCAGGTGAGGGCATTCTGCTGAAAGTTCTAGTCCTCACTAGATCCTGACTCATCTCCAGGTTGTGAATCACCTGCCTTCACCAGATGTCACTTTATGTCTGTGTAAAATGAACACAGGAACAATTTTCTTGCTCTTTCAAGATTTACCCCTTACTGATTAAACACCCTTTAGCTAACAGAAAAATCATCAGAATTGAAGGCAGGTGTTTGCTTCTTTCCAGTGTTTCACCCGGGAGCCATGCCAAACACATGAAAATCTTTTGGCGAATCTGCTTGTGAGGCTCCTCCCCCATAGGACTAACTATTCCCAGAAAAACAGAGGCGCTGCCTCCGGCCCCATCCCACCTCTCTTGAACTTTGTGCTTAACCCGATGAAAAATTAACTGGGCTGATGTTTCCTTTCCAAGGACAGCCTCTGCAGAAGCTGGCCTGGCCGGGCCCCAGGAGCACAGGCACTAGAGCAGAGTTCCTCTCCACCCAGAGCCGCCCACCCACTCACCTGCCAAAGTCAGGGAGTACATGGGGTTCTCGGGCACCCAGAGGAATCTGCTCCTTAGCCCTCCTCACTGTTTTATGAAACTGGACTGATTTCTGTAACTCTTCTAGTGGAGAAACTGAGGCCAGAGGAGAAACGCCCAGACAAGGCACTTGCTGGCCTCACACGTGGAGCCAGCCCTGTTTTCTGCATGCAGCAGCTGTCCCACCGAGACCAGCAAAGAAAATGCAGGACAGCAAGCTTCAGCCACACTGATTGCTGACTAGTCACTGCCTCCTTTCAGGAAAACGAGAAGGCTGACCGGGGGGCCCTTCACACGTCATGATTCAGAGGCTCGGGGACATGCCAGGCCCTTCCACTACCTGCAAAACTCAGATCTCTCTTAGGCTCCTCACCTTCATAGTGTACATTACACTTCACCACACATGGCTTCTGCACTGAAGGATAAGAACTGTGTGCTTCATTCTTACAGCTGAGAGAATAGATGCTTGATGGGGTGAAGGGCTAAGTAGAGAGAGCCAAGACTAAAAGCCAGGTCAGTCATTGATGAAGCTTGAGGTCTTTTTGCCGGATGCCTCTCAACAGTGGGACCTGCCTGATGCAATGTTCAGGTTAATATGAATGGTTTACACAAGGGCCCGTTTCTCACAGGCACACACCTCCTACCCCTTGGTGCTTCTTTTAGGTTGTGAGGCTAGGGCACTTTGTCTTTCATTTCAGCATTTTCAGAAATGAGTAGGACGGCACACGGAGGTGCTCTGTAGATGTGCATGTCTAACTGAACCCTGTTCCCCACTTTGCACCCTTCTCCATGGCACTAACAGTGGCCCCAAGGTGTGGCTCTATTCCTTTAGAGTATTGATGGTTGGTGAAGCTTTTCACGTCGGACTCCCACAACCACCCTAACAGACTGCGAGGAAAGCTATCTCTAGCCCATTTTCCAGGTGAGCAAACATTTCTTCTAGTAGCACAATAGTGCACCTGTGTAAAGAACTTTGGTTTTGCAGAGCTCCATCTGGGATGTCACCTTCTACCTCTGCAACTCTAGAAGGCAGCTAGCTGGGTGCAGTGTGGGCTGAGGCCTCAGAAATCACTGGTTTGTATCCTAACTCTGCAGCTAGAGCTCTCCAGTATTATAATCTCTGGGCCTCAGGTACTTCAGCTGTAAATGGGAGATCAGGGACATCTAGTTCAAGAGTCACTGTGAAGATGAAATCAGAGGGCAGCACTTTCTTCATTCTACCTGGAATGAAGAAAGCCATCAATAAAAGTCTATTGCCTTCCTCCCTTCTCTTTTTCCATGAGAGCCAGAGGAAGGGAATGAAACCAGATTATAGTGGCTGCTGGTTAGTTCCGAGCACCGGCCAGGAGTGGGGAGCAGGTCATTAAGCCCCATTTGGGGTTCAGGGGACTCTCCTTTAAGGTCCAAGCAGGCAGGGAATTAGGAGGGGAGCCCTGGGCTCAGCCCCAGCAGCTGACAGGCTTGCCAGAGCTCTTTCTCTCCTTCCAGGCAGGGACCCCTGCAGCTTCTGGGCTGACTTGTGGATTAGGCCACACCTCACAGGGCTCTGTAACTCCCCACCCGCTAGAGGGTTTGCGGATCACTTCTTTCTCACCAAGGGAGTTTCCTGCTGTTAAAAACAAACAAAGGCTAAGAGGTCTGGTAGGGGAGGGGCTGCAGGAGAAAGGCCCTGGGGGCCTGGGGTAACTGCTGACTACCGCAGAGTGAGCGGTCTGTGGGTAGACGCCCCTGAATTGTGTTGGCGGAGAGAAAAGCCCCAGAGCACCCCCGATATCCTGGTGTTCCTTTGCTTCCCACCGAAGCTAATGTGGAATATATAAGGTCCCCAAAGACTGCCCTTTTGCTCCACTTTTTGCGAGTTCACAGCTTTGAAAACAAAACTCTCTCCTATTTACTGGCTGTTGAATTTCGGATACTTTGTTTCCCATAGGATTCCAGCATCCTGTAATGAAACTTTTCCTCTACAGATAAGTTCTAAGGCTCCCCCATTCATTTCTTCCTGAGCTTAACGAATGACTCTGAGGCCCATTTTCTGCGGGGCACTTGATTCCCAAAGGCCCAAGGGACCCCTGACTCCAGCTATTATCCGGGGAGTCACTGGGGTCCCCAAATCGGCACTTCTGGGAGCCTCTCCCTAATCCCTAATCCCTGGGGCTCTAAACTGGAACGGTCACACTGGTGCGAGAATAAAAACAGCCCCCCGAGTCCCCGGCGCCGCCACGGCCCCTGACTGGGATCCGCGCGCCAGCGTCCTGGTGCGCGCCCCGACTTCCTGGGCCTCAACCTTCCGCGAGTCCTCCCTCGAGCCGGGGTCCTCCCAGGAGCGCACCGCCTGCCTGTGGCCAGCCCGCTCTCGTCCGTTCGTGCGAGTCTAACCCTCGGGCCCGCCACTCCAGCTGAGTTTCCTGAGTGTGGGTTCCGAGAGCGGACGCCACGACCCGAGCCCGGCCCTCCCGCCAGGGGCCCTTCTCGCCGCTCCGTTCCCACGACTTCCTCCCGGCGTCCGCTGGACTTCAGGTCGGGGCCGCGCCGGGTCCTGCGCGCTCCAGCCCTGGCGGCCGCTGTCCCAGGTCGCCCACGTGGGAGTGCTCCGCGTCGGGCGGGGGGAAGGCCAGGAGCCCTCCCGGAGGCGGAGTGGGGGGGCGCGGGCAAGGCGCCCGCAGGAGGAGGCGGCAGGGCGCGGGGGAGGAGGCGGGGAGCCCCAGCGGCAAGGGGGCGGTGACAGCGCTTGGAAAGGAGGCTGCACGCGGATTTGCATGAAACACAGACTGGGAGCGGGCGGGAGTAGGAGCGCGGCGCACGCCCCGGGCCGGCCCAGCTAGCGAGCGAGCTGGGAAGGAGGAGGGCAGCGGGGAGGCGAGGCTGCCGAGGCGGAGGGATCTGCGCATCAAAGCGAGCGAGGCGAGCAAAGTTTGGCTGGGGGTTGGACTTTCCTTCCTGGAGGCGGCACCCAAACAGCCACCCCGTGCGGAAACCCAAACTTTCTTCTGCCACTCCGGTCCCCGCGGCCGCCGCCTCCGCCCCGCGTCCCTGGCCTTCCCGATCCCGCTTCGCTACTGCCTGCCCGCCGCCCCGCCGTCCTTCTCCCCGCCGTGGGAGACGCCCGGGGCGCAGGGCCGCGCGCCGAGCCCCGCCGGCTGCAGCGCCGCGGCCGGGCCCGGAGAACCAGCAAGTTCGCCGAGAGTTGAAGCGAAGTTTGGGCGGCCGCGGCCGGCCCGGGCTGAGCTCCTCGCTGCGCCCCCGGCGTCCCGCCGCGCCCAGCCCCGCCGGGGGCGCTCCTCGCAGCTCGCGCGCCCTCCCCAACCATGTCGTCCATCCTGCCTTTCACTCCCCCGATCGTGAAGCGCCTGCTGGGCTGGAAAAAGGGCGAGCAGAACGGGCAGGAGGAGAAGTGGTGCGAGAAGGCAGTCAAGAGTTTGGTCAAGAAGCTCAAGAAGACGGGGCAGCTGGACGAGCTGGAGAAAGCCATCACCACGCAGAACGTCAACACCAAGTGCATCACCATCCCCAGGTGGGGGCTGGAGGGACCTTGGGGCGCGCCCGCCCAGCCCCATAGCGTGGCGGGGCCGGCCTGGTGGGATTGGAGCAGGAGGGATTGTGTGCGTGTGTGTGTATATACGAGGGGTGGGAACGCAGGCAGGAAGCGGGTGAGGGGGACCCCAAACAAAACCTTTTCTAGAATTGCAAAGATTCAGAGCCTGGGACTTCCACGCGGCACTCGCTCTCCCAGACCCCGCATTGGCTTTTCACCTCCGGGAAAGGGGGTGCTGCAGGATAGGCACCCCCCCCACACACACCCCGGGGAGCTGCGGGATAGAACTTGAGGCCCGCTTTGTTCGGCTCCGCGGGCCCGAGCCCCTCCTCCGCCGCCGCCTCCCGCCCCCGCGGCCCGCGCTCGGAGAGGTGGTGGTGTCTCTCCCTTTCTTTTCTTCATTCCTGTCCCCCCACTTCTTTCCTTCTCGACAGGAATGCAGTCCGTACAGCTGGGGCTGTGGGTGAGGAGCGGGAGCCTCGTGATTGACAGATTCCTTCTTCGTTCTCTCTTTGCCTTCGGGATTAGCATTTTTATCGAGTATTTTTAGATTCGGTTGTGCCAGTCTCCCGCCCCCTCCGCACACACGCACTTTAGTTGCAGTGCAGTGCTCTGACTTTCAAATGAGAGAGATAAGTGGCGGAGAGTGGGGTCTTCTCCCCCGCCTCCCCCGACTGTTTTTTGCCCTTCTTTCAGTCTGAGATTGCGGGTGGGTGCCGAAAGGAGGGGGGTTTGGAGCCGAGGAGATAACAAAACGCACCCCAAAGTGGGCCTCGCATCGGCCCTCGCATTCCTACGGAGCCCTCCTTCCCAAAGCGCTTTGCCATCTGTCTGGACCTCCTTTATCCTCCACTTCGCGCTAGCTAGGTCTGGCAGGAGCTCACAGATGGCTGATAGAAGGGGTCAGTGACTTCTCTCCACTCCCCACGGCCTTCTCTTAGCTTAGCTGCGCCTGGCTGGAAATTGGGATGTGTTGAGGGGGGAGGTATCCTAGCTTTCTGTGTCTCCCTCTTGGCCTCCTTTGAACGTCTTAATTGTGTACTGAGTTTGTGTGTGTGAGTAGGGGTCCCTGGCTGTGGAGGAATGAGCAGAGGGTCCCCGGGGCCAGAGCTCCACATAAATTGTCCCTCTTGATGCCGGGCCAGAAGTGGACCCCGTCCTTGGCCACCTGCTCGGGGCAGCTGTACGCCGGCCGCCAGCCGTGTCAGGCAGGCACAAAGCAACATCTGTCCACGGAAACCCAGAGCCGGCCTCCTCTGGAAATAAATGCCACATATGGTGGGAGTGCTGACTTGAAAAATAATAATTTTTTTTTTCAAAACTGGGTGGATCCAGTCAATAAAGCGGGAAGGAAGGTGGTGTGCTGTCTGGGAAGTGTGTTCTGGTGTATGATGGGGAGCCAGAATTGACTTCAGAGGAGGTGGTGTGATGTGATGGTCAGGGAGTCCTAGGTCCTGGTCTCAGCCCCGGTTCTTCCTTCTTTATTACTTTAGGTGAGGGGTAGGGAGTAGGGTAAATGAATGTCATACTTCTCCCTCCTGGGGAGAACCTACCTTCTTACCTGCCTGAGGGTGCTGAGGACAAGTGCTTTTTTATGTTTTGAGACAGAAAAAAAAAAATCAGTATCCAGTATAAAACGAACAGCTGCATGAATTGTTTCACAGTTTACAAAAGGACTTTGGTATGCTTTTAGGAGATCAAGAAAAAGAAACTGCTGGAAAATAGATAAGGCAATTAATTAGGCCTAAGACTGATCCTATTTTCAAAGTTGAGAAAACTCTGGAGGAGAGAGGTGAAAAGGCTTGGCATAGCAAAACATGCCATTCTGACCAAATGTGCCCTTTCTGCTTACCATGGCTCCTCTTCACTTTGAAGGGTCTGAATACATTCTTTGCTGATGGCTACAGGGGTGGGCCCTGGGACCTTTGGTAGTAAGGTTGCCAGCATTCTTTGGGCTGGTGACAACCTGGAGGAGAGGCCTGGCTCCCCCTTGCCTTAGTAGGAGTTTGCCCTCTGGGAAAGCATAGCTGTGGCCTGCCTTTTCCTCTTCCAGTGTTTTCCGCAGCCTGGGGCATATGGACACTTTTGATGTTCCTGAGAGTTCAAGTTAACTCAGCCTTCCCATGGCTCTGTGAGGACTGAGCCATCTTCTACCTGTCTGGCAAGGACCTAATGCTGAGGCACATTTTTTTTCCATCTTTTTCAGTTAGGGAAACCCCGTTACTTGGGTGGATCCAGACAAAGTGGATTTCCATCCTTGGATTTTGTGCCCACGCCTCTGGGTCACCTTGTCTCCCTTGGCAACAGCGGCTGCTGTTTTGCTCGTGGGCAGAAAACTAAAGGCCATGTCTTGGGGAGGTGGCTAGCTGGCCTCACACGGGTGATAGCGGTGTGTCTCTGAGTCCCATAGGTTGTGGGGTTGCTTGTCAAATTGTCTGCTCTCTCCTCACAGCTTTTTATAATGAGGTCTTTGGGAAACTGACAAAGGGAAATGTTTCACCTAGCTATCCCACTGTGGGTGTGCGGTGGGGCCCTGGGTGCTTAAAAGTACCCTACAAGATCTGGACTTCACAGTGTAAGCAACCCTTTGTCTAAGGAGATTTTCTCCAGCTTGTTTTGGCTAATACAAGGTCATGAGCCGCAGCAGCACTGTTTAGCAGTTAGAGCTGTGTATTGGAGCCCACCAGACTGCGTGCGTTCTTCTGTTACTCCGGCTCTAACTTATCTCAGTGATCAAGAGAGCTGGAGTGATACAGGCTTACTGGTTTCAAGAATGTCAAAGAGACTGGTGCCAAAGCAGTGGTAAGAGCCTGATTTAGATACACCAGTAGAGGGGCTATCAGGATTCTCTGAGGTCTGGCAGGATGGTCAGAACTTTGATGAGTTGTGTAATAGCATCCTCCCTGTCATCTACTATCCTTCTTGAGTACCTGAGTCCAGCTGCAGGTATCTTCCTGGCCAGTTTATAAGAATAGAGTGATAGCATTTGCCAACGAGAGGCAGAGAAGGTGTGTGTATGTTCTATCAGGGAGAAGGAGCCAGGCACACTTAAAAATGACTTTTCTGATGGACACAGATAATTTGTATTTCTACCAATGGGACCCATGCTGTGGCCCACTTGTTGAGGGCTGGACCAAGCTTAAGACCTTATTTGTTTGGAAGGAAATTCAGGCTTTCTTGTGTTAGAGCACCAAGTCCAGAGGAAAGTGGCGGACTCGAACCAAACATAAGGTCTGACACATACCTTTCTGTGCATCTGTTCATTTGGTGTGGCCTCCTCCTGCTATCTGCCTGGACTTTGCCAGGCTGGTCTCACCGTAACATTTCTTTCTCAGGCTTCTGGGGACAGACCAGGGGTGCAAGAGTGGTAGCTTTAACACCCTCTCCATTTCAGCATCTCCTGTCCTCTTTGCTCTCAGTTGCAGCTCAGAGCACCATTCTTGTGTGGCCCATTGGAACCCAACTCACTTGCAAGCACCCATCCTCTCCTTTCTCTTGTTAAGCTCGATTAGAGGAGTTCTGCACCAAGGCAGGAAAGAGAAGGAGTCTGCAGGACACTGGGTAGTGGACGTGGGACTGGCTTAGAGCTATGGCTGAATGTTAGGAGCCAAGGAGCCACTTGACCTTCAAACTTAGGAGCCATTTGGAACCTTCGAACTTGCTCCTTGCACCCAGGAGTTGAATGATTGGGCTCAGTATGTGTTGAAGACCGTCCCTTGCTCACAGTTCCTAATCAAATGTTACAGGATGGGATTTTGTGGATTCATAGGTATTGGCCCCTCCCATGTCTGAGTCAGTATTCGGGGAAGTGGGGGAGGATGTGGAGATAAACTTGAGATGGTCCCTGCCTATGACAAGCTTACACTTGAGTAAGGAAAGCATCAACAGGACATTATTTGTGTCTATTTCTTTCTTATTCCCAGCCATCAGGAGGAATATGAGCTCTAGTATGGAGTGATATTTTTGGGGGGCGAGGGGGATTATGATATGTTTTTTAAATATTTAGAGGTCACTATGTTAGATAACAAAGTAAGCATGGCCATCTGTTTTCCCCAGAAAAAAAGCACAGAATTCAGGTCCTAAATCTTGTTGTTTTAATACCTGGATGGATTTAGCAGTTCACTTGATGTCTCAGAGCCTTCTTGTTGGCACCTGTAAAATCGGGATGAGGTAAAGCCTGTGGAAGTGTTTTGTAAACCAGAAAGTTTGACAGATGTGTTTTATATTTAGATGTCTCTGTGTATCATCCATTCATTACTAAATTATTCAGTCATTTATGAAATACCTACTATGATGAGCAGGGCAGGGCACCTGTACTCAAGGGCCCCCCTGTCTAGAGTGGGAGACAGACTTGCCCAAAATATAGGCCATGAGCTGCAGCCAAAGGATGTACAAAATGCCCAGGGATGTGGGGGACAGACCATTACTTCTCTGGGAAGAGGTGGGGAGAGGAGGGAGGGGTCAATGCAAGGTGGAAAACCAAGAGGACAGGAGTTATAGTCCAGAGGAGGAGGTTTCTGGACCGTAGTACAGTCATGGGAACTTTTGGGTTCTGGTGTTAGTTGCCTACAGGACTGAGAATGTCTTTATCTTCCTCTTGTTCCTAAATGGATTGCTGCTATGAATATGTACCCTCCTAGTCTGCACCAGAAGACCAGCGACTTGGGTTCAGTATTTTATGCCACTGTAAAGTGTTCTCCCTTTGAAATAAAAAAGGAGTTAGTATGGCAAACCTGAAATTCAAGTTTCCTTGGTGGAAACGGTGACTTAGGATGTATTAGCTCAGAATATAACAGACCGCGGCGATAAGAAGTGGGCAACTTGGAGGTGATGGTGGATGCTCAGAATTTTTGAGTTTTGGTGTACCGTAACTTTTCATTTCTCTGGTTAACACTTGCCAAAAAATAAATCTTTTAAACCTGAATTTCTACAGAGACATAAGAGCCTTTAATAATGTATTTTTAAAAGTCTTTGCAAGGATATAAAGGTTTAAATGACAATTCGAATAATAGAAAAAGCCAATGCATACAGTAGTCGGTTCCTTCTGATGAGAAATGGAAGCAGCTGATGGTATAGAGAGACTGGCCTGAGCTTATCACATCAGGAAACCAATTAAAATGAGTTTTTGAAAAATAAATATTGGTTCAATAATGTAAATTTGTAATTGCTATGTTATTCTAATGGAAATAAAATTAACACGATTTAATGGACTGAGCGACCATTAATTTTCACTTGTTAACTTACGGGGAGATTTCTAAATGCCATTGTTTGCACAATGCAGCCGTGTCTCTGTACGAGCTCCTTTAGGAAATAAATAGGACCAAGAAGTGCCTGCTTTATTTATTGAAGTATAGTTGATCTACAGTGTTGTGTTAGATTTAAGTGTACAGCAAACTGATTCAGTCTTATATATGTCTGTCCTTCTTCAGACTCCTTTCCCTTACAGTTTATTACAAAATATTGCATACAGTTCCATGTGCAAGACAGTAGGTCCTGGTTGCTTATCTGTTTTATATATTGTAATGTGTATCTGTTAATCCCAGGTTCCTCATGTATCCCTCCCTCCCCTTCCCCCTTTGGTAGGCACAGGTTTGTTGTCTAGGTCTGTGGGTCTATTTTTGTTTTCTGTGTAAGTTCATTTGTATCGTGCTTTTAGACCACATGCATAAGTGATATCATATGATATTTATCTTTCTCTGGCTTACTTCAGTTAGTCTGGTAACCTCTAGGTCTATCAACGTTGCAAGCGGTGCTTGCTTTAAGACTTGAAGTCTGACTTTATTCCCTCATCTATTTTCCCACCTTATTTACCCCTCCCCCAGCCTCTGGTAAGCGCAGTTAAGTTCTTGAAAGTGGAATGCCGCTTTTTCAATCAACAAAGCTCATGAATAGTTCTAATTAACTTTTGTCCTTGTCTCCTTTGATGTATTGACCTATTTAAAAAAAAAAGAATTCGCCCTGCCCCCTTCCCAGATCCACATCTGGTTTTACAGTCTGCCCAGAAAGGCTGCTGATGCAGGGCCTGGGAGGTTTAGTAGCCTTTTGCAGACACGAATGTCCCCTGCAGTGGTGGATGGGACTAGTTCTTCCCCAGGAGGGCTGGGCATCATCTATTGACCATTGACAGGTTCCTGGGCCACGGAGCCTTCAATCTTCAGGTGCCGTGGTTTCTGGAAACAGTTGGAAGTTGCCATAGTAAACCTACCTTGCAGAAGTTTGGTTTCTAATTTTACCGAATTCCAGGTTTTAAAACAAAGATCCAAGAGCACTCGTCCAGTTCATGCGTGCTGCCTTAGCGCACCTAACAGGTGCCAAAACCTGTTTCCGGTAGCAGGAACACACCAGTGCACGGGGCAGATGCCGTATCCTGCCCTGTTGTAGCCTCGGGTCCACTGGCTGCTGAACACTGGTCCTTTGGAATTGTAAGAATCATGCGTGTGTTCACTCTGCTTAACTTGTAAATACTGTTTTCTTAATGCCAGAGAACCAAATTCCCCAAGCCCCGCAGTTTATTGAGTCCTGATGAGAGAGAGAGAGAGAGAGAGTGTAACGTTACCCTTTGTTTTGACTTAATTAACAGTTTTAGAAATAACAAATCTAGAGCACAAGTCACACTATCCGTTGTGATTATCTGAGGCCTCTGCTGTAAACAGCAGCCTGCCACCGTGGCACACTGCTGCAGGGTGTTTTGACAGAGAGACTCAGCTTAAAATGAAAACACAGTAGAAGCCTATTAATTAAGAAGTTTGTCTAATTCTGGACTAGGCTGAAGTTTGTTTAGCAGGCCTTTTCTCCCCATAAATGCTGTCAAGAAAAATTAGTCATGAACAAACTTTTGGGAGTCATTTTGGAGGCAGGAGTCAACAGACCTGGGTAAGTTCTAGATTTTAACTCTGTTTCTAATTAGCTGTGTGACCTGGGCCAAGTCACTGACCGTCTCTGGTCCTCAGATGTTCACAACTGGGAAATGGGCTACCTGAGCTGTATCAGAGATTCTAACTCTAAAGTGGTTTCTGTGCAAGCATCTTAGAAGCATCCCTTTGCATGCATCCGCTTGATCACTAAACCACAGATCTTTCTTAATTATTAATGTCCTAAGTCCCTGTTAGTCTCGTGCCAATGAATTTCCCTAGTTGAAAGTAAGAAAACTATAATTCAGCTTTTAATTTTAGTTGTTCCCCCTCTCTGTCCTCCCTGCCTCTCCTTTGCCCTGTGAGTCTAAATCAGTGAAATTTAACTACAAAGGAATATAAAAATAACTGAAGACAAGGATAACACCATGAAGGCTGAATGTTTTGAGATGCAGTGAGCAGTTTTTCTTTTGTTGCTATTTTTGGCTATCCTCAGAGCAGGAAGTTTACTTAAACTAATGACCACAATTGCCTAAAAATGGTTAAATGTGAGAGGTAGGCATTATAGAGGATACCTGTGGAAAATGTTTGCTCATATGTCAGAGTTTACCCAGGAAGCTTTCTTTATTTATTTTCAAGCATCTATATAAAGAAAGGCTATACTTGATTGCGTAAGCATGCGCCTCTTGTTGCGGGGTGGGCATGGAGGTTACAAGTTGAAACCCCAGCTAAGAAATGAAAAGTGAGTTTCCCCCGAAATAATAGTACTTTTTCTGTATCACACCGGCTCTCCGTGCTTACATCTGGCAGGTTTTTCTCCTGACAGCTTTGTTGGGAGTTTAGGACTGGGGTATTGTTTAAGAAACCTTGGGTCAAGGTTTGCCTTTGAATTCTATGGCATTATCAGTCTTTTGGCTTTCCCCACTCACGCTCGCATCACAGACCGCCAGGCCTAGTTGTAGCTCTGGGGTGTCACCTTTTTTTTCTTTTTCTTTGAGACTGGGCTTTTGAAAATAGTAATGCTTTTTGGGTGTGTGTTTTTTAAAGGTCTGTTTTTACGGCTGTCACAGCTCAAAAATGCCAAAAGGCATTTTTTCCTTAAAAAATCACCTCTGGGCTAAGCCCAAATGTGGAGTAATGGATCCAGAAAGGACTTTTTGAATAGTTACAAGTGGCTGAAAGCAGGCCCTGGTGATGGAAGCTGGGTTTTTCCTTTTGTTTCAAATGTTCCCCATTGTAAATTCTCTCACACCCTCGTTGAATTCAGGCTCAAGGTGAGTCTTGTTTCTCTGTGTGCCTGGAAGGGCAGGGTGAGTGACCTTATTTTGTCCCCCCCTTAAGATGTTGTGTGTACCCTTTTATCTCTACCCAAAGATTCTTAAAATGTTGCCTGGGGAGCAGGGGTTCAGGGCGTGAGTAGGCTGGAAGACCACAGTCATCAAGCATGAACAAAGGGCTCTGGAGTCTGACAAACCTGGGTTTGAGTTGGCCAGTTACTGACCATGTGGCAGCCTTGGGGACATCTGCTTCCATTGATGAAGCTCCACTTTCCTCATCTGTGTAATGGGCATGGGCCTGCCTGCCTCCTGTAAATCAACACAGGATATAAGAGAGAGCATGCACTTGGCTGGTATTTGTGGCTCACAGCACATAGTAGGTGCTTTCTAAACATTCACTTTTCCCCTTTCAAGGACGGAGGTGGGGTTGACTGATGGTGTTGGTAGATTCCAGTAAGGGATCCTGGCCCCTCCACTCGTTCTCGGGGCTCACTGTTTGGAGACCCCCTGTGGATGCAGTAAAAGAATCTGCCTCCAGCTCATATTCACCAAGAGGCCACAGTCTCACTGATTGCTGATGCAGGGCTTGGCAGGCTATTCAAAGAGAAACAATTCGTATTCTTAGGTGGTTCTCCCCTCCCCACTCCTGTCCTCCATCATCATTTTTAAAACTGTTTGGCTGACTAAAAATAATAGTATTGAAAACAAACTTTGATGAATCAGTGCTCCTGGCGTGGGGGGTGGGTGTAAGATCCTGAAGAAGAAATGCCGTGACTCACGGGCCTGTCACCGATAGCCTGCCCATCCATGTGTGGAAGTGTCTGTTGTTTACTCTTGCTGGTGTGTTTTTGAGGCCTGGTTGGAAGGCAGTTCTGGCTCCAGGCACCCCCTCACCAGTTGCTTGGTTGTCAGGTGAGAATGTTCAGTCCCGGAAGCTCATGGCTCCAAAATGACCCAGACATGGATGGTGGTACCTTTGGCTGCCCTCTAGGTGTGTCAGGGGGCTCACACTTAGTGCACCATCCTTTGCACATCCTTCTGGATGTGGTCCTTTCCACGGGGTAGAGCTGTGGGCCCAGGGATGGCACGTGTAGAGCCTGCACTTCCTTGTTTCAAATGGTATACTGGGTCTCGACCCTTCCGTTCCCAGCCCCCATGATCTTGAGCCTGCTTCCAGGTCCCAGGTGGGCTCTTCCCCAGGTCCATCTGCCTAAGGAAGGGAGACTGTGTTGACCCTGGGCTGATGACGTGGGTCATGCTGGGAGATGGAGAAATTGGATGAAATTCAGCCTTGGGGTGTCTGCACGAGTGTACAGGAAGCCCCTCTAAGTGGGGGGTGATGACAGGAATGGGCTGGGATTCAGGGTCAGTTCTCCTGGAATTCTCTCACCAGTTCCACTGTGAAACCCAAGGGGTCAGAGAACTCTACATTCAAACCTGGGCTCCCAGGTTGTCTTAAGGTCCTTGTCAATATGATAGAACATATTCTGTTTATCAGTCTGTTACCTTGATTCTCTCTTTTATATATGACATATTATATGTTCAACTGCATAGTTCCTCCCGCTCTCAGACCGTTTGATGGTGGAGGCAGTCCTGTTTTTCTGGCCATCCTCTCAGTGGGCTTCCCTGGTGGCTCAAATGGTAAAGAATCTGCGTGCAGTGTGGGAGACCCGGGTTCAATCTCTGGGTTGGGAAGATTCCCTGGAGAAAGGAATGGCAAGCCACTCCAGTATTCTTGCCATTCCAGAATCCCATGAACAGAGGAACCTGGTGGGCTATAGTCCATGGCTTTGCAAAGAATCAGACATGACGGAACGACTAATACTTTTTCTCTGTTATAGAGCCACAACTGAGGCCCCACTCAGGTGGCACCATTATATGGAAGATTGTGGGTGTTTCTATAGGCAGGATTGATTTCCCTCACCTTGAACTCAGATCACAGTGAATGAAGTGCAGGTCAGGGATGGGTGGTGCGTATGGCAGCTGCCTATCCGAAAGGCAGAGTGAAGAGCCCAACCCCCGCTAGAGCAGTTGGTTGGTGGCTTCATTTATTGGGCATTGACTTTGTGCTGGGCCTCAGGAGAGAGAGAGATGCGGAGATAAAGCCCTGTCTCTGAACTGTGCAGAGGCTAAAAGGGACAGTGACTGCAGCTACACTGGGCTCGTGGGAAAGACACTTCCAGGTTGAATAAAGCAGTGTTGGGGATCCCAGAGAAAGAGCAGCTTGTTTCTGAGGGACTCAGAAGGCTTCACAGAAGAGATGATGCTCCAGCGAGACTTTGAAGGGTGGATAGGAGTGTGGGAGTGAAGGGAAGGCTGAGCGCAGCACTGGCCAGACAGAGCGTGGAAGGGCCTGGCGTCTGGGGCGGGGAGGCCAGAACGTGGAAGAGGGCGTGGCCAGAGAGGAGTCTGAGAAGGAGGTTGCCAAGGGTTTCATTCGGCCAAGCTTAGAGTTTGGACCTTGCTCCGTAAAGCACCCAGGAGATTTTAAAGTACGGGAGTGGCATGGCTGGAGCCACCGTTCTATTCGCGTTTCCTCGCCTCCCCCAGCCCGTGGCTGGTAAGAGCAAGTTTTCTGCCTGAGTTATCCAGGTCAGAGTCATAATCCCTTACACCACCATGTGGACAGCTTTAGGCTATGTCTGGACCAGGGTGAAAATAGTGTTTTGTTCGCCGGCAGGAGAGAAGACGGGTTGTACAGCCAGGAGGGCTCTGGGAGCCCAAGTGTTCAGGTAATTAGCCAGTGAGTCATGCCAGCCTCTTGACATGGATTCCTTGGGAAATTAAGCAGAGTGTCGCTGGGCTCCATGCAGAGGCCTGTTCTCCCCAAGCAACGGCCCCGACGTCAGATCCCAGCCTCTCTTTGGGTTTCCCTGTGCCTGGCATGGTGTCTTTGTGTGGAATGTCTCTGGTCAGTGTTTTAAATTTCTTCATTGACGATCGTCTAGGTCGGGCTTTCCAGTTCCAGACCACACTGCAATCAGTAAAAATGCCTAAGTTCTCTACTTGAGACTCATCAGATGCTCTCATGTATTAAAAACAGATTACATTCCTTAGTAAGAGAGTGAAATGGGGTAAGTTCATATATTTCATCACAAGGGCAAGCAGAAATCTTGGTAACCATGCATACAATTTACCTCATCTGTTCAGGGTCAGCTTTTTTGTTGTTGCTGTTAATTGAAGTTTATAGGTTTTTAGAAGTTAAAAGTTTTGTGTCCATGGACAGGTTCTTAGTTCATGGACCATTTTTGAGAACCCTGATAGAGACCTGTTGCTGAAATGGCAGCCTGCTGCGATGGAGCTCTCTGGGCTTGCATTCAGGAGACCCAGGTTCAAATCCCTGCCTTCCCCCTTCCTGCTTTGGTGACTCTAGACCAGTCACCTGATTTTTTTTGAGCCTCCCTTTCCTCATCAGTAAAATGAGAAACACGATGCCTCCTTTGATAGGATGGTGGTTGTTTATGTAGATGAGCTATGTATTAATGAATGGCGCTAGTGGTAAAGAACTCGCCTGCCAGTGCAGGAGACATAAGAGACCTGGGTTTGATCCCTGGGTCAGGAAAATCCCCTGGAGAAGGACATGGCAACCCACTCCAGTATTCTTGCCAGGAGAATCCTGTGGGTGGAGGAGCCTGGCGGGCTGTAGTCCATGGGGTCATAAAGAGTCGGATACAACCGAAGCAACTTAGCATAGCATAGCATACGTATTGAAAGATCTTTGCAGACTATAAAGTATTATGCAGTGTTACTCATTCTTTCTTTCTTTTTTAAAAAAATATTGATTGACTGATTGATTTGGCTGCACCAGGTCTTAGTTGTGGCATGCGAACTCTTGTGGCGTGTCAGATCTAGCTCCCTGACCAGGGATCAAACCCAGGCCGCCTGCATTGGGAGCATGGAGTCTTAGCCACTGGACCATCAGGAAAGTCCCCACTCATTTCTTTAGGAAGCGCAGGTCTATAGTATTGTTAGAAACCCTTCCTCACAGAGATGGAGTTAAGGCTTCCAAGGTCACACGTACATTTTCACAGAGACCTTAGAGAAAAACCTTAATGATACACAGAATTCAACAGGAGTATGATCTTAGGGCGTGCGTACCATTAGTGGGGGTTGGGGGGGAGGAGGGGCATGGGTCTGGTTCCAGAAGCTTAGGTGAGTTGGTGCTTATGGTCTTGTCTGAGGATTTGGGTCAGTCGTGCTGAAATGTGGCGGATCACCTGAGCTGTCTCACTGGGAGTGATTCTGGTACATGCAGCGTGGACTGGGTGCTGACTATGTGCTGGACACCAAGGTGGGCCATTCATCAGTTGGTTGATCTTCTTTACCCATCTTCTGGGAAGGATGAGTTCCCAATGTTTATAGAAGAGGAGGCTCAGGCTTTGAGGAGTCAGCAGCAGCCTAGCAATCTGAGTTCAGGCCTCTCATTCCCAGCTGTCTGCCCCAGGGCTCCCCAAAAAGGGGCTACTGTTCTCCTTTTTATAAGAAAACCCATGAAATTGCTTAGCAAAGTTGCTGTAGGTCTCATGATAAGAGATGGAGCTGGATTTGCCTCTGAAGCTCTGTCCCTTTTAGAATCTAGGGTGACCAAAGAATTCGTTAAATTCTAAGGACACTTCTAAGAGTGAAAAGGGGGCAGTGCTGTTATCAGTGATGGCCAGAAACTGATGTCAACCTGGACTATCTAGGCAAACCTGGAGAGGTAGTGCCACCCTCTAAGCCACCCTGCCTCTGTGCCAGTGATCACGATACCTGGCCAGAGTAACTGGGAGGGTCCATCAATCGCTTTCTCTGCCACTGCTAAAGTGTCAGGCAGGGACTGTCTAGATCGTTTACTACTGTTCTGAGTGAGGTGACTTGTCTAAGATCATTCAGTAAGTTGGCAATGTAACATAATTTAAAACTGGATGAGACCTTAGAGATAATCTACAATAGTCAAATTAACACTAGCGCTTACTTAGCTGCAGTGGGAGCTGGGGAACCTTTGGCTTCACTGATGGCCACTCTGAAGGGAAGGACAAGAAGCAGGAGGTGGAGATGGGGGTGTGTCCGGGGGATGTTGGGGTGGCAGTGAGGGGGTGGTAGGGTGTTCACTTGGCTCTAGAACATATGCATCCTCATCAAGACATGTCCCTTTGGAAAGCAGGAGATGCCCCCAGGTCCAGTGCAGCTGAGATGGGATTTCATGTCCAGGAGTGAAGTCTTCTGTGAGCTGACTTCTCCTGCTTCCAGCTCCATTTTCATTAAGGTTTCCAAGATACTACTGGCTGGGAGCTGTGGGGGTTTAGTGGATCAGTCTTCTGCTGAAGAGTTTTGGAAGGCTTTGGGGAAGGAATTAAAAATAAGAGCAAGCATACCTTTTCTTTCTCTTTGATGGTGGTAAATGCATGGAATGTACCAGGGTACGTGGCCCTAAGTAACCCTGTCTGCCAGTGGAATCTCATGGAGAACATGGGAAGACTTTGCATCTTTCACTCCTGCCTCGTGTTCACAGGCTTCGTTTCTGTGATCATCCAAGCCTCATTCTTCCTCTCTTGCCCCAGATAATCTGTTGGAAGCCTAGAGAGGGGGCTTGAGTTCTCTATTCCCTCCAACCAGACTGTTTTGCTGTGGGCAAGGCCCTGTCTGATGAGCTCCAAGGAGAGCAGCTGGAGTGTTGAAGAGGACCAGTTACAGGCTGAGAGAAGCCAAGTGTAAATTCAAACCGAACTTAGCACTTGCTTGGAGAACTTCAGCTGATACTGTGCCCCTCTAGTCAACACCCTTTGTGGCTGCACTGTTTCTTATAAATAGAACAACATGCATTTCCCTTTTTTTTCTTTTTTACCCCACAGACACAAGCAGGCATGTGTGTGGGTGAGGATGGGCCGGGAATATTAATTATTTATGTTCCAGTTCATTGGAGAGTCAGCGTGGGAACTAGGCCCTGGGCTTCATGGAGATGACTAGGCCATCGTGTGGGTAAGACTGGAATCCGCTTTTGTGTTTCCTGAATTCAAGCTGTCCTCACCATCACCACCCTCTCCTCAGCCGAGGCCCCCGCTTTCTCATGCCTGGATTCTGCAGTAAGCCAGCCAGCTCCTTTGCTCTCCGATCTACTCCGTATTGTGATCAGGGGCCAGACTCACTGTCTGAGGATGCTTGGGCTGCAAGTAACCTGAAACTCAGCTAACAGCTTCACCACTTAGAGGAGGGGGCTTATTACCGCCTCTAAGACGTCTGGAGGCAGGGTGGTGTCAGGCACCTGCAGGACTTGGGAGCCTTCCGTCTTTCTGCTCTGCCATCTCCAGCTTTCATGATCCACTGACGATCACAGCTGTTCCAGGTGTTCCCCTCTTTACACGGTTGCATCCAACAGCAGGAAAGGCTGCTTCTCCTTGGGGGTCTCTTTATCCAGGAAGGAAACCTTTCCCAGAACCCCTCTTGGATCTCACTGGCCAGTATTGTGTTCCATGCAGCCAGTGGCAGAAATTAGACTGTAACAAGTCCCTCAAAGTCAAAGACCCAGGCTGTTTCCTTGGCTCACTGTGGTACTCAGTACCTGCTCTTGTTGTTCAGTAACTCAGTTGTGTCTGACTTTTTGACCCCACGGACCGCAGCATGCCAGGCTTCCCTGTCCATCACCAACTCCTGGAGCTTGCTCAAACTCACGCCTATTGAGTTGGTGATGCCATCAAACCATCTCATCCTCTGTTGCCCCGTTCTCCTCCTGCCCTCAATCTTTCCCAGCATCAGGGTCTTTTCCGATGAGTTGGCTCTTCGCCTCAGGTGGAAAAAGTGTTGGAGCTTCAGTATCAGTCCTTCCAATGAATATTCAGGGTTGATTTCCTTACTGAATTCTATGAACGGTAATACCTGCTGGGCATTTGGTAAAAGTCAATTAATACTTGATTAGTGTTTTCCTTCTTCTCTGAGACTCCTGAACACTTGGCTTGTTGATGTCTTGAACGATGTCTTGCTGAGTTTAGCGGTCCCATTGGTAACCCAATCAGAGGGCTAGATTTTGCCCTCATGGAGCTTACAGTCGAGATGGAGAGACCATTATCTGTGTTCAGAACATCCACCTGTGTGGGTTGTAGCAGTCTGCTGTGGGACAGCTTAGGAATGGGTGTGAAATTGGGGTTCAGGGGAGCAAATAGAAGTGAGACTCACTGAGGGGACCAGCAGAGCCTCTGAACACTGTATCTGAGGACTGTATACTTTCTGACTTAAGTCAGGTCTTTCAAGCAGTTCAGATTTCTATCTCCGCCCCTTTACCAGTCGTGTTTTCCTGTTGACGAAATGAAGATTAAAAATTTGCCCTTGAGTATGGAGTGGGGGTGGGGTACAGAGTTAAGAGCCTCCTGCCCCCAGGGGAAATTTTCTAAAGGTTCTTGTGGTATTCTAGCTTCAAAACCCTGTGAAATTTAATTGCATGTTTAGCGTCTTTGTGCGTCTAACTGGCTTTGAAGTTGCTGGAAACTTTCTCTGAAAGCATGTAGACGAAGAAATAAGAATTCTATAAATGTTCAGTGGTTAAAAACAAAGTGCTGGCCGATTTATAGAATCTGAGGGTCCTCTTCTGATGGAACATTCGGCAGACACAGCATACCCAGGAGGAGTTCTGTCACAGTCAGCTAACAACTGGCTTCAGGTCTGCAAAGCCTTTTTCATTCCAATTCAGAGAAAACAGAGTCTGTCCCAAGGCCTCAAAGTTTATTTTCCTGTTGATCTAGGAGCCGGGACCCTCGCCCAGGGAACATCTTAAAGCTAATTAAAGATACTTGTTTGAGGTTTTGCCTCTTTTTCTTGCTTGATTGAAAGAGTTGCAGTTTTGACTTTTCTTTTTCTTTTTAAAGGAGAATATACCCCCACTACTCCTCCAGGAGGTGGGGGTGGGGGGATTGCATGGTTCAGCACATGCATGACATGTTGCCCTCCTGCCTGCTTTGCGAGAACCTGCCCCCCCCACCCCACCCCAGAGTGGCATTTTTGAGCACAGGGCAGGCACCAAGGCAGCTACTCTCCTTAAAAATTCTTGAGTCTTTAGGAGTAGTGGCCAGGGGAGCCTGGCCGTGAAAGCCAACAAAGTGGTTCCAGGGTGAGGCTGGCTCTGTTTGACCAGCTGGAGCTCTGAAGTTAATGGTCCAAGGTCCCCACTCAGAAGGAGGGTCAGCATGTGGGGAGATGGAGGCCCTGACAGCCATTCCAGGGGGCCCCCTGACCCTTTGTTTAACCACGACTGTGGACCAGTGGTCTCAGATGTTTACCATCGCCTGTTTATAAGAGGGAAGTGTGGTCATATTTCTATCTCTTTTGTGGGCTACACGGTTGCCTTACTGAGGCTCATGTGGGAAGTGGTTACCGTTCAGAGGAGGGTGAAATAACAGTGCTCACAAAGGGACTTTGATCCCAGAATCTTTTTGAATGTCACCTTTTGGCCACTCTGTTTTTTTATTTTTTGCCTATCAGCCTTAACTTTGTTTATGAGAAAATCAAACCACAGGCTGGACCTCGTTCTACCCTGCTGGGTATCACAGTTCAGAATTGCAGTACTTGTCCTCTGCCTGGGTTTCACTGGGGAGCTGACTTCCAGATCTGTAGTTCTGCACAGCTAGAGACCCTCAGCTTCAGCTGTTCACTGGACGTCTGTATCTGAACATCCCAGAAATGCCTGGAATTGAACAATGACTATTGCTGTCTATACTCCTTCCACGACCTCCACAGGTCTTCACCGTCATCATTGCTGAAGCTCCAGGGTCAATGAAGGGCTGAATGAGCCTGAGAACAGACACACATGCACAGGAGGGAACCGCAGTCTCGTCATCCTGTTTCTCCAGTGAGGTTGAGGGCCCTCGGCTACTCTTTGATGCAACTTGGCTTTCTGACTTCAGGAAAGTTCACTTGGCTTCTCTGAGTACTGGTCTTTGCATCTAGAAAATGACAAGTCCAAGAGAGAATCTCAAAGGTCCATATCACTTCTAATATTTCATGACACTTCTTTGCCCTCTCTCCCTTGACTTCTTGCTTTTCACTTAATTGCTGCCAGGTCTTAATTTTGGCATGTAGGATCTAGCTCCCTGACCTGGGATGGAACCTGGGCCCCCTGCATTGAGAGCATGGAGTCTTAGTCACTGGACCACCAGGGAAGTCCCCTCACTCTTTTCTTGATGCACATATTTTCCGGGGGGATAAATCTAATTTTTTGTCCAATGCTTTACCTTCAGAGGTGGCCCGCTCCTTACATTAATTGTTACAATGGTGACTTAACACGTCAGATAGTTACTGAGTATCTTCAGCTGGTGGCGGTGCTGTCAGACACTGTGGTCCAGGGGCTGTAACTGGTCTGTAGATTTGGATAGTTGCGTATACTCCTGCTGCCTGGAGCTGCCAGGCTTGTGTTGAAACAAGGCTCACCTGATGAAGATCTGTTCCCTGTGCTAGGGGAAGGCAGCTTGTAGGCAGAGAGGAATTCTCATTTCACCCAAAGCACAGGCTTCCTGTGCTTCTAGCCACCGGCTGCATGCGTTGCAGGCGTGGTGCCGTAAAAATACAGGAAGGAAGGGAAACGTGTTCACAGGTTGGTTAGAGATTTTGAAACTAACAATCAACTCTCTCTTATCCACAAGAAACCAGAATCCACTGCTGCTTTTCAGGCTCTCAGACCCGCAGCTCAACAGAGCACTCTTTCAAAACTTGGGTAGACTCTTTTTTCTAAAGGTTTTTTTTCACAAACTCCAGCCAGCCAGCAAATATATTCTTTGAGGATTATGATTTGACCGGCATGCTCAGGAATCTTTAAAGAGAAGAACCATCTTTGCTCTCAGCTGTTTTAAGGCCAGCGAAGAGACAGAGCCTCCCAGAGATGCAGTGATGAGGGGCTGGCCGCTAAAAGCACACAAGAAGTAAACAGTGGCCATTCCTGTGACCTCGCTTTTGTTGGGGGTCTGTTACCCCAGGACCTCCTGGTTGGTGTCCCGGAGAGAGAACTAGAGGTGGAAGACCCGGGTTCTAGGCCTGTCCCATTGTGAACCAGCTTCATGACCTTGGGTGAGTCACTTTGCTACCTGGGCCCCTGGTTTCCTCCTTGACAAACCAAAGGCATTGGCTTAGCAGGATTTTTAAAGTTTCTGTACCTTAAACGTTCTAATTCTGAAGTTTGCATTCAAAGAAATGACCAACTCTGTTACTCATTTGGGGAGTTTCAAGATCACTGTACCATCGCTCCGGGCGCTGGAGATGGGGGCCTTGCCGTTGAAGACAGGATGAAAAGAGTTTTGAGGTGCAGGAGTAAGCTGTGGCAGCTGGGACTCCTGCTTCCTCATGATTCACATTTGGTGCTTAGGCTCAACATGGAAGATTCTCAACCTTGGTCGCTTATAAAAATTCCAATACCTAGACCACGCCTCAAACCAATTCAGAATTTCTACAGGTGGGCCCTGGGAATCAGGATTTTTAAAGTTCTCTGGTGTGTAGCCAGGATTGAGAATCAACAGTCCTAGATTTTTTTTTTAACATTTATTTTTTGGCTACACTGGATCTTCTTGTGGAGTGCGAGCTCGGTAGTCCAGGCATGCGGGCTTAGTTGCCTGTGGCATGTGGAATCTAGTTCCCTGACCAGGGATCAAACCCACATACCCTGCATTGGAAGGCAGATTCCTAACCACTGAACCACCAGGGAAACCCCAGCTCTAGATCTTAAGTAAAGCTGTGGTTCAGTGTTTCGGGCATCTCTTCTCGGGGAAAAGTGATAGTGGTTGGTTTAAAAAGAAAAAGCACATGTACACAGAAAAAAGTTCTAGAAGCATGTTGATTGGGTAATCACAGCTGCCGATGGTGGATAGTTGCCTGAGGTTTGGAGCCTCAGTTTTCTCCTATCTCTGGGTCAGTGGTTTCTCAAACATCTCTGAAGGAGTGGAACCATCTGTAGTTGGTTATTTCTGCTTGGGAAACTCAGAGTACTAAGGTGGGGCGAGGGGCGGTGGCAAGAGCAGAGGCGGAGCAGGAATGGATTAAACAGACCATTACACGCACCCACACTTCTTTTGTGAAACCAAGTGAGAGGCCTCAGCCAGTGCTGGCATACCTTAGTGTTTCCTTGGCAGTGCCCTGGTGGGTGCTGGGGGCCGTGAAAGTGTGTCCTGTGGTGGTCCCTGTGCCCTGGTGGGTGTTCTTTCCCCTCAGCTGCAGCATCTAAACACTCCTGTTTATGCCCAGTCATTCATAGTTCCTTGCGGGCACTCCATCTCTACTGCCGAAGGAATCTGAGGGGCTGTCCAGGTCAGACTTTAACGGGAAAGCACAGCTCAGTTCTAATTTTCAGGAAGAGAAGAAGGCATTTTGTGATGGTGGTGGGATTGCAAAGGTGATGACTTATTGGGTGTGAAATGAGCTTCAGGAGGGAGGAGACCTGGTCAGTACTGATGAACCCCGAAGGGTCTTGCAAATAGGGGAGTGGGGTTCAAGAGCTTTTTCAGTGACAGGGTTTGAGTTGTGGGTGTAGACACAGATGCCAGATGGAGGTTGCTGTTTCTCAGGCAAGAATCCATCAGTCACTTAAATTTATGGAGCAAGGTGCTCAGAGAAATGGCAAATATGGCCACTGCCCTCAGACAGCTTACCATCTGACTTGGGGTTTGATTGCACAAGTATGGGATAGTATTGGGTGGGCCAAAATGTTCATTGAGGTGTTTCCATAGTATCTTACAGGGGAACTTGAAGGAACATTTGGGCAACCCAATCTGAAGGCCTTCTGTGTTTCAGGAACGTGGTGAGGACGCAGGGGCCCAGAGGGAGGGGCAGTGGAGGTGCGGGTGGGGCAGATCAGGTCCAGTCAAGGATGTGAGCTAACGAAAAGGAAACTCCTGGGCCTGTCTCCCTGCTTCTAACATGTTGATTGTCTTTGGGGAGCAGCCCCGAGGGGCACCCCCGTGCTAGTAAGAAGGACTGTGTACTCTTGCCCCCCTCAAAATTCTCTGCTTTCAGGAGTCAATTTTCCTCTAGCTTTTTCCTTCTCCTGCAAGAGAGAGGTGGTCTTTGCCAGCCCCCTGCTTTGATGATTACCATCTGCCCACCTTGATTTCCTGCCTAGTTTCAGCTGGAACTCCTTTCCTTTCTATCCCAGAAATACCATGTAAGATGATTGTTCTTGGTTCCAGTAGCCACCTGGCACCCTCTCAGCGGTGGCTGTGGTTCAGGTATGGATGGGAATGATTATCTGTGCATCAGCAAACTCAAGTTTGTCCTGCGAGTGAGTTGTGTGATCATTGGTAAATACAGGACTGGCTTTGTTAGGCCCTGACTGGGGCCAAGGCTATTATTTCTCTGTGGGTAATTATTTCAGGCTTCACGGTTATGAACTGAGCATAATCGAGGGCAGATAAGAAAGCCATATATAGAGCAAAGTACATATTTCTTAAGGTGGGCGGCAGAGGCTTTATATATATGTGTGTGTGTTGGTGTATGTGTGTTTAAAAAAAGACCTATATTTTTTTTTCTGGGCAGTAGAACTTAAGTTTCCAGTAAACATCTCCTCCCTTTTTTACTTTACCTTTTAATTTGGTGTTTATGGTCTCTGTGCTTTGAAATTGTTTTGCTATGATGCCAGCTCTGCTGGGAGAGGGGGTTGGGGCGGAGCAAGCCAGGCCCTTGGGAAGCCATGGTTTCTATCAAAGTTCTTAGAGTTCCTCTGGCCCAGCTGATCGACAGCTCAGCAGTGATTCCTGGAGCTCATCTAGAAGAGTGAAAACAGAGACCTGGAGCTCGAGGTGGGAGCGGCTATGCGTTTATTCGTTTCTCTCCCTTTATCGCAGGAGGCTTCATGCAGTGTCATTCTGGTCCGGGGTCTGTTTTCTCTGTTGCCCCTTTGCCTGTGTGGATGTTCTGCTCGGGTGGTCAGAGGCGTCCAGTGCCCCAGTGGTACTCAGTTGCCTCAGTCCGGTCTGACTCTTACCACCCTGTGGACTGTAACCCACCAGGCTCGTCTGTCCATGTGATTCCCCAGTCTAGAATAACGGAATGGGCTGCTATTTCCTTCTTCAGTGGATCTTCCTGACCTAGGGGTCGAACCTGGGTCTCCTGCATTGCAGGCAGATTCTTCACCACTGAGCCATCAGGGAAGCCCCAGCCTAGAACTAATTCTCTGAGACTATGGCTTGGAGGCGGGCCACACATGAGGGTTAGCTCTTGCTAAGTGGGAGCTGCCTCACCCGGTAGGCTTGGTGGATCTCATGTTCTTTGATTTACCTGTCAGCTGGGGTTAGGGCAGTGGGGCGGGCAGGGGCTGGGGAAGCCCACCAGGGAAACCCCGGGATGGAGGCCAGGTGGAATGCATCGATGAGTGTGAGTGAGCATCCGTGAAGGAGCGGAGGGGGCAGAGCTGGGGAGAAACCCACAAGAGCAGCAGAGCTATGGGGCTGCGTGGTGGAAGCAGGCTCGAAGGAAACACACGCGGTATTTTGCTGCTTTTTCACACGTTGTAGTTGGGCACAGCTTTAGGAAGGCTGTTTCAGAACCCGCCCCACCTCCACAAACCAGGGAGCAGCTGTTCTGGGGGCGGGGTGGTGGAGGGGACTGGCACCCACTGCGGCTCACACCTGGGGTCTATCAGCACCCAGAAGCACATGGTATGGACCAGGTCGCTCAAACCTCTGTTGGGCATCCTTGTGTAACAGAGAGCGCTCAGTGAACTGAGAAGGGCAAGCCCTTCCCCAGGGACCCTCAGCACTCGGCCCCACAGAGCTCCCGGGAAACCCCAGGAAACTCTGTGACCCACAGCACGGTCCTGAGCGTGAACAAGCCAACAACTTTCTCTTGCAAGGTAGGTGTTTTTGTTTTTGTTTTCCTTGGGGAGATGGCTGCTTTTGTTTTGTTTTTGTGTTTCTAAAGACACCAGATTAGAAGCCCCTGAAAGATAAGAGAAACACCCCAAAAACCCATACCCTCTTCCTTCCTGGTCAGCTCTGCCTGCCCAGCCATGCTTGCTTCCCGGCTGTTTTTTCAATGCGCTATCCTTTTTCCTGCTTTTTCCTTTCTGTGAGCTCCTTGGTGATTCTGAAGAGCAAGAAAGGCAGCCAAGCGTCCTCTAGCCGTTACCTTCATCTCCCCGTTCCTGCGGGGAGGACGGGAAGTTTGCACTTTCTCACTGTCTTCCTTCACAGCAGCCCTGGGACGGGGGGCGGCAGAGACGTGGTCTCACCCGTCTTCTAGGTGACAGGGACCATCTGAGTGTTCATGTGGCCCTTTCTCCTCTGCTTTGACAGGGTCGTTCTCTTGCTGCACCACGTGGCCTCAAACGTCAGTGCACAGGTGTGTGTGCTCACGAGGTTTCTCAGTGCATCCTGCCAACGACAATGGACTCTTTTTCCAGCTGCTGTCACTGGGAAGGGGAGACACCACCACCAGGACATTAAAAAAAAAAAAAACTATTTATTTATGGATGTGCTGGGTCTTCATTGCTGCACACAGGCTTTCACTAGTTGCGGCAAGCAGGAGCTATTCTCTAGTTTCAGTACGTGGGCTTCTCATTGCAGCGGCTTCTCCTGTTGCGGAGCATAAGCCCTAGGGTGTGCAGGCTTCAGCAGTTGTGGTGCATGGGCTTGGTTCCCCCACAGCCTGTGGGATTTGCCCAGATGAGGGATGGAAGTGGCATCCTCCACTTTGCAAGGCAGACTCCTCACCACTGGACCACCAGGGAAGCCCCACATGGCCTTTGATGTACTGTATTTTACAGTTTACACAGAGCTCTCATAGACCTGATCTCATTTTATCTCTGTGTCACATACCTGATTTTATTTCATCTTTGTGACAATCTGTGGAAGTTGATGCTGGTCCAGATGAACAAACGGAGGCCTGGAGATGCTGAGTGACTTGGCTCAGGGCCCCGCATCTGGTCATCAGGCCAGTGGGAAGCGGGTAGCAGCAGTGGATGGGGAAGTGAGAATCCCGCGGGGGCGGTGGGTGGTGAAACCAGCAGTTGGAGGCATTGGGTTTTGCTGTTCTTGCCTCTGAAGCCGCACAGGGTCGTGGTTCCTGCCCTGCCCTGTGTGGAAGCCTGGACCCACGTGTGAGGAGGAGGCACACTCAGACCGAGGAAGGGCCACCCCGAGGGAGTGGGGACAGGCTGCTTGGGTCAGACTGAGAGAGGCTGACTCTGCAGGGTATGTGCAGGAAGGCAGCACTTGAGAGTGGGGCACCTCTCCTGGGGTGGTAGGAAGGCCCGGAGTCTGGAGCCTGGCAGGTTTGCTGACAGTCCCAACTTAGGCTCTTAGGATAGTCACTTTAGCACTTTGACCCGAACTTGGGGGGTACTCTGTCTGTCCTTCAGAAGCATGGGCCATCGACTGGGTCTACACAGGAGTGACTCCCCTGGTGAATTGACTTGATAGGTATCTAGTCCAGCCCCTTTCACAGATGGAAACTGAGGCTCTGAGAGGCACGGGGACTTGCCCCAGCTCACAGTGGATGAGGGGCAAAGCTGGAGATGGTGCCGAGTCTCTTGATCCTGTGTGGGTGTTTTGTTTGCTTGTGCTTTGCCTGAACTTGGGGTAGCTTTTCTTGTTAGTTTACACCCTGGCCAAACAGCCCTGTCCCTAAGGAGTTACTTGCCTTATGACGTAGAGTCAGCCAGCTCCCAGGGATGAAGGTGAGAGGTCTCTGATGTCCGTTTCTTGGGACGAGGAGAATGGATAGGAGGATAGGGCAGGGCAGTAAAGACTTTCTGATGCTTGCTCCACGTGAGCTGTTGTAAGCTTAGTCCTGGTTTTCCAAGTATTCTTGATGGTAAGCATGGTTCTGACGCTGAGATGTTCCACTCAGAGTTTTCAAGAGTACATGTACATTTCTCGTAAAGCCCTTGATGCTTCTCTCTGTTGCGTTCCCCACCCCACCCCACCCCCATTTCCCTAGGGCTTTAAATCATCTTTGGCTTGGGGTTGAAAGTAACCCATTATAGCGGTGAGCCTCGTGGTCCATCCTGTGCAGTGCTGTCAGGCTAAAATATTATAAACAGACCACCAAACTGTGTTTGGTCCAAGGCCAAGAACCTCCCTCCCCACTTGAGCATTTGATTGTCTGCCGCAGTGTTCAGCCTTGAGTTCAATGCAGGAATCCAGCATAATTTCTTATATTGTTACCATCTGGTTTTGTGGAGCCTTGCTTTTGATTTTAATTGTGCTCTTTGGGGGAGAAAAGCCCTACAAATGCTGGGAAAATAAGATACCCGCCCCCCACCCCGTTCCCCAGGCGCACACACATTGCTCCCCTTGTGTTTGGTGGATGTGGCTTGAACAGAATCCTTTTGCGTTTTAGAACATCTTCTTTCATTACTCCTGCCCTCCCAGCAGTCTCTGGACCCTGGTCTCCTCTAAAGGGATTTCTCGAATGGGTCCCGGGTTTCTGACCTGAGGTGGGAGCTGCCTCCATGGTAATGAGGGTTGAAGGTGGTTTGGGCAGTTGTCCAGTGTGACCCGCTCTGCCCCGGAGACCAGCTTTGTGATGATATGTTACGTGACCTCTTTAACAAGTGAGTCACTCACCCCCAGATAACCACCGGTACTTTCAGGGGGAACTGCTAGTATCATTGTGGCTGTGGCCATGGTTTCTCTAAGAGAAGGTGTTTTTAGAAATGAAGGTAAAGGGTTTGTTCTCCTTAGATTGTTGTCATGGACTCCTGGCTCCCCAACCTTTTCCTTATGAAGGAAAGAGTTGTTTCTCTTTTTCTTTCTTTCTTTCTTTTCCTTGTTTTCTCTTAAACCATGTGCTTAGGACCAGTTTTTAAATATTAGTCATTGATAATAAATAGCTGACAGTCTTCTCACATTTTTGGAAGACAAGCTTCACCTTGTTACCTCTTTTCATTTTTCCCTACTACCTTCCAGAGTTGTCCGTCGGCATAAGCGTTTTTATGTAGCTGTAATCAGAGTATATTAGTCATCTAACCAGGAAAGCAGGAACACCATCAAGTACCTACCTCAAAGGGAATTTAATATGGGCCTTCATTATGCAGGTGATAAAGAAGCCAAGAAGCCAAACATGGGAAGGGGAGGCGACCTAGAGCTCAGTGGCAGGAAAGCTGCTTCTAGGCTGGAGGGACAAAGGGAAGAGGTGTTCTGTCCAGAGCCCAAGGTCAAGGGTCACTGGTGGGCCACCTATCTAGAACAGATGCAGCTGCTTCTAGAAATGCCCACCCAAGGCAGAAACGGGGAGAGGGGAGAAACACCCCGGCTGCTCCCTGCCTCCCACCCTCCACCCTCCCATGAGTTGTGTTGTTGTCCAAACTCCCCAGTTGCCCCCTGTTGTTAGGGATCAGCCCTGGGGATACAGAGCAGAGGACTGGAGGATGAGAAACGGATCAGAGGACACACAGCATCTGGACCAGCCTAGGGAGCCAGCCTCCTGTCCTAATTTGATGTTGTCTTAAGCATTTCCCCATGGTCTTCATAATTACACATTATCTCAAGTGGATATGCCAGAGTTAACCATTCCTCAGCTGTTCGGAGAGAGCTTAAATGCATGATAAATCAGCAGTTCTCAAAGTGTGGTCACCAGCCAGCAAGTCTCCACATCTTGTTGGGGATGAAGAGTATCAGGCTTTACCAAGCAAGACCTCCCAACTCAGAACCCCTGGGGTGTGGCCCAGAAGTCTGTGTTTCCTCTGAAAGATGCTGACACACGTTAAAACTGGAGAGCCACTGTTACAGGTGATGCTGCACCCCATTAAAGGTGGGGACAGGATACCGAGGGTACTGTTGGTCCAGGGTCTTTATCCAGAGCTGTGTGGTGTGACAGAAAAGGCCCCAGACTCCAGGGCTGTTCACCTCTAGGGTCAAGCCTTCTCTTGCCCTTAAGATCCTGGGTGATTCATTTCTCATTTGTTCAACAGCTAAAAATATGAAATCTTATCATTGGCGGTGTTCTGAGGATTCAATAACGGGCATGATGTTTCCTATATGTTGGGTCTTCTAGAGCTTTAGGGAGGGAAATGTGGCAATAGCAGCGGGCATCTGGGCCATAGGAAGTTGGCCCTGGCCCTAGTACCTGAGGGTTGTGGTCCGAAAGTCAGTGATGAGCACTGGGAGGCTGAAAGGGAGCTTTAAGGCAGTAGGAATCTTGGACTGAGAGTTCCGTATCTATAGTCAAGATCCCTTCCCTGCCCTTTTTATTAGAGGTGGTGCTCTGACCCTGTGACCACTGTTTTGTCCCTCTTTTTTTGTTCACCACTTGGTGTCATGGAAAGGACCCTCAGGACCCCGGCTTCCTGAGCTGGCTGTGTCTTCTTGGGCATGTCACTTAACCTTTCTGAGCCGCGCTTTTCTTGTCTGTAAAGCCTCTGTGCTCGCTGACCATGGTGCAGATCAGGTGGGGTGACAGATGTGGAATCTGGCTTGAACCTTAGTGGGCCACTTGAGTATGCAGCTTTAGGATTCACATCTCCACTGGGCCCTTCGTCCGCCTTGCTATCTCCATAAGCCTCATACTCTGTTCCCAACGCAGGAGGGGCTTCCTTCAGCGAAGGCAGGCAATCTGGGTGGATCCTCATTCTAACCGTGACCTGTAGGAAGGTACCAGGCCAGGGTCTTCCACACATTTTAGTCTTTCGGTCCTCCCAGCAGCCCTACCAAGGACCAAGACTTCCAAGAAGTAGCTGAGGCCCAGATAGCTTAAGAGGAAGGATGTAAACAAAGCCGGTCCTGAGGGCACAGACGGAGGCCCACTTGGCCCCAGAGCCATCTGCAGCATTGCTGTTGCTAAGAAGGGAAAGAGGAACTGGGTAAGGGCTCCTGCTGGCTTCTGATGATGTTTCACGCCCACAAGTGTTGTGGGTGCAGTTGAAGAGCCAATCAGGGCCGGTGGGGAGGCTGGCTGCCCAACAGAAACCCAGGCAGCCAGGTTCCCACCTCACCGCTCCTGGCAGCACCTGTGAGAGGCCTCTTGGGCCAGTGGGAGGACCAGCCGCCGTCCTTCTGCACACTCAGACGCCTTCCTCACTTGACGACTGAAGAAGCTGGGGCTCTGAGCAGTCGAATGGTTTGTCTGAGGGTGGGTATCTGAGCCCCGTTCGCATCCTTTCTGGTCCAGGGCTCTTGGCATGGTTCCAGGGTGTTCCCCAGATCCAGGCATAGCCACCACTTGGCAGTTTTCCAGATCCTTTTCCAGCTGTTCTGTGGGGGGTCCACAGGTGGTCAGTGGGTCTATGTGAGATGACCAGCGTGGGGTGATCTGTATGTGACAGGTCCAGCGAATCAGCCTAAGGCTGGGGCAGGTCAGAAGACGTGTCCTCCTCCAACCAGCAAACATTATCCTCTTGTTTGGGTTGTAGCTAGAAGTGACATCAGGTTGGGATGTGAAGGCTCTAAGAGGGGAGCACCCACTGCTTCCGTTCATCCCACACTTGGAGGTCAGCCGGGGCTGTCTTCCCACCTGGTGATTCCCCCCGGGCAGGGCTGAGGGCATCTGCCTAGCTTCCTCCTAAGATAGACTCAGCACTAAACAATCTTACTCTTCCAGCTCTGCTCAGAATCGCTGCCCTGAGGACAAGGCTGTGCCAGGGCAGGGTGTGATAACACGGAACCGGGCCTGCTCGGGCAGGTCCTGAGGACGCTAAATAACTGTGCTGGAGGCAGGACCTGAACTTTTAACGCAATAGATGCACATCATTTCTAATATAGCCCAGATGGTCTGAGGATCGTAATTACCTCAGGTCTGCTTCACAGGCATTTAGGGAAGCAGGTGGGCTGCACTCATCTAGGTAAGGATGCTGCCCAATACCTTTATAACAGGTGTCTCAGCGAAGCCTTTCCAGTAACTCTTTATTTAAAACTCTTTAAATAAATCCTTTATTTAAAGTTGCAGGTTGCAACTGACTTGATGTTCTAGAACCTTTGGAGTCGGTCACTCTTTTTTTCTTTCTTTTTCTGGCCTTCAGTGCACTTGAGTTTTTACCCACCTCTGCTATCAGTCTCTAGGAGGACACCAGGGCTGCCTAGAGGGGTGTCTGGAAAATGCTTCCACTTGTCTACTCTTCACACCCTACTCACAGAAAACTTCATTTCTGATGCTTCTGATCACTGTATGTATGTGTGTGTGTGTGTGTTGGGGTGCGGTATGGTGATCTCCCCACACCCAGCTGGATAGTAACAGTTTCAGGCAATTCTGACCCTCTCTACCTGCAGGTAGCCTCAGATCCCACAGATAAGAGCTCAGTCTCACCCTCCCCCACCTCAGACAACAGTTACAAGTCCAGGTTGACACCTGTGCTTCTCACCTACCAGCTGTTAATCAGAGCTTTCCCCCACACCCTCCTAGGGTTCAGTTAATTTGCTGGAGCGGCTCACAGGAAAACATCTTTTGGTTTATTGTAAGAGGGTATAACTCGAGAACAAGCGCATGGAAGAGATGCACAGGGCAAGTATGTGGGAAGGCGCTCGGAGCATCCGTGCTCTGGATGCACAGCTCTCTGCTCATTTCCATGTGTTTACCAACCTGCAAGCTTTCTGAACCCAGTCCTTGTGGGTTTTTATGGAGGTTTCATTATGAAGACTTGATTGATTAAATTATTGACCATTGGTGATTGGGGTTGGGGGCAGAGTTGAGGGGCTGAGGCTGAAAGTTCCTACCTTCTAATCATAAGGTTGGTTTCCCTGGCAACAAGCCCCTCATTCATAGAGGCTTTCCATAAACTCAGGTGTTGTAGAAAGGAGCTTGTTATGAATAACTGGAAGATACCTGTTTCATCTTTATTGTTCTGAAGCTATTCCAAGAACTGGGAAGCCCATGATAGTCCTGAGTTTGAACCAGAGCTTGTTTGAGATACAGAAAGTGATGTCATTCTAAGAAACATCAACCACCAAAGAATCTCATCATATACTTTCTTATTCATGTGACTTCTCTGTGCTAGCCAGTCACTTACCCTGAAAATGATGACATACAAGGAAAGATCAGGCAGCCCACGGTGCCTTTTCCCTCTTCATCAGTAAGCAGCCCGGGGGAATGTTGGTAGAATGTGCACATATCAAGAAGTGAAGTGAAAACAGCTGAGTTAGTTTACGCAGTGGTGCTGCTGCTCAGTCATACGATGTGTGGTGGGTATTATGTATGCTTAGTGGCAAAGAGTCTGCCTGCCAATGCAGGAGACGCAAGAGATGTGGATTGGATCCCTGGGTTGGGAAGATCTCCTGGAGGAGGAAATGGCGACCCACTCAGTGTTCTTGCCTGGAAAATTCCATGGACAGAGGAGCCTGGTGGGCTATAGTTCATGGGGGTTGCGAAGAGTCAGGCACGAATGAGCATACAGCACCAAGCTACGAAATACAAACAGTGTGATTTTGATGATTTCACATACTAGTTAAGTGTTCTTTTGTTTGTGTTCAAAACTTGGCATTGCACAATGTAAACATGAATGGCAAAATTCATGCCAATAATTTAAAATTGTAATTTTTCTTGACTTAGGATGGTATTAAATAGCAAAAACAAGCCAAAACCCATTATCACAAGTCCAGAGAGAGACACTGGAAGAAAGGGGAAATATTTTACATTTAATACCATTTCTTCCTGCTTTCTGCTCTGAGGTCTCTACATTTTCATTTTGCTTAGAGTCCTACAAATTACGTGGCTGACGCTGGATGACTCCTGGGGCTGGGGGCCTCAGACTGATCTTATACACACAGGTCCTTTGCTAGATTCACTCTGTTCCAGGTTGTAGAACCAAGAAACAACTTATGGATAAGTGAACATTGGCACTTGCGCTAAAGATTCCAGGCTGTTCCAGGTGATGGTGGGTCTGTCGTCGATGGACCTCACAGCTGAGAATTCTCAGAGGCTACAAAGATACCCTTGTTGGAGGTGTTTTGGGAGCGTGCTGTGCATTCACTCTTGTGAATTATTAAGCATCCCAGTGCAGGGGCTTGAGCCAGCAATGGCTAAGAGAGAGGCCCCAGTTAGGATTCCACCTCTGGCTTGGTCTCCTAGGGCAAGTTGTTTCTTCCTGTGTCAGTCTCCTCATTGGACAATCCTTAGTCTCTCAGTTACAATGTAGTTGTGAAGAGTGTGAGCTACCTGGAGGCGGAATTTTGGGTCAAATCGCATCTTCATGTCATAACTAGCTGCAGGACCTTGGGCAGGTTGTTCAAGCCTCCTGGCTTGTTACGATTTCCCCATCTGTAAAATGGTATGAAATGAACTCAGGGAAAGGAACTAACATCAGGACTGGTACATTGTGTTGAATAAATGATAGCAGTGGTCATGATGGTGAAAAATAATCAATCCTTCGAGGTTCTAGGACCAAAGGAGTAGCATTTGGGACCCCAGTCTTCAAGGTCTACCTGGAGAGGGTCTGGGAGGAGGAGTGCCTGGGAAGCCTGACTCCTAAGTAGCTCTGCAGACTATTTTAGAAGTTTATCAGAATGAGAGAAACATTGTCGTGCTTGGAGTTGGAAGATCTGGGTCCTTGTCCTTCCACCCTCTGTCATCCTGAGTCACTTGACTTCTGACAGTCCTTTCCCCACCAAGCCTCCCTTCATTTATCTGTGAAATGGGTCTGCCTGCCTTCCATGGCGTTTGAGATGACATGGGTAGAAATCTTCCTTTAGCTTAGACTCGGGGTGCTGTGTGAACTCCCTGGTGAGTTCTCAGTCTTGGTTGAAACGTTGCTCACTAGTATCGGGAGATGAGCATCAGCTACTTTGCGTGGGCAAAGTCCTTGATCTGTGAGATCAGAGATGGACGATGAACTGTCCCAGGAGCAGATTAAAAAAGAAGGAAGGAGGGAGGGAAAAGAAAGCAAACCAGCAGAATTTGGAATTGTCCCCTGAACCACAATGGCAGGTTTCAGGGACTCGAGAAGGGGTGCAGCCCAGCTTTGTTGGCGAGAGACGTCAGATGCTGGGACGAGAAAGGCCTCTCTTACTGGAGCAGGGTTTCTCACCAGCCCCTGCCTATTAAGCTCCGGTAGCTTTGTCACTCCCGGCTAACAGCTTGGCAGCACAGAGGCGAACCACAGAGTACATTTGAGGCCCAGATCTGCTCATTTCGAGGGTGGGGCCGCATTTTTCTCCTGCCACAGCGAGCTAATTAAAGAAAACAAGCTATGGGAGTTGGGAGAGGACTGGCCACAGAGCACTTGGGGAGAGTTGCTTGGGTTGTGGAGGCCTCTACAGCCCCTGGAAGACAGGTGAAGCAGGCATCCAGGCCCCTGTGTGTCCCTAAGAGAGCTCTGAGGACCCACTGGGAGGCTGGATGTGGACAGTAGGGGGGCTTGTGTGGGATGGGAGAGTGACCTTGGTCTGTGAGGTTACCAGCTGGGAGAAGGTCAAGCTACCCATGAAGGTGGGACAGGGTTCTGAAATGCTTCCAAGTGTGCACTTGTGCCCCAAAACTTGTGCCCAGAACAACTTAGTTCTAGGACTATTAGGCAGTCATTGTGCTTCATTCCATCCCATCTCACTTCCCTAGCAGCCATTAATCTCTTTTCTCTTAATTAATTAATTTATTTTTGGCTGCACTGGGTCTTCATTGCTTTGTACAGGCCTTTTCTAGTTGTGGCGAGCGGGGTCTACGCTACTGTTTGTCTTGGGATCTTTTTTTGCAGAGCATGGGCTCTAGGCATGCAGGCTTTGGTAGTTGCAGCCTACGAGCCCTAGAATGTGGGCTGAGTAGTTGTGGTGCATGGGCTGAGTTGCCCTGCAGCATGTGGAATCTTCCCGGACCAGGGATCAAACCCATTTCCTCAGCTGACAGGCAGGTTCTTAGCCACTGCACCGCCCAGGAAGTCCCAGTCTGCTTTCTCTCTCTGTGAATTGCCCTCTTCTGGACAGTTCATGTGAATGGAATCATGCAACACGTGGCTGGGTCTGTGAGTAACAGTAATTCACATCTCTGTGGCACTTTTGATTCTGGTACCAGCACTAGGGGAAGTGGGGGCGACTTCTATATTCCCGAAGTGAAGTGACAGTCCAGGAGGTGGCTGTTCAAAGTCGCAGGGCTGGGAAGTAGGGTGAGGGCTCAGGGCTTCTGTCTCCAGACGCAGCACACTGATTATGAGGAGGGAAAGGCAAACATCAGTCCCACTGACTTGGAACAAACCCTGTCCTCCAGGATGAGAGCCGACTCCTAATAGCCACACGCTGTTTTATGGAGAAGGTCTATTGCCGAAACAGTGATGGTGTCAATTGAATTATGTTTCAAGCATACCAGGGAAACCGTTTCAAGGAATCCTGTTGTGAGTCATTTTGAAAAATGAAGAATTACACTACATCCCCAGCAATGTTTTATTTTGGTACATTCAAGGAGCAAGACGGCTTAGAAGAGGCCCCCACTGTTTTGCAAGGTTGTGTTATTGGTGCCTAAGGATGGTTTACTCCTCAGCTGCTCAGAGGAGTGGTTCACATGTCCTGGAGAGCTGGGGGAAGTCGCAGCACGTGGGTGCAACGTTTTGCTTCGCTTATTCAAAGAAGCTGGGGCCTGGGTGGTGCCTCGGGAGGCATCCAGGTCAGAGATTCTCAAGCGAGCCCTGCTGTGAGAAACTTGAGCCTTCAGGAAGGCTGAAGATAATGAAGCTTCTGTTAACTGAGCACTTAGTATGTGCCCGGGACCTTATCTAGATCATCTTATTTAATTATTACTGCTAATACTGCTGAAGTTCATGAATAGTTTCCTTGCCCATTAATTCAAAACATATTCCTTTATACAGTGGAATATTTTTTCAACCAAGCAATGAAGTACATACTGCACCAGGGGTGAACCTTGAAAACAGTATACTGAGGGCAAGAAGCCAGACACAAAGGCCATGTGTTGATGATTCCATAGACATGAACTGCCCAGAATAGGTCAGTTCCTAGGGACTGAAAGTAGATTTAATGGTTGCCAGGGGGTTGAGATGGGGTGGAATGGGGTATAATGACTGTCTAATGGGTACAGGCTTTCCTTTCAGTTCAGTCCAGTCGCTCAGTCGTGTCCGACTCTTTGCGACCCCATGAATCGCAGCATGCCAGGCCTCCCTGTCCATCACCAACTCCTGGAGTTCACTCAGACTCACGTCCATCGAGTTGGTGATGCCATCCAGCCATCTCATCCTCTGTCGTCCCCTTCTCCCCCTGCCCCCAATCCCTCCCAGGACCAGAGTCTTTTCCAATGAATCAACTCTTCACATGAGGTGGCCAAAGTACTGGAGTTTCAGCTTTAGCATCATTCCTTCCAAAGAAATCCCAGGGCTGATCTCCTTCAGAATGGACTGGTTGGATCTCCTTGCAGTCCAGGGGACTCTCAAGAGTCTTCTCCAACACCACAGTTCAAAAGCATCAATTCTTTGGCGCTCAGCCTTCTTCACAGTCCAACTCTCACATCCATACATGACCACAGGAAAAACCATAGCCTTGACTAGACGGACCTTTGTTGGCAAAGTAATGTATCTGCTTTTGAATATGCTATCTAGGTTGGTCATAACTTTCCTTCCAAGGAGTAAACGTCTTTTAATTTCATGGCTTTCCTTTAGGGGTGATCAAAATGTTCTAGAACTAAATAAAAGTGGTGGTTGCACAACATTCTGTATGAATTAAATGCCATTGGATTGTGCCCCTTAAAATGGTTAAAGTGGCAACTTTTTAGGTTATGTGCATTTTATCACAGTGTATATTTTATTTTTCTTTTACAATCAATCCTTATTGGAGTAGAGCTGCTTTACAGTGTTGTGCTAGTTTGGACTGTTGTTGTCGTCAGTTGCTCAGTCATGTCCACCTCTTTGTGACCCCATGGACTCAGCACGCCAGGCTTCCCTGTCCTTCACTATCCCCTGGAGCTTGCTCAAACTCATGTCCATTGAGTCAGTGATGCCATCCAACCATCTCATCCTCTGCTGCCTTCTCCTTTTGCCCTCAATCTTTCCCAGCATAAGTCAGGGTCTTTTCCTATGAGTCAGCTCTTCACGTCAGATGGCCAAAGTATTGGACACTGTACAGCAAAGTAAATCAGCTGTATGTCTCTGTCCTCTTTTTTGGATTTCTTTCCATTTAGTTCACCACAGAGCACAGAATAAGGTTCCGTGTGCTATAGAGTAGCTTCTCGTTAGTTATCCATGTTATGTATAGTGTCAACGGTGTATATATGTCAGTACTAATCTCCAAATTTATCCCACCCCACCCTTCCCGCTTTGTGTCCATACATTTGTTCTCTCTGTCTCTGTTTTTGTTTTGCAAATAAGATCATCTATACCATTTTTCTAGATTCCACATATGTATGCTAATATATGATATTTATTTTTCTCTTTCTGACTTACTTCAGTCTGCATTACAATCTCTGGTTCTATCCACATCTCTACAAATGACCCAGTTTGGTTCCTTTTTACCACTGAGTAATATTCCATTGCATATACACACCACGTCTTCTTTGTCCATTCCTCTGTTGATGGGCATTTAGGTTGCTTCCATGTCCTGGCCATTGTGAATACTGCTGCAATGAACATTGGGATGCAGGTGTCATTTTGAATTATGATTTTCTCTGGGTATATGTCCAGTAGATCACAATATGTATTTTAATAAATATATTTTCCTTATGGTGGCCCTGTCACTAACTTGGGTTCAGGTATGCTGTGTTGAGTGAGAGAGAAAGGGAGGAGTCATTGGTGTGTGCATTGCGACTGAAGCAGACTTGAGGCTTTCTGAACCAGGCTTCACCTTTAGGAGAAAAAAGAGACCCAGAGAGGGATAGTAAGTCGCCGAAGGGCTCAGAGCTGGGGTATGGATTCTGGCCTTCTCACTTTCTGTTAGGAAAATCGCAATGGAAATGTGCTGTTTTTTTTAAAAGCTTCTTTGTGTCACTGGATAAATGCCCAGCTACAGAGGTTCGCCTCTGCTCCACTTGCTGTTTTGCACGTGCCTCAGGTAATACCTGGGAAAACCGTGTCTCACGCTGGTGGAGCAGCCCCTGGACTGACTCAGCTGTCAGGAGAGCCTCAGACCTGGGTCGTCCAGAACAATTCCAGTTGTGCTGCTCAGTGCTGGCACTGAGCAAAAGGAACCAATAAAGTGTGAACACAAGACGTTTGCTGTTTGATAGGAGACCTACCGCGTGACATTGCTTCTTCTTTTCTTCTCTTTTTGACTGTGAACATCTGACACTACAGGAAATAAGAAACTTTCCAGTACCTAATTTGTGCTCACTCTACTTTCAAACCCTCTTGGCTGCAGCACAGGGTAAATGAAACTGTAGCTTATAGTAATATTTACGTATGGGAGTCAATGAGCTGTTTAAATGCTTGGATGTCAGAACAGATTTCAAATTTAGCAAGCCCCCTAGCTCTCCCACCCTCTGGTTATGCAGTAGACAGGCCTGCCTACTCTCGTAGGTCAGGCTCTAGCCTCCTGTCCTGGTTGGTGGCAAGACAGTGATGAAGGTGATGCCATTTAAAAGAGACTGAGCTTTAATGAAATTAAATATATATTTGATCCTTGGGAGAAGGTGAATCAGGTTCCAGAATCTTGACAGTTAGACTGTTAGGAAGATCCATGGACAAGGAATGACGGGACCCGAGTTTTATTAGTCACGTGACCTTAGCAAAATGGTCTAACGTTTCTAAGTTGGGGCTTCCTCCTCTTGGAACGTGAATAATATCCTAGCTTCTTCCATGTCCTGGGGTTGCTGTGAGCATCTGAGTGAGGTGATGGATGTGAAAGTGCTTCGTTAGCTGTCGAGGTGCTTACTGAAGCGCTTTATGAAGCCAGCGGGTAGAAAGACCGAAGGAATAAAGCACCAATGCAGACTGGTTTGTGTTGGGAGCTGAGGAGTAGAATTGGCTTTCACTTTCAGGGAAGCAGCACTTGGCATGCACGGTTATTTATTTCTGCCATCAGATCAGCAGGGCTCTTGAGGCCCCTGCTCTGTCAAAGGCAGTGTGAGGAAAACCCAGTTCCTGCCCTCCAGGAGTCCACAGTTTAATTGTGTTTTCATGGGTCACCTGGAAGGCGAGCACTTGAGAAGGGAGTGCAGGTGACCCAATGCAGCCCCCAGGCCCCCCCCACCCCCACCACCGCCCCAGCTGTGCTATTCAAGTCAAAGTCCTGGGGCGGGAAATGCGTGTGTGTTTGTGTGTGTGTAAGATGAGTCAGATTTGCCCACTGTTTTTTCCCTTTTGAAACTCGTTATGCTCACACACACACAGCAGTCATCCACTTGCTCAGAAATGTGCGAAAACCACATAAAATGTGCAAAATGTGGCTCTATTGAAAGTTTGCCCACCACCCACCTTCTCTGGAGCCAGGATGGATTTGTAAAGGTTCAGCTCTTTCCTCATATGCAGGAACTTTGTGTCTGCCCCAGCTGCCAGCTCCAGGCCCGCCCAGGCTGACTGCGGGTGGGATATGGACGGGGTCAAGGCCGCGGGCAGATCTATTAGACAGGTGAGTTCTGACCCTGTTGGTGGTCCTGGTTGGTCTGTAGCAGGAGGTGACCTAGGACTGGGCTGGCCAGATGCCCTGCATTTCTGTAGACAGGGTACTTGGGGCCTGTTGCTTGATATTTAAAGTCCTCCAGGGACCGCCGTTTCATGGGTTGACCTTGTGTCTGTCTCTCTGCCCCCACCAAGATGAGTCTCCTCGTAGCATGCCCCTAACCAGCCTGCTGTCTGCACACCCAGTTTACATTCCCCTCTGTTGCATTTCCCTTGACGGTCCCAGTTTGCTGTGACCATCTCCTCTTTAAATGGTCTCCTGACTCACTCCTTGTACATAATCATTATTTTCGAATGTATGAGCTGGGCCCTTCTTTGGGGTAGGTGCCCTCTCTGTGTGTCCTTCATCCTCCCAAACGTGGTTGCCACCTTCCTTTGCGCAGGTGCCGTTGTCTTGGGCTCATGTTTTATACTTTGCCCACTTCCTGCCGCCCTGTGAAAGAGGAGTGGACATGCCTGGACACTTCTCCCTGTTCGACAGGGCTTTGGTCCAAGCACACAGCCTCCATGGGATTCATTTTATTATTTTTAAAATGTTATTTATTTTTATTTATTTGGTTGGGCCAGGTCTTAGTTTAGCACGTGGGATCTTTAGTTGTGGCACATGGGATCTAGTTCCCTGACTAGGGATCGAACCCATGCCCCGTGCATTGGGAGTGCAGAGTCTTAGCCCCTGGACTACCAGGGAAGTCCTGGGACTTCCTTTATACCACACACACACACACACACACACAGTGTGGTTAGTGAGAGCCACCTGCCTACACTGAAGGTGACCATGGTCATCAGGAGAGAGCAAGGGATGGGAGAGTTTTTCAAAACTGTAGAGCACTATACAGACAGGAGCTGTTACTGGCCTGTGGATGGGCTCTTAGCTGCTGTGACCTGACAAGCAAGGGCCCCAAGAGAGAGCTGGTATATGCCACTTCCCCGGAGTCTAGGAATACAGAGTTTCACTCACCCTCCCTGGGCTCCATGTTTCTCAGCTCCATGACTCTTTCCAGCCCTGACCCTGCTGGTCATGGCACTGTGTCAGGGAGGGGCAGCAGGTGCCAACTCCCCACTCATGTTTGGTGGGAACTTGGCTGAGATAATCAGGAGGGTTCCCTCCAACCATTAGCGCTTGTGCGTTGGCCATGTCCGCTCTGATGTCACCTTGAGGGCCCACCCTGAACCTCTTTCTTTATTCTCTTGGGCTTCCCTGGTGGCTCAGATGGTAAAGAATCTGCCCACAATGCGGGACACCTGGGTTCGATTCCTGGGTTGGGAAGATCCCCTGGAGAAGGGAACAGCTCTCCACTCCAGTATTCTTGCCTGGAGAATTCCGTGGCCAGAGGAGCCTGGTGGGCTATAGTCTATGGGGTTGCAGAGTTGGACATGCCATAAGCACTCGCTTTAACTGTTAGGAGAGGCCCTTTGCAGTATTTAAGGTGGCTGAATTATTTCACCCTTTCTAGTCGTGTTGACATTTAAAGATGGTGGGGGGTGATGGTACAGAAGGAGTGACGAACCCTGGAGGAGAGGAAGACGCTAGTTGCTGAGAACGTGTGTGTAACGGGTCCAGACTTGCAGAAGTGCCTGCTTCAGCTGGTTTTGTGGGGGTGGCATTGAAAAGCAGGAAGATAGATAAGATCAGATTTCAGGATTTTCACCCTCCCCCAACTTTTGATGGCTGTGAGCTTTTCCAGGGCAGGGACTGAGTATTTTTCAACTTTTCTTTCCCATGTGCCTGGCACAATACTTGGTGTTTCAGCATATTCAGTGAATAGTTTGAATGAATGACTTTCCACGTCTCATCTTCACAGCAGTGTCAGTGAATATATAAAGCCATGGTTGTTAGCAGATCTGATGGGTTCAGAAATACTAAGCGACATGTCTGATTATAAAAGAAGATGGAGCTTCTAGGAAGAAAGAATTGCCCTCTGACGCTGTCCTCCTTGTCCCCGTCCTTCTGCATTTTGTGGTCACCCTTCAGTATTCTGGAATTCAGGAACATCTCTGACTAGAAAGGAGTATAGGCTCTGTTTTCCTCGGTTCCTAGAGGGGACTGTAATGTGTCTTGCACATGCAGTGATAAAAAATCCATAGCAGTGGTGAGCAGTGCCCTTTTCGCAGTTGATTTCCCCTCTGTTCTGGCAGGTGCTGCAGGCAGATAACCTTGGCAGGGGACTTTCAGAACGGCATAGTTTACACCGGATTGCTGTATCCGTGCTATCTTGTTAGTACCTTTCCTCGATGGTCATTGTCACATGAGAAAGTACTTCCTCTGTGGGCTTCCCTTCACGGAGACCTGTGGGCGTAGATAAATTTGTAAACTGCATTGCATGAGTGAGGCCATTTCTGTTAAGAGCTGGGGTCTTGCTGAAAGTCTTCTCGGAGAATAGCCTGCTGTTCCCAGGAACCTTTCAATGGGCTCCTAAGGCCCAGCTCTTGCCCCACTTTTGGCACAGACGCCTGCTTCTTGTTTGAAGGTCTTGTTGGAGAGGACAGGGTGTGTGGGGTCCCACGTGCAGACTTTGAGAGTTAGATCCTCCGGGATGTCCCAGTGGATGCCTTTCCTGATCTGCTTCCTGTTTTCTCCCAGAGGGGGTCTCTGTATCACTGGCTGCAGCTCGCTCCCACCCACCTGCGCCCTGCTGCCTCGATCCTATGGCTGGGACCCCAAAGAGTGAGCCCTGGGCCCAGAGCTGTTGTCTCAGTTCTGCTCTGTGACCTTGGGCAAGTGATTAGATTTCTCTGACTCTCGGTTTGGTCCTCTGAAGATGAAAAGTTTGGTCAGGATGCCCTCCAAAGTCCCTACCCTCCCTGTTCTTCCCCTGGGGAGGGAGGTGCTGCTTGTGTCTTGAGGTTGGAGGGGCAGGTTGGGCAAAGCCATGGTTCATGTCCGTGAGCACAGCAGAGACTCTGGACCTTGACCTGCAGGCAGCAAGTCCAGGATGCCGAGACGCTGCTGAGGTGCGGGGTGAGCAGAGCCTCTCCGGGAAGCGAGTGGTATTATTCAGCCCTGTGGAATGCCGAGGCATGGCTGGGCTCGGGCAGGGCTGCCGAGAGCCTGGTGGTGGTAACTGTGGGCAGAATTTCATGGCCTTGGAGAATGGCTACTGTATATACCAGTGATAAATATTAGTCACCCTGGCAGCTGAAGGAGTTTCCTGCGCAGCGTTTTTGACACTTCCAGAAAAGGGAAGCCTTCCTCTCTGACAGGGCATGGGAGGGAGGAACGGACATGCGTCTCTGGGCTCAGGTGCCAAGAAACTCCCTGATTCTGATGCTCTGGCTGGGGATGCCATGGGATTTTCCACCCATGGTGAGCCGCCTCTGCCTGAAGCTGCATAGGGCTTGTGAACATCCCTTGAGATCTCTCCTGGGCCTCTCGGGGCCTTGCTTGAGCACACTCCAAATCCGAGCCTTGCTTTGCCCTCCTTCCCCGCACCCTCTCTGCCATCTGCTCAGCCTTCTTTCTCATGAAAGGACCACCATCCCGTGAGTTGCCTGAACCAGACCCCAAGAGGAGTCATCCTTACGCTCCCCCCGCCACTCCCCTCCCCAGTAAATCACCAAGGCCTACCAGTCCTGCCTTTAAAATGTCAACATCTGTCTGATCTCCCATCTCGACTGTGGCTTCCTCATCCGAATCACGGTCTCTCTGGCCTAGCCTTCCTCCCAGCTGGTCCCTCTGCCTACATCCACCTCTCCCCAGGGCCATTCTCCACGCAACCAGAGTGAACTCTAAAAAACGTGCATCCTGTCACCTGGTACTTCTGCTGAAAATCACTCAGGGGCTTCCTGTGGCCTTGAGGGTGAGGGTGCGAATCCCTAATGAGGCTGTGGAGTCTGGCCGAAGCCTGCCTGTCCAACCACTATTTCCAGTTGGGGTTGCATCCCCACTCTGGCCTTCTTAAATTTCCTTCCTTAGGGCCTTTGTAAGGGCTGTGCCTTCTGCATGGAGTACTCTTCCCCACCATTTTCAGCTGGCAAATGTGAATCAGGTCTCAGCTTATCTATCCTCTCCTAAGAGAGCCCTCCACCTCCACCCCACCCCCCATTTCCTTATACCTCCTGCCACGCTGTTCCATGGCATGTGGTTCTTGTCACTCAGAGACTGTCCCTCGGTTTGTAGCTTTAATTCTGTGTGCTTATTTGTTTACTGTCTGTCTTCCCCTCAAGGGCAGGGGCCAACTCTTTTATTCTCCACTATGCCCAGGGCCCAGGACCAAAGAGCCCTGTAAATATTTGCAGAGCCCAGTAAATATATGCATGGTAGGTGGAGGACATGTCTGCTTGTGCTTCCATTGCCTCAGCACCCTGATCCTCTTGGCATCTGTCCCCTACTCTCTGGTCCCCACTGAGTGGCCTGTGAGCACTGGGCTTTCCCTGGCTTTGCTCCTCTGGCATCAAAACTTATCAGTCCCACGTCTCAGTCTTTTGCAAGGTGACACTTCATCTGATTACCTAATTCACACTAAGGTGTTAATGGCGCTAATGACATAGTGTTTATTACCCCAGGGGATGCAAAATGATGGTATCAAAACATATCATTCCCTGGTGGTTTAAAAAGCTCCTGGGAGTCCAAGTAGAGGCTCTGACAAGGCCCCATGTGTGCATCTGGCTTCTGTCTGCTTCTGCAGGTCCCCACACCTCAGTCATCTCACTTCCTTCCTCCCAGGTACCTGGCACAGTACCTGTCAGGGGCAGGTCCTGCAGAAATATTTACTACGTGAATTTAACAGAAGTTGATTTTCATGACTCACACTTTAACCAAGGCTTTTGGTGTCATTAGTCAGTCTTTAGGCCCTGGATGCCAGAGGAATGACAAATGGTGGGAATTTCAAGCACGATGACCATGACTGTGCCAGACCAGGAAAGAGGCAGCTTTATCTGAGTAGAAAGCAGGTGGCCTTTCAAAGCCCTTAAATCCACATCTCTCCTCCTGCCACACCAGCCACGTCACTTTAGCCGCGTGTCCTTCTCCCCAGAATGAGGTTTATCTACTCTTGGCTTCCCAAGGTGCCAGAGGAGGTGGAAGTCGTGTGATCATATCCACCTGCTCATCTGATGCCGTTTGTGATCATCTGCAGGTTGAGGCCAATGAGGCAACCAAGGGCTAGATATCATCCCTGATGTGAGAGAATTTCTCCCGTGGCCCTTCCTGCCCCTCTGAGCCCCGCCAAGGTCATGTTGGTTTGTGTAGCCCAGTCACTGACCATCTGGCTGCCGTGGTTACTGCAAGACGGGCCTCCTTCCCTCCGCTCCAGCCCCGCCCCATGGGTGCCTTTTCCACGTGTCATGTGGATGTAGCCTGTGAAAACAGGAAGGGAGGAGCCATTGGGTTTTGTTGTAAGAAAATCCTCCTTTTTGATTTGTTTCAGGGCTGGGTGCAAAGAGAGTGGAAACTGTTGTTTAAAATGAGTGAGTGATTAGTTTTGGGAAGGGAGGAGGATCTGGCCTGAGGCTTCTTCGACACTGACTCCTGGGTGGATGAAGCTTCTCCCTTACCTGGATGATGAGGCTCTGCACAGCACTCTCCCTGTAGCCTCCTCTCCCACACCCTTGGGTCTGCTCTCCTGCTCCCCCAGGGTAGTCTTTCTATGGGACAAGTCTTGCCCTGGCACTCCCTGCTTAGAAGCCATCCTAGCACCCAGAGCCTTAGGATGCTTCAGCTTGTCCCTCGGGGTCTGCATGGCACCTCCTATGTCTCCTCACTCAGCCTTGCCTTTGATGGCTCTGGTAAGGAGCTTTCCCACTTGGCAGCTGAAATCACTCTGAGGTTCCATATTTGCCACAAATGTCAGAGATTCACATGTACACTCAGGTGACGCATATCAAGTACAACCGCGATCCTGGGAGAGACCTGTGAAGATAATTCGAATTCCCGGTGATCACTCTTTGCCCATCAAGGCTGAGAATTCTCCGCGATCCTGGGAGAGACCTTTGAAGATCATTGGAATTCCCAGTGATCACTCTTTGCCCATCAAGGCTGAGAATTCTCACTCTGACTTGAGTACTGCATGCCTGCCCCACCCTTCCCCAGGCTATTTCTTGCCTCTGCCTCGCCTCATGCCCATGGAATGTCCCAAACCTATTCAGCTAGCTTCCTTCACAATGTAATTCCATCTTGGTCTCCTCCAGGAAGCAGCCTACAGGCGTCCCCTCCTCCTAGCCATTGCTAAGTGTCCTCCGCCTGCCCTCTCACCCCCTCTACCGCCACAGCTGCCGAGCACACCTAAATCTTAGTAGAAAATCATGTTTCTAGGTTTTTATTTTATTTTTAGCCTAAACAGTGAGCCCCCTGAGGGCAAAGGCTCTGTGGGGCTAGTCTCTGGGTCGCCGAGGCTGGCGGGGTGCTGGCATTCGGGTCATTCTGCACATCACTGCTCAGGACTGCAGGGCAGTCTAGCCTTGTGTGAGCTCTGTTCCCTGGACTGCACTGGTTCTAAACTGAGCTTTTGGCCCTTGCTTATGCCTTGTGGCTTATGACTTAATATATTGAAACAGATCATTGTGCTTCTTTTTTTCATTTGAAAAGAAGGAAAAACTGAAAATCTAGAGGTTTCAATGATCTGGAGGTTGAGATAAAAATTATGAAGATCATAGAAGGTATTACTTCTTATGACTATTACATAAAGTCGGACTTGTATGATTGTAGGGTATCCTTTTTGGTAGGTTCCAGCATCTTTTTGGTGATGGTTTTTTCAGCAGTTAGTTTTGATTTGGATGTTTTCGTCAGAGGAGGTGAGCTTGCGCTAAAGGTCCCAAACTTATTTTCCACGGATCGGTCTTTGTCTCACAGACAACCTTTGGGTTCTTCTCGAAGGCAGGGGGATCAGTTCAAATTCACCCTCGAGTCCTCTCAGCCTAACACCATGCCAGGTGGAGAGTAGTCACTTAATAAAGCTTGTCAAATGAAGGCATGGGGTGAATCTGCACATTGGGTTTTTTTTGATGCTTGGTGATTAGAAAATTTTCATGGCTTGCTGGTTTGTAAGACATGATTTCCACTGTAAATTCTTTGTGTGGGGGAATGTTTTTTATGCAGAGTGCTTGCCTGGACTGAAAAATGCTTTATGGTAGCAGTTGTAAAAAATTGAGTCCTTTTGCTCTGATGGAAGCTGGGTGACCCTGTGCAAGTTGCTGGAACCCTCTGGGACTCGTGACCCTCATCTGTAAAATGGGTGGGAGGGGGCAGTGGGCCACGTGGCTTCCAAGAGCTTCCTGCTGCCCTGCTCATGTCATCCTCCCATCCTCCTCTTTGGCACGTGGACACAGACCGTGTCCCCAAGGGTTCGTGCACAGAGCTGGAATTCTCTCTGGCCTCTTTGACTGCTTTCCAGCGGATGGAATGCCTCCTTTCTCAGTAGCGGAGGGAAATGTTATGTGGGGTTAGGAAAGCAAGCCAAGAGCCCTCGAATAATTAAAACACACACGCACACAAAGAGGAGCGGGAGGGGGAGAAACACGCCTCATGGACAGGGGATGAGTAAAACCCAATGGACTGAGAAAGCCCCAGTGCTGAACTTCACATGACCCTGCTTGCTGCCTGCTGTTGGGACACCCGCGTGCCCCCTGCGCACGGCTGGCCTTTGATGTCAGTGGCCCCACAGGAAGCAGCGCTGCCATCAGCCTGGCAGAGCATGTGAAGCCTGCCCCCCTACCCCAACCCCCACAGCCCAGTTGCCACCACCCGTGTCTCTAGAAAACAAGCAGCTGCGGCTCCCAGGTTGGTCGGACTGAGATACCCACCCTGTGCTCGCAAAACCAAAACCTCAACCCACTAGTGATGTCCATGTAAGAAAGAGAAGACCAGGAAGGATTTCTGCTTTTTAGTCCTTCTCTGCTGAGACCAGATTTCCTGTAGGAATGATGTTACCCTATGCTTCCTGAACTCTCCCAGTTTACCCATTTATGACTGAACTTGATCATTGCTTGGGTGTATATCTATAAGACCTTGGGGGAATAAGAATAAATAAAGGATTGTCTCTGCCCTTGGACTTAGATTCAGTTAGGGGAGGAGACTTGTAAACATGCAGAGGTCTGTGGGGCCCTAATCAGGTTATATGCAATGTGTATGCAAGGGGACATCAAGAGAGTTACCTCCTCTGCTGGAGGAGGGAGGGTCAGCAATGCCCGGCTAGGTGTCCCAGGACCCCAGCCCACTGCAGGCTGTGTCAGAGGGTTTGGCTTAAGTGGACAGTGGGTTTGGCCAAACACAATTGCATGTATATATAAACAGTGGTGGAAAACTAAGAGTCTCTTGGGCTGATGGCTTCCTGGGTGACAGTATTTCCCTTCTGGTATGGTCGTGAAGCTTCAGGGATCTTTCCCCGCTCTTGCAGGAGGGAAAAGGACCACATTTGTTGTTACACATACAGCCCCCCTGCTGACGTGCATTGAGAGTCTGTGGACTAGACCTGTGAGCTCTGTCTGCCCTTGAGCAGCTGCCTTCTAGAGGGGAGGTACACTACAGTTGTGTAGCCTCATTCAATAATTACATAATAGTTAACTCTATAGGAGCCACCTTTTTGTGAAGTACACTTTGTATTTTGGAATAATTGTAGACTTACAGAAAAATTGCAGAGATAACATGGGAGTCCCCATGTACCTGGCACCCAGATTTTCCTGATGCTGACAGCTTACGTTGTCACAGTACTTCTGTCAAAATTAAGAAACCAGCATCAGTGAGTTACTGTTAATACAACTCCTGACTTTATTTAACCAACCTTAAAAAAGAACTTTTAAAAAGTTTTATTAGCATATAATTCATATATCATGAAATTTACTCTTTTAAGATATACAATTCATTGGTTTTAGTGGATTAACACTTCTGTAACCATTGTGTGTATGTGTGTGCGCTCAGTCACGTCCGACTCTGCGACCCCATGGACTAGAGCCCACCAGGCTCCTCTGTCCATGGGATTTGTACAGGCAAGGATATTGGAGCAGGTTGCCAGTTCCTACTCCAGGGGATCTTCCTGATCAGGGATTGAACCCATGTTTCTTGCATCTCCTGCATTGGCAGGCAGATTCTTTACCATTGCGCCACCTGGGATGCCCTCTATAACCATTACTGCTGTCCAATTTCAGAATATATTTATTACCCCTAAGAGAAACTTCATACCCATCTGCAGCTACTGCTCATCTACCCTCCACCCCCTTGCTCTGGAAACCTGATCTACTTTCTATCTCTATGGATTTGCCTGTTTGGGGCATTGCATACAATGGAGTCGTACAGTATTGGTCTTTCGTGACTGGCATATTTCACTGAGCATGGTGTTGGCAAGGCTCATGTCGTGGCATGTATCAGTCCTTCATTCCTTTTTATGGTCAAATAATATTAGATGATATGGCTGTATCCACATTTTGTTTGTCCATTTGTCAGTTGATAAACATTTGGGTGGTTTCTCCTTTTTGGCTATTACGAATATTACTGCTGTACAAGTTTTTGTATGGTTGTGTTTTGATTTCTCTTGGGTATATCTCTAGGTGTAGAATTACTGGGTCATTTATCACTTTACCTTTAACTCTTTGAGGAACTGGCTTCTATTCCAAAGCGGGGGTATATTACAAATCCCACCAGCAGTGTTCGAGGGTTCCAGTTTCTCCCAACACTTGTCGATGTCTGTTTTATTTTCGATATTCTACTGGGTGTGCAGTGGTATCACCCTGTGGTTTTGGTTTGCATTTCTCTGATGACTAACGACACTGAGCATCATTTCATATGCTCATTGGCCATTTGTCTGTCTGCTTTAGAGAAATATCTGTTCAGATCCTTTGCCCACTTTTTAATTTAGGTCGTCTTTCTCTTGTTGAGCTTTAAGGGTTCTTCGTGTATTCTGGATACAAATTCCCCTTTCAGATAGATGGTTAGCAAATATTTTCTCCCATTCCTTGAATTGTCTCACTTTCCTGATGGTGTCCTTTGAAACAAAAAGGTTCTAATTTTGATGACGCTAAATGTATTTATTCTTTTGTTGCTCTTGCTTATTATCTCACCCTAAGGTCACAAAGATTTACTCCCTTGTTTTCTTCTAAGAGCTCTGTAATTTTAGCTTATATATTTAGATCTTTGATTTATTTTAATTTAATTTTTGTTTATGATATGAGATAGGTGTCCAAATTCCTTCTTTTGTATATGGATATACAGTTAGTTGTTCAAGCACTATTTGAAAAGACTATTATTTCCCTACTGGCTGGTCTTGGCATCTTTATCAAAAATCAGTGATTAAGAATACATATATATACCTATGGCTGATTCATGTTGTATGGCAGAAATCATCACACTATTGTAAAGTAATTTTCCTCCAATTACAAGTAAAATTAAATTTAAAAAATCAGTGATCATAAATGTAAAGGTTTATTTTTGGACTCTCAGTTCTATTCCATTGATCTATGTGTTCATCCTCATGCCAGCCTTGATTGCTGCAGCATTGTAATACTAATCAAGTTTAAAAAAATATTTTTAATCATTTACCTTGTTCCAAAAAAGAATTTGAGATAAGTCTCAAGTACAGTGAACAAAAAAGGATTGAGATAGGGAAATCAGGGGAAGAGGAGAAAAGGATTGGAAAATAAGATGAGATCAAAGGTAATGTTAGTACACAGTATTGTGTATTATAAAGGTTTGTGGGATTGTTAGATGTAGCTTGCAAATTTGGCTCTGAGCCTCCTATCAGCTGAAGGTAAAATGGAAATGTGACCTCTGAACAGAGTAACATATGTGCCATGGGATTTAAAGAAAAAAATTTTTTTCCTCCCCTAAGGGAGGAATCCAATATTTTCAGGGGCTTCAACGTGAGAGACTTTCCCCTGTGGGTCCTAGGGCCAGAGATTCTTGAGCATATAATTGTTTCAGTTGTGTTCTGTCTCTTTGGACTGATAACATTTTTTTTAATAATCCATCTTTTTTTTTTTTCTGACTGCACGAGGCAGCCTGTCGGATCTTAGTTCCCTGACCAGGGTTCGAACCCAAGGCCCCTGCAGTGGAAGTGTGGTGTCCTAACTGCTGGACGACCAGGGAATTCCCCTGATAGCTTCTTGAAGGCAGGAACTGTGTCTTCCCTCACATCCCCCCATCATGCCTAGGAAGGGACATGGGGGGGTACTTTAAAAAAATGTTGATTGAATGCTTTCTAAAATTCTGAATGTGTATTCCCTGCTTCAGTGACACTTCTGCAATCAGGTTAGGATTTTGAGGCTCATTTGGAGGTAGAGAAGTGAAGTGCTTGCTCGCCCTTCTGGCTGTGTTTTAGGAGTTATTTACTGCCATTAGCTCCTTGAGAGCTGGCCAAGTAGTGATGAGTGCTGGGTGGCTTTGCTCTGAGACACGGCAGTGACCTAGAAGGGAGGCAGCATTGCTTCACCCACCTTGGAGCCCACCCACCTTTCCACCTCCTCGGTGCTGGACCATCCTTTCTGTTCACTCTGACATGCCTTCCTGCTTCCCTGCCTAATGGAAAAATCCAGCATGTGTGAGGGAGGTCCTGGCCCAAACTGGACAGCTTCTCCTAGAATTGGGGCTACCACCACCTGTGGTTGTGCTTGGCACAGGCCTGGTCACTCTACAAAGAGGCCCACCCAGACAGGCTCCCTCACGGGGCAAAGAAGCAAACTGCCTTTAACTGACTACATGTGTCATGTTGGGTGGCCTGCTCCATCTCATCCCTAATAAAGGGCTTTACTATTTGTTGGTAACATTCTTTTTTTTAAAAAAGAGAGATTTGAACACCAGCCTCTAGGGGAGGTTACTGTTGCACCGTTTACAGATGGGGAAATGGAGGCTCGGCGTGTGTAAGCTACTTGTTCTAAGTCACACAGCTAGTAACGTGTCAAGAGATGACTCCAGCCCAGGGAATCCTGGCTTTGATTTCACCTGTCCTTCCTTTTCTACTTGCTGGCCCCCATTCTTGATCTAATTTAGGGAGTGTAAGAGGCCAGCACTCTTTCTGCTTTGGGTATCTTTGAACAGGTAAGAGCAGTTTCCTTTAAAGTTACATTTGCCTCCATGGGGTTGGGTGTCAAAAAGCAGCCCCCCAGGGATCACCCTCTGCACCTCTTGGCCCTTGGCCAGCAGTGGCCTTGTAATAATGTAAGAATGTAGACATCTGATTACTGCCTGGGACTTACAGAGACTGTTTCGCTCCTGCTGTCTTGTCTGAGCCTGACCACAGCGAGGGAGACAGGGTGGGCGCTGTCTCCCCCACTGTGTGTGTGCGGATGCTGAGTTACCTGGGGTCACCAGGTGGTCATGGGCAGAGGTGGGCTGAGAAACCCGTGTCTGACTCCTGACCCAGTACTCTCAAATGTGTGTCGGGTCGAACCAGCAAGCTGAGAATTTATGTTGCTCTGGGGGCTGTGGGCACCTCCAGGAGTGCCTTGGCACTTTACTCACATGATGAGATGAAAGAAAGTCTCTTCTCTCCAGAAGTAAAGTCTCACTTACACTCGTGGATTTCTCTGTATCCTTCCAGCCCCTCACGATATTCTCAGAAGAGAGCAAGCAGAGTGGAATCAGGTTGCAGACAGAATGTGGCCTTGCTCCAGAATCTGTTAGGATGGGAACATGATGCTGGCCAACAACCACCAAAACAAGTTGTTTTGGCCCACCTGGGAGGTCATTTGGCTCCCGTGTCCATCTCCTTAGGTCTCCAAACCTCCTGTGTGCTGAGACCTGTGCCAGTCACCAGCAAATCCAACAGGAAAACTCTGTGACCCTTTGGGGGCATTTACCCTTTGGGGGCATTTTTGTCCTAGTCTTTACCAAGCCTCTGACCCCAGGTGACAGACATGTGTCCTCTGAGTCACAATTTTCTCATCAGTGTAGTGGGGATGAAGATGTCTGGCAGTCTGTGTTCAAGAGTGATGTTGAGGCTGAGATAAGGTTTAATGACATGGACTCACTCGTTCATTCATTCAGCATATCTTATTGATCGCTTCCCCTCAGCCAGGCTCTGAATTCTGTGGTGAACAAAGAGAGTCCTTGCCTTGAGACAAGGCACCTGCAGTCTGGGGAACCCACCAATCACAGATGTCACATTGTAGACCTTGGGGGCCATGAATGAGGACAGGGAGAGGGCCTGAGCACTGTAGGCAAGGAGACCTGATTCTGTTTGTGGAAGGAGTGGTGGTCAGGGAAGGCTTCCTGGAGGAAGTGACATTTGATCTGAAGTGTAAACGGTGAGTAAGGGTCACCACGGGAAGAGGTGATTTATGAGCAGCCTGGACAGAGGGAAGAGCAAGTGCAGAAGCCTTGAGGAAGGAGGAACGTTTAACAACAGAGAGAAGTTTGCCTGGAGGGCTATGGACGTGGATCTCTAGCATCTCCTATTTGATTTCCTTCAGGGGGTCTTTTTGGAGCAGCTGCTAGGGGCTAAGTTCATCACAGGTGCTGGCGCCATCAGGGCATGATAGTTGATGTAAGGGCCTGGAAGGCACTTCCGGGACATCCTGCCCTAGGATACCGATTCATCCCTTGCCATGCGAGGGGAAATCTTACCCACAGAGTGCCAGGTGACCAGGCCAGGGACATATGCTTTGAGTATAAGACCCATCCTGGCATGGTGGGGATAAACGTAGCACCCATCTCATGGGGTTGTGTGGCTACTGCTGTGATCATAAGTGGGTCATGCAAGTGCGGGGCTGCGGGAGCATGCAGGAAAAGGGGGCTGCTGTGATGAAGATGGTGGTTATTCCTAGCAGTCCTGTGAGTAGTCTTGAAAGTAGGTGCCATAGGAAATCAGAAGTGAAGAAGTCACTGGTGCTGGGAGTGCTCTTCAGAGCCCAAGGGAGCGGGAAGGCCCGAGAGGAGGGAGTTCTAGGTAGGCGCTCACAAGCCGAGACAGGAGAGCCGAGGAGCAAGAAATGAGGAAGACCTCTGGTGTTATCCATTCGACATGGAGGAAATGGACACGTGTTCAGTGAGCTGAGCAGATGGCTTCTCACCCATGGGGAAGTGACCCAGGCAGCTAGCTTTTTACTTCATGGTTGGAGAAGCATCTTATGACTAGATATGATGGCATGTCCAATTTTGAAGGCAAAGGTCAGGAGGTAAGAAAGCAGATAAATGCAATGTTTATCTCAAAAAAACTTGTAAACTGCTCGGAAATCCCCATGCTCACTTCCTCCAGGAAGCCGTTCTGGGCTCCCCCACCCAGTCCTCCTGGGCCCTCCACCTCCTCAACCCCCAGATACACCCTGTGTGAAAGTGTCTTTGCCTCTCCACGTGGAAGGTTGGCTTCTTGAGGTCTAGGGCCATGACTGGTCTGTCTTATAGAGCCATTGGGGTGACTCATAATGCTTTTCGGATGCATAAGGTTTCTGGAGGCCTCACAGGCTGAAAACACTGATTAGGAGACCAATTAGGGTCTTTTGATCTAAAATCCAGACTCTTTCTTGCCACCCAGCCTCACTCAGGTGGTGACCCTGGGTTCTGGCAGAAGGAGCTAATGGGCAGGGTTTTTTTTTTTTTTGGTCAGACCTGAAAGTCAGGAAAGAGCCCCTGGCAGACCCAGCAGGGCCCTCAGATCTTGACAGCTCAGCTCCTTCATTTCACAGAGGAGGAAGCCATGTGCCCCGAAGCAGAAGTGGTAGTGGGGCTACCCTCAGGGTCAGGCCGTGGTTCCCTGAGCCCCAGCCCCGTGCAGCCCTCACTGCACAGAGTGGCTGTCCCCTTCTGATCATTAGGAAGTCACCAGGTCCCCAAATGGGTTAGAGCAGGTGGTGCTGGGCGTGAGACTCTGGTGGGTGTGGGGATGTTTCCCTTCCTTCTGGGAAGCCCTCCAAGCTCATGTGAAAGAGATGGGTTTATTTAGCACAGATTTTCAAGCCTTCTTTTTTTTTTTCAGTTGTGATTGCTTCATTTCTTTATTGTTGTTCATTCACTAAGTCATGTCTGACTCTTTGTGACCCCATGGACTGCAGCACACCAGGCTTCCCTGTCCTTCACCATCTCCTAGAGTTTGCTCAAACTCATGTCCATTGAGTCGGTGATGCCATCCAACCATCTCACCCTCTGTCACCCACTTCTCCTGCTCTCAATCTTTCCCAGCATCAGGGTCTTTTCCAGTGAGTCAGCTCTTTGCATCATGTGGCCAAAATTTTGGACCTTAAGCATTAGCATCAGTCCTTCCAATGAATATTCTGGGTTGATTTCTTTTAGGATTGATTGGTTTGATCTCCTTGCTGTCCATGGGACTCTCAAGAGTCTTCTCCAGCACCACAGTTTGAAAGTATCATTTCTTCAGCACTCAGCCTTCTTTATGGTCCAACTCTCACATCTGTACCTGACCACTGGAAAAACCATAGCTTTGACCAGACGGACCTTTGTTGACCAAGTAATGTCTCTGCTTTTTAATACTCTGTCTAGGTTTGTCATAGCTTTCCTTCCAAGGAGCAAGAGTCCTTTAATTTCGTGGCAGCAGGCACCATCCGCAGTGATTTTGGAGCCCAAGAAAATAAAATCTGTCACTGTTTCCACTTTTTCTCCATGTGTTTCCCGTGAAGTGATGGGACCAGATGCCATAATCTTCGTTTTTGAAATGTTGAGTTTTAGACCAGTTTTTTCACTCTCCCCTGTCAGCTTCATCAAGAGGCTTTTTATTTCCTCTTTGCCTTCTGCCATTAAAGTGGTATCATCTGCATATCAAAGGTTGTTGATATTTTTCCCTAGAGTCTTGATTTCAGCTTGTGAGTTGAAGCCTGGCATTTCACATTTTAATAATGATCATTTTAAACATCTTTATTTGTTTATTTGGCTCTCCTGTGTCTTAGTTGTGGCACTCAAGATCTTTGATCTTCACTGTGGCATGCGAACTCTTAGTTGCAGCATGCAGAATCTAGTTCCTGGACCAGGGATTGAACCCAGGCCCTCCTGCATTGGGAGCATGGAGTCTCAGCCACTGGACCACCAGGGAAGTTCCTCAAACCTTCTTTAGAGACTCTTGTTTGCTTTAAAATGCCTAGAGACATGATCATGTAATGATGTTTTAGTGATAGCACAGAAGGCATATAATGCCAAGCACAACCCAGAGATCATTTATTGCAAGAACTCCTTATTAAGAGTCTGAAATGCATTATTTCACATGCTTGTGGTGGGTGCTGACCATGCGCCTGGCACAGTGCAGGGTGCCCGCTACCCCCAGCAAGGGGAGAGGGACACATAACATACCACCCCACATAGGGATTGCAGTGGGGACCCAGGGAGGGGCTGTCCAGCCTGGCTGAGAGGACCAGGGGCGAGAGTGAAAAATATAGATGGAGCTTCCCTCTTTAGAGCGCGTTCCTTACCAGAATTAGAATAAAGCGAATCTCAGATGTTTTCTGTAAATAAATGGCAGTTTTGAGTGAGGGAGGGCTGGGGCCAGTGAACTTTGGTCCAAAGATATCTTACTTTTAGACTGCATTAGAATTAGGACCTGCAGTCGATGGGATCACTAAGAGTCAGACACAACTGAGCATCTTCACTTTCACTTTTCACTTTCTTGCATTGGAGAAGGAAATGGCAACCCACTCCAGTGTTCGTGCCTGGAGAATCCCAGGGACAGGGGAGCCTCGTGGGCTTTTGTCTATGGGGTCGCACAGAGTCAGACATGACTGAAGCTACTTAGCAGCAGCAGTAGCAGCAGCAGCAGAGTTAGGAAGGAGGAGTCCATTTGTCACAAAGAACCCACCCCTCGCCGCAAAGAAAAAAATAAAAGAGATCTGCTTAGACAGTGCCCTTCTCTAGGAGATTTTTCATCCAACCTAGGATGTAAAAGAGCAGTTTCAAACAGCCAGGTAAGACTATGTGCTCTCTCCCTGTGATGTGGGGGTGCTGAGTGCAGAATACCTCATGGGATAAAAATGCTAGTTTCCTAAGCTGTCTTTTAAGATACCACCCCACATGCCACCTGCTCGGTGGTGCCTTCCTCAGGAGCCCCGACCTGCTGAGGTCTGCCCTTTCTCTGAGATGCACAGCATTTCTTCACTGGGTACCCCTTGAACCCAGGGCCATGCATCTCCCATCACACCACGCACAGAGGGGGCCTGGGCTGACGAGCAGTGAGCACCAGTGACTGTTGATGGAGCTCCTGTCATGGGCCCCATAAAGCGGGCAGCTAGGTGGATGCGTGTGGAGTTGGGGCGAGGGCTGAGCTGAGATGCATGTTTGTGAGGCATTATGGTATGGATGAAGCCAGGTTGGGGAGGGTGCGAGGGTGGGTCGAGAAGGAGGCCAGCACCTGAGGGACAGCTACCTTCAGGGCACAGGGAGAGCGAGGCAAAGCAAGACACTGGGGACGTGGGAGGTGCGAGTGGTGAGGCCCTGCAGCGAGAGGAAGGGAGCAGCGCAGTTGGATGCAGCGGCGGAGCCAGGACGCGAAGGGGTGCAAAGCTCGTGTTTTGGAGTTTGTGACTCAGTGGTCACTAGTGGCCTTGGTCAGGGCAGTCGTGGTGGTAGCTGGGGGCCAGGCCCGCACAGTAAGTCCTAGAGTGAATAGAGGTGAGGAAGGGGAAACAGAGGGCATGGGTCACTGCTACTACCACTCACCAGTGCTGGCAGGACAGCCACCAGGTGGGAGCTGGGTGGGGACCTGGAGTGCCCCACGGGAGGGGAGAGCCTTGAGTACGTTCCCGTGGTTAGGGAGGTACACAGAAGGCAGTCCAAGCTGTACTCAGACTTGCCAAAAGCAGCCTTAAAGCTCAAACCAGCACGCACTTAAGGGAGTGGAGCAAATGGATTGTTTTGTAAGAAGTTTGTAGTCCAAAGGCAAAATGGCCCAAGGTTACTTCTGAAAGTAAAAAGTCAAGGCAAGTTGGACTTTTCTAGTTATTTCAAAGGGTCAAGACTTTGGATTAGTGAGCCTTTTGTGTCTGTCACACCAGGAATTTGTTGTTGTTGCTGCTGTTGCTTCTTTTTGTCAGTACCAGCTACGTGCCCTCAAGTACACAGGGTACTTTATGGGGGAAAGAAAAATGTATCGAATAGACCTTGCCCTGAGGGAGGCATGAGATAGAGCCCCTGGCAGCCCAGATGGACCTGTGGTGACTTGGAGCTGGCCAGGGGTTGTCAAGGATACAGTCTTTTTTTTTTTTTTTCCCTGCTGTGCTGGGTCTTTTTGTTGCATGTGGGATTTTCTAGTTGGCAGCGAGTGGGGGCTATTCTCTAACTTTAGTGCTCGGGCTTCTGGGCTTCTCCTTGCAGTGGCTTCGCTCGTTAGGGAGCGTGGACTCTAGGGCACACCAACTCAGCAGTTGTGGCACCCAGGCTTAGTTGCCCCGTGGCATGTGGGGTCTTAGTTCCCAGACCAGGGATCGAGTCCACATCCCCTGCATCGGCAGGTGGACCCTCAACTGCTGGGGCAGCAGGAAAGTTGTGGGATATCAGTTCTAGAGGTATTCCATGCTACCTCTTTGGATACAAGAGTGACTCCCTGTATGTATCCAACTCACCTTGACCGTATCAGGCACGGCCTGTGTCCTGGTGACATAAGTGTCTGAAGGGGAGGCCTGTTGGAACGTCCACATTTCGGATAATTGACATCCTGGGGCGAGACTCGGACCTGCCGCAGGGTGTGTGGGAGGGGGCCGGAGGTGGGATGGGGCCTGGATCGTGCAGGCCAAGGAAGGTGCAGAGGCTTTCTTAGGCTTGGTGGCAGCTTTGGGACTTGAACGCCAACCTGCCCTTAGGGAAACTGCATTTTGCTGTAGTTAGACAGCCTTGAACTCCCACCCAATGGGCTGGGCCTCCTGTCTCACCCGCTTTCAGATGGCATCTGTCATGTAGTGAATAACGTTGGAGGACTCGAGTGGCCGCGTCTGTGCAGAGGCTGCGCGGCTTCCTGCAGCCCGGCCCCCTGGGTCCTGGCTGCGGGGTGGGAGGGCAGCTGGCCGGCCGGCCCCACTGAGTCACACTCTGGCGTGGGGCCCGGCGGGGATTTCCACGCGGCCCGTGTTGTCTTCTCCTGTTTCCTGTCGGGCTCTGACGCAGGCTGCCTGCCAGTGGGTGCGGGGGTACTCCCGCCCGCACCGTGACCCTGCCCCCCGCCTTCCCCTCGCCTTCCCCGGGCCCTGTGGGCGGCTCTCCCTCCCTCCCTCCCTGGGGCCCGTGGCCCCAGCAGGGTGTGCCCGGGGCTGGGTGGGCAGCTCCCTCGAGGGCCCCAGGGAGGCTGCACGTGGGCTGGGGGCGGCTGCCCATCAGGATGGAAGGTTTTGCTGAGAGAGCTTGCTCATGGGGCAGTTTGTACTGGGCGTTGAGGGTTATAAAAACCCAGCTTGGCCTAAAACGCCCTCTCTATCTGCTGACAAGAACATTGGTGAAGAAAACAAAACGTTCAAGCCAGGCATTTACACACTTAAAGGAATGGTTCCAATAGTGTATCTGATTTTTCTTTTGGGGTTTTTCTAAACTATCCATGTGTCTCTCTGTCTAGATGTCAGCTTCTGGTGCCTCCATTTCTTGATGTAAGAATATTCTGCTTAAAAAAAATCTCCACTGATGGGACCTCTATATATTCATGCATTTTTCCTCCTGAACCTACTGCTTCCTGTGTACTGTGCTAGGCAGTTTACAGACGTTATCTGATTTCATTCTTATCGCTACAAAGGCTATGTTATATAATAGGGTGGCCACCACCCACGGGTTACTATTTAAATATCTGGTGCACTTGTACTAAGTTGCTTCAGTGTCCGACTCTTTGGAACCCTATAGATGGTAGCCCACCAGGCTCCTCTGTCTTTGGGATTCTCTAGGGATACTGGAGGTGGGTTGCCGTGCCCTCCTCCAGGAAATCTTCCCGACCCAGGGACCAAACCCAGGTCTCATATGCCTCCTGCATTTGCAAAATATCAGGTAATTAAAATTTAGAATCCAGTTCCTCAGTCACAGTGGCCACATTTCTGGGCCTCAGTAGCCACGGGTGGCTAGTGGCTACCACATTGAACAGCCCAGAGCAAGACTTTTTCATCCTTACAGAAAATTCTAGGCCTAATCTGGGGTCCGATTTATAGATGAGAAAACTGAGTCTCATTCAAGGTTAAGTTGACTTGTTCACTTGTAGTCAGAGCTGGAGTTTTAATCCAAATCTGCCTATCCCAGGAGCTCTGCACTTTTTTTTAATTTTTCTTTAAAAGTGTGTTTATGGTTAATATTTCAGTGCAGTCACATGGCAGTCCTTTGTTGAATGAACACATGAGACATTTCCATTTTACAAACCAGGAAACTGAATGTTATTTTTTTCTTTCTTAGGAAAGAGAAACTGACCTGCAGCTTCAGGGACTCTTCAGGTAGCCCTGAAGGGGTGCTGTGAGGGTCTGTCCTTCCCTGGACACCATCCAGCTTCTACTGGTTTTCTCCCCAGAGTTTGAGAGTGAGCAAGTTAGGTCTGCTTTCCTCGCAGGAATCCTTAGGTCTATTTCCTATGTGAGGATTTATGGCTGTTGGTGACCTCTTGGGAATTTTTGCTTTTTGTTAGCTCTGAAAGAAGTCTCGGGAAATATAGACTCATTTCATAGCCCCAGATCCTAAGGTCCAAAGAGGTGAGGGCGGTTCGTGGGTTATGCAGCCAGCTGGGAGTTGAGTGGAACTGATTCTCAAGCCAGGATTTATCAGATAATCTTAAAGTAATCACTTCATGGGCAAGAACTGTTTTTTCATGAAGAGGAACACACTGCAGTGACTTTCCTGAGGTCTGAGATACACAGCATGGTGAGGTAGAGAATAACAGGGCTTTCGAGATGCACAGACCAGGGTTCAAATCCTGGCCATGCCACTCAGAAGTTATGGGGCTTTAGGCAAGGACTTCAACTTTCCTTGTTTGTTTGTTTTTAGGTGTTTTTTGCTTTTAAATCAATTTTGTTGAAGTATAGTTGATTTGCACTGTTCTGTTAATTTCTGCTGTACAGCAAAGTGATTCTGTTGTGCATATATCTGTTTTTCATATTCTTTTCCATTATGATTGATCACAGGATATTGAATATATTTCCCTGTGCTATACAGTAGGATGTTGCTGTTTATCCATTCTATGTATACTAGTTTGCATCTGCTGATCTCAAACTCCCAGTCTGTCCCTCCACCAACCCCCCTCAGCAGCCACACATCTGTTCTCTGTCTGTGAGTCCGTTTCTGTCTCATAGATAGGTTCATTTGCATCATATTTTAGATTCCACATAGAACGACTTGAACTTCCTGAGCCTCTGTTTCTTCATCTGTAAATTTGGGATAAAATAGCTCGCCAGAATTGTTTTAAAAAATGAAGTTGACAAGATGTAATGCCAATCCGTGACATATTACAACTGCTCATTAAATGGTAGCCATTAATAGCATGATGATGTCATCACCTCCTTCTAGCATTTAAATTTTATAGCTTCGTGGCCAGCACATAAGGTGCTCAGATACATGCCACAGAGTTGGGGCATGGGATAGACTTATTCTGAAACAGTCTTTTAGTTACATTTTCAAATAAGATACTCAATGTTTTTTTGCAACCCTTGGACTTCTGTTTAGGTCACAGACCTCTAAATTGAAAGTGATAAGTCCAACTTCTCACCTGGAAAGGTTTAGTATCAATATCCCAGGGAGCCCAGAAAGTCTAGAAACAGAGGGGAAATAGCATACCCTGTTTTCTAACTTTTTGGATACCCTATGGAATAAGACTGAAACCAATCACTGGAAAATAGGTTGTAGTCAATTTTATTTGTTCCTGGGAAAGAAGCATTGCCAGCGGCTGTCCTGGGGTGGTGAGGCTGACCGGCCACCTCTGCACGTCACCACGCTTGTTGATCTGTCTAGTGAGGATTCCCTTCATGGTCTGGGCCTGAGTGGCTAAGGGATCCTTAGTCTTAAAAATGTCTTGTCTTCAGAGAAAACAGAGTTGTTGAGAAAGAAGAGTGGATAGATACTCTAGAAATATTTTCACAGGGAATTGGAAAAAGAAAGGTTTCTGGTTATCCTTGGTTAATGAGAATATTTGTGAATCAGAATGTCCCATACACAGTATCACAGTTGATCAGGGCCTCACCTGTGACCATGTCTGACTGGAAATTAACCCATGGCTAAAGGGGAAGTTTTCGCTTTTGATTTCCGCTTTCAAAGATACACTTGCAGGTGTGACCTAGGAGCACCTTGAAAAAATGCACAGCTCTGTGCCCAGTGGAGGTGTGTCTGGAGGGCCTGGGAGCAAAGATGTGCCAGCCGGGGAAGAGCTGGTAGACAGAAGATGGCTCTGACCTTGGTCATTTACCTGGGAGCTGGGCCTGGCCTGACCCATTCAGAAACTTCATGTTGTCAGCCTGAAGTCAAGACTGCGGGCTCCCACTAACTAGTAAGAAGCTAAGGCACAAATCAAACCACTAGTTTATTTGTTGAAAAGTGGAACCACTATGAGGTTCTAAGCAGGGCGTTCTCTCCTTGTGGGCACCCCACCCAGGAAGCCAAATGGTCAAGGCATGGGTGGATCAGGATAAGGGAAAGAGGGAGTCATGGGAAGCAGATTGGTTGAATGGCCTAGGGCCCTGGGGGCCGGGTGCATCTCTGTGTGCTGGGCAGGCCCCTCCCTGCTGGATGGTGCTTGCCTGGGCAGCCCTTGCAGCTGCTTTTGCCCACCACCCACCGTTCTTCTTTAGGGATTAAGAGCCACTCCAGTCTGTGTACAGAGAGCCCCTTCAAGGTGACGCTGCCAGGATTCACGATGTCTCCTAGTGGGATTAGCCTGCAGGGCATTTGTTTTTCCACTTCCCAGTCCTAATGAATGTATGAACCCCTGACCTCTCTGTTCCTGCCCTAGCCAGCAATCAGTCCTGTGACCTGGCCTCAGGCCCACTCTACCAGCCCACTGTGTTAAGTGAGTAGGGACAGGATGATAAGAATTAACCACCTTTTCTAACTTTTTCTACTTCCTCGGGTCTTCTTACTTGAATAACTCAACAGAGACATCTGTGATGGCTTGTGTCCAGAGTGCGTGGTATTTATTTTTGATTTGAAATATGAAAAGCATTTTTTAAAGACAACTGACTCTCTGAGTCATGCCCAGGGGAGCAAACGGCCTGAAATGTGAGCCGGTGCTTGCTGGAGGGGGATAACAGGAGAGCCTGCTGCTGACTTGACTGGCGCTGGGGTTAGGTCATTGCTCGGATGAAGTGCGCTGACCATAAGAGCAACATGTGGGCTAGAGCCGCTGGCGGCGGGGTAATTTATTGCAGCCGCTTGCCTAACCAGGAACCCCACACACTGGGTTCCCACAGGATGGGGCCACTGCATGGAAACACACACATGGGCCCCTGTTGAGCAACTGCGCTTGTGTCAGAATGATTATATGTGGCAGGGTGGGTTATGTGCAGGGGCATCTGTCACTGAGCAGTGTGCGTTGGACGGGCAGCCCCGGGTTTCCCGGGCTTGTGTGGTTTTCTTTTTTTCATTTTGGTGGGTCCACTCTCACCAGCAGTGTGGTTGTTGCTGTTAATATTATTTTATTTCTTGGCCATGCTTCACAGCATGTAGGATTTTATTTCCCTGACCAAGGATTGAACCCAGGTCCCCTGCGTTGGGAGTGTGAAGTCTTAAGCCACTGGAGCACCAGGGAATCCCCAACAGTGTGGTTTAAAAATGTGTGTAACTCCCACTTGTCCAGCTCTGTATCTTCACAGTCTTCTTTGCGTCTCAGCATACCCTGAGAGGGAGGTCAGGTCTGCTGTTTTTATGCTTATTTTTTAAAAAAATATTATGTGTTGGGACTATAGTTGATTTACCATGATGAATTAGTTTCTGCTGTATAGCAAAGTCATTCAGTTATAGCAGTACATATATAAATTTTTCACATTGTTTTCCATTATTGTTTGGGGTTCGTAGGTGCAATCCATTGTATCTAGAATGCATAAGCAACAAGGCTCTACTGTATAGCACAGTGAACTGGATTCAATATCTGGTGATAAACTGTCATGGGAAAGAATGATGCTCACTTTATGGATGACGGATTGAGGGGGGAGTTGTAACCCGTCATGGAGAGTGGGACACGGCCAGAGCACTGTGCCCAGGCCCCAGGCTGCTGGGAATCCAGGGCCTCCAGGCTCCTGGCCAGTTCCTAAAGATGTGGATTTGCTGGTCGCTTCCTAGACTTGTAGTGAAAGCCCTGGGGTGTGCTCTGGGAATTTGTACGGAAACATGCTTCCTGGTGATTCTTACGAATCTTTGCTCTAACGTGGTCCAGGGGCTCAGCCCACTTAACCTCGCACCTCCTCAGACAATGAGCCTCTATCACTCCTGCTGCTGCTGCTAAGTCGCTTCAGTCATATCCGACTCTGTGCAACCCCATAGACGGCACCCACCAGGCTTCCCTGTCCCTGGGATTCTCCAGGCAAGAACACTGGACTGGGTTGCCATTTCCTTCTCCAGTGTGTGAAAGTGAAGAGTCAAAGTGAAGTCGCTCAGTCGTATCCGACTCTTCGCGACCCCACGGACTGCAGCCTACCAGGCTCCTCCGTCCATGGGATTTTCCAGGCAAGAGTACTGGAGTGGCTTGCCATTGCCTTCTCTGCTATCACTACTGAACTCATCTTAATTTTGTGTTCTGTGTTTGCGCCAGTCTCCTCTCATGGTACGCCAGCTCCCGGGGACCAGGCTCCTTCCCTGTTTGTCCTGGACAGTGCCTGGCACACAGTAGGTTCTCAATAAGTATTTGACAGTTTTTCTCAGCTGCAGGGCTGGCGTGGGAGAGCTCAGGCGATGGTCTGACCGGACGGGTTCAGGTTTGCCTTCCGTGGGAATCGTGTGGCCTTGCCGAGCCTTGGCATCCTCATCCTTGGAATGAGGGGCCATCAGCCTCCCCTCCAGCTCCCTCCCCACACAGGCCCACACACTCAGGACGGCCCTGTGGGAGGTGGGCATTCAACAGAGGGCAGCTTGCCCTGTGGCTCCCGTGTGTCTTGGCGTGAGCAGTGGGGTCATTGTGGCGGTCACTTTTTCCGCTGCCATCGAATGCTGTCCGTTGAGCTCGCAGACAGACAAGGTGTAGGGCTGGACTCTGTGCCATTGGCTAAACACTGGCTGCCTCAGGCCTCACATCAAGACCAGACACCAGCATAAACCCAGGTGTCCCCAGCTGAGGGTGCTCCCCAGAGCCAGGTTCGTGAATGGGTGAGTAAATATTTGCCCTGTCTGAGGTCGGATATGAACTGTCTCCCAGGCGTTGTTTTTTCTCTGTCTCCTCCCTCTCTGCCTCTACCCCTTCCCCCTTTAAAAAAAAGGAAACCCAGAGGTTGAAAGGCTAAGTGTCAGGTTTGACACAGCCAACCATTGGCTTGTCCTCCAGGCCTGTCTGAGCCCTGCTCCTCCTGCAGGCACATCCTCCTCTATGAAGCCCTCCCAAACTGCCAGGCCCACCCTGATCTTTCCCTGCCACCTGCAAACCACTTCTGTCCTTGAGCTTGGATGGTTTAGACAAGGAGCAGCCTGTTGGCTCATCCTCCGTCTGCTTCCTCCCCTTTGCCAACAGTACTTGCTTGCTGGGTATTTCTTGCATTGTCCTTCATTTTTCAGGTTCTTTGTACCCTGTTGAGTGAGTTCATTCAGACAGGACTGTAGCTTCTGCACCTTTAAAGCTGTTCCTTTGCCTTGTTTCTGCCTCCATCTCCTCACATACACATCTAACAAACCACGCTTATGATCAGCCTGGGCCTTCCCCCTGATCCCTGATGCCAAAGAAACATCATATGTAGGGCTGAGGTGGACAGCCAGAGCCCAGAGGACAGGTGACCTGGGAGTGGCAGGGAGGTGATTTTTTTTTTTTTTTAAGTCTTTGTTGAATTCGTTACGATTTAAAATTTTTTATTAATTTATTTTATTTTTGACTGTGCTGGGTCCTCAGTGCTGCTCGGGCCTTTGTCTAATTGCAGCAAGTGGGGGCTCCTCTCTAGTCATGGTGTGCAGACTTGTTGCAGAGCACAGGCTCAAGGGCATGAGGGCTTCGATGGTTGTGGCACGTGGGCTCAGTAGTTATGGCTCCCAAGCTCTAGAGCACAGGTGCAGTAGCTATGGTGCATGACTCCAGTTGCTCCGAGGAATGTGGAATCCTCCCAGACCAGGGATCGAACCTGGGTCTCCTATGTTGGCAGATGTACTCTCCACCACTGAGTGAGCGCCCAGGGAAGCCCTGAGTTTGTTACAGCATCGCTTCTGTTTTTGTTTTTTGGCCAGGCGGCATGTGGAAGTTTAGTTCTGTGACCAAGGATCAAACCTACACCCCCTGCCTTTGAAGGTGAAGTCTTAACCACCGGACCACCAGGGAAGTCCCGGGGAGGCGATTTTTAATGGGGTTGAGTTTATGAAACTTGGGGCTGTTCAGCCTTGCTAATGAGTTCCTCTGAAAAAGCAAAACAACCTCATCAGGCCCTATACTGCTTACCAGTTCCTTGTTCCCAGGCTCCCACCTGCACCCTGGCCAGGAAGTTCAGAGGCAATAAGCTAGAATCTGCCTTCCGTATCACTCACCCCTTTTACAAGGTGATTCATTCTGAGCTAACCCAGCCCAGGCCAAATGCAGGTAGGGTTGTACGTGGACTCACTCGGTGGTGTGTCATTTCTGCCTTGCTGGGAAATCCTTAGGTGGTGGGGATGGGAGGCAGAGCATGGGGGTGGAAGGCAGAGCACTGTGAGGCTGGAGCTTTTCCAGGATGTGTGTGGTGGAGAGGGATGCCACTGGAACAAGGAGTGGGGCCTGCATGGCCTGGGGTCCCGGCTGTTGTCCCTGACCATCTAGTAGCCCTGGGCAGAGCGCTCAATGTTTTTGAGCTTCAGTTTTGTTGTCTGTGAAATGTGGCTCCTGTAAGGATTAAATGAGCTGGGTGTATTTTTACCCACCGACATGGTTCCTGGTGCAGTGACTGATCTTGTCTGAAATCTTAAGACTTTATTCATCAGGTCCCTAAGAGCATTTCGGTACGCACCTTGAACACTACAGTGTTAAGTGCTCTGGGGAAAAGAAAGCACTAACAGGGGTCCAGAAGAAATTGGAGGCTATGTAGGGGGAGACTAGTGCCCACAGCACTAACTCCCGATTGCTTAGAACCCTGGGGCAGTGCTCTGACAGCAGCAGAGTACACGTCACAGATGGGGTTTGAAATCTATTAGCCATGTTAAGACATGAAAGGAGAAAAGGTGAAATTCATTTAAATAATATATTTTATTTAATACAGAGTATCCAGAAGCATTAACATTTCAGCATGTACTCAATATAAACATTTTTAATGAGACATTTTACATCCTTTAAAAAGATTATACTGAATGTTTGAAGTTAGCTTGTTCTCTCCACTCACAGTACCTGTCACTCCTGGCTGGCCACATGGCTAGTGTATATAGGTATGTATGGCTGGTGGTTGCCATATTGGACAGCACAGCTCAAGGATTTGTTTGGTCAACTAATAGAATCTGCACTTAGAAAAAGGAATATTTACTTTATTTAATTATGGTCTTTGTTGTGGCACACGGATTCTTTGGTTACAGCATGCAGGATTTAGTTCCCCGACCAGGAATTGAACCTGGGCCCCCTGCATTGGGAGTGTGGAGTCTTAGCCACTGGACCCCCAGGGAAGTCCCAGTATCTGCATGTTGGAGGGGGAGATTTGTACTCACAGGGCCTGTGACTCACTGTGACAGCCAGTGAGGAGCAGAGTGGAGCTAGTGCTCGGGTCTCCTCTCCACTGGAAGCAGGAGACACTTGAATTCGGTGAGTGTCTGCTGTGTCCCGGCGCTGTCCTAGACGCTCAGCCCTTGTTGTTCTGTTGAACTTTCAGTGGTAGATGGATAGCATGTGTATTTTTACACAGGAAGTAGCAGAGGCCCGGAGAGGCCAAGCAACTTACTCAAGGCTTCTCAGTCAGAGCTGGAGTTGGAATTTGGACCAGGGCTTGCTGATTCCAGAGCCATCCATTCACCTGTCTGTTTCCCTCTGTATAGAGAAAGAAAATCTGCACACAGCATAGCAGTCAGGCCAAGTGCTCAAAGAAAGCTACAGGGCACAAGAGGGGCGCTATGGCTGGCCTGTTCAACGAGGGCTTCGGGACATAGGTTCAGAAGGCTTGGGGCTGCTTTGTTAGGTGATGTGTGTGTAAAACACATTCCTTCTAATCCCAGGTTCTTAAACCAGTGGGGGATGGGGCTGGTGATAGTGGAGGCTGGGGGTGGGGAGCCCACGATGGGCAGTCACTGTAGAGGCCAGCACGCCGGGCCCTGCTCCCGCTGCCACCTGGGAATGTCGGGCACTTCAAGAGGCTCCGAGCAGCTGAGACTTTCTGCTTGGAGAAACCCCAAGAATTTGGGGAGGCTGGGATTGGGCAAGTTCTTGAATGCATGTGTGCCTTCATGCCCTCACTCACTCAGCAAATATTTATTGAGTACGTGCTCTGAGCTGGAATTACTATGTGTTACCTTTTCCCTGGAAGATCCAGCCCATCAGCCTGTTTAGACCCCACGGCGATCCTCTGAAGTACTGAGTTACCCCATTTCACAGTGCGATGAGCTGAGGCTCCAAGAGGAGAGATCTCGTGCGGGATGGCTACTGAATGGAGGACACAGGCCCTCAGAACTGAGGGGTTTGGGTTTTGTGTGTTTGACTTTCTGTCTGCCTGTCTGTCTAGCCAGCAGGCAGTCGTTGAGCTCCTATATGCTGGGCATTGAGCTGTGTTTCCAGATTTCTTGGGTCTGGTGTGCAGTGTCTTGTTTTCTATCTGAGAGTAATCACGAAGCTACCAGATGTTGAGTAGTGGCCGACGTCTGCTGTGTGCCAGGCGTGGTCACCATCAACCTCAGGGTTTCCTCCCAGTGCTGATGGGAAGAGAAGGCCACTGAGACGCAGAGACACGGCACTTTCTGAGGTCCTACACCTCGGGAGGAGCTGGGATTTCAATCCCGGCTGGTCTCTCTAGAGCCCCGATTCAGCCCCTACACCACACTACCTCTCTGTTACCAGGGTCCAGGACTGATCCCAAAGTGAAGCCCAGCTTCCCCTGTTCCTTCTTGTGCCACCTTGTCTGGTCTTCTGTTTTCCCAGCTGTAAAGTTGGGGCAGGAACAGCCAGTCCATCCTCTGCAGAAGGAGATGCTGCTGCTTTCAGAGTCTGCCTGGCTAAGAAAGCTGTATTACACGAGAGGTGCAGTGTGTGAGAGCCCCACCAGAGCAGGCCTTTGTCCCTCCTGTCTGCCCTCTTCCCTCCTGATGACTGGCAACTTCAGAGTGTGGTCCTCCTGGAGCACCACCGAGCTGCAGGGAGCCTGGTCCACACTGCTGGCCGTCTGAGAGGTTCCATACTTTAGAGATGTGGAAGACCGGAAGGTGTTGAGCCAACTGTTCACTTTGTAGGGAGGGGCTGGAGGAGCCAAGTCCTAGAGACACCAGCCTTTAGACTTTACATCAGAGACACTTGAGCATGGGTCTCCTTCCCTGTCTGAGTAGCACCTTCCCGGGCTGGGAGCCCCAGCTTAGCCTCACTACCTCTCGGCAAGTGAATCCTGAGGATTAAACCACTTGATATGTGAATGTGTCTCTCCCCACTGCCCCTGCCAGGGGGCTTGGAGAGGAACCACCTCACCATCTACCCTTTCCTGAGATAGACAGTCAAGGAACATTTACACCGCATGGCATGGCGTTTAGCCCCCAGGAATCTGCATGCCCCTCCACAGGCAACGCAGAGGGGATCAGCACTGGAGCAGGAGGGATGCAGGGGAAAAAAGCCAGGGGAGAGCCCAGCTCAGGTCCCTGCACCTGCATTTACCTGCTGTGTGAACTTGGGGCAAAGCCCCAGTGACTATATGGAGGTTGGTGGTTACACCAAGAGGCCTGAGTGGTGGCCCTTGCAGAAGGTCTGTGTGAATCAGGTAACAGTATAGAGTAACCCAGAAGCATGTGCCTTCAATGTCATACAGGCTTTTTAAAAATCCTTAACCGGCTGCTGACCCCCTCCAGTCATACTCTGCTGCTGCTAAGTCACTTCAGTCGTGTCCGACTCTGTGCGACCCCATAGACAGCAGCCCACCAGGCTCCTCTGTCCCTGGGATTCTCCAGGTAAGAACACTGGAGTGGGTTGCCATTTCCTTCTCCAATGCATGCATGCATGCTAAGTCGCTTCAGTCGTGTCTGACTCTGTGCAAACCCATAGATGGCAGCCCACCAGGCTCCTCTGTCCCTAGGATTCTTCAGGCAAGAATACTTGTGGGTTGCCATTTCCTTTTCCAAAATCATTACTCTAAGACAGCCCTTTTATTTTCTCTCCTTCCAATGAAGTCCACCTTGATTTGGGCAAAAGTCAGCCTCCCTGTAACTTTCACTGCACCTGAGAAAAGCCCATCAGTGAGTCTTCTGGCCTGGGGGGGTGGGGAGGGGGCCTTCTGCTGTGTCCCCTGGGACTTCTCTCTGCAGAGCATCATCAGCTTCCTCATCTGTTCCTTCTCTGACCTATGTTTTAAACTTCCTCACCCTCTGGTCCCTCCCATTTAAATGCTGTGCAGCTTGTTGATGGCCCAGTCCAGTGTCACACCCAGGACAAGACTTAACAGCCCAGCCCAAGTAGCAGAGATCATAGCCACCCTGCCCTAAGGTCTTTGCCTCCCTCCAGGCAGGCCCTGCGACAGTCTGACTTCATGGAAGGGTGAATGAAGTGGCCTTTGCTGAGCTGCTGGTGGGATCAGGGACAGCCCTCCCAGACCTCTTATCTTCTTGCAGGAGAAATCCCATGTCACATTCAGCCCATCTGAACGCTTCCAGGCTTATAGCTGCCATCTTCCACACTCCAGCTTGTTTGCCCCAGATGCCAATATTATGTTGCTGTTAGTTTTTTTTTTTTTTTCCCATGAAAACTTAATTGGAATTTTAATGTACTTTTGGAGGGGTGGGCTGCATTTCCATTTGCCTCTAAAAACAATGAGAAGGAAAACAAAGTGGAATCTTACAGCCAGAAATTATGAAGCCAAATCTGAAATTAATTTACAAAGTCATTAGTATTTTCCATTTGTGAACCCCATACCAAATGTGAGTGCAGTTCCTTGTGATTAAGTACAAATTAGAAAATTAGAAGAGAGTTAGAAGGACTTTCAGGGACAAACATACAAAACTAGCAGAAGCAGATGGGTGTGTGTGTTGGTGGGGGAGTGGTGTTGGGAGGGATGGGTGTGACAACCAGGACTTGCTCTGGTTTTCACTCAAGTCTGAGTTTGGGAGAGCAAAACATATTCCCCAGAAGAGAGCCCTTTCCAACAACTTTAAAACTGGCAGGGATCATTGGGATGATCTGTTCTAACCTTCTATTTTCTGAATGAGGCGACTGAGAGACTCAGGGATGGTGAGAGACTTGCTTGAGGTCACACAGCCGGGAACGCCAGCGCTGAGACCAGAGCCTGGACGCCAGTACTCTGCCTCTGCCTCCTGGGAGCATGTGCTTCAGCCTCCTGTGCACCTGATCTGGGCTCTCATCTAATGCGGCACCTTGTTAGAGTAGAGGGAAGGGAACCCTCCGTCCAGGGCCACCCTGTTCGTGCACTTGGGTCAGATTGCTGCTGCATACTGCATGCCATGCTGCTTCAAGGGAGAACACAGTGGTTTCTCTCTCCCTTGAAGGAGCCTGGTTATTCCCCCGAGCTCACCCCAGGCCAAGCTAGAATCTGCTGATCTGGGAGTGAAGTCAGCCTGTGGTTAATTAGCAGGGAATGTGTTTCAGGGTTTCGAAGTTTGTAGCAGGACCTCTTCCTGCGCCTCCCTAAGCTTGGATGAACTGGGGCTTTTTTTTCGGCTGTGCCTGTTCTTAGTTATGGCATATGGGATCTTCTGCCTTCATTGTGACACGTGGGACCTTTATACTTCTTTAGTTGCAGCCTTCAAACTCTTTATTTGTAGCACGTAGGATCTTGTTTCCCAACCAAGGGTCGAACCCGGGCCCCCTGCATCTGGAGCATGGAGTCTTAGCTGCTGGTGCACCAGGGAAGTTCCTGAACTGGGGCTTTGAGATGTCCCTGAGTCACCAGAGACTTTGTGAATGCTGTCCCCCTGACCTGTTTGAAGTGAAGCCCTGTGATGTCATCTCCCCTGGCCCCACTCCCTCACATGTGTGTGTTACTTACACATGCAGACCCCGAATTGACAGAGCAGCTCTAAGAAAAGCCACTTGTGAGAGTTCCCCTGTCTCTTCGTTGTTTTCCTTACTAACTGGATGTCTTAAAGGGTGGAAGGGACCCTTCCTTCAAGGTGCCCAGCTCTTTCCTGGGTGGGCGCTCAACCCCGCCCCAGCCTCTTGGGCTTCCTCCCCTCCCCTGACACCTGAGGGTACTGTGGGGGCTGTGAGAACACAAAAGGCACGACTCCTGCTGTCAAAGAATCTCAAATCTAGGTGCCGGGAGAAACTGTATTTACCCGGAGTTGTTAAGGACCATTGTGTTGATGATAAATATTTGCCTGTGATCTTGCCAGGTCCCATTCTAAGAGCTGTAGGTGTGTTCTTGCACCCAGCCCTCAGAGCGATCATGTGAGATGGAGCCACGATTCTTTATTTTACAGAGGAGGACCCTGAGGTTTAAAGAGGTGATGGTAGATGAGCCTTCCAAGCTATCTGCCCTTCAGAATCTCCCAGTGTTGCCCTGGGGAAGATGTGTCCCCAGAAGATGGCGCTGTCCTAGGAGCATGAGTGTGGGGAGATCCCGGGGATGGAGCTGGCACCGTTGTGGAGCTGCAGAGACAAGACAGCAGGGAAGGGCTGTGTTTGGGAAAGGTTCCTTGTCCCATGGCTTGGTGATCTGGGCTCTGACCCTGTGAGGGTGACATGTAGGTTGGTAGGGGAGAGAGGGGGACTCCACAGAGAATAACCCCAACTGAGGGTAAGAAAGATGGGGCACTGTGAATATCTCTTACCCCTGAGCCCGGCCTGCCTTTCTCCGCTCTCCTTGCTGAATGCCTGACCTTGGACCAGTGATTGGCCCCTCGGAAGTTCAGTTTCCTCCTCTTGAAAGGAAGGGGGTCACAATAGCCTTCTTTGTTGTTAAACCTTAGATGAGCCAATACCCCAGACTTCTTGCAAAGTACCAGACACCAAGTAGGCCATCTCTCAATAATAGTTTTCATTTTCCCTTACACTCATTTGTTTAAAAAAGAAAACAAAAATTTTTTTCTCCTATGATAACAAAAATTTCAGAAGGCAGAGACAAGTTAATATGTTGTGTATATACTCTCAGGCCAAGAATTTGCAAAGTATTTACATACCAGAGGACTTTGATTTTTTCAGCTGGCTCTGTGCTGATTCAGACACCCTCTCCAAGTGGCCAGAGGTGACTCCTTGCCTTGGTCTATTGTTGTTGGGGTTTTGTGAGTGTGTTTTCATGATACAAAAATTGGAAACATACAAGCTACAGGTATACTATATCTTGCTTATGAACCTTCCACTGGATATAACGAGTGTTGATATTTTTCCATGTTTACTTCAGACACCTGTAATGTCTTATTTCTTTATTAAAAAACAAAAACAAAACCCTAAAGCTACTCTGCTAAAGGCTTCCTGTTAGCCCACCCCCCTCCTATTCTTCTCCCTTCTCCTTCTCACAGGTGTTTACTCGTGAATTTGGTGTGTGTCCTTCCCAGCCAGGACTTTGTAGTGTTTTGTTTGTAAAGCCGAGTAACTCTGTTGGAATGTGTTTGAACCACCAAAAGATCAGCATTTGGAAGAAGAAGACTGAATACCTAAGGCGAGGGAAACAGCTTCAGAGAGAGAGCAAGTCTGCCCGCCCCTGAATCATTATTTATATTAAATTCCAAAATTACAAATCCTTTGCCTTGGATTTAAAACTTGACCCTGCCTCCATGCTTAATTGCAAATAAATTCGAACTTGTGCCATCTGGAGCTCCCAGGGTCATCTGGACCTTTCATGTGAGTAAATACATTCTGGAGTCTATTATTAGAGTAGGTTTTTTGACTTTTTTTCTTTAATGCTTCCTCTCACCAACCACCACCCCCCCATCACAACTGTAATGTATACTTATTGTAGAGAATTCAGAACATACGGGGAAGGAAAGATGAAAATTGCCCATTGCTCTGCTCATTTGACCACCCCCCACCCATAGAATTGTGTCCTTCTCTGTCTTTTACCCACCCCTACAAGGGTAGAAAATTGGAAGTCGCTGGGTCCCCCAAGTAGGGCCAGCACCATGGACTCAGGGTTTCCTAGTGAGTAATGGTCCATCCTCCACTTACAATAGGGTCTGTGTCCCAAGGTGAGAGAAGCAGTCACCTGCCCTAGGTCAGGTCAGTGACCTGATTGGGAAGGGAAAGCCATCTCCTGGTGGCTGAAGATGTGTTTCTATCATACCTCTCTTTATGCTGAAGTCTGATCCTTCATGGATCCTGGCCCTGATCCAGGCATGATGACAAAGCATCCAGCAAAGGGGAGAGGCCCCTCTTTCTCTTCAGGGAAACGGGGAGGTAGCCACAGACAATGGCTGGACCTTTGACCACCTTTCCTGAAAACGTCTTGGACGTTTTTCATTTGAGCACTTTAAACTGGACATGAGTCGTTTTAATACCTCGGCCGTTTTCTGTGTGTTATAAACCGTTCTTGACTTCTTACTTGTTTGTGTTTTTAAACAAATTACTTTGATTAGCATCTGCTGCTCTTTGTGCAATTTATAACAAAACTTGCCTCAGTTTTTGTTTGCTTGCTTCCCTTTGTTTGGTACTGATTTTAGCTTCTGCCATGTTGGAATTTTCTTTTGTGCCATTATTGCCACCAAGTCCAGTTTTCCTTTGCATATCTGAATTATTAGATTTTTTGTCCATCAGTTTTTATCAATGACTTTCATTGCCTACAGTTTTCACTGCTTCCAGTTTTATTTTGTGCTGAACTTTTTACTCTGGAGCCTATTTTTTCCCCTGGGTTGATTTTTGCAGTTTTTCAATGTTGCCAATTTACTTTTTATCTTCAGCAAATTAATGTGTTTGTGATGATAGCCATTACCATTGATTATGTTGTTCAGTTGCTAAGTCATGTCCAACTCTTTGCAACCCCATGGACTGCAGCCCACTAGGCTTCTCTGTCCTTCATATCTCCCAGAGTTTGTCCAAACTCGTGTCCATTGAGTCGGTGATGCCATCCAACCATCTTATCTTCTGTCACCCCCTTCTCCTTCTGCCTTCAGTCTTTCCCAGCTTCAGAATCTTTTCCAGTGAGTCAGCTCTTTGGGATTGATTATTTCTGTCTAATTTTTCTTGGTCATTTGGTCAGAGTGCCTGTGGGAATTGGAGTGATGGGTCCAAAAGTCTTCTTTCTTGAAGAGTTTGAAACAAGCTTACAAACTATGACTCTCGCTCTTGGTTTCTCCTTTCTGGATATCACTAAAGCTTTCCTCTTGGCAGTAGAGAACATGAAAGCTATTAGGGATATAGGAGAACTAGGAAGGGCTGTGTTGTGTTTCTCACCACATTCCTCACCTTCTGCTCTGTGACCTCCCAAGTTCACCAGCACCTATTGCCTGCTCGGAATGGGGCAGCTCCAGGCTGGTATGCTGGGAAGCACAGTAGATGGGGGTCAGGCGCCCCACCCCGGGACAAGTCCCCTCTAAGTCTCCTCTGTGGGCTGGTCTCCCTGTCCGTCCACAGGGTTGCTTGCCGGAAGGCTGTTAGAAGTCTTCCAGCTTTATCCTTCTCTGGGTGGGGTTGTAGATGCTCCAACTGTCAGGAAGCCACAGTTCCTGCAGGAAACCCCCTGCGTGACAGAAACAGCAGCATTGCTCATGACCCTCGGCTGGGTTCCAGTCCCTGAGCCCTGGCTCCACCACATGACATCAGGGCTGAGCTGCCATTGTGGCGGAGCTTGCGGGGAGCCTGCTGGCGAGGGTGGCTATTCGTTCTTTCCAGCCATGGCTGCTCTGAGTTGCTCCCTGGGACAGTGGCAGGCAGGGGAGCCGAACTCCTCAGTGAGAGTAAACATCTCCCTCCCCTCAAAGGAAAAGCCCCTGCTCCGCCTCTCTGGGCAGCTGGAATGCTGCTCTGTGGGTCTGGGTATTTCTCTTCCTCCATCCAGCCCTCCTTTGATTTCCTGCCGTCTCCTTCAATTAGGTCTGTGACTGTTTTCAGATGGCCATTTGTATATACAAGTCATGTCAGGCATCATCATTTGTGTTTGATTAGATCAATAAAAGCAGCCCTGGCGAAAGGCCAGCGGAGAATTTATAAATACCCTTCAACTCTTCCCCGCCCTACAAGATGTTACAACTCCATCCCGTTAACCCTCCCAACCCAGGCTGCTGGCTAACTTGATCAGGGAAAACAAAATACCATTTCTTCAGATGCGTTTTCTCTTTGTCCTCTTTGTAGAATTTGATCAGTGTTTAAGCAACTAGCTGATTCCCTGCCCACGTCAAAGCCAAGGCCCTTCCCTGTGTCTGTTTACAAAATTTTAGAGACTGAAATCCTGGGAACCCATTTCCACGTAGATTGTGCATTCTGTTAGCTCTCTGTTGCTCAATGAAACGGGCTTGGGTATCTCCGAGGCAAGTGACCTAAGAAAACTTAAAAACAGATTTTGGTGGCCATGATTCCTCTGTAATGCGCCCACTTTGGAAAAGAAGAGGGTGAGGGACTTAAGTTCACATGGACCTTAAGGATTTTCAGAACCCGATTTTCTTCTGTTTGCTCACATTAGGGAGGGAAAAAAATAAGCCTCAGATGCCTTGTGAGATCCAGTTACGTCAGGTTTTCGGATAAAATGTCAAGACAGCAGTGCTTGATTTCCGGCCTTGCCTTTCGCCTTTGCGCACTGTCTGCTCTTGCCAGAATTTGTATTAGGGAGAGGGAGCCGTTCTGCTGCCCTCCTCCCTCAGGGAAATCATTCCCTCCCTGGCCTTTAACCCTTTAAAGATTGGAAAGGGAATACTTTGATTTCAGGGTTAAATGCAAAGCTTCCCTCTCCACCGAGGCTGGATTGGAGGGGTATTAGGAAATACTTAAGAATGTTGCAGCCTGGGGCCTGGGGCTGGCTGGGTGTTGCTGTTCAGTATGAAAAAAGGCTCACCTGCTTGCCTTCCTGTCGCTGTGTCTTTGCAAAGCATCCCGTCTGAAGCAAGGTACCTCCCTTGGCTATACTAAAGGCCCCCCAAATGTTGGATAACTAGATTTTTTTTTTAAACCCTGACCCAACCTCACTCAGTTAAAGGTTCAGTAAGTCTGTCTTTTCATCAGCATGGGTGGAAGCCAGGCTCCTGGCCCCGACAAGTCAACGTGTTTGATCCAAGAGGGTAGAAGATTCTAGAAGAGACAATAAATACAAATTGATGACCGTTGATGACTTGTCTCCCCATCAAGGCTGCCGTTTTCTCTTCTTCCCTAGTCTCCACTGAAAATGAGGTAGCCTTAGTTCTCCCTGTGATTTCGAGCAAGAGAAATGGTACCCAGAGGTGGGGTTGTTATTAAACTCCCTTCTCTGTTCTCTTTTCTCTCTGTCTCTGCCTGCCCCAAGTGTAGTCCAGGCCACACCTCCCCAGCCTTCCCTGGCATTCAGTGTTGCAGATCCTCCAAGGTTGGCCACTGCCACAGCTTCGACAAAGCCACCACGAGGCTCTGCAGGCTGTTGGAAGGCCTTCTTTGTGGAGTGAACCCCTCTAGAAGTCTGACATCTTCAGGATGGGAACCTGTAGAGAGATCAAGGGACTCTCCTTCTCAGGCTTTGGGTATTGAGTTCTTGGGTTGATCCAGGTAGGTCTAGAGCTGGCAGAGGCTCCGGGTAGCCATACAGTTTGCTACTCAAACTGGGACTCTGCGAGTGAAAGGAGATGCATTTACTAATGACACGAGGGCAGTGTGAATTGAACTGTCCCAAGCGAACGTTGTGTGGTTGGTCTACAAATGTCCCTTGGCCCTTCAGGTTCCATTTTGTTTTATAAGAAGCAGTGCTTCCCCCATTGGAAGAACAGGCAAGAGTTGCAGGCTCAGATGCTCCCGGGGACAGGCAGAAGGTGGGAGGCTGGGGCCTGGTGTCAAGACAGAGTGGAACTTGAGGATTCATTTCCCATCTAAAGGGGCATCGGTGACATGGCATCAGCCAGGGGTTGCCAGATCTTCTGATTTTTTTTTTCCGAGAGGCCAAAAATCTAGATTTACATATGAAATCTCCCAGCTTTTAAAAGTTGGCAACTAACTTAAAAATTTAAAAATCTCTGTGTAGGCCAAGCACAACATCTGTGGGCTGCTGCCTGTTTTCAACCTCCGGCCCAGACCAATTAATTGGTGGCTTTCTTCTGTGTCTCTGGATTCCGGCAGCGGGAAGTTTCTCAGGAAGTTGCCCAAATTGACCACGAATGAAGTGGGGAAGAGGAGAGAGGCGCTTGCCTTGACTTCAATGGAGCATTCATTTGCACAATAAATATTTATTGAGCACCTGTTATGTTCAAAGCGCTTTCTCTGTTATGCCGTGTTTGGGGTTTAATGTTTTGAGACAGCTGTCCTACTCATGCTGATAAGTTCTTTATATCGTGCACTGTTATGCGTCCCTGCCTCTCCCCTGGGATTACAACCAGGATGGATGCAATGGGGGAAATTCAAGAAGGGATGTGGATGGAGAACCTGGGACCCAGCTCTCAGGCCCTGGACAGCTCATTGGATGTCAGCTTAATGCAAAAGTCCGTAGGAGATGGTCTTCATCTGAGGAAAGACCTGGGCGTGACCACCTGGAACAGAGAGTGCCCAGCCAAGGACACTTGTTCTGCAAGGTCCCTGAATTTTGTTCTAAGAGCAGGAGGCAGAAATCACAGAGGAACAGGCTGCATTCAGCCCTGTGTTGGGCAGAACTTTCGAATGTAGTGCTGTATCTGAGGCTGTTGGGTTAGAGGAGAACTGGGCATGAACAACAGACTGGTCCCAAGTCGGAAAAGGAGTATGTCAAGGTTGTATATTGTCATCCAGCTTATTTAACTTATATGCAGAGTACATCATGAGAAATGCCAGGCTGGATGAAGCACAAGCTGAAATCAAGATTGCCAGAAAAAATATCAATAACCTCAGATATGCAGATGACACCACCCTTATGGCAGAAAGCAAAGAAGAATTAAAGAGCCTCTTGATGAAAGTGAAGAGGGGAGTGAAAAAGTTGGCTTAAAGCTAACATTCAGAAAACTAAGATCATGGCATCTGGTCCCATCACTTCATGGCAAATAGATGGGGAAATAATGAAAACACTGAGAGACTTTAATTTGGGGGCTCCAGAATCACTGCAGATGGTGACTGCAGCCATGAAATTAAAAGATGATTGCTTCTTGGAAGAAAAGCTATGACCAACCTAGACAGCACATTGAAAAGCAGAGACATTACTTTGCCAACAAAGTAATAAAAGTCTAGTCAAGGCTATGGTTTTTCCAGTAGTCATGTATGGACATGAGAGTTGGACTAGAAAGCTGAGTGCCAAAGACTGATGCTTTTGAACTGTGGTGTTGGAGAAGACCCTTGAGAGTCCCTTGGACTGCAAGGAGATCCAACCAGTCCATCCTAAAGGAAATCAGTCCTGAATATTCATTGGAAGGACTGATGCTGAAGCTGAAACTCCAATACTTTGGCCACCTGATGAGAAGAACTGACTGATTTGAAAAGACCCTGATGCTGGGAAAGATTGAAGGCGGGAGAAGAAGGGGACAACAGAGGATGAGATGGTTGAATGGCATCACCGACTTGATGGACATGGGTTTGGGTGAGCTCTGGGAGTTGATAATGGACAGGGAAGCCTGGTGTGCTGCAGTCCATGGTGTCTCAAAGAGTCAGACACGACTGAGCGAGTGAACTGAACTGGGTTAGAGGACCCCTAAGTTTGTCTTTGATTATCCAGAAAATCTAATACCTTGCGGCTGCCTCCTGCTTACCCACCAGATTCCTGGACCTTAAACTCGCTTTTTGTTGTTTTAATTTTTATTGGAGTGTAGTTGCTTTACTGTCTTGTGTTAGTTTCTGCTCTGCAGCAGAGTGAGTCAGCTCTATGTGTACATATAGCCCCACTTTTTTGGATTTCGTCTCCATTCAGGTCACCGCAGAGCACTGAGTTGAGTTCCCTGAGCGCAGGAGACTCAATAGTTATCCACTTTATACATAGTTTTAATAGTGCACGTATGTCAATCCCAAGCTCCCAGTTCAACCCCTCCATCTCCTTTCCCTGCTTGGTGTCCATACGTTTCGTTCTCTACATCTGTGTATCTATTTCTGTTTTGCAAATAAGATCATCGAGACCATTTTCTAGGTCTCATACATATATGCGTGAATATGTGATATTTGTTTTTCCCTTTGAGTTAACTTCACTCTGTATGACAGTCTCTACTTAATGCTTTTTTTCTGGTTTGTGATTCTTATTTCTGATGGGCTTCCAGCAGGTACTAGCTTATTTGTACTCTGGCAGCTGAACAAGGGGCCAGGTGCCCCAGAAAAGCCAGTTCAACTGTGATGAAAACAGATGCAGTTCACCTGGGGCTGAGGGGAGGCGCAGGTCGGGGCAAGCTCTGGGAGGGTCAGTTCTTGATGCTGTGAAATGTTGCTCACATATTCTGGTCTCCTGCACCATGAGTTTTAAGTTGGGGATGATACTACCTGCCTCCAGGATGGTTTGAGGCAACTAAGATCCGGAGGGCTTAAGTAACTTGCTCGCGGACACACACCTGGGCTAGGAGGAACCCAGTCCCGGACCGGACGGTTGACTTTCACTGTTCTCTTATCCATGATGCTAAACTATTCCATTTTTAATTTCCTTTGTGTGTGTGTGTTCATTCTTCTTCGTATCCCCCCCGCCCAAACCCCCCCATTGTTTCAGGACTATCAGCATTCAAATGTTTAAGAACTGGCCTTTTTCCCTGTGCACTTGGCCAGAAGTAGGAATTCATCACCGTCTGTGAACATTTGCAGAGCCTCCATGGTTTGTGTGGAGTTATACTGGAAATACTCAATCCCGGGGCTGGGCTGGCAATGAACTCGGTCTTTCTGCAGAACTTTTGGGGACGCATCACCACCAGGTTGGAAGGACTGTCCTTCGGGCACGGCGACCTCTGTCTCTCACTTCGTTAATGTGCCCCTCCCTTCTTGCCCCCAGCGTCAGTCTTAAGTGTGCCGAGTGCTCTTGCCTCTTGGCATGTCCTAGATGTGTTAGTCGCTCAGGCATGCCCAATGCTTTGAGACCCCATGGACTGTAGCCAGCCAGGTTTCTCTGTCCATGGAATTCTCCAGGCAAGAATACTGGAATGGGTTGGCATTCCCTTCTCTAGGGGAATCTTACCAACCCAAGGATCGAACCCGGGTCTCCTACATTGCAGGCAGATTCTTTACTGCCTGAGCCATGAGTGTCCTAGATAAGAGGTTTCCAAGTGATGTGCCCTGATATACAGCCTTACCATCCCCAAATCTTAGGCTCCTTGAGGGGAACAGTGTTTATATCTGGTTTGTTTGGGAATAGGAGGTTAATATAGGGGAGTCTGGAGGCCTGAGTGATTGTAGAGGCTGCCGATGTCTTAAGACATTGGCAAACCACCGTGCTAAATTATGGTGAAGCTATAGTGACCTCAACATTTAAAGATTTAAAAAAAAAAAACTGACAGAATAGTCTTGTGATGCTTGAAAGGACCCCTGCACTTCACCATCTGGGCCCACCACATTGAACATGAACACAGGGATGTGAGGCCGTGTGCAAGAGAGAGCTCGCTCGGAGCACAGCACACCCGGAAGTTTGCTCCTGGGTTTAAACATCCCCCCACCATCATTTCCCTGGCATGCCCCTTTGCTCCGTGGATCGTTCCTGGCCAGGCCACACCCTGCACGCACCCCAGTCCCCACACTACTGAGGCAGGGGCTGGAGTCTCTGTGTACAATTTATTCTCCAGTGCCAACTTGAAGTTCTGAGACCCGCTCTGTGATGCTCTGAGGCTTTTCATTGATCAACAGTTGTTACGAGCAGTGTCTCAAGTCATGGATCTGCGCAGTTTTATGAGAATGACTAGATAGTTAGACGTTCATGTACCAGAGAGGCTGTAACTACTTTTTCAGCAAACTCATTAGTGTGTGTACATGTCACGCCTTTTTAGAACGTCATAATGGAGTCGTTATGCTTTCCTTTGTCAACACTGGCTTTCTTCAGCGTGTCATGGAGTAAACAGAAAGATAGCTCTGACACTTTTGGAGCAATAGATGAGATATAATTGACATACAGTAAATGACACTTATTGAAAGTGTGCAGTTTGATGAGTTTGACATATGTACACGCATGAGACTATTGGCATGATCAAGATAATGAACATGCCCTTCGCAAGATCCTTCTGCCATTTGTACCTCTGCCTTCCTGTTTGCCTGCTGCCCCTCGGTCTCCAGGCAGCCACTGGTCTGCTTTCTGTCACTGTTCATTAGTTTAAACTGCCTAAAATTTTACACTAATGAAATTGTACAGGGTGTACTCCTTTTATTTGGTGGGGGGGATACTTTCATTCGCATAGCATAATTATTTTCAGATTCTTCCATGTTTTTGCATGTTGCAGTCGTGAATTCCTTTTTATAACTGGGTAATGTTTCACTGTATGGATATAAACAGGAGTTTTGCTCTTTGTGTTTAAAAGCAAAGAATTTTAGCTGAGGCTGTCAAAAGTACATGATCCGTATAAAATATTATGTCCGAGGGGAATATGTACACGTGGGTTTTCTCTCATTTACTTTTTGTTTTAAATGTTTCTTATGGAGGAGGAGTTTTTTTTCCTTTTGAAAATGCCCTTTGAAAGAGCAGATATTGGTGTAGAATGCATTTGGCCCTCAATTTTCACTTAATTAAATCAGTAATTATGTAGTGTTTCCTACTGGGACTTGGGAGCACAAAAGGACTTCACATCACAGCCATCAATGGATTTGCTCATGAGGTTCTGACATCCTACCTGGGGTAGAACTGCGGTGCTTTTAGACACAGGATGGCACCAGCTTGCCTTCTATAATCTTCTCAGTGGCCGATGCTGAATGTTGCAGCAGCTACGCCTTCCCTGCCTGCGATTCTTCCGTGACCAGGCATGGGGACAGACTCTGCAGTTTCCGCTGCAGCTTCCGCAGCTCTGTGATTCCTGCTCAGAGCATTCGTGCGGAGCGCAGGCAGGAAGTTAACCTTGTGGATTCCCTCATCCTTGCAAAGCCACACACAGAAGGCCAGCTTTGGAGTTGACCATGGGAGTTGAGTTCCTGGCACTTGGGCAGTCCCCAGCGGGAGCTAGAACAGAATGGTATTGCTGGGGTGTTGGAATTGTGTTCCTTTTTGCATTGTTCAGAGAAATTTGCCTGGAGGAAGTCTTCTCTGTGTGAGAAAAAGAACAAAACAGTGAGCTGCTGATTAATAGTTAGTCACATTGTCGGAGAAGGGACCTTGGGCATATCTGGTCCAACCTGCCCGTTTTACAGATGAGAACTAAGGTTTGGGGAATGGGAATAACTCACAAATAGTCACTAAAGCAGGACTGGGACTTGAAGAACCCAGGCAACTGCTTCAGACCTTCACTTTCATGATCTCTGAGGATGGGAGTGTCAAGAAAAACTTGGCAAACTTGAGTGGACTTAGGAAGGAGGAAATTGTTCATCTCCTTAGTCTCTGCTCAAAGCTGCTGGTGTCATGTAAAACACCACCAGGACGGACAACAACATAAATTGTCCTCAGATGAAGTTTCTGTCATGTTCTAACATTTAAACTGGCCCTGGGAGATGAGACACCTTCCCTAAGGTCACCCAGGTGGCAGAGAGAGGAGCCAGAGCTGGAATCTGGTTCCTGGTCCCTGGTCTCACCTGTTCCCACCGTGTCTCCTTCATGGCAGGTGAGTATGCCGGGCAGCAGCCTGATGCAATGGAAAGACCCTAGGCTGTTGTGTTTGGAGTTCAGAGCTTGACTCTGCTGTCCTGCTCTCTGTGTGACCTTGTGGAAGAATCTTAACCTTTCTGAACTTCATGGTGGTCTTTTACAAAACAGGGCCCTGTCCAGCAGGATAAAAGTATATAAGTATAAAGTGCTTAGCGAAGAACTTGCTTTAGGAAACAACTGATTGATGTTACCTCTGGAATGAAGGTGAGGCAGGTATGGGAAAAGCTAGTTGTGAAAAGAGAGCCTGGAAAGCAAAAATTAGGTCCGATTTGCACCAACTGTGGGGTGCCCGTGGCCCTGCTCCTGCACACTGACTTCAGGGGTGCATGGTTTGGTCCTTTAGTCCTTGATCCTTTGAAAAGCTGAGCAAACAGAGGTGCTCGCTAAGTGCCCGGCACATAGTAGGCCCTCAGTAACTACAGACTGGAGCTGCTGGAGCATCTCCGTGCCTCTCCTGGTAGAGGTGGTCGTCAGTGGAGGTGAGTGATGGTTCTGGAGGTGGCTTGGCGTGGCACCTGGGCTGAGTGGGAATCAGTACAGACTGGGCGGGGGGAGGGGGCGGGGATAGGGGACAGTGTGTGTCTCACTTAGATGCCACTTCAAGTCATGCCCTGCCATTGTCCCATGGAAAATCTCCATATAAATAATCGATGCTATGAGCAGGGGAAAGAGGAGACAAAGCCATTCCCTTTACTGGGGAGACCAGGATCTGACTGTTGAAGGGCCGTGGGGACAGAATTGGGTCCTTTTGTGGAGAAGTGGCTCTTCTTCTGCATCTCCACCCGCTTCCACCTGGTGCCCGAGCAGAGAACATCCGAGATACTTCTCAAAGCAGCCGAGATGACTCAGGAACTTGAGCTTGCCTGTTGCCGGAAGGCAGGCAGAGCCGGGGGGCACCCTATTGTGGGGCAAGAAGAGAGCATCCGGGAAACTTTCCCCACCGTCTGCCAGGCCTCCCCGAGTGGCCCCAGCCTCCCCTCCCGCCACCCTGCCCCTTCCAAGGAGCCTGCTTGAGAATTCAGTGATTCACTTCCCGTCTTCCACCCTTGTTTAACGTTCCCTCCATTGTTACCAAACAGTCCAGGCCCCGGTGGCAGGGGGTGTCTGCGCTCTGGCGGCAGAGGGAGGGGAGGGCAGAGCTGTTTACAGAGCCGGGAGATGGGCCCAGCCTCCTTGGAACATGGGCCGGGAGGGCGCTGGGGCCGACAGCTGGCTGTGCGGAGGGTGGGAAGCGCCAGAAGGCGGTCCTCCTGCCCAGACGCCCTCTGGTCTTCCTGCCCAGAGGGGAGCCCTGCCGTTTGTTGTGGGCTTAGCTTTTTTGTTCCCTGACAGCTGAGTTTTCCATTTCGGGCCACAGATAGTTTTAGGATCATGGATTCCTGGAGTAGAAAAAAAAACAAGAACGGAAGGGGCCCTGGGTGATGCTCTCTCTGCCGGGGCCTCGGTCTCCTCCTAAGTGGAGAGAAAGAGGGAGAGGAAGTGCAGTGGTTCATTTTAGAACCCCCACCCCCACCCCCAGCTCTGAAGTCCTCTGATTCCTGAACCTGGAACAAACCATACGAGGTCATCTGTATTCATTCCTGTGTCTTGGGCAAATCCCACCGAAGCTAGCCACGAATGTGACCACGTCTGTGAGCCATAGCACCCGTTTCCTGACCTCTGACCTTTGAGGTCAGCAATTCTGCAGCCTGTTACCTTTCTGGGTTTCTTTTTAAATGTTTATTTTTATTTATTTGGCTGCACTGGGTCTTGGTTGCACCATGTAGAATCTAGTTCCCTGACCAGGGATCAAACCTGGGCCCCCTGTACTGGGAGGGCAGAGTCCTAGCCACTAGACCATCAGGGAAGCCCCATCTTTCTGGTTTGAAGCCAACTTCTCTCTCAGGAACTTGTTTGATACCAGTTTATCCTTTACTATCGCCTCACAGCTGTGACTGCCACAGCCTTGCTGATACTGCTGTTAGGTTTGGGCTTTGGGGGTTTGTTTTCTTCTAACCTGCAGAAAGAGTGGAAGTCCTGAGGTTTTCTCTTTTCCCCTTGCTGTGTGTTGTTTCATTTCTGAGATGGTAGTCCCTCTTCTTGATCATGTATTTGCTCTGCTGCTGTTGATGATTCAGATTTGTTTCTTCCAAGGCCCTACGTGCGTAAAGGCAGTCAGGGAGCTGGCAGATGTAAACACAACCATTCTGAAGATCCTTTTCACGGCAAATTAGTGTGTTTCTCAGGTAGGTGAACTGTCAGTGCAGGATAGCAAGCAGACAGGAGAGACTGGCAGAACCCATCATTTTTTTAAGGATTTTTTTTTAATGTGGCTATTTTTAAAGTCTTTATTCAATTTGTTACAATATTGCTTTTGTTATTTATGTTCTAGTTCTTTTTTAAAGAGGGGAGTATGAGGCATATGGGACCTTAGTTCCCTGACCAGGAATTGAACCAACACCCTCTGCATTATAAGGCGAAGTCTTAACCACTGGACCACCAAGGAAGTCCCTGAACCCATTGTTGTATAGGTGGGATGCGCCATACCTAGAGGCCCCCTCACCTCTGAGCAGCACAGCCAGCGTGGGAGCGCAGACACTCTAGTCCACTCCCTGGCGTAGACCCACATTTGTTGTGCATATGTCTTCTCTGCCAGTAACTTCAACACTGATAAAATCTCCACTCAACAAATATTTGTTGAGTAAATTCATCGAAAAACCTTCTAGCCCGTGTCTGCCTACAACCTTAGCCACATATGACTTTGTCTGTCTCTGGTATGATGAGTGAAGTAGGCAGGACTTCCTCACTCAGAAGCCTTTCAGCTCCCTGCACCCCATCGCTGGCTGCTTTAGCAGAATGAACTGGCACCTGTGGCTGTCATTCCCCCGCTGTTTTTAATGGCACCTCTCGATACCAGCTGATTGCTTCGAGAACATTCCTGGCATTGGGTTTCTGGCAGTAACGTGCATCTGTGGGTCCCTTTACTACAAGGCTTCGTGTCTTGATTGGGTTCCTAAGGCTGGGATGCAGCCTAAGGTTTGTATTTGTTGCCTCCATCTTCTGATTGTTGCTGCCCAGAGGAGTAATTCCCTTGCCCTGACCTACTTGTGAACAAATGCAACATACAAGCCCCATGCTCCATTCAGGGGATGGGGGCAGTTATTTTAAGCTGGGTCTCCTTGTCCTTAAGGAGCTCCTGTCTTTGCTGGGAGGGGAAGCCAGGTACACATGGAAGTTACTCTATCATCCCAGGTGATGGTGATGGTGAGTTTGGTGAGTGTTGGACAGTAAGGTCTGTAAGTCTTTGAAGAGGGGAGGACAGAGAGAGATCTTTCTGCAGGAAGAGCCACAGAATGGGGGTAATCTTTAAGCTGGAGGCATAATTGGGCCGAAGGGAGCCTCTGGACCCCTAGACCATGTCAGCATGGTGGTAACCAAGGACTGAAGATCTGTGGCTGTGGATATAAGAGCCCCACACTCAGGCACTATGGCTGCAACATGTTACCTCAACAACTTGAGCCAGCGAAGCACCGTGAATTTCCATACCTGTAACGCAGGCCTCTCGGAGAAGGCAGTGGCACCCCACTCCAGTACTCTTGCCTAGAAAATCCCATGGACAGAGGAACCCGGTAGGCTGCAATCCATGGGGTCGCAAAGAGTCGGACACGACTGAGCGACTTCACTTTCACTTTTCACTTTCATGCATTGGAGAAGGAAATGGCAACCCACTCCAGTGTTCTTGCTTGGAGAATCCCAGGGTCGGGGGAGCCTGGTGGGCTGCCATCTATGGGGTCGCACAGAGTCGGACACGACTGAAGTGACTTAGCAGCAGCAGCAGCAACAGCAACACAGGCCTCTAAATACCTGTGTGCTGTTTGGGAAGTGGGCGTCTGATGAGGCGGTGGGTGGGCAGGTACTCTGGGTACTTGGCTGGGACTGGGTGCATTGGGTGTGGAAGAGAGTTGTGAGGGTGCTGGACCCGAGGGGAGGGAGCTTCACCTGGAAGCCTTTCTGTGCTCCCGAGTGGAGCTGCCGGCGGGGGCTGGTGGGGGGGGGGGTCGGTGGGGGCAGTGGTTGGTGATGCAGCTTTTAGCCTAGAGCTGTTTAGTCCTTGAGGCCAGCAGGTGATTGCCACCCTGACGTTTTAAGTTCTGAAGTCCTCCCTTCTTGTTTACTGGGAATTCCCATCTTCCTGCCCATAGGGGTTCTTTGCTGTCTTAGGTGCAATTGCCCCCAATGAACCAGAACCTTTTGTTGAGAGACAATAGGAAGTCTGTCCCCTTAGTCTGAAAGGAATGCTAATTGGCTGCTTAAATTGTCCTCAGGATAGTGATGCCCAGAATATACAGGACACCCATTCTTTGTTACCAGTTAGATGGAAACTGCTTATGTAAGCTTGTAAAGCTTTGGACCAGAGAGGCAGAGTGTCTGTGGAATGTTAGAGACTGGTGTCCTGCAAACGCTGTCTTTTCTGCTTACACAGGTAGCTGTTTAACTTCATGGGCCTTAAACTCACTTTTTCTAGAAATGTGGTCATTTCCCACCCCTCCCTTGCTTCCAGCTCCCCTACAGTGGCTGCCCTGAAAGGTTTGAGGATTCTTACTTAAGGCTTTGGGGCCTATTTACTTTTTTAAAGTTAATTTTTATTGGAGTATGGTTGCTTTACAATGTCGTGTTAGTTTCTGTGCAAAGTGAATCAGTTATACATATAGCCCCTGTTTTTTAGATTTCCTTCCCATTTGTGGGCCTCTCTTAAAAATAAGGGAAAGAGTGGTAAATGTGATTAAGACTGAAATGTGAGAATGTTCCTTTCCCAACCCGTATTGTATGGTATTTCACCAGAAATGGTTGTAAACTTGGAGCTTGAGTGAACATTTTCTAGAAGCCCTACTCCTCAGTTCAAATGTCACAGAAAGTTGCCAGGTTTACCCTGCATGCTCTATAGTGCTTATGACATTGTTTTATCTCCCTGGCCAGTGACTCATAATGAAGGAAGTCAAAACTGAGCAATTAACAGAAAAACTCCTCATTTGTCCTCTTCACCTCTCCCCCCCCAACTCCCCTAGTCACGAACACCGCCTGACATTTTCTATATGTCTTTGGAAACTTTGATTTGTTTTAATAGGACAAGGCAGTGAGCGATCATCATCATTGCCTTGTTCCACTCCTTGAGGCCCAACTGTCTGTGAGAATCTTCTCCAAAAAAGGAAAAAAAAAAAAAGACAAAGAAAATCCCATCCCCAAACGTGCAGTCTGCCCACAGGAAGTGATTCATGGGGCTCAGTTCTTGCAAACCTGGTGGGGCAGGAGGTGGAAGGCTGGGAACTGGGTCTGGGAAAAGACAGCCCCAGAGAGGCTACTCAGACCTTAATGGTTTCTGCTGGAAGAAAGTGAAAAAACAGAATGACTAAGAGTCCTGTAATAAGAGTTGTTTGTTTAGCGAAGTGAGCTAATATTGAAGTTCACTGGCAGATAAGACAAGAGAAATAGCAGTTGTCAGGGGAGGTGACTCTTTGGAGCCCTGCCTTTTTATTTTGTAAGAGATCAAAGACATTTCTCAGTCTTCAGGCATTTATTAGTGGAAGGCTGATCTGCAGTTCAAGCCCTGGTTTTCTCTTCTTCAGAAAAAAGGGTCTAAGCCTAGATAATGATCTAACAGTCTCCAAAAGCTGCTCCCCACGCCCCCCTACCCCCCACCAGCGTCTTTTTTTTTTTTTTTTTTAAACTTTTCCCTCCAAAGTTAGACTGTGGAGCCTGGTGAATCTCTTCCCCAGCTGCTCCCGGAGTGCCATGTAGAAGGAACCCTTTTGTCTTCTTGTGTGAGTCTGTCCTCTGGGCTTCAGGCTGCCATTTTCTCTTCTTTTCTCCCATACTGAAAATACAAATGAATCCATTTCTCCAGAGCAGTTTGGAAGCAGGGACCCTTGAAGTGTGGGCTGTTTGAATAGCCATGCTGCATGTAGGGCCAGGGCCACAGGAGGCCAGAGTCCCCCAGTCGAATGAGAAGTATCTAAACACACCTGAACTCACAGTTCCATTTCAAACTCCCTGTGTTTTACGAAGTGAGCTTTCGGGGTGGGGGTTGTAATAAAAGCTGGGCTGAAGCGTACTTTTTGCCTTAAGCCCATCAGAACAGGGCCAAGGGCTATGAGTATCCTGAGCATTCTGTGAGTGATCTCTTTAAAAATAAACAAATACATGATCTTCAGGCTTAATTCCATTCTTAGTGAATATTAACTGGCAGAGCAAAATGGCGATCCAGAAAGTTCCGTGAAGCCTGGCATCAATTCTTTCCCCCTTATTTCAGTAACCAGAGACCAACCCAGACTTCTGTCACATCTTCCCTTTCCAGTGTGAAACCTCTGTGATCCTGCGGAGAAAAAAGTAATCCCCGTCAAGTTGGTTCTTGGAGGAAAAAAAAAGTTCCTGAACACCAAAGCTGTGAAATAGATTCCACATGAAACACTCCTTTTCCTCCTTGTCTTCCTTCTCCCCCTCTCCCTCCAAGACATAACTACTTTCTTTGCATGGGTGAGGGGGACGGGAGGGTACCATGACCATGGATGGTCTCACCAGTCCCATGGAGAACCTCTGGTTCAAAAAGAATGATCACAGGCATGGGGAGCTGGGTTTGGGCTGTGATCCTAGCTTACAAAGTCGGGCACCACTTCTTGCCCATCTGGGCAACTTTGAGCGAGTCACTCAATGTCATGTGAATCTTTCACCTGTAAAATGGGATTGAGGGGACCCAGCCCACAGAATCCCTGTACCCAGGGAGATGATGAGTGAGAAGTGCCAGGCTGACACCTGCTCTGAGGTGGAGATTGCTTCTGTTTCCCCAACCTGTGCCTGTGCCCAGAGTATTTCCATAGCCCACAGGTTCTCAAGGAACCTAGGGGAGTGACTTTGCCCCCTAGGGGACCTTTAGTGATACCTGGAGATGATTTTGGTTATTGCAGCTGGGAGGTGAGGTGCTACTGGCATCTACTGGGTACAGGCCAGGGATGCTGCTAAATGTCCTGCCACACACAGGCCAGCTGTGGCTCCTCTCCACCCCAATGTAGAGTGATCTGTCCCCAGTCTCGGGAAAGCTGAGGTTGAGCAGCTGGGGTGAGGAGGGGACTGGGCTCCCCTCACAGCCCGATGTTGAAAGATTCTTGTTGTACGTGTGCTTTACAGATGATTGTAATTAAGTGAACTTTCTCCAGATCAGCCTCCTCCTTCTGTAGAAAGTGCACACCCTGAGTGCATCCCGGGGCCCTTGGGAGGAGTGAGGCCCTCACGTCCAGATAATGTGTTTCCTGTGGGATCCACCTCCCGCAGTGGGCAGGACGAGGTGTTCCTTGGCTTCTTCCTTCCAGGGTTTGCCCAGGGGGTCCTCCCACCTCTGGGGCTCACACTTGGGCCCCATCTGCTTGGAGCACTTGTCACAGATCTGAGCCAGCAACTCTGGAAAGCTCTCAGCGGGGAGGGGAGACATCAGTCCAGTGGGGAAGGAGTGAGAGCTGGTTTCTGGTCCAGAGCACAGCACAGGGGGCTTCAGCCTGGCATGGGATGGGTTGTTCCCCAGTGTGGCAGCCTAAAGCATCAGCTATTACCCATTGGCAAGTTCAGATGGGAATTGGGTTGTTCTTGGTGAGGTGGTTCAGTGACTGGTATCAGGCCTTGTGAAATTCTGTTTTCAGCTCTTCACAGGCCAATCTAAACTGGAACATTAAAAAAAAAAAAACAAAAAAACGTGCTTAGTGTACTTAACAAAACTTGCTGAGGACATTTATGAAACGGGCTGGAGCATGTGGTCGCTGTGGTGGGGTTACAGGGAAACCTCAGTTATCCGGAACTTGGGGACCACCCCCCAATCCCCTGTGCCAGATTCTTCTTTTGTGGCACCAGATGATAAGAAGGAGCCAATACTGGAAATGTTACTTTTTATTTAAACTCTAACAACCAAAGTAAACTTTGAAAAGATTTGGGGAATAATAGATTCAATGTACCGGAGAAGGCACTGGCGACCCACTCCAGTACTCTTTGCCTGGAGAATCCCATGGATGGAGCTGCAGTCCATTGGGTCGCAAAGAGTCGGACACGACAAGCGACTTCCCTTTCACTTTTCACTTTCATGCATTGGAGAAGGAAATGGCAACCCACTCCAGTGTTCTTGCCTGGAGAATCCCAGGGATGGGGGAGCCTGGTGGGCTGCCGTCTATGGGGTCTCACAGAGTTGGACACGACTGACGTGCCTTAGCAGCAGCAGCACATTCAATATACAGCTAAATTTCTTTTTGTTTGTAACAGGTTCTTTTAATGTAACTTTCAGAAGGTTGCACTGATGGGACAGAAATTATAGCATACGTCCTTCACCTAGATCAAGTGCTCAGACCCAGTTTTTAAAAAAATATTTGTCATCCTGAAGATTGAGAACTCCAGGCAACTTAAGATCCAATACAATAAAGAAAATTTATTAATATGTTTTGTCGCACTCAGCTTACTGAGGGCGAATGTGGGCTCACGTCTTTCAGACTTCAGCAGCGAGTTCTGGCTGCTGTGAAATGACAGCTGGGCGACCACCTTCTTGCTCTGCGCTCACTTGCTGGGTGAACTTGAAGGGCTTAATCTATGAATCTGTTTCCTCAACCACAGAAGGAAGGAATTGGGCAGGATGCTCTCAAGGTCCTCAAGTCCCAGTCTGCAGTTCTGCAGAGTGGGTTTTCAGGTAGACAGTTAGCCGGGGCTTAGCTGACCAGGAATGCTTCGTTCTTTAAATGCTGGACGTCTGTGATTTGTCACCTGGAGCCCCTTGACTCGACGTGTGACCCCTGTGTGGCATTTCTGCCTGGAACAGAGGATGCTTTGGTTTTGTCTGTGGGGTGTGTGTGTGTGTGTTTGTGGCTGTACTGTATCTTTGCTGCTGCTCATGGGCTTTCTCTAGTTGCGGTGAGCGAGGGCTTCTCATTGCAGTGCCTTATTGCAGAGCGTGGTCTCCAGGCACTTGGGCTTCGTAGTCGTGGTGCTCAAGCTTAGTTGCTCCCGGTAGGTGGGATCTTCCTGCACGAGGGATCGGATCTGTGTTCCTTGCATTGGCAGGCAGAGTCTTAACCTCTGGAGCACCAGGCAAGTCCTGGATTTGGCTGTGTTGACCAAAGGGAGAGGATCCTGGGTGAACCCCTAAATCCACTGGCCCTCTCAGCAGGGCTATTTGCAGGGCTTTCATATTTGCTGGGGAGAAGGAAATGGCAACCCACTCCAGTATTCTCGCCTGGAGAATCCCAGGGACGGGGGAGCCTGGTGGGCTGCCGTCTATGGGGTCGCACAGAATCTGACACGACTGAAGCGACTTAGCAGCAGCAGCAGCAAGAAGTCAGTTTCCCTGGTAAGGAGGCAGCGTGGGACAGCATGGGAAAAAGCACTGTTTAGCCCACCCTCCATTTCTCCACCCGGGTCTGGCTCTGAGTTCTGGCCCTGCTCCTGTACAAGTTACATGACCTTGGTCAAGCCCCTTTAGTTCTCTAAACTTGGGGAAGGCAGGATGCCCTGGGGTTGAGCCGTCTTTGTATTCTCACATAGTAGCAGTGTGCCCGGGCTTCCTCCGTGGCTCAGCTGGCAAGGAACCTGCCTGCCAATGCAGGAGATGCAAAAGATGCGGGTTAGATCCCTGAGTTGGGAAAAATACCCTGGAAAAGGAAATGGCAACTCAGTCCAGTATGCTTGCCTGGAAAATCCCATGGACAGAGGAGCCTGGTGGGCTACAGTCCATGGGGCCAGAAAGACCTGGGCATGACCGAGTGCACACGCATGCCTATGCAGCAATGTGCCCCGCGTATAGTCCATGCTGTGACTGGGTCCTGGTGTGTTTCTGGAGCTCTGTGCTCTGATCCTGATCTCCCAGCCCCGTGTCCAAGTCTGCCGGTTTCATGTCGGCCCCCAGATGGCTGTGGGTCACAAATCTCTGGTCACAGGGATATGTGGGCCCCAGGCCTGCCTCTCTGCCCGAATGCACTGGTGGGCTCTGCTTCACCATCAGCTCTGGACTTTGGCATGTCCGTGTCCTTGGCTGTGGCTCCCACCATCATTTTGGGACACTTTATGGGCCCCACTTGGAGCCAATGGGAGGAAACCTAATTTCCTGCCACAGGAAATGGTTCAGCTGGTGAAGAATATATTTAAGGAATAAAACCTCTGTCAGAGGAGCTTGAGAGCGTTGCTGGAGAAACTCTTGAGGGTCTCTCATCAGGAAGCTGCTGGATGTGGGACAGGACCTCAGCCCAGAGGCGGACTGTGCTCTTAGCCCCAGCAGCTGGTCTTGGGCCATGCTGAGAAAGGACTGGGTCAGGGAGAGGGGCAGGTCGGAAATAGACCCTTTTCTGCAGTGGAGCGTGTTTATGGTAACATCAGCTCAGAATTAAGACTTATTTATTGGATTTGCTTAAAATGGGCCCGGCGCCCCGTAAAGCTGGGAGGGTGTGTACCAGACACATGGACTAAATTAGATCCAGCAGCTGAAACTCCCAGTTCACTATTAATCCTTTGGTAAGCATTACTGGGTGTTTTGAGTGGGACAGAGGGAGAGAAGGAACACTACCAGGGCTAGCTCTGTGCAGCCTTGAGCCCAAAGGAGTAGTCGGTGATGCATAGAAGGACATGAATGAGATGCCCTCCTTGTCGTGAGGGTGCAAATTGTACAGCCCAGAAGCAGGGGCATGAACTAGATGACTTCTTCTTCTTTTGAATATTTTATTATTTATGTATTTGGCTGCATGGCTCTTATCTGTGGCACCTGGGATTTTCATTCCAGTATGTGGGCTTCTCTCTAGTTGAGGCACATGGGCTTGGCAGTTGTGGCACACTGGCTTACTTGCCCCATGGCATGGGGGTCTTAGTTCCCCGACCAAGGATTGAACCCACGTCCCCTGCACTGGATGGCAGATTCTTAACCACTGGACCACCAGGGAAGTCCCAGGTGACTTCTTGAGGATACTGCCAAGCCAGACCGGTGGTCATGTACTCAGGAGCTGGAGAGAGTGGTGATGTCTCCCCACCATCAGGCCTGGCCTGGCAGCCAGGAGACCTGCTCTGTAGCTATAACCTGGGTGCAGACAGCTGTGTGGTCCTAGGAGGGGGGCGCCTTTCCTCTCGATGGAGTGAGGCGGGACCATTACAAGACTTGCCTTATGACCCAACTGCATCTCGGTGAGGCTGCTCTGAGATAAGGAGCACGAGAGTCTTGTGAAGACTAGAAGCACCAGGCTACCCAAGGCCTCGCTGTGGCTCCAGGGCTGTGGACCCAGATGGCCCGGGCAGGGGCGGGGCCTGCTGTCTTGAGCTCCTCCTGGGGACCTTTCTCTTCCGGGTGCTGTCATAGTGATGGGGGTAGTAATAGTGATGCTACAAAAACGATAGTGGGTTGATGCCATATATTGTGTCCTAACTATTCACCAAAAGCTTTCCCTGGAATGTCATTTAGTCCTCCCAACAATCCAGCAAAGGGACTTATTTAAGATGACAGATAATTAAGACCAAGACATTAAGCAATCTGATCAAGTTTACACAGCTATTGACCAGAGAGTCCGTATTTGAATCCAGGTTTATCCAAGTACCAAGCCCCAAAGTCCTTTTTTTAAAAAAATGGTGGTATATTTGACATACAACAAACTGCATGTTTTTCCACTGTGCAGTTTGGTCATTTGTGACCTGTGTATATACCTGCAGAACCACCACCAGGGATAAAACCACCATATGACCCAGCAATCCCACTCCTAGGCATATACGCTGAGGAAACCAAAATTGAAAGAGACACATGTATCCCATTGTTCACTGCAGCACTATTTACAAATAGCTAGAACATGGAAGCAACCTAGACGTCCATCGACAGATGAATGGATAAAGAAGTTGTGGTACCTATACACAATGGATATTACTCAGCCGTAAAACGGAGCGCATTTGAGTCCATTCTGATGAGGTGCATGAACCTAGAACCTATTATACAGAGTGAAGTGAGTCAGAAAGAGAAAGATAAATATTGTATGCTAACACACATATACAGAATCTAGAAAAATGGTACTGAAGAATTTATTTACAGGGCAGCAAAGGAGAAACAGACATAGAGAATAGACTTATGGACATGGGGAGAGGGGAGGAGAGGGTGAGATGTATGGAAAGAGTATCATGGAAACTTACATTACCGTATGTAAAATAGATAGCCAACGGGAATTTGCTGTATGGCTCAGGAAACTCAAACAGGGGCTCTGTATCAACCTGGAGGGGTGGGCTGGGGAGGGAGATGGGACAGAAGTTCAAAATGGAGGGGATATATGTATACCTATGGCTGATTCAGGTTGAAGTTTGACAAAAAACAATAAAATTCTGTAAAGCAATTACCCTTCAATTAAAAAAAAAAAAAAAACACCACAAGGAGTCAAGGTACCAACCATCACCTTTATTCCTTGATAAGCTCCCTATCCCATCCGCCTCCAACCGCCATCCTGAGGCATCCGTGGATCTGCTTGCTGTCATGCAAACATAAGGTTGCATTGTCCGTTGACTTTATATGATGTTATACAAACAGAATCACAGCTGGCTTCTTTCGCTGAGAATGATTGTTTTTCTCTTCATCCACGTGGTTTGTATCAGTGGTTCATCCTTTTTTGTTGCTAGACTTTGTATGGCTGTTTCAGTGTGTTTGTTCATTCACTTGTTGAGAAGCATTGGGTCATCTGCAGTTTGGGGCTTGGATGAGTACAGCTGGGATGAACATTCGTGCACACGTTTGTGTGGACAGATGCCTTCGTTGCTCTCGGGTAAGACTTCGGAGCGGACCTAGTGGATCATATGGTGGGTTTATATTTTGAACTTTTGTAAAATTTCTAAACTGTTTTTCAAAGTAGTTGTACCATTTTACATTCCCACCAGCAATATAAGTTGTAGTTGCTCTACATCCCTGCCAGGACATGGCAGTCTTCTCAGTAGCAGCTGTTTTAATAATGATGGAGTGGCATCTCATTGTTTTAGTTTGCACTTCTCTAATGACTAGTGATGTCAAGCATCTTTTCATCCTCCTTTTTTCGCCACATTTATATCTTTTTGTGTAGTGTCTGTTCAAGTCACTTACCTGTTTTGTTTTTTAATAGTTGGGTTGTTTGTTTTCTTATTAGTTTTCAGAGTTCTTTATGTATTCTGGAAATAGGTCTTTTATCAAATATGTTGGTGGTTTAGTTACTAAGTTGTGTCTGACTCTTGCAACCTCATGGACTGTAGCCCACCAGGTTCCTCTGTCCATGGGATTTCCCAGGCAAGAATACTGGAATGTGTTGCCATTTCCTTCTCCAGGGGATCTTCCTAACCCAGGAATTGAACTGGGGTCTCCTGCATTGCAAGCAGATTCTTCACCGACTGAGCTACAAAGGAAGCCCCATCAAATATATTCTTTGCAAATATTTTCTCCTAATTTGTGGATTGTCTTTTTTATTCTCTTAACAGGGTCTTTTCAAAGACCAGAGGCTGAGGCTTTGATGATGTCCAATTCATCAACTTTAAAAAAACTTGGAATATGTTTCTGATGTAGTATCTTTGCCCGTCCCAAGGTCACAAAGATGCTGTCCTCTGTTTTCTTCTAGAAGTTGTATAGTTTAAAGCTTTATATTATGACCCACCTTAGTTAATTTCAGTGTAAGGTACACGTGTAGATTGCATCTTATTTTCCTCGCATATGGCCGTCCAGTTGTTCTAGCACCGTTTGTTGAATATGGTCCCTTATTTCTCTACTGAGTTATCTTTGGACCTTTTTCAGAAACCAGTGGATCGTATCTACGCGGCTGTTTCTGGACTCTGAGTGTCCACTGATCTGTACCTTGCATTGTACCTTCCTTGGTTTAAAAAAAATTATACTCAAAATAATTCATGTATGTAGTTTAAAAACTCAAGAAGTCCATGAAGAACTCAGTCTCTCTTGATTTTTTCCTTCATATTCTTATTTTTTATTTCCAGGAATGTTTTTCAATAGTGTGCAAATGTTCCTGTTTTAGGATTCCAGTGACTTGTCTCCCTGAGAGTAGTTTTTGTTTTGTTTCATTTTGTTTGGAAGTTTTTTCCTGCTCCCTACATTGTCTCAGACTTCTTTTTTCTTCCCCACTATGTCTGTCTCTGTGGGGATTCCGGATGTGCGTCTCTATTAGAGAGTGTGGCAGTGAAAAGCTGAGTGCCTGCTCGGCTTATGGCAATGGGAGGGGCCTGTTGGCAAATGGGCTTCCCTGTAGGGCAGGCCTGCAGGAACTGGGTCTTTTTGTTGGGTGATCCCCAGATGTCAGTGTTGCAGGTCTTTTCTCCTGGGCTGAGCTGTTGAATTCCTCTGCAGGTGGGAGTGGGGGCATGGGCCTGACTGTTAGTGTCCTGGTGCCTGGTGAACAAGGGAGCCTTCACGAAATCCTGTTTCTAACCCTTTTCTGACTTCACCCCCAGCTGAGCCCTGTGACCCCATCCAGAGCCCTGCTCTCCGGATCATTTTCCACAGAAAGCAGACCTGTCTCTGGCAGGCCTGGGGAGGTCCTGTTTGTGGGGAGGCTGACAGGGAAGGAGCTGGGACCTGCAGGCCTCTTCTGCAGACTTCAGCCCCATCTTCCTATTCGCAGCCGAGTCTTGACACGTGAGTGGTGCCTCCAACTCCTGAGTCTTCCCAGGTTTTGAGGCCCAGTGAGAATCACTTCTGTTGGCTTCCTCTGCTGATGCTTGGTCTCAGCTCACATCACTCTGCTAAGTCTGTTCCCATTTGGCCAGCTGCTTTCCAGCTTTGTCTGATCTGCTCTTCTACTCATTGTCTTGGGCAGGACAGGGAGAAATGCATCCGTCTGGTTTGTTGTATTTGACCAAAGACTTTCCTAGTCTCTCCCACCCCTGCCCTTCCTCTCCCCCTACTCCCCTCCCCTTCCTCCTCTCCCCTCCTTTCTCTTCCCTCCCATCCCCTTCTTCCATCCATCTCCTTCCCACCATCTACCACTTGCCTCCTCTCTCTCCTCCACCTCCCTCCCATCCTCTGTCCTTTGTCCCCTCTCCCTCCCCCGCCTCGCCTTCCCAGTCTCATACCCCCTCCCATTTATCACCACCCGCTTCTCCTTACTCCTTCCTTTATGTTTGGAGCTTTGTCTGCTTTAATACTGCAGGTAGACAGCCAGGATCTTTAGGCCCTGAGAAAAAACAACCCATGTAACCCAGAAGGGGTTGGATGAGGAGTCAGGACACTGAAGCCTCTGCCTGCCAGTGTGATGTGCTTTCTGCCCTCCTTGCCTCTCCTTCCCCGCTGTCAACTCCCCAAACCCATAAGGGCCGAATCCCCACATAGCATGCTCAGGCCTTGTGCGTCCACGGCCTCCCATTTCTGCCCACTCTGCACCCATCTCTCCCTTGCAGGCCCCCGAGCAGATATGGGGCCCTGGGTCACTCTGGGTCTCTGGTTTGGCTGTTAGGGGTCCGGGGGTTAGGCCGTTAGGGCGGCGTGTGGGCACCCCTCTGCACCAGGAGTGCCCAGACTTTCCTGTCCGCCTTCCCTGCTGAGGCCCAGGCCCCTTGCACGGCTGACGGGAACGTGGCCTTCTGCTCACTCTCTCAGGCTGTCTGTCCCGTGGAAAGGGGGACCCTTCTCTCCTGTTGTCCACCATCACCCTCTTCCTGCCCTGTATTACTATTTTTTTTTTTTTTACATCTATGACTCTTATTTCTGTTTTGTAAATAGGTTTTTTTGTATCATTTTTTAAGATTCCATGTATAAGTGGTATCATATAATATTTGTCTTTCTTTGTTTGACTTACTTCATTCAATATGACAATCTCTAGGTCCGTCCATGTCACTGTAAATGGCATTATTTTGTTCTTTTTTTATGGCTGAGTAATATTCTGTTGTATATATACACCATATCTTCTTTATCCAGTCCTCCTCCGTCAATGGACATTTTGGTTGCTTCCATGTCCCGGCAATTGTAAATAGTGCTGCATTTAGAAAAAAAAAAGCCTTCCATCAACTGGGTAGGGAAGGGGGACTCCCTGCACAGTCACTCCTTCCTGCTAGGCTGAGCATCTCGCCAAGGACTCTCCATGTGGAGGCCACTCCAGGCGTTCAGTTATCTCTCTTCGGGGGATTTTGGCAAACACTGAAGAGGGAGTGTGGCCACGTCCCTCTCTGTGGGCACACAGTGGCTTTTCAAGACAATAGGAACAGCTAAGTCCTTCTCTGTCCCCACTAGTCACCTCCCACTCCCCCCTTTTCTCCCCCTCAGCCCACCTCACTTATCCAGGGCTGACTTCGGAGATGGTCCGTTGTGTGGAAGAATAATGCTCATTGGTTGGTACTTCACTAAGGACTTTTTGTTTTTTTTAATAATTTTATTTATTTATTTTTGGCTCTGCTAGGTCTTCGTTGCTGGATGTGGGCTTTTGCTGGTTATGGTGAGCAGAGGCTTTGCATTCCAGTGGTTTCTCTTGTTGCAGAGTATGGGCTCTAGGGTGTGTAGGCTTCAGTTGTTGGGGTGGATAGGCTCAGCAGCTGTGGTTCCCAGGCTCTAGAGCACAGGGTCAACAGTTGTGGTGCACAGACTTAGTTTCTCTGGCATGTGGGATCTTCCCAGATCAACCTGTGTCTCCTGCATTGGCAGGCAGATTCTTTACCATTGAGCCACCAGGGAAGCCCCCAGAAAGCACTTTTGAGTGGATACTGAAAATTGCGTGAGGTCAAGTGCAGCAGTGGGGGCAGAATGTTCCCATTTTACAGATGAGGTAACTGAGGGGCCCAGAGACCTCAAGACTTGCCCAGGGTCTCACAGGCAGAAGAGTAGAACCTCATCTTGACCCCGGGTCTCATGACTCCACATCTGGCCGTCTGCCTTCCGTGTCTCAGGGGCGAGTCCCAGGCTGTCTTCTCTCATTCTGCCTGCTAATTACTGTTTTGGGGCTGTTGGGGTTCCTTGGTGTGGGGCCCCACAGCAGGGAGGTAATTACACCCTTGGAGTTGCCCTTAGTCAGCAGCTCCCGGCAGCCCCTGCGCCATAGCCTGGATCTGACCTCTGTCCATCCTTCACCCTACCCAGGCCAGTGACTCAGAGAGTTTGCCTGGATTCCTGTTTCTGTCTCTTTGGTTGGTACTTCTGGTGGCATCTGGCAGGCCTCTCCCTCACAGTGTCCATAAATTCCATTTATTCAGGAAAGCAGGTACCCTCAGTCAAATGGGGGCAGGGAGAAAGAGCTTTAAATGCCTCTCCACCAGCCCTGCCCAGCCATCAGAAACGTCCTGCCCGCTGACCAGTGGAGTCCAAGGATGAGCCTTCTTGTAGGAAGGGCAGTACTGCCTTTGGCGGCCTCTCTCTATATATAAGAGCACCCATCACATCCACTCTTTTTTTTTTGTGGTGGGAGGCATGCAACTCGGCTTGTGGGATCTTAGTTCCCCAACCAGGTGTCGAACCTAGGCTCTCAGCAGTGAAAGCAGGGAGTCGTCTAACCACTGGACCACCAGAGAATTCCCCATCTCATCCACTCTTGACTCTTCCACCACCACTGCCTCCAGTCCGCTTGTCCCCACAGCCAGAATTTCATACGCACACGCACACACACACATCTCAGAGGGTTCCTGTGGCTCTTAGGAAGAAGGCAGAACCAGAATCTGAGACCCTGCAGAGGCGCCCCTCCCTGCTGCCCCAGCCTCCATCCTCTCTGGCCACTCTGGCCTCCATTCTGGTCTCCCTCCACATTGTGCTTTCCACCTTCTTGGAACTTTAGCACATGCTCATCTCTCTACCCGAAATGTCCTCCTCTCTTTGTCTGCTTACTTGCCTTTTAGACTTTCTGGTCAACCACTGTCCCCTCAGAGATGCCCCGTCTCGCCCTTCCGTGAAGCGTCATCCCCAGGGTCGTATGCGCTCGCAGCTCCCTGCTCTTCGCTTGTCATTGTCACTGACCTGATTGGTAGATTAACGTCGGCCTGGCCCATGGAAGCTCTGTGGAAGCTGGGACCGCTTTGTGGGCTCTTTTCCTCTTTCCCTCACCACGGTATCCCTAATGCCACACAAAGTAGGAGCTCATGAAACACTTGTTAGATAAAGCATTCCTTTTTTTTTCCTCCTTCTTCTTTGTAATTTGGCTGCTCCAAGTCTTAGTTATGGCAGGACCTTTAGTTGATGGCGTGTGGGATCTAGTTCCCCAACCAGGGATTGAACTCGGGCCCCCTGCATTGTGAGCATGGAGTCTTAGCCCCTGAACCACCAGGGAAATCCCTTGATAAAGAATTCTTTGTGTATGGACTCTCCTCACCCGTCTAATCCTGGTTGTCCCCGAAGTCTCGCATCTTTTCAGAAGCCGCCTGTCTCCCACCTGACTCTTGGCTGATGGTGCTCATGCCACTCGAGCTCCCCAGTCGTCACGGCCTATGGCACTGCTCCAACTTTCCTTTGGGCCGATGACCTGGAGATTTTAGAGGAAGATTCTGATGTAATGGGTTGGAGTAGGCTTTCTGGTTTTGCCTTTTAGAAGAGCTCCCGTGGACACACGCCACTGGTCCATCAAGGACCACATTTTACTCTGGGGAGGGGGTGTGATGGGCACTAGGTCAACTGCTCACAGGCCAAGTCACCACAGAAAACAAGGCTTGCAAAGGGACAGGACACTGCCGTGGGTGGTGGGTTGGGCCGAGCTGGGCTGGGGACCGAGGAGAACCAGGCCTGGAGTGCGGTCGCAGCTTTGCACACACGACCATGTAGGCCTGAGCTCTGAGCTAGGCGAGCGCCGTGGACCGGGCGTCTGGGCCCCCGGCCAGAAAGGGGCTCCTGAGAGGCCTGCTGTGTAGGCCCTGACCAGTTACAGTTCCCTTTCATGTCCCTCCCTCGCTCCCCACCTCATCACAGACCCCAGCTGAAACAGGGATTTTCCCCCTTGTTTTCTTGTGTTTGAGGAAGGAACTGGGTGAGGGTGGAGAGCCGCTGGAGACGGGCTGCGCGCCGTCATCCTCCTTGCGGCATCACTGCATCCTCACGTCGGCTCCTGAAGAGCTCCCGTCTTCTAGCTCAGCCCTGGCCCCTCTGCCCACCTCCGCCTGGCCTGGCCTTTGCAGAGCACAGTTCAGTGCCGTCCCTTCAAGGTCGGGGAGGGTCATCATCCCGCGGCCTGGTGGCTCCGGGGTCTGCTCTGCCGGCCCAGGAGCCCGTGGCCTGCCGGGTGGCTCCGGGGCCTGCTCTGCCGGCCCAGGAGCCCGTGGCCTGCCGGGTGGGCCTCTGTTCTTCTCCTGGACCCCTCCCAGCACGCCTAGAGCTTCTCTGATCTGCAAGCCCTCTGCATGCGAGCCGGACAAGCGCTGGCTGTGGGGGGAGCTTTCTGAGTCTCCGCCAGGCTCCCAGGAGCTCGGCGGGCTGGCCTTGGGGAGGAGGCAGGCCGGATCCCCCTCACTGTCCGTTTCTGCTCCTCCTGTCCATCCTGGCAGGTCCCTGGATGGCCGGCTGCAGGTGTCCCACCGGAAGGGGCTCCCCCACGTCATCTACTGCCGCCTGTGGCGATGGCCCGACCTGCACAGCCACCACGAGCTGCGGGCCATGGAGCTGTGTGAGTTCGCCTTCAACATGAAGAAGGACGAGGTCTGCGTGAATCCCTACCACTATCAGAGGGTAGAGACCCCAGGTATGGCCTCCTCTGTGGGGTCTGCAGGTGTCTACCGGGCATCCTTCTCCTCCGCCTCTTCCTCTCCCCGTCCCCTGCCTTCCTCTCTTCTTCCTGAGGGCGGGCCTCTGGTGCATCTGGGGGTGCCGGGGCTTCAGTCCAGCCTGGCATCCACTCTGACCCTCCTTCCCTCTGTCTCCTCCGCACAGTTCTACCTCCTGTGTTGGTGCCCCGCCACACAGAGATCCCGGCCGAGTTCCCCCCGCTGGATGACTACAGCCATTCCATCCCCGAAAACACTAACTTCCCTGCCGGCATCGAGCCCCAGAGCAATATTCCAGGTAGGCACCCACAAGCAGTGAGGCCAGCCCTGGAGGCGGGCGCGGGACGGCCCCATCACCCCATCTCCGCACACCCGCTGGCCCGAGGCCCCTGACTCAGACCCGCGTCCCTCTGGGGAGAGGATCCGTGGCCTTGGCTCCCCGCTCACTAATGATGCTTTTCTTGGCATGGAGGAGCGGCGGCGTGACCCTTCCGCCCGGCCTCGGTGCAGTCATTTATTTTGGAAGCGGAAATAGCAAGGCTGTGTTTCTCGCCCTGGGGCTGGAGTTCAGGCAGGATCCCCCAAGGTCTGGGGGCTGCGGAGGCAGTGGGCCGAGCCGGGGCCAAGGGCCGGGCAGCGTGTGGAGAACGGGGCCTGTAAGTAAGCCCTGGGAGGGTTCCAGCCTGGGTGGGAGGTTTTACTCTAAAGGGAGAAGTGGGCTCTGCTGTCAGAGTGTAAATGTTTTTAGAAGCCCATCATTTACATGCAAATAATGTGTGAATCACCAGAACTCCAGGAGTCCAGGAAAACTGCTTGGCAGTGCTTGGCCAGACCCTGCACTAGGGTAGCTGGGGCAGAGATGGGCCGTGTTCCTTTTGGAGCCATCTACTTTGGACTAGCCTTTGGTCCCAAATGAGCTCACCGTGCTGAGGTTGACCGCAGGCTGTGTGCGTGGGTCAGAGCATTAAGGGAGGACCTGCTTTACAGCCCCGGCCTTTCATGTCACAGGTGGCTCTGGTCCCTAGGGGGTGGGTTGCCTACTCTCTTTGTTCAGCAAAGCAGAGAAGTCAGTCAGGGCCTGAGCTCAATGAGAGGAATGCATGGCAGTCTGCTCTCATGCAGTTTGCATCCCGCTTGAGACGTCCCCTCAAGAGCCGGCAGATCATGGTACGGGGGTGGGTGGTGGAGCCAGAGGGTGGTTTGAGGCAGTTGCCCTCAGAGATAGGTGAGTTCACTGCCAGGTGGCGGGGGTGGGGGAGGGCAGGGCGGGGAGCGGGGCTTAAACCTGGTCTTGAGGGATGGGGAGAAGTTTAGGCCCACAGAGGCTGTAGGAATAGGCACTTCAGACTGGGAGTCAGACAGTGTGAACGAAGTTCAGAGCGATTCAGGTGGGAACACAGGACAGCGAGAGCCAGGGGTCCGAAGCCCAGCCTTCAGCTCCCGCCCCTGGCGTAGTGGCCTGAAGCTATGAGTTTGCAAAGGGCGGCTTAAAAGCCAAACCGGAGGCCATGTAATGAACCACCTTCCTTCCAATTCCCAGAAACCCCACCCCCAGGCTACCTGAGTGAAGATGGAGAGACCAGTGACCACCAGATGAACCACAGCATGGATGCAGGTCAGAGTTTTGTGGAGTCTCTGCTCCTCGTCCTGAGTGCCTGCCCTTTCCCATCCTTCCCTCTGTCCCTCCATCTCGCTCTCTGTATTCCCTTCTCCCCACTTTCTCCATCCTTCCCTCTGTTCCTCCATCTCACTCTCTGTATTCCCTTCTCCCCACTTTCTCTCTCCATCCTTCTCTCTGTCCCTCCATCCAGTATTTACTGAGCAATCACTATGGGCCCAGAACTGGGATAGAGGAGGAGCCTGAGTGGCTCATGGTGTGTGGGGGAGACCAGCAAGACAGCCCGCAGTTACCATGCTGTCTCTTGTATGACCTGATGGAAGATGCTATGTGGCGTGGAACAGGGCCGTGCCACCCAGCCTGGGACAAAGTGCTGGGGGACTGAGCAGTAGCTTGCGGTGTAGGCTTTTCCTGCATTGAGTATTAGAAGTATATAGGGTTTGGCCAGGCTGCCAGGACAGGCAGAGCAGCATGCCAGGCAGAGTCATGAGGGGCCGTGGGGAGGAGAGCTGGTGAGTTCTGGGGTGGGTGAGAGCTCCGTGTGGCTAGAGCATCCTCCTCCAGAGACAGGAGGGCCAGTCATTCAAAGCTTCAGGTGTAGCCAGAGGCTGACGTGGAGCCCCTGCAGGCTGAAAGCAGATGAGATGCTGCTGGCAGTGTGATGGAGGGTGGGCTTCATCACCTGAAACAGCTCAGGAGCGCTGGAACAGAGGCAAGATCTTTGCAAGGCCCTGAAGCATCTATTTTTGTGTGATGCCCAAATGTGATCTATGTGTTCCTGCCATGAGGGGCCCAGCCCAGTCATCTCCAGGCACATCTCCAGATGTTCCCACCTCATTTGTTCTGGGACCAAATTGGCCTCAGACCAGCGGCTTCTTGAATTGAACCCCAGCTGCCACATCACACGTGCATGGCGTTGCATGTGGTTGGGTGAGGAGGAGGGAGCCAAGCAGATGTTCCCTTCCAATGATGGGAGGCATGCCTTGGGTACGCAGAGCCGTCCGATGTGGTCGGGCCACGTGCCCTGCACATAGCCCAGAAGAGAGTGCAGTTCCCGAAAGAAGGATGCAGGGGATGTGCATGTTTATTGTAAATGTGGTCACTTGATATATAGCCTGGGCATCGTGCCACATACCTCCACATACCACTGATGAGTGGATGATGGTATGAACCCAGTCAGAATGCATCGGAGACCTGTATTTGATGCCAAGTGCCTGCTGTAAGCCCACATCTTTAAATGCTGGCATGGGAAACTAGCCCCCTGAGCAGCATCTCTGCAGATGCTGTGTTTCTTCTTCTCCTGCCTGCTTCCCTCTTCGCTACTCTTCAGGTTTATGGAAGGATTACAGGCAAACCTTTGATATACTGTGGTTTTACATCCAGATAACCACCATAAAGCAAGTTACACAAATTTTTTGTTCCCTAGTACGTGTAAAAGTTATGTTTATACTGTCCTGGTCTGTTAAGTGTGCAATAGCATTATGTCCAAAAAAGTAGTGTACACACCTTAATTAAAAAATACTTGGTAGCTCAACAATGTTAACCATGATTTGAACCTTCAATGAGTCAAAATCTTTTTTGCAGTAGTAACTATCAAAGATCACAGATTGCCATCAAAAATACAATAATTAAAAAATTAGAAACATTGTGAGAATTTTCAGAAGGGGACAAAAGACATGAAATCATTGAATGCTGTTGGAAAAATGGTGCCAGTATGTTGGCTGGATGCAGCACTGCATCTGCAAAGCACAGTAACACAAAGTCTGCTTGTGCAAACAGACCAAAGGAGAGGAAGGTCTTACATGGGACAAGCCCACCTTTTCACCCTCTCAACTCTTGTGTCTCCCCTTCCTTTCTCTGTCCTCCCTTCCTCATCTCCTCCCGTCGTGTACCTGTAGGACCCTGTTGTGGACATAAATGTTTATTGAATATGAGCCCTGGGCTTTGTGGAGCCCAGCCAGCCCGTGACGGGTGGGTGGGTGGGGTCTCCCATTTACTCTCTGCTCTTCACTCAGACCAGTCCAGTTGCTCATGGGCTTGACTTCCCTGACAGCAGACAGGAGGAGCATCTCAGCTGGGGCCCAAGGCTCTCCCTGTCCAGCCCCATGTCTCCCCAGATATATGCGCATGTCTGTTCAGACCAGAGAGAAGGTCCCACTTCCTGGGTCTCCATGATTTGGACCAGCCTGAAATAGGAGACCAACACTTACTAACCACCTCCTGTGTACAAGTCATGGTGTAGGCATATTTGTGTGCACCGTTCCACTTCATTTCTACACATCACACAGTAGATGGTATCATTCCCATTTTATACCTGAGGGGAAAAAAATCAAGGCTCAAAGTGTTTGAACCACTTTGCCAAAGACCCATGGCTACGTGGTGCTATGTCCAGATACCATGGAAGATTTGAAAGCTCTGCTTTTTCTGTGACTTTTCCACATCCCCCAGAAGATTGGGTGCGAGGGGTGAAACCCATGGTTCCCCCTTCGTCCTCAAGGAGGTCACAGCTGAGTTGAGGGGCAGGAGCAGACCCCCGCTCACAGCTCAAGGCAGCCTAAGCTGAAGGCCCGGTGGTGAGGATTGGAGATTTCAGGGAGTGGAGCCAGGCGCAAAGGACTATCAGGAAACAAGCAACTCTCTGGAGCTGGAGCCCCGTGGGTGCAGGGACAATGGAGGGACCAGCCCAGTGTTGCTTTTTGGAAAAGCGATAGCTTGGTTTTCTGAAGGCTGATGTTGTGTGGGTCCGCACACACCCACCCACCCACCAGGAGAATGAGTAAAGATAATAGAGTAGGAAGAATTGGGTAGTTAGGACTTTTCCCCATGTGTAGCATCATGTTTTGCATAAAACGTCAGTCTGGTGGCTGAGCTGTGGGGTGTCTGAGGCAGCTGGGTGCGTTTCCTGAAACCTGGGAATGCCTGCATTGGTATTTGCAGACCCTGAGCTCTGAGAGCAGAGAGGGGTCTGGGCGGCTGGGGATAGGGTCTTCCTGCTCCTTTTGTCCCTCAGTTAACAGGGCATGTCAGTGTGGGGTCTGTGCGCTCAGGCTGGGACCGCAGCAACCGCATGCTGCGGGCTTGATTAGACGCATCAGACCCTCGAGTTGTGGAAAAGACTCCAAGGTCATCCGCTCATCTATTGGTTGCACAGATAAAGAAGCTGGGACCCAGGGAAGGGAGGTGCGGCCCTCTCCTGGGCCGTGGAGGCTCAGCCGGGGGTTTTCTCCCCGCCCCGCTGTGATGTACATGTTGTCATCTGGCTCCCAGGCCAGCAGGCTTTTCTGACGTCTCACAGCAGTGTCTTACCTCGCAGGTTCTCCAAACCTCTCCCCGAATCCGATGTCCCCAACACACAATAACTTGGGTAAGTAGCTCCTTGTCTGTATGATTTGAACCCCCTTTAGCTGTAGCCCTGGCTGGTGCTCAGTGTCGGGAGGAGGCCCTGAAAGGTGAGGCTCCTCCCCCACCCCCGGCCCCCACCATCGCCCAGCACAACCCATCAGGTTTCTGCTTGCATAGCTTCTGGGGTCACCCACAGGATGGGAAACCTGAGAACAGCGGTGGCAGGAAAGGCAGCCGTGGGCCAGGTTTGTATTTCCCCGGGGAGGCGGTTAGACACGAGTGAATGAAAATCCCCTGAATCTTGTGCTGTAGAAACATGAGGGTCTGTGGTCGGTGAGCATCCGTGTGTGGTTTGATGCAAAGCCATGGGCAGTGCTGCAGACTACAACCCCCAGCTGGCGGGGACTTGTTTCAGATACACTTGCTTGGATTTCATCTGAGCACCTCATCTGACAGTGATGTCATTTTTATTTAAAAGGGTACCATATAAGGAATTAAAAAACAAAATGCACAGTTACCCATAATCCCTCTACCCTAACGCACATGTGTTTCCTTTATCTTGGTCCTCTGATGTTTTTGGATCAAGCACATATATTTGTGCTTTGCCTTTGAGAGAATACTAAATATTCACTTTTTCCTTCTATCTTGTTATTTTGTAAACACATTTCCATGCTTAGATGTCTCATTGATCATCTTGCATCATCTCATGATGTTTTGGGGTGGCTGGGCCATCATTTCCACAACCTTCCCTCAGATGTTTGATTTCTGGGTCGTTTTTGTGAGATTTGCTTTTCTAATCCAGGAGCATCTTTTGGCTTCAGTGTGGGGCCTGCCAGAGGGCTCAAAACAAATGAAATATTTGTTCAGTTCTCATCTAGGGGAATTTTTTTCCTGAGTTGGTCTGGTAGCTTTAGAAAAATGTGAGTTTGGTTTTGTTCTGGCCTGTATTGCTGGGACTTGACTTGGGGCTCAGGGAAAGGAGGAGCTAATATCCAAACTTGGTGAATCAGAGTGGATTGGCCTGGCTTCTGTTCCCAGTTGTTCCCAGTCCTTGACTGATAGCATCAGATGAAGAGTCATCATTTGGAATGTGGGAGCTGCTTGAAAACCCTTTAATACGGCTGACAAGTGGGCACTGTGAAATGTGACTGGGGGATCTGTTTTAGCATCTTTGTAAAATAATACCACGGTGTATGTTCCCAATGTGAAAGGACTGATGGAGTTATTCAACATAAACGCTGAAGGCTGGAAGCTCATGTTAACTTGAAGGCCATGACTGTGAGCTTCACTCTGGGCTTTCCGCTTTGGAGGATGACCCCTCTGACCCCACCACGGCAGCCCTTTCAGTCCACAGACATGAGCTGGTGCTTGACCTGGCAACCCCACTGCCTGACTTTGTGGTTCGGACTGAAACTTGTCCTGGGTGGGTGCTCGCTCTGCATTCCCCTCGAGATTGTGTAGACCAGGATGACAGCATGTCCTTGAACTTGGCCCCAAGGCAGAGTGCCCAACTGGCACGATCCTCCCGGCCTGCGGCCCTGTCCCTCGGCCTCTTGTCTAAGGGTCAGGACTTCTGAGGCCATCTCTTCCAAATGAAGGAACAGCCTCCAAGCCCGGTGGACAGAGAGGGGTGCCCCTCTGCTGGGAAGATGTGAATGGGGGCACGAGTCAGCTGACGAGTCATGAAGGACTCATGGTGAGACTCGGGTGCGGACAGGCCTGGCTTCCTTTCTGCTTGATGAGCCCTTGAACCCCAGCCTTCGCCCACTCAAAACCATTGATAGGACCCTACAGTCTGATCGCCTTGGCATCAGGGCTGGATGGAGATGAGAGGATGGTGATGATAATGGCTGGCATTTCTTGAGAACTCGCTGTTTACTGAGTGTTGTTCAGAGCACTTCCTGCGTGCTAGCTGAATCTTCGTGACAGCTGAATAAGGTGGTAGTGCTACAGTTTTCATTTTGTGGAACAGGAAGCCAAGGGACAGACTGGTTAATGTACTTGTCCCATCCACACAGCTGGGAAGTGGGGACCTCAGGCCTCGGGGATCCAGGCTGCAGGGATCCATGCAGCGGGACCCTGCCATGCTCGGCCACTTGGACCAGCTCTCCCCTTTCTCACTCAGTAGAACTCGGCTCAGGGAGGGAACTGAGGGTCTGGTGTCCCATGTCGTCCCTGGCAGGGACCCCTGCCTGCTTGCCTGTCTCTTCCTCACTCAGCCATTTGCTGGCACTTCCTGCTTGGTCTCTGTATACCAGCCCAGGTAGGGGAATTCAAAGAGGAGCCCCAGACCCTGACATCAAAGTGTTGTCCGCCTTGTTGGGATAAATAAGGAGGACTGTAAATAACTTTTTATATAAAACAAGAGGTAGGTGCAGATGAAATACCCTGAGGGCTTACAGGAGGGAATGGTGGCATTCCAGTGGGGACATCATGCTGGGTGGTCAGTGTCTTCTCCGTATTTACTCACTCATTCACTGAGTTCCTAGTATGTACCCATGCTGGGGGTCCAGAGCTGAAGACCCTCAAACGTTCACTGTCTGGTGGAGTGGCTGGAGGTGTCTGTCACCGGTGATGTACTGTGCCCAGCACACACAGGACGGGAACTGCATGTGCCAGGCAGGGTGCAGAGACCTCAGAGTTGTGGTGGCCCGTGTGAGCTGGGCCTTGAGGGACAGGCAGAATTGGAGGGCAAGGCACTGCCGGTGCAAGGGCGGGCGAGCTCTGCGGATGGCTGGCCGTGTGGTGGGTTGGCTTGTGGGAGGCACAGTGGAGACGAGGCTGAGGGGGCTGGCAGGGCTGAGAAAAGAGCGCAGAAGGCCACACTTCCGTAGCCCCGTCTTGCCTACAGGATAAGGCAAGATGGTGGGTTTTGAGTTTTGGGCACTTATCTGATGGTGGCTTCATAATGATTAATCTGGGCACTATGTGGAATTTAAATCTTAGGAGAAATTGCTGGAGCTACCACCCCTGCCCCACCCCTCCCAAAAAACCCACTTAGGAAGCTGTAGCACTGGAGGAGGCTGAGATGAACGCTTTAGAGAAAGAAAGCAGAACGGGAGAAGGCATCTGCAAGCACCATGGGCCTAAATCAGCAGCATTTATTGACCAGCTTTAACTGGGAAGACCGGGAGGCTTCCGTGTCACTGCGGCCGGACCCCAGGAGATGAGGGACAGGGTTTGGCGTGGAGGGTGACAGGGAGGCGCCTCTACTCACCTGAGTCCAGGAAGCAGCGGGATGGTCAGGAGAGAGGCCATGGCTGGAGGTGCAGCTTCAGAGCCATTAGCATGTGTGATAGCCTTGCCCATCGTGGGGTCAGAGACATGATTTTGTCATCAGATGAGTTTGGAAAGCCTGTCCTGTGCTCGCTCTTGGGGCCCCCCAGGGCACTCGCAGCGTACAGCCTCTGAGAGTCCTGCAGAAAGAAGGCCTGGCTGGTCCAGCGTTTCTCCCAGGGATCCGACCACTGTTGGAACACCTCTTTCTTAGGATCCCGTGGACCATTCTATAGTCCTCACTTGGGAAACACTGACAAAGTTTTGGCTGAAGTCCTGGGAGTGGATGGAGAGGGAGACCTAAGGATGGACTCACGAGATGTGCCTCGGGAAGAGGCTTGGGGATCAGGTGGAGGATGGGGCCCAACAGTCAGAGGGGAGAGAGGTGCTGAGGGCAGGGGGTGGGCAGGTGCTGTGGAGATGCCAAGTGAGGTGTAAGGAGAGAGCTCCTCGAGGGTTCAAGGGCATCCTTTGGAGAGCAGGTGTGGGCAGGAGAGGGGGCTCCAGTCCTCGGCAGTGGGCTGCAGGCAGATAAAAGCGGGGGTGGGGCAGCACACAGCCCCCACCCCTGCATTCCTCTTTCACGGCCGCATGTCCCAAACCGCAGCATGCCGACGGGCACACGGCGGGTTCTCCCCGGAGACATCTGGGCATCTCAGGACACCTATTAGTTCTCATAAAGAAGTTACTATACAAACAGAAAGCAGGCATAGGACATCTGGCTACTATCTTCATTTCTTTCCTGCTCCAGGCAAAAGCTTGAGCTTCTGGCCACAGTGAAGCCACTTGGGGTGCCTCATGGGGGAGCCCCAGGAGTGACTGAGAGCCAGCTCAGCCTCTGGCCAGCGGCAGGCTCTGGGGAGATCCCAGGGCTTTGTTGTGCAGGGAAGGGATGTGAGCAGGTGAGGTTCCTGTTATTACACATTGTGTTGGATGAGTCACCTGGAATTTCCTAAGGATTTAGGTCAAGGATTGGAGCAAATGCAGGGGTTGGGGGGAGGTGGAGAGAGATAACGAGCCAGATCCTGCCTGTGAGGAAGTTGTTCTTTGCTTTAGAGTGAGACATCTCTGGAGAGGCTTTGACTGGGGGAAGTGAGGTACCAGGGAGTGTCCAGGGGCAGGAACTGAGCTGGAGTTGAAGGAGGTGATGGTTTCCCAGAGGGCCCTGGACTGAGGCTGCCTTCTCCTCCTGCTGGGAGAAGGGGGCCCTGGTGGCCAAGGTCGCAGGAAGACCCCTGACCCCTCAAGAGAGGGCAGGGGACCCCCTACAACCCAAACCCGATCCCAGGTATCTTTTCCAAGGCCCCGTTGAGCTCTCGTCTTCCATAAGCTCGGGACACCACAGGCGAACGTCTTCATGGCAGGAAGTCAACTGCTGGCTGGACCGTCAGACTCCTGGGCGTCCGTCCAGCTCTGAGACTTTCCGTTGTTCTTGGTCTCAGTAGACTGGTCCTAGGTTGATAGAGCAGGGGTCCTTTCTGGGTAAAAGTGGGCTTGTTGCCTAATCCTTCGCAAGATCAGTTGGAATTGGTGCCTAGCTGCTGGGATGACTGTCCTGGGCTGGCAGGGACCTGACCTTTAGGTAGGCAGGTGGCTCAGACACCAGGGATGAGAGAATGTTTTCACAGCCACCTGAGCTGGGCCGTGAAGGTCGTGTCCCAGCAGATGAGGGGGGCGAGCAGTGCAGGCAGTGGGAAGGCAGATGGGGCCTAGGTGTGGAGTCTTCTTCCACAGGGCCCAGATGGAGGTGGGTGCTGGCACTCTGACCTTAGCTCCGCCGCATCAGCGCGCCCGCTCTTCACCCGCTCCCTGCGCTCGACGTATAGCGGAAAGCTAATTGCCCCGCTCGGGGCTCCCCCCTTTCCTTTCCCGGATTTGGATCTCTTGCACGTGTTTTTAATAGGCATCCCTTAATCCAAGTGTTGCCTTCTGGGTTTTATTCTGTTTTCTTTCCCTTAAACAAAACAGAAAGTCCATGCCAGCTTGGAATTGGGCTCAGAACCAGAGCCAGCCAGTGCGTTAGGCTGGCAGGGGGCCAGTGGAGAATTAAGTGCCCCCTGCCCCTCGAGGAATCTGGCCCTCACCGCAGCGGTGGGGGCTGGGGGCCGAGAGCGGCTGGAGCAGGAGGTTCCTGCGTCTGCAACACCTCTGCCACAGGAAGAGGGATTAGCACAAACTCAGCAGTCTGACTGGGAGCAGAGCCGTGTGGAGGGAAGGCCTTGGGCGTGTGCCGTCAGCTGCCACACCAGGTGTGTGGAGTCCTTGGTCTGGGGAAGCGAAACAGCTTTCTCTGGGGCAGGTCATCCTGCCCTGTCCTCCCAGAGGAGCCTGTGAGCCATATGTGTTCAGAGTTTTTTCCCCCAGAAGCAGCTTTATATAAAATTGCTTCTGCATTTATTGGGACCCTCTTGAATCCAGGGTGGCTTGGCTGACTGTATTGACTATTGTGGGGGAGAAGTGGCCTCACTGAAGAGTTATTTTAAGATTTAGTGCCAGGACAAGCTTTATTTTCCCTATAGAACTGGTAAGAATTTTCTTTTTGCCAACCAGAGCCAGGTCGCATGTCATGCCCCCTTTTTGCCTTGTCTGCTAGGAAGCTCAGAGCCAAGCTGAGTGCTGTTTAAGTAGCTATCTAATTTGATGGTTAGCCTGTTTATAGTCTCTCTTTCCCAGGGTCCTGACTTGGTCTTGTTCCGAACCATGGTGTGGATAAGTCCTTTACTAGGAAAAGAAATGAGGGCGGACATGCAGTTTGAAAATAAAGCACCATTCAAGGCAGAGCCCTGGAGGGGGGCGTACTCGGACGTGCAGCTCCCCTGGCGTAAGTGCCTGCAGGAAGCCCTGAGCGATGATGGGAGGGGAGAGGGGAAAGGCCGGGCCGACTGGCAGCTGTTTGCAGACCACAGTAAGTGCACGGCTGGGGTGCTGCTTCTGAACGTGGGTCAGCTCGTCCAGACAGCCCTCTCTGAAATGGCAGCCTTCAGACTTGGCCTTGGCCTGACGGCTCCACTCCCCAAACTACCATCTGCTTAATTATGTGTCAGGCTCCTGCATCCTGTGTTTTCCACAGCACTGTTTGGTGCACGTCTGCGAGTTGCAGGGATGTTTAGATAAGGGCTCAGATCTGCTTGGGAGAGCCTCTGGCGAGGACTCCAAGTCTCTCTCTGATTCTGAGACACCTCAAAGCCTACACATCACCAGAATGGCGTTCTGGCCCCGTGTTACCCAGCAGGTGGCCTGCTGACTTCCCTTCTTTTGACAAGTGGACTGGGTCAGTGTTCCTGGGATCCTGGCTCACTGCCTTCTGCCTGGACTAAGCCCAGGACTTGGACTTGGCTTTATCATTTGAGGACGAGGACGCTATTCTGTACTTGGCTAGGGAGGCCAAGGCTGCCTCTTCAGGGTGACCCGTGACCTTCAGAGTCTGCTCTCGGTGGCTTCCAGTACACGGCAGTCACTGTTCAGACTGGGCCACTGAGGCCAGAGAGGGACGTCATGTCCCTGAGGTTGCACAGCAAAGTCAGCAGAGCCTGCCTCTGGGAAGTGGGGCCCACCGTGCTTCCCCAGTACCTTCTGGATCTGACACGCTGCCGGGCCACTTTGAAGGCTTGGAGTGCACTTGGATTTCTTAGGTGGTGGTGGTTGTTTTTCTTAAGATTTCCAAAGCAACATAGCTCACATTTTAGTGAGCACATTGTTTAGAATATAACTTATCTCACTGGAATGTCAAACATCGAGCAACGCCAGAGCCAGATGTGGCTGACATGGCTCAGTCCAGCCTCCAGGGTACTGGCCGCGGGCTGTGGTCGCTCCTGCCCCCATCACACCCCCTTCGCCATTAAGTAGCCTGGACACCCTGCCTTCCCTCCTCTTCCCTTGCTCCACCCTGGCAGGAGAAGGAGGAGCAAGGACACTTTGCCCCCTTTGGTTGGAGGTCAGGCCAAGAATAGGATGTTCTCAAGTTTGAACAACCAAAATTATTCTAATTGCTATAGACACCATTTATTGAGTGTCTGATGCGTGCCCTGCTCTCCACTTGAATTCTCTCAGTCCATCCAAAAACAGCGCCGGGTGAGAAAGGAAGTTCTCCACTCGGGTGGCCCCAGGGAGATGTGGACACTGAAACTCCGAGCTAAACTGCTTTGCTCAGCAGCACACAGCTGCTCTGTGTCTGGCCTGAAGCTTGGGCTCCATGACCTGGTCAAACATTCAGGGCAGTGACTGTCGTCTGGGGGCTATTTTGCCCCCTGGAAGACCTCTCTCAATGTCTGAAGGCCCTTCTGGCTGTCACAGCTGGGAGGGCGAGACGGATGTGGTCTGCCGGCATCTAGAGGCCAAGGGTGCCACACATATCCTGGAGCCCACAGAAGCCTCTCTCCCCAAACAGAATGACCCGGCCCCGAATCTCGATAGTGCTGAGGTGGAGAAACCTGGTCAGATGTCCTGACCCTCCGGCTGACTCTTCCTGGGTGTGGCAAGGGCAGGGTTGTCACCGGTCTTCAGATCCTCCTGTGTGTGCTGACCTTCTTTTTACCCTTAGATGGGATCATGGACATTGACCCTGGAAGGAGGTCAGGGCCCCGTTGCCCAGCAGGGAGACCTGGCCCCACCTTCTGGGTTTTTCTCACACTGTCAGCGGCCTGGGGAGCTGAGCAGAGGTTCTCGTGGGCTCTCGTGGGCTCTGGGAAGTTGCCTGGCGGGCAGTGAGCAGGGGTCTCGGGCCAGGGCTGAGACTTGGTCCAGTGAGCCCTCCTGGACTCTCTCACCAGTTCCCCAGAGATGCACCCTGAATGACCGTCCATGTATATGTATATATGTATTAATAAGAGCCAGGGTGATGCTCCATGCTCTGCGATGGAGCATTGAGAGCAGCAAACTCCCTGATTGTCCAGCACACGGGATTCAAGGGGGCAGAGTGCAGGATGTGGTCCCAGGAGCAGTGCCCGGCTGGAAGGGGTGACTGGGGTGCGGAGGGGGTGGCAGGGGGTCATGTAAGCGGGCAGGCAGTGGTGCAAACGAGGAATGATGAGGGCCTGGCCCCTGGCCAGGAAGTAGGACCCTGAGATGAGCTATGACGGAGAGACGGGCGGGAGGAGGGCTCCTGGGCAGGTGTGGAGCCTGGAATGGCTGGAGGTGGCACGAGTCACGGGAAAGGCGATGTGGGGCCACGAGAGGGGAAACCTCTGTTTCCAGGGTGCCTTCCTCTTCTGAGAACCACCCCCTCACAGGATGGCAGTTTGCTTTAAGGTGCCCTTGACTGAGACACAGGCTGGCAACTGGGATAAATTCCGAGTTTCTCTTAGGTGAACGTGTGTGTCTCAGCCGCCCCAGTGGATGGCCTCTGGACACGTGTGGAGGACAGCTTCCGGGGTCAGTGGCAGGGACCCAGCTCACGCCGCAGACGGCAGCCGGTGCCTGTGTGGTCGCAACCGCTGAGCCCGGGTGACACCCGGGGTCGCGCCAGCCTCGTCATCTGGCTGTTTCACAGGCCTGGACACTGCCGTGAGATGGGCTAGGAGTTGGTACATGATCAGGCAGAACCAGCAGCTGCAGGCCCTTTTGGGGGGCAGAGATCAGCAAGGGTTACTATGGGGACCTTGAAAGAAAGGCCGGTGGTGGGACCAGACTGCACTGGCCGCTCCTGGCCTGTGTGGTGCATCTGCCCAGGTGTCTGTTGGTCCCAGGGCCTTTCAGATTTGGTCTGGCACCTCCTTGAAGATGGCTCTGACCTAAGGCCAGGCGGGGCAGGGCCTTTATGAGCTCAAACTAAACAGTGCCAGGGCCGGCAGAATGCATCTCCGAAAACCTAAGGGTTCTGCCCCACTGGATCCTGTGAGTTTTACACAGGAAAAGGGTGGGGAGATCATAATGCCCTCTGAGAGGCGAGGAAACAGTCTTCCAGGGTATCCAGGGGACCCCATCCAGGAGCCCAGTGCCTGGGGGGACTCCCTGACCCAGCAGCCTGGCCTGTCTCCTCAGACCTGCAGCCCGTCACCTACTGTGAGCCGGCCTTCTGGTGCTCCATCTCCTACTACGAGCTCAACCAGCGCGTCGGGGAGACATTCCACGCCTCCCAGCCGTCCATGACGGTGGATGGCTTCACCGACCCCTCCAACTCGGAGCGCTTCTGCCTGGGGCTGCTCTCCAACGTCAACCGGAACGCAGCTGTGGAGCTGACACGGAGGCATATCGGTAAGGGGCGGCCACGCTACCCTCCCCCCGACACCCCAGCCCACCCCAGCCCCCGCGGGGACCCACCTGCCACCGCTGTGCCGCGCCTCCCTCACCTGCCCCTCAGGCCTTGTCACCTTGCTTAGGGTAAGACAGGTATAATCCAGGTCGCCTGTTCATCCCTCCTCGGGCAGAGACCATCTCTGAAAATTTGAAAGCAGTAGAGGAAGACCCTTGGATTTCTTGAGAAAGGCAACTGTGCCATTCTCTTAATAAAAATACCCTTAAAGTACAGAGCGCAGACAGGTAGATAGTCTGTCTTGGAGGAGTGAGCTTTCATTTGTTCATTTCATATATAATTGTCCTAGGAACTTAGAAAAGGCGAAAAGATGATAGGTACTGCCCACTCCAGGATTCTTGGGCTTCCCTTGTGGCTCAGCTGGTAAAGAATCTGCCTGCAATGCGGGAGACCTGGGTTCGATCCCTGGGTTGGGAAGATCTCCTGGAGAAGGGAAAGGCTACCCACTCCAGTATTCTGGCCTAGAGAATTCCATGGACTGTATAGTCCATGGGGTCACAAAGAGTCGGACACGACTGAGCACCTTTCACTTTCTTTCACTTTCATTGCCTGCGGCCAGGACAACACGGCTGCTAACACTGTCTCCTGAGCCCCAGCCTGTGGCAAAATATCACTTAGTATAGGGAAGGTGAAGCCTTGATGTGTGTCCCTTGGTTTGTTCATAAAATTATCATGCTGAGGATGTTCACAACTTTGCGATCCAGTCACCTAGAAGGGTCCTAGAGATGGAGTAGAGAGGGTGGGTATTCTCAGACATTGTTCAGTTCATCCACGGTGGCCGAGGGGCTCTAGAGCAAACTCAAGAGCTGAGTGGGGAAGCAGGCGTCCGGGCCCATGTGAACCAGAGCACCTCTGCTCTTGCTTGTATCGTGGGCCTTCACAGAAGATCTCATGTAGAGAGAGGGTTTTCCAGTTAAAAGTTGGGAAGCCATGGGCCTGCACCAGTGGGATCATTTTCCAGGGAATAACCTGATACCCAGGGAGGGGCAGAGGGTACACAGCAGTTGTGTGACACAGTGGGTGACATAGAGCCCCCCGCCCCAAGCCCGTACCCTTCCCAGACAGCCTCCCACTTGTTTTAGAAAGACCCGCAGTGGTATACACAGAGGTTTGTTTACTCACTCCATACTTCTGTATATCTAAAAATAGTATTTTAAAAGTTACCCAAACAAACATTTTTGTTCTTTGGATCGTCTTCCCACCTCCACCTCTGCCTCCTGCTCTTGACTCATGTAATACTGGGGCCCCCCCAGGTCTGCCGGCACCCTGGAGTCTTCGAGATGCCAAGTCCTGTAGCACTGAGCCAGGTGGAGCAGGGGAGAGGGACAGCTGTGGGACGAGGTGGCAGGCCTGTAGCCGATCACCTGCTTTCCATCCCGCTCCACGTCGCGCCTGTGAAATCTGGCTCCATTTCCCGGCCCTCAGGGCCTCTCCCCTCCTGGAGTGGGAACAGAGGCCTTCCAGGCAGAAGAGTACATCCCCTGGCCGAGCAGAGACTCATTGTTGGAGGGTTTATGTAACCGCTTGAATTGCAGGGCCAGTTTAAAAATAATTTCTGTCCATCTGGAGTAGATTTAAGAGATGAAGGAAAATGAAATGATGTAGACCTATGGAATGGTTTAGAAAAACGCATCGAGAGGAGAAAGGTACATGGGGTGGCGTTAATCAAGCCACGCCTGCAGTGAAGGGCTCCTGGGGTGTCTGCTGCCTGAGGAGCTCTGCAGGTTGACTATGAGTTTCTGAATGTTGGAAGGGGGAAGGGACCTAATAGCAGCAGCAACAACTGCTGCTCACCGGGCACCCATGAGGTAGGTATTATCATTATCCCCATCTTGCAGATGAAGAAACTGAGGCTGAGTAACTTGGCTGAGGCCTGTGGCAGATCACTGGTGGAGGCTACCATTAAGACTTACCCTGTGCTCTTTCCTCTCATTGTCTGCCTCCCTGGTTTAGCAGCCCAGCATCAGCCATCACCTCCTGGTGGGATTAGGCCTGGACTCTGGGTCCCCTTTGCCTGGTGATGCTGCTAGAGACCAGTCACCTGGAATGTTGACTGCAGCTCTGCCTCCTGTGGTCGCTGCGGCGGGTGCCGGGACCACTGTGGGGGCCAGAGAGCCGGTCCAGGCTAACCTGAATCTCTCTAGGGCGGGGTGTGCGGCTGTACTACATTGGAGGGGAGGTCTTCGCAGAATGCCTCAGTGACAGCGCCATCTTTGTGCAGTCTCCCAACTGTAACCAGCGCTATGGCTGGCACCCAGCCACCGTCTGCAAGATTCCACCAGGTACCACCATCTACACACCCTTCCCTGTGGGCCTCTCCTCTGCGGCGCATGCCCGGGAGGCCGGAAAGCCTTCTTCTTCCTTTTCTCCTCATTGGTGTTTGCACTGACAATCTGGAGATGCTTCACTTGCGTTTTCTCTGTGCCTTGCTGTCTCACTGTGACCTCCTGGAACCTCCGCAGAACAGACGCAGCATCTGACAGGTCTGCCTTTGATCTGTGGGTACCTGTTTCCTGCCTGTGTGCACAGATGCTGAGGTAGTATGCTTGTTTGCTTCCTTCTTCCCTTCCTCCTCCCTTCCTACAGCCATGCTGGAAGCTGCAGGGGGATGGGAGGGTACAGGAAGCCCTACTGCTGCCCTCTCAGAGTGTACCCATCAGCTGAGTGTACAAGGCAAAGACCCAAATGTGCTTAACACAAGAGAGGGTGGTGCTAAGCACAAAGCAAGCAGCACAGGTCACATGCTGTTGGAACCAAGGGGGAAAAGCATTTAACTGTTAGGATGGTTCAGAGGCGGCTTCATGGAGGATAAGGCATTTGGGCTTGCAAGGAGCCATGGGCCTGCACCTGTGTGGAAGGAGTAGCCACAGGGTGATGGGGGCAGGGACGAGGGCATTCCAAGGCAGAGGGGATGATATGGGCAAAGGCCTAGAGGTGAAGGAGGGCAAGGCATGTGTGGGCTGCACTCTGGCTGTGGTGGAGGCTGTTTAAGACAGTCAGGGACGTGTTTAGAAAATATGATGGGACCGGGCCATGGAAGGACACAAGATCACGTTTACTCAAGGGGACTGTTGAGGGTTTTCTGAGTAGGACTATGTATTCCAGGGGGTGGAGGACTCACCTGGCTCACCTCAGAGGGTGGTGTGGACAGGGCCAGCCCTGGGTAGAAAACCAGGCAAGAGGCTGATCTTACCTAGAACCTTGCATAGAAAGCAGAGGCAGAAAGCCCCCGAGGCCCCCTCTCCCAGGACATGCAGCCGCAGGGCGTGGACTGCGCCTGGCGGGTGGAATGTGTGGCTCAGGCCATTGCCTTCGGCATGAGTGTGGCATGTCTCCCTGCCTGCCAAGAGGCAGATGATGGTAGTGTGGCGGGTCATGGGCAAGGTCAGTTGAAGAATGCAGTTTGAGAGGCTAGCGGTGCTCTGTGTTCCCAGAAGGTCGTGCGGTTGCGTTTACAGAGCACGTGTCTATCTTGGGGCTCACTTGGTCCTCTCCAGTTACTCTAGCTTTCCAGGCAAGGAGGCATGTTGAAATAAGCTCAGAGAGGTTAAGTCACCTGCACAGGATGCACAGCTAGTAAGTGGCCGAGCCAGGATGAGCCTCAGGCTGTGTGCTCCTCTGCTGCTCGCTGGGCAGGGGGCTGGAGCCCACTGTGGGCCCTGCTCCACCTCCTGTCCCCTCAGAGAAGACGAGGAGAGGAAGCCCAGCTGCACTTTTGGCTTCCTGCCCACCCCTTGGCCCTCCCAGCCTCTCTGGTTCGGGCAGAGCTGGCTGTGGTGCTGGCTGTCAGTTCTTGGAATGTCGGCGCTGGGGGCTCCTGAGGCCAGCCTCTCCTTTCACAAGGGAGATATGGGCTTAGAAGAGAAAGGAACCAGCCCAGAGTCGCACAGCCAGCCGAGGGGCCCAGTCAGTGCTGGCCCGCTAGCGAGCGTCACCTCAGCTCACCTTTGGGGCATTTCCGGCATGTGCTTTTGTCTTTTTCTTTTTCTCGTTGACACATTCCTGGCACTTGGGCTGTAGGACTTCAAACAGGAGATTTATTGTGCGTTTCACGTGTGCCTGTCTCTGGTTGTACTGCTGGGAGAGTTAGGCACACACCTTCACTTTCCTGTGAATGTCACCCTAACCCAGCTTTGTGCCCAGATCTCTCGCTACCCCCGGTCCCAGTGGAGGTGGATTCATCGGAGAACCCTGGGTGGAAGGTGCCCAGGACCCTCTGCTGAACTTCCTGTTGGCATGGCAGGCTGGGCAGCCTCTCAGCTGCCCTGTCCGGCGCCCCCTCCATCAAAGGGCACGGCCTTCTGTTCCCCAGGCCCCACACCAAGGGCACCTCCGGGTCACAGCCCTGTCTCTCTGTTCCCTGGAGTTCCACCTGGCCCCTTCACCCAGGGCAGAGCCCCCCACCTGACTGTCTCCCTCAGCCTTCCCCCTGCTCTGGGAACTAGAACTTATGGACCAGGGTTGAGCACCCCCTACAGCTGTGTCGGCTGCACCTCCCTATTGAAGTGGCGGTGGCTTCAGGGTGGAGACCACATGGGCTGCCCGCAGCAGGCGGCTGAGCGTGGAGTCTGTGGCTAATGCGGAAACGCTGGTCTGGGGGGTGACCTTGGGGGTGGCTTTAACCAGGAGGGGCGCTCAGGCCAAGTACCGTCTTCTTCCCCGTGAGCTCTGCATCTGTCCTGTTGGCAGGATGCAACCTGAAGATCTTCAACAACCAGGAGTTTGCCGCCCTCTTGGCTCAGTCTGTCAACCAGGGCTTCGAGGCTGTGTACCAGCTGACCCGCATGTGCACCATTCGCATGAGCTTTGTCAAAGGCTGGGGAGCCGAGTACAGGTGGGTGCTGGGGTGCCTGTCCTAGGGGCGCAGGGGCCACAGGTGACTCAGAACAGCTGAGCAGGGGCTCCTCAGAGATGAGCTAGGCTGGCCCTCTCCCCGAAGAGCAGAAGGACCGGGGATCAGCATGGGGCCGAGTCCCATTAGACGAGGAAGAGCGAGCAGTGCTTGCCCATCGTTTCAGTGTCTCAGGCACGGGCAGCATCTCATCGTCACAACCCTGGGTGGGGATGTTGGTATCATCCCTGTTGTACAGATGAGGGAACGAAGGCCCAGGGAGGGAACTGACTTGCCTGAAGTCACATCACTGGTGGAAACGCTGAGCCTGCTACTGCACCCTCTTTGCATCTTCCTCGTTTCTTCTGGGCAGATGATTTTAGGACGACCCTCTCCAAGGAGTTAAGTCTCCCCCTCAGGGTTCCTTCCCTCCTCTGTGGCTCCTTCTCTGACCTGGTAATCCTGAGGATCTAGGGTTTTAAAACTGAGAAAGCAGGGAAGAGAGGAGGAGATGCCAGCAGTCAAAGGAACAATATTCACTTGCTCAGAAATGATTTTCTTTCAGAATTTCACGTACTGGTTTAAACGCAGCACTGGTCAGGGGATGTCCCTGGTCCGCTCTGTCGAAGCTCTCAGACCACTCGGGTGTGGGCCTAAGCTGCCTGTTCCTTTTCTTTCCACACCTGCACAGGAGCTTCCTCGAGAGGCGGGTCTGTGCACCCAGCCCCCACTCCACGGCAGAGGCAGGGGCGCCCACACGTCAGCCCGAGCCAGTACCTCGCAAGTTATTCCCCCCTTCTCTTCATTTTCCCAGATGTTTGGAATCCATTTTGTTTTGCAGTCATTCTGCACCCGGGCCAAACCCATTTCAGTATTGGCTCTGGGCCACCATTTATAATGAAATCCAGATGAGCGTGACTTATGGAAAGTCAGATTCTCATTAGAGGATTTCGGTCCGTAAAATCCTCGTCTGTCATTTACCGTATTTTAGCTGCTGTTCCCCGTGTCTGCCCCACAGTGCTGGGGAACACAGCCGTTGGTCTGTGGGGTCTCTCTCAAATCTGGGAGGTGTGACCAATTGGGCAGTCCGAGTGGTCAGCCTTCAGGCTGATAACAGCCTGAGATCAGCCCAGGCCCACGGGCCCAGCCCGAGGGACATTGTAGCTCACCTCTTAGCCTTGGCTGGAATCATTTAGGCAACAAGAAAGGTTAGAAAACTAGTCTTGTTTTTTGTTGGGGAAGGAAAATATTTAAAGATGGACCCAGTGGGAAGGAGCCAGAGGGAGGTCTGTCCCTCCTAACACTCAGACTGGTGTTTTGAGGGTCGCACGCAGGCACCCAGGTCAGGCAGGCACCCCGGGGCCGAGTCTGCGAGCCCGTTTCTAACCTTCCGCTCAGACGATGCGCAGGCCAGGCGAGGAGGGTGGTGCCCTGGGGTTGGCGGCTCTCAACCTGGCGCGGCACGCAGCTGCCCAGCTTCAAGTGCTGGGGGAAGAGGCCCTTTGTTGGCCGGAGCCTTTCCCTGGGGCCACTGTGTCACCGCACAGGACACGCTGCCAGCACACCCCGGCCTGTGCAGCCCACCACGTCACTGCTGCCTGGCAGCACTGTGGAGCAGCCTGACCGGCGGCGCGGCCCCTTCCCAGAACAGTCTCGCCCTCCTCTGCCTCCTGGGCCAAGGAGAGGAAGGTTTCATCCCTTCCTGTGAGGTGGCCCAGAGCCGGGCCTGGGGCCCGGGCCTCTCACCTCCAGCTGGCACCCGCACCTCCGGCCTCAGCAGATAGCCTTTTGCTCAGAGGAGGCCTTTGGGAGCTCGCCTGCGAGCTGCGTCATCAACCAGCCCGAATTTAGACAGAGGGCTTTGGGGAAAAGAAACGTGTGGTGTGCCTTAGTTTTTTTCCAGTAATTGTTCCATGGCTCGCTCTGCTCGTAAGATTTTCCAAAATAAGGCCATAGATGGGAATTATATCAGCACATTGGGGACCAACGGCATGCGGACTCTGTCGGCGCTTTGTTAAAAAACACCCCTCAACCAGACAGACGCCCGTCACCGTGGCCTGCCAGGACTGGAGGCGGGGGAACTGTGGGTGCCCACTTAGGACGGGGGGCTGGGAAGACCTTTGCTCTGGCTGGAGGTTCTCCATCAGGCGCCCGTCACGGCAACCGGTGGGCCTCTGGGGCACCCTGGAATTTGCCTTACATGTTTCTCTCTAAGGGGGCCACCTCCTTTCCCTTCCTGCTTGGAGGAGTTTGGCAGGCAGTTTCAGCAAGTTGGTGGCACCTTCTCCAGGACTGGGTCTGGCAGGGCAGGCTGTAGCTCTGGCTCTGGGAAGAAGACTGACACCAGATCAGGAGAAGCCACTCTGATGCATCTGTGTGCTACTGGATCTTCTAAATGGCCCCCACCCACCCTTTTCTCAAATGTCTTGCAGGAGACAAACTGTGACCAGCACCCCCTGCTGGATTGAGCTGCACCTGAATGGACCTTTGCAGTGGCTTGACAAGGTCCTCACCCAGATGGGCTCCCCTAGCATCCGCTGCTCCAGCGTGTCTTAGGGACACTGCGAGTGAAGGGGGAGGGTAGGGAGGGTGGATTTGGGGAAGAGGGCCATGTAGGAGGTGGAGAAATCAGAACTCAACTCACTGGTGTCAAAAGAAGAAATTTTTCTCCCTCAACTAAAGTGGCATCAGCCTGTTTTCCAAAACACGAAAGCAAACCCAGAGGTGAATTTCTGTGAACAGCTGTCTGCTGAACACGGTGGCCCTTCGGCCCCAGTATGAAGGGTAAGAAATGGCTTCTGCTCTGGTGGCGTGAGCAAACAGGTAGTGTTTCACCGCCTGCCCCTCCCCTGGTCCCCTTCTTTCTTAAAGACAGCAAACTGAGATGTCAGTGCCCAACAGGAACTGGCCCCCTGGTTAGGACTGGAGTGTGGACTTTGCCTTGGGTGCTCTGGGCAGGGAGAAGCTTGCAGGGGTCTGAGCACACCATGGGCCCAGCCCTCCCCTTCCACTGAATATTCCCAAACCCCAGCAGGAGCAGACCATGTACCTGGGCGCTGGATTGACTTGCGGCGGGGAAGGGGCTCGTCTGTCTCCACCTCTCTGAGCCTACTGATTGTGTCTAGAATCGAGCACATAGGGACCGGTGGCAAGGGGTGGAAAGACACCTCTTCTTTAAAAATGATCTTAAATTTGCCCTCATTTTCAGCAGTTGGCAGGATCTGTTGAGGCTCAGCACATACCCAACATACAGTTTGTATCATCATGTTAATCTCAAGAGAGATCCGAATCACGGGAAGTGTTCCCAGGAGGTAGCTGTCCATGAGGTGTGCAAGGGTGTCCGGTCACCTGTAAGAGCTCGCTCCGCTTTCTCATGCATTTGGCTGTATTGGTTGGTATAGTCAGTTGCGTTAATTAAATGAACTGTATCATATGGTCTTTTAAACATTTGATTTTTTAAAAAAACAAACACCCCGGGTGACACACTGACTGGGAAACCAGAGTGGGACCCAGCAACTTCTCTCCCAAAGTGAAGCTTTTTCCAGGTTTTGTTAAGACGACACCTGCCAGTACTTTTGGAAGCTGAAACTGACAAAAGCAAATTCACCAAGAGGGAAAGATCTCAGGCCGACAAAGAAATAAAAGGGCTATTAAAAAAAATTATTTTTACACCTTTGAAAACTGCAGAATTGGTGCCAAGAGGTCTGTCATCTTTCCCCTGAGGGATGAGATTATCTAGCTCACGGCAGAGGACCGGCAGTGACAACTCTAGCAGTTAGAATGTGTAGTAAGTATCGCTCCCGGTGGCAATTAGTGAGGAAACTACTATAGATTATTTCAACTGGAAAAAAAAGAGCCCCCTTATACTGACCTTTTGCAGAATGCAGCAGATGGAATTGTCACTTGCAATTGGTACTTTATTCTTTGCTGCTGTTTTTTGTATGAAATGAGTTATCCCATATTTTTTGCATGGTTTTCTACCAGGAAAAATAAAGGGATTTCCTATGGAAGTCCTGTATTATTCCAGGTGAAGGGAAGAAAGTTGTGTACTTTTGGCAGGTATAAACCTCAAATGTGATGACATTTGTGATGCTGTGTGGAGACACTGGGTGCTTCCTGGTGCCTTGCTCGCAGGACCCTAGGCCTCAGAAGCTCCAGCCCCGAAGTCCAGGTAGGAGGGCTGCTCACCATGCCTCCAGAGGACACAGCAGCAGGCAGGAGTGCCTTGCCAGACGTGGACTAGTGTTCACACAGGGCTGTTGTCAGAGTCCAGAGACACCACACAGCCCCTCACTCCACCTGAGGCCAGATGCTGTGGCTCTGAAGTTTCTGCCTGGTGTGAAATGATCGTGGACTGCTTTTTACAGATACAAGAAATCATGTGAACCTCCTGGATGTGTTTCTGCCCCCGGTCAGGCCTGAGACTGGTGGTATGGCTTCTAACTTCAGTTTGGCCTAGGCTGGAGCCGTTGTGGTGCCCCTACTAAAAGCCACGGGGAGCAGTCTCCAGGGGCCCGTCATCTCCTGAGAGCACTCCCTATGGCACACAGCTGTCCTCCAGGTACTTGGGAGCTGGCTTCAGGTACAGCCCAATTTGGGTGATCTGGTTGGTCATGTCTGGTTGCATCTGGATGGCGTCTTAGAACCCACAATGCTGAAAGCTAAAGAATCTTTGTAGTAGGCATGGAGTTTTTGTGTTTTTTTTCCCTAAAGCTACTTACTTGGCCTTTTTTCTTTATAACTAGACTGCTAAAGGAAGACGGGTGAGGAAAAAGTGGGTAAGACCACGTTCAGCACCCTTCAAAAGAAAATTTGGTTGTACCTAGAGGTTAGGATCTGGTTTCATTCCCATCATAGAGGCTGCGTAAGTGGCTTTGAGGCATGTGTGATATTAGTGTCCTACAAGTCATAAAAAGTAGTTTTAAAACCCTATTGCATAAAGGCATTTATACATTGAAAGACAGGACAGGTGAAGGGGCAGGAGGAGGGCGGTTCTCGGGGTGATGGCAGCTGCTGGAGGGTGCTTTTGGTGTCACTGCCCAGGCTGCAGGACATGCCTGCTCCCCGGCCCCGGGCTCCCCGCCAGGCCGCCCTCACCTTGCGGCTTGCGGCGATGCTGACCCGGGTGTGGCTACAGCGCAGGGGCCCTAGGTCCTGGCCTTGGCACCTCCCCTGGGAGCCAGCTTCTGTTCCCTTTCCTCTCCTCCCACACCCTCCCCACTCCTAACTTTATTTAGTACTGGGAGCCTTCCAGCGCAAGTAGGTAGCCGCCCTGGCAGTTCGGGTTACAGGCCTGTGCTGGCACGTCATCTCCACTGGCCACCTTCCTGGCAGGCTGCAGACCTGACATTTTGAGACAAACCCAGAGTCAGGAGCGGGGACTTTGACTCTTAGGAGGAACAGACAGCAGGGCAAGGCTGCTGGCAGACTCTTCCATTGTCCTTATGTTGTCTGTGAGGTTTTTTTTTAATCGTCCGTGGTGATTATTTTTTTAAATCATTGTTAACGTATTGGAATGAGCTGTAGCACATATCTTGTGCTTCAGTTTGTTTTTCTCCATCTCCCTCTGGCTTCCCGGAGTTTGGACATATTCCAGGGCTAAATGCTTTTACTCAAACCGCAGAAAAGTTTTCTTGAAGTAATGCGTGCATGTCATGCATGCATGCGAGTCATTTGGGGAGAAGGCAGAGATCTGATTTCATTTGCAGCCCCAAGCTGCCATTTCTGAGGCTCTGAGGACCTCTGCAGGGCCAGAGCTCCCATTAGGCCACTCTCTGTAGTCTGTAAGAGAAGGGAGGGACAGGAATTGGCATGCGCTCCTAGGACTGTTTATCAAGGGGGTTACCAGTAGCGAGAGGGCGCATGTTTGGTTCTGAACCCTGTATCTCACTGTGACTTCAAGTGGCAGAGTTGGGAGTTTTCTCCCTAATCTACATCTTTGCTAGAAGAAAACCTCAACATAGTCACTCTGGTATGGTATAGATGTTCCCTTCTAGAACCTTCCTTCAAGTAACAGTCTTTGAGGAGTATCCGCCACTTCTCAAGTGGGTAGGAAAGCAGAAAAATGTATGGATCAAAACTGAAGAGGCCTCTCTGATGGGAGAGTGGGGAGATGACTTGCTATACAAGCAACCTTTCAGAAACACGGCTATCACAAAGAAAAACTCATGTATTGTGTAAACTGGATTGAGAAATTCTCTCAAGTGATCCTGTAATTTTTTTTTATGCTGAAGTAATGTACACTCGAGCATTCTGGTGTTTTTATATTTATGTAATAATTTCTTAAAACCAAGACAGATAACTATTTAATTTTGGAAGAAAGTTGGAAACGGCTCTCCTCCCGAGGACAGTGGCTTGGCCCCCAGAGCCACCAACCCAGGCTGGCTCCCTGTGTGGCAGCATGTGAACACAGGCAGCTAGCTCAGGCCAACGCAGGCCCGTCCACAGGGGCCTATGAACCCAGCCCCTCTCCCTTCCCAGGGGCGGGAACTGTACAGAGGGCTGGAGCCACCTGCCCCCAAGAAGCCTTCATTCACCTTCAGTGCTGCTGTTGCAACTAGGCTGTCCTGGGCGGGACTCCTGCTTGGGTGGGGAAGAGAACGGAGGATGCTGATTACCTTCCCTTCTCAGCCAGCCTGACCTTTTAATACCCTTTGTAAAAAGCATGTATGTATTTATAGTGTTTTAGACTTTTCTAACTTTTGTATCTTAAGAGCTGAGCACCTGTTTAAGCATTGTACCCCTGTTGTTAAATGTGTCCTCTCTCCTCTCTTCCTCCTGTAAGTGCCCTTCTAATAAAACTTCATTGAAAAGCAGCTGGGCTGGAAGTGCACATTCATTCTTGCTGCCGTGTCTGGCTGCAGAGTTTAAAGGGCCTGGGGCCTTCAGAGAAGAGAGTCGCTGAGCCCAGGTGTGCCAGGTCCCATTCTGCCGCTGCCCGCATTCACTCACTGAGCACAACGTGCAGGGAGAGCGGGGGCTTCCAGCTCTGGCACACCTCCCAGCGGTGCTGCCTCCAGGCTGTCAGTCTGTGCTCATGTCCACTGTATCAGAAAGCCTCCGGCCAGTGGCTGCAGGTCACCGGATTAGTCTCCCCACAGGCATAGAGGTAAGTTTCAGACTCCTAAAGAAGTTGGTTTCTGCATCTTTCCAGCTCTGATGGACTTAGCTCCTGTGGAAATTCATTTTAAATTTCAAACCCCCAAGGAGAAAGAGACGTCAAAATCTCTCCTCTGGCTGAGTCGTACATTGACCTGAGATGATGTGGATTAAGAAAAAGGATGATTAGAATGAGTAAACCATTTGGGGAAGGCAGAAGGGAGCTGGAATCATCTCCAGCTGGGTCACTTCCTTCTAAGGACATCACCAGAGTCCAAGTAGGGACTCCCAGGAGGGAGGCGGGCTCGGGCTTCACAGGAACCGCACCTGTGAGCCTGTAGGTTTGCCCTCCATGAATGACATCACATTCCTACCTTCATCGTTATCTGGCCAGTTCCAGCCTCCTGCCCGTAAACAACTTTCCTCAAGGTTTTATCTAGTCGATTTCTCAGCAAATGACTCTTGGATCCATTCCTCTAACCAGCCTGTCCCTGAGCTCCACAACTTTAACTCCAGCCATCTGTTAAACATGAGCCAGACAACACCCCAACTGAATCATCTTCCACCTTGCCCAAGCAAACTCCCTTTCCTGACTCCCAGTGTTTATTGGAGCCTCACCTCCAGGCCTCCTCCCCAGACCCACGTACCTCTGCAGCCGCCCCTGGGGACCAAACCTCCCTTTTGGAAAGGCCCTGAGTGTTCGGGTTCCCCTGAACCCTCTTGCACAAGCTCTTCTCAGGCCTGCACCTCCCCGCTCCATGGCGGTGCACCCAGACCACGGTAGGTACCCTGGATACTCCCTCACAGAGCCTGCCTACCCATGTGATTGCAAGCCACATATACATTCAAGACTCCCAGATCAGTACTTCTAGCCCAGACATCAAACCCGAGCTTCAGACACATCCAACAGCCTGGTACACGGAGGTGCCACTGGTACCTCAGGGTCTTAGTTGCTCAGTCATATCCGACTCTTTGAGGCCCCATGGACTGTAGCCTGCCAGGCTCCTCTGTCCATGGAATTCTCAAGGCAAGACTACTGCAGTGAGTTGCCATTCTCTTCTCCATGGGATCTTTCTGACCCAGGGATTGAACTCATGACTTGTGCATTGCAGGCAGATTCTTTACTGTCTGAGCCACCAGATCAGATCAGATCAGTCGCTCAGTCGTGTCCGACTCTTTGCGACCCCATGAATCCCAGCACGCCAGGCCTCCCTGTCTATCACCAACTCCCGGAGTTCACTCACACTCACATCCATCGAATCAGTGATGCCATCCAGCCATCTCATCCTCTGTTGTCCCCTTCTCCTCCTGCCCCCAATCCCTCCCAGCATCAGAGTCTTTTCCAATGAGTCAACTCTTCGCATGAGGTGGCCAAAGTACTGGAGTTTCAGCTTTAGCATCATTCCTTCCAAAGAAATCCCAGGGCTGATCTCCTTCAGAATGGACTGCTTGGATCTCCTTGCAGTCCGAGGGACTCTCAAGAGTCTTCTCCAACACCACAGTTCAAAAGCATCAATTCTTCAGCACTCAGCCTTCTTCACAGTCCAACTCTCACATCCATACATGACCACAGGAAAAACCATAGCCTTGACTAAATGAATCTTTGTTGGCAAAGTAATGTCTCTGCTTTTGAATATGCTATCTAGGTTGGTCATAACTTTTCTTCCAAGGAGTAAGCGTCTTTTAATTTCATGGCTGCAGTCACCATCTTTAGTGATTTTGGAGCCCAGAAAAATAAAGTCTGACACTGTTTCCACTGTTTCCCCATCTATTTCCCATGAAGTGGTGGGACCGGATGCCATGATCTTCGTTTTCTGAATGTTGAGCTTTAAGCCAACTTTTTCACTCTCCTCTTTCACTTTCATCAAGAGGCTTTTGAGTTCCTCTTCACTTTCTGCCATAAGGGTGGTGTCATATGCATATCTGAGGTTATTGATATTTCTCCCAGCAATCTTGATTCCAGTTTGTGTTTCTTCCAGTCCAGCGTTTCTCATGATGTACTCTGCATATAAGTTAAATAAACAGGGTGACAATATACAGCCTTGACGGACTCCTTTTCCTAAAATTCAATACCTCCGAACTCAGTTTAAAAGAACAGAATTTATCCTTGCCCTCACTGAACCATCACCCTCTCCTGCCTTCAACCCTCTTTCGTCACAGCCCTCTACCCAGCCCACGGCCATGAAGTCACAGTCGCCCACCACTCCCTTGTGCCCCATGTCTGACCAGTCCTGGCCCTCCACTCACAGTCCTAGCCCCAGGCTCTCCAGCACCTGGACAATTGCCTGGCTTCCTAACCACTCCCCCAGCCTCCAGCCTGCGTTCCTGTAACTGCATCATCCACAGTGACCCAGGCACCTCCCTGACCTCAGACGGCCCCACAGTCCACAGCACAAAATTCTAAGGCCTTCGACATGAACCTCATGACCCTTGGCAGCTGGGCCCCATCCAGCTTGCCACCTCGCCCCTGCAACCCAGCACCCTGGTGACACCGTTCTTCACTTATCACACCAGGATCCGTGACCACTCGCAATGGCAACACCTCCTCCCCAGTCTACACCCTGCTCCCCACCCCACCTGACACAGCAGCAGTTCACCTGGCTAACCTCCCCTAATGCTCCGAGACTCACTTCAGAAAGGAAGCCTTTTGTGAATCTGCCTATCACCGTGGAGTCAACTTGCATTAACTGTCTACCCATCTAAGCCGAGTTCCTTCAAAGTAGGGTCTACATCTTATTCTTGTATCCTCAGGTTCTTTTGGCAATCACATATTTTTGCTGAACTATGAACTGGTGCCCATATTATAGTAGACTCTACCTTAGCAGTACCTTTTCCATCCATTTTCACATTATCCCATATGTGCGTGTGTGCTAAGTCGTTTCAGCTGTACCCCATGCAGACTGTAACCAGCCGGGCTCCTCTGTCCATGGGTCTCCAGGCAAGAATACTGGAGTGAGTTGCCATTCTCTTCTGCAGGGCATCCTCCTGACCCAGGGATCAAAGCCTTGACTCTCGTATCTCCTAAACTGGCAGGTGGGTTCTTTACCACTAGCCCCAGCTGGGAAGTCCTACTGTCCCATACAAGTCCTTATATATGGCTGAAGGAAGGCCACCCAAAGTTCTGATTACCTTTCATCAGTTATTCCAGTACTCTAATCTGCCACCCTTTAGTCCAGGGATGGCAAATACAGGGCAAAATCACCACCACTTGCTATTTTTCCATCCATGCAGAGCACTCATCACAGTGTGGAGTCCATTCTCAGTTTCAGAATCTTCAACACAGCTCTCTAGGAAGACTGGTAAGCAACTGGTGTTGGCTAGTACTGCTGCCAGATGTTCCTGGAATTACAGTTACCTGTCTTTTCTGCCCTAAGCCCGTCGGCTCCCTGATGATCTCCCAAGCAGGCACAGAGTGGTACTCCGAGGTTCTCAACATCACTTCATCCTCATCTACCATGACTTCTCTAGCTGTACGACAGGGGTTTCCCCAACATCACCCCTTGCTCATCTCTATACCTTTATTCATGCTGTAGCTCCACTGAGAATTCTGCAACCTCACCCATATATCTACCCCGATTCTTAGCCCAATAGCTCAATTCAAGCTTCCTCAGAGTCAACGGGTCTCAAAGTGCAGCCCCTGGCCAGCAGCATCAGTATCATCTGGGATGTTAGAAATCCCCATTCCCAGGTCCCACCCCAGACCTACTGAATCAGAAATCCTGGAGTGGGGCCCTCTAGGTGATTCTGACGTGGGCTCAAGATAGACCCGCTGCTCCAAGGTGTACATTATGCCCTTCCTACTCCAACTGGGTGCACTCCTTCCCACAGCAGTCAAGGCTGGGTACAGCGCACTTCACGTCCTGCCCAGCGTTCGGCCTTCTGTAGCCTCAATTTGCTCGCCCCTGTCTCTCTCCTGAGTCAGACGATGAGCTGTTAGAGAGGACAGCCCGGCCAGAGCAGTCTTGGCACCGAGAAGGGTCCCAGGCAGGGCTGGCTGCACTGAGGCCTCCTTTCAGCTCTCACCAGGATAAAGGAACAGGTTGCAGTTGCTCGTCCTTAACATCAGGTCTGAGGCCTTCTAAAGCCATTAATGACTTCTTGAGACTTTCCTGGAGCAAGAGGATTGATGCAGACCATATCTTTGGGCTTTAGAAGAAGAGACTCATCTCTCCTAAATTATGCTGCTCTTTCCACAAAGCTCCTACCTCAGGCCTCATTCAGCCCATACTTTGTACCATCAAAGCCACCTGGTCAATGACAGAAAAGGGAGAGGCAAGGGGAGGCCACATGCTTCACAGGAGAGAACCCGGGAGGCTTTCTGTGGCCCAGGTATTCTTCCCAGATTTGCAGCTGTGAGGCTCAACTATTTAAGCCTATGAACACACACACATATGAAAAAGGAGCTTAGAGGAAAAAGAAATTTTTTTCTTCCCAAACCTGTTTTCCAAAGATGCAGTTAGTTATAACCATTAAGTCCTGTTTTTGAATCAATACTTTTCCAACAGGAAACACAGTAGAAGAGCATGTATTTAAGAACCGGACCAGGGCTCATCAGTGTTCCAACAAAAAGATCACACTGTTGCTGTTACCTCTTCAATTCTTCATTCTGCAAATCAGAGACACCTCAGAATCAAGAAAGACACTTCCTACACTAGAAGAACTGTAACACACACTTAACCCTGAACAAAGACACCCAGATTAAGAGCAAGACTGGTGATGTTAATCACAGGCATAAAATATAACGTAGAATATTTCTAAGACCCCTTCTGCAAGAGCTCACATTCTAAAGGTGCAAGGATAAATCACTAATCTAAACCCCAAGTGGAATCTAAATCAAAACTAGAACTTTGTCCTGCACGGTCAGCATGATGCTTTCAGGAACACAAATTATGGGCAAGTTAATTGTTAGGGTGTTGTTTTTAAACCAATCCTGCACTAAGGGATGCAGGATTACACCTGACCTGATTTTTCACACTTTCTCTGCCTACAGTCCTCTATAAGATGGGTATTTGATGATAGAAGGCTGTAGCTAAATTGTCTCGTCTGTTTTAAAAGGTTTTTTTTTTTTTGGTGGCGAGGCGGGGAGGGTGGTGAAGGGCGACTCTTAACTCATCCAGCATTCCCTGGCACGGTCTCCATCAATCAGAACGTTCAATGAATCAAACTTCTGACCACACTGGACAGATGTTGGCTAAATTTAGCTTTGCATCAGCAAACACTCCAGCTCAGAATAGCTCAGGGAGCTCTCATCTTACCCTTAGACAGTGATTCTTCTAAGACTGTTTTTCCATGGCAGGCCAAGGCAGGGCAAGGGGCACTCCACGTGCTCTCTTAATGTCCATTGTTAAGAGACTGGCCCAAGGTTGAGAGAATCTGATGGGCCACAGCAAAACCATTTATCCCCAGCTCTCCATGGCGGGAACACGAAGTTAGTTGTAGATCACATTTCCTGTGTCACAAGCAGTTTGCAGCAATGGCCTGACATGCTCTATGGTCCTTGAACCACATCCCGTATTACTCAGCCATCTAAGTCTAGCTTCCCTGAATCTCTTGCTTCTCTGAACTAGATGTGGCCAAGTTCTATAAAAAGACAGCAAGCAGACGTGGTTCTGTCAATCTTCTCATATTCTGGCAGGATAACATATTTTAAAATTATAAAAATATCTATGTCTTCATCACTCTAAAATTATTACATAATATACGATTTTCTCAGGAAAAAAAAAGTTTATTTTTGTCTCTCCCAACACTCATGGACCTTAAAACTTTGCAATCATAGCCATCAAAATATCAAATGAAAATCCAAACCAAACTTAAGGGCCCAGTTTGTGCCAGACGCTGGGTTACACAAATAGAAAAATGTTTAAGGGGGAAAAAAGTCAAGGCTCTTGTTTTAAATCCCAGATGGACAGTCCATAATAACTTGCAGTGGCATGTACATAGGTCACTTCGGATAGTCTGAAATTTCTATTGCACTATTGGCTCATGATCACACTTCTTAAAAGGGCCTTTAGTAGTTACTACTGTATACTTTAATCTCACATGTCACCCAGGAGGGGCCAATACCTAGATAGCTGAGACCCTGAAAGCATGGTATTATACACATGAAGGGTAGATTTAAAACAGTGAGTTCGACCAACAGATTATTGCTGTTTATGCCTAATCCAATGAAGGAAGGCTCCCCCCTACCCTGCCCACATCCTCTACTAAAAAACAACAAAATCATAAAAATATACATAAGCAGGCTTTATAAATAAACCACATTTTAATACCTGGCTTTGTTTAATCCACAAGATCAAGTTCACAGCTTTTTATAGTCTGTTTTTCCAAACCACGTGACCTAATGTGTTCTCTGAAACCTTTCATATTTTAAGAAAAACTTGTTTCGCCTTTCATTTTGCAATCCCAGAACTGACTTTCCTTACGTTCCCCATCAATGGCCAATGCAGTCACCTCAAAGAAACAGTGGTGGAATGGTGGTAAACTACAGTCTCAAAGACCCTCAGAATAGTTAAAGAAAAAGAAAAAAGTTATCAAGGAAGACAGCTTCCAGTGTTCCCTGGAATGGCTCTCCCTGAACATCCACTCACTGAAACCTTCCATCCTGTGGCCGCTCTGGCCAGGACCCTGGAGCACTCCGTTCCTTCTGCCATCTGTAGCAGGTTCTGCAGGGCTGAAAAGGTGTTGCACAGCCAGGTCTGAAATTCGTTTCTACTGGTGACCTATGGGGTTCACACTCACACCAGGCCAGCAGCAGTTCTTAGCCCATGTGCCCTGAGCCAGCTGAGAGCCATGGCAGACTGAAGGCTCATGACATGCATTACGCAGTCCCTAAACGAACAGAAATAAGGATTTCATTTGCTATATTTCCCACTCTTCTGGGAACTTTCCCCCTTAGAGGTCAGTTTCCCTGGAGCCTAACTCCTCAGCTCTGGAAGTAACACAGGTACTGAGGGATTCATTGCTTAACATTTCGCGTGCTTTCTCACCAAGTCCCACTTAAGTGTCACTAGTTTGGCAGTGATCTCTGAGTTCAGAGAGAGAAGAGGAAGCTCCCCTTGTTCTGAGGGTATCAACTGTGACAACACATCTCTGCCATCTCAAGTGGCAAACTCTAAGAAAGAACAGTTTCTACGTGGTAATACTAATGCAAAAATCTCAGGCTAGGACCATACTGATTCAATGGCTTATACAGGGAATTCCTTCTCTTACCCATGCCCCACCCCCACCCCCATGCCCGCCCACAACTTGGTAGAGAAGGGTTTATTTTTATCCCCACCAGAGTAGAAAACCTTTGCATCATTTATTATAGTCTAAAAATTCACACTGGTTTCTCAATACTTTCTACCAGGAGGTCAGATACTGTATTTCAAATGAAATACTCAGATGCTTTTTTTTAGCTAGAGACTAAACCGAAGGCCAGTGGCTGACCTATAATCTGTGCTGCAGCACAGATTAAATCTGCAGTTTCTTCCTTTCCTCCCACCAAAAGCATCAAACCTTGAGCAGCAAGCTCCTTGAAAGAGAAAACCAGAAAACTCTTGATCTTCAGTGATCAACATGAACACAGGGAATGCTCCTCAAAAGACTGACCAGGAAAGCTTGGTGGTGGTTTTTCTTCTTTAACTTGGGCAAGTCACACAGGCCTTTGAGGCTCACCCCACTCCCGTTCCTACAACAAAAAATGTTATTTGAAAACTTCTCACTCCCTTACAATATACTGAGGGAGAAGAGATTTCTGCTTTACCCTCTACTAAAAACTAAAATTAACGGGACCCTATAAATAAGTCAGGCAGCCAACATGATGCTGGTAAGCTCAGCAAAAGATGATGGGGTTGAGGAGAGAAGAATCTCAGTGAGAGAGCGCTAGGGTCCTAGTTAGGCAAGTCCTAGCATGAATAGTTTAGTGCTCTTCATCAGATGAAAGGCCTTCAATCTCATCTCTGTCTCCCCCAATTGCCATCCAGAAGGCTTTGGCCACCTGTGGAGAGAAGCAAGCAACAGAGTTTAGGCAACACCTAATATTCAGCTCGTTTCAGGTCACACACAGAAATGATTAAGACTTAAAATTCTATACCTTGCCCTTCAGTGCTCTGACACATCTATCAAAACCCCTGAACACCCTGATCCAGGACTTCTACTCCTAGACTTTATACTGAGGATATTATCAGAACTGTATACATAGGTGACGTATAAGGATATGAACAACTTCACTACAGAAAAAATAGGGCGCATGACTGAAATGTCCAATGGGGAAGTGGATAAGTAAGTTATGACACAGTCATACAATAGAATACATAAACCATATACATTTCTTGCCAACCCAAACAAAATAACTAAGAGTTTTCCAGCCTAACAGCTAGGAAGGCAAACATTCTGAGCCTCAATGTTCCACATCACTCAACACACACTGGAAAACCCTGGCTTGATGGCAGCAACTACATATTCAAATAACTGTAAGTGAATATCCAACAGAAAGTTCACAGTAAGACACTTTAGAAGTAAACAAGTGTGACATGTAATTCTTACAGCACTGGACCTGCAGTAGGTAAGCAAATACCTGACTGATTTTCTCACCTTTTCTGCATGCATCTTTCTTTGCTCGTGAGGAAGCGTCGCAGCCTTGTCTAGGGGGAAAATATATCTTAAGAAATTCATCTAATCGCACAGGAGAATCTGGAGCGCATAGATGTTCTAACACTAGAAGATGGGAGATGGGTTGCAAAAACACATGTTTATGGTGGAGTCATTACAGCTGTTAGATAGTTTAAGTCTTCCAAATCTTCCAGATGGGAATGATGTGAGTAAATTGCTAGGGATCTTACTGATTCCATGTTAATGAGACAGACTGAAAGAAACAGACAGGCAAGAGAAGAAGGGAAAGGAAAAAGAAAAAGAATGAAAAAAGGGGAGAATTTTCCTAAAGAAATTTTTACCAACAGAGGATGGCACAATCCCACAGTATCTACATTTCTCAGATGAGCCCAAAGCATGGAATGCTATTAGCAGTTACAAAGTAAAATCCTACTAGATAAAACAGAGGGGCATCACTATGGAAACCTGTAAGACCCAATGGATCCAATTACCTTTCATTTCTTTTAACTTTGAAAACAGTCTTTCAAAATTCTCCAAATCTCCTCCGCCTGTAGTGAGACTGGCAAGTTCTTGAATGTCCAGGTCTAACATGGGATCTGCAATGAGGATTTGCACACAGTATTTAAGTATGCACTAAATACACAGAATCCTAAAGCAATCAATCTGGCTTGGATGCAAGTTACCACTGAACGAGGGCCCAGCATGGGCCAGCTGTACAGCTCCTGGTGCTGTATCCTGCTTGGCTGCTAGGGGGCCCTCACAAGTGAACAGGGACTCATTTTATCCTTGAAATAACTGCAATGAGGCAAAGAATTCTGTTTCTACCTTTCTTAAGAAAACTAGAGCACAAGGAGAAGTGATCTTACTCTGGGTCACTGCTAGTAAGTGTGACCTTCGCGTCAGATTTATGCATGTACGTATGCTCAGTCCTGACTCTTAGCGACCCTATGGACTGCAGCCTGCCAGGCTCCTCTGTCCATGGGATTTTCCAGGCAAGAGTACTGGAGTGGGTTGCCATTTTCTCTTCCAGGGGATCTTCCCAACCTAAGGATCAAACCCGCATCTCCTGCAGCTCCTGCACTGGCAGGCAGATTCTTTACCAGTGAGCCACCTGGGAAGCCAGGACTCACTTACGTGTTTCCAATTTCTAAAGCCCACACCCTGTACTAAGATATGCAGATTCAATAAATGCTTGAAATTTATACCATACTTTACTGGACAACAACTATTTTCACATCTGTTACTGACAACCATATAAGGTGGTTAGGACAGATACCACTGTCCACAATTTACACATGAATCAACCTGGGTTTAAAAATGAACTCTTCTACAATTAGAGCTATTCAAAGGCAGAGCCAATCTAAATTCCTATTTTCTTACCACAAATCCTTTACTATTTCTGCTTCAGCATGTGGTTTCTTTATCAAACTTTGTTTTTAGTCAGAATTTTCACTCAGCCTCCACTCCAGGCTGGCCACTTGTAGGATGTCTTCCCTGACCATCCCAACTCACACGTCTCCTTCCTTAAGATTCATTCCACAATTGGTGTTCACAGAGCTGTCTTGGCACTGACACACACTACTCTGTATTCTCACATCTGTCCACCACTTCTGTAATATATACCAAGGTAAGAGAGAAAGACAGCTTTGTCTCCACTGCTGAGTGCTTTAACTGACACAATTCCATTTCATTTTTCCAACAGCATTGTGAGAAAGATTTCTTACCCTTACCTTATAGAAGGGGAAACTAAGGCCCTATGGAAACTAAGGAAAGCTAAATAACTTACTCAAGGTCATTTCACTACTAGTGGCAGAGTCATGATTCAAACCTAGTTGTCCAGGACTCCAAGTCCATGACTTTACCCATTACATTACAAGGCCTGTCTCTGCATTTTTTAGACTATAACCTCCTTGAAGACAAGGATGATAACATAATTCTTTGCATCTACTACAATGCTATAACAGATTATTTGATGTTAAAGATATTTTGGTTAATAAATTTGTTTTCGTTCAATGGGTATGTCATGGTGGCAGTTGCTATACAGGGCTAGGGACAAAAAATTTGTGATTTATCTGTATACATGTTAATTGAACTATGGATATGGTAAAATCACTTCATGCTCAAATATAGGTTTGGAAGAGGAGCTTAGATGGAACATTGAGGAATGGAGATATTTAAAGGCTGGGTAAAGGAGAGTACTCTTCCAAAGGAAGAGAAGGAATCATCAGAGAGGTAGGAAAAAGACCAGGAGATGTGTTGGTTGAGTGAAGAGAAGCTAATGCTTCAGAAAGGGATTGATTCATAACACCAAATGCTGCCAAGAGGTCAAGATGGGGACAGGAGGACATCAATTAGATTGAGTGGCACAGAAGTTGTTGGTGAGCTATTTTAGCGGAAAATGGGAACAAGAGCTAGATGAGAATCAGTTGAGGAATGGAAATAAGTAAAGAGAGGAGGAAGATGTGGGGTAGGGAAAGTGTTTTACTTTCGCCAGTTTGGTTTTTCCTTTTTTAACGAAATCTGAAATAGTTTTACTCTTACAAAAAAAGTTGCAAAAATAGTATAGAGCATTCCAATATGCCGTTTTCCCACCTTCCCTTAGTGGTAACATCTTACGTAACTAAGGTACAAGTATAAACATCAAGAAGTTAATAATGGAACCGTGCTATTATTAACTACATTCTTCATTCACCCTTTATCAGTTTTTCCACTAATATCTTTTTTCTGTTTCAGGATTCAATTCAGGATTCTACACAGAACTAAGCTGTCAAATCTGCTTAGTCTTCTCCCATTTGTGACAGTTCCTAAGTCTTTGTCTTTCATGATTTTGACACTTCTGAAGAGTACTGGCCAGTTATTTTGTGTAATGCCCCTTAATCTGGGTTTGTCTGATGTTTTCCCACGACTGAGGTTATGGACCTTTGGCGGGAATACATACCACAGGCGTGAGTACCCTTTCAGTGCATCATATTGAGAGGAGATATCAACATGCCATTACTGGTGACGTAACCTTCATCCCTTAAAGGGGTACTGACCAGGTTTTTCTAGGATAAAATTACTATTCTCCCTTTGTAATAAGTAATTTGGAAAAGATATTTTTTGACTATGGAAATGTGTTTCTTCTCAAATGTTCATCTACTAATTTCACCATCAGTGGATCTTGCCTGCAACGGCTATTACTGCAGAGTGTGGCTAAGGATGGTTTTCTATTTCCCTCATAATGTCTACATTTATTGACTGGAATTCCTCTAGGAGGAGGAGCAGCCCTTTCTTTTCCAGGTATGTATTTATTCAATTATTTATTTAAATTAGTATGGATTCATGGATATACATTTTATTTTATAGATTACTACCTAATACTAATGTTAATTTATGTTACTTGTCAAAATCTTCCAGCGTTAGCCATTGGAAATGCTTTCAAGTTGGTTCCTGTGACCTTTCAACATGCCCTCATACTTTTTTGAGCACTTCCTTACTTTCTGGCTTCCCACATAGCTCAGTTGGTAAAGAATCCACCTGCAATGCAGGAGATCCTGGTTTGATTCCTGGGTTGGGAAGATCTGCTAGAGAAGGGATAGGCTAACCACTCCAGAATTCTAGGGCTTCCCTTGTGGCTCAGCTGGTAAAGAATCTGCCTGAAATGGGGGAAACCTGGGTTCGATCCTTGGGTTGGGAAGATCCCCTGGAGAAAAGAAAGGCTACCTACTCCAGTATTCTGGCCTGGAGAATTCCATGGACTGTATAGTCCATGGGGATGTGAAGAGTGGGACACGACTGAGCGACTTTCACTTTCACTTTACTATCTGGCCCCACGAGATGCTTCAGGTTCATCCTTCAGTTTTCCTGCCCCAGCCCTGAATCACACACTTCTCCAAGTAGCCCTGGTATCTTTTCTTGGAGAATGGTATTTAGAAACCAAGATCTAAGTGTTAAGTGTCTCCACCACTATTAGAGTATTATTGCTTCTAGACCCTCCTAGTGGACTGAGCTAGGAAATGTGTGTGTGTGTGTGTGTGTGTGTGTGTGTGTGTGTGTGTGTGTGTACTTACACATGCATACCTGAGTGTGTGCTGTCACTTCAGTTGTGTCCGACACTTTGTGACGCTATGGACTGCAGTCAGCCGGGCTCCTCTGTCCTTGGGATTTCCCAGGCAAGAATACTGGAGTGGGCTGCCGTTCCCTTCTCCAGGGGATCTTCCTGACCCAGGGACAGAACTCAGATGTCGTATGTCTCCTGCTTTGGCAAGAAAGTTCTTCCCCACTACTGCCAGCTGGGAAGCCCACACAGGCACACACATCTATACTTATCTCTCCACTGCTCAAACTATATTTTAACAAACTAAGAGTTCATACTGATACCTTCAATTCTAGTTCAGTACCAAAGGATTCAACCCAGCCTTCACCTTTCCTTAACTTCTCTGACAGTGAGAAACCTAGCTCTCTTTCTCTAGGCTATATTTTCTTATTCTTTCAACCATAATATATGTAAAATATATTTACTTTCAGAATTTCAAAACCCAGATCCCTGTAAGAATCACATTTATTAAGCAGAGTGTAGGATTTCTGTTCAGTTCTTTTTGTTTCTGGCTCACGGCATCCAGTCAGGACACCATTTCCCCAAGTTCTGTAGGTTCGTTCTTATCCTCCCATCTTCTTCAGTGTGGTCACTGGTTTGCTCTCATGGCAGAGACTTCAGTAGGTTTCAAAGCCAATGTGAAGGGTTCAACTGAGAGGACAAGATTGAATAAACTGGAGAGAAATGAAGTTATACACAATTTTTTCTTCTTAATATGTTTCTATAACCAATTAGTTGAGTTTTCTTTATGGATTATTTTACAAACAAAAAAAAAAATTTTTAAGACTTATTATTGCACATGGGCCCTCCGTGGCATTAAAAGTAGTAGTGATGTGAGTAGTTTCCCAACAAAAGAACATTTATAGTTATTGTCAACTAAGCGCCCTGGCCTTCTAGCTTTTTGGACAGCAAACTGTATTTCAGTTTCAGCTCCAACACTTTCTTGTTCGATGCCCTTGGACAAGTTATTAAACTGCTCTGGGCTGCACCTTCATCTTTGTAAAACAACTTCTCTGCCAAACTTCATTACCAAATGAGAATGTGGACATAAAAGAACTTTAAAAGGATATGAGAGGGCTTATAAAACTATATTCTTCTTGTTAACAATTCTGACTACTGTAAAATACCATGAAAAAATGGTGGATTATGGAGATATAAAGCTGTTTCACCACCTGGTTCTACCTACTTTGACCAAGATAATCTTAATCAAGATCCTGCTGAGAGGACCAGTGGTGCCCACAGATTTGTACTGTGATCTATTTGCTCTCCCTGCTTTTTCTGCAGCCGCCCACAAGGCTCACATTCATTTGGGGGTCACTACTGATGTCCTTGGACTTCCCTGTGGCTCAGTGGTAAAGGATCCACTGCAGGGACAAAGGTTCGATCCCTAGGTGCAGAAGATCCCCTGGAGAAGGAAATGGCAACCCACTCCAATACTCTTACCTGGGAAATCCCATGGGCAAAGGAGCCTGGCGGGTTACAGTCCACTGGGTCACAAAAGAGTCGGACACGACTTAGCAACTAAACAATAACCATGATCAATGTCCTTCCCTCATTCTCGTTTAAAGGCAATTTGCCTTTGGATGATTTATGCCCCAATGCATGGGCTTTGGCAAGTTCCACAGAGCTGTCACTTGGCAGCCACACAGCACTTACCCACAATGCTATCGACCTGCACGTCTGCTGTGTTAGAAGCAGCCCCTCGATGATCCAAGAGGGATTCGGTCCTCTCTGCTGCTGGCACACAGGGCTGCTGTGGAGAAACACAGACGGGTCACAACCTAATAGGAGGCTGCTTCCGAACTAACTCCAAAACAGCTCACAGTTCCACTCACTGCTCAGCTTTAGAGAAGCAGTAACAGGAGCTAGACATGAGGAGGGATGGAAGAAGGATCAAGGTCACATTATTTAAAAAAAGGCCAGAGATTTACTAACTTGGGGCTGTTTTTCCTCAGGGATAGAAAAGTGTTATGATTTTGCCTTTGACTATTAAAAACATATTGTTTGTTTTGTTTCAAATCATGTTTTATTCAAAACCTGAAAATGTATACAATCCTATCACAAAACAGCTCAGAGATGGAAGAAGGAGGTCCTGGGCAGACAACGTGGCACTATATAATGTGCTCACTATTCCAGCATGCCGACCAAGGCAGACACGGACCAAAGTCCTTGAGGACAGAGGGCTGAAGTCAGCCTGTTAAACCCATTAAGGACAAGGACCTTCCTCAGACTGTAGAGCACACAGGAAGTACTGAAAAGAACCATTAATTTTATTTTATATTTGAAGATCTGGGGGGAAACTTCAGCCTCAAGGAAATTCTAGCATGTTTTTAAAAGCACTCTAGCAAAAACACACGGAACAGCCCAAATTGTAAACATTTTGAGAGGGCTTACTGCTTTAATACCAATCTAGCCTGCTCTTAACAGGCAGCAGGCTCCTTGTATCTATTCCTGATATTCTCTACCACTTCTTAAGTGGAAAGGAAAAAACGATGAATGGTGTAGAGATTCATAGAGTAGAAAGAAAAGCCAAAGGAGAGAAAGATCCAGGAAAAATCTTTACCTCTGAGTGGCAGCTCTCTGCTGATCCAATGCTATGGCTTGCTCCAGTCAATGAGCTGAGAAGGTTAAGGCCTTGGTTCCTCTCTGAAGAGAAAAAGTACAATCAGTGAAATGTTTTATTTACATTTAAAGCTGTTAAAATGACTGTGATGATGATATAATAGCTACTTCCTCGTTATAAAAGTTTTACCTATAAAAAATTAATTACAAAACCCTCTAAATTCTGAATAACTTTGAAATCAAGGTATATTAGTCCAGATCAAATATATGGCTGCTGCTGCATTGCTTTAGTCGTGTCTGACTCTGTGCGACCCCATAGACGGCAGCCCACCAGGCTTCCCGTCCCTGGGACAAATATATGGCAGGGCCATTATAACAAAGGCTGCTCAGTAGTTCTGTTTACAAAGATTAACAGCACTGATGTTTTAATAGCTACTGTTCCAAATAGGAAAAGGAGTACATCAAGGCTGTATATGGTCACCCTGCTTATTTAACTTATATGCAGAGTACATCATGAGAAACGCTGGGCTGGAAGAAGCACAAGCTGGAATCAAGATTGCTGGGAGAAATATCAATAACCTCAGATATGCAGATGACACCACCCTTATGGGCAGAAAGTGAAGAGGAACTCAAAAGCCTCTTGATGAAAGTGAAAGAGGAGAGTGAAAAAGTTGGCTTAAAGCTCAACATTAAGAAAACGAAGATCATGGCATCTGGTCCCATCACTTCATGGGAAATAGATGGGGAAACAGTGGAAACACTGTCAGACTATTTTTTTGGGCTCCAAAATCACTACAGATGGTGACTGCAGCCATGAAATTAAAAGATGCTTACTCCTTGGAAGAAAAGTTATGACCAACCTAGATAGCATATTCAAAAGCAGAGACATTACTTTGCCAACAAAGGTCCTTCTAGTCAAGGCTATGGTTTTTCCAGTGGTCATGTATGGATGTGAGAGTTGGACTGTGAAGAAAGCTGAGTGCCGAAGAATTGATGCTTTTGAACTGTGGTGTTGGAGAAGACTCTTGAGAGTCCCTTGGACTGCAAGGAGATCCAACCAGTCCATTCTAAAAGAAATCAGTCCTGGGTGTTCTTTGGAAGGAATGATGCTAAAGCTGAAACTTCAGTACTTTGGCCACCTCATGCGAAGAGTTGACTTCTTGGAAGAGACTCTGATGCTGGGAGGGATTGGGTGCAGGAGGAAAAGGGGACGACAGAGGATGAGATGGCTGGATGGCATCACCGACTCAATGGACGTGAGTTTGAGTGAACTCTGGGAGATGGTGATGGACAGGGAGGCCTGGCGTGCTGCAATTCATGGGGTCGCAAAGAGTCGGACACGACTGAATGACTGAACTGAACTGATGAACTAATATTTCAGTGTCTAAACAATTAAAAAACATTAAAAAGAATCAATGTCAAGGAATCATTACCAGACGAAAATGAACATTCATGCTTTCTTGAAATTAAGCTCTGTTTAATTCAGTTAAGGTTCCCAATACTTTCAGTATTTGTATTTATTAAGTAGCGTTAGTCACTCAGTGGTGTCTGACTCTTTGCGACCCCATGGACTGTAGCCCACTAGGCTCCTCTGTCCACGGAATTCTCCAGGAAAGAAGACTGGAGAGGATAGCCATTCTCCTCTCCAGAGGATCTTCCCGACCCAGAGATCAAACCAGCATCATCTCCTGCATTGGCAGGCATGTTCTTTATCACTGAGCCATCAGGGAAGCCCAGGAATATCCTTAGGATCAGGAAAACTGGAGGGAAAGCCAAACAACAATAAAAAGCCCCCCAAACAAAAAACCACTGCCTGAGAGCAGAATGTGAAACCCATAATTTAAGAGGCTAGCAGCACAGAAGTCACAGAACTGCTCTCTCAAAAAGATAATTTCCTCCTACTTCACTTTTCCTCTCCCTGTGGCTTCCCTGGCTCCATTCTCATCTCTCTTCAAACAACCTACAAACTTCCAAGGTCTTCTTCCCTACTGGGTGAAACTGTCATAAGTCACACAGAGTGCCACAGAAAGATCAGCACTTGCAGTCTACTCGTCCCCCTTTTCACTTGGGGAGGTCTGCCTTGGAAACTGGGATGAGGCCCAACTGGGGCACATGGAGTCTAGACCTGCAGCTTTTTCCAGGCTGAACTCTTACCACGTGGGCAGTCACCTACTTACTGCAGGCAGTTATCTACCCGAGTCAGCACCCATGCTTTAAGGCTACAAAGGCACTAGGCGGTACCAAGTGTCTGCTGCTGCCCTGCCGCCTTCCCTGCTCCACAACCAAAGGTGCACATGTACTCCTGGAGCCCCCCTCACCCCTCAGCCAAACTGCCCACTCAGTGAGGAATTCTCCAGGCCCAATGCTTGGGTATGCCCCATCCAAGGACCAGACACTAAGGTTTCATCAAGGCAGGCCATGGAGGCTCAGAGGCTGAGAAAAGCAGATCCGTGTGATGTCCCACACTGATGGTTTCACAGAGCCTGGAGGTGTTTGTTCAAACATCAACATAATTCTTTTTTGTGGCCAATGTGCTATAGACTCTAAAGCAGTTGAAAGTAGTTATGTACTACTCAGGGATTTTACATGTCATGAGGATACATGAGAGTTCTAAAAAAATACTTCAGGCTCTTTGCACAAAAGGCATTATCTGAGTAACAGAGTACTGATGTAAGGGAGCCGTCACTTCCATTACCGGAAATCACTTGGACTCTGGGTAATTTTCAAATCAGTACACAATTCTCTCCATATTCCAATTCCACGGTTTATGTTTTTCCTTTGTTGGGCATTACCTAAACTTGGCAGGCCAAACTGCAACCCATGAAGAATAATGCAATACAATGTCAGTTTAGACATGCTATTTAGACCCAAACGGTCTATTTAAAATCCCTCATTCTTTACAGTGGCTGCCTCCAAGGAAGGGATCTGGGATGGACAGGAGAGCAAGGGAGTTGGCCTCATCACTGCATACTATAAACCTCTGTGTACCTTTTAATGTTTGTTCCATATTCATGTGTTTGCCTATTTAAAGATAAAACTTTTTTTTTCTATTTTTTAAATTATTATTATTATTTTTTACTTTACAATAGTGTATTGGTTTTGCCATACATCAACATGCATCCGGCACGGGTGTACACATGTTCCCCATCATGAACCCCCCTCCCACCTCCCTCCCCATACCATCCCTCTGGGTCATCCCAGTGCACCAGCCCCAAGCTTCCTGTATCGAACCTGGACTGGCGATTCATTTCTTATATGATATTATACATGTTTTAATGCCATTCTCCCAAATCATCCCCCCGTTCTCTCTCCCACAGAGTCCAAAAGACTGTTCTATACATCTGTGTCTCTTTTGCTGTCTCGTATACAGGGCTGTCGTTACCATCTTTCTAAATCCCATATATATGCGTTAGTATACTGTATTGGTGTTTTTCTTTCTGGCTTACTTCTCTCTGTATAATAGGCTCCAGTTTCATCCACCTCATTAGAACTGATTCAACTATATTCTTTTTAATGGTTGAATAATATTCCATTGTGTATATGTACCACAGCTTTCTTATCTATTCATCTGCTGATGGACATCTAGGTTGCTTCCATGTCCTGGCTATTATAAACAGTGCTGCGATGTACACTGGGGTACACGTGTCTCTTTCAATTCTGGTTTCCTCAGTGTGTATGCCCAGCAGTGGGATTGCTGGGTTGTATGGCAGTTCTATTTCCAGTTTTTTAAGGAATCTCCATACTGTTCTCCATAGTGGCTGTACTAGTTTGCATTCCCACCAACAGTGTAAGAGGGTTCCCTTTTCTCCACACCCTCTCCAGCATTTATTGCTTGTAGACTTTTGGATCGCAGCCATTCTGACTGGTGTGAAATGGTACCTCATTGTGGTTTTGATTTGCATTTCTCTGATAATGAGTGATGTTGAGCATCTTTTCATGTGTTTGTTAGCCATCTGTACGTCTTCTTTGGAGAAATGTCTATTTAGTTCTTTGGCCCATTTTTTGATTGGGTCGTTTATTTTTCTGGAATTGAGCTGCAGGAGTTGCTTGTATATTTTTGAGATTAATTCTTTGTCAGTTGCTTCATTTGCTATTATTTTCTTCCATTCTGAGGGCTGTCTTTTCACCTTGCTTATAGTTTCTTTTGTTGTGCAGAAGCTTTTAATTTTAATTAGATCCCATTTGTTTATTTTTGCTTTTATTTCCAATATTCTGGGAGGTGGGTCATAGAGGATCCTGCAGTGATGTATGTTGGAGAGTGTTTTGCCTATGTTCTCCTCTAAGAATTTAATAGTTTCTGGTCTTATGTTTAGATCTTTAATCCATTTTGAGTTTATTTTTGTGTATGGTGTTAGAAAGTGTTCTAGTTTCATTCTTTTACAAGTGGTTGACCAGTTTTCCCAGCACCACTTGTTAAAGAGATTGTCTTTTCTCCATTGTATATCCTTGCCTCTTTTGTCAAAGATAAGGTGTCCATAGGTGCGTGGGTTTATCTCTGGGCTTTCTATTTTGTTCCATTGATCCATATTTCTGTCTTTGTGCCAGTACCATACTGTCTTGATGACTGTGGCTTTGTAGTAGAGCCTGAAGTCAGGCAGGTTGATTCCTCCAGTTCCATTCTTCTTTCTCAAGATTGTTTTGGCTATTCGAGGTTTTTTGTATTTCCATACAAATTGTGAAATTACTTGTTCTAGCTCTGAAAAATACTGTTGGTAGCTTGACAGGGATTGCACTGAATCTATAGATTGCTTTGGGTAGTATACTCATTTTCACTATATTGATTCTTCTGATCCATGAACATGGTATATTTCTCCAACTATTAGTGTCCTCTTTGATTTCTTTCATCAGTGTTTTATAGTTTTCTATATACAGGTCTTTAGTTTCTTTAGGTAGATATATTCCTAAGTATTTTATTCTTTTCGTTGCAATGGTGAACGGAATTGTTTTCTTAATTTCTCTATTTTCTCATTATTAGTGTATAGGAATGCAAGGGATTTCTGTGTGTTGATTTTATATTCTGCAACTTTACTATATTCATTGATTAGCTCTAGTAATTTTCTGGTGGAGTCTTTAGGGTTTTCTATGTAGAGGATCATGTCATCTGCAAACAGTGAGAGTTTTACTTCTTCTTTTCCAATTTGGATTCCTTTTATTTCTTTTTCTCCTCTGACTGCTGTGACCAAAACTTCCACAACTATGTTGAATAGTAGTGGTGAGAGTGGGCACCCTTGTGTTGTTCCTGACTTTAGAGGAAATGCTTTCAATTTTTCACCATTGAGGATAATGTTTGCTGTGGGTTTGTCATATATAGCTTTTATTATGTTGAGCTATGTTCCTTCTATTCCTGCTTTCTGGAGAGTTTTTATCATAAATGGATGTTGAATTTTATCATAAAGATAAAACTTTTAATGATTAAATGCTATGTGTGTTTAACCACCATCACAACAAAAAAACCCTGATTGTCTCATTCTAATAATGAATAAAATTATGAGAAGAGTCCAAATAGGTGGGAAGAAGTCAGGACTAGTGGTCAAATAGGCCTGACCTACCAGTGTGACCTTGGACAAGTCAATCATTCTGTGTCTCAATTTTCTGATCTGGTTTTTTTTTTTTTTTAAAAAGCATTGCTAGAATGGTTGTTATGGCCCTTTCTGCTCTAGAGGTTTGTGATTTTAAAAAGTAAAGTGGCATTCTTCAGCTTCTCTTGACAGTCAACTCTGAATTAAGTATTTTAAGTTACTTCATAGAAAAATAAGAACAAAAAATTCCAAAATCCTTTCAAGACCTATAGATGGTTATGAATTTATAATCAGGTTTCAGGCTAATGAAAGCTGGAAGAACTTTGGCTCAGTATTTTCTTATAAACAATGGAGAATTTGGCCAACTAACATGAGTTCACTATGTTCCACTGCTTATATTTTAAGGAAGTTAGAGACAAAAATTTTCACAATTAGAAAAGCACATTAATGTTGCTCAAAAAACCTGGATGTTTTAAACACCCATGGTTTTAAAGAAACTTTCCATTTTCCCCGAGTTCAATGTTTAGGAAAACTCTACCCATGTGCACCCACTGTAAAACTACTGTTCTAACAGGTAAGAATCACCTAAATCTTGTCTTGTTTGCCAGATTTTTCTCTCCAGGATTCAGGGCATGGAAATGTCATCCCTGTTAAGAATTTATTCTTTTAGCTGATAGCTGTTGAAACTGACTTTAGCATCTCTGGTTTTACTGACACTACAAAATACCAGACTAAGAAGGAATAAATTTGTCTACTCAATGGATTCTTCTGGAACTTCAGAGCTACAGAAAGGGGAAGTTGTTAAGTGATGTAAATTAAATTCTTCTAGAAGGAATAGTAAGTATACTAAACTCTGGTCTAAAAACACGAATTCAGTACTGATCATCTGCATAGAATTCCTCAAGGAAATGTGAGAAACAAAGCCACAGCATCTAGAATAAAGATGAGAAATGGAAAATTCAAGCCTTGTGGAAATATATGAAATTATTTGGATATCTCTTTATAAAGCTAAAGGAACACTGTTATTTATCTTCTTCTACAAATTTTTTCAAATTTTTTAAAATTTATTTATCTTTAATTGAAGGATAACTGCTTTACAGTATTGCGTTGGTTTCTGTCAAATATCAACATGAATCGAAGTTTTCTCTTTTTTTTTTTAAATAGAGTAAACTATAATTCATAGAGATTAGGTAACTTCTTCAAAGTCACACAACTAGAACCTGAACGTGAAATTCAGAACTCTTTGATTCTAATTAATCCCAATTCTAGGGCTTCCCTGGTGGCTCAGTGGAAGGCACAGTTCGATCCTTGATCCATGAAGATCCATATAAAGGGGAAGACTAAGCCCCTGCACCACAACTACTGAGCCTGTGCTCTGGAGCCCGGGGGGCTGCAACTACAGAGCCCACGTACCCCAACTAGTGAAAGCCTGTATGCCCTACACCCATTGCTCCACAACAAGAGAAGCCACCGCAATAAGAAGCCCATGCGCTGCAACTAGAGAGTAGCCCCTGCTCGCTGCAACTAAAGAAAGCCCACACAGCAACGAAGATCCAGCACAGCCAAACATAAATTAATAGAACATTTTAAAAAATCTCCATCCTAATTAATTTCCATTAAGCCCAAAGGTATCATATAAAGAGCAAAGAGACATTAAATGCTTAACATACAAATACTGAATATGACAATACAAACATTGAATACGATGACACAAACTTGGATCAAGTGTAAAAAGATATCCTTTTATTCACATATAGTTCTCTTTTGTCTGTAATCCTTTATTATATCCCTGGTTTAGGCTGATTTCAACTGAAATAAGATGAACAGCTGAGAACTGAATAATTAATTATACACCGCTTCAGTGTCTCTCACTAACATATCCTAGCCCAGCCCCTGTAACTCCTGGAGACACTGGTCACATAAAACCCGTGGCAAACAGGTGGTTAGCCCCAGGGTCCCTTCACTGTGCCTTCAAGGATATGTAGACAAGGGTTTCTCAAACTCACCACTTCTGACATTTGAGCATGTATGGGGGCGTCCTGTACATCCCCACCTATACTACCAAATACCTATGGCACTACCAGATGTCCCCAGGGTGGGGGCAAAACTACCTTGAATTAAGAACCACTGATATAAATCTAATTAGGACAGGAAATTTGGGCCTAAAATGCTCAGGTTTTAAGTCATTCTTGTAAGGATTTTTCAATGGAAAAGTAATAAAAGCACTTTGGCGTCAATCTTTATATCCTGTCAGCATCACAAACCACCTCTCCCTGCTCTGGGAAACTTCTCTAAATGGTTTCTGCTCCTCAGTCCCATCTGCCTTGTTGTCCTTACTGTCATAGCATAAACACCTACCTTGAGTCTACCTGCTGTTCTAAACTATATTAGAAACTCCGTGCAGACAGAGACAGGAGTTCAGGGTTCTTCCACCTTGCATAGCCCAAAGCACAGTGCTAAGCCTACAGGGGGGATGTGGAGAAACCCGCTGACAGCCTAACATGCTGTTAGACAGAGGCTGCAAGTATGACAGAAGGTTTTACTTCAGATTTATGTGTATTGCTCACAATATTTGAATTTCCATGACTGCACCCCCAAAATGTCTTAGATGATATGTTATATATTTTCTGTGTGCATATTTTAGCTTTTCTTCCTTTATTTTTTTGGCTGCATCACGTGGCATGTGGGATCTTAGTTCCTTGCTCAGGGATCAAACCTGCACCTCCTGCACTGGAAGCACAGTCTTAACCACTGGACCACCAGGGAAATCCCCAGCTTTTATTTCTTTAAAGCACCAATTATTTGGCATCATCTCGTTATACAAAGTTCAAGTTTTCCTGTATTTTAAGTCTTCTTTACATCCCCTTTCTCTCCCCACAAAGTATTTTTTTTTCTACCTGTGTGATAAGATGATCAAATTTACCATAACCACAACTAAGATATCTCAATTTATACAGAGACGAGGTATGTTTTTTAATAATTTTTTTAAACATACCATATTATTTGCATAAAAACTGTTATGCAAATACAGTACTTCATCCAAAATGATTTCCCTAGTATTAGGAAAGTAAGCGTATACTTTTATCTCACATTCCACTTCTGCTTTAAAAAATGGAAATGACATGTTCTTAAAATCACAAAAGAATCAGAATTGACTTATTCTCTTTTTCTAAACTACTGCTTAAAAAGGGTAAAATTATAAAGTATATTATTAAAGACAGCACATCTTCAGAAAAATAGGCTTAAGCACTAAATCTGGTTCCATCACCAGCTCCGAATTCAGAAAAGTCGATCTCTGACACTTGTGACACATGCTCACAAGTGAAGAACTGTCTCTGCCAAAACTTGAACATGTAATAAATGTGACCAGAAAATAACCACACTATATTTTTTTGCCTTTTTTCCTGATTGAAAATATGTTCTTTGTAGAAAATTTGTAAAATAGAGAAAAGCATAGGAAGAAAACTAAATAACCAAAGATGCCAGTTAACTTCAGCATATGCCCTCCTGTTCTTTTTTTCCTGTTTATGTATACACACAAATTCTTAATCAACCAAATTAAATATCAGAATGAGTACTGTTTTTTCCAAGGTTGTAAAGGAAAGCTTTAAACTAATTCCAAAAGTGGTTCTACCGTGAGTCCCTTCTCCAGAGCCTAAAGCACACTCTTGAAATTCCTCAACGGAAGGTTTAGAATCAAGTAGAAACAAAAAAATATTCAAAACCAAGTGTGGGGATGAATGAGAGCAAATGAAACAAACAAAAAGACGACTTTTCTTATGTGGCTCATAACCAGCTCTAAAAATAATTCCGAAGAATGACTATAAAAATGTTTTGCAAGGGGGCCACAGAAGGAGGCCTGCAGTGCCTTCACGGTGACTCATCTGAAGAGATTTCCCATCATTTATTTGCCTATGGACAATTTTGGGGGTGATTTTTTAAAAACAAAATCTCATTATTTTACTCATACATTTACTGCCTTCTATCTTCTCTAATTTGTCACAATTCTTCCTTCCCCTTTTGCTCTTACAACACAATCTTCTCCACCAAATTATGCATTCTACCTAAAAATCAATGTATTAATATAACACATTTTATTTTTGACCACAATATTCACAGTGAGAGTACTGACAGATTATTCAAATCATTTTTTTTTTTCAGTCCCACAATATTAGGTGCTGGAATAAAAAAAGAGGAACAACTCATCCTGTCTCAAGGAACTCAGTTTCATAGAATATTACGTCGATATAATTCTACTCTATCCTAGAGGTTAGGAAAGTGGAGTCCATGATGCCATTTTCCCAAAACCACCCAGGCAGAGACAGACCCCATTAGAATCCTCTTCATTAACCATTCTTCCATTCACTACTTTGATGTTATTTTGTTTTCTGTAACATTAAATTCAATTTTTTATTTAATCATCATTTTTTTCAACTTTTAGAAAAAAATTATATTAAAGGTACTAGCCGTCTGCTTTCTCAGGAGAGTAACCCAGGAATCGGGTAGCCAGAGAGACCTTATCTTTTGGTACTCCGTTATTGATACTGCTCTACATCAGCTGCAAAGGATGCCTTAAAAATGGACTGGGATTTCTGCCATGGTATCTTGTTACCAAGTACATTCTGGAGAACATACATTAATAGATGACCAATCTTTTCATTTATAATGGGAAAACACAGAAAACCATACGAAAGAATTGTTTCTAACATTAAAATTCCACTTAATCTTTACCTACTTGTATCACTGGATAGTCAATATTATAATAAACTGAAGGTAAATTTTCAGAGCTTCTGAAATCCAATCTCCACAATTACTGCTTACCACTGGGAGAGCACTGTTACAACCCTGTAGTATTTATTTAGTCTAATCCCTCCTTCACTGATTAGGAACAGTAAAAGATCACAGAATTTCCCCTCCTAGCCTATCCCTCAGTGGTAGTATTTGTAAAAAATAAAAACAAACAAACAAAAACCCACTGAACACCCAAGAGCCAACTAAATCCTCTGTGGTACCAGTGGTCAGGTGACAAAGCCTGCGAGTGGGGGGCAGGGGTTGGGGGTAACATTAACCTGACACTCGAACCAAGGACACTACACACAACGTGCATTCCTATGCAAAACAACAAGCGACAGCTTCACCTGAAGCAAAACACAGCTCATCAGGCCTCTACTGCTGCTGCTGCTAAGTCGCTTCAGTCGTGTCTGACTCTGTGCGACCCCATGGACTGCAGCCCACCAGGCTCCCCCGTCCCTGGGATTCTCCAGGCGAGAACACTGGAGTGGGTTGCCATTTCCTTCTCCTTTGCGTGAAAGTGAAAAGTGAAAGTGAAGTCACTCAGTCGTGTCCGACTCTTAGCGACCCCGTGGACTGCAGCCCACCAGGCTCCTCCGTCCATGGGATTTTCCAGGCAAGAGTACTAGAGTGGGGTGCCACTGCCTTCTCCGTAGGCCTCTACTAGCCATCTTCTTTTCCTGGATTTTAAAACCAAGTCTTAAGAGTAAATAATCTGCCTGTGATGCAGGAGACCCAGGTTCAATCCTTGGGTCAGGAAGATCCTCTGGAGAAGGAAATGGCAACCACTTCAGTATTCTTGCCTGGAGAATTCTATGGACAGAGGAGCCTGGTGGGCTATAGTCCATGGGGTTGCAGAGTCGGACATGACTGAGTGACTAACACTTCACGTTGCAAGACGCCTTGATCATCCAAAGATAACAAAGGTGTCTGTCACTAGGTCTCCTTGTACACCAGGCAAATGGAAAGTGAAGACAGCTACACCGGAGACCAAAAAGGGAGGTGGGAGTGAGGGGAATCAACTTTAAAAACCTGTCACATTTGGCATAAAGCACTGGCCCTCATCAGTTTCTCTTTCATAACAAGAGGACATTATCCAATTATAAAAAACCCCAAATGCTAAGTCTCCATAGCCACAAGCTGGCTCTCACAGGAGCTGAGGGTAACTCAAGTAGGCAGCCGAGATTTTATTGACATGCCTTTTCTTAAATCAATTTTCAGGTAGAGTAAATGGACGGGAAGACAGTACAGGGAAGATTATACAAGGTGAGCAAATTAATGTAGATACAGACATCTAAAAAACCCTACTGAGGTGTACAGGCATTTCTATCCATTTCATTTGCACACCATTTGAAGGCTTTAATGCATACAGTGGAAACTCTGACCTCTCTACAGTGAACACAGCGACATCTGGGAATTTCCTCCAAGGACAGCATATTAAAAAGCAGAAACATTATTTTGTCAACAAAGGTCTGTCTAGTCAAAGCTATGGTTTTTCCAGTAGTCATGTATGGGTTTGAGAGTTGGAATATAAAGAAAGCTGAGCACCGAAGAATTGATTGTTTTGAACCGTGGTGTTGGAGAAGACTCTTGAGAGTCCCTTGGACTGCAAGGAGATCCCATCTGCCAATCCTAAAGGAGATCAGTCCTGAATATTCGTTGGAAGGACTGATGCTAAAACTACAATACTTTGGCCACCTGATGCAAAGAACTGACTCATTGGAAAAGACCCCGATGCTGGGAAAGATAGAAGGTGGGAAGAAAAGGGGACAACAGAGGATGAGATGGTTGGATGGCATCACTGACTCAATGGACATGAGTTTGAGTGAACTCTGGGAGTTGGTGATGGACAGGGAGGCCTGGCATGCTGCAGTCCATGGGGTCACAAAGAGTCGGGCACGACTGAGTGACTGAACTGAACTAAGAGCTTAGTATGTACCACCTGACCCTTCAGCTCACTGTTTCTCAGCTGTTTTCATCATGGCCCCTGAAGGAAAAACTTGTTTACTTCTCTACTTATAACCAACACTTCTGACATCAGATGTGTGGTTTTTTCCCCACACCAAGCAATTCTCCAGTTCTTGGAGGACACCAACTACATATCCTACAATTTAATGCAATTCTGACACTACTCTCCATAGACAGTGTAGAACTCCCTGCTCCAAGGGCTCGGTTCCTCATCAACCCCTCCTCAGCTTTGATAATTTGCTAGAATGCCTCACAGAACTCAGGAAAACAGTTTACCTACTAGATCACCAATTCATTATAAAAGAATATAGCTCAGGAACACCCAGATGGAAGAGATGCATAGAGCAAGGTATCCAGGCATGCCACCCTCCCAGCACCTCAATGTGTTAACCAATATGGAAACTCCAAATTGCACTGCTTACAATTTGACTGGAAGTAAATGACTGATTAAATCATTGACCATTGGTGATTAACAACCTCTAGCCGTCCTCCCCAACTCAGAGGTTGGGGGTGGGGTCAAAAGTTCCAACCATCTAATCATGTGGCTGGTTCCCCTGATAACCAGTCTCCCATTCTCAGGGGCTTTCCAAAAGTCATTCTATTAACATAAACTCCAGTGTGGTTTAAAGGGGTCTGTTATTGAATTCACAGAAGATACTATTTTCACCTTGACTGCTCTGGAGTTATTTCAGGAGCCAGGACAAAACCCAAATATTAATTTATTGTATTATTTGGAGCTCTGTGCCAGGAACTGGGTACAAAGACACGCCCCCTCAGGGCCTTTCTAGACATTTGTTTCCTAATTGTGATATACCCTCCTCACTGAACTATTAATATCACAGATGCACTATATCTATGCTTATACATTATATGCATATCTGTGTTTTATATATAAAAAATAAATTATATATACTACCCCATGTAAAACAGATAGCCAGTGGGAATTTGTCATATGACTCAGGAAACTCAAACTGGGGCTCTGTAACAATGTAGCGGGGGGTCGGGGATGGAGGGGCGGGAGTGAGGTTCAAGAGAGAGGGGACATATGTATCCCTATGGCTGATTCATGTTGATGTACGGCAGAAGTCAACACAATCGACCAGTTGTAAAGCAATTATCCTTCAATTTAAAATGAATAAAAATTTCTTTAAAAGTATGAAGCTTTCACTTATGAAACAAGACATTGGTAGGGCTGAGAATATGAAACCAGGTTACTATAAATTAGCCCAGAAATTTTACCTCTATATCAAGAAGATTTATAAATCTCTCTCTAGAATAACAATTTGTCTACAACTCATGCGAAGAGTTGACTCACTGGAAAAGACCCTGATGCTGGGAGGGATTGGGGACAGGAGGAGAAGGGGACGACAGAGGATGAGATGGCTGGATGGCATCACCGACTCAATGGACACGAGTCTGAGTGAACTCCGGGAGTTGGTGATGGACAGGGAGGCCTGGCGTGCTGCAATTCATGGGGTTGCAAAGAGTCCGACACGACTGAGCGACTGAACTGAACTGAACTGCAGTACTATAATTTAACCTGTTTCCTTTTACAATGTGAAATTAAGTAACAAATTACAATAAGAGAGCACCTATTATGTACAAATAAACCTTAACTCAAACTAAAGAGAATAATCCATGGTGACTCTGAAGTGAAATAATTTTTAAATTATTATTATTTAAAAATTTAAAATAAACTATCTTTCATTAGGCATAACAAGATAGTTATTACAGTAACTATCCAGAAGCCTTACCGGTGTTTTGGATTAAGTGCAGAACAATGGGATAAAGTTAGTATCAACACCACATCAGACAACCTTTTTAAAAGGATTTATTTAAAATGCAGTCACTAAAAAAGGTCCAAAAACTCAGGTATGATCATTACTTCCTGCCTATCTCATTAAAAATCTTACTCATGGCAGCAGAACGCCTCGGCTTGAGAGAGTTCTGTGGGAATGATCTCATCTGACTCTGCCAATAATTTCCCATGCAGCCTGGGTAAATTATTTAACTCCTCTGTGTTCATTTCTCTCACCAGCCAATACTGTGATCCACACACTGTGATCCCCTGGGGAAGGGAGTGGAAACCCACTCCAGTACTCTTGCTGGAGAATTCCCAACCTAGTCGGACATGACTGAGCAAATAACACACACACAGAGACACACACACACACACAGTAATGGAAAAACACACAACGCTCCTGGGTCAGGAGACCTGCCCTCTTGTCGCACCTTAGCTACTGATTCACTGTGGGGATGTGGGCAAGTCACCTCTCTTCCCTAGGGCCTCGTTTTTCCGCATCTATGAAAGGAACACATCACGCCAGAGGCATGCATAGCGATTCTATGTTCTAAATGCTTCCCCTGGCTAATTCATATACACTAGCACACCAAACAAAACGATGTCCCTTATTAAATTTTATAAAGTTCAACAATATGCAATCTGTACAGCCAGTACAAGACTTGATAGAAAAAAATACTGCATAGAAAAATATTGGGAAGTAAATGATTGTTCTCCAAAGGAAAAAGTCTTAAAAGTTTAGGCCAAGTGCCTTCCTAACCTGAATCAGGCACAACTGTCATTCAAAAGAATTCACTGCAGTCCTTTTAGAATCATTTCTCTTTTCTGCCTGGATCATCTCTTAGTGGAATATACTCCACAAATTACCTCCTAGGCTTTGGGAAATCAAGTCCGTATGTACCCTAGGCATACCCTACACTACATATTCCAATTAAATCCCTTCTCAGTTTTGGTTTTTCCAAACTCATTACTTTAGACAATCTCCATTCTTCCCATCCCCTTGATCATTTCAACAGCTCTGAGCTAAATCATTTCCACTGGAACTTTCTTCACCTCCAAGGAGGACAAGGAAGAAGAGTGATCAAAATGAAACCCAGTAAATAGGGAGATGTGGAGAAAATACATTAGAGAGAAAATTTTCACCACTGTTCTCAGCTCTATGTCACAAAGTAAAATATCCTTTCCCCAAACTACCAGACTAAGATATTATATCTTCTGAGAATTAACAGGCCTGTTCTCTGACTTTTCTATGCAATTTACTGCTTCTAGGAATACTGCTTCATAAAATACTGAAGTAACTATTATTAGAAGCATTCAACCAAAAATGGTGGATAATCATCGGACAGGGATGCTATAGAAACCACACCTGTACTGGATAGAACAGACTAGCTCAAACGTTCCTATCAGTTTTCTATCTAAATGCATTCGAGAGATATGTCACCTATCAATCAACTGGGTAACATGGGCTTACTAGTTAAAATGATTATCGACGGGAGCCAGGCAAACACCTGGAGAAGATGTGTGTCATATCTAGTATACATTCCCCCACTCCCACTGCATTAAATTACTTCTAAAACTGCCTCTGAATATAAAACCTTACCAATACTCTCACAGTCTATATTTGAAGGCTAAGCATCTGATACTTTGCTACCATCATCCAACATATTATCCAACCATTCCCCTTATTTCATCACAATTTTAATTACTGGCTCACTGTCCTTTTCTCCAATACATACTGATAGTCCTTCTAAGAACTTGACTCTTGGTTCATTAAAGTTTCGTTTTACAGATGTTGTCCTTGACCTATTTCAGTCAAAGAGTCCCATGGTCATAGCCTAAGATCTTATTATTATCAATTACAACCCCTCTGTCATCTCAATTTCATGCATCTCATTTGCTGGTCACTGCTTATTTTCCCAGCTTATTATCCCCACTCCCTTATAGTAGCCCAAGCCAATTATCCTTCAGCTTCACTGGGACCTCAAAACTATCACCTTTTCCCTGATCCTCTCCGCCCTGATTTTCTCTCTCCCTTTCTTACCTAGCTTAAATTCCATGATCAATCATTATACTCATTCTCTTATGAAGTGAAGTAAAGTGAAGTCGCTCAGTAGTGTCCGACTCTTTGCGACCCCATGGACTGGGGCCTACCAGGCTCCTCCATCCATGGGATGTTCTAGGCAAGAGTACTGGAGTGGGTTGCCATTTCCTTCTCCAGGGGATCTTCCCAACTCAGGAATCGAACCCTGGTCTCCTGCATTGCAGGCAGACGCTTTAACCTCTGAGCTACCAGGGAAGCCCTTTCTTCTCTCTTACCATGATTATCCTTGCTTGGGAAAAGCTAAACGGCTGATTCCATGGCTGTACCCGTGTACCTGAAGGCAGCCAGGGAAAAGACCCACCCCTCGACTCCACCCCCACAGGCACACACACACACTCATGCCGCCTGTGCCTGTCTTCACTTTAAACGTATCACACCAAATTTCAAGCAGGCCCCTTCGTGCTGTCTGGCAGTCATTTATTTTTAGCATCATATCTTACATCCCTAGGATCATCTACTCTCTCATTCTCCTAGATAACTTTCACATTTTCTTCTCTCTCCTCAAATCCTAATGCAACCTCCTTCTGTCCTCAGATGATAACCTGGCTTCTTACTTCACTGAGAAAATAGAGGCCATCAGAAGAAATTTCCACAGATCTCCTTGCCACATCTCCCCACCCAGCAACATCTGTGCCCACATACTCCATTCTGCCTCTGCACAGATCTACTTTCCCCTCCCATCCACGGCCAACCTCTTCACTCCCCAACTAGAGCCCGCCCTCTCTCACCTACTCAAGGACAGCCTTCTAGCACCCCTCCCTTCTCCTCCTCCTCCAACAGTTTTCTCACTTTTACAAGCTCATTCCCTTCAGCCTATGAACATGCTGCTCTTGATCTCATTCTCAAGAAAAATAATAAAAGAAAACCACACCCTTCTCACTAGCACCCACCTATTTCTTTGTTCCTTTTTCCTGCAAAAAAAAAAAAATTTTTTCAAGAGCGGTTTTCAGTCACCATTTCCAATTCCTCTCCTCCCTATCTCTCCTAAGACTACTTCACCAAAACTGTTCTCAAGGCCACTGATGATCTCCACATTGCTAAATCTGAAGGCCAGTTCTCATCTTCCTTGACCCGTGAACAGCCTCTGGCGCGGCTGACCACCCCCTCCACCTTGATAGCCCTCCACTGTGCTTCCAGGCCCCTGTCACTCTCTCTGTGTCCCTGGCTGGTTCTTTCTCTTCTCCCCATCCTCCTCCTCTTGGAATGTCCCTGTGCTGAGTCCTTGGTCCTCTTTATTTACTACACTTACTCACCTGGCGATCTCATGTAGGCTCAAGGTTTTAAATGCTATGCATGTGCCTCTCCATGCATCTAGCCAACTGGCTACTTGATATCTTCACTTGGAAGTCTAGCATCCATTTCAAAAGTTAACACGTCCAAAAGGAAACCACTGATATGCCCCTTGCCCCTCAAAGTCGGCTTCACCTGCAGCTTCCTTACTGCTGCTAATGGCATCCTCTTCCTCTGACTGCTCAGGCCTGCATCCTGGGGTCCTCCTTGACTGTCCTCTCTCGCTCATCCCTCACATCCAAACCATCAGGAAATCAAGCTGGCACGACCACAAAACAGATCCGGAATTTGACCTTTCCTCACTCCTTCCATTGCTACAACTCTGGTCTGTGTCACCGCTCTCTCTCACCTGGAATACTGCAATCACCTCCTATGAGATCACCTTGGCTCCTCCTCCCCTCCACCGTCTCTTCACAAAGCAGCCCGAGTGCTCTTTTCAGACCTCACGTCAGATCATGTTACTCTTCTACTCAGCAAAAGACCTGCCAAAGTCCCTGGCTGCCTCTAAGCAAATACAAAAGTTACTATCATGGCCTGTGAGACCCTTCATTATCCCCTGACTGTGCTCCCTCCTCAGCCACAGTGCAGTCCTCGATAGTCTTCAAACACATCAGGCATGGATTCTCTTCAGGGCCTCTACTGTAGCTATCCACTCTGCCTGCTAAGCTATTCTCCCAGATACCACATGGCAAATACCTCATCTCCATCCTCAGATCTCAAGCTCTGAAGATCAACCTTAAGACCTACACCTATTTAATACTGCAATCTACCCAACTATCTCAACATCCTTAACCCTGCTGTATTTTTCTTTCATTATCACTTATCATCTTCTAGTATATTGTACAACTTACTAATTAGGTGTATTGTCTACTGGCTAATGTGTCCCACTAGAACGAAAACTCCACAAGGACAGAAACTTGTGTCTGTTTTGTTCACTGATGCATCCCAACCACAGAGATCAATGCCTGGCACATAGTAACCACTTGATAAATATTATTTGGACTTGCCTGGTGGTGCAGTGGATAAGAATCTGCCTGCCAATAACGGGGACATGGGTTTGATCTCTGGTCCAGGAAGATTCCACATGCCGGGAGCAACTAAACCCATGTACCATGATACTGAGCCCGCGGTCTCGAGTCCATGAGCAGCTACTACTGAAGCCCACATGCCTAGAGACTGTGCTCTACGACAAGAGAAGCCACTACAATGAGAAGCTTGTGCAGCACAATGAAGCGTAGCCCTTACCGGCCACAACTAGAGAAAGTCTGCGCAAAGCAATGAAGACCCAGCCCAGCCAGAAAAAAAAAAAAAAGTATTTTTCTGAATGAACGAACAGACACTTGAAACTGGGTCTTAAAATTATGAAGCAGTGAGAAATCTGAGGTTGACAGAAGACAAACTCGTATGATCTAGCCACACCTAAGGTCTCAACGGTGCCCCAGACAGGTAGCTACTTATAAAGGCTGTGTTATTTCTCCCTGGTCTCAAGAAGATCTTGTCACATTAGAAACAGGTACCAAGGACGTACAGAGGCCAGGGCCCACTGTGCTCACCTTTGCCTCTAGGTGACTCTACCCTGGGCAGAGTCCTGTCTCTGTCCTCCGGCTTTGTAACTCAGAGGAGTGACCTGTGAGTACTGCACAACTCATGAATGGGAGAAAGCAAATCAGTCAAGGGGCTAATAGCTTTCAAAGTGCCGAGTTTACTCCTGTGGATTAAGCACAGACTCTTACAAGTTAGAATTAGAGGACTATCATCTATGTCAGTGGTTCTCAACAAAATTGCCTATCTGAATTCCTGAGGCACTTAAAAAACACTGTAGCCACCCCTCCCTTCTAAGATAAATGGTCTGGGTGAGACCCAGACAGTACAGGTCGTAAAAGCTTCCCAGGTGATCTCACTGTACAGCCAGAGCCATGGATGGAGACCAACCTCCTTTTCCAGATTAAAAATAAAGCCTAGACAGAATGAGAGCCACATAAGGTCACACAGCTACATAGAAATGTTCAGACAGGACACTGTCACCAGACTCTTTGGAAGAATTTCATTAAAATATAGTAATTTATAAGGCTATACGTTACAGCAGTTACATGCATGAGACTTCAAAATTATAAAGATCTAAGTTCAAATCAGAGGCTTTGCTATTTCACAGCTAATATTAGTGGTTCTCAAACTTTACTGCATGTTATAATTACCTGGGGATAATTACCTGGAGAAGATGTTTTAAATCTCTATGCGTAGGCCACAACAGTTAATGCAGAATCTCCAAGAATGAGATTCAGGCATCAGTACTTTTTAAAGTTCCCCAAGTGATTCCAGTGTGCACACAAGTTTGAGAACTGATGACATATGACCTTGGGGAAATTACTTGACCTCTTTAAGCCTAACTCTTTTGAATACTGTGATTAAATAAGGTAATGTATGTATATCAGCAGCTCATTAGTACGGTTACCATCACACTGCCTTCTCCAACCAACATCCTTCTAACAGTACCATCATCATTATCAGTACTATTTCCTTCCTGACTTGCTTCCTTGTTTCCTTTCTCCTTCCAGCCTTCCCTTTCCTCCTTCGTACTGAGGTATCGCTTACATATACATAACATTCAACTTCTTTAAAGTATGGAATTTGATGGGTTTTAGTGTGTTTACAAAGTTGTGTACCCACCATCATTATATAATTCTAAAACACTTTCATCACTCCAAAAAAGAAATCTCACACCCCAAACCACCCCTCCCTGCCCCTGGGAGCCACTAACCTACTTTCTATCTCTATGAATTTAACTATTCTGAACACTTCACTTAAGTGGAACTGTTAAAATATGTGGCCTTTGTGTCTGGCTTTTTTCATTTAGCATGATGTTTTTGAGGTTCATTCACGTTGTAGCATGCATCCATGCTTCATTTCTTTTTATGGTTGAATAATATTCTATCATATGGATGTTGTTTTCAGCAGTTATTTCCAATTCAGCATTTGTTTCCACTTTTTTTTGCAATTATGAATATTGCTGCTAGAAACATCTGTGTACAAGTTTTTTTGTGGACATATGTTTTCAATTCTCTTGGGTAAAATACCTATGAGTGGAACTGCTGGGTCATATGGCTTACTTTTCTGAGAAACTACTACTGTTTCAAAGTGGCTACAGCCCATTTTACATTCTCCTCATCAGTGTGTAAGGGTTCTAATCCCTTCACACCCTCACTAACGCTTCTTAGTGTCTCCTTAGATCACAGCTAACCTGGTGGGAATGAAGCTGCATCTCATGTGGTTGTGACTGCCCTGATGATTAATAATGGTAAGCATCTTGTCATGTGCTTACTGGCCATTTGTGTACCTTTGGAAAAATGTCTATTCAACTCCTTCACCATTTTAAAAATTGCACTGTCTTTTCATTATTCAGCTATAAGATTTCTTTATACATTCTAAGTACTACATTCCATGCAAAGATGGGCATAATAAAGACAGAAATGCCATGGACCTAACAGAAGCAGAAGATATTAAGAAGAAGTGGCAAGAATACACAGAAGAACTGTACAAAAAAGGTCTTAGTGACCCAGAAAACCACGATGGTGTGGTCACTCACCTAGAGCTAGACATCTTGCAGTGTGAAGTCAAGTGGGTCTTAGGAAGCATTACTATGAACAAAGCTAGTGGAGGTGATCAAATCCCAGCTATTTCAAATCCTAAAAGATGATGTTGTTAAACTGCTGCATTCAATAGGAAAACTGGATTTGGAAAACTTAGCAGTGGCTACAAGACTGGAAAAGGTCAGTTTTCATTCTAATTCCAAAGAAGGGAAATGCCAAAGAATGTTCAAACAATGCCACAGTTCCACTTATTTCACCATGCAAGCAAGGTAGTGCTCAAAATCCTTCATGACAGGCTTCAACAATACATGAACCAAGAACCTTCAGATGTACAAGGTGGATTTAGAAAAGGCAGAGGAACCAGAGGTCAAATTGCTAACATCTGCTGGACCATAGAAAAAACAAGGGAATTCCAGAAAAACATCTGCTTCATTGGCTACACTGAAGCCTTTGACTGTGTGAATCACAACAAACTGTGGAAAATTTTTGGAAATTCTGCATTAACTGTTGTGGGGTGAGGCCTAGGCATAGAGATTTAAAACATCTTCTCCAGGTGATTATCCCCAGCTAATTATAATATGCAGCAAAGTTTGAGAACTACTAACATTAGCTGTTTGGAGAAGGCAATGGCACCCCACTCCAGTACTTTTGCCTAGAAAATCCCATGGACAGAGGAGCCTGGTAGGCTGCAGTCCATGGGGTCGCTAGAGTCGGACACGACTGAGCGACTTCACTTTCACTTTTCCCTTTCATGCATTGGAGAAGGACATGGCAACCCACTCCAGTGTTCTTGCCTGGAGAATCCCAGGGACGGTGGAGCCTGGTGGGCTGCCGTCTATGGGGTCGTACAGAGTTGGACACGACTGAAGTGACTTAGCAGCAGCAGCAGCAGCATTAGCTGTTAAAGAGATAAGAACACCAGACCACCTTACCTGCCTCCTGAGAAACCTGTATGCAGGTCAAGAAGCAAAAGTCAGAACCAGACATGGAACAATGGACTGGTTCAAAATTGGGAAAGGAGTATGTCAAGGCTGTATACTGTCACCTGTTTATTTAACTTATATGCAGAGTACATTACGCAAAATGCCGGGCTGGATGAATCATAAGCTGGAATCAAGACTGCTGGTAGAAATATCAATAACCTCGAGATACGCAGATGACACCACCCCAATGGCAGAAAGCGAAGGGGAACTAAAGAGCCTCTTGATGAAGGTGAAGGAGGGTAAAAAAGCTGGCTTAAAACTCAACATTCAAAAAACTAAGATCATGGCATCTGGTCCCATCACTTCATGGCAAATAGATGAGGTAAAAATGGAAACCGTGACAGAATCTTGGGCTCCAAAATCACGGCAGATGGTGACAGCAGCCATGAAATTAAAGGTGCTTGCTCCTTGGAAGAAAACCTATGACAAACCTAGACAACATATTAAAAGCAAAGACATTATTTTGCCAACAAAGGTCCATATAGTCAAAGCTATGGTCTTTCCAGAAATCATGTAGAGATGTGAGAGCTGAACCATAAAGATGGCTGAGCACCAAAGAATTGATGCTTTTAAACTATGGTGCTGGAGAAGACTCTTGAGAGTCCCTTGGACAGGAAGGAGATTAAACCAGTCAATCCTAAAGGAAATTAACCATAAATATTCACTGGAAGAACTGATACTGAAGCTCCAAATCTTTGGTCACCTGATGCAAAGAGCCAACTCACTGGAAAAGACACTGATGTTGGGAAAGATTGAGGGCAGGAGGAGAACGGGGCAACAGCGGATGAGATAAGTTAGGTGGCATCATTGACTTAACAGACATGAGTTTGATCAAACTCCAGGAGATAGTGAAGGGCAGGGAAGCCTGGTGTGCTGCAGTCCATGGAGTCACAGAGTCAGACATGATTGACTGACTGAACAACTAGATCCTTATCAAATAAATGTACGGTTTACAGATACTTTCCACCATTCAGAGGACACTTTCCTAAGTGTACTCTGAATTACAAAAGTTTTTTAATTTTGATGAAGTTCAATTTATCTTTTCTTTGGCTGTTTCTCATTAATGTGTGTGTGTGTTTCCAGCTGCACAATATATCCCTCTTTTTTTTTTTTTAGTAGTTCAAGTATAGTTGATTTCCCTGATAGCTCAGTTGGTAAAGAATCTGCCCGCAATGCAGGAGACCCCGGTTTGATTCCTGGGCTGGGAAGATCTGCTGCAGAAGGGACAGGCTACCCACTCCAGTATTCTTGGGCTTCCCTTGTGGCTCAGCTGGTAAAGAATCTGCCTGCAATGTGGGAGACCTGGGTCCGATCCCTGGGTTGGGAAGATCCCCTGGAGAAGGGAAAGGCTACCCACTTCAGTCTTCTGGCCTGGAGAATTCCATGGACTATACACTCCATGGGTCACGAACAGCTGGACATGACTGAGCAACTTTCACTTCACATAACTGATATACAATATTGTGTTAGTTTCAAGTGTACAGCAAAGTGATTCAGTTTCACATATATATATATATTCAGATTATTTTCCATTATAGACTATTATAATATAGTGAATGTAGCTCCCTTTGCTATACAGTAAATCCTTATTGTTTTATGTGGTTTGTATCTGTTAATCTCATACTTCTAAGTTATCATTAACTTTACTTTTTCTATTTACCCTATTGTACAGACCAGATGTCAGTTTCTTGCTTCAACTGCCAAGCCCTGTGGCAGACAGTGTTGCTTTGGGGAATTCTGAAGGGAAGAGTCTCAAGACAAGTGGTCCTGGAAGCTGTTAGGGCCTTACCTGAAAATTCCTCAACCCATGCCAGCTGTCTATGAGCCCCAAGGTTCCAGGCTGGCAGGCCAAAACTTTTTACCAAGTCCAAGCTCATAATGCTCATGGCATGACAGATTAATAAATCAAGAGACAAGTTGTTGAGGCAAGGAATAACAACTTTATTTGCAAAACCAGCAGGCCACAAAGATGGTGAAACTAGAGTCCCAAGGAACCATCTTCTATATTATTAACTTTTAAGGAAAAGACTAGGGGCAAAAACTTACGAGGCTACCTACTATAGCAGGGTAAGTTGTTCAGACTTGCAATAAGCAAAGAATTGAGCTTGCCGTTCATTTCAATCAGGAAGTCCCATTGAGGAAAACACATTCACTTTATTTTGGTGGAAGGCAGGAAGACAGTTATTCATGTCTAAGTTTTTAATTAAGTGGATTTTCAGATTGAGTGTTTGACTTTTGAATGCCTAGTGGCCAATAAACTGCAAAGAAATGAAACCCTAGTCAGATCTGTATGTTTTCAGGGATATTTGCCGTAACAGCTAAATTTTCACAGTCCTTATTAGAATTGGAAACGTTTTTCCCAAGCCGAGCACATTTAAAATGCATTTTTAAAAGGTTTTCAAACTGATACTTTTCTGAATCGAAATTAAAGACCAATATGACATAACCTCAATGATCCATTATTGCTTGACAAATAAATAGATAATACATATTTCAAAATAATTAACTGAGATTATATAACTGGCAAGGTAATAATCCCAAAGAATCAACTGTGATTACAGTAATTTTTCCAATGAAAACAACAACATAAAAACTAGTCATCAGTGTCCTGAGAGTGAGAAGTGGCACCACTCCACCTCTCCCTGTGTTACACTCAGTGTGGTATATACTATATTACACATTGTCCATTTCTGCCACAAGAGTCCACTTCTGATTTGTTCACAGTTTCTTTCTTTCCTCCCTCTGTACAAATGTTGAAAATTTTAAATGCATTTTTCATTAACTGCCATAATGATATGATACCCCCATAACCTGCTCATGTGGTGATTTAAGTAGCTTTTTCTTATATTAAAGAATCTTAGGTTCTTGGAATAACTCAACTAGGTCATGTTATATTCTTTTTATGTATTTTGGGCTAGGGTTGCTAGTATTTTGGTTAAAATCATGGCATCTATGTTCATAGAGGAGATGGCCTCTAATGATTTTCTTTACTGGTACTATTTTTAGGGATTTGGATCATTTTAACCTGGCCTTAGAATGAATTAGGTATGCTACCTCTCCTACTGTTCTCTAAAATCCTGTATAAAAGATGTATAGAACAGTCTTTTGGACTCTGTGGGAGAAGACAAGGGTGGGATGATCTGAGAGAATAACATTGAAACATGTATATTATCATATGTGAAAGAGATCGCCAGCCCAGGTTCAATGCATGAGACAGGGCGCTCAGGGCTGGTGCTCTGGGATGACCCAGAGGGATGGGATGGGGAGGGAGGTGGGAGGGGGGTTCAGGAATGGGGAACACATGTATACCTGTGGCTGATTCATGTGAATGTATGGCAAAAACCACTACAATACTGTAAAGTAATTAGCCTCCAATTAAAATAAATAAAATTTAAATACATAAATAAATAAAACCCTGTGTAAAAAACCTTGGTTGAATTTCCAGCAGAAAGACACAAAAAAAGAACACCTCCAATACCTTGCTTTATTTTGTCAACTAACTTCCTGATGTAAAATTTTGGGGGGTTTAAAAGCTTTGAGTAGCGATGGCTGCACAACAATCTGAACGTATTCAATGCCTCTGAACTGTATACTTAAAAATGGTTCACATGGTAACTCTCATGCTATGTACATTTAACCACAATTGTTTAAAAGAAAGAGAAAAAAAAAAGGAGAGAAAGAGGAAAAGGGGGAAATGAAAGAGAAAAAAGAAGTAGAAAAGATGGACACCTGCAAATAAACAAAGCAGCCTGAGCACCTGCTGGCAGGATTCAAGAACAGCCTGCTGGGAGGCAGGCTCGGTTTACTCAGCCCACCAGCAAAGCAAGGACCTGCAGAGAGCACGGGAGGTAGGGCAACCCTGAACAGGAACATGACCCCCACCACACACTCACACCGAGTTCTGTCTCTAATCTAAGATGTGGGTTACACAAGGACGTCCTCCACGCCTCCTAAAACGTGGGCTGCCTCTAAATGTCACTGTATTTCCATACCTCGGGCTCCTTCGAGAAGGAAGAGAGTTAAGTCTCCTTCACACCATGTAGGTCAAGATCCTCTTAAAAATGGAATTAAGCTAACAGCAATATTTGAGATTTGGTTAACAGCAAACCAATATATCACTTACTGCAGAGAAAAAAAAATAAAGAAATGATGCTTCAAGGCAAAGACTGTGAGAAATCCAGTGTGCCTCTTGGCTTTGCAGTTTTCTTAAGAGTATTGTTTAATGTCTGAAAAGCATATTTTGTTTTCCAGAAAATACCTTTGACCATAATTCCAAAGTAATAAAGTGTGTTCAGTCCAGCTTCTAAATTTATAGCTATAAATGTGAATTATAAGACGTGCATGCGTGCTAAGTTACTTCAGTCACGTCTGACTCTTTGCAACCCCATGGACTGTAGCCTGCCAGGCTCCTCTATCCGTGGGATTCACCAGGCAAGAATACTGGAATGGGTTGCCATGACCTTCTCCAGGGGATCTTCCTGATCCAGGGATTGAACCTGTGTCTCTTGAGTCTCCTGGATGGTAGCTGGGTTCTTTACCACTAGCACCACCTGGGAAGCCTGCAGGACTTATTTAATGTGTAAACTTGGGGACAGATTTTTCAAAAAGTGATTGAAACCGAACAAGCTCTCCTGAAAATATTTCTCATGAATATAAAAAGCACCACCGAATGTAACTATATTCCACACTGATCCAGTTTATGTACTGTACCTTAAATGTATTTTCATAGTGATGACAGTCTATAGCAATGGTTCACCATGATAAATTTTCAAGAAGGATTTGCTGAATGAATGAATGAGAACCAAGCCTTGACTGGAGTCTGTTTTGGTAACAGGGAGATGACAACATGGGCTGAAATCTATTTTTTTAAGAACTATCATGGCCTTAACTTGATTGCTTCTGCAACAGAATAAAGTCTAATATCTTTGGAATTCAACACAATAGACCCATTAGATTTTCCGCCAGAAAAAAATTAAGTGAAACGGAGGAAGGAGAAGGAAAGGGGAGGAAGGAATACCTTTCTATGCCAGAAGCAAATTCTCTCATGATGTATGGCTTAAATTAGATCTCAGGCAAGCTCAAAAGCCCCCTCCTCACTTTACTCTCAAGTGTCAAAAGAAAACTGAGATGAAATATCTCTGTTTTTATAAAACCGATTTTCCTTTATCTCAGGGAATATGGGATAAGGTCACTTAAACATGATTTTTCTCATTCTTTTCTGCAGTGTTTCACATAGCATAACATACTTGTTGGGGCAGCCAAGAGCTACAAAAAAGAAAAACACTACACGGGCAGTGATTCCTACAGAAATATGTTATAGGTTGAACTACACCCCGCTACAAATTATATGGTGAAGTTCTAACCTCTCATACCTCCGATTGTTACCTTATTTGCAAATATAATTAGTAAAGATGAAATCATGTTGGGGTAGGGTGGGCTCTTAATTCATTATGACTATTATCCTTATATAAAGAAGACAGGGACAGAGACCAGCAAACAGGGAGAATACATGTGAAGACTGGAATTACACCACCAGAAGCCAGAAGAGACAGCGGGCCAGATACCTCCCTGGCACCTTCAAAGGGAACACAGCCCTGCTGACACCTTGATTTTGGACCTCTGGCATCTAGAACTGTGAGACAATAAATATCTGTTGTTCTAAGACTCCAGCTGGTTGTACTTTGTTACTGCAGCCTCGAGCAAACTAATACAGACAATAAGAGGCTAGTGTACCAAACTAGCCTGTTGGCTTCAAATTGCACTTCAGATTCAGCTTCTCGCCCTGTGGCTACTGAGCTGCGGCCATGGGGGCCTGGTCTCCTGACTTCAGGCTCTACCTCTACCTGCTTCAGCTGCCAAACCCACCACAACATCAACCTTTCAAAGGTGCCAACTTCTTTGCACCACTTGTTAAGTAGTCTCATAATGACTCATCACTTCCTATAGGAAAAAGCTCAGATTCTCCTGCCTCAAATACAGGCCTCTCTCCCCTAAGCTAGGTCCAACTGGTAGGCAAGAGTTTCTGAGAAACCCTAAAAGATACAACCATTATTCTTGAAGACATGCTCCCTCCACTGTTTGCCACTCTCGCTTCACCAACCCAAATCTTGACCATCCCGTGAAGACAACTGTTAAGACCTGCTTTCGTCTTGAAACTCTCTATACTCAGGCCCACAATAAATAAAGGCCACACCTCTGGCCCCTCTGCCTCTGCTGCTTGTATCAGGCATTCTGTACTCATCAAAGACTGCCTTGCACAGTTACCTAGCATTTTAAAAGTACACACTTTGATTCCTCTGCTGGACTATGAGCTCTCTAAGGACAGAATTCATGCTTTACAACTTTGGGGCTATTTCTCAAAGCCAAAGACAAGGCCAAGCATATTAAACGTAAGTTCCAAATTCTTGTTAACGACTAAACATATACTTTAAATTCTTAGAAATGTTTATTTTGGCCTTCCCTTCAACTGGGGGCTTTAAAATGGAACAAATACACAGATTTCATGTAATCCTAATGCTTCCACATATATCTGAATAATTTAAAACTTAGAACAGGAGGAAAAAAGTCCTTAGGAGGTTTAGTCCCAAGTTACTTACCATTCTTCATCACTACATTGGACCAGACGTTGGCATTCAAGGCTTGAACAATTCGCTTTACTCCTGTAGATTCTGGAAAGTCATCTAATCAGGGAGGGCAAAAAAATATATATATATATACACATATATATACACACACTTAAACATAATCACACACACTTACACATACTCACACACACATAAATATTTATATATATTCATCCCTTAGTATTCATGGAGGACTGGCTCCAGGACTCTCTCCCCACCATGGATACCAAAATCTGGAGATGCTGAAGTTCCTTATATAAAATGGCTTAGTGTTTACACATAATCTACCTACGGATCGATCCCTGGGTCCAGAAGAACCCCTGGAGAAGGGCATGGCAACCAACTCCAATATTCCTGTCTGGAAAATCCCATGGACAGAGGAGCCTGGCAGGCTGCAGTCCATAGGGCTGCAGAGAGTTGGACATGACTGAAGTGACCTAGCACATAATCTACCTGCATTATCATCCCATATATCTTTTTTCCTCCCATATACAAATCATCCCTTGACTACTTATAATACCTAATACTACGTAAACTTTTTGGAACCCTCTGGATTTTTTTTCCTGAACATTTTCAACATGTTGTTGGTTGAATCCACGGATGCAAAACCCTTAGATATAGAGGGCTGACTATATGTGCATATCTAGGACTGTGGGCCACAGTCCACACTTCAAAATAACTGACAATTATCTTGCCTATTTAGTTGTTATTTCACTCTATAACTTATGTAAAAAGCAAAAAAAAACTAAGAAAATACAAAGCTTAGAGCTCCTGATAAGAATATTCTAGAAACTGGACAGTGAACAAGATGGGAAAGGAGAAGGATGTGGAGCTCACCTCCTTCAACAAATACGTCAAAAATACGTCTACATGTGGAACAATTCTCACAGAACACCTACTGAACACCAGCAGAAGAACTCAAGACTTCTGAAAGAGGAAGAAAATTTCCACATAACCAGGTAGGACAAAACAAAAGGAAAAAAGAAAGAGAAAGGAATCAGGACAGGACCTGCAACCCTGGAAGGGAGCCATGAAAGAGCAAAGGTTCCAATATCCTGGGAAGTCCCCGCACCAGCAGAGAGACCAGCCAGGACAGAGTGGGAGCTCTGGAGACTCAAAGGCGAGTGCAGCAACTGGCTGGAGAAGGCAAAACGGAGACCTACACAGACAGTAGGTGTGGCTGCCCTGCCCTGCCCAGTCTGAGACATGTGTCTGCCAGTGCAGGTGGGGGCTGGGTGCTGCACCTCAGGCTTTGGAGGTCAAACTCAGGGGGAGTGCTGGGGTTGGCTGTGCAGAGACGGCCTGAAGGGCTGGACTATGGTACATCCACGACCAAAGGTGCACGAGGAAGAAGCCTGGACCTGCCACAGAGGCAAGGTGCCACTGTAGGGGCCACGCAAGGGGAAAGACAGGGCTGCTTTAAGAGCCTCCTTCCCCACACACACGGTCTCAGACTTCAGGACACTGCCTATGCAAGCCCTGGGGGCGAAGAGAGATCCAAGAAATGGTGCCAATCACTGCCCCTGCTTTTGTGGAACCTACGAGTGCACAGAAGCTGCCGCCTTGGGCCCTGGGAGTGGGTATCAGCCAATGCCGCCATCGGCCTGGGAGAACACATGAGTTACAGCATCTGTGCACCCCCTATCAAGGGGATAACAGCTGGCACACGCTGAGGAGAGGAGGAAGGCATCCACATAAGAGCAGCCCTTGCACCGAAAACATTAAACCTACAACAAGCTACACAGAGACACTCCCACAAACAGTCTTCCAAGACCACAGTATATAAGTTTCTCCTAAACTCAGAGTAAGAGAAATATATGTAAAATGAAGATGCAGAGGAGCCAATACTACTTAAAAGACCAAGAGAATTCCCCTAAATGAACAATTAAACAGACCTCTCCAGTGTAATAGACTCCAAGTTCAAAAAAGAGGTAATGAAGATACCAGAGGAATTAAGAAAGGCTATCGACAGAAATGCATATTACTGTAAAACAAACAAATAACTAGAAACTATGAGGAGGCAAGAAAATTAGAAAATTCATTTGCCAAGACTAAAACTAAGATAAAGGCAATGACTAGCAAAATGAAAAAGTGATCTGGAAAATAGAATAATGAAAATCACCCTTCAGAACACAGTAGCCGCTGCTGCAGCTAAGGCACGTCACTCGTGTTTGACTCTGTGCAACCCCACAGACGGCAGCCCACCAGGCTCCCGTCCCTGGGATTCTCAAGGCAAGAACACTGGAGTCGGTTGCCATTTCCTTCTCCAATGCATCAAAGTGCAAAGTGAAAGTGAAGTCGCTCAGTCGTGTCTGACTCTTCACAACCCCATGGACTGTAGCCCACCAGACTCCTCCGTCCATGGGATTTCCCAGGCAAGAGTACTGGAGTGGGTTGCCATTGCCCTCTCCAAGAACACAGTAGACAGAAAGCCAAATGAAAAAAAAAAAAAAGTGAAAATAATATAAAATACCTATGGGATAACATGGGCTTCCCTGGTGGCTCAGCGGTAAATTCTCCTGCAATGCAGGAGACACTGAAAACATGGGTTCAATCCCTGGGTTGGGAAAATTCCCTGAAGAAGGGCACTGCAACCCCCTCCAGTACTCCTGCAGGGAAATCCCATGGACAGAGGTGCCTGGCAGGCTATGGTTCATTGGGTTGCAAAGAGCTAGACACAACTAAAGCAACTGAGCACGCATGCATGGGATAACATAAAGGGTGCCCTTCTATGATGACAGGGACTTCAGAAGGAGAAGAGAGAGAAAAGGGGATTGAAAATGTGTTTGAAGAAATTATGGCTGAAAACTTTCCAAACCTAAAGAAGGAAACAGATATCCAGATACAGAAAGCACAGGAGTTCCTGAACAAGATGAACCCAAACAAACCAACATGAAGACATATTATAATCAAAATGGCAAAAGCTAAAGACAAAGAGAAGATCCCAAATGCACTAAAAGAAAAACAAGAGTTAATTATAAGGGAACACCCATAAGGCTATAAGCTGATTTCTCTACAGAAATAATGCAGACTAGAAGTGAGTGGATAAACATATTTAAAGTCTTAAAAGGGAAAAATCTGCAACCTAGAATGCTCTACCCAGCAAGAATAACATTTAGAAGAGAAGGAGAGAGAAAGAATTTCTCAAATAAGGAAAAACTAAAAGAAAAGAGCAATACTAGACCTATTCTAAAAGATGGTAACAATAACCCTGTGTACGAGACAGCAAAAGAGACACTGATGTATAGAACAGTCTTATGGACCCTGTGGGAGAGGGAGAGGGTGGGAAGATTTGGGAGAATGGCATTGAAACATGTAAAATATCATGTAAGAAACGAGTTGCCAGTCCAGGTTCGATGCACGATACTGGATGCTTGGGGCTAGTGCACTGGGACGACCCAGAGGGATGGTATGGGGAGGGAGGAGGGTTCAGGATGGGGAACACATGTATACCTGTGGCGGATTCATTTTGATATTTGGCAAAACTAATACAATTATGTAAAGTTTAAAAATAAAATAAAATTAGAAAAAAAAATAGAAATATTAAGGTCTTCTCTTATTATAAAAGAATCAAGAAGATATAGGAAAGAGAAAATCACAATTGTAAAGTAAATCATTTAAATAAGCCAATATACAGACCAAAAAGAAAAAAAAAAGGCTTTAAATCTTTTTATGAAAGCAATGATAAACATAAGGAATGGCAAAAGGATGAACATGAAGAGGTAACTGAGGACATCAAAATGATAAAATGCAGGGGAGGAGAGTAGGAAAACACAGATTCTTTCATTTGAGCCTATATGACTACCAGTCTAAAAGCAAGCAGATACAGGAAGGGGTTAACATACTTGAAAAACAGGGTAACCACAAATCAAAAACATACAACAGATTCACAAAAACCAAAGAGAAAACACAAGCATAAAATAAAGGGAAATCATCAAACCACAAAATGAAAAACAAAGAGACAAAGAAGAAACACAGCATCAACTGGAAAACAAGGTTTAAAGTGACATTAAATACATATTTACCAATAATTTCCTCAAATGTAAACAGACTGTTCCAATCAAAGGACACGGGGTGGTGGACTGGATTAAAAAAACAAGAGACTATGCTATCGACAAGGCACCCTTGTAGGCACCGCAAGGCACTTTGCACTTTAGGGCAAAGAACACACACATCGGAAGCGAGGGGACGGAAAAAGACATATCATGCAAATGAAGATCACAGGAAAGCAAGAGTTGGCAATACTCATGTCAGACAAAATAGATTTTAAAGCAAAAGGCATAAAGAAAAATAAAGGAGGACACTATATGCACCAATACAGGAACACCCCAATACGTAAAACAAATCATGACAGACATAGAGTGAGAAAGTGATGCGAACACAGGAACACTAGACTGGCCAAAAAGTTCCTTCGGTTTTTAAGTTAAAATAACAGACCCATTTTTCACTTTCACCAAGAACTTTACTGAACAATGTATTCGCTATTTTGTTCTACTATCTTCTGCCATTTTTCAGGCACCCTCATAATCCCACCTCCCCAAAACTTTGTATCTTTCTGAGCAAAGAACTCTTCCAGGTGTCTTTTACAATCATCCAGGGAATTGACATTTTTTCCATTAAGAGAATTTTATAAAGACTGAAATAAATGGACATCCGAAGGTGCAATATCTGGTGAATATGACGATGAATCAGAACTTTCCAGTCAAGCTGTAACACTTTTTGCCTAGTCATCAAAGAAACATGTGGTCTTGAGTTATCCTGACGGAAGATTATGCATTTTCTGTTGACTAATTCTAGACACTTTTCATCTAGTGCTGCTTTCACCTGGTCTACGTGGGAGCGGTACTTACTGCAATTAATCGAGCTCCAAAAGGAGCTCCTAGTAGAGGACTCACTTCCAACCCACATGTACACAACATCACCTTCCTTGGATGAAGACGAGCCTTTGGTGTGGTCGGTGGTGGTTCCACGACCTCTTGTTCTCTGTTCTCTTCCATTCCACATTATTGTACAGTATCTACCTTTCATTGCTTGTCACAAATTGTTTTTAAAATGGAACGTTTTCATTACGTTTAAGCAGAGTCACATGTGAAAATATGATCGACGTTTTTTTCACTTATGTGGAACCCAAACATGAAAACCATAAGAGAATACTATGAACAATTTATGCCAACAAATTTAACAACGGAGAAGAAATGAACAAGTTTCCAGAAAAATACTTCCCATTAAAACTGAATCAAGAAGAAGATAATTTGAAAAGATGGACCACTGGTAGTGAAAGAGAATCTGTAGTTGAAAAAACAAAAAATTCCCTACAAACAAGTCTAGGCCCAGACGGCTTCACAGGCGAATTCTACCAAACATACAAAGAACTCTTCTCGATCCTTCTCAAACTCTTCCAAAAGACTAAAGAGAAGGGAACACTATCAAAGACATACTATGAAGACACCATCACCCTGATACCAAACTAAACAAAGACATCACCAAAAAAGAAAATTACGGGCCAGTATCTTTGATGATATTATGAAGTACAAAATGAAGCAGGGCAAAGGCTAATACACAGTTTTCCCAAGAGAATGCACTGGTCATAGCAAACACCCTCTTCCAAAAACACAACAGACAACTCTACAAATGGACATCACCAGATAGTCAATAGCGAAATGAGATTGATTATAATCTTTGCAGCCTAAGATGGAGAAGCTCTATACAGTCAGCAAAAACAAGATCAGGAGCTGACTGTGGCTTAGATAATCAGCAACTTATTGCAAAATTCAGGCTTAAAATGAAGACAGTAGGGAAAACCATTAGGCCATTCAGGTATGACCTAAATCAAATTCCTTATGATTATGCAGTGGAGGTGACGAATAGATTCAAGGGACTGGATCTGGTAGACAGAATGCCTGAAGAACTATGGACAGAGTTTTGAAACATTGTACAGGAGGAAGTGATCAAACCATTTCCAAGGAAAAGAAATGCAAAAAGGCAAAATGGTTGTCTGAGGAGGCCTTACAAATAGCTGAGAAAAGAAGAGAAGTGAAAGGAAAAGGAGAAAGGGAACAATATACCCAACTGAATGCAGAGTTCCAGAGAATAGCTAGGAGAGATAAGAAAGCCTTCTTAAGTGAATAATGCAAAGAAATAGAGGAAAACAACAGAATGGAAAAGACGAGAGCTCTTCAAAAAACCAGGGTTATCGAGGGAACATTTTATGCAAAGATGAGCACAATAAAGGACAAAAATGGTTTAACAGAAATGGAAAGACTTAACAGAAGACTTAACTTAAAGACTTAACAGAAACGGAAGAGATTAAGAAGAGGTGGCAAAAATACACAGAAGAACTATACAAAAAAGATCTTAATAACTTAGATAACCACGATGATGTGTTCATTTACCCAGAGTCAGACATCCTGGAGTGTGAAGTCAAGTGGGCCTTAGGAAGCATTACTACAAACAAAGCTAGCGGAGGTTACAGAATTCTAATTGAGCTATTTCAAATTCTAAAAGATGATGCTGATAAAGTGCTGCACTCAATATGCCAGCAAATTTGGAAAACTCAGCAATGGCCACAGGACTGGAAAAGGTCAGTTTTCATTCCAATTCAAAAGAAGGACAATGCCAAAGAATGTTGAAACTATTGCACAATTGCACTCATTTCACATGCTGGCAAGAATGCTCAAAATCCTTCAAGCTAGGCTTCAGCAGTACGTGAACCAAGATCTTCCATATGTACAAGCTAGATTTAGAAAAGGCGGAGGAAACAGAACAAATTGCCAACATTTGCTGGATCATAGAAAAAGCAAGGGAATTACGGAAAAACATCTACTTTTGCTTCATTGACTATGCTAAAGTTTTTGACTGTGTAGATCATGACAAACTGGAAAACTTAGATGGGAATACCAGACCACCCTACCTGCCTCCTGAGAAACCTGTATGCAGGTCAAGAAGCAAGAGTTAGAGCCAGACATGGAACAATGGACTAGATCAAAATTGGGAAAGAAGTACGTCAAGGCTGCATATTGTCACCTTGATTATTTAACTTATATGCAGAGTATATCATGCAAAATGCCAGGCTGGATGAGTCCAAGCTGGAATCTAGATTGCCAGGAACAATATCAACAACCTCAGATATGCAGATGATACCATTCTAATGGGAGAAGTGAAGAGGAACTAAGGAGCCTCGTGATGAGGGTGAAAGAGAAGAGTGAAAAAGATAGCTTAAAACTCAACATTCAAAAAACTAAGATTATGGCACCTGGTCCCATCATGGCAAATAGAAGGGGCAAAAGTGGAAACAGTGACAGATTTTACTAACTCTGATTCCAAAATCACTGTGGATGGTGACTGTAGCCATGAAATGAAAAGACAGTTGGTTGCTCCTTGGAAGAAAAGCTATGACAAACCTAGACAGTGTATTAGAAAGTAGAGACATCACTTTGCTGAGAAAGGTCCACATAGTCAAAGGTATGGTTTTTTCAGTAATCACATACAGATGTGAGAGCTGGACCATAAAGAAGGCGGAGAGCTTAAGGACTGATGGTTTTGACCTGTGGTGCTGGAAAAGACTCTTGAGATTCCCAAGGACAGCAAAGAGATCAAACTAGTCAATCAATCCTAAAGGAAATTGACCCTGAATTCTCACTGGAAGGACTGATACTGAAGCTCTAATACTTTGGCCACCTGATGTGAAGAGACTACTTATTGGAAAAGACTCTGATGCTGGGAAAGATTGAGGGCAAGAGGAGAAGTGGGCAACAGAGGATGAGATGGTTGGATGGCATTACCGACTCAATGGACATGAGTTTAAGTAAACTCTGGAAGATACTGAAGGACAGGGAAGCCTGGCAGGCTGCAGTGTATGGGGTCACAAATAGTCAAACACAACTTAGCGACTGAACAACAATAATCTTTGATGAACACAGACGTAAAAATTTTCAAAAAATATTAGCAAACTGAATCCAACATCACTTCCTGGCAAATAGATGGGGAAACAGTGGAAACAGTGGCAGACTTTATTTTTCTCGGCTCCAAAATCACTGCAGATGGTGATTGCAGCCATGAAATTAAAAAACGCTTACTCCTTGAAAGGAAAGTTATGATCAACCTAGACAGCATATTAAAAAGCAGAGACATTACTTTGCCAACAAAGGTCCATCTAGTCAAGGCTATGGTTTTTCCAGTAGTCATGTATGGATGTGAGAGTTGGACTATAAAGGAAGCTGAGTGCAGAAGAATTGATGCTTTTGAACTGTGGCGTTGGAGAAGACTCTCGAGAGTCCCGCGGAATGCAGGGAGATCCAACCAGTCCATCCTAAAGGAGGTCAGTCCTGGGTGTTCACTGCAAGGACTGATGTTGAAGCTGAAACTCCAATACTTTGCCACCTGACGCAAAGAGCTGACTCATTGGAAAAGACCCTGATGCTGGGAAAGATTGAGGGCAGGAGGAGAAGGGGACAACAGAGGATGAGATGGTTGGATGGCATCACTGACTCAATGGACATGGGTTTGGGTAGACTCCGGGAGTTGATGATGGACAGGGAGGCCTGACGTGCTGCAGTTCATGGGGTCACAAAGAGTCAGACACAACTGAGCGACTGAACTGAACTGAACTGAATCCAACAACACATAAAAAAGATCATATACCATGACCAAGTAGGATTCATCCTAAGTTCACAAGGATGGTTCAACATATGCATATCAGTCAATGTGCTATACCATCTCAACAAACAATAAAAACCATATGATCACCTCAACAGATGCACAAAAACCACCTAACCAAATACAACATCCATTCATGATAAAAAGTCTTACCAAAGTGAGTATAAAAGGAACATATCTCAATATTATAAAAGTTATTTATGACAACCCACAGTCAATATAATACTCAACGGTGAAAGGCTGATCTGGAACAAGGAGGCCCACTATCATCATTTCTATTCAACACAGTATTGAAAGTCCTGGCCACAGCAACCAGACAAGAAATAAAAGGTATCAAATTACAAAGGAAGAGGTAAAAATGTCATTATTTGTAGATGACATGATATCATATCAGAAAATCCTAAAGACTCCACACAAAAATTACTAGAACTGATAAATTCAGCAACTTAGCAAGATACAAGATTAACATACAGAAATCAGTTGCATTTATTTACACTAACAATGAAAGATGAGCAAGGGAATGTAAACAAACAATCCCATTTAAAATCACATCCAAAAAATTACTTAGGAATAAATGTACTTATATGCTAGAAACTACAAAATATTAATAAAGGAAATTAAAGAGGCAACCTAAATATCCATAGACAGAAGAATGGATAAAGAAGATGTGGCCTGCATACACAATGGAGTATTACTCTGCCACCCAAAGGAATGCAATAATGCCATTTGAAGCAACATGATGGACCCACGCTGATTTGTATTGTATTTTAGATTCCACATATAAGTGATATCATATGATATTTGTCTTTCTCTTTATGACTTACTTTGCTTAGCATGTTGTATTATTTGAAGTCTGGGAGGGTTATGTGTGATACACACACTTTTAAAATGTTCTTTAATGATGATTCAAAGAAATGGAAAGATATTCCATGCTCTTGGATTGGAAGATTTAATATTGCTAAAATAGCCATACTAAATTGGGAGACTGGGACTGATGTATAAGCACTGCCATGTGTAAAAGAGATAGCTCGTGTGAGTTCAGCTCAGTGTTCTGTGATGATCTAGATGGAAGGGGGAAAGGTGGGGGTGGAAGAGAGGTCCAAGAGGAAGAAGACATATATACACAGAGCTGATTCACTGCATTGTACAGCAGAAATTAACACAACATTATAGAGCAACCATACCCCAAATAAAGGCCATACTACCCAAAGCAATCTACAAATTTAATGCCATTCCTATTAAATTACCCATGGCATTTTTCACAGAACCAGAATAATCCTAAAATTTATATGAAACCATAGAAGACCAGGATTGCCGAAGCAACCCTGAAGGAAAAGAACAAAGTAGGAGGCATAATGTATCTACAAAACAAAAACACAGAGAACAGACCTGTGGTTGCCAAGGGGGTGGGAGGAGGGCTGCAGTGGGAGGCTGGGTCAGTAGAAGCAAACCACTGCATACAGAATGGAAAAACATCAAGGCCCTACTGAAGAGCACAGGGAACTAAATTCAATATCCTAGATATTTTCCACAATTTAGAAGAATATAAAACAGCATGTATTGGCACAGAAACAGAAATACAGATCAGTGGAATAGAATAGAGAGACCAGAAATAAACCCACACACCTATGTCAATTAACAGTCAACAAAAGAGGCAAGAATATACAATGGGGAAAGACAGTCTCTTCAGCAAGTGGTGCTGGGAAAGTTGGACAGCCACATGTAAAACAATAAAGCTAAAATAAACCCTTTCACCATACACAAGAATAAATTCAAAATGGCTTAAAGATCTAAATATAAGACAAGACCCCGTAAAACTCCTAGAAGAGACCACAGGCAAAACATTCTCTGAGATAAATCATTTTATGTCATAAATCTCTGACATAAAACCAATGTTTTCTTAGGTCAGTCTCCCAAGGCAATAGAAATAAAAGCAAAAATAAACAAATGGGACCTAATTAAACTTGTAAGCTTTTCCAAAGCAAAGGAAACAAAACAAAAAGACAACCTACAGAATGGGAGAAAATATTTGCATACGATGTAACTGACAAGGGCTTCATTTCCAAAATACATATACAGTTCATACAACTCAACAGCAACAAAAAAACAAAAACCCAATCAAAAAATGGGCAGAAGACCTAAACAGACTTTTCTCCAAAGAAAACATACATATAGCTAACAGGCACATAAAAGATGCTCAATGTCATTAATTATTAGAGAAATGCAAATCAAAACTACAATGAAGTAGTACCTCACACAAATCAGAATGGCCATCATTAAAAAGTCTTCAAATAGCAATTACTGCTATTAGAGGGTGTGGAGAGAAGGGAACCCTCCTAAACTGTTGCTGGGAATGCAAATTGGTACAGCCACTGTGAAAAACAGAATGAAGGTTCCTCCAAAAACTAAAAATAGACTCATCTTATGATCCATCAATCCCACTCCTGGGCATATACTCAGACAAAACTATAATTCAAAAAGATACATGTAAATGTAAATGTATGTTCACAGCAGCACTATATTCAACAGCAAAGAATGGAAACAAACTAAATGTCCATGGAAAGATGAATGGATAAAGAAGATGTGGTCTGTACACACAATGGAATATTACTCAGCCACCAAAAGGAAGGAAAGAATGCCATTTACAGCAACATGGATGGACCCAAAGATTATCATACTAAGCAAAGTAAGTCAGAAAGAAAAAGACAAATACCATAGACAAATATCACTTTTACGTGGAATCTTAAAGATGACGCAAGTCAAAATACCTACATAACAAAAACAGTCTTGTGGTTGCCAAGGGGGTGGGGGTGGGGGAAGAGATGGAGTAGGAGGTTGGGGTTAGTAGAAGCAAACCATTACATATAGAATGAATAAACCACAAAGTCCTACTGTATAGCACAGGGAACTATATTCAATATCCTGGGATATTTTCCACCATAATGGAAACTATTCTTTTATATATATATCTTTTTTATAGTTTTATATATATATATACACATGTATATGTATATATTATATATATATATAATATACATACACACACAAACAGAACTTTCCTGGTAGCTCAGCTGGTAAAGAATCTGCCTGCAATGCAAGAGACCCTGGGTTCAATTCGTGGGTTGGGAAGTTCCCCTGGAGAAGGGATAGGTTACCCACTCCAGTATTCTTGGGCTTCCCTGGTAGCTCAGACAGTAAAGAATCCACCTGCAATCTGGGAGACCTGGGTTTGATCCCTGGGTTGGATAGATCCCCTCGAGGGGGGCATGGCAAACCACTCCAGTATTCCTGTCTGGAGAATCCCTATGGACAGAGGAGCTGGCAGGCTACAGTCCATGAGGCTGCAGAGGGTCAGATACAACTGAGCAACTAAGCACAGCACATACATATACACATACAACTGAATCACTCTGTTTACAGCATAAATTAATACAATATTGTAAACCAACTACGAAAAGTGTAGTTGCTCAGTTGTGTCTGACTCTTTGTTACCCCATGGACTGTAGCCCCTGTCCATGGGATTTTCCAGGCAAGAATACTGGAGTGGGTTGCCATTCCCTTCTTCAGGGGATCTTCCCAACTCAGGGCTCAAACCTGGGTCTTCTGCATTGCAGGTAGATTCCTTACTGTCTGAGCCACGACTTTAATTAAAAATATATTCTAGAAACTAAATTAAATAAACACACAGTACAAAGGATTATCTAGTAAAGTCAACCTCATTACCTCACCAATGGAATCCACTCATACTCCTCGGAAAATGTTAGTTTCCATCAATTACACAATCCTGGGATTGTACTAGCAATACCAAACTTGGCTTTTCATAAACAATGAGTTTCCCAAGGGCAGGAAAGGTCCTCTTGGTATGCTATAAAATCCAGTAAATGCCCCAACTTTTCCTCATTGGGAACCATACAGCGATAATTACTATTTATAATAGATATCTAGATAACAATTTCTTGATGGGAAATAGACAGCTTAAGAGTGAGAAGTGAAATTACTATAACCGTAAGAGATAAGCAAGGGGTCATTTAAAAAAAGAAAGAATAAACCACAAACACTGACAACTTAATTAGTTCAGTATCAGTACTATCTTGCTTCCGGAATTTGACACTAAAAGTAACAGGGCAGTAATCCTAGTTTGCATTCCAATAATAAGACAGTATTCTTAGCTACAATGTTGATATGAGTATACACAAAGGAAATGAAAATCCTTCAGCTGAGTCTTACAATACTCAAGTGGAAAATAGCAGCAGAATCTAAAAGTTTTCATGTGGTTTAAAAAGTTTTTTAGAGTGTACAGAGCACAGTCCGTACAGAACCTGTCTCTAGTGGCCTGGCCCAGTCCTGGGTGGTTTAACGGGAACAGCACAGAATTAGAAGTCATAAGATCTGAATGTGAAGCCAGGCTCTGTAACTTATTAGCTATTTGATTAAGGGCAAATCACTCATGCTATTCTCAAAGAAAAGTAGAGATGACATCACCCTGTGTACCTTTCCCGTGGAAAAGATGCACTGGAACTGATGATTCACTGGTGTGACCTTTCCCTCTAAAATGGAAACTCCTTGAAGGCAGGAGTCATGTCTTACTGAATTCATTATTCTCACTCCTTAAACTAACATAGCGCCTGAAAGACAAGAGGCTTTTAGTAAATGATGAAATAATGAATCGTTTAAATACCATCCTACCAACCTAACAGAAATATAGGAAGGATTAAATCGGAAATACTCAACAAAGACAAGTTTATCTTCATCAGTGTTTAAATGAAGAAATAAAAGCTATGTTTATCTTAACTTTCAGTGATTCAAATCTTGAAAGAATAACTAATACTTCAGATGATATATAACCAGGAGCCAAAAATATGATCATAAATAAAGAATTAGAATCGATAAGATTAATTTAATACAAACAAAGATAAAGTCTCATATTGATGTTTGAATAATACATGCCAATCAACAAGAGGGTATATGAGGGAAATGATGAGGGTATATGGGATGAGGATACATGGGAAAAAACAACGAAGGTATATGGCAACAATACACGCCAATAAACAATGAGAGTATATAGAATAATACATGCCAATAAATGATGAGGGTATATGCAAACAATTGGCATTGAAACATTCTAGGAAGGTTTTAGTTAATTTACCTAAAGATAATATGTTGAAATCTACTTTTAAGCTCAGTTAGGGAATTCCCTGGCACTCCAGTGGTTAGGACTCCATATTCTCACTGCCATAGGCCAGGGTTCGATCCCTGGTCAGGGAACTAAGATCCTGCAAGCCACGCGGCACACCATTAAAAGAAAGAAAAAAAGTGTCTTATATACAAGACACAAAATCATAATAAAGGAACAAAATTGAATAATTAAAAAAAAAGATTATGCTGAATACAAGAACATTATTCACTATGGTTAATTTATGTTGATGTATAGCAGAAACCAGGCTTCCCTGGTGGCTTAGATGGCAAAGAATCCACCTGCAATGCAGGAGACCTGGGTTCAGTCCCTGGTTTGGAAAGATCTCCTGGAGGAGGGCATGGCAAACCACTCCAGTATTCTTGCCTGGGGAATCCCCATGGACAGGGGAGCCTGGCAGGCTACAGTCCATGGGGTCGCACAGAGCTGGACACGACTAAGCGACTACGCACGCACGCACACACAGCAGAAACCAACACAATATTGTAAAGCAATTATCCTCCAATTAATGAATAAATGTTTTTTAAAAAAGGAACATTATCCAGACAAGGGGTAAGGGAGCAGCATAGCAAGATAAAGGAGCAGAGATTCCAAAATGAAAACAGATAAAGAAAATGACTCAAATGTTTTTTCTCAAGGACAATCGGAAAAAGAGCACATTCTTGTGCCAGAAGTAAGCAATCACACACATGCTAGCGTGCAAAACAGGGCACAAGTTTCAAGAATTCTAGAAAAACATGGAAGAGAAATTGTACTTAATAATTTTGAATATTCTAAAAAATGTACAGGGAGAAAAATCAGCTTTTTTTATTTCATTTTTGTCCTCTTTTTCTCTGGTGGGGCTTTAAAGGTAACAACATTTTTTGGAAAAAATTCTAAGTCAGAATATAGAAAAATGTTTCTTAATTTATTTTTTTAAAAAAATAGGTTTCAAATAATGATTACTTTTAGCCTCTCTATGCACTTTAATTCAAGTTGGCTGCCCTACTTAGAATGTCTTTTGCAACAACCAGCATCTTCCCACCAGTCCTCTGGCTCTAAATCCAGTACCTTCCCTATTTCTTTCCCATGGAGCAGCTTACAAGTACAAGTTCACAGTGCCAATGCATTCTTTGAACTTCTGAAGGGAAATAACCTCTTTGATCTCTGAAACACCATAGCACCATGATTTATATTTTTTATAATACTTAGGAAGTTCCATGTATTCAGTAATTTGTATACAAGTTTCATCTCTTGTACCAGATTATAAGGTTTTGGAGGCCAAACTGTCTTATCTTGGTAGACTCCACAGTAGCTAACACAGTTGTACTTGGAAGGAAAAATATGAGAAGAAGAATGGGGGAAGGGGAAAAAAGAGGGGAAAGAAATAGAAGGTCCAAAATATAGTAGAAGGAAGCTAAGTACAGAGTTACCCACCCAGGGGCGGGGGGACATTCTGCGTCTGTTTGTGGTTTCAAATGTCCAAAAGACACACAAATAGTACTGACAGGCCCCCTACGGTCCCTAGGAATTCAGCCTCAGGTTACTAGAAATGCAAAATAAGAAACATAAACTTTATAACTATTTATGAATTAGGCCAAACCCTCCTTTTTTGGCAGCAAAGAAAGGATAAAAGACTGGGGAAATGACTAAGATTTAAGGTAGAAATCTCTATCCATAAGAAAAACAAACATGTCAAAAGTCCTCAAGTGGGTGGTTAAAACCAAATAAATGGATTATTCCATTAATAGTCAGACTGCATCAATGGATTCTGCATAAATCTTTTCAAAAAGCTAGGGACAAATTATGTGTTTTGAGTATCACTTTGATTCTTCTTCCTTGAATTAAAATAATCTCTCATCTCTTAATCCAAAGTCTATGTTTTCTCCAGACATAAAAATACTTACCATCTTCCTCAGGCAACTCTTCCGGACTAAGTTCTACCAATTCAAAGCCGTGTTTGATACACCACTCTTGAGCTTTCTGTCGGTTTACACCTAAAATAACATGCAAAAGATTCTTCATAAGCAAAAGAAAATAAAATAAAACACGAATATTGCTGCAACACTCTCCACAAAGTGTTAATCTTTAATGTCAATGTTATTCTAAAGGCATCCAAAATAAATCAATAAAAAGAAGATGATTTTTCAAACCCCAAGTGTCCATTCTTAAAAAATTAAATACTGCAAGAGAAAAAGCTGAAGATATTTTTGTAAGGTAGTAAAATCATACAAGACATACAGCTCTGAGCTAAGGAAACCAATGTCTTGTTTACCAAGGAATGGCAAACACACGTGCCACCTGCTGCTGTGCCTTACCATTCTCGGATACTCTATCGCAGACCAAGATCATCACCTCAGGTAACCACGACTCTGCCAGAGGAAGCCAGGAGGAAACACTATCAAGACCAGATTTCTAGAGGGATAAAAAATATACAAACAAAAACAGAAAAAGAGACATTAAGAGAACTCACAGAAAATGCAAAGGGGAAAGAAAAAGCACAAAATAATTTTTTATTCAAGGTCCAAGGAGAATAAAATCTTACTTGTGTGCTGTCAAAGTAAACCACAAATGCTTGGACAGACTCTGCAATCTCTGCGGTGACTAGAAATTTGTTTGGCACCACGCACAGATTGATATCTGCTGAGTAGTATTTATTATCGATGGTCCAGGGATAAAACCTCACAGCATCATTGGCAGTCACTTCCACAACAACGTCTTCTGTTCCAAGAATATCTAAATAAATGACATAACATTACCATGGGAAGTGCAAAATCAATATACACTGGTCAAACTGCTCAGTAAAATACCGTATTAAAAAGGCATTTACTTCCGCTGCTTCTCTTTACGCAAGGATTTCGAAGTTTTCAAAGGGGATCCCATACGCTATTTTCTTCTTGGATAATTTGACTGTAATAGTGACATAATTTAATTCAATTAATTGGCATTTTTCTTTAAGAATATAAAAACTAGGGAATTCCCTGAAGGTCCACTGGTTAGGACCCTATGCTTCCAATGCAGGGGGAACGGGTTCAATCCCTGGTCAGGGAGTTAAGATACTACATGCCACCTGGCACAGCCAAAAAGAGAATATGAAAACTACTGAGACTAGATTAGACAATACTAGAGCACAAAACAGTCATCTAACAAAACACCCACGAAAGAGCGTGTGGAAGAGAAAATCTAACAGTTACATTTATTTTATTGCTTACATACTTCATGGCAGCTGAAAGACTAAGAAAAGTCAAGAATATTTAACTATTTTGTACTTACTGCAAGCTAAAAGGCAGATGGCAGCAAGGCTAACCATTAACAAAATGGAAGGGCTACACACAGTCCCTACGCCAAACACTGACGCATTAATTCAACTAATAAAAGAATGGATACCGATAAATGACCCCTTTCCATTTATATTCAGCCTTGTTAGATTCTTTGAAAGCCAATTCAAATTCTTGTTGACAAAGACACTTTGGGCAAATTTAATATAAAAGAGCCAAGAAAATTAAGTGCTTTAGGAGAGAACCAAATCTTTCAGAAATCCATTTATAGTAAGGGTATAACTTTTAAAATTCTTAGAGTAAAAGCCAAGTCAATGATGAACAAATACAGTTGTGGTCATGGGACCAACAGAGCATTCTGCGTCTATAAAGTCATATTTAGAACTGGAAGAGACATCAGAAATTGTTCTAACCCAAACTCCCATCTCTCGTACCCAAATCCACAATCTTTATTCTACACATATGTAGAAAATGAACTTAGAGATCTAAAATGACATGCCACTAACTGGGTGATTATAAGAATATACAGCAAAATGGCCACAAACTCCTTTTTAATACATACTAAGATGAACATATATACGGGCCTCCAGGTGGCTCAGTGGTAAAGAATCTGCATGAAACGCAGGAGATGGAGCTTTGATCCCTGGGTCAGGAAAATCCCCTGGAGAAAGAAATGGCAACCCACTCTAGTATTCGTGCCTGGAAAATTTCAAGGACAGAGGAGCCTGGCAGGCTATATAGTCCATGGAGTTGCAAAAAGAGTCGGATATGACTTAATGACTAAAACAACAACAAGATGAAGATATAAAATATTCCTCAAGGAAAAGAACAAAGCAGGAGGCATAACTCTCCTAGACTTCAAACAATATTAAAAAGCTACAGTAACCAAAATGGCAAGGTACTGGCATAGAAATAGGCATATGGATCAATGGAATAGAATAAAGAGCCCAGAAATAAATCCACACAACTACAGTTAATTAATCTTTGACAGAAGGCAAGAATGTACAATGGAGAAAAGACAGTCTCTTCAGCAAGTGGCACTAGGAAAGCTGGACAGTCTCATGTAAATCAATGAAGTTAAAACACACCCAACACCATTCACAAAAATAAACTCAATGACTTACAGGTGCAAATATAAGACACCATAAAACTCATAGAAGAGAACATAAGCAAAACACTCTCTGACATAAATCATAACAATGTTTTCTTAGATCAGTCTCGGTTCAGTTCAGTTGCTCAGTCGTGTCCGACTCTTTGTGACCCCATGGACTGCAGCACGCCAGGTCTCCCTGTCCATCACCTCCCGGAGTTTACCCAAACTCATGTCCACTGAGTCAGTGATGCCATCCAACCATCTCATCCTCTGTCCTCCCCTTCTCCTCCCGCCTTCAATCTTTCCCAGCATCAGGGTCTTTTCCAATGAGTCAGCTCTGTGAATCAGGTGGCCACAGTATTGGAGTTTCAGCTTCAACAACAGTCCTATCAATGAACATTCAGGACTGATTCCCTTTAGGATAGACTAATTGGATCTCCTTGCAGTCCAAGGAATTCTCAAGAGTCCTCTCCAACACACAGTTTAAAAACATCAATTCTTCGGCACTCAGCTTTCTTTATAGTTCAACTCTCACATCCATACACGACTACTGGAAAAATCATAGCCTTGACAAGATGGACCTTTGTTGGCAAAGTAATGTCTCTGCTTTTTAATATGCTGTCTAGGTTGGTCATAACTTTCTTCCAAGGAGTAAACGTCTTTTAATTTCATGGCTGCAGTCACCATCTGCAGTGATTATGGAGCCCCAAAACACAGAGTCTGCCACTGTTTCCATTGTTTCTCCATCTATTTGCCATGAAGTGATGGGACTGGATGCTACGATCATAGTTTTCTGAATGTTGAGCTTTAAGCCAACTTTTTCACTCTCTTCTTCATTTTCATCAGGAGGCTCTTTAGTCCTCTTCTCTTTCTGCCATAAGGGTGGTGTCATCTGCATATTTGAGGTTACTGATATTTCTCCCAGCAATCTCAATTCCAGCTTGTGCTTCATCCAGCCCAGCATTTCTCATGATGTACTCTGCATAGAAGTTAAATAAGCAGGGCGACAATATACAGCCTTGACGTACTCCTTTTCCTATTTGGACCCAGTCTGTTGTTCCATGTCCAGTTCTAACTGTTGCTTCCTGACCTGGATACAGGTTTCTCAAGAGGCAGGTCAGGTGGTCTGGTATTCCCATGTCTTTCAGAATTTCCCACAGTTTATTGTGATCCACACAGTCAAAGGCTTTGGCATAGTCAATAAAGCAGAAATAGATGTTATTCTGGAACTCTCTTGCTTTTTCCATGATCCAGCGGATGTTGGCAATTTGGTCTCTGGTTCCTCTGCCTTTTCTAAAACCAGCTTGAACATATAAAAGTTCATGGTTCACGTATTGCTGAAGCCTAGCTTGGAGACTTTTGAGCATTACTTTACTAGTATGTGAGATGAGTGCAAATGTGTGGTAGTTTGAGCATTCTTTGGCATTGCCTTTCTTTGGGATTGGAATGAAAACTGACCTTTTCCAGTCCTGTGGCCACTGCTGAGTTTTCCAAATTTGCTGACATATTGAGTGCAGCACTTTCACAGCATCATCTTTTAGGATTTGAAATAGCTCAGCTGGAATTCCATCATCTCCACTAGCTTTGTTCGTAGCGATGCTTTCTAAGGCCCACTTGACTTCACATTCCAGGATGTCTGGCTCTAGGTCAGTGACCACACCATTGTGATTAACTGGGTTATGAAGATCTTTTTTGTATACTTCTTCTGTGTATTCTTGCCACCTCTTCTTAATATCTTCTGCTTCTGTTAGGTCCATAGCATTTTTGTCCTTTATTGAGCCCATCTTTGCATGAAATGTTGCCTTGGTAGCTCTAATTTTCTTGAAGAGATCTCTAGTCTTTCCCATTCTATTGTTTTCCTTTATTTCTTTGCACTGATCACCGAAGAAGGCTTTCTTATCTCTCCTTACTATTCTTTGGAACTTTGCATTCAAATGGGTATATCTTTCCTTTTCTCCTTTGCTTTTTGCTTCTCTTCTTTTCACAGCTATCTGTAAGGCCTCCTCAGACAGCCATTTTGCTTTTTTTGCATTTCTTAGACCAGTCTACCAAGGCAATAGAAATAAAAGCAAAAATAAACAAATAGGACCTAATCAAACTTACAAGCTTTTGTACAGCAACGGAAACCATAAATAAACCAAAAGACAGCCTATGGACTTAGAGAAAGTATTTGCAAATTACGCAACTGACAAGGGCTTGATTTCCAAAATATAAAAACAGTTCATATAAATCAACAACAAAAAAACAACCCAATCAAAAAATGGGCACAGGACCTAAAGAGATATTTCTCCAAATAAGACACACAGATTGCAAACACATAAAATGACACTCAACATCATTAATCATTAAGAAAAATGCAAATCAAAACTACAATGACCACCATTAAAAAGGCTATGTATTATAAATGCTAGAGAGGGTATGAAGAAAAAGGAACCCTCCTACACTGTTGGGAGGAATGTAAGTTGGTGCAGCTACTATGGAAAACAGTATGGAGTTCCTCAGAAAAATAAAAATAGAATTACCATATGATTCAGCAGTCCCACTCTTAGATATCTACCCAGACAAAACTATAATTGAAAAGATACATGCACCCCTATGCTCATAGCTGCACTATTCACGACAACCAAGACATGGAAACAATCTAAATGTCCATCAACAGATGAATGGATAAAGAAGATGTGGTGCATAATTCAACGGAATTCTACCATTTAAAAAAAATGAAATGATGCCATTTTCAGTAATACAGATGAACTAGAAATTATCATATAGAAAGTAATTCATGAAATTTGACCAATACCATATGATACCACTCATATGTAGATTCTAAAATATGACACAAATGGGGGTGTGGGAAAGAGAGGGACTGGGAGTTTAGGATTAGCAGATGCAAACTATTATATATAAGGTGGATAAACAAGGTTCTACTCATAGTACAAGGAACTATATTCCATATTCTCTGATAAACCATAATGGAAAAGATTATGAAAAATAATATATATGTATAACTGAATGACGCTGCTGTACAGCAGAAACTAACATCATAAATCATCTATACTTCAACAAAATAAATTAAAAAAATATTCTCAAACTGACAATTAGCAGGACACAAGAAACTAGAAGTTAAATTTAAAATTCCAGACCTAGGATTATATATTTGGGACACTGCCATAGTTTCTGCTCAACAAAAATATGTAGAAATTAGTTCCCAAACTGCTAGAAATAACATATAATATATAAAGCATGTATGTGTGAACATGCTTTCTTTCATTAGTAAACTTCATCATGTGGTTAAGAACTGGCCTGCTGAAGATAAAACTTTTTAATTATAAAAAATTAAATTTCAAATAAATTTAGGAATTTACCTTTGCCATAAGGCACATTTTGAAACTAACTTTCTAAAATTTTTCACCAAAACTAGAATTGTTATTCTCATATTAACAGAAGGTCTGTGCCACTATTTGAAAATCAGAGTTTACCTTGTGTCTTTAAGAAATCAGTAGTTCTTTCTGCTTAATTTCTATCTCAAGTTATAATCTTTTATTAATTATCAATAATGCCATAGTAGTCTCGTAACGGACATTACGATGAGCACAATTAAGAAATAAGCAGCAGGAAGAACACATAAGTTACTAAAATCAAAGATTCTGCTTTCATATAAATGTCTTGCAGAAAAAAAAAACACAGAGCTCTTAGATCAAAGTCAATGTTGCATCCAAAACTAACATTTCAAACTTCAAGCAGGTGGTATAGCAATATGCCAATAAAAGCACATATGGAAGAACACAAACTGAACCAAGGGGTGTAGCAAAAAAAGTATAAACTGATTTTTTTTTAAGGGTAGGACAAGCCACCATATGGAATCAGTCTTCATTCATGGATACTTTTTTAAAATAATGAATTGACTTGTTTTTTTTTAAACTGGGGAAGCTAAAGGAGTACAGTGATGAACTTACTGTTGTTGAGGGGAAGGAGAAGGAGCCGGGGACCAGTATTCCTACCAGCACCACAGCCAGTTCTTGATATTTCCTAGACTGGCTGTAGTGTCAGACACTGGGATACAATGTGGATTACATTTTTTTTCAAATCAGTGTCTTAGACGAACATGAAACAATTAAATCAATGAGGATGTCATATACTTCACAAACTGTAATACAGAATATCTGGATCCATTTAAGGATGGTTCATTTTGTTAATAAATGAACACAAGAGGACAAACTGTGTTCCTCAGAGCTCCTAAAATCATGCTGTCACTGATTTTCAAACAAGAAGGCATTTACTGAACACGTAGAAAGAAGTCATTTCTTTCTCTTTTCTCTACATTGGAGAAGGCAATGGCACCCCACTCCAGTACTCTTGCCTGGAAAATCCCATAGACGGAGAAACCTGGTGGGCTGCAGTCCATGGGGTTGCAAAGAGTCGGACACTACTGAGCAACTTCACTTTCACTTTTCACTTTCACGCATTGGAGAAGGAAATGGCAACCCACTCCACTCCAGTGTTCTCGCCTGGAGAATCCCAGGGATGGGGGAGCCTGGTGGGCTGCCGTCTGTGGGGTTGCACAGAGTTGGACACGACTGAAGCGACTTAGCAGCAGCAGCACCAGTAAGTTGGAAAAATGAGTTTCACCTTTCAAAGATTTAGGAGCTGAGTGGGTTTTTTGTTTTGTTTTCATTCTTTGTGCTGCCTAAAACAACTTGATGGCTCAATTTACTTATCAGATTTTTTTTCAACATTTTATGTCTAATCATATACTTTCAGCAAGGCTGCATATGGGCTTTATTATCACATCTGTGCCATATTAGAACTAGAGAGAGAAAAGTGAAGATTGGCTCATTCTAGTTCTTATCATCAATATCATAATGCAGAGTTTAATTTAAAAAATGTAAATGTCTACACTAAGTATAGCTTTTCTCCTTCATCTTTTATATTTGGTTTCAAGTGTTTAACGAGTTTATTCTTTTCCAAATTAAAGCAAAAACTACTCAAATGCGCTAAGTTTATGGAGATGGTCAGTATAATTCACTCATTTCCAGATAAGAAAACTGACAACCAAAAAAAAAAAAAAAGGCCACCTGCCTAATAGGAGCAGAGCCTAAAACAGAATCCAGGTCACCAGCATCTCCCCTACTCCACTGTGGTCATTACACACCACAATATTTAGCATCTGAGCCAAGTCACATTCAGGTGTCTAACAGTCACAAGCTAAAATCAACTGTGGGCCTAAGTATCCTCTGCCTTTTCATGAAAACCAAGAACAATAGCCAGAATGAGGATACCCAAAGACAGGAGAGGTACAACTAACCCATCAGAAAACTGTCTACGGGTCTGAGTATTTATATGTCAAAAATGAGTCATAGTGATCTTGTGGGAGTTTTTTCCCAGACAGACTTCCTAGAAAAACCTGCCATGGTCTCTCTTCTTCGCCCTACGTGCATGCTGGGTTGCTTCAGTCGTGTCTGACTCTGTGTGACCCCATGGACTGTAGCCCCCCAGGCTCCTCCGTCCAAGGGACTCTCCAGGCAAGAACGCTAGATTGAGTTACCATGCCCTCATCCAGGGGATCATCCCAACCTAGCGATCAAACCCGTGTCTCTTAACACCTCCTGCATTGTCAGGAGGCTTCTTTACCACTCGTGCCACCTGGGAAGCCCTGCACTCAACTGGATTTCGATGGAGTCAAAATGATGCACACACGCAATCATGAGCAGCTTTTCCCTCCTCCTGGAGGGTGGTGGCCTGTCTCATTCACTCTGCCGGCAGCCACCTGGTGGAGCTGTAATACATCATTTTTCAAGAGACAAATACTAGGTGATTAATTGCTGGGTCTGTTACTATAAATGGCTTCACAGCTTAAAAGAGTTAATTCGTAATGCTTTTAGATGAGAAGTTAAATGTCAAATCGGTTCCAGTAGCAGGTATAAACCTTTCCCCCAGCTTTAAGCACAATATAAATCTCCCTCCCTGGTTGAGAAACTTAAGCAGCCATCATTTCTCCAGAAGCTCCTACTTATTTCTCACTTTGGGGGGAATTTATTTCCCCTACAGTCCCTCCCACACAGGAAGTCAGTGAAGAGATTCAAGAGTTGAAGAGAACTATAAGCCAAAGAAGTTTTAGGCCAGCAACTCAAAGACTCCTTCTTCTTGCCCCTCTTTGTACTACTTTCCATCTTTTCTGACCTTCCTTCCCTCAGAAAAGAGTATAAATTTGAAAAGGAATCATGAAAGAAAGGAGGCAAGTAGCTTTCTGTGGTTTAGAATCAATAAGAGGTTAATATTCTCTTTATTGTGAACTAAGAAGCAGACTGAAGATCCAAGGCAAATTTCTCAACAGCACAAATATCCAATTTCATACATACATATATATAAATATAACCTTTACCTTACTCCTTTTCTTCTATCTACTCCAGCCAAAAGAGACCAAATCGGTGCACTCAAGCAACTGATACTCTTTTAGATTATTCCTATCTCCTTCAGTCGGACAATTAAAGATACTTTTAATACCAGTAGAATAAACGGACACTTAATTAATCATGATATTCTTTGCGAAGAGTTGTCCAGTAGTTAAATCATATTTTCTACGCCTTGAGGGAAGTGACAGCTGTCATCTCAAACCAAGATGATCCTTCCAGAAAGCAGTACTCTTCTGAGAATACAGTTAGTTTTATTCTTTCTCACAGACCTGAAACTGCCTTTGCAGCCGAGGACTGTAACCTCCACCCCCAACACCAGTGTCTTTCATGGCACACACTACTCTGGGGACCCACAGTTGCTTCCCTTTCCTTTTGAGATGACAGTACCACTGACCTGAAAGGGCCAGGAAAAGGAGACGGCACAGACCCAGGGTCAGAGGGACCTGTACCTGAACGCCAGCCCTGGGTGAGAACGACAGATTAACCTCTCTCTGAGTCAGGGCCTCACCTGCAACGGGAGACAAACACACTCCTCAAAGGGCACCTTGAAGATTAAATAAAATGATGCACGAGAAGCTCAGGCGGGCACCGGGCACAGAGCAGGCCCTCAGTCAAGTCCACGTCCCCCTCCTCAGCTCAGCTCCCGCACGTGTGAGAGCACTCCTGACTCCAAGAGGACAAGTTACGCCGCACTGAGCAGAGCGGGTGAGAGACATTCAATTAGGAAATAACCACCGCCCTTAAGCCGCCGGCCCTCCTTCCCCAAAGTCAGCCTTCTTGAATTTTTCTTTTCCATTGTTACTGTGCAGACTGAGACAGAAGAGAAAGCAATTAGGAAAATTATAGGAGGCAGTGGAGTCTGACGTCAGCTGAAGGGGAAAGCAACCATTACGAAAGAAAAGAATTGAGCAAAATGTGATTCGGGAAAATATATGACAGCCAGGGTTTTCCTTAACCAGCGAGAAGGAAAGCCAGAAATCTTTAAAAATCATAATGGCTCCATGCTGTTGCATGCAGTGACCATTTCATAACCACAATTTCATGAGAACATTGTATAAGGTGGGTGCTGCTCTGTCAAAAACTCTGTAGCTGTTATTAACTACCAGATTATTCCCTATTCACTAGAAGTAGCTCATACTGCTGCAGTGGAAAGGGCCTTTGGAGCCTGTGTGCCATTTAAAGGTTAAAACTGCAAGGTTAGGGCTGGGACTTTACAGAGACAAATGTCGGGAAATTCTTATCTGTGATTCTCTGAGTAATCATCCTGCAGCCTCCCGGTGCACATAAATGCAACATCTGTCTGCGTGTAGATGACAGCTCCATCAGTGGAGCAGTATTAAGTGACTGAGAAGAGGAACTGGACTGAGTTAAAGCAGTATATGCCTGCTTTAACAAGAGCACAGCAATTCTGGTTTGCTCCCAACATTTAATTACCTCTTCCTCACACACTCCTCTCTGGTCCCTCTCTAAAGTCCCATTTCCATATGCTTTGAGGCTTTCTGTATCACAGCAGAAGTTTTAAAAGTTGAAGCAGAGGAAATCCAACTCAGTCCTCCTCCTTTTCCTCAAGTTCACTTTCTTCCAATAACCATTTGGAAATGGTTACATCTTCAGGTTAAAATAACTGGGACAAAAAAAAAAAAAAACTGGGACAGTTAGCGAGTTTGGGATGGACATGTCCACACTGCTATATTTAAAATGGATAACCAACAAGGAAATATTCTATAGCACAGGGAACTCTGCCCAAAGTTATGCTGCAGCCTGGATGGGACAGCAGCTCGGGGGAGAATGGCTGCATATGCATGGCTGAGACCCTTTGCTGTCCAACTGAAACCACCACGACATCGTTTATCAGCTACACCCCAATACAAAATTTAAAAGTTCCAAAAAAATAACTAGGGGTGGGGGTGTCTCTGCTTGCCCAGGAAAGAGCAATATGCACAAAAGAAAGTAAAGAAGCTGGCAGGGAGGGGAGAGAGATTATGGAGAAGTGCCTTAGGAGGACCAAGGAAAAACCACCAGCCTCTAAGTTTCATGGGCTTCTTGCAAAGACCACTTAATCAATCCCAGTGGCGCAGCTGACAGACAATTCCTACTTATATGTGGGGAGAGGAGGGGACCTCTTTGAATTCCATTACTATTCTCATAGTTTGAGATACATATCTAAGCAGTGATTCTTTATTGGGAGATGATCTTGTCTCCCAGGGGACGTGCCAACATCTGGAGGCATTTTTGGTTGTCACAACCAGGGAGATGCTACTGGCACCTAGTGGGCTGAGGCCAGGAAGACAATGCCCAGGACAGCCCCACACAACAGAACTACTCGGTCCAAAGTGTCAACAATGCTAATGTGCAGAAACCCTAATTTAAAGCAAAAGAACTTGTGGCACTGACTTAGCTGTATTCATGAAACAAAATAGAAGTTGTGGAATGCACAGCTGGTTTTATTCTTTCTTACAGAACTGAAGCTAGCCTTTTACAGCCAGGCACAATAACCTCCCACCACAGACATAAATGCCATTCATTTGCATCTGATCAAAAACCTATCTTAAAAGTATTGTTTAATTCTTTTAACTGTAAAAATTATCTGGCAATTAATCTTAGATGTTTTGAAAATAATTTATAAATGGTGGTTTTCTGAAGAACACATAAGCCTGAACAGGGCAATTATGAGATGAAAATAATTTTTATACTCAAATGGTAATTTTCATAAACAAATCAGCATCAAGTAATAAAACTTCACACCAAAAATACTGATGTCAGCTCAAGTTGACAATAGAATCTGCAGCAGATGTTAACTTATTCTGAAAGAAGGTAAACACATTTGAGATGAACCTCCCCAAACAGAATAAATTCAGTGAAGAACATCTATTCTGTAGTCCCGGTATGCATGTACTGAAAATAAGCCTGGTCCAATGAAAAACATTACAAAGGCAACAGACCCCACATCCCAGTCCCCAAAAGGTTCTGCAGAACAGGTTAAAATCGTAACTGGACAACACACAAAGGACCACAGAAAAAGAAAACTACGACATCAGTAAACTGGACTTCCTCAAAACTTAAAAGTGCTGCATTTCAAGATACCATCAGGAAAACCAATGATAAGCCACAGAATGGGAGAAGATATTCACAAATTACACACATGATAAGGAATATGTATCTAGGATACATAAAACACTTACAAACTCACTAATAAGAAGATAAAGGCTTTTTTAATGGGAAAAAAGCAAGATATGGAAACAACTCAAGTGCCCATCAACAGACAACCGGCTTACAAAGGTGTAGTATACATATATAATGGAATATTACTCAGCCATAAAAAAGAATGAAACCTTGCCATTTGCAGCAACATGGACGGGCCTAGAGAATATTATACTCAGTGAAACCAGAGGAAGACAAATATTATACAATATAACTTATATGCGGACTCATAAAAATAATAACGAACCTATACCAAAACAGAAAGAGACTCATAGACATAGAAAACAAAGGTGGTTACCAAAGCAGGGAGAGGGGAGAGAAATCAGGAGTACAGGATTAACAGATACAAACTACTACACATAAAACAGATAAGCAACAAGATAGCACAGGGAATTATAGTCAATATCTTATAATAACCTATAATGGAAAATTATCTGAAATATATATATATAACTGAATCACTTTGCTGTTGTTTAACACAACACTGTATTGTAATCCAACTATACTTCAATTTTTTTTAATGAGCAAAAGATCTGAATAAACTTTTGACCAAAGATATATGAATGGACTATATACACAAGAAAAGATTCTCAACGTCCTTAGTTACTAAAAAAATGCAAATTAAAACCACAATGAGACACTACCTCACTCCCACTAGAATGAAATTGAAAATACAATTGAAAATACTAATTGAAAATACAAACAAACACAACTGTTGTCAAAAATGTGGAGAAATTGAAACTCTCATTTTCCCCAGTAGCTCAGAGGTAAAGAATCCGCCTGTTATGCAGGAGATGCGGGTTGATCCCTAGGCCAGGAAGATTCCTGCAAAAGGAAATGGCAACCCACTCCAGTCATCTTGCCTGGGAAATCCCAGAGACTTGAGAAACCCGGCAACTGCAATCCCTGGGGTCACGGGAGAGTCGACCACGACTGAGAGATTAAACAACAGCACACACTGCTGATGGGAAAGGCAGAATGATACCGTCGCTCCGGAAAAGCCCAGCAGTTTCATAAAAGAATACAAGATTCTCAGAAAGTCCACAATGGCATTCATATTATTATTATTCATAGCGTTTGTTCATAATAGCCAAAAAGTGGAAGCAACCAAATGTCTATCAACTGATGAACAGGTAAACAAAAGTGACCTAGCCATACAATGGAATGCCAAGTACATGCTACAACAGGGATGAATCTCAAAAACATCAAAGTTTTTTGACTTCTTCTAAGTCAAAGAAGCCAGGCACAAAAGACCACATAGTGTGTGAGTCCTTTATATAAAATGTCCAGAAAAGGCAACTGTGTAGTGGTGGGAGGTATATTAGTGGCTGCCCAGGGCTGGGGCTGGGAGTGAGGAATGACTGCCAACAGCTCGGTTTTCTTCCAGGATGACAGGAATGGCCTACACTTAAAAACAGGTGGATTTTATGGCATTTAAATCACACCCCAATAAAGGGGCTTGGAAAAAAATCATGGAAACTGGGAGATGGCGCTCTCACTTTATGGATAAGGTAGGTGACTGAGGCACAGGATTTAGACACTGAGAACAGTGACGGCACGTGCAAAGAAAGTATCTGTGGGGTGAAAGATTAACTTGCTTAAAGTCAGGTAGCTAGGAAGTGGGTAGAACTCAGTGCTCAATTCACAAATGTCTTCCCCACAAAAGTCCTAAAAACTCCAGCAGAATTCAGATAGAGTGGTAATTATCTTATGTCAGCATAACAGTGCTGTTTATTACCAAATGATCCTGCTCATTTTTCTGCTCTGAGCATACTGATTTTGATCCAGGTACGATACTACTTTACCCCTGTGTAGAACCAGCTTTCAGGTCTACGTACAAAATTAAACCCTAAATAGGTCATTTGTTACTGAACCTGAAACATCACAAAGGCTCTTTAAGAGTTTCACAACTATCCTCTCTGTCTGAATACACCTTAGTCTGCTTCCTGGATAAGTAATTATCAGGGAAGTGTTTGTGCACTGGCTCCAACATAAATACAATGTCATGTCCAGGATTCTCATTCTTGCCAGACATATTTAAAACAATTTTCATACTTATAGCTTAAAAAAAATAGTTTCATATCAGATTTCATTATTTACTGAGTGTCACTATTTGCTAAAAAATTATTCAGGGCAAAAGGCAGCAAGTTGTTTAAACCAAATGACCACTGCATATCTTCTGGACCTTTTGCTACACAAAACTAAGCCACTGAGTGGCCCAGAAAGAAAGGTCTGAGTTTTGGCACACTCGGTTTTCCAGGATGATGCGGTACTCTCAGTATCATGAACGGTTTTGTGCACCATGGTCTGATGTGCAACACTTCCCCATTGCTGTTCTCCTCCTGCTCCCCAACCTCTGTTGCTGGGAAGATAAACATCTTATAATCATTTAACTCATTGACAATGGCTAAAGGATTAGTCGAACACTTCATACAAATTCTCTAATCAATGGATGAAAAAAACAAATTGGGCACCAATAGAGGCATTTTCATTTATTATTTAACTTACCATAGCTCATCTACTAAGGCTCCAATTATCACAAAAGGTATAAACTTATTTTGAACGATAAAAGTTCTCAATGTAGTAGTAAAATCTTCTGTAATTTTTACTGTCTCTCAATTGACTGTGAAGACATCAGCTCTGGTCACCAGGAAGTTCATATTTCATACACACAAAAGATGGAATTGAATCTTGGCTCCCCAACTTTTATGACCTAAACAAACTTAGAAAATCACAATCTCTTTGAGTTTTAATTTTACATACACTTATACACACACACCGGAGAAGGCTATGGCACCCCACTCCAGTACTCTTGCCTAGAAAATCCCATGGACGGAGGAGGCTGGTGGGCTGCAGTCCATGGGGTCGCGAAGAGTCGGGCACGACTGAGTGACTTCACTTTCGCTTTTCACTTTCCTACATTGGAGAAGGAAATGGCAACCCACTCCAGTGTTCTTGCCTGGAGAATCCCAGGGACGGGGGAGCTTGGTGGGGTGCCGTCTATGGGGTCACGCAGAGTCGGACATGACTGAAGCGACTTAGCAGCAGCAGCAGCATACACACACACAGACACACAGAAGGATAATATGAACGTGTTTTAAGTCCCTTTGAGGTCTGGAGAGGATGTGAACTTGTATTTAAGGTTGATGACTTAATATTCCTCATTTAATAAAGATAAAAATCTTGAGCCTTCTTTTAATGCTATTTGAAAATTAAATATATTAAGTATTATAGTTGAAAACAAATCAAAGTTCTTCCACTACCATTTGAAATCATCCTCATGGTAAATCTTCCTGGCCCAATCTTTCTTCCTTTGAGGAAAATACAGACTTGGAAATACACAATCCAATCAAAGGCAGAGTTCTCCTACCATAACAAAATAAGCAACTTTGTTTAAGTAAAAATTATTACTTATTCCCAGAGTAAACTAAAAGGCTCCATTCAGAATACCTCAAGCTGCTACAGAAAATCCCAAATTAGAAGTCACAAGTTCCTATCGCTATTCTGTTGCTAGATAACCTTGGTTAGGTTGTGTAATAGCCCCTACCCCGAATTAGGAATGTTCTCTTTAGTAAATTACTTTAAGATCTTTTGTAAACTGTAGGAGTCTGACCTAGAACAAACTCCCAGTTTCACAGAATGAGTGCTTCCCAATGCAGCAGTGGACAGCCTGATGGCCAGCTTTGCCTGTATAATTCTCCAAAGTCTAGTTTATCCATCTTATAATTGAGCTACCTGGTTCCACAGCTGCAGAAACCTGAGGATCAGCAGATTGTTTCTATGGGTAAAAATGCATCTGAATTCCAAATACAAAATGTCAGATTCTTTACTACAAGTGAAGTGTCTACTGCAACTTGAAAATGGGGCTTGATTTTTCAGTTTTCAAAAGATAAACACGAAGAAAAAGTAGTATATAAACTTTGATGTTTTTGAACTGTGGTGCTGGAGAAGACTCTTGAGAGTCCCTTGGACTGCAAGGAGATCCAACCAGTCAATCATCAAGGAGATCAGTCCTGAATATTCACTGGAAGGACTGAGGCTGAAGCTGAAACTCCAATACTTTGGACACCTGATGCAAAGAACTGACTTACTGGAAAAGACCCTGATGCTGGGAAAGGTTGAAGGCAGGAGGAGAAAGGGACAACAGAGGATGAGATGGTTGGATGGCATCACCGACTCAACAGACATGAGTTCAAGCAAGCTCCGGCAGTTGGTGATGGACAGGGAAGCCTGGCGTGCTGCAGTCCATGGGGTCACAAAGAGTTGACGATGACTGAGTGACTGAACTGAATTATATAATCTAACATAAAAATAACCAATACTTAGAATTTCACATTTAGAAGGGATGCTGTTAGACATGATCTGGAACAACCCTTTAATTTTAATGTTAATTTTATGTATCAGAACAGACTAATATATACAATGTGTATATATGGGTTTCCTCAATTGAGGGGAAAAAAATCCAGACACTCTTAAAGACTATTAGGCATGCACATACTCTATTTAAAATACAGATGCTTTGGGCAATGATTTTTTTTTTTTTCTTCACTCAGAATTAAGACTTCAACCATTCTAAATGGAAATGCCAGCATATTTTAAAACCTTCTTTTAGAGTTAATCTTCTCTCTTCAATGCCACCACCTTAAATTTAAATAGTTCTGATTGCTGAGGAATTTGAATATATTTCATTTGCACAGCCCATGCACACAAATCCCAAAAGAGAACATATCCTCCACACTTGGTACTTCAGCAATCCAGGCAACTCACCAAGTGCTTCTGAGCCACGGTTTCTTCATTTGTAAAATTCAAATTTTCTGACTTTGTTAATTCACGGGGATACAAGAACCAAAGTGAATTATGTGAAAACATGTTTGGGAAGAGTACTGATATACATAAAAATGCTTGATTTTAAGATTTCCAAATTCCCACATTTCACAGGAAGAAAAAAATTTTGCTCCAAATGTTTAGGTGTAGAACCTAAATGGCTTACAGTTGCTAAATATGCATTATATATATTAAAACCAAATGGGATTTTTCTATCAAAAGTTTCTTCTAGGAAAGTAGAATAAGATGTTAAGACTTCGGTATCTACTAACACATTTTAATATTTGCACAGGTGGAGCACGCACTTTGACAACATCCTTCCTGAAGACAGGAATAGTCTCTTAGCCATCATTTTAGCTACAGTAACTGGATTCTCTGGTGGTTCAGTGGTAAAGAATCTACCTGCCAGTGTAGGAGACACCGGTTGGACCCCTAGATCGGAAAGATTCCCTGGATAAGGAAATGGCAACCCACCCCAGTATTCTTCCTTGAGAAATGCCACGGACAGAGGAGCCTGGCGGGCTACAGTCCATGGGGTCGCAAAAAGGTCGGACACGGTTTAGTGACTAAACAACAAACTGGCACAAAGACTAGCTCTGTTCTTAGTATCAGGATACACTTTTCCAGAATAAAAGTAAAATGTTCGTATAAACATATGTGAGGTCTGGCCTGGGGTACAGACACTTGCTCTCATACCACATATAGCCTTGTACAAGCATCAGGAACCTTCATTCCCCTTTAAAAATCTAAAAGGGTAACGCCCCTTTTATCTGCTGTCAGATACCTACCCAGAAAAATGCACATAAGGCCCGAGTGACAAAATGAAAAAAGCTTCTCACAAAGTCCATAATTTACCCATAGTGGCGGCATACTGATTTTTATTTCATGACTACTTATAATAAACTTGGTTATTTCTTGGTTATTTGGTTAAGAAATATTTCCCATCGTTGGTTAAAAGCAATGAAATAGATCAAATGTTGAAGGAAAGAAACCGGAGAAACCCTAAATGTTCTTCTTCCTAATGCATGGAAGGAAACCAAATAGTCCCAAAAAGGTAAATTAAGATTCAGTCCAAAACCATACTATGGCTTAATGTCACTGAATACTTAACAAAACTCAGTCTTCACCTTTTATGCCAAACTTAGATTCAAACTGTGATGACTCCATCTTTAATTATGATAAAACAGAATCAAAACTCAGCAAATACTACATTCTAATGTTAGCCAAATCATTAACCTGGGTAAATTCTCTTTCATGGTTCACTTTTCCTTACTCAACTAATCTCTTCATTAATTGTTCTTATTTTTCACTATAAAACATTAATGGAACCACAAAGGAAAGGTTATCTAATTTTAACCAACATAGAAGCCATCCAAGAAACATTTTATATACAGAAATAAAGTGGATTGTTTTACAGGATTTATTTCATTTCCAACGATGCTAATATATTTTCAAGTACAGTATTACCATTCACCAACTACAGGTAACTAGCTCCTTCAAGAAATGACTGTGTCTGCAAATTCTTGAACTGTTAGGGGAAACGCCGACTGAAGCTGCCTGCCCTGGGCAGGCGAGATAGCGCCACTTGCATGCTTATCTTAGGACAGCAGGTCCTGATAAGGAATGCATAACTAACAAAATATCTCCAACTGGACGAATTGAGGAAAGGTCAAAAGGAGAGAGCAGACTCCAGTCCATATGTCCTACCAACCACCCAGAATCCTCCTCGCTGGAAGCCATCTTCACTCAGCCATGCACTCGCCACCGGGAAGGACACTGAGTCAGAAAGACTGGCCAGAGACAACCTGGAAACTAACTCCATTACCATGAAACCCAAGACTATGAGCCACGTGGCAAAGCAGCTCTGCTGGGTCCCCTGACCCTGCTGCTCTTTGCCCAGGTGCCCCTTCCCAATGAAGTCTGTTGATCTGTCAGCGTGTGTGTCTCCTCTGACAATTCATTTTTCTGAGTGTTAGACAAGAGTCCACTCTCGGGCCCTGGAAGGGGGCCCCTTCCTGCAACAAAAGCATGTGATAGCCACAAGAAAACCTAATACTTTCAAGACTGACTTTGAAAGGACTTTTATATATCAGTAATGGAAATCAAAATGCATATAATTCTTTTGGGAAGTTAAATACACCAAGAAGCTTAAGAATTCTGAGCAAATTCTAATACATTCTCTAGATGTAATATATAATGAAAATTAACTTACAATGTAATGGTAAATTTTTACAAATGAAAAATATGAAATATTATATGAAAATAAAAGTATATATAAATATATTTATAAAAATCATATGCCTTAAATGTTATAAATACATAACTTCATACATTTATATAAATATATTTAATATTTCAGATACAATATTTGAATTTTTATATGTAAAATAAAAATATAACATGCTATATATAAAATGTTAAAACTATTATAAAATATCAGGATAAAAATTGTATATATATTGGAAATGCAATTACCAATTTTTTAAAGTCTGCATTGGGGGGAAAAAAACTGGAAGTAAATGCACAGGAATGTTAACACAGTATTTGCGTTTGGGTGATGAGACCCTGGCTGACATTTCCTTTTCTCCATTATGCTAAATCTTATTTAATGGACTATGCACTACTTTTACAATAAAACAATTTTTAAAAAGCAAGGAAATAAATGAGAAGGAGCACTGCTGAGAGGTAAGGAAATGGCATAATTAAAGCAGCTGGTTACCATTTAGTGTATAATTAAACTTTTTAGTCTGGCAAGGAACATTCTAGGTGATCACAAATGATAACTAAGTTATATAGTATTTGTGCTGGAGAGACACCCTGCCTAATTCTGTCATTTGACCAGTACAAGGAAAAGTTACGTTTATATAATGCTTTATAGTTTACCAAATGCTTTCAAAATGTCACATCATCTATCCTTCAAAGAATCCCGTGAGGTAGATTCATATGTCCCATTTCAGGGCTTCCCAAGTGGCGCTAGTGGTAAAGAACCTGTCTGCCAATGCAGGAGACATAAGACAAGCGGGTTCGATCCTTCGGTCGGGAAGATCCCCTAGATCTTCGCAACTCACTTCAGTATTCTTGCCTGGAGAATCCCATGGACAGAAGAGCCTGGCGAGCATCAGTCCATGGGGCCGTAAAGAGTGGGACACGACTGAAGCGACTTAGCACGCCCCACTTTCAGGATCAGGAAACCGAGGGCTAGAGAGATAATGTACTCTATTAATAGTATTTACCATTTACCGACTGATCACTCAAAGTGTTAAGCACAACAGTCATGTGAAAATTATCACCACTTTACAGATCAGAAAACTGAAAAGCATAGGTTACAGCTGAGAATCATCGTTCTGACTCGAAGCCACAATTTGAAACGGAGTCCTGAGTTATAATCAACTTTGGGAGTCTCAGTGGAGGAGTCGAGCCCCAAACCCTATGCTCTCTCTACTCCACTGGTTCCCCTCTCCTCGCCTACGATTCTTTGAAGAGTGACTTAAGTTGACAACCACTATGAGGGTCTAGAGGGAAAAATACTAGGTCCAGTAATAATCAAAAACTAATGCTTGCTGGCGGAGGGCCTCGTCTCAGGAGGAAGGCAAGGCAGTGAATAACTCAGAGTGGAGGGGGCAAGTTTAACAAGTCTTAACATATGCACATGGGGCGGGGGGTGCAGAGGAACCACTCTACCTCAAGAGCAGGAATGACAACATAAATCACGAATCCTGCACCTGACGCTCGCGTTCCTAGGTTCAATTCCCAGAGAGCCTTTTCTGTTCCCCTCAATGGCTGCCCGCCGACAGTAGGGTTGAGGTCCTACTTAACAGAAAACGCTGGAACAAACCCCATGGTGGGCCAAGCAGAGACAGAGAAGCAACGAGTATTGTAGCTAACAGTGGACACCTGGGGGACTAGGCACCATGACCACATCTGAGGAGCACCCGAGGGGCCTCGGGCCACCACCGAGGAGAGGAAGAGTCCAGGGCTCGCGGCGAGGACCGAGGCCCCGAGAGAGGCCGCGGTGCTGGGACTGCCGCCTGCCGAGGCTCGTACTGGGGCTTGGAGGTCGGCCTAGGAGCCTCGTTACTCACGTTGCACTAGCCGGTCTGCGGAGAAGGTGGAGGAGCAGCTGGTAACGAGCGCGCAAGGGACGCCCGCAGCCATCACTGCGCCCGCGGACAGCTTCCTTCCCGGAGCCACTTCCGCCTTGGACGATACCACGGCCGCCGGTGCGCGGGGGAGACGCGCGAGAAAGGCGCGTTCTCAGAGGCACGGCCGGCCCTGCCTCCTCCTTTGCCCCCTCTTCCGCTCCTGGCGTGGACCAGGCTGGGCTTCGCGTGGCGTTGCCATGGGGACGAGCTCCCTCCGCGGCAAGTACACGACTCTGGAGACCGCGCCTTCCTGAGGAGGGACCCCGCCCGGCCGAAGGCATGGCCCAGGAGAAGGAAAACCAAGACCCCGTCGGATCTATCTTAATCCAGGTGGGAAATGGGCCTCTCCTAACCCTGTCCAGCTAGAACACTTTGAGCGAGCGAGGCCCAGCAGAGCCCATCCACTCACGCTTACCCACTTAAAGCGCTGCTTCTCAGATTGCCTCCAACACCACGGTTTAAAGAACTCCCAAGTGTGCCAACCTAGACCTCTCTCGCCAGCCTCACACACCTCTTGAGCCTGACGATGGAGGTTGCGCGGCCGAAGCACGACCAATCTGCCTCTGGTAAAACTCCAGGACGATACACCCCATTGGGACCTTTGGAAAAATCCATGTTCCACTGAGGCACCATTTTTAAATGTTATATTCTGAAAAGTTTAATCCTATGATGTAAGGAAATGGAGGAGATACAAATCAGACACGTATCTGGGCGAAAGTTGAAATAGATGAACTGCTTTTGATCTCCTACATTGCAGGTGGATTCTTTACCAGCTGAGCTACAAGGGAAGTAGCTACTTTTCTTCAGTTCAGTTCAGTTCGGTTCAGTCGCTCAGTCGCGTCGGACTCTGCGACCCCGCCAGGCCTCCCTTTCCATCACCAACTCCCGGAGTTCACCCAAACTCACGTGCACTGAGTCGGTGATGCCATCCAGCCATCTCATCCTTTGTCGTCCCCTTCTCCTCCTGCCCCCAATCCCTCCCAGCATCAGAGTCTTTTCCAATGAGTCAACTCTTCGCATGAGGTGGCCAAAATACTGGAGTTTTAGCTTTAGCATTATTCCTTCCAAAGAACACCCAGGACTGATCTCCTTCAGAATGGACTGATTGGATCTCCTTGCAGTCCAAGGGACTCTCAAGAGTCCTCTCCAAGTTCAAAAGCATCAATTCTTTGGCGCTCAGCTTTCTTTATAGTTCAACTCTAGCACCCATACATGACTACTGGAAAAACCATAGCCTTGACTAGACGGACCTTTGTTGGCAAAGTAATGTCTCTGCTTTTGAATATGCTATCTAGATTGGTCATAACTTTGCTTCCAAGGAGTAAGCGTCTTTTAATTTCATGGCTGCAATCACCATCTGCAGTGATTTTGGAGCCCCAAAAAATAAAGTCTGACAGTGTTTCCACTGTTTCCCCATCTATTTCCCATGAAGTGATGGGAGTACCCCAATTTTTTTCACTCTAAAAGTCCCTTGCATATAATGGAGTTCTGGGGATGTAATGGACACCATAGTGATTACAGTAATAATACTGTATATTTGAAAGTGGCTGAGTAAATCTTACAAGTTCTCATCACAAGAAAAAAGTTGTATTATAACTATATATGGTGATGTATGTTAACTAGCCTTACTGTGGCAATCATTTAGCAATATGTACAAATATTGACTGATGTTGTCTATGTGAAACTAATATAATGTTTATGTCAATTATATACCAATAAAAATAATAAAAATTCCTTACTTGGGAACAAGATAAAAGCTTGCTAATCAAGTTAAACTTTGAATGTGGAAAGGTGATGAAAAGCACAGGAAAGTAACTCTCTAATCTGAGGGGGGGACATCAGGAAAGTTTTGATTTCTCAGTTCAACTCAGTTTGTGACTGTTACACTCAGATTTTTCCAGAATGTTAAAAGCACTACTTTCCGCCCCCCCCCCCCACATTTATATGTGATGGTTTTGAAACATTTTTGACATATCATCACCTTCAACTCATATTTAGCTCTACTTGACTAAAAGTTTGAAGTAATTTCCCTAAGGACTATCAGAACTCTACTCAGATCTGCACTTGGTCTAATTTTTCTTCCTGCCATGATTTGGTCCTTCCCTCTGGGAGACTTCTTTAAACCCCTAAACTCACCAATTTTATAGACTTCCTCAATATGAATCATACCCAGGTCTTCTTACCTTACCTTTTCTTATCCTTGCTTTCACCAGCACCCTAGAATGAGTTTGGCCAGACTGCCAAGTGTGAGGGAAGAGTCTCCACAAGACTGCCCTCACTTAGACACCAGGCACAAGTTCAGGGGTCCCTAGAACTATCCTTAATTCAGACCAGCTGTCTACACTTTTGGAAGCCCCAACCATGTCACATTGGCTAATTTGCTAGAGCACTCACAAAACTCAGAAAAGCACTGTGTTTATAATTACAGTGTTTTTATAGCAAAAGAATAGAAATTAAAATCAACCAAGGGAAGAGAGGCTCAGGGCAGAGAGTCCAGAAGGGGTTCAAATGGAGCTTCCAGCCATTTTCTCCCAGTGGAGTCATAGCATTACCTCCTTTCAGTCATGATATGTGACAACATATACAGATTATTGCCAACTAGGGAAGCTTTCCCAAGACTTTAATGTCCAGAGGTTTATTGGAGCTCAATCACAATGCCCATTTGGCTGACTTTAGTCTTCAGCCCTTCCCAGAGAGCAGACCAATGATTTCAGTCTAATTCCTCTAGAGATTAGAACTGATACAGCATAGCTCAAAGTCCCCATCATAAACCCCATTCCCATCAAACAGGATGCTCTGGGGGCCTAGTGATCATGTCCCAGGGTCTAATGGCAGAGGCCAGGTCTCTCTTTGGGAAGAACTAGGAATAATCATATCTATGTTGATCAACACCCCTACTTGCTTGAAAGGGTTACTTTGTACACACTTAAGTGGAGGGCTATGTAGAGAAAGAGAGGCCACCCCTTAATCTAATTATTGAGTCTGATCTGTATATACAGTGTAAAATTCTCCCTGATACAATGTAGAATATGTATAATGAGGGAAAAAATTAATATATGTAGTCATGAATGGATGTGAATGATGGACTATAAAGAAAGCTGAGCACTGAAGATTTGATGCTTTTGAACTGTGATGTTGGAGAAGACTCTTGAGAGTCCCTTGGACTGCAAGGAGATCCAACCAGTCCATCCTAAAGGAAATCAGTCCTGAATATTCCCCAGAAGGACTGATACTGAAGCTGAAACTCTAAAACTTTGGCCACCTGATGTGAAGAACTGACTCACTAGAAAAGACCCTGATGCTGAGAAAGTTTGAAGGCGGGAGGAGAGGGGACGACAGAGGACGAGATGGTTGGATGGGATCACCGACTCGATGGAATGAGTTTGAATAAACTCCAGGAGTTGGTGATGGACAAGGAGGCCTGGTGTGCTGCAGTCCATGGGGTTGCAAAGAGTTGGACACGACTGAGCGACTGAACTGCACCGACTGAATTCTTTTTCAACCTCTTCTGTCTGGTTTGCCAGGAGTGTATACCATACAACAATAAAATGAGAATGACTCATTTAAACTCTTATCTTTAGCTCTTATCTCAAAGTGTGATCCTAGGACTAGCAAAGAAATGGAATTATAAGATTGCTTTTGACAAAACTGAGTCTTTTTTTTTTTTTCTGCTTTATTTTTTTAATTTAAATTTATTTATTTTATTTATTTTATTTTATTTTATTTTTAAACTTTACATAATTGTCTTAGTTTTGCCAAATATCAAAATGAATCTGCCACAGGTATACATGTGTTCCCCATCCTGAATCCTCCTCCTTCCTCCCTCCCCATACCATCCCTCTGGGTCGTCCCAGTGCACTAGCCCCAAGCATCCAGTATTGTGCATCAAACCTGGACTGGCAACTCGTTTCTTACATGATATTTTACATGTTTCAATGTCATTCTCCCAAATCTTCCCACCCTCTCCCTCTCCCACAGAGTCCATAAGACTGTTCTATACATCAGTGTCTCTTTTGCTGTCTCGTACACCGGGTTATTGTTACCATCTTTCTAAATTCCATATATATGCGTTAGTATACTGTATTTATGTTTTTCCTTCTGGCTTACTTCACTCTGTATAATAGGCTCCAGTTTCATCCACCTCATTAGAACTGATTCAAATGTATTCTTTTTAATGGCTGAGTAATACTCCATTGTGTATATGTACCACAGCTTTCTTATCCATTCATCTGCTGATGGACATCTAGGTTGCTTCCATGTCCTGGCTATTATAAACAGTGCTGTGATGAATTTTGGGGTACACATGTCTTTCAATTCTGGTTTCCTCAGTGTGTATGCCCAGCAGTGGGATTGCTGGATCATAAGGCAGTTCTATTTCCAGTTTTTTAAGGAATCTCCACACTGTTCTCCATAGTGGCTGTACTAGTTTGCATTCCCACCAACAGTGTAAGAGGGTTCCCTTTTCTCCACACCCTCTCCAGCATTTATTATTTGTAGACTTTTGGATCGCAGCCATTCTGACTGGTGTGAAATGGTACCTCATAGTGGTTTTGATTTGCATTTCTCTGATAATGAGTGATGTTGAGCATCTTTTCATGTGTTTGTTAGCCATCTGTATGTCTTCTTTGGAGAAATGTCTATTTAGTTCTTTGGCCCATTTTTTGATTGGGTCGTTTATTTTTCTGGAGTTGAGCTGTAGGAGTTGCTTGTGTATTTTTGAGATTAGTTGTTTGTCAGTTGCTTCATTTGCTATTATTTTCTCCCATTCTGAAGGCTGTCTTTTCACCTTGCTAATAGTTTCCTTTGATGTGCAGAAGCTTTTAAGGTTAATTAGGTCCCATTTGTTTATTTTTGATTTTATTTCCAATATTCTGGGAGGTGGGTCATGGAAGATCCTGCTGTGATGTATGTCAGAGAGTGTTTTGCCTATGTTCTCCTCTAGGAGTTTTATAGTTTCTGGTCTTATGTTTAGATCTTTAATCCATTTTGAGTTTATTTTTGTGTATGGTGTTAGAAAGTGGTCTAGTTTCATTCTTTTACAAGTGGTTGACCAGATTTCCCAGCACCACTTGTTAAAGAGATTGTCTTTAATCCATTGTATATTCTTGCCTCCTTTGTCAAAGATAAGGTGTCCATATGTGCGTGGATTTATCTCTGGGCTTTCTATTTTATTCCATTGATCTATATTTCTGTCTTTGTGCCAGTACCATACTGTCTTGATAACTGTGGCTTTGTAGTAGAGCCTGAAGTCAGGTAGGTTGATTCCTCCAGTTCCATTCTTCTTTCTCAAGATCGCTTTGGCTATTCGAGGTTTTTTGTATTTCCATACAAATTGTGAAATTATTTGTTCTAGCTCTGTGAAGAATACTGTTGGTAGCTTGATAGGGATTGCGTTGAATCTGTAAATTGCTTTGGGTAGTATACTCATTTTCACTGTATTGATTCTTCCAATCCATGAACATGGTGTTGCATGGCTCTTAAATTCTAGGAAATTCCCTGGTGGTCCAGTGGTTAAGACTCCTCATGCAAAGAGCCCAGGTTCAATCCCTGATTGGGGAACTAAGATCCAACAAGCCACATGATATGGCAAAAGTCTAAAAAATAATTTAAATTGTAGAGCAATTTTTGTCTGCATTAAATCTTTTGAGAGCTTCTTATTAAGTAGCCCTGTCCCCAAACTGTCGAAATCTTTCTCCAAGTGGGAAATGTATGGAACACAATGTATTTGATAATCACAAAAATGATGGGTGACACATAAAATTTCAGTATGGGAGAGTGAATCTATTTGAAGAAAGAACAAAGATTTAGAACCTAATCTTTTTCTACCCAGGTCTGGTGAAACATTTCCTATAGTAGTTGTCTCTGTTGCGGCTATACAAACAGCTGTGCAGTTACTAAGAGGGAAGAAGACAATACCTGGCTAGGAAAGTAAAAAGCTCTTCAGAAAGATTAAGGGAGTAATTCAAGTCAATGAATATTAACTAAGTGCCAGTTACATACAAAGTGTTTCACTAGGTTTTACCAATTAGGAGAAAAGAATTAACATTGGCTCAGTGTCCTCCTCTGTGGCTGGCCCTGGACAAAGCACTTTACATCTTTTTAACTCATTTTATTCTTGCCACTATGTTGAAAGATGCTATTTATCCCCATTTTACAGATAAGAACACTAAGGCTCTAAAAAAAAAAAGTAAATTTGCCTATCTCAGTTTAGTAAAGAAGGAAATAGAATTCTAGTTCATAGCTGTCTGATTCCAAAGCCTGTATTAGTTCATTTACACATGTATTGTCTCATTTCCATTACATAAGAAGAGTAATTCTCTTTTTCCCCCTTGGTGAGGACACTAGAGGAAATGTGGATGGTGTGCATGGACATTGTGTGACTAGTAATAGAACAAGGAATCATGTTCATCTGCCTTTTACCAAGTTATTACTATTAGACTGTTACATATTATCTCCCAACTCTATGAAGACATAATGGTTCCTACAAAACAGAAGAAGTAGCCAGATTTTCAGTTCCCTGATAAATAGTCCAGTGTTGTTTTCACTCCCTCCAGCAGTTGACAGGTATAATTATACAAGGATACATGAAGCTACAGATACTAGAGCCACAAGAAGGAAATTCAGTGCATTCAAAAGTTGAGCCAGGGGCTTCCCTGGTGGGCCAGTGGTTAAGGATACTCCTGCCAATGCAGGGAACACGGGTTCAATCCCTGCTCTTGGAAGATCCCAAATGCCTTGTGGCAGCTAAGCCTGTGAGCTACAGCTACGGAGCCAGCTCTCTAGAGCCACAACTGTTGAAGCCCGTGTGCCTAGAGCCTGTTCTCTGCAACAGGTCACCACAATGAGAAGTCCATGCACCACAGCTAGAGAAAAATGAAGACCCAGTGCAACCATAAATAAATAAATCTTAAAAAAGAAAAAGTGAAACCACAAAATTATGGGCCTGGAAGTGGGCTTGCCCTTGAACTGCCTTTTTGTACTTTTCAAATGTCTTTAGACAATAGACTGTAAATAGCTTGCAGCAGTAATTTGGACAAAAAAATCGAAAAAAATATTAATACATCTTCATCCTTAGTGCCTATCAGCAAACAGTAGGTGTGTTCAAATTTCAATCTGTGAGCCCTGGAGGCTCAATATAATAATTTGTGCAGGGTACAAATGACCTGATCTGTCTGCCAGATTGTGCTGCTCATCAGTGAAAAGATGCAAATCTTTTGATCTTTCAAATACTTGGCTCCTTGGGAATGTTTGAGAGTAACTGATAACGTAGGCTGGATCAATGTATAGGTCCAGTTATACCAACAGAGAAAAAGGTAACTGTTTCAAAGTGCCTTTAGCCACCCAATCTGCAGATTGTTATTGGTGTGACTATTGCTGAAACAGGTGTTGGGTTCATAAATTTGCATAGCAAAATGTTTCTCTTGTGGCAGCAGCCCATGCCATAATTGGTGCCATCTGTATTTGTTTCTGGAAGTTTGGTTTCTAATATGAAGGCAGAGAATCTTGTGCTGTCTAATTTCATAATGCTCACGTTACTCTGAGGGTGCTTGACTTTGGAGAAATATTCATCATTTCTAAGGAAAATATGAACTGAAGGAAAATGTTCAAGTAATGACATGTTGCTTTTTCTTCATGGATTGTTTTCATTTCTGAGTACATAAAACAAAATTAAGGCCACCCCTACAGAACTGCTTCTTCAGCGCACTAAGTGGGGAAGATCTAGCTAGAATGGAAAACCAATAGACCCTGTCAACATATTTAGAATTCTCTTTTGACAGGCACTGTTTTCACTAGAACCTTTCTTTTCTGAAAGTTTTCTTTTTTCTTTTTAACCTCTCAATCAATTAGTAGAAATCAGAGTTTGGAATGAACTTTTTCTTATATCTGACTCACCTTCTTTTCCACCAGAGAAAGCAGAAGGTATTTGGGTTGCAATTTTATCTTGGATCCGTTTCTAATGGGGGAAGGACAAATAGAAAATTGTATAAAATCTTAATTTTTCAAAATCTGAAAGACAGTAACTGGAGCCATAATGTGCTTCTAATAAAGCATATCCTAGAACTATAAGGACAGTCTTTTCAATGAACACCACCTTTAAATCAACTTTATTGTCTTTAGCAATTCAAGCAGATTGCAAACCTTTAAGCTAAGTAACTCTTTTAGGTGTAATATTTATGTATTCTTTTACATGTTTCTCTCTCTAGGTCCATGAAGATCTTTATGAATTAAGGGAGAAATTAACAAAATTCCCGCTTGAGGAAAAAGGCGGGGCTCTAGACATTCAGAATCTTGAAACAGCCATCAAAAGGACTGAAATGGGGTTAAAAGTAAGTAGAGATTTAGATATTAAATAAAATCCTGGAAGGAGACAAAGATTCCTCCAGAAGAACTGTGCTTCTCACAGGCTCTGTGTAATTCTGGAACAGAGGGGGCTTTGGTTGGTCATCAGCTTTCCCATCCTGTTCCTTTTTTAAGAATGGTGATTATTAGCTGATTGATTAATTTACATCCTGTCACAGGCCACAAAGAATGTGAGACATGGATAATATATGATTATGCAGTAATTTATGACCCCTAAAATGTGGTTTGATAAAAAGAATTTATAATTTTAAAAATAACTACTCTTAGTCTAACAGTATGCCTGACAGAAAAGGATTCATACCAATACATTGTAGAGAGTTTCTATCAGAATCACTGGGATTCTAAAAAATAGAGTTTACTCTTCCTTAATAGCTTAAGTGTTTTAATATTAAGTAATTTTTAAATATTATAACCTAGTACATAACACTGGAAATAGAACTCAAGTAGATAGGAGGACTTTCCTGTGGTGGTCCAGTGGCTAAGACCCCAAGCTTCTAATGCCGGCGGGGGCCTGGGTTTGATTTCTGGTCAGGGTTCAAGATCCCACATGCTGTAACTAAGAGTTCACATGCCCCAGCTAAAGATCCCACGTGTTGCAATGAAGACCTGGCACAGCCAAATAAATAAATATTTTTTAAAAAGTAAATAGGAACTTCATTATTATAGATGGACCTAATGGCACAGGAGAATCCAATCTTCAGACTAGGATAACACTCATATACAAAACCAGGATCTATTAGCACGTGGCTCCAATAAAGACCACCTCCATTGTCTAGACCTCTATCAGCATCTCTACTCTTGCTTCCAGCCTTCACTGTTGCATCCTACTGGCCTCCTAGCTCAGCTCCTGAGGCTGAGAGATGGGGTAATATGTTGTTGCCTCATCGGGTTAGCATGCTGTTGTCCTATATAACGTGATGGTGAGAGGGCTGGACCCAGCTGGAGTCTTTGGGTTTGGCCATTTAAAATAATCTGTTACCTAAAGGCCAAACTCTTTCCTCAGATGCTTGGTTGAAGTCCTGGTAAGAGAAAGACATTACTCTGTGTCCATTGTACCTAGCAAGTTCCCCCGACCAAGTAGCAAACTGACTACTGTGCAGTTTCATTTGTGAAAAATGCTGCAGGTCACTTCAGCTTTGAGTCTCAACTGTTTATGATGCTTTTTGGGATAAAGTAATTTGGCCTTGAGATGCCTAATGATACCTTAGGCTTGTAATAAACACATAGCATGTTATGTCTTTTGGCTTAATTACATCAGTCAGAGGGTTAACCTAATGTAATGGAGAAAATTAGGTGAGGATTTCCAGTCCACTCTAATGGCCTAAACTTTAACTTTTCTGTAACAGATACACATCGAGAAGTATTTAAACGTTGTACACCAACATGTGTTAACAACTCCTATTGATTATAACTTATATTCTTCTCATGCTTCCAAATGGTAAGTAAAATAACCATTTTAGGGTCTAAAATAAGTACAAAACCAGCAAACAACTTTTCTCACTCAGTGAGATGACTGTAAAGATAATTTTCCTTTGCTTTATATGCATTCTAACTTCCATACAAGTTTTGCATATGAAGTTAATGGCAGAATTTAGACTTTAATAAAGTTATTCTTTGTTATTTTCATTGCATTTTAATGCTTGCCATCATGACAGTTATTTCAGGGTCCTAGTTTTGGTGTTACATCTTTTGTATTTTTAGTAAAGCATATCCCAAATTCAACAGCTTCGCTGGTTGCTCAATGGGAAAGAATCTGCCTGTCAATGCAGGAGATGCATATTCAATCACTGGGTCAGGAAGATCCCTTGCAGAAGGAAATGGCAACCCACACCAGTATTCTTGCCTGGGAAATCCCATGGACAGAGGAGCCTGGTGGGCTACAGTCTATTGGGTCACAAAAGAATCGGACACAACTTAGTAACTAGACAATAACAACAACGTGCCAAATTCAATTCCTATAGGAAATATTTTAAAGCAAATCCATTTTTATGCTATTTAGATCATCTGGAGCTTTCTTTATAGTTCTTAGCCCGTCATATGTGCTTTACTGTAAAGATGATTTTGGTATCCAGGGTAAACAAAACAAAAGTAATAAACTTGCTTGAAATGGTGACTCAGATGGTAAAGAATCTGTCTGCAATGTAGGAGACCCAGGTTCAGTCCCTGAGTCAGGAAGATCTCCTGGAGAAGGGAATGGCTACCCACTCTAGTACTCTTGCCTGGGGAATTCCATGGACAGAGGAGCCTGGTGGGCTACAGTCCATCGGGTCACAAAGAGTCAGACACGACTGAGCAACTAACATATACATTAATAATACAGCCTAAGAGATGATTTATTAAAATTAGTATTGAGTTAAAGGGAAATGACCTTTTCACACACAACTATGTATAAAATAGATAACTAATAAGGAACTACTGTATGGCACAGGGAACTCAATACCCTGTAATGATTTATATAGTAAAAGAATCTAAAAAAGAGTAGAATATGTATCAGCATTAGTATCAGTTCAGTTGCTCAGTCGTGTCCGACTCTTTGCAACCCCATAAACCATAGAACACCAGGCCTCCCTGACCATCACCAACTCCTGGAGTTCACCCAAACTCATGTCCATTGAGTCGGTGATGCCATCCAACTATCTCATCCTCTGTCGTCCCCTTCTCCTTCTGCCTTCAATGCTTCCCAGCATCAAGGTCTTTTCCAATAAGTCACCTCTTCGCATCAGGTGGGCAAAGTATTGGCGTTTCAGCTTCAACATCACTTCCTCCAATGAACACCCAGAACTGATCTCCTTTAGTCTGGTTGGATCAGACTTGCAGTCCAAGGGACTCTCAAGAGTTTTCTCCAACACCACAGTTCAAAAGCATCAATTCTTCGGTGCTCAGCTTTCTTTATAGTCCAACTGTCACATCCATACATGACTACTGGAAAAACCATGGACTTGACTAGATGGACCTTTGTTGGCAAAGTAATGCGTCTGCTTTTTAATATGCTGTCTAGGTTGGTCATAACTTTTCTTCCAAGGAGTAAGCGTCTTTTAATTTCATGGCTGCAATCACCATCTGCATTGATTTTGGAGCCCCCAAAAATAAAGTCTGACACTGTTTCCACTGTTTCTCCATCTATTTGCCGTGAAATGATGGGACCAGATGCCATGATCTTAGTTTTCCTAATCTTGAGCTTTAAGCCAACTTTTTCACTCTCCTTTTTCACTTTAATCAAAAGGCTCTTTAGTTCTTCTTCACTTTCTGCCATAAGGGTAGTGTCATCTGCATATCTGAGATTATTGATATTTCTCCCGGCAGTCTTGATTCCAGCTTGTGCTTCTTCCAGGCCAGTATTTCTCATGATGTACTCTGCATATATAAATAAACAGGGTGACAATATACGGCCTTGACGTACTCCTTTTCCTATTTTGAACCAGTCTTGTTCCATGTCCAGTTCTAACCATTGCTTCCTGAACTGCATACAGGTTTCTCAAGAGGCAAGTCAGGTGGCCTGGTATTCCCATCTCTTTCAGAATTTTCCACAGTTTATTGTGATCCATGCAGTCAAAGGCTTTGGCATAGTCAATAAAGCAGAAATAGATGTTATTCTGGAACTCTCTTGCTTTTTGGATGATCCAACAGATATTGGTAATTTGATCTCTGGTTCCTCTGCCTTTTCTAAAACCAGCTTGAACATCTGGAAGTTCACAGTTCACATACTGCTGAAGCCTGACTTGGAGACTTTTGAGCATTATTTTACTAGCATGTGAGATGAGTGCAATTGTGCAGTAGTTTGAGCATTCTTTGGCATTGCTTTTCTTTGGGATTAAAATGAAAACTGACCTTTTCCAGTCCTGTGGCCACTGCTGAGTTTTCCAAATTTACTGGCATATTGAGTGCAGCACTTTCACAGCATCATCTTTCAGGATTTGAAATAGCTCAATTGGAATTCCATCATCTCTACTAGCTTTGTTTGTAGTGATGCTTCCTAAGGCCCACTTGACTTCACATTGCAGGATGTCTGACTCTAGATGAGTGTATATACTCTAGGTGAGTATATATGTATAACTGATTGTAAGCCAACCATAGTAAAAAAAAAAATTAAAAAATAAAAAGAGAAATAACCTTTTCTTAGTTTGGACCTTCTTCAGTCTAGGCGTTCTGAATTGAAGTGAACGTAGATCAGGGTTTTGTATGAAGCTTAAAACCCTGTAGTCCTTTTTGCATCATAAATATATATCAAGGGTAAATGAATCACATCAAACAGAGAGGTCAAGTTTCAGGGAGAAACCCAGAGATACAACCAGGTCCCAGCTCTTGTAGTGGGGAACAGAGCCTCAGGTGTTCAGTGTACCCATTTCCCTTTCCCCTCCATGAAGGTAGTGCCACAGGCAGCCATCATCCCTTGGCAGAGGCAACCCTTCACTAGTCTGTCTAGTTTGAAGTCATTTATATCTTAGGGTTTTGTTTGTTTGTTTTGGCCATACCATGCAGCTTGTGGGATGTTAGTTGCCCCACCAGATATCAAACCCATGCCCTTGGCAATGAAAGCATGAAATCTTAACTACTGGACCAGCAGGGAATTGCCCTACCTTAGATTTTTTAATTTGAGAATAAAAATATGATTTTCAAATAGGTTTATATAAATCATTGTTTGAAACAAGGAATCTGTAGGGAAAATAACAAAAGGGATTCTTGGAGAAGAAAATACTGGAGGTTATTTTACTACCTCATATTGACTCAGTTCTAAATGAAAACAACAGGGACTTCCCTCATGTCCAGCAGTTAAGACTCCACACTCCCAGTGCAGGGGGCCTGGGTTTGATCCCAAGTCAGGGAACCAGACCCTACATGCAACGACTAAGACCCAGCACAGCCAAATAAACAAATATTAAAAATAATAATAAGTCAAGAGAGCCGCACAAGGCCAAGCGGGAGGACTGTTTAGATGGCAGCCAGGGGATGTGTGGTAGGCGGGGAGTGTCCATCCAAGAGGTGGAGTGGATACACAGCGATAAAAAAGCTCCAGGTGGAGAAGGCAGGGGAAGTAGGACAGAGACGAGCTGTGTGTCACCAGCCCTCAAGAAAGTTCTCCTGTCCTGTCTCCAGTTCCTCTTTGTCTTCTCCTCTTGACAGAGCACAGAGTTTCTGAGCTGCAGTTTTGCACGCTATGATAGCTGAAGAGAACAGACTAGGTAGCAGAGAACCAAATACAAAGATTCTGGCAGAGCACTTTGCTTGCACAGTTCTCCATGGCCACGGAGTGCCCTTGCCCCTGTTAGGGTCTGGAAGAATGGAGAAAAATGTGAACTGGGGCGTGGAGCTGGAACCCAGAAAGGGTCTTTGCATCCTTCCTTTCCTGTTCAATAAAGTAATACAACCACTGGCTGTCTTATCAGGAAGATGGGAGCCTGGCAAGTTCGTAGGAGCCCTACAAGCCTGGGGGAGCATCTCAGTCATTGCTGTGGATTTGGGAGGCTAAAGTGGCCTCAAATTTGAAAATGAAATGAAGTGAGCCATGGTCAAAAACTGGAGAGAGTCCAAACTGGGTCTTAAAAGTAAGCAGGTCCAAGGCAGTCCCTGGGAGTGGAAGATGTGACCTTTTATATATAGGATGGATAAACAAGGTCCTACTGTATAGCACAAAGTGCTATAGTCAATATGATAAACCATAATGGAAAATAATATTTTAAAAAAGAATGCATATATATGTATAACTGAATCGCTTTGCTGTATAGCAGTAATTAACACACATAATCCAACTATCCTTCAATTTTTAAAACTTAAAAAGAACAATGAGGCCCAGATTAGAGTCCAGTCAACTGTCTGCTAGTGTCCTCTCCTACACCATAGGTATATAAAAGCCAAGAAGTCTAATTTTCAGAGGATGGTTTTCCTTTTTCGCCAGTATTGCTCAAGGAAAAAATCTGGTGGTTTTTTTGTCTAGTAGAGACAAAACCCAGTAGGTACACGACATGATGACAATGGATTCCAGCAAATGGAAGATTCTCCCAGCAGTCATTCAGAAAACAATGATAAGGATATTGTCAAAAGTGGTACATTTTCTCCAAAGAGCTCAAAGTGCTTTTGTATTGTTTTCAAAATAGGCTTCATTATTATTCCCACTTTGGCAATGATTCTTCTTCTGTGTCAAAGTGAGGTTCTTCCTCTTATCATTGCTGGCTTGCACAGATTTTATTGCATGAGATATCTGCTCACACTGTTCTTAACGACCACCCTTTGCTTATTGACACTAGGAGGGTGACTACCATCTGTACCAACACCATCAGAACTGCACAGAAATCTTCATTTTATATTCGGTTACACTAGTGTTTGAGGGGGGGAAAAAAGAACAAAGCAAATAAATAATAGTGAGAAACAATGAGAAGGAAAGAAGAGGTTTCTGTTAAATGATAAGCATAGATTAGAAGGTATATTCTCACTCAGTTATTGGACCCCCTTAGAGCCATCCTCTTCTGCGTTGTTACAAGGCAGTACACAAATCCCACTTATTCAGAATATGACTACATCCTAGTGACAAAGGGAGACAAAGCACAGGGGACAAGCTGTTTCCACTTGGTCATCTAGGTGAAGGGTATTTGCATGCTCACTATCCTTTCAAATTCTTTGTGGCTTTGAAGTTTTTTGAAACAAAAAATAAAAATTTTTAAGAAGCATCATAAAATAACAAATAGGAAAAACAGTTCCAACATATGTGATACAAAAATTACTAACACTGTTAAATACAAAGTGCTTTCTTGCCATAATCATAATAAAAACCTCGGCACAGACAAAGCGACATCAGTGGACTACTCACAGAGCTGGAAATGCAAATGACCAGTAAGTATGTGAAAAATGTTTAATAGCACTGTTGAACCATAGGAATACAAATTGAACTATATAATGGATTGGCTAAAAAGTTCATTTAGGGTCATCTATAACACACCACCCTTATGGCAGAAAGTGAAGAGGAACTCAAAAGCCTCTTGATGAAAGTGAAAGAGGAGAGTGAAAAAGTTGGCTTAAAGCTCAACATTCAGAAAACAAAGATCATGGCATCTGGTCCCACCACTTCATGGGAAATAGATGGGGAAACAGTGGAAACACTGTCAGACTTTATTTTTCGGGGCTCCAAAATCACTACAGATGGTGATTGCAGCCATGAAATTAAAAGACGCTTACTCCTTGGAAGGAAAGTTATGACCAACCTAGGTAGCATATTCAAAAGCAGAGACATTACTTTGCCAACAAAGGTTCGTCTAGTCAAGGCTATGGTTTTTCCTGTGGTCATGTATGGATGTGAGAGTTGGACTGTGAAGAAAGCTGAGCGCTGAAGAATTGATGCTTTTGAACTGTGGTGTTGGAGAAGACTCTTGAGAGTCCCTTGGACTGCAAGGAGATCCAATCAGTCCATTCTAAAGGAGATCAGCCCTGGGATTTCTTTGGAAGGAATGACGCTAAAGCTGAAACTCCAGTACTTTGGGCACCTCATACGAGAGTTGACTCATTGGAAAAGACTCTGATGCTGGGAGGGATTGGGGGCAGGAGGAGAAGGGGACGATAGAGGATGAGATGGCTGGATGGCATCACTGACTCGATGGACGTGAGTATCAGTGAACTCCGGGAGTTGATGATGGACAGGGAGGCCTGGCGTGTTGCGATTCGTGGGGTCGCAAAGAGTCGGACACGACTGAGCGACTGATCTGATAACAGCTTACATAAAAACCTGAATAAACTTTTTGGCCAAACCAATATTACTATTTTGCCTAACAAATTAGCAATTCAGTTCAGTTCAGTCACTCAGTCGTGTCCAACTCTTTGTGACCCCATGGGCTGCAGCATGTCAGGCTTTCCTGTCCATCACCAACTCTTGGAGACTACTTAAACTCACTTCCATCGCATCAGTGATGCCATCCAACCATCTCGTTCTCCATTGTCCCCTTCTCCTGCCTTCAGTCTCTCCCAGCCTCAGGGTCTTTTCCAGTGAGTCAGGTCTTTGCATCAGGTGGCCAAAGTATTGGAGTTTCAGCTTCAGCATCAGTCCTTCCAATGAATATTCAGGACTCATTTCCTTTAGGATGGACTGGTTGGATCTCCTTGCAGTCCAAGGAATTCTCAAAAGTCTTCTCCAACACCACAGTTCAAAAGCACCAATTCTTCAGCGATCATCTTTCTTTATAGTCCAATTCTCATATCCATACATGACTACTGGAAAAACCATGGCTTTGGCTAGATGGACCTTTGTTGCCAAAGTAATGTCTCTGCTTTTTAATATGCTGTCTAGGTTGGTCATAACTTTTCTTCCAAGGAGCAAGCGTCTTTTAATTTCATAGCTGCAATCACCATCTGATTGATTTTGGAGGCCTAGGTGCCGGGGACCAGCCCTGGCTTATCCAGGGTATTCGAAGCGGGGACGGCGTCGGTGACCTATTTATTTAAATATTTTATCAAAGATATAAAGAGTAATAGGATGAGGATAGCTCAGTAGGAAAATTCAGTGGAGAAAAGAGGCTGAGTAGCTTGGTTTATGCGGGAGACCAATAAAACTTCAAGACAAGAAGTTTGCACCACTTACGTAGGCCGCAGGCGTCCTTCCGTTCTCCCGAAGGAGAGGAGACACTGAGGCCTCCCCGGTCGGATCTTAGAAGCCCAGGCATAATTAGCAAGCATGGCGGGTTCCGCGCTCCAGATGGAGACTCAGCCAGAATTTGGGAGAGAGAGTGACATGGGGAGACCAAGTTTTGGTGAACAAGGCCCGCACTTTATTTTCCAAAGTAGTTTTTATACCTTAAGTTGTGCATAGAGGATAATGGGGGAAGGGGTGGAGTCATGCAAGGACAGCAGTTCCTGGTCCTAATTGAAGCCAGGCTTTCAAACTTAGCATATGCAAAAGTTCAGGTGAACTACATCATCTTCTGGCCAGGAGGCCTGTTAACATTTTAAGGAACTTATTTTTCTCTAAAGGTGATTATTCCAAAGTCAGGCACCAGCCTCCAAAAAAGCATTGGACAAAGCTGCATTCCTATAGGGCAAAGGTGAGGTGGGCTCAGTCAAGAAAAGAATTAACTCAAGGGTCCAAGGTTACAAACATTGAGCTACTACTTACATTTCTACACACCCATTATATCAATCAATACACTGCCAAGGACACAGTAGGTAAGGGGTATGGAGACTTAGCAGCAAACATTGGCTCAATAAGTGAAAAACCCTTCACCAATACAATTTCTAATCAATCTTTTAACTACTCAGAAGAATCTGTGTTTAGACAGATTCTTCCTCTCACAGTTGGGAGGCTCTGAACAATCACATGTGGCCGAAAAAACCTATTCAGGCAGGCTAGAGGATTTCCAAAGGAGTTTGTAGGTTAAAACACTGTCACACCCAGGAATTATTAACTGGAGCTGTAAGCTAACTCTTTTTTCAGAGAGAGGTAGTGGGGGACAGCCCCCCGTAAAGTCAGAGGTGTAGGTGAAAGCACAAAGCAGAAAGTAGGCAGACTCTGGTTTTGGGGGTAGATACTCAAGAATTTCCAGGGGGACTCCTGAGGCTCGATCCCGCCTTTGCATATGCCGAGCCTCCTTCCTCATGACCTTTGTCATGGGTGGAGCTCCTCACGCTGGCTCCCGGCAGTGATAGAATTCTAGTTGAGCTATTCCAGATCCTGAAAGATGATGCCGTGGAAAGTGCTGCACTCAATATGCAATATGCACTCAATATGCAATATGCCGGCTCCCGGCACCTAGGAAAGAAAGTCTGTCACTGTTTCCATTGTTTCCCCATCTATTTACCATGAAGTAATTGGACTGGATCTTTGTTTTTGAATGTTGAGTTTTAAGCCAGCTTTTTCACTCTCCTCTTTCACTTTCATCAAGAGGCTCTTTAGTTCCTCTTTGGTTTCTGCCATAAGAGTGGTGCCGTCGGCCCATCTCAGGTTGTGGCTATTTCTCCCAGCAATCTTGATTCCAGCTTGTGCTTCATCCAGTCTGGCACTTCACGTGATGTACTCTGCATATAAATTAAATAAGCAAGGTGACAATATACAGCCTTGAAGTACACTCTTTTCCCAATTTGGAGCCAGTATGTTTTTCCATGTCCAGTTATAAGAGTTGCTTCTTGACCTGCATACAGATTTCTCATGAGGCAGGTAAAGTGGTCTGGTATTCCCATCTCTTGAAGAATTTTCCACAGTTTGTTGTGATCCACACAGTCAAAGGCTTTGGCATAGTCAATAAAGCAGAAGTAGATGTTTTTCTGGAATTCTCTTGCTTTTTGTATGAGCCAATGGATGTTGGCAATTTGATCTCTAGTTCCTCTGCCTTTTCTAAATTCAGTTTGAACATCTGGAAGTTCTCAGTTCATGTCCTGTTGAAGCCTCACTTGGAGAATTTTGAGCATTACTTTGCTAGCATGTGAGATGAGTGCAACTGTGCAGTAGTTTGAGCATTCTTTGGCATTGCCTTTCTTTGGGATTGGAATGAAAACTGACCTTTTCCAGTCCTGTGGCCACTGCAGAGTGTTCCAAATTTGCTGGCATATTGAACGCAGCACTTTCACAGCATCTTCTTTTAGGATTTGAAATAGCTCAGCTGGAATTCCTTCACCTCCACTAGCTTTGTTCATAGTGATGCTTACCAAAGACCCACTTGACTTTACACCCCAGGATGTCTGGCTCTAGATGAGCCATCATGGTTATCTGGGTCATTAAGATCTTTTTTGTATATTTCTTCTGTGTATTCTTGCCACCTCTTCTTTATATTTTCTGCTGTTTAGGTCCATACAATTTCTGTCCTTTATTGTGCCCATCTTTGCACAAAATGTTCTCATGGTATTTCTAATTTTCTTGAAGAGATCTCTAGTCTTTCCCATTCTACTGTTTTCCCATTCTATTTCTTTGCATTGATCACTGAGGAAGGCTTTCTTATCTCTCCTTGCTATTCTTTGGAACTCCGCATTCGGATGGATTTATCTTTCCTTTTCTCCTTTGCCTTTAGCTTCTCTTCTTTCCTCAGCTATTTCTAAGGCCTCCTCAGACAGTCATTTTGCTTTTTTGCATTTCTTTTTCTTGGGGATGGCTTTAACCCCTACCTCCTGTACAATGTTATAAAACTCCATCCATAGTTCTTCAGGCACTCTTTCTGTTAGATCGAATGTCTTGAATCTATTTGTCACTTCCACTGTAAGGGATTTTATTTAGGTCATACCTGAATGGTCTAGTGGTTTTCCCTACTTTTTTCAATTTAGTCTGAGCCGCGGTCAGTTCCCCGTCTTGTTTTGCTGACTGTATAGAGCTTCTCCATCTTTGGCTGCAAAGAATATAATCAGTCTGATTTCGGTGTTGATCATCTGGTGATGTCCATGTGTAGAGTTGTGTCTTGTGTTGTTGGAAGAGGGTGTTTGCTATGACCAGTGCGTTCTCTTGGCAAAACTCTGTTAGCCTTTGCCCTGCTTCATTTTGTACTCCAAGGCCAAATTTGCCTGTTATTCCAGGTATCTCTTGACTTCCTACTTTTGCATTCCAATCCCCTATAATGAAAAGGACATCATTTTGGGGTGTTAGTTATAGAAGGTCTTGTAGGTCTTCATAGAACCATTCCACCTCAGCTTCTTCAGCATTAGTGTTTGGGGCATAGACTTGGATTACTGTGATATTGAATGGTTTGCCTTGGGAACGAACAGAGATCATTCTGTTGTTTTTCAGATTGCATCCAAGTACTGCATTTTGGTCTCTTTTGTTGATTCTGAGGGCTACTCCATTTCTTCTAAGGGATTCTTATCCACAGTAGTAGATATAATGGTCATCTGAGTTAAATTCACCCATTCCAGTCCATTTTAGTTCACTGATCCCTAAAATGTCACTGTTCACTCTTGCTATATCTCCTGTTTGACCACTTCCAATTTACCTTGATTCATGGACTTAACATTCTAGGTTCCTATGCAGTATTGTTCTTTATAGCATTACACTGTACTTCCATCATCAGTCACATCCACAACTGGGTGTTGTTTTTGCTTTGACTCAGCCTCTTCATTCTTTCTGGAGCTATTTCTCCACTGATCTCCTGTAGCATATTGGGCACCTACTGACCTGGGGAGTTCCCCTTTCAGTATCCTATCATTTTGCCTTTTCATACTGTTCATGGGGTTCTCAAGGCAAGAATACTGAAGTGGTTTGCCATTCCCTTCTCCAGTGGACCACATTCTGTCAGCCCTCTCCATCATGACCCGCCCGTCTTGGGTGGCCCCACATGGCATGGCTCATAGTTTCATTGAGTTAGACAGGGCTGTGGTCCATTAGTTTGTGATCTAATTTGTTACAGAAAACTAACAAATTAGCAAAACATATAAAGCCACCCTAGTACTCAGTGCTACTGAGGGTGTAGAAAAAATGGGCAGGTTTTTCTATAAGATATTAAGAATTTTCCAAAATTAATGACAGATGAAAAACCACACAGAGAATACCAGGCAGGTAAGTAGGCGTTTAGTGTAAGTAGGCATTTTTCTGGCCAGGAGCTACGCCATCTGCTATAACTGTAGGTATCTGAGGTTTCATTTCACCAATTATCTTTGTTTTTAGCCTCTCTATTGTGTTTGTGTTTCCCTAGAATCTCTTTCCTATGTAGAATCTGAGCCTTGCACAGAAGTGGATGTAGTGTGTGTTGGGGGGAAGCATTCAATAATCCTGTGATTAGGTCTCAATCTTTTGGAAGGTCTGTGCCCCTGGACTCTTCACAAATTTTTCTCAGCGTTTTTCCCCTCTTTGGTGAGATAGGAAGACCAAAGGGGGCTGGAGTTGGCTAATTGCCCTCCTTCAGATCAGATAAGGCTCTGGTAAAATAGTTCTCCGTGAGACACAGCCTTCATTGCAGAGAACAGAACAAAGAACAGAGCTTGGAGTGTTTTGAAATGGCCTCTCTTCCTGCTCTTTGCCCTGCTAGAAGCAGGAAGGGGTTTTTCCTCTGATGTTCACAGAGAAAATAAGGTGGGGCTCCTAGAAGTAAAACTCATGAAATTGTAGGCTGTGCTAAGACTTGGCCCCTGAGAGATTTTAACTTTCAAGTGAATCTATTCTGAACCTCCAACACTTTGTTGATTAGAATTTAAGTGTTCTTCCAGTACTGGCTCTAGCAGCAGGTTTCTGCTCTTGGGTTTTATCCACTGCTTTTTCCAGTTTTGAAGGCAGCAGCTTTCCCTGCAGTTTCCTCAGTTCTTTGATGTATCTAAGAAGAGTTGCTTTTCTGTTTCTTCAGCTGTTTCTTATTGTGAGGGTTGGCGTGATAACTTCCAAGCTCTTTCCATGTTGAAATGAAACCAGAAGTCTATAAATTGCTTTTTAGTGATAATTTTACAGAAGTGGACAATAGAATCAATTGACCTGAATTATGTTAACTATTTTAAAGAACTGAAACCTGCTTTAAATTAAGACCTATGTTACATGCATATGCACATTCTTATAACTTTATTTTTTTTGCGCATTGCTATCCCATGGAACTCCTGACTGCTTAACAAGGAAGACCTTTAACACTTTTATCCTCAGTGCTAAGTGGCTTCAGGCATGTCCAACCATTGCGACCCTGTAGACTGTAGCCCGCCGGGCTGCTCTGTCCATGGGACTCTCCAGGCAAGAATACTGGAGTGGGTTGCCATTTCTTTCTCCAGGGGATCTTTTCAATGCAGGGATCAAACCTGTGACTCAGGTCTCCTGCATTGGCAGGCGGGTTCTTTACTGCTAGCGCCACCTGGGAAGCCAGTTGTAATTGCAAAGACATTGATCCTTAAGTCTTTGCAATTACATAGAACACTAGAAGTTTAAAGATATAAGGATGAACTGCTTAGGAATAGCATTTTTAATATATTTAACATTGGCTATCTTGTGACTTAATTTAATAAAATACAGCATTTTTTTTAACCAATAAATGTTTTATAGTACAGTAATTCTGTCAATTGTAAGTCATATAAACTCAGCCAGAGATATAGCTTTTTATCCATGCTATAATGGCCCTTATCAGACTTGGAAGTTCTTATGCTTAATAAACAACTGCAGTTTTATCGTGGTAACAATACTAAAGTTGGTCAAATTTGTTGTAATTACCAATAGAATATTTCCTATAAAATGTAATTTAACTAGGAAGCATTATTTTAAATTACAATTTTGAAGCTTTAAGGATAGCAAATTTGATTTTAATATTTTTTTTAAACTTAGGTTGTTCCCAGCTGTACTTGATCAGAAAACATTTATTTTCCCTCTGGAATCTGAGGGGAAACTTTGGCGACCCCAGAAGGAGCACAGTTCATTTCCACATGCCTTTCCAAGAATAAAGGTAGGACAAGAGAAATCCGTAGAGACAGAAAGTGGATTGGTGGTTCCCAGAGGCTGGAAGGAGGAGGCAGGGAGAGTGGGGAATGACTTGTAATGGTTGTCAGGTGTCTTTGGGGATGATGAAGTGTCCTGGAATTAAACAGTGGTGATGGCTGCACAATTCTGGGAATCTACTAGATGTTGAATTGTATACCTTGAAAGGGTGAATTTAAGGTTTATGAATTATATCTCCATAAAGCTGTTGGAAGCCTTTTTTTTCCCCCCAAGAGTGAAGGTAGGAAATTGTATTCCAAATGGAAAAACATGCCATTGTTGTTTCAGATATGTTCATGGCATAGTCAATTTCTATGACAAAAGATCTTTCTTTGTAGTTAAGTTTCCAGGTGGCAAGGAATAGAGCCCAAGAGGTTTCTGACTTCGGGGTGTGCTCACAGTTGAACTCCTGTTCCCTCCCCGACTCCCCCAGAGTGATAACAACTCACTTCTTCCAGGTACCAGGGGTTATTTTCAGTGCTTTGGGGATGCTAAATTGTTTAATCTTCAGAATAATCCTAGAAGGAGATATTATTATTATCTTCATCTTATTGATGAAGAAACCAAGATTCAGAAATGTTAACTATTGGATGGGCAAAGAGAACACAGCTGGTATCAGAGCAAGGATCACAAATCCAGAAATGTAGGAATCCAGACTGTGCTCGTAACCACTGTGACACCCCTTTTAAAACAATAGCTTTATTGAGATTTAATTTATACCCCATAAAATTCTCCCTTTTAAAAGTGACTTTTAGTATATTCACAGAGTTGGGCAGCCATCATTTGGCACCCTTTTTACAATGGCTTGTATCAGTTCCAGGTACTCTGTCCATAAACATCTTTGCTGTGGACATCTTTGCTGCAACTATTTTCACCTCAAGCATTTTTGCTGCATAACTCATTGGCCATAAGGCAGTTTTGCTATTAAAAAAAAATAAAAGAGGGACATTAACAAAGACATAAAGAAGTACGAGAAGTGAATGACAAAATTTAAATGACTTTTTTTGCAAAATACAGAATACTTGAATTAATATGTGTAGATCATGGCAATACTTTGCAAATGACTGATTTTATTTTGTGGGTTATACCTTAGCACTTGTCTTTCGAGTCTTTCGTTCATAGTATTTTTATATATATTTTGTTTGTTGACTCGGCTCCTTGTATGGATGGCATCACACTTTTTCATTTTTACTAATATTTTTTCCCTTCATTAAGAGGGATGTGTGCGTGCTCAGTCTCTCAGCTGTATCTGACTCTTTGGACCCCATGGACTGTAGGCCACCAGGCATCTCTGTCCGTGGAATTTTACAGGCAAGCATACTGGAGTGGGTTGCCATTTCCTCCTCCATGTGACAAATATGCCAAGGTATACCACGGTGTACCAGTTTTCACAGTGCAACACAAAACTCAGGTGCAAACACACCCGAGTATTTGGAAACCACCACCTGCAATCTTCCCAGCATCAGGGTCTTATCTAATGAGTCAGCTGTTCCCATCAGCTGGCCAGAGTATTGGAGGTTCAGCTTCAGCATCAGTCCTTCCAATGAGTATTCCAGTGAATATAGGAGTAGAGATAGGAACAGAGAAATCCATAGAGACAGAAAGTAGATTAGTGGTTGCCAGAGGCTGGAAGGAGGAAGAGGTAAGAGTGGGGAATTTCTGTTGTTCATAAGCCTCCAGTCTATGGCATTCAGATACAACAGCCTGAACTAATACACTATAATTAACATCCTGATACTCTTGTATGACTTCCGCTTTGCACTCTCAAAGCAGCTCACTCCTATCTTTGTAATTGGACTTGTCACATTGGGTTTCTTCAGTTACCATCTGTGGAGTGCTGACTATGTGCCAAGGACTGACTATTAGAGGCACATTGGGAGGAACAATTCAGACCAGGTCCCCATTCTTGGGCGATGGAGATACACCATCAGTAAGAAAATACCAGGTAATAATAAAGACTCTCATGGGGGAAAAAAAAAAAGTGTTATCATAAATGGAACTTAAACTTCTCATCTTTGTTACTATTAAGTCTCTGCTTTCATTAAATTTTTATTTTGCCAGGAGTCTCAGGGGAGCCAGAATGGTTCATAAACACAAAATTGGAGATCTCTAGGTTATAAAGACAATGAAATAAAATATATGAAATTAGGACTATTTTAGAACACACAGTTGCTGTTACTAATATTTTTCCAGGAAAAAAGAAAAAAAAACTATGGCCAGAAATTTATTTTCCCCAAAGAGTTTTGAATCCTGGCAAATGATTATAAAGATAAGGGATCTTATATGCCCCGTGTTCTTTTAAACACTGCAAGCAGGGGTGAGCTTCATTTAGAAAGAGGCACGGACTGCTTCCCACCCTGACTTTACCTCCAGGGCCTGGATCCCTATTGTTGTTTTATATCTAATATCAGTGACATCTGCTTAAAAATGCATAACTGCTGACACAAAAATAGCCCTAATTTTGCATTGTAAAGTCAATGACAAACAGTGCTGTTTTGCCAGCTGTTCTGTAAGCCTACTGCACCAACTTAAAACCTTGTATTATTGAGTAGTTGTGAAATCCAACTGGGATATCACCACCTTTAATTGCCCACTGCCAACCTTTTAAACTAGGTAAACCCCAGTTGCTACTTTAAGCTCTTTCTCCAAAGTGAAGAAATTGTTTTTGGAATTCCATTTCACACGAAAAAACTAAAATGACAAATCACTTGGAGTTTCTCAGTTGTAATTAAGAATCACAATAAAGAATTATCACTCTTCTGTAACATTTAAAAAGCCATATTCTGGTGCCTTTTCTTTAAGTATATCTTAGCTTCAAATCAAGTGAGCCCAACCCTTCTTTTAGGCACTTTGAGCACACGTATACTCATGGCAGTCAAGGAAAGGGTTTGAAATAGCAAACACAAAAGGAGGAGGAAGGAAGAGAAGGAGAAAAACTTTATAGGCCAAAAGAGTATTTGATTTTCTTGTTGTGTCTGGTGAGCTGTCTGAAGGCAAATTTCAAAACAGACGTTCCTAAGCTGTTTAACCGGCTAGCTCTCCTTTGGTATTCACTCAATCCTTTGTTCTGTGAGTGGGCCAGGCTGCATGTTAGGTTGTTAGGTTAGAGCCTCTCGCGGGGAATTTCTCTTTTCAGCAGTGGCGGTTAGGCGTGTATTCTGTGGATTTTTAATTTTTTTTCCCAGTTATGTTGCCTTCTGTGATTCCAAAACTCCCCACAGACCCACCTGTGAGAGGGTTTCCTACTGTGTAAATATTCATTGGAAGGACTGATGCTGAAGCTGAAACTCCAATATTTTGGCCACCTGATGTGAAGAACCGACTCATTGGAAAAGACCCTGATGCTGGGAAAGATTGAGGGCAGGAGGAGAATGGGATGACAGAGGATGAAATGATTGGATGGCATCACCGACGCGATGGATATGAGTTTGAGTAGGCTCTGGGAGTTGGTGATGGACAGGGAAGCCTGGCGTGCTGCAGTCCACGGGGTCGCAAAGAGTCGGACACGACTGAGCAACTGAACTGAATTGAATTGAAATTGTTTAAATCCAAGGAACTACTTAGAAGCATGATACAAATCGTATGTTTACAGATCAGGGAAAATAAATGGATCTCATTGCTTGAGAGTTATTCTCCAAATGAATTCCATAAAATGGATACTCTATCAAAAGAATGTAAAAATATAGATTGTGATCTATTTCGATACAGCAATATATAAGATCTATGTATAAGATGGGAAGGATCTTTAATTTTGTGAATATGGATCTCATTGAGAATGATTTTCAAAATTTGATCAAAACTAAGGTTTTGAGGATTTTTGTCATTATGAGGAATAATGTGATGAGAGATCAAGAAAGGATTGCTTTACAGATTTTCACTGTGGGTTATATCTCACTTAATATTGGGTGGGAAAATTTTGCTAATGAAATACCAGGTGGATTTTATAGAATAAAGTGGGGAAAAGTGAATGCCTACAAGAAACCAACAAGCGTTATGAACTCTGCCTTGTCATTAGAATATAAACTCCATGAGAGCATAAACCTTTAAAAACTACTTTTCCCTTTCTGTGACTTCTTAAGACCTTCTTAGTATGAAACTATTCAAGTAAACCAAAAATAGTATATTAATAACTATTTTTCTTTCACCTGGATTTAATAAGTGTTAACCTTTACCAGTTTCGCTTCACCTATTTTTTATTGAAATGTTTTAAACTATAGATCTAATGACATTTCATCCCTTAATGCTTTTACATACATCTTTAAAAATGAACACATTCCTCCTTACCACAACACCATTATCCCATTTAACAAAATTAACAATAATTTCTGAATATAATAGATATCCAGTTTATATTCAGATTTCCCCAGTTATCCTCCAAATGACTTTTACTGTTCTTTATACAAACTTGGACCTGTTAAGGTTTATATATTGTTTATTTCTTTTTTTTTAATACATTCTTTTTAAAAATATTCTTTTTCCATTATGGTTTATCAAGGGTATTGAATATAGTTCCCTGTGCTATACATTAGGGCTTTGTTGTTTATCCATTCTAAGTATAATAGTTTTTATCTACCAGCACCAGACTCCCAGTCCATCCCTCTCCTGCCCCCCACCCCTTTGGCAACCAAAAGTCTGTTCTCTATGAGTCTATTTCTGTTTTGTTATTTTATTTCTTAAGTCTTTGTTAATCTAAAGCAGAGAGACTCTGTTTAGATCATTGCTGTAACCAGTTACTAGACAGTGCCCAGCCTGGAATAGGCTCTCAATAGATGGCAACATGATGGTTAGAAGTATGGGTTTACATCCCATACTAGCTCTCCACCACTTACTATCTGTACCTCAGCAAGTCACTTAACCACTCCATGCCTTAGTTCCTCATCTGCAAAACGGGCTCTGTGATACTCTGTTGTAAGGATAAATGAAGTAACATATGTACATTTTATAACAGTGGCCCATACCTGGTGAGTGCTATGTAAGTGTTCATTCTTCTGGTCAACAAATAATCAGAAGAATGAACACTTACATAGCATTCACTAGTAATGGGGCACTGTACCTGGTATGTACCAGGCACTGTTTCAGGCATCAACTGAACTTCTCTATTCTCAGGGGGCTTACATTCTAGTTAGGGTAAGGTAGTCTGGAAAATCCCATGGATGGAGGAGCCTGCTAAGCTGCAGTCCATGGAGTCGCAGAGTCGAACATGACTGAGCGACTTCACTTTCACTTTTCACTTTCATGCATTGGAGAAGGAAATGGCAACCCACTCCAGTGTTCTTGCCTGGAGAATCCCAGGGACGGTGGAGCCTGGTGGGCTGCTGTCAATGGGGTCGCACAGAGTCAGACACGACTGAAGCGACTTAGCAGCAGCAGTAGCAGCAGTCATTAGAAAAATAGAAAACCGTTTGAAAAGTAAACATATAATATGTTAGTTGGTGAGAGAATAGTTAGGGTAGGAACATAGGGAGTGTTGGGATGGTCTCAGTTGTAAGGTGACTCTTGAGCAGAAATCTGATGGATGTGAGGGAGCAAGGCATTGTGCAAATACCTGGAGGAAGAGTATCCCAGGCAGAGAAGACAGAACCGCTAAAGACCCTGAATTAGGAGTGTGAACAGCAAGGAAGATGGAGAGGAATGTACGAGGAGGAGAGAAGTAGGGACAGGGGTAGAGGTCAGATCTCACAGACCATCGTGAGGACTGCAGAGATCACGAGTTAGATGGGAGGCTTTTCACCAGGGGACCGATTGGGTATGATTTACAATTGACAAGTGTCCCTCTGACTGTTATGTGGAGACTGTGATGTAGAAGGACAAGGGCGGAGGCAGGGAGACCATGCAGGAGCCTGTGTTAGCCATGATGATGAAGTCATATCTCATCCTCACGACATTTCTGAAGGAAGGACTTACTGTTATCCCCATTTGACAGATGAGCGTACCAAGGATGAGAGATGATAGAAATTTAAAACTAAGAAACAGGAGAACTAGCATTCAGACTCAGCTCTGTGTAACCTCAGAGTGCTGGCTTTTCCTCACTTGTGTTAAAAGTACAAAACCCTGACCTCCATCCCTGTGTTTGCCACAGGAAAATTTACAACTTGAAACTTGGGGAAAATAAAGAAAGCAGCTGAATAAATTGTTGATTTTTTTTCCTTTAACAAAAGGTCCTAACCACCCCCAGAATTATCCTCAGATATGTCCCTCTACACTCTCCCAAAAAGGGACCTCCTTGGTGGTTGAGTGGCTAAGACTCCACACTCCCAATGAAGGGGGTTTGATCACTGGTCAGAAAACTAGATCGCACATGCTGCAGCTAAGACCAGTGCAGTCAAATAAATATTTAAAAATTAATAAATAAAATTTCCCAAAGGAACTTCTCAATGTAATGCTCCTGGTAAAAGTGACCTTTTTACTTTCTGATTTGTTGCAGTGACACCAATATGGCAGTGGTGAAGCCACATTAGAATTATTCATAATACATTATTATACTCAACAATAATGCTGTTTTTCTGTAATTAGTTACCATCCAGGTGGTTTACATATATAAAGAGGTTTATACTTTACAGTGTACATAGTTGTAGCTAATGGGACAGGTAATTAAACATGGTATTTGGAGTTATTTCTATTAAAAATGGGCAAAAGTAGGCCCTTAGGCCTGTATATTCTAACAACACTATGCCACAGGAAAATTAACAACTTGAAACTTGGGGAAAATAAAGAAAGAAGCTGAATAAATTGTTTATTTTTTTTTTTACAAAAGATTTCTATGAGAAGATTCAAGTAGATACATATTTATGACTCATAGCATCTTTTCCAGAATCATAAGCTATTTATTACAACTGAAAAGCATACTCAAAATTTATTATTAATATATGGTATCCCGTGGTTCAATGACATTTCAAAGATGGCATCCCAAATATCTCTTGCCTCTCTCCCTGGCTTACCAGGGGATGCTAACTTCTGGGCATGTAGGGGGACCTCATTCCCTGGCCACCAACTCACGAGAGCTGCTTGTAGCAAAGATAGGGAGGTTGTGGAATTAGCAACTGGCCCCTGTGCCATAAGAGTTGGACAGGATGCACCTTTGGCCCACACGACTGCTATAAGCTGATGACTGTGTCACCATGGCATCTTGTAAGAATAACAGAAACATAGTAACACCAAAAGATGCCTTCCCTCACGGGTGTGCTATTTCATTTCTTCACATGTTTTGATGTTAATGCTACTATGTGTTAGGTGCTAGAATGCAGATTTTACTGCTGTCGGTGTTCACAGCCTATAGTCAGGCATTCTACAGACAGAGTGGCAAGTGTGGTATTAGAGGTTTGACAAAAGTACTCTGGCCAGGGGGATATGCTGAATGCCTGGGCTTGTACCCAGTAAGTACATCATCTCTAAGATCTGTTTCAAGCACAGCAATCTCTGACCTCCATGTCCTGGCCTTCCAGTTCATATAATATGTTCTTCCAACAGTTTTTCATTACCGTGAGGACATTCAATCCACTGGCCCCTCATTATTTCACTATTTATCACTTTTGTACTTGATTTCTTAACTAGATTAGATTGATGGCTGTGGCAGAAATTGTTAATTTCATTGTTAATATTCATCCGACATCTGCATTACTATAAACTGTGATTTTGTTCAGGATGGCATCATGCCAAGAGGAATAAGTGTCCTCATTTCTGAGCCTTCTTTGCAGTTAAGTTTGACCACGTGTCCCAGTTCTGTCCAGTGGGTACTGAGTGGCAGTCTCCTGAAGTTGGTTCTAGGGGATGTTTTGCTTTCCTGGTGAGAGGGTATAGTAACAACTGGCGTGTCCCTTCTCCCCTTCCTCTCTTTCTCTCCCCTGAACACAGCCATGACATCTGGAGTTGCAGCAAGCATCCTGCAACCATGAGGTGACAAGCACAGGAACCAAAGGCAACACTCTGAAGATGGTTAGGACATAGAGGAGGAAAGGGACTGGGCCCCAGAGGGTTTCCTGAGCTGCGGAGTTTTAGCTAAATATATGACTGCCCAATATAAAGATCCCGTTTTTCAGTGTCCCTTGCTGTTGGACATAACCATATGATCAAGTATTGGCTAATGAAATGTTGTTATTGTTTAATCACTAAGTCGTGTCTGACTTTTTTATGACCCTGTGGACTGTAGCCTGCCAGTTTCCTCTGTCCATGGGATTTTCCAAGCAAGAATACTGAAGAGGTTGCCATTTCCTTATCCAGTGAAATATTAGGTGGTGAGTATTTTGGGAAATTTTCTGGAAACCTCCTTAAATGATATCCAACTTTTGCTCTTCAATCCTTTTCTTCTCCTTTCTCTATTCTGCTGCCTGGAATGGAGCTGTGTTCACTGGGACTCTTGCAGCCATCTTAGGCCAGGAGGAGGAGGCCCATACATTAGGGATAGCAGAATACTAAACTGAAAGGGGCCTGGTCCTTGGCAACTTCCTGGACTTCCAGACCAACCCTGAACAGCTTATATCTGGACTTCATATACATGAGGACAATAAATTTGGTCTTATTGAAGTAATATTCTTCCAATGTTCAGTCACATAGACAAACATCCCTATTCCCATTACCATTATCCTTTTATAATCATATTTAATTTCTCTATCTCTAGATTTATGTTTCATGTTTTCTACCTTGTCAGAGTGGAAGAAATGTCCCTTCTCTGGTTAAAGCCAGCCTCTTATTTAGCTTAGCTCTTCCAGTTATTCGCCTCTCATTAATCATTGATTTCTGACTTCTCCATCATCCCCAGATCTTTGTGTGACTATCCCATTCAGGCCTCAGTGTACTTCTCACCTCCTCAGAGAGGCTCTCCTTGACCACCATGTTTAAGGCGGCCTCCCATTCTCCTAGGGTATTTTATTTAGAGCACTTATAGAAATGTAAAATTAAGTCTATATCTGTTTACATGGTTATTAACTGATTCCTCTCATTCCTTCAAGAATGTAAGATCCATGTGGACAAAAACTTGTTTTTATTCACCAACACCTCAATGAGGCTTTCCATAAATGTTGGAATGAATGAATGAATGTTGTGGGGAGTAGAGAAGGAGAGATGGAGGTTAGGCGAGATCTCCCAGAGGAAGTTGCACCTGATCCAAGTTTCAGTGTTAGTAACAGTGTGCCCAGAGAACAGCTGAAGGTCAGGGGGAAAAGAGGACATTCCCAGAAAATGGAAGAGCCTGCTCACCTGGAGAGGTGGAGAGAACATTTTATATGTGGAGGCTGGCTGGTCACTGAGCAGTCGTGAGGAAGTGGCAGAATACAGGGCTGCAAAGTAGGAAGGGTCCCTCTAAAGGAAACCACTAGAGGCGAGATACATGTTTCAGTTAGTAACCAGAGGTTCAGTCATACTGGAGGTCATGCAGACTCAAGGAGACCCATCTTAGGGCTCATTATAGAGGTCCATGTAATAATCAATGAGGGCACAGATCGGAGCAGTGCCTGTGGATATTCGAGAGGAAGTAAAGGATCTGACAGATAGGAAGCTGAATCAAGAGTGTATCAGTCAACATTTCTTTGTGATGTGGCAGCATGTTATGATGGAAAGAGGTTTTTGAAGACAGAGACATAAGCAAAATCCCGTCTCTTCACTTTGGGGTAGTATCACTTAGCCATTTATCCCCACTGGTAAAGAGGATAATTTCATATACTCCCTCTTGCCATTTTAAGGACTAAAGTACATCATTTGGATTATGACAACCCCCAACATATTATGGTGCCTGGCACAAAATGGGAGCTGAATAAATGTTAGCCCTCTCCCCTAACCTTCCTCTTGTTCTACAATTCAACTCCTACCAGAATCAAAAAACAGGATGGGCACATCTGAATGGAATTCAAATCTTAAGGCTTTGTGAACTTGAGGCACCTGGGCTTTTAGAAGCAGCTTGGGGTTAAGTGATGCTGTGATTGTTGGTCCCCTACCTAGCAGGGGTATAAGAGGGGATGTCATAAAGCACAGACGTATTATCACACCTAACGCTTAATATTACATTTGCCTGTAATACAGGAGACACAAAAGACTCGGGTTTAGTCCCTGGATTGGGAGGATCCCCTGGAGAAGGAAACGGCAACCCACTTCAGTATTCTTGCCTGAAAAACCCCAAGGACAGAGGAGCCTGGCAGGCTACAGTCCAAAAGGTCACAAAGAGTCAGACATGACTGAGTGAGCACAATACTATATAATTCTCAGTCCACGTTCAGTCTTCCCCAGTTGTCTTAGAACTATTTTTCTATTGTTTGTTTGAATCAGGATGTAAAACATGTCTGCACATTGCATTTGTTTTTTTGTTGTTGTTGTTTTATTCATTTTAAAAAACTGAAGCATAGTTGTACAGTATAAGTTACAGGTGTTACAATAAAATGATTCTCAATTTTTAAGGTTCTAGTTATTATAGAATATTGACTATATTCCCTATGTTGTACAATATCATGTGTTGCATTTGTATCTCATTTTATCTGTAACAGTTTGCTTCATGAAAAAAGTCACCATTGTAGGTCAACTATACTTCAGTTTTTAAAGGTCACTTATTTAAGAAATCAGGTCATTTCTCAAATAGGTTCACCACCCGCTTAGTGTGGATTTGTCTGAATCTCATGTCTTACAATCTCATGGTGTCATTTTACATGTGCCCCTGTCTCTAGTATTTCTTGTAAACTAGCAGTCCTATCTGGGCTTCCCTGGTGGCTCAGGTGGTAAAGAGTCCACCTGCAATGTGGGAGACCTGGGTTCAATCCCTGGGTTGGGAAGATCCCCTGGAGGAGGGCATGGCAACCCGCTCCAGTATTCTTGCCTGGAGAATCCCCATGGACAGAGCAGCCTGGAGGGCTACAATACATGGGGTCACAAGGAGTCGGACACAGCTGAGCACAGCACAGCAGCAGTTCTATCCAGAAGCTTGATTGGATGCAGGTGACGTCTTTTTGGTGGCAATACTTCACAGGTGGTACTGTGCACTTGCTTTTACTGTTTATCAGGAGGCAGTTTCTTTTTTCTTTTAGTGATGTTAAGATTGAGCTGTGAGTCTGTGTATTACCAGCTTGATCTAGTCTTATATAAAGTTCCCCACAACCTTTCACCCAATGATATTAGCAAAAACTGATATGTATCTAATTATTTCATTAGGGATTGCAAAGTGATGATTTTATAATTCTATCACTCCTTCTGCATTTATTAGCTTCTCTGAAGAACTTTCCCTTAGCAACTCTTTGGTGAACCTGAAAAGCAGATTTTTCAGGAAAAGCAGAATAAATACACGATTCTTTCTTTTATCTATCTTGTAGATTAATTGATCTATTTTATCAATTAGGTTTTGGGGAAGGGGGAAATATTAAGAACTATGGATTTTTATATATTTGAGGTGTTTCAGTGCATAAAGTATTACTTGTAGGATACTGAATAGTACTTTATCATTTGTGAGATGCTGAACACACATCAGTCACTTAAAATTCACAAACAACCCCCTGAAGGTAAAGTATTATTAATACTACCCAGTTTCACAAATGAAAAAATCTAGATCATATAGCTTGAAGTAGGATTTGGTGTCTACTGTTCTTTCAATTAAATATGATATTGGTTGAAAGAATCAGACAATTAAAGGTGACTGGATTCTTTTTCTTTTGAGATTAAATAGCAGGTACCTTTAACCAGTGGGACTAACCAGTGTACATTTAGAAGGCATTACTTTTGGCAAACACTGTTGAGAATAATGTTATGCTGATAATACTGTAACTTAGTAAATAGCTTGTCTCAACTTTGTTTGTGAAGCATTTCCATTTTGATTACTCTGTGTGGGATCTACTGCTCAGATGCATGTCATTTTATGGTCTGCTCATGTCTGGGGAGCTGGTATTATGTGCTGCCTAGTGTTTTTAATTCAGAACTTCTTTTGAAAGGAACCTTAGCCTCTCATGTTCAAGCCCTAGTTTTAATAGCATAAGCTATTTCCTTCTTATATCGCTTTGTGGGCATAGTAATAAAATAAATACCACAAAATCACTGATGAGATGAAAATTGAGCTCCCTGCTTCTGTGCAGCCATGTAGGTAAAACAGTAATTGGCTCTGATAATAACTTTTGTTCTTACAAACCAAAGTCTAAATGAGAGTCACATTTGATATATCTGCTTGTAATTACTATCAAAAGGAGGGAATACAAAGTTTAGATTGTTTAGTGACTCAAGATAGATTAAATAAATTGCTGTCTTTTCTTGAACAATTTAAGAAAATTTTCTTAAATTATTTCTGATATTTATCTTACTGTTGGCAAAAAATGATCATCTTCCAGAACATTGTTTTTATGCTTAATGGAATGATTAATTTTGTTTTTTAAAATCTATAATTGTTTTCCTTGAAAAACCTTTTTACTGGGTCTGATAATTTATTCTCATAAATATTTTCCTATACCTCTCTGTAGATTGTAAGATAAATTTAGGTTATGCATGTATATGGCAGTGATTTTCAGTGATACCATTTGACATTTTTATATCATTTAAATGTAGACTCTTAATATTTTTTAAAAGGGGAATTAAATCATATGTGCTACATATAATTTTGATATATCCATCCTTTGGTGTCAAAAGGGTAAATAATAGAATATTAATATTTAAAGGATCTTTTTATTGCTTTAGAAACTAATAAAGAATTGCTATTACAACCTGGCATTTCTGTTGAATTTCTGCTTACATTTCGATTTCTTTCCAGAAATATCTGTGTCCAGTGCCATAGAAATGTAAAAATGGAAGGGAACAACTAGATTTTAATGCCAGTTTTAATAATGATTCTAAATTTGATCGTTTTGTTTCTACACCAGTCCTATAGCCATGCAAAGTTGATGGAGCATAATAAAACTAAGAAAATGGCTATAGTTCACTGAGCCAATGATCCCAGAATTAAAAAGTTCTAACAAAGCTTAGACATGATAGATGAAGCTATTACCATCAATTTTATCCAGAATACACATTTTAAAAACACCCTAATTACAGAAACCACATCCAGTCAATATAATACATATTAGCAATTTCCCCATCCTTGGTAGGATGGAAATTATTCTGAAAGTTTAATTAAGAAGGAAAAAATTATGTTCAGGTATTAATTTCAATAAAAGAGGCGCTCAGCTTTCATGCAAAAACCCCAGAGTTGTGCTGTACATGTGGGTTACCCACACAAGGAAAGCCATTTGTAATTAGGCACTACATTATTTCTGTCACCACACGGACTTTAGAGAGAAAAGCTGTGCCTTATTTGTAACCTGTGTTCCTGCATGAGTTAAAGTGCACAATTGAGTGCAGTTACTTGGAGATTTTGTCTAAAAACTATGTTTTAAAAAATAAAAGGAAGGTTTGGAGGCTGTATTAAGAAATAACTTATCTAGACAGCATGCATTCCAAAGGTGTTTTTGTAGCCTTCCCCGTCACATTGACCTCAGGCACAGGCCATGTATGAATGCTTAGGATCAAAGAAATTACTGCAGCATGAGCTAATCTGTCTGGTTCCTATAACCATTTTAACAATTGCATCAGATCACCCTCAGAACTAGCACTATATTGAAAAGAAAACAGTGTTTTTAATTGCTCACAACACCTTTTAAAAAAAGTCACAAAGGCCACACATTGTATGATTTCATTTATAGGAAATATCCAGAATGGGCACATCCAAGAGAAAGAAAGCTGATTAGCAGTTGCCAGGCTCTGGGAGGAGGAGGGGATGAGCAGGAATTGTTAATGAGTGTGAGGTTTCTTATTGGGGTAATAAAAATGTTCTGGGATTAAGGTAGGGGTGATGGCGGTACAACATTGTGAATATGCTAAAGTTCACTAAATTTAAAACTCCCAAAAGACCTCAGAAACTCTCAGTACTACCATACTCCGTAAGTGTCAGCTTCCCTTTGAGCATCAACGCATAGAATGCTACCTTTTAGCACAGAATGCAAAACACGGGTGGGAGGTGTTGGGGGTTGATAATTCAATGGGAGACTGTCAAGTCTAGTGCCACATTTTGCAAATAAAGAAACTGACTTCCACAGAAGGAAAGTGACTTACCCAAGGTCACGCGCAGACAGTCCAGGGTAGAGCAAGACTGGATCCAGGCACCTGTCTGGTGCCCCTGCTCACCACCTCTATGCTGCCTACCCTGGTAGTCTATCTCAGCAGTAACTCACTTGAATTATTTTAAATGAGGAACACATGGTTCAAATGAGATGTGTGGGTTTTATTTTTTTCTAATGAAAGCATACATTTCCCCTAGAAAATAGCAAAATCTCTATGAAGGAGGAGATACATTTGTTGTGGTAAATTTACCAAGTCCTAACTGAGATTTACCTGTAAATGTCCCTTGAGAAAAGTGGCCACATTAACAGACCAAGGGAGCCCTCTACCTGCATAGTTGTAGTATAGATTTCATTGGGAAAATTCTTGACCTGGAAAGCTAAAACTAAATCGAGACCAGGTGTTCTACCCTTTGTCCACCTTGGTTGGCTTCTAGCAGTATTTTGGAGAAAATGAATGGTGGATTTTTATGAGTAACAGGGATTCAGAGAGGAAAATCTGCAGAAAATTCCTTTTCTGTGAATAAAAGACAAAATTAGTTACCTAAATAAAAGACCTAAAGATATATATATATATTTTTTTCCAGTGAGAATTACATTAAAATAATTATTCTCAAAGAACTTTATACTCCTTTGAGGATATAAAATGTTAACAAGCAGTTTTGTTCATCCAGCATGAAACTTTCATTGTTTCTTTGTTTCAGGGAAAGACAGGGTTGAATATAAAAATCATGCAGGATCCTGAAAGCATCCACCACAGAGCTGCTGTAAATGCGACCTATGGAATCAGTTTGCCATACATTAACCAGAGAAAAGCAAGTGTAAGTAATGAGTGGTTTTAATGAGCTCTTATTTTTTAGAATTAAAATTCATTCATTGGTGCTATAAGACATAAGGTAGATTTTAAGAATTGAATCCTTTTGTCCTTAGAATTTTTTGGAGATGAAATGGAGTGGCATTCATTCTGTTTGTAATTAGAAATGATGAAGAAAGTGTAAACTTCTTTTTAAAAGATCTATGTATAGATCATTCAAATTTTTCTATTTTATCTGATATCCCTAAATAAACTAGTACCATAATTTTAACTAATATCAAAATTTAACAAGAGGAAGTAATTTAACAACAAAAAGAATACAGAGCTGTTAAATATTTTCTTTTGTGTACAGGCTTCTCCTAGAAAAAGAAAAAAAAAAACAACAGCAAGGCATGAGCTTCAATTATATATGCTCATATAATAGGCAAAAATTTAAGAATATTTATTCTAAATCTGAAGAAAGTAGGGGTTGATCCTTTATGTTAGCAAAATGATGAGAAGGAAAAATAATAACAAGGAGACTGTCATTAAGGAATCTCAGAGTCTGTTCCTATTTTTGCCGTTGACTTGCTGCTGAGTGTCCCAAAGCAGGGATTGTACTCTTTCTGTGTTTCAGGGTTTTCTTAGAAGAACCAAGAGTAGAGCTTGATTTTAATTAGAAAAATTATTTTATTTGAGATCATTTCTAATATTGAAAATAATTACCAAAGTGATATCTATAATTTTTAAATACATTTTTTTTAACCTTTGGCTTTTCTCCAAAGCTCTTAAATGTATCCTTCAGTGAAATCAAAACTAAAAACAAGATTAATTTTAGAATTAAATTGCAAAGCCATTTCCAACCAGCATAATAGTCTCTTAATCTTTCAAATTTCCCACGTAGACATTTTCAACTGCCTACTTCATTCATGTAACCCTGAAATATATTTTTAGTTTCTTTATATGTGCTTTATGTTATTCTAACAGGGTTGGTTTAAGAGCATTTTATCATAGAAATCCTTTTATAGCCTAAGAAATACCTAGAAAGTTAGATATTTTTATTCCTGCTGAAACTTTATTTAAAATGTCACTGTGAATAATGTGAAAGGGTTTTTATCTGCTTCCCGTGAGCCCGAAGCCCTTGAAATAAAAATATTATTTCTCTGGCTGTACAGACAGAAGCAGATTTCGCTTTCGTTGTTGTTGGTTTTCCCCATCAGTCTAGAATTAATATTGGCTTAGCTGGGGGAGCGCTGAGGCTTTGTAGCCCAAGGCAATTGCAGCATGTCATGCAAACTTTTTCTGATGAGTATTGAAGTTTAAAAAGGCATACCTCAACATTTACAGGGGATTAAGCTTTGCTTTAATGAATCTGAACAAAAATTCTGACATAAACAGGGAATTCAAAACTATGTCCAAAATTTCCCAAGTAGGATATGTGCCTTGGATAGTGTACGCTTGTCCTTAGGACACAGAGGACTTGGGAGAGCACTTGGCCTTGTAAGATACAAGGATACAGTCAATGAGTGTACATTACCTAATGTACTCATTGTATGCTCATTGATTGTATTTAAGATCCTTTTTTCCCCCTGTAAAACTTGACTCCATAAAAATCTACACCAGATCACTTTAAAATGTAGGTACATTATGTCCCTCTTGCTCAAACTATTGGCATTTCAATCAAAATAGTTGACCCTATCATTTTACGTTGATATATGTATAGACGATGGTACTAAGTGAAAAACATATTCTCATTTCAGATTTGTAAAACAAGCATTGTGCAAAAGGTCCTATGAAAGAAATATTCCAGTGTTGGCTTTAAACAATCATGTGGAATACTTGGGAATAAATACAGTTGTGATTTACCACTTATGAAAATGTTTTTGAAAGCACGTACCCAAACTGAAGCAATGTGTCTAGCATTATGATGTATAGTTAATTAGAAAAACAGCATCAGAGCTAATTGCTTTTTATAACCACTCTAAACACTCAAAGGGGATTATTATTTGGCTGCTGAGGGCCATGTGTTTCCTTACTTCTTATGAAACTTGAACAGCTTATCAAAAGCCTATAAGTAATCTTAGATACTTTTGACAGAGCAAATTGGAATTTGTTGCTAATTTACATTACCAGTTCCCCAAAACTGGTGTTTTCTCCATTTTATGAAGAGGTGTATACTTTCTGATAATCACAGGCTGATGAAAAGATTTTAGTGCATTTAAAACACATACACTCTACATACACATATACCCACCCCCACAAAACTGCCTTCGGAATTATATATCCTGTAACTCTCTTGTGTAAAAGCAATTTACAAAAAAAGCATTAAAAGTAAAAGTCACTGATTTTTTTCAATATATTAAATTTGCCAAATTAAAACAAAAACCCTCTAACACATTCTTGAGTAGAGCCGTACAGGTTTGCATAGATAAGAAGAAATCTGTGATTCTGTTCATACTTACTCACTGACATTTAGTTCCAGTTAGACTTTATAATGCAATGCATTAAAAGATAGACTTTATAATGCAACACATTAAAAGATCTACAGAAAATTTGACTTTGATTTATTTTTTTTAAAAATAAGGGTTTCTTAAAAGGCTTGAAACATGTATCTGTTACCATGAATTTTAAAAGAACGATTATGAATGCATAACAAAATAGCCAAACAAAACATTGCTTTGAATTGCTGCACAAATAACTCTGATTATAACTGTTATGACCTAGAAAAGAATCATAAAAACATTTTTCTTTTTGGCAACGTATGAGTTGCTGTAGAATTATACCGGTTCTTTGGTCCCACTTTCCAAATAAATAAATATATAATGCAATGTAAACTTAGAATCTTTTATTTATTCATGAGGTTGGATTTAATACTATTATGATTTCTAGATTTTATGAGTCATATGTTATGCCGTGTTTTGCACTAACTTAGTTGGGTAGCAACCACACTTCACAAATCATAGTTTCATTCTTTACTGTTTCACTTAGGGTGTGTGTAGTAATCTCTCACTGAAAGCACATTCATTTCTGAAGTGATAAAGTAATGGAAAGTGAGGCAATTGTGTTAATGTCGAATGATTAGAAGAAGCACCAGAAGTAAGGTGGGGGTAAGTAGGAGGGGTAGGGGCAGAAAGAAGGACTATTTCACAACATGATTGCGTTTTAAGCCCATGCATATGGCCACAATTACAGTCTCAACATAATTTGGCAACGGTAGCAGAATTAGATTTAAACAAATTGATGTTACACTGCAGTAATTCAGAATGAGCTTGTTGCATTTATAAACCATAACAAGAAGCAGAGTGAATTAATAAACCCTTCTTGTCACTAAAAATAAAAAAGGGAATAATTGCTGAGATGGAGTTAACTTAACAGATGACTATAGTCAGCATCCTTTCAGCCTAGATATGGGAAAGTGAAGGTCACCCCCATCTCAGATGACAAAGAGGGAACATTTTGTTGGTAAACAAATTAATCTTTTGAAAGGTCGCCATTTGTTTTAAGTTTTTATCCAGTTCTTGTCATCTGGAATCAGAGATTGACTGTCATTTCACTAGGCAGGGGTGCAGTTGAAGCAGACAAAGCTGCTTCTGTACATATCAGCATTCCTTGACAAAACCCAGTGCCTGATTGTGATGCTATGGGCTGCTGGTTTACAGCTGTCTCCGGACAAGAATGGAGGCCCACCCCTGAATTCCAATAAGATGGGCCTGCATATTCCGCCTGCTGTAAGCTGGCCCTCTGCCCACAAGTAAAATGTATTGTAGTTCAAGCCAGCAATTATCTCTTTTACTTCCTTCTGTGCTGCTTCTGTTCCTTTTTTCCAAAAACAGATGTGGATATTCACTCAAGTTCTGCATCTCTATTCTTTCCCACACCTGCCAGGGCAGAATTTTGACAGAGGGAGCCAGCAGACAACAATCAGACGGGATTTCTGTGATAACAGTTTCAAAAGAGAATGTTGAATTTTCAGGAAATGTGGAGTCAGCATCTTGTCCCCCTCCCTTTCCCCAGGAGCATTTGGTAAATTAAATTAGTTGAACAAAAGGAAATAGCTTTAAAGACATTTAGAAATGCCACATCCTACTTATGACACACAGTCATTACCCAAGAGCTGCAATGGCATGTTCAACACCCCCATTCCTGTCACTAAAGAGAGGTTCCTCTTCAGGTTGTCTTGAGAGAGTTTCCAAGAAAACAATGACTTTTCATGTTCTTCTTGACTCCAAGCCTACTCCACCAGCGTAGTGGTGGTAAAGTGGTGTATTGGCTTTGGAGGCTGAGGTGATTGAGAACGTTAGTTCTGCTTTGGTTTGGAGTGCCGACAAACCTGGAGAAAGTGATGTGGCAAAGGCCACTGGCTCACATCTGGTTCTCTCACAAAAGCCCATCTGGAAGTGGGGAGAGGTAACTGGAGGCCATGTCCTCATCAGGTAACGCACATTCTCTAAGTCCTTGTGAACGCTGTTATTTCTTGAATTTCTGGGCTGAGATCCTGCATGCGTTCCCAAACCAACCCCACACCAAACTCCAGCCACTTTTTAGCTGGGAGCATCACATTTCTGGGTTAGACTGCCTGCTGTGGACTCTTATTAATAGAAGGAGAACCTCACAGAAATGGCCTCCATTTCCTTATGGGTAAAATGTCCATGATAAAAGAATCTCATAGGATTCTAATGAGTTTTTTGGGCTTTTTTGGCTGTGTTGGGCCTTAGCTGTGACATGCACGGGCTTTCCTTGTGGCCTTCGGACTCCAGAGAGCACAGGCTCAGCAGTTGTGGCACGGGCTCTCCAGCTGCAGCACACAGGCTTAGCTGCCCCACAGCAAGTGGGATCTTAGTTCCCTGACCAGGGATCGAACCTGTGTCCCCTGCATCAGAAGGCAGATTCTTAACTACTGGACTACCAAGGAAGTCCCAGGATTGTATTAAGATTTAAATGAAATAATTCAAAGCACTTAGCAAAGGTCCTGGTACAAATAAGTGCTCTGAAAGTTTCAGTTATGACTGTTGGCAATATCACATATTATCTTATGCCATGTTTTATACAGTCATTTAAAGCTTACATTACTGTAGGGGGTCAAGGGGGAGAACCAAAGTATCACTGAGGTTCCTTCCAGAGATTCTATTTAACATTTCACATGATGATGCCTTCTTTCCCATACTGCTATGGAGACAGTTGTCTGGTCCCTTTGTCTGTTTTTCACATCCTCCACTGCACCAAGCAGTGTTTTGCACATAATAGGAGAGGATTAATTGGTCTCATCCAGCCAGTCCTCACACTGAAGCTGTGTTACTTCTTGCCAAATCTGGAAGTGAAGTAATGGTTTTGCTGACTCTTAGTAGGCACAGGGCATCCTCCCACTTAGCCATCTGATGAAGTTTATCTGGTGAAACCCTCTTGTTCCTGGATTCTTGTAACAGCCTGGCCACGGTTTTGCTGACTCTTAGTAGGCACAGGGCATCCTCCCACTTAGCCATCTGATGAAGTTTATCTGGTGAAACCCTCTTGTTCCTGGATTCTTGTAACAGCCTGGCCACTAACTAACTTTATAAGCCAGTCACTCTAGTTCAGTTATTCTTATTTTCCTAGTTTATAAAATGGGGACGCTAGAATGGAGGCAGTCAGGTGGGAGGAAGGGCTTGGAGTTGAATGGATCCGAGTTGGGTCCTATTTGCCATTTTCCAGTTGTGTAACCCTAGGTAAGCAAATTAACATCTCTGATCCTCTGTTTCCTTCTTTGTAAAATCAGAATAATGGTGTTTACTAGGCTCAGGTGTTATGGGGATAATATAGATAATATATTATCGATAAGTATATTATAATTATCGATAATATATTAACATTGCTGGAACATAATAGGTGCTTAATAAGGTTCCTGTCTTTCCGGAAAATTTATGAATATTAAAAACCTCATACTTCTCTCTTTTTCACACCCTTGCATCCTAAAAAGGATCTGATTTGGTTCTTTTCACACTCCATTATAAGTGAGTAATAGGGTTTAATGCCCTGGTTTTCAAACTGTTGCAGAGAGCTCCAGTGAGCTTCAGGGAGCCTGCAAGCATTTAATTCATACTTCATTCATATTTCATTCAATTCATATTTCATTATAATTCATATTTATAAATAGCTCAAAATATTTAAGCTATTTTGAAGCATAATAAAGAACAAAAATACATATGTAAGTTAAACACCAAATTTTAATGCATTCGATACCATCAATGGGTTAGTTTGTGCTATTTGGTTAACTCCATGAGCACATGGGCATAGATGCGTGCATGTCGAGGTATGTGCGTGCGCACATTTGAATTTCTTTTAAGGGTGTTTTTTAAATTCGATATGGTTTATCTGTGTACCAGTCATATTTTGAAGTGCACATCCACTCATGTACACTCCTATAATAATCATACGAGATAAATAAGTGAAGATTAAATGAGCTAATACTTGTCAAGTTCTTAAAGCAGCTCCTAGCCCCAGGTAAGCATTCTATTAACATTAACTGGCATTAGTATTACATACAACACTTGTGTGCTCCCATCCGTTAAAAGCCAGGCAAGCTCTCTGGTGCACGTTTGGCACAGAATAATAGTGAACTGTACAATTACAATAATGCATATTGCATCCTGATGATATAGTATCATAAATTGTTTCATTGCTCATTTTAAGTTTGGGTTGGGCCTTACTTGATTCAGAACGTGCTATACAATCTGAATTGGACGTTGCAGGATCGCAGTGTTACTTTGTTTACATCTGCAGATAAAAAGTCAGCAGTAAAACATCGTCTTGGAATTTTGGACTCAGGTGCCAAACAAGATTAGATTGTTTTGAAACTGAATGAATATCTGAAAAAGAAAGGTGCTGAGATATCTGAAAATAAATTTAAATTGGACATGATGAACATCTTCAAATGGTCCATGGCACATTTGAAAAGTACTTTTGGTCATTCAGTTCTTCAATAATAACAGCCCTCATGAAGTATGCCAGACACTGTGTTAAGTGCTTTATGTACACTGTCTTACTTAACTTTTTCACCTATAAAATACATGCTAATCATTTACACATGAGGAAGCTGAGATTAAGATTAAGCTACTTGCCTAAGGTTATGAAGTCAGGAATTCAGGATTCAAATTATTTATTAATCTACTTGTCAAATATCCCCAAATTAAGTACTTACCAACTAATTTTTAATTACTAAGGAATATGAACAGTTGTTAAATATCATTAATAGTTTGAAACAAAAAATTCCTACTAGTCTATAAACTTCTGGATTATTTTAATTGAAGAAAATCCTGAGATAATAAATGCCATAACAAATCATTAGCTAGAAATTACTTATCTATTTACGTCAGGATTGTCTCCATCTTGTGCAGGCAAAATAAAATACAGAAATAAGGTGTATACTCTGATAAATGTTAGACTGCACTATTATCCATAAATCTTGATGTCATAATTTGTCTTTATCAAAATAGCCTGTTTCCAATGTTGTAAATACATATATATTCTTATTTACGTACAATACAGCATATAACATTATACTAAATTTGTATAAAACTTGCATCTATTTACCTATCAGCATTGTATTTAAAGTTACATCTGAAAAATAGATTCTACTACTGAATATAAATTTGAAAATCTTTGGCATAGAGAATTACCTCTCCCAGGGGTTTTTGCTTTTCAACAAGAGTAAATCCTCTATTTAATTAAACCAAAGGAGTTAGACTCTATTAAGGGATTTCAAGCATGAGTGGACAAGGAGAAGAGGGATTTGGGGGGTGCGGGAAGAGAGCCTTTGCATTGCCCTGGGTTCATCCCCGGTCAGCAGCCACCTGCTAACTAGCTGGCCCTGCTCCCTGATGTGATCCAGTGTCTTGGCACTTTGTGACTCGGGCTTTGGACTTGACTTTCCATATTTGTTTGACTCTGTAGTAAGAGGTTGTGTTTCTAACCTCATAGTTTGAAAAGCTAAAAATTTGAAAAGCTTTGTAAAGCTAAAAATTAGGCAGATGGAGGGGCCTGAGTCAGCACTGTGATAAGTTTGACACAAGGGGTTCATGGATAAAACTGTACTTCAGTGTAATTGGTTTCCAATGTAAGTTATTATGCAATTATAAAACCATTATTCTAAGAAAGTATACATAGCCTTCACCAGTTTGCCAAAGCGGTTCATGACACCCATCCACAAAAGTTAGAACTCTTTGTGATAGATCAAACTTTCCTTTCACACAAACTTCAAGTATGGGGCAAAGTATGCATCGTAACAGAGGAGTATCCTGAAAACTCTGTATTCTATATGGATGAAAGAGCTACTTCTCTTAGTTGATTGCACAGAAAACCCACCAATTGCCACTCGGATTTTCCTAAGAGTTGTGTCTTCATGAGTGAAAATATAAAACTTCATGTTTTTATCTACTGTGGCTTTTTTATTGCAAGGAGGAAAGTGGAATAGTTACAAAAATGGTAATGCTTGCAATATTACAGTGACTGGTCTGCTTAAAATGAAGCAAAGAAAAAATACCACAGCAAGTAGCACAACAGCATTAGCCACAAGAGAAATAGGCCTAACAGAATTGTTTTTTTTTAATCATAGCCCAGGTTAATTATCTACTGAGGGGTACTTGAGATGAAAAAATACTATTGCTGTGTTCTCCAATATTCTAACCCATTGTACCTTAAACTGTACTTGAATTCAAGTATACATTCTTGCTTTTTAAAACCTCTTTGGTAGAAAAAAAGCAAGTATCCACAATCCACAGTGGTTCACCCTATACTTTCTTTAAAAGCACAGTTTCTGAATCAGAATGTAATGTAAGCCCAGGAGGTATCTACTTGGAGACGATACCTCTCATTAGGCCGTGGAGTTGGGATAATATGTCAGCAAAACACCTGATTTAATTCCCATCTCTACCTTCGATGGTAATCTGAACAAATCTGTTTACAATTGGTAACTAAGAGATCTGAAAGTGTGCAACCATGCACACTCTTAGTGGAAAGAACCACAGATTGAGACAAAAGTCAGAGCACTAGGGTGCTCATCCTGCCTCTGCTGCTGCTATAAGCCTTCAGAGACTACATCACTTAGCCTCTAAAGATTGTATGCTGAGATGTCAAATTGACTTGTTCAGAGTCATCATTACAGCCACAGCCCCAGTGATGCAAGTCCCAGATTAACATGCCTCCTTTGGTGCCTTGTGGGACCACCATTCTCTCAGGGGAGGCAAGTCGTGATCAGTGTAACTGACAGATGGAGGCAAGCTTCAAGATAGGCCTTTGTGAAACTGATGGACATGGCTGAAAGCAGACCTGGTGTGTATTTTAAGCACTGGAAGCAACAGAAGCAAAGGCAAAGGTGGAGAATAATGAAGGTAATGGAGGATGGCTTAGAGATTTGCCCAGTCATGTTGACTTTTTATAAAGCAAGGAGCCAAAAGATGTGGTTCGATGTGTAGAGCCAATTGATGGATGCCCTGGAATGGGCCACTGAAATCTAATTGTGTGACCTCCATCTAGATCATAAAGAGAAGGGCTTAAGGCAGACAGTTTCTGAAATTAGATCACTTCTCCAGATGCTCTAACTGAAGGGCAGCTTGAGAATTCTCCTAGACAATCTCTCTCCCTTGATGTCCTCATTGGTTATTAAACTTTATTTCCTATCCTGTTGGGTATAAAGATTTCTTGAATAGCACTATCTGCTGAACTTGAGAGAAGTTCATGAAAATGCCTGATCAGAGTTCTACAGGCAGCACTTAACCTTTTACTTACCCTCTGTCTCTTTCCTATGAATGGCCACTGAGAGCTGGCTGTTCTAGAAGGATGGCTGAGACTTCCTCCTAACCTCTCTCTCGGTGCTGATACTGAATACCTCACTGCCGCCTAGAACTCTGCCACAGCCCTGTCCTGTCTTACCTCTTCCTCCAGTGCTGGTCAAAGCGGGTCTTGTTTGAGACAGGAGTTGTGGAGAGAGAAGGTTAAAGAATAGGAGTGGTTGATGCCTCGCCAATGCTTGCTGCCCTTCTCTCTGTCTTCTGCCCCCAAGTCACGCACTTCCTCCCGGTCAGTTATCAGCATCAGTACTCCTCCCCCACATTCAGCCTCTTACCAGCTCCCTGTGGTCCTGTCTGCTCATGCAAAGAAGCACCCAGGAGACTATCACAGTCCAAGTGTTTCCTAAAACATGGGTGTGTTTCCAAACTTATCATCTGTTTATACTAAATGGTGTCCATTTGATTGGCTTTTTCCTTCCTGAGTTTCTCCCTCTTTTGCAAGGAGTAAAAACCCTAAGGAAATCTTCCAAGTGTTCTTGTTTAGAACAGGAATCACAGAAGTAAATCCTCTTAGGCCCGCGAGGTGATAACTGACTGAAATGACCAGGTCTAAGAGCTGGGGTGCTGAACTGAGGAGAATGGCCCTTCTGACAGGAAACAGCTGCCTCAGCTCCAACCCTTTGGCTGGGTTTTCAAAAGAAGCTGGAAACTTGTATTCACATTTTTGGTGAAATCTCCTGATTTTCAAATATTTGCTCTGATAATTTAAAAAACTCTTTGACTACATAGCTATATCTGTCTTGCAGGTCAGCAATTGGCAGTTGAGAGCCCCCTGGAGGGCTAGTACTTGGGTGCAGCACAGGGTACAGCACTCTATAGGATTAGAGGTTGATTTTGTCAAAGTTGATCAATCTCTTGGGTGCAGCTGGACTCACAAGAGGCTGATGTATAAACTGGAATTCTGCTTTATTTATTCTAAGGAGGGCTATCGTGGCCAAACAGACCTGAATGTTCAAGTCAGCTGATCTGATGAGCATATTGTGCCCTTATTACAAAGCTCCACAGAAAGCCCTGCTAGAAGCCTGCTTGGTGAATAGAGAAACTGACTAAGGGTAATTAGCTGGACGATCTTCACGGTGAACAGCACCACACATTTATAGTCTGATGCATCCATCTGTGAAGCAACTCCTGCCAAAGGGATATGAGTACATCCCTGTGAAGTAAGTGCTTTATGGCACTGAGCAAATTTGATTCTCTGATTCAACTTTTTATAATAAATAGCTACTGTCTGCTTGGACTTGATTATGTGAATTACATTGCACTGTGATGAGCTTCTTAAACCGACAACCACATTTATCCCCTTGGAATAAATGATATTACCCCCATTTTACTGATTAAACAAACAAACTGTGGCTAAGGGAAATTAAGTTACTTGCTCCAGTCTTACAATCAATAAGTGGTAGAATCCAGATTCAAATCTAGGCCTACCTGATGTTAGAGCTTTCTTTTCTTTTCTCTCTTTCTTTCTTTTTTAATATTTCTCTCTTTGCTTACTTGGCTATGCCAGGTCTTATTTGCAGCATGCGGGCTCTCTAGTTGTGGCATATGGGATCTAGTTCCCTGAGCAGGGATGGAACCCGGACCCCTTGCATTAGGCAGCACAGAGTCTTTGCCACTGGGCCACTGTGGAAGTCCCTAGAGCCTATGTTCTTAACCAATGCCTTCCTCTTTACTAAGAAAGGGCAAGTTGCTCAGTTGTGTCCGACTCTTTTTGACCCCATGGACTATATGGTCCATGGAATTCTCCAGGCCAGAACACTGGAGTGGTTATCCTTTCCCTTCTCCAGGGGATCTTCCCAACCCAGGGATCAAACCATAGTCTCCCACATTGCAGGCAGATTCTTTACCAGCTGAGCCACAGGGGAAGCCCAAGAACACTGGAGTGGGTAGCCTATCCCTTCTCCAAGGGATCTTCCCGACCCAGGAATCAAACTGGGGTCTCCTGCATTGCAAGCAGATTCTTTACCAACTGAGCTATCAGGGAAGCCCTCTTTACTAAGTTCCTGGTAAAAAGACCACTCACCTTCAGCTGACTCTGGTTTCTTTGATGAGACTAACTAGACCACATTCCAACTTGGAGCCTGAGTCTTTCACGTTAAACCTCTACATGGAGCTGGCCACACTGATAATTTAGTTATTTTTCTGGTTTCACATTCAGAGTTGGGGTTGGGGTGAGGGAATATATCTCCTTGTCACTACTATAAATTTCTTCCCAAGTAACTGTATTACCCAGAAGAGGAAAGAGTCTCTAGCAGGAAGAAATAGGATGCATATGGGAGAAAAAGAGACAGATAAGAAAGGTGAGAAGGAACCAGTCCATAAAGAGAAGTATTCTTGGGGGATTTCCTGATGAGATAGCCTGCTTCGCTTGTCTTCCCCTATTTCCCAAGCCACCAGAGCCATAAGAGCAAGAATTCTCCTTTTCCCATGCCTTGCTGGTGAGAGGTCCAGAAATTTCCAGTCATTAGGTTCAATTGTACTAATATCTCGCATGAGTTTGCCTAAGGATCTTACCAGCTTAAGATGTTTCTAAGAAAACTTCTCTGAGTTTCAAAGTACTCATTTCCAATTCTAACTTAAATGGTCCTATTGTTACAGAAGGTTGTCAGGAGAAGCTGTGAACTGAAAACAGGCAGTCACCCCCAGAGAGGTAGCTGATACCCAAAAAGTCCTCTTCTCCACCCATTAAAAGATGCACTTGATACCTAATATTGGAGTCATTCAATATAAACACAATTTAGGGGAAAAGAGGATTGACTTTCAGTGAAGGATTTTCAAAGCTGTTACCTTGGCTTGGAATTATCATTTAATGGAAAACACTGAAATCTCAGGGGAAGTACCTGTCGCCATCTTTCCATAGTTTTGGGTTTATTATTCCATTTACCAGTAGTTTCAAGAGTAGGACCTAGATTTTACTAGAGGAGAGGGTAATTCCCCCACAACCTTGGGGGGAAGTAGAACTCTGTTCTAGTCTGGAGCATTTACAGGACACACAGCTGTGCTTCCAAGCAGAGCTGCCCTCTATGCTGAAATGTATCACCTGCTCGGGAAAATGCACATTAAGTAACACGCCTGAGTCCTTCTCTGTGTTGGGCATGGTGTTAAGTACAATATACATGGACTATCTCATGCAATCCTTTAATCCTACAAGTACTATTACTACTTTCATTTTGTATTTGGGGAAACTGAGGCAAAGGTGGTTAAATAACTCACCCAAAGCCACATAGCTCAAGGTCAAAGGGTCATAATTCAAACTCAGTCAGTCTGACTTCCAAGTTAGCATTCTTAATATACCACCTCTGGTAGCTTTGCGGATGGTGATACTGACCCACATCCAAGGAACAGAGCTGGGACCCTGCCCAAAATTAATTCCTTGATGACCAAGAAATTTGTGGAGAAATGTCTCTACCTTGGTCTGGAAATAAAAGTAAAAAATCAAACCACTTAGTGATAAGCTACATTAACTTAAGGATTAGAATAATAAGAGAAGCTGGTACTTTTCCCCCCTAGTTGTATTGAGATATATTTGACATGTAATGTTGTGTAAATTTAAGGTGTACGATGTCATGATTAGATACATATATTCCTTATGAAATGACTATGAGAATAAGATTGGTTAGCACATCTGTCATCTCACATAATTATCTTTGGTGTGAGTGAGTGTGTGTGTGCTGAGAACATGTAAGATCTATTCTCTAGAGTTGGTACTTTTAGCGTGAAAATTTTCCCCAGCTAGATTGTAAACCCGTTTGAGAGCAGGGACCATATTTCCAACATCAAGCAGAGTGCCCTAACTGGCCAGAATCCGGTGAAAATTAACTCTGATATGTGTATGTGGTTAAGGATTTTGAATAGAAAATTGTTAGGGAACTGTATAATTGAGATAGTCTGTGTTGAGTTAAGTAATGAAATACCATGTACCTCATTTGACTACATTTGTAGAGCTCTCCTCTTTCGGGTCATAAAAATGTCTTTCCAGATCTCTTCAGGTAGAATTAATTTTCTCTTCCTAGATCACTGCTGCATGCTTTTAAAGTCTTTACATGAATTTACTGAGCAATGTCAAAGAACAGTTGAATAAATAAAAAGATATATCATACTCCTGAAAAGGAAAAATGATTATAATAAAGATGCCAGTTCTCTCCAAATTAATCTTTATATCTAATGTAATTCCAATCAAAATTCTTACGGGTTTTATTTGGTTTGCATGGAATATTAATCTTTTCAACTTGCCAGTGTTCATCATCTTAAAAAATAATTGGGCAAAGACTTCACTTTTTTTCCTAAAGGATATTAATGAAGGTGAACTTTTTATACTTCTTATTAAAACATATGATATAGTTACAACAATTATAGATTGGGAGTTTGGAATTGACATATACACACTTATATTTAAAACAGATAACCAGTAAGGACCTACTGTCCAGCATAGGGAACTGTAATGATCTAATGGGAAAACAAGTTGAAGGAGAAGAGATACGTGTATATGTGTAACTGAATCACTTTGCTGTACACCCGAAAGTAACACAACATTGTTAATCACTCTACTTCAATATAAAATAAAAATTTAAGAAATAACAATTTTTAAAAATTAAAACAATTATAACAGCATCCTCTGGGCACAAAAATTAACAGACAGATTGATGGAATAAAAGAAATGAGCATAGATATTGGCATTAATATAAAAGTCACACTGTAAGTCAGTAGGAAAGGGAGGGCCTGTTAGATAAAGAGTGCTGAGTCATTTGGCTAAATATTTGGGAAAAAAGCATTAAGCTAATCCTAACCTTATAATCTAAACAAAAGAAAACTCCAAGTGGATTAAATTAAAAGTTAACAAAGAGGAAAAAAAGAAAACAATAAAAAAGAACTATTTTTTAAGTTAGTTAAAGGAAGATTTTTTTTTTAATTGAGGTATAGTTGATTTATAATATTGTATTAGTTTATGGTATACAGAAAAGTGATCAGTTATATATACATACATATATATGTACATACATATACATATGTGTGTACATATATGTACTCCCCAGGTGAGTCAATGGTAAAGAATCCGCCTGCCAATGCAAGAAATGCAGGAGATGTGGGTTTGATCCCTGGGTTGGGAAAATCCCCTGGAGGAGGAAATGGCAACCCGCTCTAGTATTCCTGCCTGGAGGATCCCATGAACAGAGGAGCCTGATAGACTGCAGTCCATGGGGTCGCACAGAGTCAGACGTGACTGAGCGACTGAGCACATAGGCACAGACATATGTATATAGATGTATGTGTGTGTGCATATATATATATTCTTTTTCAGATTCTTTTCCCTGACAGGTTATTACAAAATACTGAGTTCCCTGTGCTATAAAGTAGGTCCTTGTTGGTTATCTATTTTATATAAAGTAGTATGTTTCTGTTAATCCTAAACTCCCAATCTATCTCTCCCCATGCCTTCTTCTCTTGGTAACCATAAATTTGTTTTCCATGTGTGAGTGTGTTTCTGTTTTGTAGATAAGTTCATTTGTACTATTTTTTAGATTTCACATATAGTGTTATCATATGATACTTGTCTTTCTCTGACTCACTTCATTTCATATGATAATCTCTGGGTCCATCCATGTTGCTGCATATGGCATTGCTTCATTCTTTTTTGTCATGGCTGAGTCATATTCCAGGGTGTGTGAGTGAGTGTGTGTGTATGTCTGCACTGCATCTTCTTTATCCATTCATCTGTTGATGGACATTTAGGCTGTTTTTGTGGCTTGGCTATTGTGGTAATAAATAGTGCTGCTATGAACTCTGGGGTAGCTTTATCTTTTTGAATTAGAGTTTCCTCTGGATATATGCCCAGAAGTGGGATTGCTGCATCCTGTGGTAGCTGCAGTTTTAGTTTTTTAAGGAGCCTCCATAGTGGTCTCCAAAGTGACTGCCCCAATTTACATTCCCCCAACAGTGTAGAAGGGTTCCCTTTTATCCACAATCTCTCCAGCATTTATTATTTGTAGACATTTTGATGAAAAGGAAGATTTTTTCCCACACTGTTAATCTCATACAATATTAATAATCCTCATTACAAGAAAAGTCCACGTTTATCTTGGGCTCCAATCCTGGATTTGTCACTAACTTCTCTGTGATTTGGGGGCAAATTACTTACACTCTTTGGAACTTAGTTTGCTCATTTGTAAACTTAGGGCACTGGATCAGATCATCTCTAAGATATTATCCAGTTCTGACAATCCTGAATTTCAGAATCTGATCAAAATCTCTTTCCTTTGGCTCCCTTCTTTTCCCATTTGTATCCACCAACACAGGACATGTAAAACAGAAAGGTAGACCAGGTGAAGCTGTTTTCTCTTCTGACTGTGGATGTAAAATTCACAGAAGGCGTTAATGTTTTCATTTTTCCATAAATGCATTTAACAAAGTATTTATTAACAACCTGTTAGGTACCTGACCCTGTCCTAGTGACTTTTATATGTTATCACGGCATATTCAGAACATGTCAGAGAGATTATTACTCCCCTAATAATCTCAGGATTGTACAGGTTAAGATATACAACCAAGTCATGTAATTAACACATGGTTAACTCAGAATTTAGACATATATTTTCTTGACAGTCTGATTAAGTCTAGGAAAATTATTTCCAGAGAATCTGTGCAAAAAGGACAAACACTTACACACACACGCACGCACGCACGCACGCACGCACGCACTGACGGTATTAAGATGAACTGGTTAAGAATCCGCCTGCAATTCAGAAGACCTGAGCTCAATCCCTGAGTTGGGAAGATCCCCTGGAGAAGGGAAAGGATAACCGCTCCAGTATGCCGGCCTGGAGAATTCCATGGACTGTATAGTCCATGGGGTCGCAAACAGTCGGACATGACTGAGCGGCTATCACACACACAATATACTTTAAAAATCAGCTTCTTAATTAAATGAACAATGTAATTTTTCATGGGCTTAATTTATATTTGGGAGTCCTTCATTGAGTTAAAAATACTTGAACTAGAAGCATTCCTAACCTGCTTTCAGGTTTGCTTAGGCATCTCTTCTGGAGACTTCACTGATACAACATAGAAATTATGGCAAAGCCCAGTGGAGTCATTGAAGTAAAAGTCTCAGTACTGCTCAGGAAGGGATGCCAAATTAAATAAAAAGAGCCCCAGCAGTTCTGCAGCTGCGTGCCAACCCAACTGCTGGTATGAAGTAAATGAGGACCAAACTTCATTTCACTTGTGACCCTAGCCGGTATTTAAACAAAAATGCCTAGAGACTGACACACTGTTCTATAATAAGGGATAAATATCAGTAGCAAAAATAATTATAAACAACGATAAACTACTCGCGAAGACTTTCTTAGATCTTAACTGAAAGGATTAATATTTAAACTCATTGCCTCTCTTGTGGTCCCTAGGAAAGGTTAAGATTGTAGATTATAAGCATTATATATACTGTAGTATATAGCCCTAAGGTTACAGAAGAAAAATTATATAGATAGTAGAATTACTCCAGTTACTTTCCTTTCCGTGTCTTTGACAATATTCACCAGTATGCAAAAATCACAAACATAAGCAAACCAGTTTTTTTTTCCCCTCTAGTATGAGATGTAATAAACATGCAGGTGAAAGGCCAGCACTTCATTATTCTCTCTTACTTTTCTAGATTTTTTGAATCTGGAGAGATTACTTTTCCAGATTTTAGAAATTTCTATTGGAAGGCTACAAATTAATGCTGTTAAATATAGAGAGACAAAATAGAAACAAGAAATAGAGTTTCATCTGTCAGTCTGAGTCTATCAGCAAATCCTGAGTCCATTATGTTTCAAGTTCCTTCAAAGAAAAATTTCATGTAAAATCAAGTTATCACTCATCTTTTGACTTTGCAGAATGGTCTAATAGTAACAAATTACAGCAAGTACTGTTGTTAGCTACGTTTTAATTCTTTGATCGTTTTTTTCCAAAATGTGTTCCAAAGAATACTGGTTCTTTGGAATGTTAATAGGTATTCCATGAAAGAAAAGTTTTGTGTCCCATAAGATTGGGGACCACGACGTTAAAGAGAGACAGACTGACTGTCACACCATTAGGCCACCTGGAGTCACTAACATGCTGATGTCCAGTATGAATCTTTAGAAGGAGGGTAGCCAATGCCATTAGTAATGTTTCCAAAATTTCCTCAGAATTCTTTTTTTTTTGCAGAACAGCTATAGACCATATTCAAAGGAACAAACTTTGAAAATTTTTGCTTAAGGGCTGGATTTTATTGTAACTATTTTTAATGGAAAAATTTTTAGACGATATTACATATTTTCCTTCTTTAGTCACATTTTACTGAAATTTAATATTTTCTTGGGGATTTTGGGGCATCAAAACAAACTCCACTTTCTTCTTCTTTTTTTTTTTTTTTAATGTGATGTACTGTTCAGGGCCTGTGAGGTGTGCAGATACTTACACCTTAGACTTCTCTGTGTTTCATATAATATTTCTTTTGGCACCTCTTCCATGGTCACCTCTACTCACCACATTCTTTGAGTCTGTTCAGAATCCCAGGGTGATTTCTACTACTTACCACCCTTTTATCGTCCTGAGACCCTTCTCAGTTCTGAGAACGGTGACCTTCTGTGTGCCCTTTCTTTTCCTCCCTCCTTCCCCACTTCTATCTTTCTCTCCTGTTCTGTTTCTCTCTTTCCTATTTCTAATATGGGTAATTTATGAGTTCTCTTTTTCTTGATCATTCTCCCTCGGGTTTATCTATTTTATTAGTCTTTTCTAAGAATCACTTTGGGCTTTGTTGATTTTCTCTGTTAATTGTTTTCTATTTCATTTGTTTCTCTCTTTTTTAATTCTCTTCTTTTCACTTGAGTTTATTTTACTCTTTTTTTAAAAGCTTCTTAAGGTAGAACATTAGATCACTGACTTTAGACCTTTCTTATTTTCTAAAATAAGCATTTAAACTTGATAAGTTTTTCTCTAAGCAGTTTTTTAACTGCATCTCACACATTTTGATATGTCACATTTTCAATATCATTCAGTTCAAAGTTCCTTTAATGATTTTTTTTCTTTGACTTGTGAGTTATTTAGAAGCGTGTTAATTTCTAAATATTTGTTTTTTTTGTTTTTGTTTTTTTTAGTTTTCTCTTTCTTACTGAATTCTAATTTAATTCCACTGGGGGCAAAGAATATATTTTATAAGATTTAAATCTTTTGAAATTGATTGAGACTTATTTTGTGGCCCAAGATATAATTTAGTTTGGTTAATTTTCATGTACATTTGAAAAGAATGTCTATTTCACTGCTGTTGGTTGTAGGGGTCTATCAGTATCAATTAGGTCAGGATGGCTGTTGGTGATATTCAGATTATCTGTGTTCTTTTTTTCCTCATAATTTAGAGACTATTTAGATTCTGTAATGAAACCCATGTTGATAAAACCTTACTTTGGGGGGAGGGCATGCCACACGGCTTGTGAGGTCTTAGTTCCCCAACCAGGGATTGAACCTGGGCACTCTGCATTTAGAGTGCAGAGTCCTAACCATCGGACCAGCAGGGAATCCCATGATCTTCTATACTCTTAATGATTCTTAAAGTCTATTTGTTCTACAAATTACTGAGGGAGGAATTTTAAAATCTTCAACTCTAATCAAAGATTTGTCTCTTTCTTTAGTTTTGATCATTTTTATTACATATATTTTGTATTAATGTTATTAGAGACATATGTGTTTATAATTTTATGTTTTCTCAACCAACTAAACTTTTATTCCTCTTTCTCTTTGATTATACTCTGTGTCTTAAAAATCTACTTTGGTATTTAAAAAGCCACTCTTTTCTTTGCTTACTGTTTACATGGCATTTTAATGTTTTTTGTTGTTGTTGTTATTACTCAATCCTGTGTCTTTAAAACTAAAATCCATCTCTTAAAGATAGCATACAGTTTTATCTTGGTTTTAAAATCCAGCCTGATAATCTCTCATTTTTAATTAACATTTAATCAGTTTCTATTTAATGTGGTCATTGACATGATTTGATTTAGAACAACCATTTTTCTACTCGCTTTCTATTTTTTCCAACTCTTTTTCTGTCCCTTTGTTTCCTGCTTTACTTTTAAAATTTTTTTAAAAATATTCCATTTTATTGGCTTTTAAGCTGTACCTCTTTGTATTATTTTTAGTGGTTGCTCTAGGAATTACAATATGCATGCTTAACTTATTCGCATTTCCTTGGAGTTAATATTGCACCAGTTCACATGCGATGTAAGGAACTTGCAACTATAGAATTCCATTTACCTCCCAATTCTTTGTGCTTTTGTTATCATGTAAACTGCATATGTTATAATTTTTACCTTAAATACTCAAATATCTTTAAGAGGAATTAAGACAAAAATATAAAATATATAGTCTCATATTTACTGTAGAGTTCTAAGTTTCCATCTTGGATCATTTTCTGTCAGCCTGAAGAACTTCCTTTAAGTGTTTCTTATAACTCATACCGCTTATGTAAGACTTACTGTAATGCTGTCTGCTTTTATAAAAAAAAAAAAAAAAAGTATTTCCCTTTATAGAGAGTTTTGAGTTGCCAGGTTTTGGGTTTTTAATATTAACATTTTTAAGTTCCATTGTTTCTGATGAGAAGTTAGCCATCATCTGGATCACTGATTCCCTGTATATAATTTTTTTTTCTTTCCTGTCTACTTTCAAGTTTCCTCGGTCTTTGTCTTCCAGGGATTTGATCATGATATGTCCATGTGTGACTTTCTTTGTCTTTATCCTCCTTCAGATTCATTGAGCTTCTAGGATCTGTAAGTTTATGTTTTCCAGAAAATTGGGGAACATTTTGGCCATTATTTCTTTAACTTTGTCTCCACGTTTCTCTTTCTCCTCTTTCTGGGATTTCAGTTACATATAAAATATACAACATGAAATTTCATGGGTCACAGAGGATCTATTCTTTTTCTTATTATTTTTTTCTTTTTGCTGTTGAGATTAAATAACATTTATTAATCTCTCTTGCTTCTTACGCTCCCTTCAATCTGCCATCAAGCCTATCCAATGAACCTGTTATCCCAGACATTTTACTTTTCAGTTCTAAAATTTCCATTTAGTTCTTTTTTTATAGTTTTCATTTTTCAACCAAGATTTTCCATTTGTTAATTAATTATGATAACAGTTTTCTTTTAACTATTAAAAAATATGTATAACAGCTTTAAAGTTCTTTTTTGCTAAGTCTATGCTCTGGATTATCTTGACATCTTTCTATTGTAAAAAACTAATGTATTAAGGTATGATTGACATAAAAAATCTGTACATATTTAGTGTATACAACTTGATGGGTGTGGTGAACCATCACCACAATCTGTGCTGTAAACTGGTTAATCACTTCCAGGGTCTGTTTCTATTGATGACAATTTCTCTTGCATGGATAATATTTTCCTCTATTTCTTAGCAAATACAGTACCATTTTATCATTAAGGACATTATAAATGTGTTACACAAACTGTGAATTCCATCACCATGTGTTAATTCTTACTCAAGCAGGCAATTAATTTGGTGAGACTCAAATTCCAAATGCTGGCCTGCGTGGGTAGAAGCTGAAATCTCTGCTCAGTTTTCTCAGTGCTTAGCTTTTCAAATTGCTAACTATTGTATCTTTGCTGGGATTCTTAGAATCACTTCCATATATGTGTAGCTCAAGGGTCATCCAAGTATTTGCATGTTATTTATTTGCCAATTTTGAATCCCTGCCATGTAACCTTCTCCTTTTGGGGATTCCCCTTCATTTTCAGCCTTTATGATACCCTTAAAGTCCATCCTTTTACTTCTTTAGCAAGTGAAACTGTGCCTTTCTTCTTAAATTATAGTCACTTTGCATCTTATCGACTGAGAAGTACTTTTGAATCACATACATAAATCTCAAATGTTCAGTTCAGTTCAATAGCTCAGTCGTTTCTGACTCTTTGAGACCCCATAGACTGCAGCATGCCAGTCCTCCCTGTCCATCACCAACTCCTGGAGCTTACTTAGACTCATGTCCATTGAGTTGGTGATGCCATCCAACCATCTCCTCCTCTGTCTGCCGCTTCTCCTCCCACCTTCAATCTTTCCCAGCATCAGGGTCTTTTCTAGTGAGTCAGTTCTTCACATCAGGTGGCCAAAGTATTGGAGTTTTAGCTTCAGCATCAGTCCTTCCAATGAATATTCTGGACTGATTTCCTTTAGGAGGTACTGGTTGGATCTCCTTGCAGTCCAAGGGACTCTCAAGACTCTTCCCCAGCATAACAATTCAAAAGTATCAATTCTTTTTTTTTGTTTGTTTATTTTTTTAAATTTTATTTTATTTTTAAACTTTACAATATTGTATTAGTTTTACCAAATATCGAAATGAATCTGCCACAGGTATACCTGTGTTCCCCATCCTGAACCCTCCTCCTTCCTCCCTCCCCATACCCTCCCTCTGGGCTGTCCCAGTGCACCAGCCCCAAGCATCCAGTATAGTGCATTGAACCTGGACCGGCCACTCGTTTCATACATGATATTTTACATGTTTCAATGCCATTCTCCCAAATCTCCCCACCCTCTCCCTCTCCCACAGAGTCCATAAGATTGATCTATACATCAGTGTCTCTTTTGCTGTCTCGTACACAGGGTTATTGTTACCATCTTTCTAAATTCCATATATATGCGTTAGTATACTGTATTGGTGTTTTTCTTTCTGGAATTCTTGGGTGCTCAGCTTTCTTTACAATCCAACTCTCACATCCATATGTGACTACTAGAAAAACCATACCTTTGACTAGTCAGACTTTTGTCGGCAAACTAATGTCTCTGCTTTTTAATATGCTGTCTAGGGTGGTCATAACTTTTCTTCCAAGGAGTAAGTGTCTTTTAATTTCATGGGTGCAGTGACCATCTGAATGACTTTGGAGGCCCCCAAAATAAAGTCTGTCACTGTTTCTACTATTTCTCCATTCATTTGCCATGAAGTGAAAGAACTAGATACCATGATCTTAGTTTTCTGAATGTTGAGTTTTAAGCCAGCTTTTTCACTCTCCTCTTTCACTTTCATCAAGAGGCTCTTCAGTTCTTCTTCACTTTCTGCCATAAGGGTGGTGTCATCTACATATCTGAAGTTACTGATATTTCTCCTGGCAATCTTGATTCTAGCTGTGCTTCATCCAGCCCAGCATTTCTCATGATGTACTCTGCATATAAGTTAAATAAGCAGGGTGACAATATACAGCCTTGACATTCTCCTTTCCCTGTTTGGAACCAGTCTGTTGTTCTATGTCCAGTTCTAACTCTTGCTTCCTGACCTGCATACAGATTTCTCAAGAGGCAGGTCAGGCAGTCTGGTATTCCCATCTCTTTCAGAATTTTCCAGAGTTTGTTGGGGTCCACACAAAGGCTTTGACATAGTCATTAAAACATAAGTAGATATTTTTCTGGAACTCTCTTGCTTTTTTGATGATTCAAGAGATGTTGGCAATTTGATCTCTGGTTCCTCTGCCTTTTTTAAAACCAGCTTGATCTGGAAGTTCATGGTTCACATATTGTTGAAGCCTGGCTTGGAGAATTTTAAGCATTACTTTACTAGCATGTGAGATGAGTGCAATTGTGTGGTAGTTTGAGCATTCTTTGGCATTGCCTTTCTTTGGGATTGGAATGAAAACTGACCTTTTCCAGTCCTGTGGCCACTGCTGAGTTTTCCAAATTTGCTGGCATATTGAGTGCAGCACTTTTACAGCATCATCTTGTAGGATTTGAAATAGCTCAACTGCAAATCCATCACCTCCACTAGCTTTGTTCGTAGTGATGCTTCCTAAGGCCCACTTGACTTCACATTCAGGGATGTCTGGCTCTAGGTTAGATTTCACATCATCATGATTATCTGGGTCGTGAAGATTTTTTTTGGATAGTTCTGGTATTCTTGCCACCTCTTCTTAATATCTTCTGCTTCTGTTAGAAGAAGCATTTCTATCCTTCTAGATACCATTTCTATCCTTTATTGTGTCCATCTTTGCATGAAATGTCCCCTTGGTATCTCTAATTTTCTTGAAGAGATCTCTAGACTTTCCCATTCTATTCTTTTCCTCTATTTCTCTGCATTGATCACTGGGGAAGCCTTTCTTATCTCTCCTTGCTATTCTTTGGAGCTCTGCATTCAGATGCTTATATCTTTCCTTTTCTCCTTTGCTTTTCGCTTCTCTTCTTTTCACAGCTATTTGTAAGGTCTCCTCAGACAACCATTTTGCCCTTTTGCATTTCTTTTTCATGGGGATGGTCTTGCTCCCTGTCTCCTGTACAATGTCACAAACCTCTCTGTCCATAGTTAATCAGGCACTCTGTCTAAAATTCCCTTGAATCTATTTGTCACTTCTATTGTATAATCATAAGGGATCTGATTTAGGTCATACCTGAATGGTCTAGTGATTTTCCCTACTTTCTTCAATTTAAGTCTGAATTTGTCAATAAGGAGTTCATGGTCTGTGCCATAGTCAGGTCCCAGTCTTGTTTTTGCTGACTGTATAGAACTTCTCTATCTTTGGCTGCAAAGAATATAATCAATCTGATTTCAGTATTGACCATCTGGTGATGTCCATGTGTAGAGTCTTCTCATATGTTGTTGGAAGACGGTGTTTGCTATGACCAGTGCGTTCTCTTGGTAAAACTCTATTAGCCTTTGCCCTACTTCGTTTTATACTTCAAGGCCAATTTTGCCTGTTACTCCAGATATTTCTTGACTCCCTACTTTTGCGTTGTAGTCCCCTATAATGAAAAGGACATCTTTTTTGGGTGTTAGTTCTAGAAGATCTTGTAGGTCTTCATAGAACCATTCAACTTCAGCTTCTTCAGTATTACTGGTCGGGGCATAGACTTGGATTACTGTGATATTGAATGGTTAGCCTTAGAAATGAACAGAGATCATTGTGTCGTTTTTAAGACTCCAGCCAAGTGTTGCATTTCAGACTCTTTTGTTGAATATGATGGCTACTCCATTTCTTCTAAGGGATTCTTGCCCACAGTAGTAGATGTAATGGTCATCTGAGTTAAATTCACCCATTCCAGCCCATTTTAGTTTGCTGATTCCTAGAATGTTGATGTTCACTCTTGCCATCTCCTGTTCGACCACTTCCAATTTGCCTTGATTCAAGGACCTAACATTCCAGGTTCCTATGCAATATTGCTCTTTATAGAGAAATATTGTTTATTCCGACCCTAAACAATGGCTATACAAAATATTCTAAATAGATTAAAAATGATAAAAGAAAGAATTTTGGAACATCTGAAAAGAAGAAAACACAGTAAAGAAAATATGGGTAAAAACAATAGACTTACTTTTTCTTCTTGAGTTTTCTAGATTATATTTGATGTTTGAAATAAAAATCATAACACTGTCTGATATAGCTCTAAATTTATGTGGAGGAAATAAGCATGCAACTACCATGAGATCCAGCAATTATGCTCCTGAGAATTTGTCCTAAAGAAATGACAATGCAGGTTCATATAAAAAGCTGTACACAAAGGTTTACAGCAACTTTATTCATAGTCACCAAAAGCTGGAAACAACCCAAACATCCTTTAACAGGTGAATGGTTTAACAGTTGTGGTAGTCTCATCCTGTGGGTTACTAGTCAGCAACAAAAAGGAATAAACTACTGATAAAAGCAACAACCTGGATTAAATCTTCAAAGAATCATGTTGAGTGAAAAAAACAATTCCAAAAGGTTACATGCTGTAAGAGTCCATTTATCTAACGTATTTGAAATGACAAAATTCCAGAAATAGAGAACAGATTAGTTGTTGCCAGGGTTTAAAGGAATGGGGGTGGGAGGGGCGTGCCTGTGGCTCTTAGTGGATAACACGAGGAATCCATGAGCTAGACGAAATGTTCTATATCTTAGCTGCATCAATATTTCAGTTGTCATATTGTACTGTAGTTTGGCAATATGCTATTCTGGGAAAAACTGAGTTAAGAATGCAAAGGATCTGCCTATATTATTACTTACAATTGGCATGTGAATCTACAATTATCTCAAAATCAAAAGTTTAGTTAAAAATAGGACTTTCCTGGTGGTCCAGTGGTAAAGAATCCACCTGCCAAGACAAAGGACACCAGTTTGATCCCTAATCTGGGAAGATTCCACATACTGCAGGGCAACTAAGCCCATGTGCCACAACTATTGAGCCTGTGTCCACAACTACTAAAGCCCGTGCCTTCCAGAACCTTTGCTCTGCCTCAAAAGAAGCCACCACAATGAGAGGCCAGTGTACTGCAACTAAAGAAAGCCCTCACACGGCAGAAAAGACTTAGCAGAGCCAAAAAAAATTTTTTTAATTAATAAATTTAAAATTTTATTTAAAAACAAAGACACCAATAAGATAATGAAATGCCAAGCCACAGAGTAGAAAAAATTTTTCATAATATCAGTTCAGTTCAGTTCAGTCGCTCAGTCGTGTCCGACTCTTTGCGACCCCATGGACTGCAGCATGCCAGGCCTCCCTGTCCATCACCAACTCCTGGAGTTTATTCAAACTCATGCCCATTGAGTCGGTGATGCCATCCAAGCATCTCATCCTCTGTCGGCCCCTTCTCCTTCTGCCTTTAGTCTTTGCCAGCACCAGGATCTCTTTCCAGTGAGTCAGCTCGTCGCATCAGGTGGCCAAAGTATTGGAGTTTGAGCTTCAACATCAGTCCTTCCAATGAATATTCAGGACTGATTTCCTTTAGGATGCACTGGTTGGATCTCCTTGCAGTCCAAGGGACTCTCAAGAGTCTTTTCCAACATCACAGTTCAAAAGCATCAATTCTTTGGCATTCAGCTTTCTTTATAGTCCAACTGTAACATCCATACATGACTACTGGAAAAACCATAGCTTTGAGTAGACAGACCTCTGTTGACAAAGTAATGTCTCTGCTTTTTAATATGCTGTCTAGGTTGGTCATAGCTTTCCTTCCAAGGAACAAGCATCTTTTAATTTCATGGCTGCAGTCACCATCTACAGTGATTTTGGAGCCCCCCAGTATAAAGTTCCTCACTTTTAAAGTTTCCATTGTTTCCCCATCTATTTGCTGTGAAGTGATTGGACCGTATGCCATGATCTTAGTTTTCTGAATTGAGTTTTAAGCCAACTTTTTCACTCTCTTTCACTTTCATCAAGAGGCTCTTTAGTTCTTCATTTTCTGCCATAAGGGTGGTGTCATCAGCATATCTGAGGTTATTGATATTTCTCCCAGCAATCTTGATTCCAGTTTGTGCTTCATCCAGTGCAGCATTTCGCATGATGTACTCTGCATATAATTTAAATAAGCAGCCTTGACATTCTCCTTTCCCAATTTGGAACCAGTCTGTTGTTCCATGTCCAGTTCTAACTGTTGCTTCTTGACCTGCATACATATTTCTCAGGTGGCAGGTCAGGTGGTCTGGTATTCCCATCTCTTTAAGAATTTTCCATAGTTTGTTGTAATCCACACAGTCAAAGGCTTTGGCATAGTCAATAAAGCAGAAGTAGATGTTTTTCTGCAACTCTCTTACTTTTTTGATGATCCAGTGGATGTTGGCAATTTGATCTCTGCCAATAGTTTCCTTATTTCCTCATCAACTCCCTTCTAGCTTCTGCCTTTTTCAATTTACCTGTGTACCTTCAAATAGTTTTTCCCTTTTTAATATTTTATCCAGAATTTATAATTGTTATGTTCAGGAGGATTAGTCTGTTATAAGCTATCATTACCACAATGGTGACTAGCCCATTTTTCAGTCTCACTATTGTACTATCTTTATCTGAAAGGAAAATATTTTCTATTAATGTGATTATGTTAATTGCTGCTTTCCAATGTCTTAAGTGATTCTATTTTAAAAAACTTTTTTGTTCTATTTCTTCAAGTGAGATTAAAAGACAGATTTAGATGAATTCTGAATTATGTAACGCCTTCAGGGGCTACACGAATACCTAAAATATATTTGTAAATGAAATAAGCAAAGTACAAAGAAAAGCTATATTAACTCAGAGGAAGAAGAGATCAGAGGTGATTTCCTAGAGGATATTACCTTTAAGGCAGTAGTTAAAGAGTGATAGTAGCCAGAGCTGAGAGAGAGAAAGAGGGAGAGACAGCGTTCCAGAAGAAATCTCATAAACAATGCAAAAAGTGGGAGGTTTGGAGGCTCAAGTCTTACTGGTTATAGCTATAATTTTTAATATAATTCAAAATCAATACTATGGTGTGAACACACTGCTATATATAAAAATATGGGTAAATCTTACACCAATTTTAAAAGAAAAAAGTCAGATACAAAAGAATACATACTGTAACAATCCATTTAAGTCCAAAAACAGAAAACTTATAGGTGGTAATGGAATTCAGAATAGTGGTTACCTTTGGGTTATGGAAGCAACTGGGAGGGAACCTGAGTGAAGTCCCTTGGGTGCTTGCAATGTTATACCTCTTTTTCTGAAGGCTGGTTACCTACAGAGTTCACTTTGTAAAAATTTATCAATTGACGACTTTATGATTTGTGCCTTTAAATAATATCACACTTCAATAAAATGTTTATGTGAAACAAAAATGAAACCCAATTTCTGGTATCAAGAAAAGTTTATCATGTGTATTTCCATATATTAACATGTTAATCCCTCACAATGACCTTATGGAAGTCCAGTTATGCTGATTTTTATGTGAAATTGAATTATATGAACTTGAAATACCATGATGTAAAATAATAAATTCTGGCTTTATACACAAAATTTGAAATGATTCAAATCTCCCCAAGTTAAAAAAAAATTTCATTTTCTTACAAAGCTGGATCAATCTGAGCAAATTTAAGATCTATTTAAGCTTAAGGGAGGTACCACTTGAGTAGATAAAAATACCTTGTGTAATTCAGGATAATACAAATAACAGATGCAACACTAGTTAATGCTTTTTGGTGTCACAGTTTCAGCAGAGCAGTGTTGGCTGACACAGCAGCTCTACAATGCCAGGTACCACACACTTTCCATTTTACGGCTCTGTCCTACTGAACAGGCAATTTTCTATCTTGTGATCTAAGATGACTGTGACTCTCCCACCGTCTTTCTGTAGTCCTACCAGGAGAATCACTGCAGTTTCTATACTGCCAGCCAGAACTTGCCACAAAGACATGGGAAGCTACAAGAGGGCCTGGGAAATGCAGTTTCTGGCTGATCAGTACATCGATGGTTCAGCAGACGTCTTTGCCATACTTGCCATTCTTTGTCTAGTTGTTTTGAACTATGTGAGTTTACAATTATAAAATGTCTCCAGGAATAGATCCTTTACATAAAATTCAGCTGCTCTGTAGATAAGAATATTCCTATTTTACAGAAGATAAAACTGAGACTCAGAGATAGTAAATGACTTATGCCTACCCTGTACATTGCTAAGTAAATGGCAAAGCTGGGACGCAAATACAGTTCTCAAACTCAGGATTCTTGCTTTTGTGCTACAGAAGCTTCTCCAGAGAGTTTTTCTACTAGTTCCAAGAATACTGGTAATCCTTATGTTCCCAGTGAATTTCAGGTTCTTGATGTCTCATTGGGAAAGAATTCAGTGAGAGACAAAGTGATAGGTAAGAAGTGGACTTATCTAGAGAGAAACACACTCCACAGACCGAGTGTGGGCCATCTCAGAAGGTGAGAGAGCCTCAAAGTGTGGCCTGGTTGGTTTTTATGGGATGGATAATTTCCTAGGCTCATGAGTGGAAGGATTACTCCCATTATTTCAGGAAAGGGGTGGAGATTTCTCGGAATTTGGCCATGCCCACTTTGGGCCTTTCTGGTTAGATTCACATCCACTGGATCACAGAAAAAGCAAGAGAATTCCAGAAAAACATCTACTTCTGCTTCATCGACTACACTAAAGCCTTTGACTGTGTGGATCACGACAAACTGGAAAATTGTTAAAGATAGGGGAATACCAGACCACCTTACTTGCCTTCTGAGAAACCTGTATGCAGGTCAAGAAGCCACAGTTAGAACCAGACATGGAATAATGGACTGGTTCAAAATTGGGAAAGGAGTACATCAAGGCTGTATATTATCACCCTGTTTATTTAACATATATGCAGAGTATGTCATGCAAAATGCCAGGCTGGATGAAGCACAAGTTAGAACCAAGATTGCTGGGAGAAATATCAATAACCCCAGATATGCAGATGATACCACCTAATGGCAGAAAACAAAGAAGAACCAAAGAGCTTCTTGATGAAGGTGAAAGAGGAGTGTGAAAAAGCTGGCTTAAAACTCAACATTCAAAAAACTAAGATTGTGGCATTTGATCCCATCACTTCCTAGCAAATAGATGGGGAAACAGTGGAAACAGTAACAGACCTTATTTTCTCGGGCTCCAAAATCACTGTGGACAGTGACTGCAGCCATGAAATTAACAGATGCTTGCTCCTTGGAAGAAAAACTATTACAAACCTACACAGTGTATTAAAAAGCAGAGACATCATTTTGCTGACAAAGGTCCATATAGTCAAAGCTATGGTTTTCCCAGTAGTCATGTATGAATGTGAGAGTTGGACCATAAATAAGACTGAGTGCTGAAGAATTGATGCCATCCAAGTGGTGCTGGAGAAGACTCTTGAGAGTCCCTTGGTCAGCAAGGAGATCAAACCAGTCCATCCTAAAGGAAATCAAACCCTGAATATTCATTGGAAGGACTGATGATGAAACTCTGATACTTTGGCCACTGAAAAGACGACTCATTGGAAAAGACCCTGATGCTGGGAAAGATTGAAGGGAAGAGGAGAAGTGGATGACAGAGGATGAGATGGTTGGATGGCATCACCGATTCAGTGGACATGAGTTTGAGCAAACTCTTGGAGACAGTGACAGAGAAGCCTGGCATGCTGCAGTCCATGGGGTATCGAAGAGTAAGACACGACTGAGCAATTGAACCACAACCATGGTTAGCCTCAGAACTGCCATGGTGCTGGTGGGTACGTTCTTTAGCATGCTAGTGTATTACAACAAGTGTATAATGAAGGTCAAGGCCCACCGGAAGTCGAATCTTTGGCCATCTTGGACCTACTTGGTTCTAACCATTTCTTGGCATGTCCTATATCTATGTCATTCTTTTAAATGTGCCTTGCCCTCTCCCCTCCTGTTTCACTTAGTCTGAGAGAAGGTGAGACTCCTGCTATCTCTAAATTAGATGGTACTTGGAAAGGAGTGAGATAGGGCACAAAGTGGTAGGACTTTACTAGGAACTGACAACCTGAGATGTGTTTGCTTAAAGGTTCAGGAACTCAGGAATCAAGAAAATACAGCATGAAGCACTGGGGCATGAGGGTGACTTGCATTTCAGTTGTGCCTCTGAACTACAAGGCAGATTATACACGTGTTCCAAGTATTTTCCCTTTCTGATTTTTAGTTTCCCCATCCATCAGATGAGGATTAGGGTTGGGCCAGGGTTGCTGAATATGGTCATGAAGGTTGTACATAATTTCTTAAATTCACTAAGCAGGAGATTCTGGAGCAAAGTAGAGGGTGCCCCATAGCTCCTTGCCTCACCCCGCCTCAGCCCTTAGAAATACTACTGGTATTTTGAGAATCCTCAAAATATTGAGATCCTCAGAAATACTACAAAATCTGGAGAGAAGCCTTCAGGTAATAGAAAGGTGGAAAAACCCAGAATACCCAGTTAGCACATGTTGCTAGGATAGAAACCATACTGCTGCTGCTAAGTCACTTCAGTCGTGTCCGACTCTGTGCGACCCCATAGACGGCAGCCCACCAGGCTCCCCCGTCCCTGGGATTCTCCAGGCAAGAACACTGGAGTGGGTTGCCATTTCCTTCTCCAATGCATGACAGTGAAAAGTGAAAGTGAAGTCACACTAGTGCCAGAAAATGGGGGACAAGATACTGTATTAGAGCAAGTAGAATGCCTGGACACAGCTGCGCAAATATGTGCAAGGTGAAAAGAAAGGATATGGTCACTACCGATCTGTTATATATATGTCAGTATTTCACCAACAGCTAACAAAAGAAAGGAAAGTGGGGAGGGAGGGAGAATCCTGGGCTTCAAAAGACAAAGCCTAATTTAAGGAAAACATAACTCAAGGAATTTTGTGAGGAGGAATTTTCTCACCATTTCTTCACATTATAGCACAGTTGATAGGGACATAAATAAAACTAGAGCTCAACCATGTGATGATAACATAGCAGAATGAGATTAAAAAAAGAGGTTGCAGACATAAGGAAATAAATCGAATACCAAAATACTTTATGGAACTAATAAATACACTATAAATAGAAAGAACAGAACAGACACTGCTGAATACTGAAATATTGACAGGGAGAAAAAACTGTAAGCACAGTACATGCACTCTCATCTGATAAAGGAAATTAATTTGAAGTTAATAGATATGCATATTAGTTTGTTACCAGCTAAGCTGCTGTAACAAAGAAATCCAAAGAAATAATGCCTTATATAAATTAGTTTCTTTCTCACTCACAAAACAATCCACAGATGAGACATCCAAGGCTGGCAGGATCTCCTCCAGGAGGTCATCCAAGATACAGTTCCTTCTGTCCTGATGCTCCATCACCTCCTCATCCCTGTGGTTATAGGAAATTCTCATTTCAGTGGTTGAAGCTGGCTCCTTTCCATACCCGTGTTTCAGTCCATAGGAAAGATAAAAATAGTCCAGGGAAGGCACTCTAAGGGATGCCCTAGACGTTATACATATCACTTACGCCACAGTTTTACTGGCAACATTTAGTCACAGAGGACACTGGGAAAATGTGGTCTTTAACTGGATAGCCATGTGCTCAGCTAAAACTCAATGTTCTATTCTAAAAGGAGCTGGGAGAGAACAAATAGTTAGGAACCACAATATGAAAGATAAAGATGAGCCAACATTTAAGGACACGTGATTTCCCTCACAAAGAGAACCCAGCAAATGAAAGAGAGGACGTACCTGGTGCTGCAGTGTAAGAAGATGTTCCAGAAGTGAAAAAAGAACTGAATCTGCAATATGAAGGAAAACACTGAATCCCAAGAAAGTCTGATTTAGAATATTTAATATAAAGGTATTTCCTAGTTAAACACCTGAACTTGAAAGAGGAAGAATGCTTCAGACATCTAGGCAGAAGGAAAAAAATCACCTACAAGGGGTAAAAAAAAATCAGGCTGCTATCAGATTTCATTATATTCATTGTGGAAGACGGCAGTGCAGTTTTGAGAGAAGAGAGGATGGCCCCAGGTGCAATTCAAGTGTAAAGGCTCAGGGAAGCAAAATATCCATGAACACTTGTTGGAAAGAACTGCTTGACAACCAAAGCTAAGCAATCTAAAAATCCACAAAATAATGCAAGCATAGTGAAACCATGCCAGAAGAACTGTTGATAATCACTGGATCCATTCACATGTAGAACTGATGCTAAACAATCATAGCAATGATGGTTTCAAAACAGAATGAATATTATAAATCTGGACAATGTAAAAAGAATACAATACAAAACTGGGAGGTGAGGGAGAGGAGATGGAAGTAGCAAGAAACTTCTCATGTTCTCATCTTCTGAAGCTAGGATTTATTATCCAAAATAAAAACATGTGGTTAAAAATATATATATCTACATAAATAGGTAAACAAATAACCTAAATATTTTTTCATAATCACCTTTATTGAACATGTAGCAGGAGTCCACAAATCACTGCCTGAGGGCAGACTGCCTGTTTTTGTAAATTAAATTTCAGTGGAACACAGCTTCATCCCTTTGTTTCCATATTGCTTATGCTACTTTCCAGCTATAAAAATAGACCCCAGACAGCCCAAAACATTTACTCTCTGGCCCTTTAAGAAGAACTTTGCCAACCCATGCAGAAGAATCTTTTTTAACTCACAGGAATTATGTGGTAAAGAAATATTTATTTGAGGCTTAATAATTGGTTGGGTTTAATTCAGCCTTTCCCCTTCCTATTAAATTCATGTCAAATTAAGTTTAATAATGTAATATAAATCCTATTTTTTTAAAATAATAAGTAAATCATCCCAAGGTATCAGGGATAATGAATCATCTAGTGATATTTGATATGGTTTCTTCAATTTTCACCTCTGTTTTTATTTGGAATCTTTTTAATGAGCATATATCATTGTTACCAGAATAATAAAATAGAACATTTTTTCTATTTGAAATCCCTGGAAGCAAATATACCAAGATACTAACAATGATTAATTCTGGCTGACAGGAATATGATTGCTGTTTTTTTCTTTAAGCTTTTCTGTATTTTTTAAATATTAAAAAAATTTTAAGCTATTATGGAAGATTTCCACATAAAGTGATAAGAATTCTGAATTACAGTTTTGGAAATGGTAATGAGAAGTACCAGATATGAGAGACATTGTTCTATTTATAGTATGATTCTTTTATTAGCAGCATACAAACCACAAAGCACAGTTCAGTATAAGTATCAAACACAACATAAAAGATAAGCCGGAATCAGATGATGTTCAGCTTCTGTTAGGCAATCAGCACTTTCACATGGTTTCTTTAATTTGCATTTATCTACCTTTCCCGTCTCATCCACACCTTATCCTCCTGATACACACAATATACTCGAGCCACATAGAGACCTTCACCTTCAGTGAAATGTTCATGCATTTGTGTGCTCTTTTGCTTTCTTGCCACCATTCTTTCTACCTATAATTGCATCCTGTTCTCCACGTGATATAATTCAATGCTTCTTTTAAGATGCAATTTAAATATCACTTACTGCAGTACATCTCAACCTTGGCTGCACATCAGAATCACCTGGGGAGCTTTGTAAAAATACCGAGGCCCAGGCTCCAGCACAGCTATTCTGGTTTAACTGCCCAGGGTTGGGGCCCAGGCAGCAGTATTTTTAAAAAGCTCCCTGAGTAATGCTAATATACAGCCAGTGTTGAGAGTCATTGCAAAGCCTTCTGCAATACCAGCAGGCAGAGTTAATTACTCCCTCTTCTGCGCTCTCATAGCTCTTAGATTTTCCATTGCTCATGAAATTTAATGCTTACTGTATTAAAGTTAGTGTTATATAGTAAGTGCTCAGTAAATGCTGAGGTTGTTACTGACCTTGTTCTTCCAACCGGGCACATGCAGGAGTGGTTATCCTTACCATGGGAACCCGACAGCAGAGGGGGCTGATGTTTCCCATCCAGAGATCCTGTCTGAAGGATTTACTTCTGTAAACTCACCAGGATGTCACCCTTCTCTGCCTCCTACACACACACTCCCCCTCACTGCCTTTTCAGCACAGCCCTAGCCCTTGGGTCCAGCTTTTACATTGTTGAGATTGACGCCATGTAAAGAATGAAAGAAACCAGCGTTATGAAAGTGCTGACAGCCTGACAGAAGCTGACCGTCGTCTGCCTTCCCCCATCTCCTTCATGTCGCACTTTACATTGTGTTTACTGTCAGATCTGCTACTTTAGCTTTCAAGAGCACATTGTCAGGTGTACTTTGTCAAAGGCTTTCAGAAAATCCAGATGAACGATGCTGTGAGCCCCGATACTGCCAAATCTATATTTTACACCTTCACAGTGTTTGACAATTTTATTCAAGTGGAATCTTTCTATCTTCCTTCGATTTACCTTTGCCTCCCTGACCCTGAGATCAGACAACTGGAGACCCTTCTGTTTTTGATACTGAGCATCCTCGTCTATGTCTGCACCATGTCTGGATCACAGTACACTGTATGATTATCTCAGCTTCCCTGGCTAGGAGGAGCTCCTGGCAGTTACTCCTATCTGGAAGTGAAGTAGCGGGAGGAGAGCTGAGGATGAGGAAAAGAGACCAAGGAGCACCAGCAATGCTTAAGTGCCACAATCGCACAATGCGCATGCGCACTCTCATCAGCACAACTCGGAGCTCTACCCTTGCTTCTTCCCGCTTGCCTGGAAGGAAACTGACTGCATTAACAGTCTGCTCTTTCCTGTAAAAAATCCTATTTGTAGTCATTTTAAACCATCCTCTCCAAACATCGCCAAAGGGTTTGGTGTCCATAAGATGGTGTTACTTATATTAATAGTTTCCCTTAAGTACCACATCCTGGCAGTGGAGTTCTAAAATAACTTTGTTCACAGACATTTCTCAGCCAGTAAATATTATTTTTCAAAGTGATTTTCTCCCTGGAGTCTTGATGAAACTTTCCCTTTCTTTTTCCTTAAGGTCACCATGACCTTGATGAACTAGAAGATGTGCTACTGTGGAACCCAATGGCAAATTTCACTAATGCAGAATCAGATCAATCTTCGAATTGAATAATCTTTGCATATCTAGTGCTCTACCGTGACCTGAGAAAAATCTAACCTTTCTGACTTGGTTCTTTATTAAAATCAGTAGTTAAATAGCAAACCATTACCTAGTTCCCTTGGAAGTTATGCAAATTAATTAATGTTTGGAAAATGACTGGGAAATTTTAAAATCATCTCTAAATACCAAACAGTTGCATCTTCCCTGATGAGAGGGCCTAGGTAATTCATAACCTCCTATAATAAAGGTAAAAATACTGTGCTTGGCCTATATAATTACATGTGATTTATTTGCAATACATATAATATTTGAAATCTAGAAAGCATTTAATAGAAACAATTCATATTTCGTGACTATAATAAAAGCACTTAATGACTTTAGGAAAAGTAATCATCTACTCTAAGTGATCTATACATCACATCTTTAACTATTTCTAAGATCTGCTAGAGTCTGCTCCGAGTTTATCCTTAACCTGTTAATGTTGACTGATATGTTTATTTTTACATTTTCCCAGTTTTTATTTATCCTCAAAACTCTAATGTGTATTTCCTAGAAAATTTGCCTGTACAAAACTTTGCTGTATTCAAAACCTCCTCTGTCAAGATTTAGCACTTTTATATTGTAGTCATTAAAATTGAACAAAATCTTAATAGTTCCTTTATTAACTACTATACTGACTTTGCATAGTGGAAATCACAACATGTTAATTGGATTTAATTAACTATTTTAAATTACACAAACTCCTGACAGTAGACAAAGCACAGGGTACCAGTGAGCAATAAAATTGGAGCTGATATTTCTACTTTATTAAAACTTAATGAAACTATTCATATTCATAACCTTATTTATTGTTTACAAGAAGAAAACTGTGTTCATTTTGAAGGCAAAAATGTCTGCTGAAAACAAATTTTTGATCATTTAGGTGAAGGCTCAGAAGTTAATAAAAGGCTCCACTATATCCAGCCTCACGGTTCTACCAGCTTCTCATCGCACGGATCCCTATTTCACCCCAGTGCCAGTCTTACAAGCAGATGCTAACAAAGGTTAGTGATTCAGATAAGCATTTTATATGTTTAGGAACATAAGGGGAAGAGCTTTGAGGTGGGATTGGGGGCCTGAGTTTGAATTCAGACTCAGATGCTGATTCTCCAAGGTGACTTTGGACAAGTCAAGTCCTCACTGTGGCCTGAGTTTCCTTCTCTGTAAATCAGAAGGTTGGACTAGATGACCACCAGAGTCCCTTTCCACTTCTAAGATCCATTATTCTATAGATTTTCTATTGATTTAGATTTTGGTATATTTACATGTTAAAATTATTATTGTATTTAGGTGATATTATAATTTTTAAAGCTTCTGAGCAGATAGTTTCTGATCCTTTTCTGATAATACTTAAAATTTTATTTCAATATATTACTACATAAAAATATGAAGCCAGAAATGAATGTAATTATTAAGTGAACTATGCAGGTCTAATCTAAATACTTATACTAAGACTTATACCAGTCTAAATACTTAGTCTAATACTGGTTTGTGAAACCAGTAGATTTCTCATTTTTTTAAGCAAGAGGTCACGTCATCTTTATCTCAGTATCCCCAGTGCTTAGAACCACATCTAGCATTTTGTAGATACTAAATAGTTGGTTGAATGGATAAGCAAATGAAAGTGTAAGTGAATGACTAAAGACTGAGTGTCATAAATGTAACCCTCTTTACTTCTCCCTGCTACATAATTGGCTGACGTGTTAAAGAATGCTTAAGTGGATCCCCTTTTGTATCTCAAATATGAGCAAGTGAGATGATCTTTAATTTATTTCTATCTCACTTTCTAACTGATGTCTGGAGTGTTTTAGACCTAAAGTTGGTTCCCCAGGGTTCCTCTGGTACCTGAAGATTTATAGGTTCTCCATTTTACAGCTCCTGTATCCTGTCTGCTGACCCACTAGTGGTGGTACAGAAAAACTCAAGAAGGACTGCATCATTATAAGCCTCTTAGTTGATTAAACCTCCCACAACTGAAACAATTACTTTCTTGGTTACGAACCCTGGTTGTTTAGAAATATTGGTGACACATGGTTTTAGTTAGTTTACATTATATTTACTCCCTGGGAAAACTCCAGGGAGTTTTTATTTCTTGCTTTATAAAAACTTATATTCTTCCTGGGGTCAAATTAAGATGAATGAATGGATCAACCAACCTATTTATCCTTGCTTTAGCAATAGATACAGTAAAAAATTGCTGCAAAACAAAGGTAAATCTAGAGTCATAGCAACTTGTTCCAGAAAAGCATCACATTTTCATCCCTCAGTTATCTGCCAGAGAACACATGGCCTACCATAATATTTGTAGTTAATCAACCAATTAATCAACACATTTATTGACTACTTGCCATATGTCTGGTACTGTGCAAGGTAATATGAATGCCAGGAAAGCACAAGCCACACAAATGCTGATACGGTGCCTAAATGTTTACCTGTCCTGATGCTCTGAACTGTCACTGGAGTCACCCCAGATCTATACTAGTCCAGCATGTGGTGAAAGATGACCAACTCCCAGAAGAGAGGATAGTTTTGGAAAATGCAAGACAAACTTCCCTACTTTTTCTGGAATTATCTTGCTAAATCCAAAGAATAATGTCTTCACCCCTATCCCCACCCCTAGTAAATGATTAAGAATTTAAGTCTTCTAATAAGGAACCAAATTTTCAGTTCAGGCTCTGTGAAATCTCAGGCAAGTTGTGCTCCAGTTTTAGAAAAAACTCTATAAACGAGACATGCCGGATCTGGCCTCACCTCCACTCTCATCTCACTCAGCTTTCTCCGTGCTCCAGCCACAGGGGACTTCTCTCTTTTCCTTAGCAGGCCAAGCACCTTTTCACATCAGGCCTTCACCAGTCCTCTTACCTCTGCCTGTAAAAGTCATTTCCTCAAGCATCCGTCTTTTTGCTTTATAGATGATCACAATTTTGTAATTATATATTAATTTGTGAATTTGTTTTGTCTTCTCCATCACTAAAGGCTCCATGAGATCTGTCTGGTTCACCATTGAATCCCCAGGCCCCAGAATAGTTCCTGACATATAAAAGGAACTTACATATTGGTTGAATGAATGAATGAGTTTTTAATGAATGAATGAATAGATGAATTCTAATTCCTAATCTAGTCAACAGGAATGTGAGAGTGCTATGAACATGTAATGAGACAATGGTGATAAGGGATAATTTTCAAAAACAGGTAAAGTCCCTACTCTCTCACAAATGAACACAAGTCAAAGATTTTAGTTGTTTAACTCATCAGTTTGAAAGAGAATTTGTAAGATGTCACAACTGGTCTAAAGGAGAATCCAAAGGACATATCTTTGTAGATCAGGAATATTGAAATAAATTTGTAAACACAAGGAAAATTGGCATTTGCATGGGAGGAAGGAATGAACCTTCACCAATTTTTTTCATGTCTATAGATATGAATTATTTGCATTATTATCAGTTTTTTCCCCACAAGTTAACTTTAATCTCTGCAGAGTTGTACAATAGTCAAAGACTAGATTCAGATAATTCCTGGAGGCATTCCATTGAAAAGTATTCGGTAATCTCTTTTGCTCATTCTAAAACATAAAAAAAAAAAAAAATTTCCTACAATTGTGCCCCAATTTGATGCAAAATGGTCTTAAAAAATTATTCACAAAGTAAGTCATTTCATTAGGTTTGGTCTGATTATTTACACAGGTGCAGCAAGAAGGTTAATCACCACATAGGCCATCTTAAGTTTGCTCTGTTGGAAGGAATCTCAGATTGAACTTTTAAAATCCTCTATTACTTGCTATCCTGAGACTAGAAAATCTGTCCACCAGATTTCAACTGTAGGACCTATAAATTTGGGTACATTCCTCTCCTCTAGAGATGTTCCCCATATCCTAAGGTTCTTGAGCCTGCTGGGAAGTGACATTACTTTGCAACTGTAAGGATGGAAATCCTGTAAGCCAGGCCAGTTTTTCTAGGAGGGTTTTGTAGGCTTTTGGTTCCATAAAATCAAGCTTACTCCTTTAAATGTAATTTGTTACACCTGATTAATAGCATCATTGTTAAATATGAAATTCCAGGCAAGTTCTTGGTTGCATAAGCAATTTTTTCAATTCTATCTTAGTAAAAGAAGAAAGGATTCTTATTGCATCTATGCAAATAGCCCATATTGCCATGAAAAGTAAGGAGGCTCAATGAGCTTCTGAATTTGGGAGGTGAGAGGGAGCTCATCTAAAGTAGTAGAAGTTCAATTTCCTTATTTTCTGGGAATATTCAGTTCCTGTAAGTGCTCATTTCTCTATGTAAGTTAATCAGAACAGAGTTCCTTTGAGATTTTACCATCTAATTTATTAATACCACCTGGAGACAATAAACATTCTACATTCATAATGAGAAATAAAGATCTTTCTGAATTACAGATACATAGGCATTCAATGATGAAAGTGAAAGAGGAGAGTAAAAAAGTTGGCTTAAAGCTCAACAGTCAGAAAACTAAGATCATGGCATCTGGTCCCATTACTTCACGGGAAATAGATGGGGAAACAGTGGAAACAGTGTCAAACTTTATTTTTTGGGGGCTCCAAAATCACTGCAGATGGTGATTGCAGCCATGAAATTAAAAGACGCTTACTCCTTGGAAGGAAAGTTATGACCAACCTAGATAGCATATTAAAAAGCAGAGATATTACTTTGCCAACAAAGGTCCGTCTAGTCAAGGCTATGGTTTTTCTAGTAGTCATGTATGGATGTGAGAGTTGGACTGTGAAGATAGCTGAGTGCTGAAGAATTGATGCTTTTGAACTGTGGTGTTGGAGAAGACTCTTGAGAGTCCCTTGGACTGCAAGAAGATCCAACCAGTCCATCCTAAAGGAGATCAGTCCTGGGTGTTCATTGCAAGGACTGAGGCTGAGGCTGAAACTCCAATACTTTGGCCACCTCATGCGAAGAGTTGACTCATTGGAAAAGACTCTGATGCTGGGAGGGATTGAGGGCAGGAGGAGAAGGGGACGACAGAGGATGAGATGGCTGGATGGCATCGCCAACTCAATGCACATGAGTTTGGGTGAACTCCGGAAGTTGGTGATGGACAGGGAGGCCAGGCATGCTCCGATTCATGGGGTCACAAAGAATCAGACATGACTGAGCCCCTGAACTGAACTGAACTGAACTGAGGCATTCAATAGAGTTTATAGCTTCTATTCTAGTTTCAGCCACAGATGAAAAATAAACACAGAAGTGTAATGGTCTAGATATCAAAGAGTTATTCTCCTTCCTTGTGGGTATGAAATACCTAGTTGAATTCAGCTCAGAATACACATAGACAAATGGAAGACTACTAACTATATTCTCCATTGTCTCTCATTCAATAAGGAATAAATCTCTGTGAGACCCGTTTACAGAGATCACCAAATTCCCAGTCATTGTAGCCACCAACAAGGACTAACTTGTCAGCCACAAATGAACCAAGACACAAAATTAATAGGGAGTACTGTCAAAATTAGAAAAGCAAGGAACTTCCCTGGTGGTCCAGCGGCTAAGTCTCCACGCTCTCAACGCAGGGGGTCCGCATTGAATCCCTGGTCAGGGAACTAGATCCCACATGCTGCAAGAGTTCAGATGCTGCAATCAAAAGATCCTACATGCCACAACTAAGACCCAGAACAACCAAGTAAATAATAAAATAAAAATTAGAAAAATCAGAAAAACAAGAGCCAGCAAAGTTCTGTTGCCTCTCTGAATTAACTTATGGATGCCAAGAAAATATGTGCCTGGCTTGGCTCCCTGTGAGATGTAGGTACCGTTTCTGGCAATTTCAGGTGAATCTTTTGGTCATCTTGGTGGGAGCTCCAAAATCGTTAAAAGGATATATATATATATAGTTTAAAGTGAAACCATGACTCTTATACAAATATAAAATGAACACATCAAAGATTCTGTTTAACTGATTAATTAAAAAGGAGGGAACCAATAAAATGTAACAATTGATTCAAAGAAGAATTCAAACAGCAGACAAATTTATCAATCACACCTTTAAAAATAAATTTGCAAATGCAGGTAAAACTGAATTTTGGGGGTGGAAGAAGTACATTCCCTCTATGTGACAAAATTTATTTGCATATATACACACAAGAATTATTTGCATTGCTTTCTATCAACTAACCTTAATCACTGCAGAATTGTAAAATAGACTAATCAAAAACAAAGGTGATTATAGGGTCAGAAATCAAAGTCTCCAGTATTGCCATGAAAAGATAACCAGTACTCTCTTTAGCTTATTCCAAAGCCTCAACTTCTTCCTTTCAGTGGTAAATGCACACATGTGTTTGTCTAAAATTAAGTGAATTGCTTTAACCAATACTAAAGCAAAGGTTAAAATCACGCTCATATTCTTTGGGATTCTCAGAGAATGAAGCTCACTCCAGTGATGAAAATACACTGAATTAGAAGGAGCTCTGTTTTTCACATCTACAAAATGGGCATAGTTCTTGGACATGGGGTATGATATTTATAGGTGGAAAATATTTGTGAGGACAAAGAATTAGTTTTTATATTTCAAAGTAGTTGAATTCTGGTGTTATTATAATAAAAACCCAAAATACTAATGTTGAAAAGGGCTTGAAGAGTTGTACTTGGGATCAGTAGATCTTAAGTTTTAATAGTGAAAAAGATTAACCTGGAGTGCTTATTTAAAATGTAGATTTCGGGGCCCCAATTCTAGTGGTTCTCAAACTTCAGTGCACATAAGTATCTCCTGGAGCCTTCAATAATGCATATTACCAGGGCTTTGCCTCAGAAATTGGGATAGGGCCCAGGAATATCCATTTTTAATAAAAAGTTCTCATTCCAAATAATCCTGTGGTAAGTAAACTTACCAGGTAGCTCAGTGGTAAAGAATCTGCCAGCCAATGCAGGTGATGTGGGTTCCATCCCTGGGTCGGGAAGATCTCCTGGAGGACAAAATGGCAACCCACTCCATTATTCTTACCTGGAAAATTCCACGGACAGAGGAGCCTGGTGGGTTACAATCCGTGGGGTCACAAAGGGTCAGACACAACTGAGTGAGCATGGCCACACACACACACACACACACACAAATAAACTGAAGACTTCTCTTGGAATCATTGTTTTAGAATCACAACATTGTTTTGGAATCACTGTTCTTAGTGAACTCTTCAGCTCCCCCATCATTCTTCTGAATTCCTTTAACACTAGACTTTAATATCCTGAATGTGATATAATATAGTCTTTAGAGGTGATAACAGAAAAGGCAATGGCACCCCACTCCAGTACTCTTGCCTGGAAAATCCCATGGATGGAGGAGCCTGGTGGGCTGCAGTCCATGGGGTCGCGAAGAGTCGGACACGACTGAGTGACTTGACTTTCACTATTCACTTTCATGCATTGGAGAAGGAAATGGCAATCCACTCCAGTGTTCTTGCCTGGAGAATCCCAGGGATGGGGAAGCCTGGTTGGCTGCCGTCTGTGGGGTCGCACAGAGTCGGACACGACTGAAGTGACTTAGCAGCAGCAGCAGCAGAGGTCATAAGGCAAATGAAAACAGTATTTATCCCTCTTAGGATGTGTGCCAACTTCTTCAGCCTAGTCCAGTTTAGAACACAGTTTTTTAACTTAGATTTCATTGAGACCCAGAGTTCTTTATTTTTCTTCCTATTACCTGACAGCAACAAGAAGCTGAAGCCCTATCACACATCTATGTCAAGTACTCCCTGACTTTCTGGCTTCAATATGATGCATGCATACAAAGTCTCTTCAGTCGTGTTTAACTCTTTGTAGACTGGACTATAGCCTGCCAGGCCCTTCTAGAAGTCCATGGGATTCTCCAGGCAAGAATACTGGAGTGGGCTGCCATGCCCTCCGCGGGGGATCTTCCCGACCCAGGGATCAAGCCTAAGTCTCTTTGGTTCCTTGTATTGCGACCACTTTACCACTAGCACCACCAATGGTAGTTGCCCCTGAATGTGAGTTCTGCCCCTGACAGCAGGCTTTGCTCAGATATTCATTTACTCATTGAAGTTTTTAAAAATGATGTCTCCTGTCCTTGAAAAGCCTTGGCACTGGTCATATGGACACAGTATGAGATCTAGGAATTGTAAATTAGTTTCAGTAATACTAACCATGTTGCCCAGTTACACTAAAACAATCTATTTGGACATTCACATCTTCTGGTAATATGAGAAATGTCTAAAAGGAACTCTTTTTTTAAAAAATAAAATGTAACTCATTATAACAACAGAAATACGATTTCAAGCACACAGATGTTCTTTCTTTCAGAACCAAAGATCTCCCTAGTTATGGACTGTGTACCTGATTTCTCTGAATTTTAAAAAGAATACCAATATTAGTAATAATTGAAAATGCCATGATGTATAAAAAAGGTTTTGTTTGCATTGGAAGTATATTTCTGTCTTGAAATCACCATAGTACAAGTTTATTTCAAAATGCCACTATTAGAAATGCCATCTTTTTTCCTGCGGTTGTTAGAAAAATAGATAGGACACATACTATGGCTATTTTTTCATGCAAAGGATTAAGGCACTAAATGTACTCTCACAAATAAACTAATGAATAGAGAAAGTTACATTTGTGAAATTTATAGAGTTCAGACTTTGTGGAAGTGCTTGAAGTTAAACTCATATTCTTCTAACCTTCCTTTTTAGGGGTTTTAAGTATGATAGAACGAGGATTGATTCCAGCAACAGCAAGAATTACCTTTCAGAATCCACCTATTGTCCCCAGAGCAGCAACTCTGCACCATTTTGATGAAGGACGTAAGATTTTGGCTACCGGTAAGACAGTCTTCTTAGTTGGGGATAGACAGAAATTACCAAAAGCTACTCTTCTAGTATCCAACTTTTATCTTCAGTAATAGGACAGACTTAAACTTGTAATGGTTCTGAGTTGCAGTTTACTGAATAAAGCAACTTTAGTCTTTTTGTGAAATACCTACTTAGGGCCTGTGTTTTCTATGTGTGAGAAAGTTGGTATTTTTAAGGGATTTGCAGCTTGGTTGGGAAAATAAGACAGATATATAAAAAATAAATAATAATACATAGCATTACAAACTAAAAACCAAATGGATGTTAAAATCTAGTACTATGAGTATGCAGAATGATTGCTTAGAGGTGAAACAATAGAAGACTTCAAAGAGGAGGCTGGCTAAAATAGGAGAAAAGCACCCACCTAGCTATCTACTAAGTGGTTGTAGAACCTCAGGCAAGTCATTTACTTTCTCAGGCCCTCAGCTTTGTCAGTTATAAAACGAGGGGTTTTGGCTAATAAATTCATCTGCTCAACAAGTATTTGTTGAATGCTTGCTTTATCCAAGGTAGTTGGGGATCTGACAGAGAAAATAAGTCAACCATATGTATTCTTGTGGTGCTTACATTCTAGTAGAGGATATAGATAATAATCAGGTAAGTAAATGAGAATTTAAGCTAAGGACAAGTGCTAGAAATAAAATAACATAGACTGAGAATGATAAAAGGAAGTGATTACTTTGCTTGGGAGGGAAGGGTCAGGGAATGTATCTTGGAAGATGTTGAGATCCAAATGATGAGAAGTACCCAGTCATGTAAAGATCTAGAGAAGAGTATTTCAGATGTAGGACAGCATTGGCGTAATGGCCCAGGGGATTAAGGAGGGAGTAAGCAAGAATGCTTAAGAAGAAAATGGCAACCCACTCCAGTGTTCTTGCCTGGAGAACCCCAGGGACAGGGAAGCCTGGTGGGCTGCTGTCTATGGGGTCGCACAGAGTCGGACACGACTTAGCAGCAGCAGCAGCAAGCAAGAATGCTAATGGGGCTGGAAGGCCAAGAGAAGGAAGAGATAATGTTGGAGAGGTAGAGAAGACTGGAATGATGTATGGTAGAACAGAGACCACGAGTTGTCTTCAAGGTTAATTCTTCCCTACTTCCACAGTAATTGAGTCATGGGTGGGCACATGTCAGCTTGACCAAAGACATTCTAGTCTTCCTTTCAGCTAGCTGAACTTGGGAACTTCCTTCCAGGTTCTGGACAATAAGAATGTAAGCAGAAGGGGAAATGGAAACTTCTGGGCATAGCTTCTTTTCATTTTTCTATCTCTGACTAGCTGGGATGAAGGTATATATGATGGGCAAGCACTTTGAAGTCAAAAATGGAACTCCAGGTTGAGTCTGGACAAGATACCCTGCCTACCCAGGACTCTTTTCCTTTCAACCTTTGTGTGAAAGAGAAATAAACTCTTAATTTGTTTAAGCCATTTATATCTTAGGATCTTTCTTTTTAAAAGCCTTACATTGTAGCAGAACCAGCAAGGCATCCTTTCAAATCATGATGAGGAATTGGATTTAATCCTAATTACAGTGAGAAATCACTGAAAAGTTTAAGAGGAGGATGAGGTGATCTGATTTATATTTTAATAAGACCATGGCGACTGCTTTACAGATAATGAGTTATACAGGAACATGAGTGGAACCAAGAAGACTAGTTAAAGACTGTTTTGGTAAACCAGGTGAGAAATGATGGTGAATTTAAGGAGGATGGTATCAGTGGATATGAAGTGAAGTAAACAAATTCATGTTATATTTTATTTTAGAGGTAGAGCCATGAGGAATGACTGAAAGAAAGAAATGAAGAATGGCTCACAGATAGGAGTGAGGAAAAGAGAGGCATCAGGGATAAATATGTATGAACATACCCCAATTTTGTATCCATTCTACTGTTGATGGGAATTTCAGTGGTTTATACCATAGAGCTGTTAGGGGTAATACCACTATGAACATTCTTGCATATGTCTTTTAATGTAAATATATATATATACCCTGCTCTTGGATACATATTAAAAAGAATTGCTGAGGCATGGGGTAAACATATGCTCAGATTTAGCAGATAACACCAAATGGCTTTGCAAGGTGTTTATACTGATTTATTTTCTTACTAGCAGTATATGAAAATTCCAGATGATATATATCTTTGTCAACACTTGATATTTTCTTTTCTTTGTTTATTGCTTTGCCACCCTGAAGATTGTTGTGGTATATCTTTGTGGATTTAATTTCTATTTCCCTGACGACCAATAAAGTTAAAGAGTTTGTGGGGTTTTTTTTTTGATATGTGTATTGCTCATTTGAGTATCTTCTTTTGTAAACTGACTTAAAACTTCAACATTTTTAAAAAATGGGTTGTTTTTCTTGGTTATATAGTATTATGTAGGTATCCTGGATACTAATCTTTTATCAGTTATAGGGGACTGGAATGCAAAAGTAGGAAGTCAAGAAACACCTGGAGTAACAGGCAAATTTGGCCTTGGAGTACAGAGTGAAGCAGGGCAAAGGCTAGTAGAGTTTTCCCAAGAGAACACACTGGTGATAGCAAACACCCTCTTCCAACAGCACAAGAGAAGACTCTATACATGGACATCACCAGATGGTCAACACCAAAATCAGATTGATTATATTCTTTGCAGCTAAAGATGGCAAAGTCCTATACAGTCAGCAAAAACAAGACTGGGAGCTGACTGTGGCTCAGATCATGAACTCCTTATTGCCAAATTCAGACCTAAATTGAAGAAAGTAGGGAAAACCCACTAGATCATTCAGGTATGACCTAAATCAGATCCCTTACGATTATACACTGGCAGTGATAAATAGATTCAAGGGATTAGATCTGATAGAGTGCCTGATGAACTATGGACAGAGGAAAGATACACCCATTTGAATGCAGAGTTCCAAAAAATAGCAAGGAGAGATAAGAAAGCCTTCCTGAGCAAGCATTGTAAAGAAATAGAGGAAAACAATAGAATGGGAAAGTCTAAAGATATCTTCAAGAAAATTAGAGTTACTAAGGGAACATTTCATGCAAGATGGGCACAATAAAGGACAGAAATGGTATGGACCTAACAGAAGCAGAAGATATTAAGAAGAGGTAGCAAGAATACACAGAAGACTATACAAAAAAGATCTTCACAACCCAGATTGTTGAAGCCAGGCTTCAACAGTACATGAACCGTGAACTTCCAGATCAAGCTGGATTTAGTAAGGCAGAGGAACCAGAGATAAAATTGCCAACATCTGTTGGATCAACGAAAAAGCAAGAGAGTTCCAGAAAAACATCTATTTTTGCCTTATTGACTATGTCAAAGCCTTTGTGTGGACCACAACAAACTCTGGAAAATTCTTATAGAGAAAGGAATGCCAGACCACCTGACCTGCCTCTTGAGAAATCTGTATGCAGGCCAGGAAGCAACAGTTAGAACTGGACATGGAAAAACAGACTGGTTCCAAATAGGGAAAGGAGTATGTCAAGGCTGTATATTGTCACCCTGCTTATTTAACTTATATGCAGAGTACATCATGAGAAACACTGGGCTGGATGAAGCACAAGCTGGAATCAAGATTGCCGGGAGAAATATCAATAACTTCAGATGTACAGATGACACCACCCTTATGGCAGAAAGTGAAGAAGAACTAAAGAGCCTCTTGATGAAAGTAAAAGAGGAGAGTGAAAAAGTTGGCTTAAAGCTCAACATTCAGAAAACGAAGATCATGGTACCTGGTCCCATCACTTCATGGCAAATAGATGGGTAAACAGTGGAAACAGTGACATACTTTATTTTTTGTGTATTCCAAAATCACTGCAGATGGTTACTGCACCCATGAAATTAAAAGATGCTTACTCCTTGGAAGAAAAGTTATGACCAACCTAGACAACATATTAAAACACAGAGACATTACTTTGCTGACAAAAGTCCGACTAGTCAAAGCTGTGGCTTTTCCAGTAGTCATGTGTGGATGTGAGAGTTGGACTATAAGAAAGCTGAGCACCCAAGAGTTGACACTTTTGAACTGTGATGTTGGAGAAGACTCTTGAGAGTCCCTTGAACTGCAAGGAGATCCAACCAGTCCATCCAAAAGGAAATCACTCCTGAATGTCATTGGAAGGACTGATGTTGAAGCTGAAACTCCAATACTTTGGCCAGATGATGCGAAGAACTGACTCATTTGAAAAGACCCTGATGTTTGGAAAGACTGTAGGCAGAAGGAGAAGGGGACAACAGAGTATGAGATGGTTGGATGGCATCACTGACTCGACAGACATGAGTTTGAGCAAGCTCCCGGGTTGGTGATGGACAGGGTGGCCTGGTGTGCTGCAGTCCATGGGGTCACAAAGAATTGGCCAGGACTGAGCGACTGAACTGAACTGAGCGTCAGAGTACTAGTGACAAATTATCTTCATTTTTCTTCATCTTAGACTGTCTTGATTTCTTCTTTATTTCCTAAAGGATATTTTCACTAGCTTTAGGATTCTGGGTTGACAGTGGTTTTCTTACAGTATTTAAAAAAACCTTTTGCCACTTCCTTTCTCTTTCATGGTTTCTGATGAGAAATCTACTGTCCCTTTTTTTTCTGCTGTAGGTAAGGTGTTGCTTTTTTTCTCCTGCTTCCAAGATTTTTCTCTGTCTTTAGTTTTTAGGAAGTCTTGACCATATCTTAACATGAATTTCTTTGGTTTTGTCTTGTTTGGGTGGAGAAGGCAATGGCAACCCACTCCAGTACTCTTGCCTGGAAAAATCCCATGGACGGAGGGGCTTGGTGGGCTGCAGTCCATGGGGTCACTAGGAGTCAGACACGACTGAGCGACTTCACTTTCACTTTTCACTTTCATGCATTGGAGAAGGAAATGGCAACCCACTCCAGTGTTCTTGCCTGGAGAATCCCAGGGACGGGGGAGCCTGGTGGGCTGCCGTCTATGGGGTCACACAGAGTCGGACACGACTGAAGCAACTTAGCAGCAGTAGCAGTAGCATCTTGTTTGGGATTGGCTCACCTTCTATAGGGTTGTATGTTTTGCCAAATTTGGGGGGTTTTCAGCCATTATTTCTTTGAGTACATTTTTTTTTTTCAGCTTTGCCCTGTATTGCCTCTCTTTATAGGTTACATGATACAAATGTTAGATCTCTTGGTAGACTCCCACAGGTCCTTGAGGCTCTGTTCATTTCCCTGCACCCCACCCCCGCCCATGTCTTTTCTCTCCGTTGTTCAGATTGGGTATTTTCTATTTTTCTGTCTTCTAGTTCACTGATTTACCTGTCCTCTACATTCTGCTGTTGAGCCATCCACTGAATTTTCTATTTAGATGACTGTATTTTTCTGTTCCAAAATTTCAATTTGTTTAAAAAAATGTACACTTAAAAATGGTTAAGATGATAAATGTGGTTTTTTTTTTTTTTTTTGGCTGCCCTGCACAGCTGTGGGATTTTAGTTCCTGGACCATGGATTGAACCCAGGCCATGGCAGTGAAACCACCGAATCCTAACCACTGAAACACCAGGGAATTCCTTGTTTTGTGTATTTTAACACAATTAAAAATTCAGTTGAGTTCCTCCTTACATATTCTGTTTTCTCTGTGGAGACTTTCTGTTTCTTTGCTGAGCTTTCATATTATTTCTTTTGTTTCATGTGTTTCTGTAATTGCTTGTGGAACATTTTTATAATGGTTGCTTTAAAATTTTTGTCAGGTAATTTTAAGCTTTCTGTCATCTCAGGGTTGGTATCTAGTCCTTGTCTTTTTTCATTCAGTTCCTGGTTCTTGGTATGGTAAGTGATCCTCAATAGAAACTTTGACATTGTGGGTATTATATTATAAGACTCTGGTTCTTATTTAAATCTGTTTTAGCTGGTTCCCCTGATACCCCTGTTAATTCTCTATGCCCTTGAGAAATAAGCCAAATTAGCTACAATATATCATCCTGTGTATGCATTGCTGGATTTCATTTGCTAATATTTTGTTTACCATTGTTCAGGAGAAAGGTTGTCCTAAATTTTTCCTTTCCTATGTTTTCCTTTGGATTTAGTAGCCTGTTGAGTTTTGCCTCAGTGAGTAGAAAAATGTCTATTCAGGTCCTTTACTCATTTAAAAATTAGGGTTATTTTGTTTTGTGCTATTAAGTTGCATGAGTTTCTGGTATGTATTATATATATATATATATATATATATATATATATATGTATATTTATCATCACAATGTACACTTTAAATATTTTATAATTTATTTTGTCAGTTATACTTCAATAAGGCTATAATTTTTAAAAATAGAAGGAACAAATAAATATTATGAAAATGAAAAAATGCAGAAACTGCAGATAGAATTAAAAAAAAATAATATGATAACAATGTCAATATACTTTAAAAAACAAAATGAAAATTTTCCTAGAAAAATCTAAATTACTTAATTCAAGAAAAAATAGGAAACTTAAAACAATAACGTTAGAAAATTTGACTTGGTAGGTAAAAATATCTGTCTTACAGACGGACATGTGCATACTCACACACACACACACACACACACATATACCAAGCAAAAAAGGCCTCAGGTCTTTTATAGGCAAGCTTTACCAATTTTAAAGATCCGGTAATTCATATATTAAATGCCATAGGGAAACAAAAGAAGGAGAGCTTACCAGCTGGTTTTATGAAGCTACTAAAACTTTGGTACCAAAACTAGATGAGGACAGTGCAAGAAAAAATATATAAGTCAATCTCAGGAACATAAAAAATAGCATTCTAAATACAAGGTAGCAGTATGACTATAATGTGTAAAATATATAACTAGCAGGAAACTGCTGTGTAACAGGGAGCCCAGCCTGGTGCTCCATGACAGCCTAGAAGAGTGAAATGTGGGGGGAAAGGGACTCAGAGGGAGGGGGTATATACAATCAGTATAAAAGACTGATTCATATTGATGTATGGTAGAGACCACCACAACACTGTAAAGCAAGTATCATCCAAAAATAAAAAGTTAGCAGTATGTTTTTACATTCATTATAATCAAGGAAGGATATGTGGCAGATTCAACATTAGAAAAATCGAACAATATAATTCACCACATTAACAGATTAATAAAGAAAAACTCTATGATCATCTTAATACACATCAAAATTTAAAAATCATAAAATACAATTCAACATTAATAATAAGAGAAAATCTTCTGGGCAGCATAGAAGTAGAAGAGAATTTTCTGAACCTGATTGTTGTCTTCAACCAAAACCCCAAAGCAAACAGTGTTCTTAGTAGGGAGGCTTTAGAAATATTCTGTTAATATTTCCTCATTAAAAACAGAGACAGTTCAAGGATGACCACTGCTGCCCTCACTCTTACTGCCGTCACTGTTGGACACTGCCCCTGAGACCCTAGCCCGTGCAATGAGAGGAGGCATGGTATAGAGAGGAGGAGTGGGAGGGAAGGGTACCCGTCAGGCATGTATGTGACTGCACCTATCAGAAACCCTAACTAGCAGGGCTGAAACAGTGAGTTCATTTGTCTCGTAAGGAATCAGGAAGTAGGGAAACTATCGACGGTGGTGCTTATACACAGCGTTGTAACAACTCTCTTTCTGCTTTACCTTCTTTAGCATGTTTCGTTCATCCACCTCACAGCTCTAAGATGACTCCTGCAGATTTGTGCCTTAACATGCTCATTCCAGGCAGGAAGAGGGGGAAATAGTAGCACCAGTCTCTTCCTGGAAGCCCTTGGATGGGCCTCCCTTCAATTCTCATTGGTCACACGGCCACTGTTAAAGACAAGAAAGGCTGCAAGTGAATGTGCAAGGATAAGGTTAGGATTAGTATTAGGATGGAGAAGGCAGTGGCACCCCACTGCAGTACTCTTGCCTGGAAAATCCCATGGACGGAGGAGCCTGGTGGGCTGTAGTCCATGGGGTCGCGAAGAGTCGAACACGACTGAGCGACTTCCCTTTCACTTTTCACTTTCATGCATTGGAGAAGGAAATGGCAGCCCACTCCAGTGTTCTTGCCTGGAGAATCCCAGGGACGGGGGAGCCTGATGGGCTGCCATCTATGGGGTCACACAGAGTTGGACACAACTGAAGTGACTTAGTAGTAGTAGTAGTATTAGGATTGGGGACATAAACGAAATACTTAGTATTATTGATTATGCTTGGTCTAATCCATTCATGAAATTCTGTTCTTTGAAATATATGTAATATCTGGGGCTTACTTAAAACATTACTTCTTGTTTATCTAAAGTTTAAATTTAACTGCATACCCTTTTTAAAAAATTGTTTTCCTAAATCTGGAAACCCTAGAAGCTGGGAATGTTGATACCCTGAAAAAAAGTTGAGGTTCTAAAATTAGCAAGGAAAAAATGAGATGGCTTCCTGGGAAGCACATAACAATAAATTGCTACCACAAGAATCATACAAATACTTCCAGAAAGACAAGATTTTTTATCCCCCTGACATTGAGGCAAAATTTATCCTACAGATTTTTTCAGAATGGAAACTGAGTAGCAAAATAGGCAGTGTCTTAGGATGCAGACATTCATCAAATGCATGTATCCCATAAAATTCAAGGCCATATGAAGTTATAAATTTAATGATAGAATTTCTGCAGGTAATGAAGAAAAACCTCCAAAAATTTTTTTTAGAGATAACCATTAACCATGGATTATCCATGTGAAATTGCAATCATATCTTTATCCTACCAAATTTCACTGAAATTTTAATAAATTCCTTTAAAAAGGAATTAATAAATTTAATAAATTCCTTTAAAAATTATGCCCACTTCTCAACTGCTATTTTGTTTCATCATGGTAATTTAGCAATAAATCTCATTTGTCTGCAGGAACCTGAAAGTTAAACAAAAAGTGTACTGAAGTTGCAGATAATAGGAAAAACAGGCTTTATGGGTGAATCTGAATTCATACTATCCTCGGTATACAGTGTGAGCTGACCTTCAAAGTTAGAGAGCCAAGTTCAAGTGGACAACTGGGTAGGAGAGCACAGAAGTCAAGGCAAAAACTTGTAGGATGAAAATGGTGTCTTCACACACTACAGACGTCCCTCTGTGTCCACGGGGGATTGTTGGTTCCAGGACCTGCTGTGGATACCAAAATCTGCAGATGCTCAATGGTCTTCTACAAAATGGCGTTGCACAGTTGGCCCTGTATATTCCTGGGTTCTGCATCTGCGGATTCAGCCAACCGTGGATAGAAATTGGTTGAATCTGTGATGCAGAATCCATTGTATAGCCAGTTGTATGGCCAATTGCCTAACCTTGGGGAAGGTGGTGGGCAGTCTCACAGTATAGGAGGATCGCTGGAAGCAGAAAGGTGGTCAAATAGGGTTTGTCCAACACAACAAAAGTCTTTTGTGAAGGTGATCTCTAGTGCTAAGACAATGGAATTCCTGCTACTTTTTAGGAGATGGCTGAAGACATTCCCTGCAGCCTACTTGAGGTAGTGTAAGAGAACCAAGTGCTCAAAGTGGAATTCTAAATTGTATATTGATATGCTGTATTTGAAGAAAGTGAAAGTTGCTCAGTCGTGTCCGACTCTTTGCAGCCCTATGAAATTCTCTAGGCCAGAATACTGGAGTGGGTAGCCTATCCCTTCTCCAGGGGATCTTCCCAACCCAGGAATCAAACCAGGGTCTCCTGCATTGCAGGTGGATTCTTTACCTGAGCTATCAGGGAAGCCAAAGTTTATTACCTCCTTCGAGCTGGAATTGAACCAGTGACCTAAGGATGACAGCAGCTTATCACCTTTACAGTCCTCTGCTCTACCAGCTTGGAGAAGGCAATGGCACCCCACTCCAGTACTCTTGCCTGGAAAATCCCATGGACGGAGGAGCCTGGTAGGCTACAGTCCATGGGGTCGCGAAGAGTTGGACATGACTGAGCGACTTCACTTTCACTTTCCACTTTCATGCATTGGAGAAGGAAATGGCAACCCACTCCAGTGTTCTTGCCTGGAGAATCCCAGGGACGAGGGAGCCTGGTGGGCTGCCGTCTATGGGGTCGCACAGAGTTGGACACGACTGACGCGACTTAGCAGCAGCAGCTCTACCAGCTGAGCTATCGAAGGGTGCTGATACTTGAAGAGTATCTGTTAATTCTTTCTAAGATTTGTTGTTAGAGAACTGACAGAAAAGGGGTGGACTAAGGAAATGAGTAGAAAGAAGCCTCACTTCTTTGACTCAATTAACTATGTAAATAAATTATTTGTTCTCTTTCTTAAAAAGAGCAGTATAAGGATTTTTCTCTCCTGAGAATGTCAGATTTGAGCTGTTTTGTAAAGGCAGCTGTGTTTGCTGCCAGGCAACAGTAGAGATTCGATTTCTCTTACAAGCATTATCTGGCATGTAGGCTTACCTCCACTATGGACTAGATGTGTTCTCCATAAGTTGTTGCTTATAGATTTATTCCCAAAACAATATTTACTTGTGTTTTTCACTTGCTTTATTTATCCCAAGCCTCTTAAATTCTTTAGAATTGTCTTTTTAAATGATTATACATTAGAATAGTCCATCCTATATATAGTTACTGGAGAAGGAAATGGCAACCCACTCCAGTATTCTTGCCTGGAGAATCCCATGGACAGAGGAAACTGGCAGGCCATGGGGTCGCAAGAGTCGGACATGACTTAGCGACTAACCCAACCATCATGTCCCTTTAGACTGAATTTGGGAATACAGCTATTATAAGAAATCTTAGAGTGAAACATTTTATAAGACAAAGATAACTTTCTAAGTTGCTTTCTTTAAAAATGTGCCTCTTTCTCTAGGAAGTTTGCATAGGGGAGTTGACCTTATATTCTGATGGAACTGTTGCTCTTCCAAGCTCTTTGCTTTCCTTTTGAAGTCAATGATCACAAATGTTTCATTGAATTTATACAAGAATGACTGGGAGTGAACAGAGAATGGGTGACAGAGCCACCTGACTTTTAAGGTGCAAACCCAACAGCATCAACCCAATGAATCAGTCTCTCTTTTTGGAAGAGGTAACCCTTCTTCACCTCTGTCCACAGCCCCGTTTGCTGCACCCCAGAGAACAGAGTCGATTCCAGAGGAGATGAAGACTGTCTCTCTCAAGAGACAGAGATCAAAGGTATTCATATTCCTAACTAATAAAAGAAAATTGTTCTAATTTACAATATCCTCAGTGAGATTTTTGGTAATATGTGCATGTTATAGAGTTGTACGTTTCACATAGAACTGAATATTATTTCCGCTGCTGCTGGGATGCATTTGATTTTAAAAGGGAAGATTGTTCTGCAAGTAAACTCTACCATGACAATATCAGTAGGATCTAAAAAATTCAATCATGTTCCATTATTTCTAGACTAACTGATTCAGTTAATCTCTACTGCTGTCTGGTCAAGGGCCCAGGAGTCCGGAATACAAGGCTTTATATGCAAATTTGTGTTACATGGGGTATATTATTGTGTGCTGTGTGCTGTAGGTACTGTGCTTAGTCACTCAGTCATGTCCGACTCTGAGACCCCATGGATTGTAGCCCACCAGGCTCCTCTGTCCATGAAGATTCTCCAAGCAAGAACACTGGAGTCTGTTGCCATGCCCTCCTCCAGGGGATCTTCCCAACCCAGAGATTGAACCCAGGTCTCCTGCATTGCAGGCAGATTCTTTACCATCTGAGCCACCAGGGAAGCATGTTATTGTGAGGTTTCCTTTATCATTAAGCGTAGGATAATAAAGCAAGTTCCCCAGTTTTGGACAGATACCTTAATGCGGAAAGGAAAGGGGCTCTATTCTCTGACTTTAGGACCTCAGAGTACAATGCTCATCCCTATGGAGATTCTCCTGGTTTAAAGGTGCTGGACTTTTATAGCTTGCTTTCTTATGTTTATGAGCCACAGACAGACTTGTGATAATTGAAACTTTTCAACATAGAAGGAGACAGCTGGCAGTGTTTTTCTTTTTTTTTTCTGGGCTTACCCTATGGGGTCATGTTTACAGCTGCTCCCATTAAAAAAAAAAAGAAAATGAAAGCAGAATTGAAGAGTGACACAGAAGAAATTAATCCCCCTGTGTCTACGTAGTCAACTGTTACCTGTTCTTTGTAGACCTTGTCTTTTAACATGCACGTCTTCCTCAAGATGTTTTCACTGTATTTGCAGCACGGGTGGGCTGTCTCTCCTTAAGATATTTCCAAGCTGTTTATGTAGCAGTATGTCATGTGACACCCCAGTTGCCATGGCAAATATTTGTGTTTCGTGAAAAACGTAAAAAAAAAAATCAATGTAAATGGCCAAATCCCAAGACAGACAGGCCTTCAGGCTAGTGTTTGGCCTGCACCATCATGATTTCCATCTCAGCTGTTTAACAGGCTGTGTGTGCAAGGCCATGGGCTAACGTGCATAATGGGAACAGGCAGGCACACCTGTTTTGCTTCTCACCATGTTGGCACTCTCAGGCTCCACAGTTTATAGGTAACAGAGCTACAGGTAATGTAAATATGACTAAGTTTTATCCAGTGAGTGGAATGCCTCAAAAAAAAATTTTTTTTTTTTGGTAAATAATGACATTTCCTGAGTGCTGATTAACCCTGCCTTTACTTTCCTGTCTACTGACTTCACCAAGCTTTCCCCTAGTGCTAAAAGCAGTAATATCTAAAGACTTTCCTAATAGTCCCGAGTTGCTACATTTCCGAATTGACTCTTGAATGGTAAATGAAATTATTCATAGTCTCTGTGAAAAGTGTCCTAGCATGGAAGTTGAAAGGCTAAGAGAAAGACTGTGATAGGCCTGGCCTCGTGAGAAACCCAGAACAGAGCTTGGATCAGTCCCCACCACCGGGCAGTGAGATGCCACATACAGAAGCCCTTTCTTGAAAATGGAACTTGGCATCTGATTATAGTTGGTCGTTTTTAGTATTTATTTTGTCAAACTCTTTCTTCAAAGCAAACAGGGCTGTTGGCAAGCAGCACATCACTCTGGGGTGGGGAAGGTCTTTCTAATTATTAGCTCCTGCCTGCCTGGAAAGAGGGAACAGGCTGGCCCAGCAGGGAAAGCTGGGGAAGTGGGGGAGGGGGAGACCCTGTGCCTTCTATTTGTTTTGTAAAATTACCCAGGAGAGTCATTTTGATTTAAACTGTGTCTGTTCTTCATTGTAGTGGAAAGGCAGAAAGTCAAGAGGATACCATGATAAGAAGGTCTGTAATTTGTGTGACTAGTTGCAATTTGGGGTCTGTCACCTGATGTCCCTTCCTTTTGCTTCAGGGCAGAAGTATGGGAGGCGGGTTTGACAGCTGGAGACCAACAAAAGTTCTTGCCCTCTTCTTTTATAAAAGAAATTAAATCATG